>NC_137278.1:113562500-114812500 GCF_054371585.1 Giraffa tippelskirchi
CTTATATTTCAAAATTCATGAAATCATGTAGTTTTTATGTTACCTTTTTCACACATGTTCACTTTTAATATTTATATACTTGTTACACTATTTATCTTGGCTCCTCTTTCTCATAAGTTATGTGACTTTAGAGCCAATAATCCTTGCTCTACAAATCTCACAGGGTTATTACAGAGATCAAATAAAACAACTATATAAAAGCACTTTTGGAAACTGTAAAGAGCTTTACAGAACTTATTTATCTTGTTCTCCTTGGCATGTAGCTCTTTTGTCAATGAGGTTTATGGACAACTTTGAAGAACAGTTTGCCTATCTTTAAAAGTCCAGAGCCACCATTGAGGAATATTTTTCAGAATACTCATCTTGTCATGTGCAATTCTCCTGTGGATTAATAAGATTTTTGGTCACAAAAATTTAGGGAACACTGAATAGTATTAACATGTAGTACTGGGGAATTTGAATAAATACTACAGTAAAGATATCAGTTCAAAATTGTATAGCATAATATATCTTAATATTCTCATCCCCAAGAAATCTCCTTTTTGGGGGAAATGGGTTCTATAAAACACCCATTAAATTTCTGGAGAACTATTGCTTTATGAGAAATATTAAGATGGATAAACCCTACCAAAGTGAAAAATAAAATTAGGTCAATTGCAGAACATCTGAATGATAGGCTTAAAATTCTCCTGAACTGCTTAAAGATCAGACAAAACAATGCTGAGGGACGGAAAAGTACTTGTTCTTCTCTATATCCCTATATGAAAGCAGAGTCCTTGGCCCAAAATAGACATTCAAATTATACCAATAGGACAGAGGTAAATGAATAAACTTTCTGTCAAACTCTTGTGAATCAGTCATCCTTTTAGAGTCTGAAATTATCCTGCTTCAGCAAAGATGTGTTTATCCTGCTTCCCCTGGATCTGGGCTAATGATACAAATGATACTAAATCTGTTATTAAAGATAGAGGAGTCAATTTCACTTCCCGTCTATTAAAAGTATGCTATGCTATGCTATGCTAAGTCGCTTCAGTCGTGTCCGACTCTGTGCGACCCCATAGACGGCAGCTCACCAGGCTCTGCCGTCCCTAGGATTCTCCAGGCAAGAATACTGGAGTGGGTTGCCATTTCTTTCTCCAGTGCATGAAAGGGAAAAGTGAAAGTGAAGTCGCTCAGTCGTGTCTGACTCTTAGCAACCCCATGGACTGCAGCCTACCAGGCTCCTCCATCCATGGGATTTTCCAGGCAAGAGTACTGGAGTGGGGTGCCATTGCCTTCTCCGATTAAAAGTATAGTGAAACATAAAAACCCAGTCACTGAATTCAAAGGATGTGTTTTGAACTTAATGAGTTCTCACACAACATTAGAAGATTTTTGCTTCTTATTTTTGCCATTGTTTATAAAAGATGGCTTTTGGTTATAATCTTGCTCTCCATCTCAGCTCCTATAAAGTTGATACAGGGTAACTTCTGTGCATATGGATGAACCATGAAATAGCCTAACCTTGCCTCTTCTGGGCCCTTTTCTAGCAATCATAGACTTCTAGGCCACTCCAGCCTTATATATGTAAGGCTATACTTGGACCTTCTATTTCCTGGGAGGTGCACCAATCCCTGAATGGCATATTCATAAATCTCATCCTTTTGTTTGGCTCCAATGCTTAAAAATTCAATTGACGGATAAAAGGGAATTGTCCAGTTTACCGTAATGTCATTATGAGGAATTACATCACTGCATATGGGACTAACACACAGAAGAAACTACTCTGTTAGGGCTGCCCCTTTTCTGGCTCCATCACGTCTGACTCTGCAACCCCATGGACTGTAGCCCCCCAGGCTCCTCTGTCCATGGGATTTCCCAGGTAAGAATACTGGAGTGGGTTGCCATTTCCTCCTCCAGGGAATCCTTCCTACCCAGGGATCAAACCCAGGTCTGGAGTCTCCTGCATTGGCAGGTGAATTCTTTAGCACTGAGCCACCTGGGAAGCCTGATTAAGAGGTAAAAAAAATTCCAAGGATTATAATTACCTTTGAAACAGAGAAGAAACTGGAGCTTAAAAATTAATAAAATAAGCCACAATTAAAAAAGAACTGAATTTTTTGATGAATAGTTACTGAAAGTAGTTGACATGGGGTGAGGAAAGCATATAAAAATTGTCAAAATACAATTAATAACTGGAGATATCTCGATGGATGAGGGATTTCAGCTGTAACATAGTAGTGATCTTTAAAAGAATGGCATTTGTGTTAATGGTCTCTTATAGTATTTTTAAAATAGATATGTAGTATATTCATAAGCCAAACATTTAAATGTATAGCTAATAGGTTTATGTGAGACTATGTAGAATCTGCATATTACAGTATTTCATAATACAGTGCAATAGTATAAGGAAATAAAGCCCTTTTGTCATCACTGAGGAGCACATTGCTGAGAAAATTATATTAAGTTTTTCTAAGTGCCCATTTTTGTTATTGATGGTTCAGTCTAAAACAGTCTTGCATCACTAAAAATCCACAAAACCCTTAATTTTGGTAAAGGCACATTCCATATTTCATCTTTTATAAAACTTCAGTTCAGTGTCCTTTATGCATGGAATGCAACCATTAGACACTTAATGACTAGATTTTTTGATCTGAGTATTATTCTTGCCACTGAGCCTTCATTTTGTTTTACATGTTTTTGGCCAAAGCTCTTCTGCCTATCTGGCAGGAATTAAAGAACTGAAAAAAATGCAAACAACAATCTATTTCTGATTTTATATTTACTCAGCTTGCGCCTTTATATTGACTATTACCCAATTATTTTGTTGCATTTTATTAAAGAACAGTCACAAATTAATGTCAAATTCTAAGAGGAATGAATAACGAGAGCAGCACTGTTGAAAAGGGAAGCATCAGCTCGGTTCACTTAGAGTACCTAAGTGCAAAGTGGGGTGACAAGCAGAGAAGCTTGAGAGGTGAGAAGAGGTCCGCCAGTTGGGAAAAGATCTCCTATGACGTGCCAAGGATGCATTGTGTGATCACTTGAAAGATCGGCCACCCACTTCACCCTGAGCTCTGAGAAGAACTACAGTAATCTCTTAGTCACTAATGAAAAACAAATATAAAAATGTACTGTGTAAAGTGTAACTACTGGTTTGGAGACTTCAGTTTCAGTTTCACACACACACACACACACACACACACGCACAGATATATATATGCATACCTGTGAACATAAAAGTGCATAGTAAAATGTTGCAACTGAATTACATTTTTTACAGTGGGTAGCAGACAGGTGGGTCCTTAGTGTTTGTGGAACCCAAGGCAAAAGAACAAAGAGAATAAAAAAGAACAAAGAGGCTTACATGCCATAAATCCAAATATGTAACAATTTTTTGACAGTCAAATAAAAAAATCATCCTACTATCTTCCTTGCAATAATACCTTTCACACTGACTTTTAGGCTAGATTCTAATGAATAATTCTAATGAAGTTCCACAGCAGAACTTAGTTACCCAGATATGGCCCTAGACTGTAGCCTCCTCTCTGTCTCTTCCCAGCCTCAGCTCCTTCCAGAATCCGGGTCTGCTTTATCTGCATAAACAGTGCTTCTAAAAGCATGAGCCCCTTAGCCTCTTCAGAGGTCCAGGGCTGGGAGCACTGGAGTGTGGGCAGAGACAGACGTTCCTAGGAAGAAACTCACACAGGCTCTGGAGGGTAAGGTCTGTTTGATGAGAAAGTCTGGGCTGCTAGGAACTTGGCAGGTTGTCAAGAAGAGGTGCTGCTGTGACTCTCACCTGTGCAATTTCTCCCTGTGCCCATCCTCAGAGAGGGGCACAAAGGGCCAGAGCAAGACCCTGCTCAGAAAGAAAGACCCTCTTGCCTAGGTTTAAAAACCATACTCATAGTAGTCAAAATTTGTAAATGCCACTGTCTTGAAGCACCTGTTCAGAGTAAAAAAGAATATAACTGGGAGATTTTGGGGGAAAAAAATTGAAGAATATTTTTAAAAGCGTACTCTTAAATAGAATAAAATAATTCTAGAAAACAAGTACATATGTATAATTATGAAAGACTAGAAGTTCAGAAAAAAAATAATATTGGATTAGAATGAATTTTCAGAAACCAATAATAACACCTAGAGAAAGCATCCTGGCATGAAGGAACACGAGAGCACAAAGGAGGTAAGAAGACCAAAGTTCTGGTCCTACTCTGGACAAATAAGTCACTTAATCTAAGCAGACCTCAATTTTCATTGGCTATAAAGTTAAGAAAAGGGAAAAAAATCTGTAACTGGTTCAGAAGCCTGATATTAGAAAAATGATAAATGGATATAAAGATGTAGTACAAATGATTTGCTAAAAAATATCTAATCAAGATGCTTCCACATTTAAAACCTTTCCCATTGCTGTGAAAATAAAACTGGACTTCCTACTGCAGCCAAGACCGATCGCCAGTCGTCTGGCACACACACTGCCCGTGTGCCATGTCCCCTGCTTCTCCCTGTCCTGACAACCAGGCGCAGTTACACGGCCATCCTCTCTTCCCAAGAATGTGCCCAAGAAGTTCTTTCCCATTGTTGGAGCATGCACTTAGTGTTTCTGTTTGTTTCAAGAACTCTTGAAGTTTCTCCATGGAATCCCTGCACTCTTTCAGGTTCCAGTTCAAACACCACCTCCTGAGAAACCATCCCGTGCCCTCCCTACTTAGCAACCTTCACATCTACCTTGCCCCTGCCCCTTGATCACATTCATTTCCCTTTATGCGTATGTGCTTATTTTACTTACATCTGCCCTATTCATTAGCATTCCAACCACTCAGAACAGAACCTATTTCTGAGCACTTCAGCAAGTTCACCACTAAATATTTACTGAAAAATGAATGACCATGAGAACACGGTATTAATAAATATAATGACCATAGTGCTTATCTAATGCTTGTATTCTTTACAACGAAGTTACTAGCAAGGCATGACTAGTTACCTGTGACTGATGCTCAGGGAGGTTGCAGCATAAGGACACGCAGCTACTATTTAAATGGCACAGACGAGATTTGAATCCAGGTCTTCTGACTTCAACCAAATTACTATTCCACCCTGCCTCACTGACACCTCCTATCACAACTGATGCATCCCTCCTTTAAACTCTATTATCATTTTTGACATCACTTTATTCATCACGTTTTACAATATTAATTTGGGCAGATTATTTTCTCTCCTGCAAAATTTAGTGACTACGTCTTCTGAATCTCAATCACTGTCTAACATTCTACTTATCCACTCACTTAGCAAACATTACCAGCTGAAAAAAATAATTGCAAGTGGAGTTATAAGTCAGGAGCATTATTACCTCTGTTACCAGAGCAATGTGTTTACTAACTTTTTTCCACAAGTTAACTCCCCTGTAGAAAGCAACAGGAAGAAACTTATTGGTCCTAGTCTGAACTTTTAATGAGGCAAAATTTAGTGTTCTGAAAAATTGTTATTATCCTGTGGATATTTATATTCTTCTAGAACAACTGATTAAATATGTGGCATAAAGAAACTGACCTGTTTCAGTTAAACTTATTTTTTCTTTTCCTTTTTATTTTTTAAATGTTGGTAATAATTACACAACTTTTCTATGAGTAATAGGCCTGCTTCAGAGTGTGCTTTGTAAGACTATTTTTATCAACTATTTTGTCAACAGAGTGTTCAAGCCACTGACGTAAAACATCTCCTCTTGGCTAATAACCCACTATGACCATGTAATTTAAATAACTTTACTGCCCTAAACAAAGGGCAATTCTTGTGACTAGGATTTACCAGTCACTTTCTGACAGTTCCACAGTATCTAGTAATAGTTTTGTGTTTTCCTCCCAAACAACCACTTTGCAATTTTTACACTAATACTACAGTCATCCTATACTGATAACCTTCATTACATAGACACTCCCCCAAATAATATTCTCTTTTCCTTTGTTTTAATATACTTTCTAAATACTCCTTATAGAAAAATTAAAAGTGTAAGGAATTAAATTACAATCTTATAACACTTGTTACTCAATGGTATTAACACACTTTAAATAATCTTGTTAGAAAGGATACTTTTGAAAAGATTTATAATGTTCATGTATATAAGTATTTATATAAGGATGATAAAATAAGACTTAGGATATTAGGTCATCTTTTATCAAAAAATGTAGGCAGCTAGAAGATGAATAAGTTCTGGAGATCTAATGTATAAATTGGTAACTATAGATAATACTGTAACGACACTTGAGAATTACTAAGAGAGTAAATCTTCACATACGCAGAGGGACACGGTGAGGAATGCATTAACTAATCTTTATCATGGTTATCATTTCACATAATTATACAAAATCATTACATTGTATACCTCAAGTTCATACAGTCTGTACACCAAATCACCATATTGTACACCTGAAACTTACATAATCTTATATGTCAATTATATCTCAATAAAGTTGAAAACAAAAGAAATGTCAGGCAGAGAAATGTGATATAAATTAAAATTTAAAGTACTTCTTGAATAATCTCAAGAGTAATATGAATTAAAGCACAGTTTACTTATTTTTGAAATTAAAAAATACATATGACATATATTTTAGGATTATATTTCAGGATAGGTACATGATATTTTGAAATATCCTAGTATATCATTACCCTGAGCATTTGGAAATCACTATTCCTACAATTCAGAGAAACTGAAAAACAGAATAGTGTTAATTACAATATTTAAAAATCTTTAATCCCATTTACATCCATTCTGTGACAGAGGTTCGTGACATTGTACAGGAGACAAGGATCAAGAAAATCCCCATGGAAAAGAAATGCAAAAAAGCAAAATGGCTGTCTGAGGAGGCCTTACAGATAGCTGGGAAGAGAAGAGAGGCGAAAAGCAAAGGAGAAAAGGAAAAATATTCCCATCTGAATGCAGAGTTCCAAAGAATAGCAAGGAGAGATAAGAAAGCCTTCCTCAGTGATCAGTGCTAAGAAATAGAGGAAAACAACAGATTGGGAAAGACTAGAGAGAGATCTCTTCAAGAAAATTAGAGATACCAAAGGAATATTTCATGCAAAGATGGGCTCGATAAAGGACAGAAATGGTATGGACCTGACAGAGGCAGAAGATATTAAGAAGAGGTGGCAAGAATACACAGAAGAACTGTACAAAAGAGATCTTCATGACCCAGATAATCACAATGGTGTGATCACTCACCTAGAGCCAGACATCCTGGAATGTGAAGTCAAGTGGGCGTTAGAAAGCATCACTACGAACAAAGCTAGTGGAGGTGATGGAATTCCAGGTGAGCTATTTCAACTCCTCAAAGGTGATGCTGTGAAAGTGTTGCACTCAATATGACAGCAAATTTGGAAAACTCAGCAGTGGCCACAGGACTGGAAGAGGTCAGTCTTCGTTCCAATCCCAAAGAAAGGCAATGCCAAAGAATGCTCAAACTACTGCACAATTGTATTCATCTCACATGCTAGTAGAGTAATGCTCAAAATTCTCCAAGCCAGGCTTCAGCAATACATGAACCATGAACTTCCAGATGTTCAAGCTGGTTTTAGAAAAGGCAGAGGAAGCAGAGATCAAATTGCCAATATCTGCTGGATCATCGAAAAAGCAAGAGAGTTCCAGAAAAACATCTATTTCTGCTTTATTGACTATGCCAAAGCCTTTGACTGTGTGGATCACAATAAACTGTGGAAAATTCTGAAAGAGATCGGAATACCAGACCATCTGACCTGTCTCTTGAGAAACCTGTATTCAGGTCAGGAAGCCACAGTTAGAACTGGACATGGAACAATAGACTGGTTACAAATAGGAAAAGGAGTCCGTCAAGGCTGTATATTGTCACCCTGCTTATTTAACTTATATGCAGAGTAAATCATGAGAAACACTGGGCTGGAAGAAACACAAGCTGGAATCAAGATTGCCGGGAGAAATATCAATAACCTCAGATATGCGGATGACACCACCTTTATGGCAGAAAGTGAAGAAGAACTAAAGAGCCTCTTGATGAAGGTGAAAGAGGAGAGTGAAAAAGTTGGCTTAAAGCTCAATGTTCAGAAAACTAAGATCATGGCATCTGGTCCCATCACTTCATGGGAAATAGATGGGGAAACAGTGGAAACAGTGTCAGGCTTTATTTTTTGGGGCTCCAAAATCACTGCTGATGGTGATTGCAGCCATGAAATTAAAAGACGCTTATTCCTTGGAAGGAAGGTTATGGCCAACCTAGATAGCATATTAAAAAGCAGAGACATTACTTTGCCAACAAAAGTACGTCTAGTCAAGGCTATGGTTTTTCCAGTGGTCACGTATGGATGTGAGAGTTGGACGGTGAAGAAAGCTGAGTGCCGAAGAATTGATGCTTTTGAACTGTGGTGTTGGAGAAGATTCTTGAGAGTCCCTTGGACTGCAAGGAGATCCAATCAATCCATCCTAAAAGAGATCAATCCTGGGTGTTCATTGGAAGGTCTGATGTTGAAGCTGAAACTCCAATACTTTGGCCACCTCATGCGAAGTGTTGACTCATTGGAAAAGACCCCGATGCTGGGTAGGATTGGGGGCAGGAGGAGAAGGGGACGACAGAGGAAGAGATGGTTGGATGGCATCACAGACTTGATGGACATGGGTTTGGGTAGACTCCGGGAGTTGGTGATGGACAGGGAGGCCTGGCATGCTGCAATTCATAGGGTCGCAAAGAGTCGGACATGACTGAGCGACTGAACTGAACTGAACTGAACATCCATTCTGTACACCCATTTAAAAAGAGTGAGTTAGCAATAGCACAGTGTTTCTCTTCTGTACTGGCTGAAATGCCTTCACCCGGAACTGGAAGGCAAAGACAGTTAAAGACAAGTTCTTTGAGTTTTAAAATACTCAGAATCCTCCACATATATACCACTATCTGCTGAGTCCAATGGAGACAAACATCATTTATTTGTAGGTTCTCATCCTAATTCTGTAATTAGTTTCTAAAAATCAATCTGACATCAACTGTCTTATATTCTATAATGCCTGAATATTTAGGGGTTATATTTCAAAGAAATAAACTTGAAAACAAGATACATGTATGAGTACTCCTCACTCCCCAGTAGTACTAGAGAAATGCTTTAAGCACCAAATGGTTTGTTAGCAAATAGATGTGATCTTAAACTTTGTATACCTTTGAAAGCATATTTCTTAAATTTTAGTTTGGATTAGCATAATGTGGCATCATTATATTTTGAAGATTTCTATGAAAAAGACTAAATGACCATAAAGTTCATTTTCACATTCAAAACAGTGTGATTATGTAATTCTCTGAGAAAAGGTATATCACTGTATCACTGATGACATAATTAAACTGAAACAGTAATAGAAAAATGGCATGCTAGTTTCCTAAATTGAATATTTCATGTGGGTGCCTTATTCTTGAGAGCTTGGTGGTTTATTTACTGAGTTAATGTCAGTTGACTTATCTAAAGAAAAGAGAAATAAGTTTTATTCAAATTTGAAATATAGCTCATGAAATCTGGCTGTCAGATTGTAGCTTATTTTTAATACCTAGCTTAAGATTTCTATAAAATACATGGATAAAGGCTAAAATACAACGGCCTTTAATGAAGAGTTGTTTGCTTCTCAGCCACCAGAACTGATGGCATTCCTGGGAAATTAGCTTGATTTACTTGACTTCTTTTGCTTTAACACTTAAAGGAGGAACATAAGAAGTCCCTTCTCTTGTTTCAATTGGACAAACGAGGAAATGTGCAATTTATTTTATGCTAAGAAGTCTAGGGCTTTCCTGGTGGCTCAGAAGTAACAAATCCACCTGCAGTGTAGGAGATGCAGAGATGCAAGTTTGATACCTGGGTCGGAAAGATCCCCTGGAAAAGGATATGGCAACTCACTCCACTATTCTTGCCTGGAAAATACCATGGACAGGAGCCTGGTGGGCTACAGTCCGTGAAGTCTCAATGAGTCAGACACGACTTAGTGACTAAACAACAAAGGTCTAGTACTGTTTGTGTTGTGGTCCAGTCACTTGCTTCTTACTCTCTATGTTTTAAAGCCTCTTGATATTCAAAATGATACCAGTTTAGATACCTGTTTCATGAGCTCTTGATGATTAACGAGCTCAGCCGTCCAAAGCTATAACTTGCAAATACCCAGGAGATGGTCCAAGCCTCATGTACAGGATGTACAAATACCTATATGCAATATTAATGTGATTTCAGATCTACAGCAACTGACCTTCTTTCTCTTGTGCTGGAAACAAGTGGTTCAGCACAGAATAGCGCAGAAAGGCGCCAGAAGAGACTGTAGGTTTCCTTTACCTTGGTCTATGCCCCACCCGAAAGGAAAATCAATTCCTTCTAAAAAAAATAGCAAAAGTTGGATGACTTCAGATATCCTTTCATGTAATCTCTCATTAAGAGAGGTACTGCTAGAGTCTTATCAAACACATGGAAAATGAAAAGTCAAATAAGATATTATCAACATTTTTTGCAGTGATAGGCCACAGATAAGTCACCAATTATACATAAAACCACTTATAAATCAAACTTATTTTACTTTAAACAGTCCTGGATATATATCACTAATATATATATATATATATATATATACACAGACATATTTATTCAATTATAGATATGTTTAGTCAGATATATATTAAATTCTTCTTAACAGAATCAAGTTAATAATAAGTAATCAGAAATTCAAATATATATATGTGCATAAATCACACACATAATATTTTTGAGAAAATCAGATTATGAGCAATTAATGATAAGGGAAATCATAAGGCACTTTTGACCAAGTCAAAACATAGTAATGTTTATTACAAGAATTATACACATATTTCATATTCCTGTCAAAGGATATAGCAAGGAAACATTTCCATGTAAGAGCATGTAATATGCATGATACCTTTTCATGGACTTTCTGGCCAGGTTCCATCCCTTCAAGATGTTCAGATTCTGTGGATCCCTCACTTGATACCATTTTTCTTTGTATATGAACATTTTGTTCACGCAAGGCAACAATCTGCAAAATAAAAACACTGTGCCTTTAAAATCTAAAATACCAACATGAAGTATAAAAAAACTGAGTTTACTTGAATGTGGTAAGAACTAGTGAATACAGTCATAAAATAAACATTAAATTTTACTCATTATTTCATATTCCTCTATATTTCTAAAATTTAGATTAGTGTTTTGAAAAATATTTATAATATTTATGGAATGTAAAATTTACTTAAAATATTTTCTAGTTGGAAAATGTATCTATCAAGTTTGAAATGTTTCTAAAGTGGTAGGATCCATGAGTTTTTAATTCAGAAATTACTTCCTAGTTTATGAGATATAATAAAAATTGTAATAGTCTGAATCCTTAAAGTATAAAAAAAAGTAAAGACTGAATACTGAAGATCAATTATGAGCACATTCATCGTCCCTAAGAGACAGTACATTTGCAGTTTTAAAACAAGCAAATAAATAAGCTGGACTTAATTTTGTACCACTGCCATAAGCACTTAGAGTTAAATTGGTCTCACTGTCATTATTTTAACAGCCATTATCTTAGTAGTTCTAGTCCAAATATAGTTAATTTAAAAAAAGAATTTTCAGAAGGCAATTAATTCTTGTAAAACCTTAGCTCAGTTTGATATACATGATACTTTGAACTAAGAAACAGATTCTCAGATAGTTGTAGTTTAAGTGATCTTCATAATGTACAGAGTGGAAAATCATATTCTAGCATTTTATTTTATTTATTTATTTGTTTATATTCTAGCATTTTTAAATGGTGTTTTAAAATATATTTGCTATTTATACATATTATTTCAAAAGTATTTTATATTATATTAATATAAAAATTATTCATTTCTTGGCAAGTTTTATTATAATATCAACTCAGATATTGAGTCAATATTGGTTCTAGGGGAAATTAATGTCCATAGTATTCAGTACACAATAAATATTGAATCATATTAAACTTATATGCTGAAATTATAAGATTAACATGTCACATAGACAAATAATTATTAAATAAACGAAAGACATCAAGAGACTGGTTATATGTCCTACAGTCTGCCACTGCTACCTGTATACCAATGGTGTATTCTTGAGAAAAAGTGATTTTGCACATGACCTCCAGCAGGTCAACGCACATTTCTTAAGGGCATATTAACGTAATGAAGAACCCTGAAAAGATTCATCTCTCTTGCAGTACTGCGATCACCAAATAATTGGTTCCCTAAAATACCATTCTTGCCCATCTACAATTTATCATCCACAAAGCAGCCAGATTCATCTTCTAAATTTAAGTTATAGTGTGTCGCTCTTTAGCTTTCCAAACAACCTCTCTGTTTTTCCCTATTTAGCATAATTTTAAACTTCTTGACCTTCAGGATCCTTTTGACTACAATGGCTTCCTTTCAGTCCCTCAAACAAACTGGACTCTTTCTCATTCAGAACTGAGGAATTTGCTCATCTTCCTATCTGAAGCATTCTTCCCCAGCTCAGATTACACCTGACACAACCATATTTCAAAGCTCAGCTGAAAAACATGCTCCTCAGAGAAAGTGTACCTAACCATTGCATGTTTTATAATATATCTGTGTTTATTTCAGTGTGCATCTTACTCATTGAAATCTAATATTTTATTCCTTTATTTACTTATTCACTTTGCTTGTTTATTTAGCTAGCAGAAGTCCTAATGACATCTCACAGGAAAATAATTTTCAAAGAAATACCTTATTGAAAACAACATTTTCAAATGAAGCAGCACATCACATTAATATGTGCAAGGATTCAATATACATGTTGAATTAAATAATGAATGGATATGGAAAACCAAAGAATATAGATCTAATTTATTCAGAAATAACCGTAGATAAAGATTTAGAGTGCTTGAGAATCTTCAGAGACATTCCTCTCGTGTTGGCATAGAAACGAATTACATCCAAGGAAAAATAGGAGTGAAATAGTCTCTGAATATATCATTTTTATATTACATTCTTAACATCTTGTCTCTTGCAGAAAGCAACAATACTATACTACTATCAGTACATAATAAAACTTTATTATGAATTTTTAAAAATTAAAGAATTGTATATTGAGATCTCACTAAGACAACATCCAGCACCAGTGTAAGTTGCTCAGTCACATCCAACTCTTTGCAACTCCATGGACTGTAGACTACCAGTTCCTCTGTCCATGGAGTTTTCCAAGGAAGAATAGTGGAGTGGGTAGCCATTCCCTTCTCCAGGGGATCTTCCTTACTCAGGGATCGAACTAGAGCCACCTGCATTGCAGGCAGATTACTTATCATCTGAGCCACCAGGGAATCCCAGATAACATCCATGACTTAGCAAATAATGTTAAGGCAAAAGTAACAACAAATTTAAAAATTGTTTGCATTTTCTTCCATTATTTAATTTACTTAGAAGTGAAGAGAGACCTTCAAAAAAAATTCTCACTTTACAGAATAACTTCCATTCGTATAGTAATTCAGATAATTATCAAATATACCCTAGTGTCTAAAATAAAGTGGTCATCTATACAGATTTACTGAAATGACTCAGTGAAAGGATGAATTAATGACCTTAACTAAAAAAGTCAAAATGTCAAATTCATATAGAAAACGTATGCCAATATGGTTGTGGCACTACATTAAAAATTGCAAACTTTCAGTTTTTCTTAACATATACCAATGACAATTCCAAGAAAGACACTTTTCAGCTACTAACGTGCAAACTCTGCTTTTTCTAAAAAAATCAATCTCACAAATTAGATTTCTGAAACTGGAGAACTGATGCAAAATCCTCTATATTCTCTATCATTCTAATATGGTTATATTCTGTTCTATTTTTGCCCAACAACAAATTATCCTAGTAGTTCTGAAAGCAAATCTTCAGCCTCTGATTTAATTGTAGGTGTTAATAAGTGTGAGTCTTCTTTCACACTGGGGAAAGTGAGAGGTTCTCTCCTGTGAATACTACTTTGGGGGTTGGGCTCGCTCTTCTGTGTGTGTTCAAAGGGGCAGAGAAGGTCACCTAGAAATCTGTAGCTGAAGGTAGCACAGACCTCTTTAGGAAATTCTCCCGGCTCGCTTCACAAATGAATGCAGAAGGTGGCATGGGAAGTAGCTTACAAATAGGAAGTGGAATGAAAAGCGACTGATTCTCTGGGCTGTACTGACAGCGGATGCTCTTAAAGGGAGGGCTCAAGTGACTTGTCTGGAATATCAAAGTAGGACTGAATCCCTCATTGCTAAACTGCTAAACCTACCACAAATAGGGTGGTGTGGTGGGTAAGAGGAATCATTCCTGGGGAGTCTCTGTTGCTTACTCAGTTGCTATGTAACTGCCAAGAATGTACTGGGAACCCACCATGTTAAACTATTTTCATCTGCAAATTAGGTCTTACGATCTACATTTAGCAAGTGATTAAACTGAGACAAAGAGAATTTAATGAGAACTAAGGAATCAAATAAAAGTCCTTGTCTTTAGGTTTTTTACTCTGTCACATTGTCTTGCATGGCTTTGCATTTGGGCTCTGGTAAGTCAGGGGAAGTTAACAGTGGGCGAGGTTGGGTAGGAAGCATTTCTTTTCCAAGTGCTGTTGTCTGCTGATCCTCGGCTCCCCTGTATTTCATAAAAATTATGAACCCCTCTCTGGAGAGATATACCTGTAGGCAGAACTCTGCATGCATTTTTATGCATATCAATCCACTGAAGGCCCATGACGCTCTGGTCAAGAGTCTTTTCACAGCCATTTTAACTGATAAACCATGATTTGTCAAGTGTTTGTTGACATTTGTTTTTAAATGCCCAGAATTCATTCATATTTCTCTTGGTGATGACATCTTACATTTTCACTGGGGAATTTTCCTTCTCAGCTCTAATCCTGGACTTCCCAGGCAGTGCTATAGGTAAAGAACCTGCCTTTTGATGCAGGAGACATAAGAGATGCTGGTTCGAGGCCTGGGTTGAGAAGATCCCCTGAAGGAGGGCCTGGCAAACCCACTCCAGTATTCTTGCCTGGAGAATACCATGGACAGAGGTGTCTGGTGGGCTACAGTTCATAAGGTCGGAAAGAGATGGACTCGACTGAAGCAACTTAGCATGAACTCTAATCCTAGAGACATCATCAGTCCAGCAGCCAAAGCCCATGGCAGATGGGTGAACACCTGATCTAAATCAGCAGCTTCCTTGAGGGAAGCTTATGGCAGAATTATAGGGTAAGAGACTCTTTCTAGTATGGAAGATAGGCTAGTGGGATGTGATCAGAGTACTGTTTGCCATCAGTTCCTCCTCATAGAGAAGCAGGTAGAAATGATGGAGCCCTGATGAATGACTTCTATTGCTAATTTTAGCCATTCTTAAATCAGTTCTATCCCTGGCATCTCCATAAAATGAGTCCCCAATTTTGTCTTTATGTTTAAACTTTGTATTGATTTTCTGTCACTTGCAACTAAAAGTGTCCTTGCAAATATAACAGGGAATGTGGAAAGCAACACAACACATTCAATATCTAAATGGGGATTTGGTGACCAACAATTTATGAGCGAGACAGCAGAAGACAACTTTTCAGTAGTCAGAAGAGCACGAGCTCTTTGTGTTCCTAGTACTGCAGGCTGTTTAATATTCCTGTGGCAAAACATATCTGGAAGAAGATAAAAGAATGACAGGTGACTCTGAAAGCTAAAGTATTTCAACTAGAACTCAGGCATCTGTGTGATTCTTGCTCTTCAGCTTATTGGTTTGCCTTGACCCTTCTTTGTGTTTCTTGATAGGTTATTAAGCTTCTGACAGCCTGACTCTGCTTCTAGACACTCCCAAACCCATCATATTTCCAAGGGAACCTTCCAAGTTTTTTTTTTTTTTTTTCTTTTAACCTTTGCCTCTGTCAGGTTGCTTTTGGCCCTTATCAATCTCTCACAAGCTCTGATCTCACACAGTAGACTACGGGTGGTCTTGGTGGCCTGTCTTGCAGTCAGGAAAGTCCCCCAGTCCCCATTCCTTTATTTCTATCAGACCTATTTCAAGGATCCTAGCATGCTTTACGACAGATTCTCTTCTATCCTCTTTCTTTGAAAAACAGTTTCCATTGATGGCCTGGAGACATTCATTCACTTCACAAATATTCGTTGATATTTCACTGATGATGTATCAGGTATTAGGAAAATTATTAGGGGGAAAGGGCAGAAACACTTTAATTCATTCTTGTTGGCTGAGAGAAACTGTAAATAAAAATAAGTGGCATACATTTTTAAATGGTGATAATTGTAAAGGGAAAATTAAAGCAAGGGAGAAATACAATGATGCACAGCTTAATCAGGAATTGGGTGTTTTCTGAGTATAAACCTGAATGAGAGAGAGGAAGCAATGCGGATATCTGGGAGAAAATCTCTTTAGGCAGAGGGTTCAGAAAATGAAAATCATTATTGAAAACAAAAGTTTGAGATTCATAAAAATGTTTTAGTGAGTTCTTCATATGATGTAAGATGTCTTTTTCAAAAGGTAGCTGAAAGTTGACACCTTGAAAACTGATACCTTCAAAAGATCCCTGAAAATTGATGTCTTGGAAACTTCAGGTGTCAGGAAGTGCACAGAAACACGTGATTCTTAAGAGAAGGGTGATTTGGAAGAAAATAACAGAGTCAATTTCACATCTTTATATTCTCATATTTTGGGATTTCTCAAGTGTTGGAACTATATTCATTCATTCATTGAACAAATATTCATTGATCATTGTTCTAAGCATGAGACCCACTGGGAAAAATGTCCTTCTCTCAAGAAGCTTACACTCCAGTGAAGGAAAGAAACAGTAAGACAACAGCAACAAATACCAATAATCTAATGAACTCTTAAAATGTGATAAAAACTGTGCTTAACACATTATATAAATTTGCTTCTTTATATCATCTTTTCATCTACAGTATCTTTTCTTTCCAAGTTCAAGATTTCTTGAGAGAAGACTCTAAGACAAATTATTGCACACAAGTAGTTTATTTGGGAGGTGATTCCCAGAAGCATAGCATTCTTAAATATTCTCATAAGGCCTAGGAGGAATTCTGGATCTTCTAGTTGTTACTGGTTTCTGACTCTATTTTTTTTTTTTCAATTTTAATTTACTTTTAATTGGGGGAAAAGGTTGTCTGACTTTGTGTAAGTTTCTTAACCTCAAGGTCATGTTCCTCTGCTATAAAATGAGGGATAATAATACCTATGTTTTAGCGTGTTTGTAACATAAAGTTCTTAGTCAAAAATGATGTACATTTAGTGTTTATTATGTAAATATTCCTAATGTAATAATGAGGATCACCTTTATCTTCTTATTTATACTTCATGTTCTAGCTGATGAAGGACTTGCAGTCACACACACTCAAAATGCCACCTTGGCTATATGCTTTTATATTCATTTGGAATGCTCATGCATAGAGATCCTAAAACTCCTGTAAATTCCTCAGTGATAACAGTATTCATTCAGAGCATCTTTTCTTATAATGGGGGATTCTGGGTGGGCTCCTGGATGGGAGCTCATCACCAGAAGGATCAAGTCATTATTACAAGCTTGGAATCTTTAGTTTCACCCACCATTCTCCAGACAGGGAACAGGGAAATGAATCAATGATTGATTATTCATTCAATAAATGATTGATCATACCTATGTAATGGAGCTTTCATAAAATTCCCAAAAGTACGGGGATCTGGGAGCTTCCAGGTCAGTGTACATAACCACATACAGGGAAGTGATGCATCCCAACCCCACAGGGACAGAAGCTCCTGAACTCAGGACCCTCCCAGACCTCATTATGTATCTTTTTATCTGGTTGTTAATCTGTATCCTTTATTATTATGTTGTTGTTGTTGTTCAGTTGCTAAGTTGTGTCTGACTCTTTGCAACCCCATGGACTGCAGCACTCCAGGCTCTCCCATCCTCGACTAGCTCCAGAGTTTGCTCAAATTCATTTCCATTGAGTCAGTGATGCTATCTAACCATCTCATCCTCTGCTGCCCACTTCTCCTTTTGCCTTCAATCTTTCCCAGCATCTAGGTCTTTTCCAATGAGTTGGTTCTTTGCATCAGGTGGCCATAAATGTAGGTAAATGTTTTCCTGAATTCCATGAACTGCTCTAACAAATTAATCGAACCCAAGGAGGAGTTAGTGGGAATCTCAGCCAGAAGCACAAACGACAAATTGGACTTGCAACTGGCATCTGAAGGAGGCTGGGAATGGCCTAGTGGAACTGAGCCCTTAACTTGTAGGATATGATGCTACCTCCAGTGTCAGAACTGTTGGCAGTGTCAGAACTGAGTTAAACTCTAGGACATCCTGCTGGTGTAGCAGTGAATTGCTTGGTAGGGGAAGTGTTGGTGTCAGAAGTATTGTTGAGTATGAAAGTAGTGTGAGAGTAAAGGAGAATCATAGGAGGAAGAAGAGAGTTTTTCTTACACACTTTTCCTCCTTAACTGCCTCTCATCATCTTTTACGACTTAGCTATTATAGTCAACAAGAGAGAACAAAATGCAGTACTTGGATGCAATCTCAAAAATGAAAGAATGATCTCTGTTCGTTTCCAAGGCAAACCATTCAATATGACAGTAATCCAAGTCTATGCCCCAACCAGTAATGCTGAAGAAGCTGAAGTTGAATGGTTCTATGAAGACCTATAAGACCTTCTAGAACTAACACCCAAAAAAGATGTCCTTTTCATTATAGGGGACTGGAATGCAAAAGTAGGAAGTCAAGAAACACCTGGAGTAACAGGGAAATTTGGCCACGGAGTACAGAATGAAGCAGGGCAAAGGCTAATAGAGTTTTGCCAAGAGAACGCACTGGTCATAGCAAACACCCTCTGCAACAACGCAAGACTCTATACGTGGACATCACCAGATCGTCAACACCGAAATCCGACTGATCATATTCCTTGCAGCCAAAGATGGAGAAGCTCTATACAGTCAGCAAAAATAAGACCACGAGCTGACTGTGGCTCAGATCATGAACTCCTTACTGCCAAATTCAGACTTATATTGAAGAAAGTAGAGAAAACCCCTAGATCATTAAGGTATGACCTAAATCAAATTCCTTATGATTATACAGTGGAAGTGACAAATAGATTCAAAGGATTAGATCTGATAGACAGAGTGCCTGAAGAACTATGGACGGAGGTTTGTGACATTTTACAAGGGGCAGTCATCAAGATCATCCCCAAGAAAAGAAATGCAAAAAGGCAAAATGGTTGTCTGAGGACACCTTACAAATAGCTATGAAAAGAAGAGAAGTGAAAGGCAAACGAGAAAATGAAGATATACCAATTTGAATGCAGAGTTCCAAAGAATAGCAAGGGGAGATAAGAAAAGCCTTCCTCAGTGATCAGTGCAAACAAATAGAGGGAAACAAAGAGAATAGGAAAGACTACAGATCCTCTCAAAAAAATGAGAGATACCAAAGGAACTTTTCATGCAAAGATGGGCTCAATAAAGAACAGAAATGGTATGGGCCTAACAGAAGCAGAAGACATTAAGAAGAGGTGGCAGGAATACATAGAAGAACTATACAAAACAGATCTTCATGACCCAGATAATCACGATGGTGTGATCACTCACCTAGAGCCAGACACCTTGGAATGCGAAGTCAAGTACGCCTTAGGAAGCATCTCTACGAACAAAGCTAGTGGAAGTGATGGAATTGCAGTCGAGCAATTTCAAATCCTAAAAGATGGTGCTGTGAAAATGCTACACTCAATATGTCAGTAAATTTGGAAAACTCAGCAGTGGCCACAGGACTGGAAAAGGTCAGTTTTCATTCCAATCCTTAAGAAAGGCAAAGAATGCTCAAACTACTGAACAACTGCACTCATCTCACGTGTTAGCAAAGTAACGCTCAAAATTCTCCACGACAGGCTTCAACAGTACATGAACTGTGAACTTCCAGATGTTCAAGATGGATTTAGAAAAGGCAGAGGAACCAGAGATCAAATTGTCAACATCCGTTGGATCATTGAAAAAGCAAGAGAGTTCCATAAAAATATTTACTTCTACTTTACTGACTATGCCAAAGCCTTTGACTGTGTGGATCACAACAAACTGTGGAAAATTCTGAAAGAGATGGGAATACCAGACCACTTGACCTGCCTCTTGAGAAATCTGTATGCAGGTCAGGAAGCAACAGTTAGAACTGGACATGGAACAACAGACTGCTTCCAAATCAGGGTAGGAGTACGTCAAGGCTGTACATTGTCATTCTGCTTATTTAACTTATATGAAGTATACATCATGCTAAATGCCAGACTGGATGAAGCACAAGCTTCAAGATTGCCGGGAGAAATACCAATAACTTCAGATATGCAGATGACACCACCCTTATGGCAGAAAGTGAAGAACAACTAAAAAGCCTCTTGATGAATGTGAAAGAGGAGAGTGAAAAAGTTGGCTTAAAGCTCCACATTCAGAAAACTAAGATCATGGCATCTGGCTCCATCACTTCATGGGAAATAGATGGGGAAACAGTGGAAATAGTGACAGACTATATTTTTGGGGGCTCCAAAATCACTGCAGATGGTGACTGCAGCCATGCAATTAAAAGACGCTTGCTCCTTGGAAGAAAAGTTATGACCAACCAAAACAGCATATTAAAAAGCAGAGACATTACTTTGCCAACAAAGGTCTGTCTAGTCAAGGCTATAGTTTTCCCAGTAGTCATGTATGGAAGTGAGAGTTGGACTATAAAGAAAGCTGAGCACCAAAGAATTGATGCTTTTGAACTGTAGTGTTGGAGAAGACTCTTGATAGTCCTTTCAACTGCAAGGAGATCGAACCAGTCCATCTCAAAGGAAATCAGTCCTGAATATTCATTGGAAGGACTGATGTTAAAGCTGAAACTCCAATACTTTGGCTACCTGCTGCGAAGAACTGACTCACTGGAAAAGACCCTGATGCTGGGAAAGATTGAAGGCGGGAGGAGAAGGGGATGACAGAGGATGAGATGATTGGGTGGCATCACTGACTCTATGGACATGAGTTTGGGTAAACTCCAGGAGTTGTTTGATGGACAGGGAGGCCTGGCATGCAGCAGTCCATGGGATCGCAAAGAGTCAGACATGACTGAACTGAGCTGACTGAACTATTATGTCACTCACTTTGGGATGGGTGGCAACCCAGTGATTTAAGTTACATAATTTCTTAGCATTCTCCACTAACTCATATCATACAAATTATCACTCTTCAGCATGACTGGCTGGCTGTTTTTTTTCTGACTGCCCATTTTTACACTGACTTTCTTGATATCAGAAACTGTATCTGATTGTTTATTCCAAGTTCTTAGTAAATTTGTTGACAAGTAGAAAGCACTCTACAAACATTTATGGAGTGTTGAATGACAGCAGACTGTATGAGTGGAAAAGACATATGGGGAGTTGGAAAAATACTCGAGAATGTATATATGGAGAAGAAAATTAGTTATCCACATTAAAGACCATATGAATTGAAGTCTTTCCTAATGTTCACATTATATGATTCAAGGATACAAAAGGCAGGCTGGGTATGAAAGAGCTCACTGGGTAAATAAAGAAAGAAAAGAACAGGAAATATTGCCATAGTCTTGTAGAGTATTCACAAGTCTCAATTGTGAGGAGGCAGACAAAGTAAAATCACAGGCAACTGCACAGGAGGGTCGGAATAGGGTCATGAAAGGGCAGCTTAAGGAACGTCTCTAAGAAATATTATATAAATACAAAGTAATAGGAAATGTCATTGTGTCTTAAAACATTAAAAAACATTTACAATTGTATTGTAACCTAGGTAATGTGGTTCCGGTGCACTGAAGCACACCCTGTGCTTAAATGCTTCAGATTTAGAAGAGATTTACATTAGATGCAAAGTGGAATTCCAAGGGTATCGAGGAATTTATTTGTGCCAAAAAATTCTTAAATTGGACAAGAAGAGCAACGCAAAATAATTGTCACTTTCCCCCTTTTTTTCTCATATTTTTGAATATGTTAATGCATAGGATATTTCCCTGAAGTTGAATGAGGAAGGAAGACGATAAGAAATAGGAATTTAGAAATTAAATTTCTAATTAAGAACTACTAACAATAATAACAATTGCTGAATGTTGAAAATTAACTATATGCCACATATCCCTGGCGGCTCAGAAGGTAAAGCGTCTGCCTGCAATGCGGGAGACCTGGGTTCGATCCCTGGGTTGGGAAGACTCCCTGGAGAAGGAAATGGCAACCCACTCCAGTATTCTTGCCTGGAAAATCCCATGGATAGAGGAGCCTGGTGGGCTACAATCCATGGGGTCACAAAGAGTTGGACATGACTGAGCAACTTCACTTTCACTTTTCATATGCAAAGCAATTCATATGCACTTACATTATTTCATTTAATCTTCCCAGTAACCTTACATATTTGATATTATTTTTATTTTACAAATAAGGAAACTAACATAAGGGGAGTAAGTAATATATTTAAAGTCTGTAGAAAAGGATATGACAGAGACAGGTTTTCAATCCAGGTATGATACCTTTAAAACGGATGGTTCTTAAGTATTATGTTATAATGCCTTTTGAAAATTAATGAAATCATTCACTGTATACACAATCCAAATATTTATCTAGGTCAGGACTACAGTTCTGTGGTCTGATGGCAGGGGAATTTACCTGCCCTGATTTGGCAAACAATTTAGACACAAATTTTGTCTTCAACTATTTTTTGGAATAAAAATCATGCTGTTTACATTATTTATCATTTTTATTTATAACTCTTCTGTGGCACAGGTATTTCATTTTATGTTCAAAACTTTCCAAACTTTTTAAAATATATCATGTCTAACATCCTCATGCTAATTCTCTAGGGATTTTCATTCTGATGCTTTTAAATTCATATTTGCCTTTACCTATTCAACAACAACTTCCAGACAGTGCCCACATCTAATTAGCAAGATTCTTTTCATCTATTTTTACTCCAAACTCAATTAACAATTCCAAGAGTGAGACTGAGAGAAGTCTCACTACACCAACACATAATTTGCTTCTGCACAAATAACTTATTCTAATTTAGCTGAATTGTCTGCTTAGATTACACTGATGTTGCAACAACAAAAAACAAAGTCAAGAAACTAGTAGAGCAGTAGGGATTCACAATTTACATTCAAGCAACTCTCCAGACACAACAGTTTGGATTTGTGTTGTTATATATTAACTGGGAAAACAAAAAGATTGAGACACTTATTCAAAATAGAACTAAGGACACTAAGCCAATAGCAATTTCACTTTCCAACTCTGGCTTTTGGACATGAGATTTAAAACCATCACTGAAGCATATTAAAACCAATGTAAAGTAACTTCATGTAGTTCAATGCAGTTCGATCAGTTCATGTGTAATATTCATTTTCAATGTTTGTCAGTGAGAATGGATAGACTAAAAACCTGTATAACAGAACTGGTCCATCGAATGATCAAGTTGTTTTGAGATGAGAATCAGAGGTTTACATTGTGAGGATTCACTTCTTGTCCAGTTCAAAAAATAGTTACTTAATCAATAATTTAATGAGTGCATCCATTCAATCTAATGAATGACTGAATAGCTTGGAAGTGGGAAGTATAGCTTAAGTTGGTGGCTGCTTAGAATTTTTACCACTGTTCTATCTCTATTCAGTCAACAAATATTTATTGAATGAATGAGAACACACTATACATTTTTTTTTTAATTCCTCCATTTTGACTGATGAACCTCCCCAATTCCCATTAGATGAATTGACTAGGAACTATAATTTCGCTCAGTCATGTCTGACTCTTCACTACTCCATGGACTATACAGTCCATGGAATTCTCTAGGCCAGAATACTGGACTGGGGAGCCTTTCCCTTCTCCATTAATTTAAATGCACATCACCAGTAAGTTTCTGGTGATCTTTTGATGAAAAATATAGTATATGAACAGTACATGAATTTTGACTGCTTCCAAATTTTATATCTGAACTGATTTGGCTTATTTCTAAAAACAAGGATACTCTATCTGACCATGGGATCTCAGCTTATTTAGTTCTTAATGATGAAAAAATTCTTTTAAAAATAATATTAAACGTTTTAAGACCAATTCTTAAAATAACAGGCCTGGAAAACAGTTTTTTTAGTTTTAAGTTTAAGACAACAGTAGCAATAGCAATAAAACTTCAGATGTTTGCTTAGATAGATTTGCTTTTATGGTGGATGATCATAATCTTTATCTCCAACATTAACTATAGCATTCAAAATAGTTATATTTTTATTAGAGTTATTGATATATAATTCTAATATAAATTCAACTCCCTATCAAATGAATCTTTATTCTGTTCATCTAATCGGTATTTGGGTCATTACATTTTTGGATACTTGGTTATTCTTTATTTTTATTTATTTCCACTATTCAAATTGTTGTCTGATATTTAAAAGGACAATAAAATCAAATGCCAGCATTTTTATTAGAAGCATATAAATGGCTTCAGAAAACACAAACCACTTAAATTGGACGGAATTAGTGGATATTGTTAAGGCACTGTACAGCTATTATAGTAGATTATTAGCTAAGAATGGGAAAATATAAAACAATAGGAATAAAAATGACCAAGGAAACTGCTAGTGTGATAAAGTACAAAAATTAGTCCAGAGAACAAAAGCAAAAATTAAGTCCTAAAAGAGTTTTCCAAAAGTATCAGAAAATAGGAAAACACACATTGGAAAAAAATATTTTTCACTGAAAGGAAACAAGCCTCCGTTGAAAATATACATAAGCAAACAAATAAATGAGGACAGGTGGAAAATATTCACTGAAGTACACGAAAGACACTGAGAAGTGCAAGACCACATGGCAGAGCCGTAATTTGGTGTTGAGTGCTGAGAATGTTGGCAGCCACTTAGCTGAAGGCTTGAATGTCATGGAAAAAATATATTACAATCTCTATCATCCAGGAAGATGCCATTGCCAACAACTTTCCCTGCCCAAAGAGGACAGCAGAATTCTATTTAAAAATAAACTGGTGTCTGTTTAATTAGAAAAGGAGACCAGTAAGCTGAGGTGGCTTCAATGCCAGGGCAACCTATAGAAGTAAACCAAAATTTAAGCCTGTAATGCCTCAAGGTTACGAAATCGAAATGCTTGGGATAACCAACCACGGACAGCCAACCAGGCTTTATGTTTTAAGCTATCATCAGTTGAATACTGTAATTTCTCTTCCTTGTTTCTGCACTGTATCTGAGGCTCTCCCTTGGCTCCTGTGGTGGAGCACTCCTGATCATGCATGCCTGGTTTGACATTGCTTGATTTGAGCTGATTTGTTTTCAAATAAACACTTACAAATTTTTAATTTGCCTCAGTTTATCTTTCAACTTTTGTGTCACAATGGAAAAAAGCAAATAGGACTTACTAAAGGTGTAGATTATGATAAAGTATCAATACTTCTTGACACAGAATAAGGCTTCCTTCTTCATACTCAGCCACAATCACTTCCACTAAGGACCATTCTGTAAAGTCAGAAGTATCAAAATATGCTAATTTGGTTTGGGCTTCAGCCAAAAGCAGAGGAATGACTGAGTAATTATCCTTCCTCCCCCAAAGAAATAAAAAAGAGGGCAAAATAAGGAGAGCAAATTATGCTGAGAAGAAGGTCACAGGAAGCTGAATAGTCCAATGAGTCCCTACATGATGTATTTATGCAGTAGCAAGTACACTCTGAGACTTAAGAGTCTCTGTCTTCAAAACTCTCAATATTTTTTATGAATTATGCTGACATGAATAAAAGCTTCTTTAGTTATTTCATGTATATTAAACAGTATTAAAATTCATCAAGCAAATACTGATTATTAAATTAATCAAGGTAAGTCTACATAACATTAATCACATCTCTGTCATCTGTTTATTCAAGTGCAGCCCATCCGCTGTTAGGAAATGTGGGGTGTTTCAGAATGAACATTCTGTTTTAGTAATCCAAACATGTTATATTTCCATCAACAAATATTTGAAAAGACCACATTAAAATTCATCCCTGTGATCTGAGTACTAACCAGGCTTAGATTCTGCTTCAGAGATCAGACAAAATATTGAGACTTTCTGGGGTTTGGGGGTAGGGGAGAATGGGAAGTTGCTGCTTGATAGGTATGAAGTTTCAGTTATGCAAGATGAAGCACTTCTAGAGATCCACTGCACTACATAGGGCCTATAGTCAACACTATGATATCGTGCACTTTAAAATATGTTAGGTGTTGAAATAACTTCATAGGTCCAAGATGAAGCCACATCAGCACACTAGAATTTAGGTAACTTTTGTGTCCTTGTAAATGCTTTGCTCGACCAGAAAAGCAGCATGTCTGGTCAGCCAATGCCAAATACCAAGCCAACCCTGGGCCTTTTCACCCCTATCAAGGTGACAAACGTGGCCCCAGCCAATCAGATGTTTTCTATTACTTGTTCTTTACTCTTTATCTTATAAAACCTTCTTGCCTTTCATCTCATTTTGCAGTTCTCTGAAAAGAGACTATTTCATGGGGTGTTAAATAAAGCTGGTCTGTATCAGCGTAATTGTTTCCTTCAAAAATTTTTAATGGAGGATAGATCTCATCTAAGTGTTCTTATGACAAAAGCAAAAATAAAAACAAAACAAAACAAAAAAAGGACTGAGGGGAATTTTTGGAGGTGATATGTAAGTTCAGTACTTTGATTGTGGTGATGCTATCATGAGTGTATGCATATGTCCAACCTCATCAAAATGCATACTTTAAAGTGCACTTTTTATATATTAGCTATACCTCAACAATGCTTAAAAAATCAAAATGGCCAACAAGCATATGAAAAAAATAAAATAAATCTCTTTGGAGATGGACTATACTATCCTTTCAGCACCATGAGAAACGATCTTTTCACTTTTTTCAGCTAGGCAGTGCTAACACTGTTAAGAACACAGTTGATTTTTTTCCCTCCAATCAGGGCAGAAGCCTGGAAAATCCCATGGACGGAGGAGCCTGGTGGGCTGGTGTCCATGGAGTCACTAAGAGTCGGACACGACTGAGAGACTTCGCTTTCACTTTTCACTTTGATGCATTGGAGAAGGAAATGGCAACCCACTCCAGTGTTCTTGCTTGGAGAATCCCAGGGACGGGGGAGCCTGGTGGGCTGCCATCTATGGGGTCGCACAGAGTTGGACACGACTGAAGTGACTTAGCAGCAGGCCTTTCCTTTCTTGTCATTGGCCAGGGCAGAATATATTCACAGCACTCAGCTGAATAATCTATATAGAAGGAGGGTTTTGTACAACACTTGCTACTTTCTCTCCACTTGCCAGTACTAACTTCTAACTGCTCTTTACTACTCACTTTTCATAGAACATTTCATATTTTTGCCTCTTCTTTATTGTGATATATATCTCACTGTGTTGCAATCTGCAGTTTATAGGTTTTATGTCCTATATTTACATTATATTTAGATCAAGATTCTTAGCAGTACAGCATCATGGTCATGCTTCTCTAACCGTTTTTCTAGATTCCACATATACACCTTAATATATGATATCTGAACTCTACTTAATGCACTGTGTTATCCTAAATATGAGGGAAATCCAAAACGAAGGATATATATGTATATGTATGGCTGATTCATTTTGCTGTCCAGTAGAAGCTAACACACCATTGTGAAGCAACTATACTGCAATAAAAATGAATTAATATAAAATAAATTTAAAAATAAATAACTCATTGTAAAACAAATAAATTAAAAGCAGATCCCATTTTAAATGCATCTGCATTTTAATATTCTTTCAGTGGGTTTTATTTTTTTAATATTAATATTAAATTAACAAAATTAATATTTTAATATTCTAACAGGGGTGACTGTTATACACCCCTTTTGTTTGAGGACCAATGCATATGAAGTCTTCAGGTGCAGAGGGTTTTTTTCCTATCACTGTATGGCAGGCAGAGGCAGCAGCCCAGTGAAAGACTGCTGAAGGCTGTGACAGAGTAAGCCTCTAGGACATGACCTAAGTGATCAAGTATTGAGGGGGTGGCCACAGCCTTCAGGCTGCCTATTTTTGTCAGGCCCGCAAGCTAAAAATGGTTTTCACATATTTGAATGTTTAAAAAATATCAAAAGAAGGATAATACTTTGTGATACATAAAAATTAAAAGAAATCAACTTTCTACTGTCCATAAATACATTTTTATTGGAAGGGGGTCAAGCTTATTTATTTACATAATTGTCTGATTGCTTTTGCTCTGTAATGGTAAAGAAGCTGTGATACAGAGCTTCCAGCCCACAGAACCTAAAATATTTACAAGCTGGTCCTTAAAGAGAAGTCTGCTGATCCTTGGTATAGCGGCTCATTCCACCTCTTTCTTTAAAAACTATTCAAGTGGACTTAGGGCAGATCAGAATTATAACTCTACTTCCTGATTTTTAGACTTATGCTTTCTATTCACTTTCACACATTATTTCTAATTTAATTTAAATCAGTAGAAACACAGAATAAATTATCCCTGAAAAGGAATTATTTGATGAAGTGGAGTTTTTTCCCACATACTCTTCGCGAAACTTGTGTCTAAATAGGAATATTTTAGGTGACATTGGTTAACATTACAAATGTAAGAACTGAGAGAATGTAGAAAAAAACTAAAAATAAGTGTAGATTATATTTGCAAAGCTTTCTATCCATAGCTCTGTGTAATTTGCTTTATGGAATCTTTCTCTACCTAAACTTAATTTTATATTTATAAATTTCTAACATAAGCTCTTTGCGAGCAGGGAGTTAGTTACTTCTTACATAGTCACTGGTATGTCCTCAAGACCACAAACAGTACTTGGTAGCTGTCCAGTAGATTCTGCAGAGTACTTATTAAAATCATTAACTATGAATTAGAATTCTGGTTCTACCACCTTCTGACAGTATAACCTTATTTACCTTCTCTGTGACTTTTTCCTTTTCTATAAAGTGATAATATTCGTAAAAGCCATATAGTTTGTAATTGGCAGACTGAGTCAAACCTATGTCTGTCTGCTATAGTTTTTCTCTACTATATCCTTACTCTAGTTCTCAAATCAGAATTAAACTATATAATTTTTAAGTGCAGATAGTCAGGCTTCATGCTAACAATGAATCAGAATTTCTGGATGTGCTTGTATTTTTCAAAAGCTCTACAGGTGAAGCTGGTGTTCAGTCAAGACTGAGAACTAGTGCTCCCCTAAAATATTTCTGATAGTATAACTGTATTGCAATTCCATCTTAAGAAAATTATATTTTCTTTCTCCCACTCCTTTCCAGGCTTTTCTCCCTCCCTCTATTTCTTGTTAATTGCTTTTATAAAACTTTCTCAACACATATTCTGATTCCACTTACAGGTTTTTTTCTCCCTCCTTATCTCCCAATCTCAGTATTTTCTGAGTAGAAAATAACATGTTGGCTTTATGAGCATGTTATTTAATAAGGAGATATTATCAACACTAATCATTCATTAGAAAATCTTCAGTTAGGATAGACAGTTAAGATGATCTCTAGCTGTGCAGTGAAGAATTTGGCTCTGCCTGAAGAGAGGTCAGGCCTCTGCCTATAGCTTTTGGAGGTAATCTGCATCAAACTTGATAGGAATGTCTTCATTTAGAATGAGGTCTAATTATCTAATTACAGAGGATCATAGGATGGGGTTGGTCACACTTAACAGTCTTAAATCATGACTGATAATGTCAGAAAGACCAACCATATGATTTAGGAGGGCTTACCTAAAGGCTGAGATCAACCACATGGCCAATCAAACTATTAGTTATGCTTGTGTAATAAGTAAAATAAAACTCAATAAAAACTCTGGAGAGTCAAAGCTTGAGTGAACTTCCCAGCTTGGAGAATTATCTCACATCAATTCTAGGAGGATAATGTATCCTGGGGACAATGGAAATTTAGCATTTGAAACCTTCTCAGACTCTGCCCTATAGATTTCTTTCCTTGGTTAATTTTGAGCTGTATCAATTCCCTGTAATAACCATAATGGTAAATGTAACAGCATCCAGTGAGTTCTGTGAGTCTTCCTATTGAACCCCATAAACTTGGAGTTGGTGTCAAAAGTGAGGCCAGTCTTATGAATGACTGTGTCTCTGGATTTTGAAGTTTGGCTAAATGCTGGTAATGGTGTTAATGGATTGAAGGGTTATGCCCCACCTCCCAAATCCATATCTTGCATCCAAACCCCCAATGTGATGGTTATAGGAGGTGAAGCCTCTGGGAGATGATTAAGCCATGAGGGTGGAGTCCACATTAACGGGATTTAGTGCCCTTACAAAGGAGATTCTAGAGATCTCATTCATTCTGCCAGAGAAGGCACCATCAATGAACCAGGAAGCAAATTCTTATCAGACACCAAATTTACCAGGTCTTGATCTTTAATTAGGTAGCATTGAGAACTGTGAGAAATAAATGGTTGTTTCAGCCACCCCAGCCTACAGTAGTTTGTTTTAGCAGCCCTAAAGGCTAAGAGTCGGTCACGACTTAGCGACTTAACCACCACCACCAAAGGCTAAGACAAACAAAGAGTATATGGAAAATATAAGTTGATCACACTTGTGATGTTTTCTGCTACCGAGATTTTAAAAAGTAAAATTATGGACAGTCAAATTAATAATTACACACACACTGACATACACACACAAAGCAGATTAAAGAAATTCATGCAAACTTTCTGTCCATACATTTCCTTTTAGTATCACCATAACTCACCTATTTGGAACTTCCAAATTTCTCAACATTTGAGAGCCATTGTGCTTCCCTGCCAAAGCGAAATGGGAATAGAGAAGTGCTACAGAAGTCCTCTGATTTTGTTTAGTAAAAGTGAGGTCTCAAACTGTCTACACTGAAAATTTAGGGACCAATACAACGCTCTCAAATTCAAATTCAAAGTAATGCTCAAAATTCTCCAAGCTAGGCTTCAATAGCACATGAACCAAGGACTTCCAGATGTTCAAGCTGGATTTAGAAAAGGCAGAGGAACCAGAGATCAAATTGCCAACATCTGTTGGATCATCAAAAAAGCAAGAGAGTTCCAGAAAAACATCTGCTTGATTGACTATGCTAAAGTCTTTGACTTTGTGGATCACAACAAATTGTGGAAAATTCTTAAAGAGATGGAATACCAGACCACCTTACCTGCCTCCTGAGAAATTAAGAAGCAACAATTATAACTGGATATGGAACAATGGACTGGTTCCAAACTGGGACAGGAATATGTCAAGGTGTATATTGTCAACTTATTTAATTTATATGCACAATACATCATGCGAAATGCCGGGCTGGATGAAGCACAAGCTGGAGTCAAGATTGCTAGGAGAAATATCAATAACCTCAGATATGCAGATAACACCACCATTATGGCAGAAAGCCAAGAGGAAGAAAGAAGCCTCTAGATGAAGGTGAAAGAGGAAAGTGAAAAACCTGGCTTAAAACTCAACATTTAAAAAATCAAGATCATGGCATCTGGTCCCATCACTTCATGGCAAATAGATGGGGAAACAATGGAAACAATGACAGACTTTATTTTCTTGGACTCCAAAATCACTGCCAATGGTGACTGCAGCCGTGAAATTAAAAGACACTTGCTCCTTGGAAGAAAAGCTATGACAAACTAGACAGCGCAATAAAAAGCAGAGACATTACTTTGCCAACAAAGGTCCCTCTAGTCAAAGCTATGGTTTTTTCAGTAGTCATGTATGGATGTGAGAGATGGACCATAAAGAAGACTGAGTGCTGAAGAATTGATGTTTTTGAACTGTGGTGTTAGAGAAGACTCTTGAGCATCCCTTGTACTGCAAGGAGATCCAACCAGCTAATCCTAAAGGAAATCAGTCCTGAATATTCATTGGAGGGACTGAGGCTGAGGCTGAAGCTCCAATACTTTGGCCACTTGATATGAAGAACTGACTCATTTAAAAAGACTCTGATTGTGGGAAAGATTGAAGGCAGGAGGAGAAGGGGAAGACAGAGGATGAGATGGTTGGATGGCATCACTGACTCAATGGACATGAGTTTGAGCAAGCACTGGGAAATGGTCAAGGACAGGGAAGCCTGGTGTGCTGCAGTCCAGTCCAGTTCAATTCAGTCACTCAATCGTGTCCGACTCTTTGCAACCCCATGAACCACAGCATGTCAGGCCTCCCTGTCCATCACCAAGTCCCGGAGATCACCTAGACAGCTGCAGTCCAAGGGATTACAAAGAATCGGACACAACCGAGTGACTGAAAACAACAACCATGATGCTCTCATGCTGTTTACTTCAGGATTCCAGGCAGAGTTGTACTGTAGTTTACACCAAGGGAAAACATTTAGATGCAAGGTCTAAAATCTAGCAATCAAATTTCTCCAAATTATTGCAAATAGCATCTAGATGTTTTAATGTGCTTTTTTCTATACAGTTAAATGTTTAATTTCAACACAATATAAGGCAGTTCTAATGCACATTAATTTAACTAATTGATTTGTGTGTGTGTATGTGTGTTCAGTTGCTGAACACTGAACACTGTGTCTGACTCTTTGTGAGCCCATGGACTACCGTCCTCTGGGCTCCTCTGTCCATGGTATTTTCCAGGCAAGAATACTGGAATGGGTTGCCAATTCCTACTTCTGGCAATCTTCTGGACCCAGTGATCAAACCTGAATCTCTTGCATCTCCTGCATGGGCAGGCAGATTCTTTACCACTGCGCCACCCAGGAAAGCCCAACTGATTTAATGCATGTCATTAATTAATGCGTGTTGCATCTTTCTGTCAATATAATGAAGCCACAATCCTTGAAGTAATCCATAGAAACACAACAAATAAAAAGATGTCATGATGAATTTAAATAACTACTAATAAGTAAGCTGTTGATTTAGAAACAGTTTTCATATATAAAGAAATTTTGTTATTAAGAGAAAGGCCAGGTAGTTTTGTGGCTACTGTTAAACACTAAAATCTGAAGTCTTCTGATATCCTGGCTTTGGGTCCCTGCTGAGTAGTGACAACATGCTAAACAAGTCACTTATTTCCTTGAAGTTTCAGTTTCAAAATGCAACTAATAATTACACTTTCTCATAGATTGTAATGATTAACTGAAAAATATGTCTGTGTGTGTGCGTGTCTAATGGGGGGTAGGTACAGTGCCTAGCATAATGCCAGGCACACAATAAATTTCCTCAAATTTGCAAGTGCTATTATTTTTACAAACTGCATAAATGAGTGAATTGAAAAGTCATACATAAAATTCACGTAGTGCTACAGAATCATCCTATGAATGAATATATTTTTTGTTTCTTTAATAAAAGGAGATTTTGTTCTGAGTTTAAATAAAGCACTGCTATTATATCAAGTTTGCACTGTCAACAGAAGAGTTTTCATCTATTTAACTAATTAGCTGATATTCGCTCTTTAAACCTAATAAAAGTAATACAATCTTGAAAGATAGGCTAGCCCAAAATTTATTAATATTCCATTTCACAGATGAAAAAGCTGAGGTGCAGAGGTTAAATAAATTACCATGGGTTATAGAATCAATAAGTGATAGATACAGAAGTCAACTCAAATCAAAATCTTTTGACTTGAATTTAATATTCTTTTTTTTTTTTTTTTTTACTTTTTTGAGGAACCTCCATACCATTTTCCATAGGTGTCCATGCCATTGAAAATTCTTATCATTAATGTCTGAGAGTTCTGGTTTTTCCCCATACTCACTGTCACCTGAAGGTGTCAGTTCTTTTTTAATTTTTACTTTGTACCTTGTCTCTTACTAAATTCAGTACTACACTTAAAAAAGATAAGTAATCTTGCTCAACTTTTTAGCTTTAAAGTTAATAAGAATATGCAAATAAACACATGGGTAAAATAATATCCATCAATTATGATGTTTATGACCAAAATATTAATATTAATATCAAGCATGATTTTGCTACTAATAGAAAAAATAATTCATGATCTCCATGTGCAAAGATAAAACAACCAAGTCTGCTATCACAAGAAAAACAAACTTTATACTTTCATCAAAGAAAAGATTCTAACCAAACAGACTTTTAAAAGACTTGAAGACAGACTTCAAACGTCTCATAAACAACAGGAGACAATTTTAAACTATATTTTAAACAATTGCTTCACACCAGTCTTGAAAATAGTAAAAATAATGGAAGTAGCAAATAGCAGTTTCTTTAGCTTTCTTTTCACTGCTGAGATTTAACATAAATTGTTGTAAGATATCTTGATTCTTTTCTATTTGGGAAATATTCTTTGTACTGGAATAGTACAATTATCAACAACAAAGAAGACATTTTCTATTGATGATAATAATTTGGGTAATTTACAGTTTCTATACTTATGTTCATAATGCAGTATCATCATAAAGGAACATCTAGAGGTGTCGTAGGGAATTGTAAGCCTTTGTAAACAACTATAGGTTTGACAATGCTGAAACTTCGAGTTTATCAATATAAGGCAAAAAAGGACATCCTTCACTATGATTAAATGCTTTAATAAATGCATTAAATAAAATCAATTAAGAATTACACAATTTTCTAACTCCAAATGATACAACTCCAACAGGGAGAGTAGGTTCCCAATAAGTGGCTTTATGGAAACTCATAACAGTTTGCAGGCAGTCTAAAAACACCATGTCAGAGGATTTTTCATTACCTTCAAGGGATTTAAGTTTGCAGCTGCAAGGATGCCATTATCTTATCCAAACAATGTTGTCATTTAAAAAGTTTTACTGATGAACCTATTTGCGGAGAAGCAATGGAGACACAGACATGGAGAACAGACTGGTGGGGGGTGGGCAAGGAGAGAGTGGGATGTATGGAGAGAGTAACACGGAAACATACATTACCATATGTAAAACAGTCAATGAGAATTTGCTGTATGACTCAGGGAACTCAAATCTGGGCTCCTAACAACCTAGAGGGGTGGGATGGGGAGGGAGGTGGCAGGAAGGTTCAAGTGGGAGGTAACATGGGTAAACCTATAGCTGATTCATGTTGATGGTAAAAACAAACACAATACTGTAATGCAATTATCCTTCAATTAAAAATAAATAAATAAAAATAAAATGCAAATAAATATCTAGAAAAAAAAAAAACTGAGCCATGATGACTCAAATGCTAATAAAACTGAGCCATGATGACTCAAATGCTAATAACACATGAAACTTACATTAGACCTTCTGTTGGAATGAGAATTCAAGTTGATCAAGGAACTTACTGATAATGAAAAGTTTCATTTACTAATGATGAAAATAAACCAATCAGTTGAATTAGGATATGTTGTGTACATAAACATGTAGGAAATCAGAAAGCTGTTTTAAGATTAATCATTTTAATAAAGTCAGTGAGAGACATGACATATTAAATCTGCTTTTATCTCATAGAACTGGGAAAGAGATAGAATGAAATGAACCAAAAAAATGAGTACTTGGCAAAAGGTCTATCAAAATAAATAATTACCAATTTTAGGATTATGAAATAATTTAACTCAAGAACATTTTTAGTGGTGTCCTTTTCTATATCTAGAGTTTTCCACTCACAGAAATGGCAGGTTTAATTTAAAGAGAAAAATTACTTGGCCATTTCATTAATTCTGCAAATAAGTGATCCTACAAATTTCGATAAGTATTGCTATCAGTTCCCCCAAGGCAAATGTTTCTAATAAGTACTGCTCAACCACTTTTCCCCTTTCCACCTGGTTTTTCTGGTTTATCTTTACCAAATTTCTTTCTAATTATTTAAATATTGAGTTGCTCATCAATTTCAGAAGCTTCCTGAATTTTACTCCTGTCAAGTTTTAGGGCAACATTTTACCTTTGAACCAAAGTCACCTGAGACAACTTTAGTTTCATATTTGTATCTCTTTCTTTCAAATTATGATGAATAACACAGAACTTCATAGATTTAGCTAAGGAAATATCATGATGAATCCATGTTGTTTCAGTTCATAAGTGCTGTGGAAACTGGCTTCATTTAATTTGCCAGGGTAACTTAATGTGAGAGCTTCCTCTGAGTCTGCCATCCCACCCCAAACTGTCCTTGCTTAGTCTTATTGACTCTTTGCCATATTCTACATTACGCTATTCTCAATCTTTTTAAACTCACAAAAGTAACGCTGTTTCCACCTCCCTTAGCAGATAATTCATTTCCTTGGGATGACCCTCTGATAAAATTCCTGTGCCTTATTTCCTCTCCAGATCAAAATCTTCATTCATGTCTCTACTACACATTCCATTTTCTTTCCCACAATTCTCAAAGGAAGGAGTTCTACCTCGTGCCATTGATCTCCAAATCACTCTTATCCTCTTCCCTGTTGTCCATCAATAATGCCTTCTTTCTCCTTTTGTGTAGTGGCTGTAAGCATCTTCAACAGGCTGTCCCTGAATATTGCCTACTTATTTAGCTTTCACCCTCCTCCCTCCCTCATTGTCAAACTTCTCAGATGAGTATTCCTCACTGTCTACCACTTTTAGACTTCTAATATACTCAAATTCTTTTCATCACAGATATTCCATTATAGTGCCATTATAGTTTCCTTCCATTACAGTTTACTATAATGTCTTTGCAAACATTTTCAGAGACTCTCTAATTGCAAATCTAATAACCTTATATTAGACATAATCTCATAGTTTTCTGTGAAACATTTGATGCTGCTGACATATCCAATCTACACTTAAAACTCTTTGTCTCTCTCCCTCTATCATTTTTTTTTTGCTTCAAGGACTCTTGACTACTTTTTGGTGTAGGTTTCACCTTTGCCTGTACCTAGTTACCTTTTCCAGATCCAGGGATTCAATACAGTACTGGTTCTTAACTCAAAAGACTGTAGTGATGATTAAAAGTATAATGTACTTAAAACAATGGCCATATTCCAAGGTTCCATAAACTCCTCAAATGTGAATTTGTTGTCTCTAGCCCCTCTCATCATCTTGATCCAGTATTCTGAATGTGAATGAAACCTGGTTTGTCCATAAAGTTCTTTAATTTTTCTTTAGGAAATGAGACTTCAGGAATAAGGCTGGTTGTTGATGAAGTAACATGAAATACTAATTTCCTTAAAATAATTCTTATTTAAAGTTGATAGATTCAGTGGCTGGAATAAAATAAAAACAGAATAAAAGCAACATAAAAATAACAGTCACCAACTAAATGTGCCAGTTCTTTTTAGATATAATACAATCATGTAGAAGAGCTTTTAAAATAAGTACAGCTGTGTACTCAGTGAAATTAGTCTGTCAATTGAACTTTTATTGTAGCTTCTGAATAATCCATTTTGTCTGGCTTAATTAAATAATTAAAAAAGCATACAGGCTTCTGCTAAAAGAGAACACATTGTTAGAATGTAATCTATTTATTCCTCTGCACTTCCCTTTATTGTACTTTTTTCTTTTGTAGTTTTCCAGTTTTAGGCAGTAACAAAAGTACTTGTCGAGAAATAAAGGCTTGATTGCATTTTCTCTGTCTAAAAAATCTAGACTCACTTTTTCAGGACAATGGCCTGGAAGATGTATTCCATGTTAACAATACAGTCTGCCCTTGCAGGACTATTCAAAGAGGCATAAAATAACAGCAAATTTTCCTTATGTGTATATATTTATTTACAATGTTGTTTTGATTCTTTCATGTATTAGTATTCCCCATTAGTAAAAGAACTTAAGAAATGCCAGATTGTTCAAGTTCTCTGTTGGAGTTTTGTATTTTGCAACACGAGTTCTGTTTCTTTCAAGAAGCAGTAGTGATTTTTACCTGAACTATAAACACAGTACATTGACTCAGACATATATTTTTTAGCTGTAAATTTTGTATGCTAGTCTGCAACATTAAAAATCTGATTATATTTCTTCCCTTTAAAAAAAATTGTTGCTGATTTACCATTGTCTACACGATGAAGCCCAGGCTCTAGGCATCCCAAACTCAGGTCTGCCTTTCTCTGCAGCCTCATCCCCATCTCTAACACTGCCTGCTTCTCTTTTCTTCCTCCAGCTTCATCTGATAAGCTCTTTGTAGTCAACCTCAAAATTCTAGGTAAATATTTTTCCCTAGGAATATTTAAAAATTTTCCCCAGCTTTATGGATATATACTTGATTAAAAACATTTATAATTTAAAGCATACAATGTGAATATTTGATATATGTATATATTATGAAAGATTACCACAATAAGGTTAACTAACTGGAGTGAGTAGCCTTTCCCTTCTCCAGGGGATCTTCCCAACCCAGGGACTGAACCCAGGTCTCCCACATTGCAGGCGGATTCTCTACTAGCTGAGCCACAAGGGAAGCCCAAGAATACTGGAGTGGGTAGCCTTTCCCTTCACCAGGGGATCTTCCCAACCCAGAAATTGAACCAGGGTCTCCTGCATTGCAGGCAGATTCTTTATCAACTAAGTTATCAGGGAAGCCCTAACTAACATATCTAATACTTCACATTTGTGTGTGCGTGTGTGTGTGTTGAGAACATTTATGATCTACTCTTAGTAAATTTCAGGTATACTACACAACTTTGAGCAAGCTCCAGGAGTTGGTGATGGACAGGGAAGCCTGGAGTGCTGCAGTCCTTGGGGTCACAAAGAGTTGGACATGACTGAGTGACTGAACTGAACTGATAAGAGTATTGCTAACTATAGTCACCGTTCTGTATATCAGATCTCCTAATCTTAATCATCGTATAACAGAAAGTTTATATTATTTGACAAACATCTCCCCATTTTCCCCAAACTCTAGCTTTTAGCAACACCAATCTAGTCTTTCTGTGTGTCTGTGTGTTTGACATTTTTAGAATCTGTATTGAGATCACATAGCATTTGTCTTTCTTTGCCTAACTTATTTCACTCAGCATAATGCCCTCAAAGCTCATCATTATCCATGTTGTAAATGGCAGGATATCTCTAGGAAGTTTTTTTGTAACACCATCTGCTTTTCCACTGCAGATGGTGATTGCAGCCATGAAATTAAAAGACACTTACTCCTTGGAAGGAAAGTTATGACCAACCTAGACAGTATATTAAAAAGCAGAGACATTACTTTGCCAACAAAGGTCCATCTAGTCAAGGCTATGGTTTTACCAGTAGTCATGTATGGATGTGAGAGTTGGACTATAAAGAAAGCTGAGCACCGAAAAATTGATGCTTTTGCACTGTGGTGTTGGAGAAGACTCTTGAGAGTCCCTTGGACTGCAAGAAGATCCAACCAATCCACCCTAAAGGAAATCAGTCCTGGGTGTTCACTGGAAGGACTGATGTTGAAGCTGAAACTCCAATACTTCGGCCACCTGATGCGAAGAGCAGACTCATTGAAAAAGACCCTGATGCTAGGAAAGAATGAGGGCAGGAGGAGAAGGGGACGACAGAGGATGAGATGGCTGGATGGCACCACTGACTCGATGGACATGGGTTTGGGTGGACCCAGGGAGTTTGTGATGGATAGGGAGGTCTGGCGTGCTGCGGTTCATGGAGTCGCAAAGAGTCGGACACGACTGAGTGACTGAACTGAACTGAACTGCTTTTCCTCATTCATGTCCATACAATTAATTACTACTAAAGCTTGTGGTTTCATTTTCACTTTAGTATTACTGTATTATAATTAGTTTTTATGGTGATAAATAGCATATAAAATTTGCCATTTAAAACATTTTAAGTGTACAACTAACTGGCAATAAGTACATTTACATTGTTATATAATCATCACCACCATTCAACTTCAAAAATTTTCTCATCTTCCCAAACTGAGATTCTGGAACCTTTAAATAGTAACTCCTCATTACAGTTAGTTTTTACCGTGTCTATTTTCCATAACAGATTTGAAAAAACTGTTGCTTTATTAATATCTGAGTTTATCAATATATTTATACCCAGTACTTAATATAATGGCTGGTAAACAGAAAATGCTCAATAAATGTCTGGAATTGTTGTATCGTGCTCAAAATCACATTTCACTATGTCAGTTAGTCATATAAGATTGTCAACTTTCCAGCTCTACTCCACCCTAACCCCACAGTTTATAAAAAGGAAAAAAAGAACACATTTTCAGTGGATTTCACCTTACCAATACAAAAACCAAAGCCAAAAATAAAACACTACAAAACAAAAACAAAACTACACCTTCAGTGCTTTCTAATTTCATAAAGAGTAAATTCCACATTCTGAGCATGACATTCAGGGTTTTCTAGAATCTGAGTCGTATTATCCTCTCTTCCCTCCTCTTCCACATCTTTTCATACCTAGATTCTTACCAATACAATATCATCCATTATTTCTGAAACAGGCAATTTCAGGTTTCCTTAATCATACTGTTTGCTCAGCTTAAAATGTTTCCCCACAGTTTTGAAGCCAAATCATAGTCTTCCTTCATGGGTGAAATTTTCTCTGATAATTTGGTTCAGAGTGAATACCTTTCATCTCTCTGCTCTTATGCATTTTATCTGAGTCTCTATTTTATTTTTATTTAGTTTTGTACTAAATTACATTTTACTTATATGCTTATATGTTTGTCTTCATCACTGGAGGTCAAATTATATAATTTTGTTGTTGTTGCTTAGTCACTAAGTCAGGTCCAACTCTTTGAGACCCCATGGACTCTAGCTTGCCAGGCTCCTCTGTCCATGGAATTTCCCAGGCAAGAATCCTGGAGTGGGTTGCCATTTCCTTCTCCAGGGGATTTTCCCAAACCAGAGATTAAACCTGAGTCTCCTGCACTGGCAGGCTGACTTTTTACCACTGAACCACCAGGGAAATCCATACAAACATTTGCATAATGCTTATTTATCATTTCATTCTTTTCTATTTCCTCCTGTCAGAGACTCACAGAATTTTCTGTACTTAGTAGTTACTCAATAAGTACATTTTGAAAGGACAGACATCCTTATTTAATACACATGATCAATATAGTGCTGTTTATTCAGCACGACGCAGGTTGTTCCAACTACCTAATTAAGGAAATACCCAAGGAACAATGTGAAAACACCAAATAGAAGGAACTCTATACAATGCAAGCTGACAAATATATATTGATCACAAGGTTTATATCACTGTACTGAGTGAAATAAGCACAAATAAGCAAGACATAGCCCACTTTCTCAGGGAACTAACAACCTAGACTTAGACAGGTATATAATAAATGCTAATACTAGTTTAACAGTCAAAACAAATGCTGAAGCAATGAGATTAAGCAATTTAAACTAAGAAGCAATGACTGTTGGCAAGAAACCATAAATGATTTCATTAAAAAGGTGATGTCTGAACTTGACTTTAAATGGGGAAGTATGATTTCAATGGGTGAATTGGGATTGTGGACACATTCCAAGAGAGACATTAATGTAAGTAAGATTTAGAGTCAGGGAAAATGTTGGCTGCTTTCAAAAACAAACAATACTATAATTACCAAGATGCTAGAATGACTTTGAGAAATAGGGGTAATAAGAGTTAAAGGTGATTTTTAGGCTAGGACCACTGAAGAGGTGCTCAATAGTATATTACAGGTCTAATAGTAGACATCATTATATTATTAACATTCATAAATATGTAAATTTTTGAAAAAGTAAGAGAGTTCCAGAAAAACATCTATTTCTGCTTTATTGAATTTGCCAAAGGCTTTGACTGTGTGGATCACCACAAACTGTGGAAAATTCTGAAAGAGGTGGGAATACCAGACCACCTGACCTGCCTCTTGAGAAACCGGTATGTCGGTCAGGAAGCAACAGTTAGAACTGGACATGAAACAACAGACTGGTTCCAAATAGGGAAAGGAGTACGTCAAGGCTGCATATTGTCATCCTGCTTATTTAACTTATATGCAGTGTACATCCTGAGAAACGCTGGGCTGGATGAAGCACAAGCTGGAATCAAGTTTGCTGGGAGAAATAACAATAACCTCACATATGCAGATGACACCACCCTTATGGAAGAAAGTGAAGAAGAACTAAAGAGCCTCTTGATGAAAGTGAAAGAGGACAGTGAAAAAGCTGGCTTAAAGCTCAACATTCAGAAAACTAAGATCATGGCATCTGGTCCCATCACTTCAAGGGAAATAGATGGGGAAACAGTGGAAACAGTGACAAACTTTATTTTCTTGGGCTCCAAAATCACTGCAGATGGTGACTGCAGCCATGAAATTAAAAGACGCTTACTCCTTGGAAGAAAAGCTATGACCAACCTAATAGCATATTTAAAAGCAGAGACATTACTTTGCCTACAAAGGTCCATCTAGTCAAAGCTATGGTTTTTCCAATAGTCATGTATGGATGTGAGTTTGGACTATAAAGAAATCTGAGCACTGAACAATTGATGCTTTTGAACTGTGGTGTTGGAGAAGACTCTTGAGAGTCCCTTGGACTGTAAGGAGATCCAACTAGTCTATCATATGGGAAATCAGTCCTGAATATTCATTGGAAGTATGACCTAGATCAAATCCCTTATGAGTATACAGTAGAAGTGACAAACAGATTTAAGGGACTAGATCTGATAGACAGAGTGCCTGATGAACTATGGACAGAGGTTTGTGACACTGTACAGGAGACAGGGATCAAGACCATCTCCATGGAAAAGAAATGTAAAAAATGCAAAAAAGCAAAATGGCTGTCTGAGGATGCCTTACAGATAGCTGGGAAGAGAAGAGAAGTGAAAAGCAAAGGAGAAAGGGAAAGATATTCCCATCTGAATGCAGAGTTCCAAAGAATAGCAAGGAGAGATAAGAAAGCCTTTCTCAGCGATCAATGCAAAGAAATAGAGGAAAACAACAGATTGGGAAAGACTAGAGATCTCTTCAAGAAAATTAGAGATACCAAGGGAACATTTCATGCAAAGATGGGATCGATAAAGGACAGAAATTGTATGGACCTAAGAGAAGCAGAAGATATTAAGAAGAGGTGGCAAGAATACACAGAAGAACTGTACAAAAAAGATCTTCATGACCTAGATAATCACGATGGTGTGATCACTCACCTAGAGCCAGACATCCTGGAATGTGAAGTCAAGTGGGCGTTAGAAAGCATCACTACGAACAAAGCTAGTGGAGGTGATGGAATTCCAGTTGAGCTATTTCAAATCCTGAAAGATGATGCTGTGAAAGTGCTGCAATCAATATGCCAGCAAATTTGGAAAACTCACCAGTGGCCACAGGACTGGAAAAGGTCAGTTTTCATCCCAATACCAAAGAAAGGCAATGTCAAAGAATGCTCAAACTACCTCACAATTGCACTCATCTCACATGCTAGTAAAGTAATGCTCAAAATTCTCCAAGCCAGGCTTCAGCAATACATGAACCATGAACTTCCAGATGTTCAAGCTGGTTTTAGAAAAGGCAGAGGAAGCAGAGATCAAATTGCCAATATCCGCTCGATCATCGAAAAAGCAAGAGAGTTCCAGAAAAACATCTATTTCTGCTTTATTGACTATGCCAAAGCCTTTGACTGTGTGGATCACAATAAACTGTGGAAAATTCTGAAAGAGATGGGAATACCAGACCATCTGACCTGTCTCTTGAGAAATCTGTATGCAGGTCAGGAAGCAACAGTTAGAACTGGACATGGAACAACAGACTGGTTCCAAATAGGAAAAGGAGTACGTCAAGGATGTATATTGTCACTCTGCTTATTTAACTTATATGCAGAGTACATCATGAGAAACGCTGGTCTGGAAGAAACACAAGCTGGAATCAAGATTGCTGGGAGAAATATCAATAACCTCAGATATGCGGATGACACCACCCTTATGGCAGAAAGTGAAGAAGAACTAAAGAGCCTCTTGATGACAGTGAAAGAGGAGAGTGAAAAAGTTGGCTTAAAGCTCAACGTTCAGAAAACTAAAATCATGGCATCTGGTCCCATCACTTCATGGGAAATAGATGGGGAAACAGTGGAAACATTGTCAGACTTTATTTTTTTGGGCTCCAAAATCACTGCTGGTGGTGATTGCAGCCAGGAAATTAAAAGACACTTACTCCTTTGAAGGAAGGTTACGGCCAACCTAGATAGCATATTTAAAAGCAGAGACATTACTTTGCCAACAAAGGTCCATCTAGTCAAGGCTATGGTTTTTCCAGTGGTCACGTATGGATGTGAGAGTTGGACGGTGAAGAAAGCTGAGCGCTGAAGAATTGATGCTTTTGAACTGTTGTGTTGGAGAAGACTCTTGAGAGTCCCTTGGACTGCAAGGAGATCCAATCAAACCGTCCTAAAGGAGATCAGTCCTGGGTGTTCATTGGAAGGACTGATGTTGAAGCTGAAACTGCAATACTTTGGCTACCTCATGCGAATTGTTGACTCATTGAAAAAGACCCTAATGCTGGGAAGGATTGGGGGCAGGAGGAGAAGGGGACGACAGAGGATGAGATGGTTGGATGGCATCACTGACTCGATGGACACGGGTTTGTGTAAACTCCGAGGGTTGGTGATGGACAGGGAGGCCTGGCGTGCTGCAATTCATGGGGTCGCAAAGAGTCGGACCCGACTGAATGACTGAACTGAACTGACTGATGGATGTTGAAGCTGAAACTCCAATACTTTGGCCACCTGATGTGAAAAATGGACTCATTTGAAAAGACCCTGATTCTGGGAAAGATTGAAGGCAGAAGGAGAAGGGGATGACAGAGGATGAGATAGTTGGATGGCATCACCGACACAATGGACATGAGTTTGAGTAAACTCCAGGAGTTGGTGATGGATAGGGAGACCTGGTGTCCTGCAGTCCATGGGGTCGCAAAGAGTTGGAGATGACTGAGCGACTGAACTGAATTGAATGTGTAAATTATATCATTATGTTAGTAGTATACTAATATGGCATAGATTAAATTATATATCAGAAAATATTATGATAATAATCATTATGAATGGAGCTTTGCTTAGTGGGTTTAACCTTGAAGAATTATACAGCAGAAACCCTACTGTAATATCCCAGTTGAGAATAAGGAAGATCTGAACTATGGTGGTTTTGATGTGTAATGGATAAATGAGAACAAATGAATGCAGGATAGGCTGTGGATAAGGTTAAATGTATCGATCAAAACCCCCTGAATGCGTAGAGCTAAGATAAATTCAAAGACAATCACACTTTCAAGTAGGAGAGAATAGTGGTACATTAAGAGAAATAATCTCTCTGGGTTCACTTGTAAAATAATAGTAGTAAGCCTGGCATGTTGCAGTCTATGGAGTCGCAAAGAGTCAGACACGACTAAGTGACTGAACTGAACTGAACTTCCAGTATTATTCTGCTGATATATGTGTATTTAGCCTAAAGCCCAGAGATTTAAAGCACTCAATAAATATTAGCTATTGCTATTATTAATTTACCAATAGAATAATCTAATATGGAAAATGGCATCTGACTCTAAAATATGGTTATAATTTCATTTATGTATAAATATAATGAAAAGTTTTTAAAAAATATCAAAGACTATAGAAATATATAGTACATGTTTGCAAACACCAAAGACAACTAATGGTAACAATTTGGCTAGTTTGTTTTTCTAGTCCTATAATAATGCATTATTTTCTTAATTAATTAATTTTTTAAAATTGCATTGCTATTACTTGCAGTTGTGCAAAATTGGGAGCATTTTGTGCAACTTTTTCCCTTTTCCATAATAGAATGCTTTGGAGCTTTCAGAACAGAACATACAGTTATCTCATACTCTTTTTAATAAGACTGCTTATTTCATTTCACTAATGTGCCACAGAGAATCTAAGGGGGCACTACGGAAACCTAGGGAGGCCAATCAGCACACATGGTAACTTTTAGTTAACTAGAAAAATTGGTGCCTATAAATGTTTACAGTCCTTTTAGTGCATATCTTCTTTATTAAATCCTAAACTGGTTTAATCCTTGATTAACGCTTGCTGGACACCTTTGGCAGAGAACAAGCTATACAAACATTAGCAGAGCCCTTGAAGATGCCAAACCAATTTCTAAAATCTTTAGTGGAGCTCAGAAAAGAGCATTAACGCTGAGTTATAGATTTGGTTTCTTTTTCACAGGGGTCATGGTTGAAGTCTTGGATGAAGGAGATATGGATGAAGTCTCTGAAGAATAGATTACATAAAGAAAAGTGTTAAAGGGTGCTAACTCCAAAATCATCTCTGAAAATGGGAAATGCATTTCTGAAGTTTAAATTGTTAAACCTAGAACAAACAAAAGCCTATAGCAGCTCATTTAATTAGTCTAGCTAGTTTTAAAAAACAAGGGAGTTTGTACCAGACAAGATTTTTAGCATGGTTGTAAATGTATACTGTTTGTATGTGAAATGCAAATGTAAGTATTATTTTGTTAAGAATCTCTTGGTAAAACCTATAATTAGGGACACTGACCTCCCACTTGCTTAAGTATTTAAAAGTAGGAAGATTTTGCTAAACTGTTTAGTAATAATAATACCTGCATTTACATTCCTGGAACAGACTTCTGAAAAAAAGTAGCCTTATAAATAATTATCAGAGAGAAGGAGAGAGAGAGAGACAGAGAGAGATGGGGCTATTTTAGTGGCTTGTATACATTTAATCTGAGATCCATCTATCTATCTATCACTTATCTATATCTTATCCAACGACTCAAGTTCATTGGTAGACAAACAACCAAGGAAATAAAATATTCTAACGGAAAAACAACTCCGTAAATCTCATGGATGATTATCAAATACTTTCTTAACGTCATGAATGAGAGCAAAAGAGTGGATTCAATGATGCCACTAAACATGGGCACGATGCTTCATCTGTAACGATTTCCTAATTTAACAGATATCTGACATGTTTTCCAGTTTTGGAGCTGTGTTTTACTTCTTAAAAGGACTGGCATTCTGACTGCAGTCTTTCTAAATCCCCATCTCAGTAGCTCTCATATCACTAGCTCTTGATAATTTTCCTTTCATCTCTTAGTGACAGATCTGAATCACCAGAAATCAGAAAACATGACTCTGGCAACGAGTTTGAACAGGCCTTGTTCAGTGGCATATACAGGATGTAATTTATTTTTTGTGACAGTTTTAATAAAAGTGACGTGAAACACGAGGGATATAATGTTATCGATATTGCACCTCGAAAGAGGAGAAAGTTTGGTATGTTACCTCCTGATTAGCAGCAGCTAGTTCTTCTTCCAGTGCAGAGACTCTTTCTAAAGAAACCCTCAGTCGCTCCCTTACCTAGAAGAAAAACCAAAATATGTGCAGTAATGTACATCCCATACATATTGAACTGTGCTGAATCCATTAATATTACCAGAGACAGTCACATTTGGCAAACTATTAATAGCCTTAAGTGCTCAGGGATACTATGACTACATTGTCACTTCACAGTATGACTACATCAAGGGACTTTTCCTGTAAGCAAGTCCTTCTAGTGTTTCGATTAAGATCAACTCCTCTTGTACTGAATTCTGATACATAGTAAGTGGAGGCAAAGTTCAAAAGTTTATTATGAATTCATCTGAAAAACAGTCACTGATTAAGCATAAGATACAGGCAAAAAACTTTTACTGCTTTAAAAAATAAGCTTTTTCCTTTGATGTTTAGTACAAAATAATTTGTCTAAAAGCAAAGGATTCTTAGAACCTGAAAATTCTTGCCCACTGCTCACAAAATTAATTTTGTATTAGTTAGAGGTCTACATTGTTATTGAGGGATTGGAAAGTATGTAATTACTTTGGAATTCCTAACTACTTTTCAGATACCGAAGGTTAAACCATTATATTTTACAGAACCAAATGATGCACATCAGTTTGAAAGTAATGATTTCCAAATGTTTCGTATACAAATGAAACTCAGAGAAGAGTTTCTTTGATCTTTGCTTTCTTAGAACTTCTAAAATTGTTTTAGTTATCATATGTTCAGATTTATAGATATACTTCATATTAAATGCGTCAAAGAAGAAAAGCTCAGAGAAAGAACTTTGGCTAAACTAAAATAAATGACTGCTGCTAAGCCGCTTCAGTCGTGTCCGTGTCCGACTGCGCGACCCCATAGACGGCAGCCCACCAGGCTCTGCCGTCCCTGGGATTCTCCAGGCAAGAACACTGGAGTGGGTTGCTATTTCCTTCTCCAGTGCATGAAAGGGAAAATTAAAAGTGAAGTCGCTCAGTCGTGTCCGACTCTTAGCGACCCCATGGACTGTAGACTACCAGGCTCCTCTGTCTATGGGATTTTCCAGGCAAGAGTACTGGAGTGGGGTGCCATTGCCTTTTCTGAAAATAAATGACTGCAGCAGTTTAGTTTTCCTTAAAAAAAACAACAAAATTTATAGATTTAATTTAAAACAGAATCATGGTGAGTTTTAAATTATTCATGGTTAACATTGGTTTTCCATGGGAATATAACAGTAAGCATTTTAATATGTAATTATATAAATAAATTATATAACAAAATTCAATTTTATTAATGTATTAATGGTATAGTTTAATTAATAGTCTTTTTCTTTTTTAAAGTAAGATTTAACTGGAGATATAAGTTAAATATCTAGAAACCTATATATATAATAATTTTAAAATTGAAGTACATTTTCTAGTTAGCAGACATAAAAAAACAAGTGATAGCTTATGAATCTAGACTCTAATTAGAATTTTTTAAAAAAAATCTCAATTATTTTAATATAGCATAATGAAAACTGAAATTATTCAGGTGACTGGGTGTACTTAACTCATGAAATACATCTTAAATAAGAAAGAATTAATGCCTGAGTGGAGTTTTAATATTAATTTCATTAATATTTTCATTATATTTCATTATGTTTAAAATCCGAAAATTAATAATACATGCATAAATGTATATTTGATATCAAATATAATTACACAAGATCCTTCATGATATTTAAGTGTGCCAGATTGGCTGCCAGGTACCAATGCTGTTAGACAAATATCCAACTGTTCGTAAAAATGCATGAAACTTATGTTGATTAATAACTGAACAAGAGTGACTTAGCAGGAAATCTTTGATGATTTGACTTGGGAAATACTTTTTTTCTATGAGTGCTTGGAAAGATGCAAACAAAGCAAATACTCCAAAGGCATGAAAATGAGGAGGACTGCTGATCCGTTAAATGCAAATATCAACAGAAATCTTATTAGATGTTCTTGATATTTAACAGGGATGATTGTAAAGTTTTATGCACCATTTCCTAAAATACTAGGTATAAAATATGGGTATTCTGATAAAAATCTAAGAATCTTGGTTGATGAGAAGAGCAATATGAAATAGTCAAAATGTAAATTAATCTCAATGTATGCAACACTAATCAGATCACATTTAGACTGAAATAAAGAGGTTAGAGTACTATATTTAAAAGACATATTTTTCATTTCCTCTAGCCCACAAAATTGGTAAACATATTGGAGAACTATGTCAAAATCACTGCTGGTCTTAGCTAATTGGTGTATATTCTACCCTACAGCTCAATGAATATATAAATGAGGACATTAATTATGAAGATTGCCAGTCATTGAAATTGTCCACAGCTATGCTCAGTCCTCGTATTTTATTTAGCTCTTCTTGTGTTCTAAACCTTCTGTGGCAAAGTAGGTAGTTTCCTATCCTTGATATGATGAATTACATCTTCTTCTGATCTTTCATATATGTTTTATGTTAATAACCATAGCACTTAAAATAGAATATTGTAAGTACTTGTATATATGGGTCTCTCCTCACCTCTCCTGATCTCCACAAGAAGCTGTGAGCTATTCTTAGATAGGAAAATTGTTTTTGAAGGTGCTTAGGCACATGTCAACCCCTCAATAATTAAATGAAGTGCTAATTTAAATAAGCATGGGAATCAACAGTGATACTAATATCTTTACTTAGTTTGTAATTTTTGTCAAGTGCTGAAATTTATCATTAATAATAACATTCATTAACATTTACTGAGCATTTGTCATTTACTAAGTACTGGCTAGGAGCTTTACATGTCAGACAACTCTACTAGGTAGGGTAGGTATTATTATTCTCTTCATTCAAAAGAAGAGAAAACAGCTTGGAGAACTTAAGACACTTGTCTAGTTCAGTCTAACTCCAAAGTCCAAGCTTATAATACTTTTCCTTTAGGCTGTTTATTATTACTTAGTTAATGATCAGTTCAGTTGCCCTGAACTTACTAACACCCAGGGTACTTCTGGTGAGTTCCTAAACCATATTACAGTTCCTATGGTCACACTATGAAATAGATTATGCTAAGCTCACTGAACTTTAATATGCACTAAATTACTTTTAGATCCTAAGTTGTACAACAACCGTTTTCTTCTTAAATGTACTCATATTTGTATGAAGTGCTGTTTTGTTTATTGCCTTCTATTCATTTTTTTCATAAGAGCATCCCTCACTTAAGTGATCTGGAAGCACATCTGGGGAACAGCCAAAATCATTCACTCTCTAGACCCTCATTCAAGTCACTCAAAACTGTTAGATTTTCTCTGAATAGGCCATGCTCTTTTCAAAGCTCTTGGTTAGTTCACAAATTGAGAATATTGCTTAGAGTATCTTTACTTCTCTGCTTAAAAACCCTTGCACATTTTAATACCCAGAGCAAATGTTACCTCCTCTGTGAAGACATTCTTGATGTTCTTATTACTTCTTCAAGCAAAGTTAGTTGCGACTTTTCCTGTGACTCCATATCACATTGTATATATCTTTGCTTCACATAGCCTGTTATTGGCATGTGAACTCCAGCGCTGTGAACTCCTTAATTGTAAAAAGAGTGTGCCAAATATATGCCAAGGAGTCTAACACATAATAGCTATTCTATAAGTGTACAGTCTTACTAATTCTTATTAATGCAGTTTTATAATAAAAATATAATAACAAAGTAAACAATAAATATATTAAATTACTATTTGATATTAGTTGATATTATAGACAGGGATTTTTGTATAATATCTATTTCTGTTTTATTCAAAATTATTCATAAACTAGTTGCCTCTCATACTAAAATTAAAAATAAGATACAGTTACTTATTAATAATCTTGAAGACAGAATTGTAGTTATCCTTATACATGCACAAAATCCCCTGCTCTAAGAACATCTGAAAGACTGATGATAAAAATATATATGGATATAAATATTAAATAGGCAAAAGTATCTGTATGCTCAAAATCTATATATAACTGAGTAATAATCCCTAGTTTGGATTTTAATGCTTAGAACTTGTCAGATACTTTACAGTGAAGTGCCCCAATTTCCACTCTACAAAATCCTAAAGCCTTATTAATTTTAAAAATTTCATCTTTGAAATTTTACTAAATTGAAATCATGTCATAAGCCTTACTAATCTCCAACGAATATTATCATCATATTGGCTTATTAATGTCCAGAGACTTTATTTGAGTAACAGTTAGGAGAACTTACACTTACTTTAAAAAAGACCTAAAGCAGATTTTGCCACTAATACCTGATGCTCCTCCATGTGGAGACTCTTAAAAATGTGTGTTCAGTACTAAGCTATTAGAAATCCCCAAAATAAAACTGTATACTTCTAATATGAGTCTCTAAAGGTTAAAGTACATCCAGTTTACATCTCAAGATGTTTTACTGTCAGCTAGTAGTCTTCTATGTTGGCATCTATAGCAACAAACTTCAGAGAGGTAGGGAGGAGAGAGACTGTGGGGTGGGGAGAGAATGAGACAGAGAAAGGGAAAAAGAAAGAAAGGCTAAATGACTATATTAAATTTCAAAGGGCCATCTAGACTACGACTATAGTGTGCCATAATAGGAGTCTTAATAAGCCATAGATTCAGTGGCATTAAAAAAAGAATGTGGTTATGAATATTACTAATATACATGAAATAGTCCAGTTGCATTTTTTTGAGTGATTTTTTTCCTGTAACTCAAATAGGTTCCTCTGAACTGACTGACTTCAGCAGTCCACTGAGTCATGGATGAAGACAAGGAGCTTGATGATGATGACAAAAGCATAGTTAAGGGTGAAATCTTTTGGCAATACTATACCTTTTTCCCAGTAGTTTGATTTTTAATTTCAGCTTTATTGAAGTTATAATTGACATAAAAATTGTAATAGTCCTTTCACAGTACTATACCTTTTCATCCAAGGCCTTGTGGTGCTCAAATAAGGATTTCAGCGCCTTGAGAACCTCAACTTCGCTGGACACTCCCGAGGGTGACTGGGCTTGTCGCTTCACCACCGTCATTCTTAGTGATCTTTCATGTCGTGACACAAGGCACTCCAAATGCTCCAGTAATAGCTGTTGGGTTTAACAGAAAATGTAATTGCTTTATGAATACAGGTCACTAATGCACAGAGATGATTTCTATTTTAGCAGACTGCAGATTTATATACTATCTAATGGTAACATCAGATTATACTACAGGTAGCATCAATGAAACACAAACCTGAGTTCATACACCAGGGATCAAAAATATACTAAAAGTAAATTGCATTTGTATGACATAACAATTTATTAAATTTAAAATATGATGTGAATTATATGCATTCTTTTATAAGATTTGATAATTTCAGTTTAAATTGAGGGGAACTAGAACACACCATATGAGAAAGTGAAAGTCACTCAGTCGTGTCCGACTCTTTGCAACCTCATGGACTATACAGTCCATGGAATTCTCCAGGCCAGAATACTGGAGTAGGTAGCCTTTCCCTTCTCCAGAAGATCTTCCCAACCCACGGACTGAACCCAGATCTCCCACTTTGCAGGCAGATTCTTTACCAGTTGAGCCACGAGGGAAGATCCAATAAATAAGGTAACTATTGAAAAATGTTAAACAATGATGACTTTGTTAGAAAATAGAATTCAAAGTCAAAATTATTTTCACATATATCTGATCACTTAAATTTTTTAAGTTGAGGAAATGAACATAAATTTCATGTTGCTTTAAACTTGATTATAATGACAATCACATGTTGCTATAGTAATTAATGTGGTAAAACTAATGATTTTATTCACAATTAAATTCTTGGATTACATAATAGAAAAATGTATGCAGCCAACTGGAATATAGTAATTGAGACCAGCAGTAGTCATTTTGGGAAAAGAGATTAAAGGAAATAATTATTAAACTGTCTACTCTGGAATGTACATTCACCCAGAGTAGTCTCTGGTGCCATGACAGACATTAGGGGAAAGTCCAGTGAACAATGTTTCATTCTGTCACAGACTTTATGCTCTGACTTTTCCCAAATAAATTTTGCTTTTAAGTGTTTTGTGAATTGGAGTTTCACCTTTAATTTATAAGGCAGTTCTGCAACTAAAAGCAAAGATATATGAAAAAAAGAGAAAAAACTGTTATCATTTATTACAATTTTGCTAGTGGTGTTGGAGAAGACTTGCGAGTCCCTTGGACTGCAAGGAGATCCAATCAGTCCATCCTGAAGGAAATCGGTCCTGAATATTCATTGGAAGGACTGATGCTGAACCTGAAACTCCAATACTTTGGCCACGTGATGCGAAGAGTTGACTCATTTGAAAAGATCCTGATGTTGGGAAAGATTGAAGGTGGGAGAAGGGGATGACAGAGGATGAGATGTAGATGGCATCACCGACTCAATGGACATGAGTGTGAATAACTCCGGGAGTTGGTGATGGACAGGGAGGCCTGGCGTGCTGTGGTTCATGGGGTCGCAAAGAGTCAGACACGATTGAGCAACTGAACTGAACTGAACAACATATGACTAGTGAGGAGAAAAGATTTTCAGAAGGCTAGTGAAAGCATAGGCTAACAAATGGTGTCTAGGCAAAGCAAGCAGGATTACTGAAACAATAAAGGAAAAAGCAGATATAAGATACTGAGTTGGAAAGATGTAAAGAAAAACTATTATCTTTCAAGAGTTTTCCTAAAGCTCATACTAAAGTGAAAAATTTAGTTTTTCCACAATACTACTATGAATTTCAGTGTCACATATTAGTGACATGTTTCTCAGTTCTTAATAAGTTAATTTTTCTGTATTCACTATCATTAATTATGGTTCAGTGTGTCAGAAAACTTTGCCTATTATTAACACAGAAAAACACAAATATCTGAGATCCTAAATGTATATAGATCAGTCAGTAGGAGTCATATTTAAGCATCAAAATAATATTTAAAGTTCTTCAGTATGAAGATGATACAATCAATATTTTCAAAGAGCTTTTATATATCAACTTCTGATTATGATCATGGTATTCTACTCCCCTGAATTCTATAGATTTTATAGACACATGTATAGATGTGTGCACTAGTTAAATCTAAGCTGTTTCACATAAATTATAGAGCTCTGGCTATTTTTCCAACTTTATCTGATATTAGTTTTCACTTCTCAACATTTGTCTATATCTAATTCACCATTTATTTTACACATTTACCTTGTTTAAGTCTGTCTCTCAAAAAACAATGTAAGGTCCATGAGGAAAGGAAATATTTTTATTTATTAATATTTTCCCTACTTTGTCCATTGCCATATCTCTTAGTGCCTAGAAGACTGGCACATAACAGATGTGCATAAATTTTTGTTGAATGAATAAATGAACCCTGATTAAAACAGTAGTTTATAAGAGCTATGTCTATAAGTAACAACTCCTCAGACAAATGGGAATCTGGGATATCTGACCCAGATAGATTTGACAAATCAATAATTAGATTAACATCAAAAGAAGGAACATTATCCTCTATGATTCATGGATAGTTAAATGACCACCTAAGTTATCCTGAAATGAGGTGCCTCTAAAAGTAAGGCTTTGATGGACTGAGTCATAGGGACAATAGACCATTTTGAAGGGCAGGAAGAATATAAGGACAATGAGGTGAGCTGGCTGCTTTGAACTGCACTGAAGAGTTAAAAGAAATAAAACGACTAGCATAAGGTTTTAAGATTTAGGTCAATGCTCAGAGAAACCAGAAGTTGCTGTGGCTGCTCAGAAGAGCCTCTTACTGAGGTCCCAAGACAAAACAGAAAAAAGAAAAAGAGCCTGATCTAGGAGAGGTCACTGAATTACAATGTATGATGAATTCAGAGCCTTACCAGAAGATCTTATTCAGAAACCTTGGAACTACTCTCAATATAAAAAGTCATCCCCAAGAATTAGAAAAAGGAAATTTAGAAAATACTCTTATCCCCCAAACTCCAATGAGCTGGCATGCTTCACTGATAAGTTACATCTTATTTGTCTTGATGACCATGCATGACTTCACTTAAAGCAGTTACCTTGCAAAACAAAGCCTATGTTCCCTCCTCTTGAACCTGCGGAGGCCTGTGACTGTTCTAACCAACCTGTGTTGTACGGTGAAAGTTACACTTTGTGACTTTTGAGTCTAGGTCCTAAGAGGTGATGCAGTTTCCAGCTAGTTCACTGGAACATTTGCTCTTAGGTCCTGGAGCCACTGCATAAAAGCTCACTGCTCTGAGACCACTGTGCCCTAGAGCTCATATGCAGGTTCTTACATGTAAAGTCTCAACTGAACCTGTCTGTCTTTCAGTTACTCCAGCCTAGGTGCCAGACACAAGAGCAAAGAAGTCATCTCACAAGTAGACCTTTCAATCTCCAGATATTTGAGTCACCACCTGAAGACCACAGGCTAAAGTTGGCCCATACCATCTTATGAGAGAGGATAATTTTCAGAAATCTTGTGAGCTTGTGGTTAAACACAGTTAGTTAAAGCTTAAATTATGTAAGCTTATGACTCAATGGACATGAGTCTGAGCAAACTCCGGGAGATAGTGAAGGACAGGAAGGCCCGGCGTGCTGCAGCTCATGGGGTCGCAAAGACTCAGGCATGACTTAGAGACTGAACAACAAATAATAAAATATTTTTTAAAAAACAGTAAACACTCAAAATATATCATTTCCTAATTATCTTACTATATTTTACTATTACCAATGTCCACGGGGTTGTTTACTTCAATTGTATTTGAATAATAGAAATACTATATAATGGTTCACTACTGTGCATTTTTTCCCAAATCTGCATTCAGTGACAGCATGTTGGTAGTTTGAAATCAGCAACAGTGAGAGTATGTCCACCGTGGAAAATGACTAACACTATATATAAGCATTTTTTGCTTTTTCAGATAAAAAAATAAATCATTTACCAGTCACTGCCTGTGTGCTCAATCGTGTCCAACTCTTTACAATCCCATGGGCTGTAGCCTGCCAGGCTTCTCTATCCACGGGGTTTCCTAGGTAAGAATACTGGAGTGGGTTGCCATTTCCTTCTCCAGGGCATCTTTCTGACTCAGGGATTGAAACTGTGTCTCCTGCATCTCTTGCATCAGCTGGCGGATTCTTTACCACTGAGCCACCTGGGAAGCCCACTAGACCTCAAGTCATCCCGTCTGAGAGCCCAAAACTTACGGAGCAGAAAAGCGCTGTCATACCCATGCCCTTTCTGAATCTCTGACCCATAGAACTACGAGTGTAGTAAAATATGGCTTGTGGCATTACATTTTAGGGTGGTCTATTATGAAGCAGTTTGAATCCCAGCCTGGCCACCGCCCCCGGGTGGACCTTCAAATCTTCCCAAGCAGCCTCAGTTTCCCCATCTGCCATATGGGGCTAACTACAGTGCACAAAACCTCTCGTGCTCTTGCAAGGGCTGATAGGTATGCATCAGCTCTTAGCACGGTAGCTGACGTTCAATAAAGCAGGATGGCTCTTGCTGAAGATGTCAGGGAGTTGGCCAGCCAGTCCAATAATCAGTTGAGGCATCAGGGAGATGGCTGCTATTCCAGAAGGCCATATAACAGCTTGGGTTTGAATGTCAGCTGTGTCCCTTACTTGCTGTGTAAACCTCCATGCCTCAGCCTCCTCCCCTGGAACACGGGCTAGTAAGAGTAGGGCATATTAAAAAGTAGAGACATTACTTTGCCAACAAAGGTCCATCTAGTCAAGGCTATGGTTTTTCCAGTGGTCATGTATGGACGTGAGAGTTGGACTATAAAGAAAGCTGAGCACTGAAGAATTGATGCTTTTGAACTGTGGTGTTGGAGAAGACTGTTGAGAGTCCCTTTTACTGCAACGAGGTCCAACCAGTCCAACCTAAAGGAGATTATTGGTAGGACTGATGTCAAAGCTGAAACTCCAATACTTTGGCCACCTGATGCGAAGAGCTGATTCATTTGAAAAGACTCTGATGTTGGGAAAGATTGAGGGCAGGAGGAGAAGGGGACGACAGAGGATGAGATAGTTGGATGGCCTCACCGGCTCAATGGACATGAGTTTGGGTGAACTCCGGGAGCTGGTAATGGATAGGGAGGCCTGGTGTGCTGCGGTTCATGGGGTAGCCAAGAGTCGGACACAACTGAGCGACTGAACTGAACTGAACTGATGTTGATGCTGATGAATAACTAAATAGTCCATAGGTTACAAATTATTAAGATGATATTGATATTTAATGAGAGCATAACTGTACACGGAGAACCATATGCATGTAGCTGAACACAGTAACGAGAGATTATGAATCTTCTCTTTTGTGAAAAGGAGATTTTATTTTTGTCTAAGAAGTCTATTTGTATTGTTGGGTAGATACATATCAGTATTGCTGCTTTTTGGAATTTTAATACGAAAACAAGTATGATAAAATCTGGGTGGTAAGGCAGACTGACATCTCAGGTTGCCCCAAATCTTTTGACTATATCTTCCATGTTTGATAGGTCCCCACATTCTGAATGCCATCATTCCAATGGACAATCCAAGAAACACTTCTCAGGCATGTTTACCACCAGGTGGCAGACATGTGACTTAAGAGCCGGCCCCCTGCACAGGAGAGATTCTGAGGGGAGTCAGGCAAGGAAATGTGCTGGGCAAAGGGCAGCCATCTTGCTGGCACAGGTATTAGCAGAGGCTGCATGTTTCTGGGACTTGGGATGGAAGAAAAACCTACAAAGCTAAGAAATGTGGTCCTAGAAATTATGCACGTAAGCTCAGTTTAGACATTTCTCATAGGCTTAATTAAAGCCTTCTTGATTAAAATAGCAAACTGGACTGTTTTGAGCAACTGGGAACTCTTGTCCATATAATAACAAAAACAGTTGTGTTTTTAGTGATATAAACCAGACTCCTTAAGGGTTTGACAACTTAACTATTCTGAACACTCTTTGATGCCTAGAAAAATATTCTATATAATAGAGGCTTAATCCTTGTTGAACTGAAGTAGTAATGCATGTAAATTATCTATCTTGGTGAATGAGGCCAAAAAATGTTCTAATCTAGAAGGTATCTATGGCTTATAAGCTTCAAATGAAAACCAATTACAAATAAAAAATGAACTTACCTAAGATGCCACTAATAGTCTACTAATTTGTACACCTTTGCTAGAAACAAAACTTCAGTCTAATGTTTAACGAATCTTGCAGAAGGCACCCTTTAGTATACACTCAAAGGACTGGAGGGACTATATGAGTGGCCATTAATTTATGTTGGAATTCACTTTAAATGACCATAGCCTATATATATATATATACACATAAACATATCAAATCCTATATCTACAGACACATATTGACTCACTAGGAATTTTTAAACTAAATTTCTAAAACTATAAGTCTTTCTACAACATCATCTTGTGTGCAATTATCTTCAATCACAGATAGTATTTAAGTAGAAAGCTATTCTGCCCTGTAAACTAATTTGACCTCTGTAATACAGTCAAATAACACAATAGTAACGTCTGAAAATGAAAACATTCAAATCGATTGCTTTCTTAATCAGTCCACTTAGTATCCTTTACTCTCAAACATGGCTTAGATACCCTCAGGATCTTGTTTTCTTTTCACATTAAGAAAAGAGTTCCTTGGAGAAGGAAATGTCAACCCACTCCAGTATTCTTGCCTGGGAAATTTCATGAACAAAGGAATATGGTGGGCTATGATCCATAGGGTCACAAAAGGGTTGGACATGACTTAGTGACTAAACAATGTGTTTTATGCACATTTGAGTCCCACATTGAATAGCTGTAGGGAGAACATATGTTGTACCTTACTCACTCTTTTATTTGTCATATCCTATTGTAGCACTTCACAAAAAATATACATGAACCCAAACACACACATATTTTACCTGCTTTTAATTACTAGGGTCTTCCTTTTCTCAAATGGATGGTACTTTCTACTCCTCAAGGAAATAACTTTAGAGGGATTTTAACTTATACAGACAGGCATATCAAGAATGGGAAGCTTTTCTTTAGTGTCTGATTGTATTTGAACATTTATTTAATATAATTCTTTTGGCTCAAAACAAAAGTAAGGGCATAGTAAGGAATGTTTCAAACTCAGTCTTTAATTTAAACTAAGGATAATTGTCTTTTTTTAAAGTTTATGACCTGTGAAATGAAATTATAGTGTCATTATTCATGACTAACATTAAGACTAGTTCTTGAAACCCTAACTTCTCTTTCCAAGTCACACAATAGTTGCATTCTAAAACATTGTTAATAAGTCATCTTTAATATCTTCAGGTACCAGAGCAGTTGAAACAACAAACAGCAAAAATGAAACAACAACATAACTTTTCTACTCTTATATTAATAAATAATAACTATATTAATATTTCTATTTTCCTCACCCTTTCATTAATTCAAATAATTCTGCAAAAATACGGTAATTTTCAGCAGTTGATATCAATATGTTGAAATAATGGCAGGAATGCTGTTTTCTACAAATGTAACTTGCCTGGGTATGGTTAGAGAAGTTTTAGGAATAACAAATTTTGTTTCATCATTTTTTTCTACATTCTTTTTAGTGTAGAAACATTAAACAATAAAGATTTTTGAATATTTCTATAAATATCCACTACAATTTTTGAAGTTTTTATTTTTGTACAATCATGAATAACATTAAGATGACTTTATTTGGATTTTCTCAATTTAATTACTTGAGGCAGTTGGGTTTAAGATCAACTCTAGTGACTACTTTGATTTTTTCTTGTACACTTTTACTTTGGGGGTAAGGATCAAGTTTATCTGTAGTGACAAAGTGATAAATGGCCATAGCTGTTACCTGTGACATCAGAATAAATACCTAGCACATTACTTTCCACACAACTGATACAAAATAGATTACTAAACAGATTGCGACTGAATTACAAGAAATTGAACAAACTCTGCTCCTACCTAGAGATAATCCCTTAGGTCACACATTACTTGTGAGTAATAGGAATATGCTTTTAAAATATATAGCCTTTGATTAAGCCATAGAGCGGACTCTCTGAGTATGTCACTTATGAGCTGTGTGTCTTGGGGCAAGTTACTATGCTAGTTTTCTTATCAGTTAAATGGAGACAATAGGATTGCTGTAAGGATAATGTGAGTTAAACATGTAAAACATTGAGAAAGACATTTCACTTTTAATTAATATGTTACTATATTATTATCATTATTATTGTGTGATATACAAGATAAAATTTATTCATTCATCTTCCTCTGAAAATTCTATTTTCTATTTGAGAACAGATATAATTCTCTCAAATATCAGACCTTTTTAATCTATTGTTTTTGCTGATACTCAAAATTAACAACAAAACCTCCATCCACTTATGAGTTCTCTTTATGAACTGTCTTTTCTGCATTATATATTTCAATTTGTGAGCATCATTTAACCTCTCAGTGTGGAAAGAGAGAGTCACAAGTTTATCAGGACCCTAGAAATTGAGACACTCAATTCTACTCAAACTTTCCCACAATCTAATAAAAAATTCTCTTTGGGTGTGAGATTATACTACTTTGTTGCTTTCTCTCCACGACCAGCAAGTGGGTGTTTATAGCAAGAAGAAAAATACACCACATAGAAGGAAAAACTATTATATAAATCTATTTAAAAATCTTATACTTAGCAGCATTTAATAGGGCATTATGGGGGAAGAGAAAAGATTTTCTGATTTTCAGACCTGGATATTTTTGAGGTGGTGGGGGAAGTGATTATGTAACTAAGTTGTTATACATAAATCAATGGTTTGCACAAGGAAGGCTTCATAAATCTATTTTCCTTGATGTAATCAACAACCAAAATCCTCCATATCATTGCTTTTAGAAAGGTAGAAAAAATGTTTTCCAGCTTTATTCACGTTCTGTCTTACAATATTAAGTTGTCATTTTTATATTACTATCTAAGACCAAGCATACAATGAATACACAATTAACATACCTTACTTTCTCAGTATTAATCTGCCAGAACTCTTAACACTTCAAATATTTTCACCTACTTCATATTGAAATTGAACTGCAGTCACGCCAAAGTGGTTTTACTTTACATTACTTTACTAGAAAAACTTCTCTCATTTATGAGTAATATGACAGTTTACACAGTCGAAATTTAGTAAATTTTTCTTCTGAACTAGAAAATAAGGTACCTCTGATGATAGAAAGTCATGTGATTAAACAAATACATGGGTTTTCAAGAGCAGAATACTGTAATTTCCATCAGGTTCATGAAATAAAAATATCATAACTGGAAGTCTCCTTCATGAAGTTCTAAAATAGAAAAGGTATGCCTCTTTTAATTAGGAGAGTCCTCTTTCAGTGATTTTCCGTTTTTAACATTTTTTTAAAAATTATTATTTTTCTGAGGTGAGGTGAGGATGAATGTCAGGCCATTTCCTCATAGTACCCAGAAGGCAAAATCATGCTCCCCTTTCAAACCTATGACCCTACCATCTTACCCACTCCCAGTCTCTGAAGCAGGACCCACCTACTCCATTGCAAAACAGCCTGGAACTCACTATTGAAATGCAACTCTTCCTTTTAAAGTCAAATAAAGCAAAGGTCGGAAGAAATACTAATATTTTTTAAGGCAACACCGTGATTTAGTCGGCAAGGCTGTAATTTAGGTTTCTTGTCTTCCTGTTCTGAGTTTTGTAGTATATTCTCTTTTACTCTAAGTAACAGACAATGAATTGGTGTCTGCTTGAAGTCTTCCTGAAGTTTTTAAAGGCTTCTATTTTTATGAATATATTAGAAATAAGACACTGAACTATGGAATTACTTCTAAGCAGAGGCAGTTTTATACTTACTCTTGTGTTATTTCTTTCAGCTTTAAGTTCAGAAATTTCTTCTTCCTTTTCTAAAAGTTGTTCCCTGCAAGCATTTAATTCTTTTGTCAGAGCAGCAAATTCCTGAAAGGAGAATAAAAAAAAATTTGAAGACATATACCAGATCTTTAAAAAATGTATTCCAGCAGAAGAAAAAAAACATCAAAATATAATCTTTTGAGTGTAAAGAATAGAAAAAAAATGGCCTAGTTGACTATACATTGCTGTTATGTATACATACATTGCTGTCATTAAATCAACCTCATTCCAATACTGAACAAATGCTAGTCCATGATATTAACATACACATATGATTATAATACACTGTTCAGATGAGAGTATAAAATATATTTCAGAATGTATCAGATATAGCATATTGAGTTTAACATTAGTATGATAACATATTGATAATATGGAATAATTTAAACTTTGCTAATTTTGTGGACAACTCTGATGATCTTACACTCTCACTCCATCCATATCACAAAGTTTAGACTGAGTGTACTACATCATAAGGAAGAAACAGCCACCATCAACACCAAGCTAAAATTCTTAAGTATACTATTTAGAGATTAAGAAGTGTACTTATTTAATAGGGTGAAGAAAGAAATACACCTGTAGCCTACAAAATAATAAATGCATTTAAGACTTGATAACATTATCTAAGATTCTCCTATTAACTTATGTATTGCTCAGTTTTTCATTCTGCAATGTAAGCTCCATGTGAACTGGGACTTCAACTGACTTCACTGCTAAAGTCCTAGTGTCTAAGACATAGTGGGTGCTCAGTTAGTATGTATTTTCAATAAATGAACACAGGTAATGTATTCTGGAGGGCTTCCCAGGTGACTCAGTGGTAAAGAATCTGCCTGCCAAGCAGGAGATGGGGGTTCAATCCCTGGATCGGGAACAGGCCCTGGAGAAGGAACTAGCAACCCAAGCCAGTATTCTTGCCTGGGAAATCCCTGGACAGAGGAGCCTGGCAGGGTACAGTCCATGGGGTCACATAAGAGTTGGACATGCCTTAGCAACTAAACTACAACAATATATTCTGGAGTAATCATTTCTCCATTACAAATGACACTATGGAGTAATTGTCAATGGCTTCCTTCCCCAAAATGGGATCAGATATTAAATAATGTGGGTATTTCTACCATTATGTAGTGTGTTTAGACACAATAAAGATGGTTTAAAAAGAAGGCAAAAACACCTATTGAACTATTCTGTTACTCCAACTTACAAATAAATATTTTTAAGTAATTTTAACAGATTCATAATATTATTAAATTCTTTACAGTGGTTCTTTAATAAAATTGATGGCTGTCAAATGTGTTAAGTATTTGGGAAAACTTGGCACTAGACTGGGAAAGCACTGTCAGAATATCAAAAAGAGAAAACAAAAATGGAGAGACAGGTTTGGTTAACCTAACCTTCACAAAGGCAAATTTAGTAAAAAGTAAATGAATATGATGATTATGCAAAACTGGGAAAGGTTTAGGGTTTATATTTTTGCCTGCTTCAAACCACTTATTTTGCTGATTCTCTGAGTGGCTTCAAACCAAGTGGATACTTCAAAAACCTCAGAACAGACTTAGAGTTTAGAATCAAGATGAAAGAGTTCATTGTTTCATTTGGCTGGCATTACAGATAAATGTTTTCTCCTCTCGTTGCTGCCTGCTTACATGTTGATATTATCTGAGTATATTATTCAAGTGGAGAATGGAAATAATAAGCAACAAGAAAACAATAAACACTTGCATAGAAAACATAATTTTCTTCATATAAAGTGCATAGTTTTGATGGAGAAAAGAAGAGAGTAACAAAAATCCTGCACTGCTTTTTAAAATTAATCCTATATTCATGAATAGGGCTTCCCAGATGGCTCTAGTGGTAAAGAACTCGCCGGCCAATACATGAGAGAGGAGACGTGAGTTGGATCCCTGGATGAGGAAGGTTCCCTGGAGGAGGGCAAGGCAACCCACACCGGTATTCTTGCCTGGAGAATCCCATGGACAGTGAAGCCTGGAGGGCTATAGTCCAGAGGGTTGCAAAGAGTCAGACATGACTGAAGGGACTTAGCATGAATACATGCATACTTATGAATATCATAAGACAAAATATTAATCAAATCTGTGAATTTAATATCATATCATTTTTTTAAGTGAAACATATAATCTGGATTATCTTTCTAGTGGTTTAACTTACTATCTGCAGAAAGAAAAAAGGTCAAAAGAAAATAATTTATAATTTTAACATTTCTTATCTCCAGATGGTAAAATTGTAAGTGAATTTTGTTTTTTGGCTTTCTGCTGTGTATTTTGCCATCAAAACTCTCTAGAATAAATATGCTTTTAGGCCTAGTGAATAAAAGAAAATGTGAATCTATAAATTCACCGAAACAATCATGTGTTCATAACCAATGACAGATATTAGTCAAGATGTTACTGGTGACAGATGACTTTGCATTTTTAATTTAGTATCATGGCACTGACTCTGAACAAGCTATTTAGTGACTCCATGTATTAAGATTAGTCTTACATTTATTAACTTTCTTGCAAACTCCAGGCACTATTTTTCATTATCTTATCTTACTCTCTCAGTAGCTAGTGAGGGAGTCTCATTTCCATTTCATGGCTGAGGAAACTGAATTACCAAGATAAAAGCTCAAGTTCACAAAGCTCATAACCCATAGTGAGGTATGTTGTGAATACAGCTCTCCAGACTGGACTTTCAGTGCTTTTCCACTATACCATTTTGGCCTGGCAGGTATGTATGGTTCAGAGTTGGAGTGCATTTATCAATCCTCTTCTTTATCTGGAGTATTACATAACCATTACTTATAATTACCTGATATGATCCTTCTTAATTAGTCCAAAGGGAGTGTGGGGATCTAGGAAGTGGCGTATTGCTTCCATGCAGGGTTACAAGTGTGAGACAAGGACATGCTGAAAATCTAGGACTGCATTAGATGCAGCTGTCTTGTATGGAGATAATCATCAAATGTTTTTACACTTTTTCTCTGACATTTCTCTATTCTGTACCAACTTCTCCATCCATACTGTCATATGAACTGAGTTTTTTAAATCAACTTTTCCTAGATAACATTAATAATAACAGCAGAGGTAATTAACATTGAGTGAGCCCTTACCATATGTCAGGTACCCTGCCAAGCAATTTATACTGATTATCTCATTAATCCTAATGAAACTCTGTAATGTGATACTAAAATCTCGCTAAACAAGCTAAATGCTTACCATACTATTCAGCAAATCTCACTCCATGGTATCTCATTCCAAAGAAATCTCACCCCAAAGAAATTGAAAACTATGTCCACACAAAAACCTGCATACACCGTTTATAGCAGCTCCATGCATAATTGCTAAGACTTGGAAGCAATCAAGATGCCTTTCAGTAGGTGAAGGGATAAATAAACAGTAGCACACTTAGATAAGGGAGTACTATCTAGTGCTAAAAAGAAATGAGCTATCAAACCAGGAAAAAACATGGAGAGACCTTCAATGTATATTAGTAAATGAAAGAAGCCAATCTGAAAAAGGCTACTATTGTATGATTCCAACCATATAACATTCTTAAAAAATAAAATTATGGGAATAGTAAAAAGATGAATGGTTGCCACAGGGGTTGCAGGTGTGGAAAGGATGAATAGATAGAGGACAGAGGAATTGTAGGAAAATGAAAAAGCATTGTGTGGTATTTGATGACCTATACATGTAATTAAACATTTGTCCAAACCTCTAAACATACAATACCCAAACTATGGACCAGCGGTAATAAAGATGTGTCAATGTAGGTTCATCAATTGTAGCAGATGTACCACTCTGATGTGGGATGTAATTAATGGTGGAGATCACACATATGTGGGGACAGAGGGTACATGGGAAACCTCTGCACCTTCCTTTAAATTGTGCTATGTATGACCCTAAACTACTCTATGAATATGAAATCTTAAAAAAAAAACAACACTGAGGCCTAGATAAGTGAATAACATTTGCAAAGTTGGACGCTTAGTCATGGTATAGCTGGGTTCTGAATTCAGACAAGCTGTTTCACACTGGATGACTACAATAGACTGCTTTTGTTTTCCTCTCCCGACCACATTCTTTCCCCTTCTAATTTGCCCTTCCTTAGTCTTTGAAAAGTTATACTTTCCTCAAGCTCACAAAACTTTTCAGAGCTTCCTACTTTTACGCACATCAAATTTAAACAGATTTTTAACTTTTAAAATCCAAACCATCCAAAACATCACCCTTTCTCAATTAATGAGCTTTCTTTTTCATTGAAAGATATAAACTACAATTTTGAGCAAAAGCCACTTCTTGCTGAACTTAGTATTTAATATGAATTACTTCATCTCTTTCCTATTTTCCAGATGAGAATACTGAAGCCTAGCATGGGTGAATAATTTGCTCAAGGTCACACAGCTAAAAATAGTTCACCTTGATTACAAAACTCTAATTTCTGCAACACTGCTTCTTTCTCACTGAAAATGGAAAATCATCAAATTTTACAATAGTAACAATTGATATAAACATATCATTCCTCTAACTCTCCATCCATACATATAACATTTATTGTGTACCTAGTCATGTGTGGATGTGAGAGCTGGACTATAAAGAAAGCTGAACGCTGAATAATTGATGCAACTGTGGTGTTGAAGACTCTTGAGAGTCCCTTGAACTGCAAGGAGATCCAACCTGTCAATTCTAAAGGAAATAGTCCTGAATATTCATGGGAAGGACTGATGCTGAAGCTGAAACTCTAATACTTTGGCCATCTGATGTGAAGAACAGACTCATTGGGAAAGAATGGAGGTGGGAGGAGAAGGGGATGACAGAGGATGAGATGGTTGAATGGCATCACTGACTCACTGGACATGAGTTTGAGTAGGCTCCGGGAGTCGGTGATGGACAGGGAAGCCTCGTGTGCTGCAGTCCATAGGGCCTCAAAGAGTTGGACACGACTGAGCGACTGAACTGAACTACACATACCAGACCCTGTGTTAGGTGCTGAACATATGGAAATAACTTAGGCATAGTTGCTGCACTTGACCTCACAGATCTTTCGGAATTCACATTTCAGGCGTATCAGGAGCTTTCATCACCGGTAAGCACTCAAAACCCATCACCAAAGTGCCACACAGGAAGTAATACCGGTTTATGTGCTTAGAGGCATTGTTGACTAACAGGTAACTCTTGCTCTCTAGTACTGTCCTCTTAGCAGGTCTGTCTTCTGCCTCTACCAAAGATTTCTCCTTCCTGTTTCTATCTCTATCTTTAGATTTTCTCATCTCTCTTATTTTCTACTTCTTTCACATACTATTTCCTTTACTGAGAATACTTTTCCCTATCCTCTCTGATTAACTGACATATTTGTAAAGTACCTGCTTGACTTGTTAATGATCTATTAAAGCTTGTTCAAGATCTAGCAATGCAGTTACTGTATTTTTCATAATAATTGAATTATGTGTTCATCTCCTCCAAATTAACAGCATGATCCTTTAAAACAATGTAGCAGAGTTTTGGACAAACTGCAGATATTCGGTAAATCCTTTTAACCATAAGTGAATGGTTCATTTCCTAAATGCTCGCTTTAATACCAAAAACATTTTTTAAAAAGGATAAATAATTAAGAGTCATTTCTTTTTTTCTGAGATTGCTAGAATTTGATCATTTATAACATGCCACCTGATGCGAAGAACTGACTCATCTGAAAAGACCCTGATGCTGGGAAAGATTGAAGGCAGGAGGAGAAGGGGACAACAGAGGATGAGATGGTTGAATGGTATCACCGACTCAATGGACATGAGTTTGAGTAGGCTCCAGGAGTCGGTGATGGACAGGGAGGCCTGGCGTGCTGCAGTCCATCAGGTCACAGAGAGTCGGATATGACTGAGCGACTGAACTGAACTGAACATGCCCAATAGTCTTTTTGCTTCGTTTCTGTTGTTTTCTCCAATATCTGAAATTATACTGTTCTATATTCCACATAGCAATGGTGTTACTGTCTGCTATATTTTATTGCATGTATATGAAGTAATACTATTGTTCCTACCAAATCACACATTCATATTTATCATTTGTTCATTGGACATGCTATTTCAGTCTTATTCATTCTCAAAATAAAAACGCATATTTAACCCATATGTTACTTCTCTAATCTAGAGTTTCTTAAAACATATTCCATAGAACAGTATTCCCAAAAGTTTTCCAGCCAAAAGAAATGGCCAAATAGATTTGAGAAATGATTTATGGTATATATTTTGCTCTTGAAAATATACTATAGATTTCAGCATATAAGAGATTATGACGAAACCTGGTTTTGTGGCCAAGAAATGGAAACAATCTAGATTTCTATCTATAGGAAAATGGATGAATCAAATATAGTAAATGTACATGTGTAAAAGGCAGAACAAGTTGGCTAGATCTTTATATAATAACATGTGAAGGTTTCAAAAATACAATCTTGCATGAAAAGAGGTAAGTTACAGAACATAATGTATAACACAGAGTACTGTCAGAAGCTAAAGGCAGCAAAGGACAAATTTTAGATGAAAACTTCGTTTCTGCCTCCCCATCTAAAGTCAAAGGAGATTGCTTTGAATCACTGAGACAGAATTAGTAGGTCAGTTGCCAATCACAAACCATATTCAACAACTTTTCAAACTAGTCATTTTGTTCCCCAAACATAGCCTGCCAAAATTCTTGCTTTTCCCAAGAACCAAAATGACTTTCCCCAGTCTGCACTTTTTTCTGGGAATTTTAAGAGCGGTCAGGACACAGAGTGCCATAGAAATCCTCCCATACAGAAGGGAGTGTCCTGTTTCTTTTTTAGCATGTATTCATGCACACACCACACACACACACACACACACACACACACACACATGCACACACATTCACATGACCACTCCCTCTACGCTAGGGGGATGACAGTGAAAGAAGCAAGTTAAAGTCCTTACTCTCAAATTGTTTATACACTTTCAGGCACTTGCTGCTGCTGCTAAGTCGCTTCAGTCGTGTCCGACTCTGTGAGACCCCATAGACGGCAGCCCACCAGGCTCCGCCATCCCTGGGATTCTCCAGGCAAGAATACTGGAGTGGGTTGCCATTTCCTTCTCCAGTGCATGAAAGGGAAAAGTAAAAGTGAAGTCGCTCAGTCGTGTCCGACTCTTAGCGACCCCCTGGACTGTAGCCTACCAGGCTCCTCCATCCATGGGATTTTCCAGGCAAGAGTACTGGAGTGGGGTGCCATTGCCTTCTCCGTTCAGGCACTTAGCACTCAAAATACTTTTATTCAGAGCAAATTATTTCTAGTTATGTCAATCCCCTCTTAATACCAATTCAGCTCATGATATAGAGTATTAGTTCCTTCAAAAAGAGAGCAAAATAAAACACATTTCTTAAAAAAATTGAAGGTATAATTTTCTTTTTTTTTTGCCTTCACTTTTTCCTACTTTCTTTTTTCTTAATCAGATTATAGTTGATTTACAATGTTGGGTTAGTTTCAGTTGTACAACAGAAGAAGGTATTGCTTCTGCTTAGAAATCAACACAAGTTATCTAATTTCTGTGCCCTCCTAATTTTACATTACAAGTTTCATAAATTGCATGAAATTTAGTTTCTCTATTGTCAATTTTTAACATGAACTTCTTGGTATTACCTCTTTTCTCTCCTGCCTACCTCATCCTTTTTTTTAAGCTATTGTTTCTTGAACACTTATTATAGGTTAGAGATATTGTTAGGATCTTTACATTTGTTATATCATTTATTCATCATGACAGCTTTATTCTTTCTGGATGAGAAAACCTGAATGAAAGAGACTAAATAACTCTAGCAAGGCTCATGCTGATACACAACAATATCTGTGATGGTATCAACATCCTCTAAGCTTGTCAGATCCCCAGAGAGAGATAATCTGTCTTTGTATCTTAACAGTGGTTTTACTGGCGCATGCTGGCAAGTGAGTTAAGGAAGGCCACCAGGACATTATGCCTGAGCTGCTAATACTTCAATTAATACCCCTTAGGGTAGTGGGGTTTTCTCAGTTTAGTGCAAAGAAACTTCTCCCATTTGGGGTCCTCCATGTGTATTTTCAAAGGAAAAGATACATCAGCAAAGTATAGATTGACTCAGATCCTGTGCCCACTTACATTCTATAGAGGGAATCTGGTCAGGTAAAAAGTGTACCGATTCAGAGCTTCCTTAGGCCAGCTTCGTCTTCTCTTCTCCTTATGTCTCTTTCCACCTTGTAAATCACCACAGACTACAGGCTGCCAGCTTCACACAGATACAGAACATTATGCATGTTCATCTTCAAATGCATTTTTTGATAGCTAATATTAAAGATGGAAGGATGGAAAGAGATTACTGACTTCTTTGCCTCATTTCAGGATGGTATGCTTACTTGAGGAGATTTATTTGAAGAAAAAAATGATATATTTTCTCACTAACTAAATGTCCGATTTAATAGATGAGTCCTCACTTCCTAAAAGCAGGTCAGGAGAAGCTTCGTGACAGGAGGGGAATTCAGCCTTTTAATTTCATGTCATTGACACCAGGCAGCAGTCTCCAGAGTAATCTATGACAATCTATTCATCATAATTACAATTTTAACACTCTTTATCTTTCAATTCAACCTGCATTCTGTGGGCTACTTAATTAATGAACTGACAATAGCCTTATTTCTGCAACCATATATCTGAGTAAGCACTGGCTGAAAAATCATGAGTGCAAATCAGAAAGAGAAGAGAAAACATAAAGGATGAGCTAAAATGCAGCTTTCTTTCCTACACACCACCAACACCCTCCCTAACCACAGAAAGCATTTTTAAAATTTATTCTCCAAGCATCTAACATTTGTGCAATTCAAAAATAGCTCTGAGGAAAGCATATGGCATGAAAGCATGCTGACTTGACCATCTAGCATTTAAATTAGACAAATTAACCACTTCAACATGTTTCTATAATGACTTCCTTAGGCTGTGCCCCCAACTTAGTATATTTTGGTTTCTCCTCTCTTGAAAATTGAAAATTCTTCAAGCAATTCTATTTGTAATACTTGGTGGAAAGCTCTGGATTTTAACTTTACATTTATCTGGATATAATCTGTCATAAGTTTATATGTATAAAGATATACATCTTCTCCACACCTTACATCCTGGAATTAATAATGGAAGTATTACACTAGAGAGATGAAAACAAATCAGCTAAAATAATTGATATAGTCCCTAAATTTTATATCTGTACAAATCTCAGAATATTAGTTGCTATAAATTCACAAGAGTCTTTATAAATTTTGTTTGGAAATCATTTAGTTTGGAAACAAACAAAAAAACATTTATTTCCTAGGAATCCCTATCTCTTCTTCTCTACATATATTGTTTCCAATTTTGTTCTGTTATGTAATCAAATGTGGTGTTAACAACCTCTGGTCTTATAATTGCCTCCTAGACTTTCACTAGCCCAGGGAAAGCTGTCATCCAAAATTACTGTGTAAAACAGCAGCGTCTCACAGTCAGCCCTGAGCTAGACAGCTTGAAGGTAGAGTTGCCTGCATAACTAATACAATTTGACAGGCACAACTGGACTTTTAGAGTCTTCACAGAAATTGTTGACCAAGCCTGCTCAATTTAAAAAGTAAATTAGATTCAAACTTTTTGCAAATACTATTTTGTATCCCTTTGATTTTTATGTATGCCTGTTTCAATAAGCCACTGTGTTGTCTTTTTGCTAAAACTGCATAACAGAAGATTATGTTAATGTAAGAAGATTCTGTTAATAATGACCTGAGAGATGCAGGTGTGTTTAAAATCAAACATGCTTACAAATGACACATCATGGTAGATGTGGACATAGGTACTGGGTGATTGTTTTCAAAAATCTTCCAATCAAGGTAATTGTCATTATCCCAAAGTGAATGTTTGTTGAATCAGATACAGTGCTGTCAGGCTGCTTCAGGCTCTCTGACCATCGGGTGGTGTTCCCATCATGCTTCACTTACTACATTCCCACTGAAATGTGCCTATCTTATATATTGCCCCTGCTGGTTTTCCAGACTTTAATTTGTCAGAGTGTATACAGCTGCCCCAGGTATTGGGTGCTCTTTAACAGCATCATTTGTTTGACATGATTCAGCTTTGTTGCTGAATTCTCGAGAGCAGGCAATGTATATATTGGAAAAAACCAAAATGCCCTTCAATAGGGACAAAGATAAATAAACTTTTAAAAACAGAAATGGTACATCCATACAATGGAATATAATTCAGTACTAAAGAGAAAAGAACGACCAAATTATAAAAGGACATAGAGAAACCTGAAATGCACTTTCAGTTCAGTTCAGTTCAGTTCAGTTCAGTCGCTCAGTAGTTTCCGACTCTTAGTGACCCCATGAATCGCAGCAAGCCAGGCCTCCCTGTCCATCACCAACCCTCGGAGTTTACACAAATCCATGTCCATCGAGTCAGTGATGCCATCCAACCATCTCATCCTCTGTCGACCCCTTCTCCTCCTGTCCCCAGTCCTTCCCAGCATTAGGCTCTTTTCAAATGAGTCAACTCTTCGCATGAGGTGGCCAAAGTAGTGGAGTTTCAGCTTCAACATCAGTCCTTCCAATGAACACCCAGGACTGATCTCCTTTAGGATGGACTGGGTGGATCTCCTTGCAGTCCAAGGGACTCTCAAGAGTCTTCTCCAACACCACAGTTCAAAAGCATCAATTCTGCAGCGCTCAGCTTTCTTCACCGTCCAACTCTCACATCCATACGTGACCACTGGAAAAACCATAGCCTTGACTAGACGGACCTTTGTTGGCAGAGTAATGTCTCTGCTTTTTAATATGCTATCAAGTTTGGCCATAACCTTCCTTCCAAGGAGTAAGCGTCTTTTAATTTCATGGCTGCAATCACCATCAGCAGTGATTTTGGAGCCCAGAAAAATAAAGTCTGACACTGTTTCCCCATCTATTTCCCAAGAAGTGATGGGACCAGATGCCATGATCTTGGTTTTCTGAACGTTGAGCTTTAAGCCAACTTTTTCACTCTCCTCTTTCACTTTCATCAAGAGGCTCTTTAGTTCTCCTTCACTTTCTGTCATAAGGGGGGTGTCATCTGCATATCTGAGGTTATTCATATTTCTCCCGGCAATCTTGATTCCAGCTTGTGCTTCTTCCAGCTCAGCATTTCTCATCATGTACTCTGCATATAAGTTAAATAAGCAGGGTGACAATATACAGCCTTGACGTACTCCTTTTCCTATTTGGAACCAGTCTGTTGTTCCATGTCCAGTTCTAACTGTTGCTTCCTGACCTGCATACACGTTTCTCAAGAGACAGGTCAGATGGTCTGGTATTCCCATCTCTTTCAGAATTTTCCACAGTTTATTGTGATACACACAGTCAAAGGTTTTGGCATAGTCAATAAAGCAGAAACAGATGTTTTTCTGGAACTCTCTTGCTTTTTCAATGGTCCAGCGGATGTTGGCAATTTGATCTCTGGTTCCTCTGCCTTTTCTAAAACCAGCTTGAACATCTGGAAGTTCACGGTTCACGTATTGCTGAAGCCTGGCGTGGAGAATTTTGAGCATTACTTTACTAGCGTGTGAGATGAGTGCAATTGTGCGGTAGTTTGAGCATTCTTTGGTATTGCACTTTCAGTCCAGTTCAGTTCAGTCTCTCAGTCATGTCCGACTCTTTGTAAAACCATGAACTGCAGCACGCCAGGCCTCCCTGTCCATAACTAACTCCCTAAGTCCACCCAAACCCATCTCCATTGAGTCGGTGATGCCATCCAGCCATCTCATCCTCTGTCATCCCCTTCTCCTCCTGCCCTCAGTCTTTCCCAGCATATGGGTCTTTTCCAATTAGTCAGCTCTTCACATCAGGTGACCAAAGTATTGGAGTTTCAGCTTCAACATCAGCCCCTCCAGTGAACACCCAGGACTGATCTCCTTTAGGATGGACTAGTTGGATCTCCTTGCAGTCCAAGGGACTCTCAAGAGTCTTCTCCATCACCACAGTTCAAAAGCATCAATTCTTTGGCGCTCAGCTTTCTTTATAATCTAACTCTCACATCCATACAGGACCAGTGGAAAAACCATAGCCTTGGCTAGACGGACATTTGTTGGCAAAGTAATGTCTCTGCTTTTTAATATGAAAGAAGCCATCTAAAAAGACTAAATATTGTATTATTTCAACCATGTGACATTCTGAGAAAGTTAAAACTGTGGAGACGGTCATTTTTATCATCAGTGGTTACCAGGATTTGAACTGGAGTGGACTGTGATGAATAGACAAAGCACAGAGGATTTTTAGGGCAGTGAAAATGCATTTTTATGACACTGTGATGACTAATACATGTCAATATACATTTTTTAAATCTCAGAATGTACAATATCAAAAGTAAACTATAATGTAAACTATAGACTTCTAAATGATAATGCATCAAATATCATCTGGTGGTGGCTATATTGATAATAGGGAAGCTATGCATGTTGGGGGACAGCAGTATATGGCAAGTCTATGTAATTTCCTCTCAATTTTGTTATGAATTTAACATTGCTCTAAAAAATAAAGTCTTAAGAATAAAAAAAATGAGACATTAGTAGAAATGTGAATAGCATAGGTCCTCATTATAACAGATATTCATAAGTGATATATACTTAGTAATTTTTGAGCTACATGTAGTTATTTGACAGGCAATATTTTTTTTCCAGAAGAAAATTTTCCATGTTAGGATGGGACATTTCATTAGGTGCTTCAGGAAATTAAAGAAAATGCATGTTTTTTTCCTTTATGGTAACTGAAATTACATGAATCTCATTGCTAATTAACTTTTTGAGGAAGATCCTGATATCACTCCTAATAATAAATCAGGGACAGAAAGACTGTTCTCAAGAGTAACTATAAAGAAGAGAGGGTTCCACTCTATCATTAGTGAACTAGAATGATAAAAAATTATCAAAAGTAATGTGACGCAGAAAACTCAGCACATCTTTGTAAGAGAAAGAGCTTATTTTACCCCTCTGTTCCTTTGCACTTAGTAAATTATTGCTGATCAATTAATCAGGTTGTTATTATGCAACACACTGAACAACAGTCTATGTTCTCTTATTAAACTAAGCCATAATATTAACAGCTGTAAAGATAGAAACTATGAGAAAAATCACTGAACATCACAAAATTGTTCTTTAAAGTTTCTTAGAGAACATGTCTCTGACCTTATCTGCTATTATTCTCTCCGCATTTTTTTTTTTTTATTGTATCTATTGTCATTACCCTGGGGCTTACACAACTCTCAAGATATTGTCTGGTGTCAGATGTGAAATGACAGAGTAAAACATATTTGAGGAGCTTTCAATGAACCCATGTGTTGGCTTTGATAAGATCCTATTTCAAAGGAGTGTGGCTGCTATAAGTCTGGCCAGAATCCAGGGTTATAACGTAAAACCTTTTATAGATTTTCTGACCCAAGAGATTAGGATGAATGATGTTTAATAAAGAGCTCTCATCGTTGGGCTTGGTCTCTAAGCTTGAATAACTTCTCTGACTCCTACCTCCTGCCCTCTGCCTAGTGTTACAAATTAGAATGAGAAAGACAAACTCAATGGCCTAGAATCAAGATTAAAGTTACCCACTTCATAAATCCTTTCCCTTTAACCTCCTCCAGCTCCCAGTGTACTTTTAGTCAACTAGAAAAAGCCCTTGGGCCTGATCTTATTGTATCAGATGTATGGAAGTAGAGAAAGAGAGATCACCAGAGAGAAATCCTCACAGGGGAAATAAGGCTTCTAGTTCCATAACCCAGTTAATGATCTTGTCCTTGATTTAGACTCATCTTTATGGAAAGGGGGAAAGAATCTTTCATCTCCACCTATGTCCAAAAGATATCTGCTTATTTGGTGCTTGAAAAATTTGGAAGCTTATTAAAACTCAACATTCTGGATATATTAGTAAAATCACCTGGCCCAGCAAGCACTGTAGCTAAAGCATGTCAGGCTTAGTCACTGCCAGCCAAAAACCCTGTTGGCAGGAAAAGCCAATTTTCAACAGCTCTGACAGTGTAAAGCAGGAGGCATGTTTGACAAGATGCTGCGTATTAATTTAAAAGGCTTTAGCATCTGGTTAGGTAACACCTGCTGTGGCAAGCACCCCCAGGCACATAAAATAGCATTCAAACTGAATATTTAAATCTCCCAACATAGCCCAACAAGGCTCTAACTCTAAATAAAACAAAACTAAATCATGTCTCTCTAGAAATCAACCAGAGTTATAATTGTATAGCCAAAAATATTTACTCTATGACATCGTTTGCACAGTGGTAAAGAATCCGCCTGCCATTGCAGGAGACGCAAGAGAGGTGGGTTTAATCCCTGGGTCAGGAAGATCCCTTGGAGTAGGAAATGGCAACCTACTCCAGCATTCTTGCCTGGAAAATTCCACGGACAGAGAAGCCTGGCAGGCCACACTCCACAGGGTCATGAAAAGGACACAAACCAATGATTGAGAACGTACACACACAAATTAAAATGCTGCAGGGTGTGTTATAGAGGTTATAATGTATATTAAAATGTACTGTCCTGTGTTGGAGAATTCTACTGTGTGCAGTATTTAGAAGAGGATCAAGGCCCAGAGAAAAACACTTTGTGTTCCATTATGTTGTACTGATAAATAACTAAAGTAGAAATTGTCACTGAAAAGGGGGAGATGATGGCACCAAATAACAAAGGAACACAGGCCATAGGACAGGAAGAGCTGGCAGGGCTCTTCTAAGTACTCTGTCTTTGAAAAGGAGTCAAAGCTCAAGGATTAGAGCCATCAGGGAGAGGGAAGACAGAAGTGGAGTTCCGGAAGTCTAGAACTGTCAAGACACACTACACGACTTAGTATCATTAAAAGTTCAATAACATGCATATGCAGAATACATCATGAGAAATGCTGGGCTGGATGAAGCACAAGCTGGAATCAAGATCGCCAGGAGAAATGTAAATAATCTCAGATACGCAGATGACACCATCCTTAGGGCAAAAAGTGAAGAACTAAAGAGCCTTTTGATGAAAGTGAAAGAGGAGAGTGAAAAAGTTGGCTTAAAACTCAACATTCAGAAAACTAACATCATGGCATCTGGTCCCATCACTTCATGGCAAATAGATGGGGAAACAATGGAAACAGTGAGAGACTTTATGTTTTGGGGCTCTCAAATCACTGAAGATGGTGATTGCAGCCATGAAATTAAAAGACACTGACTCCTTGGAAGGAAAGTTATGACCAACCTAGATAGCATATTAGAAAGCAGAGACATTACTTTGCCAACAAAGTTCCGTCTAGTCAAGGCTATGGTTTTTCCAGTGGTCACGTATGGATGTGAGAGTTGGACTATAAAGAAAGCTGAGCACTGAAGAATTGATGCTTTTGAACTGTGGTGTTGGAGAAGACTCTTGAAAGTCCCTTGGACTGCAAGGAGATCCAACCAGTCCATCCTAAAGGAGATCAGTCCTGGGTGTGCATTGGTAGGACTGATGTTGAAGCTGAAACTCCAATACTTTGGCCACCTGATGCAAAGTACTGACTCATTTGAAAAGACCCTGATGTTGGGAAAGATTGAGGGCAGGAAGAGAAGGGGACAACAGAGGATGAGATGGCTGGATGGCATCACCGACTCTAAAGACATGAGTTTGAGAAAGTTCCGGGAGTTAATGATGGACAGGGAATCCTGGCATGCTGTAGTCCATGGGGTTGCAAAGAGTCAGACACAACCGAGTGACTGAACTGAATTGAATATGTTCTGATTCATGGATACCAAGAAATATTCTTAGAATAATTGAATTTTCTGTGTAGTTCCTACAGTGAAGAGATCTGTCAGCCCAGTTTGGATACCAGGTTATTTGACAATTCTTTCTTACTGTAAATGAATAAACATATTTTGAAAATTCCTTTATTAACTCCACAAAATATATTGACTGCCCAATATGTAGGGGATTCTGCAATTTTTTCAGATGTTGCAATGTGAGCAATGGTGAAAAAGATATAATAAACCAAGGTAAGTGAAGAAATTACAGTGTAATATGAGAAACACTAGAGTGGAGCTATAACCAGGGTATTCAGCATGCACAGGCATGTTTCAGCTAACCCCTGGAGTGGGTATGGGTTGGAGGGAGCATGTAACACAACATGTGAGAAATAAGTAAGAGTTAGCCAGGTAAAGTGTCTGTTGAGTAAAAATTTTTCCAGATCAAAGTAGCAGCATAAACATCTTCCCCCCGCCAAAAAAAAATCTTAAAACATTAAAATTATAACACTTTTAGAAAAAGCCACAAGGGTAAATTAGAATCTTGGATTAGGCAATGGCTTCTTTGAGATGACACTGAAAGCTCAAGCAGCACATGAAAAAATAGATAAACTGTACATTGTCTGCTGTGGCCTGAAATGTGTTCACCCAATTCACGTGTTTAAGCCCTTACCCCCAATGTGATGGTGTTTGGAGATGGGGCCTTTGGGAGATGATTCAGTTTAGATGAGGTCACGGCAGTGGGATTATTGGCCTTTGTAAGAAAACAAAGAGGCAGTAAATAGAAATTTCTCTCTTCTGCCATTTGAGGAAAAGCCAGAAAGCAGCCATATGTAAGCCAAGAAGAGGACGTGGCCATGCTGGTATCATAAACTCAGATTTTCAGTCCCCAGAACTGTGAGGAAATAAATGTTTAAGCCATCAAGTCTATGGTATTTTGTTATGGCAGTCCAAGCTGACTAATATCAAAACTAATAAATTTTGCACTTCAAATGAAATCATCCAGAAAAGGTAACCCATACAATGAAAAAACATTATTGAAAGTCATGTACCTTATTATAAGTACTTGTTTCTAGAACGTATGAATAACTGTTAAAATTCAAAAATAAAAACACAAATAGCCCAATTTAAAAATGAGCAAAGAATCTGAATAGACAGTTCTCCAAATATGTACAAATGGCCAATAAGCAAAAGTAAAGATGTTCAGCATAACGGTCAGAGAAATGCAAATGAAAACCATAATGAGATACCACTTCACATGTATTAGAGTGGACATAATCAAAAAGATAAATAATAAATGTTAGCAAAGATGTAGAGAAACTTCATACACTGCTGATGGAAGTATAAAATGGCACAGTTGCTTTGAAAACCAGTCTGGTCATATCTCAAATGGTAAAAGAGATATCATATAATCCAACAATTCCACTACCCAAGAAAATGGCAAACATACATCCACACAGAAACTTGAACATGAATGTTCACAGCAGCATTATTCATTACAGCTAAAAAATGGAAACAAACTAAATGTTCAACAAGAGAAGGACTGATGAAAAATATAGTATAGATATATAAAATGGAAATTATACAGAAATAAAAGAAACAAAAGCCCTAATACTTACTATATCATTCATGAACCTTAAAAATCCTGTGCTAAGCTAATGAAGCCAGTCACAATGGATGGTATATTTTATAATTCGATTCATATCAAATGTCCAGAATAGACAAATATATAGAAACAGGAAATTGGTGGTTGTTAATACTAGGGGGTGGGAATACCAGACTACCTGACCTGCCTCTTGAGAAACCTACAAGCAGGTCAGGAAGCAACAGTCAGAACAGGACATGGAACAACAGACTGGTTCCAAATAGGGAAAGGAATACATCAAGGCTGTATATTGTCACCCTGCTTATTTAACTTATATGCAGAGCACATCATGAGAAACGCTGGGCTGGAGGAAGCACAAGCTGGAATAAAGATCGCTGGCAGAAATATCAATAACCTCAGATATGCAGATGTCACCGCCCTTATGGCAGAAAGTGGAGAAGAACTAAAGAGGCTCTTGATGAAAGTGAAAGAGGAGAGTGAGAAAGTTTGCTTAAAGCTCAACATTCAGAAAACTAAGATCATGGAATCTGGTCCCATCACTTCATGGGAAATAGATGAGGAAACAGTGGAAACAGTGGCTGACTTTATTTTTGGGGGATCCAAAATCACTACAGATGGTGATTGCAGCCATGAAATTAAAAGACGCTTACTCCTTGGAAGGAAAGTTATGACCAACCTTGGCAGCATATTAAAAAGCAGAGACATTACTTTGCCAACAAAGATCCATCTAGTCAAGGCTATGGTTTTTCCAGTGGTCATGTATGGATGTGAGAGTTGGACTATAAAGAAAGCTGAGCACTGAAGAATTGATGCTTTTAAACTGTGGTGTTGGAGAAGACTCTTGAGAGTCCCTTGGACTGAGATGAGATGGTTGGATGGCATCACCGACTTAGTGGACATGGGTTTGGGTAGACTCCAGCAGTTGGTGATGGACAGGGAGGCCTGGTGTGCTGCAGTCCACTGGGTCACAAAGAGTCAGACACTACTGAGTGACTGAAGTGAACTAAACTAAATACTAGGAGAGATGGAAAAGTTGGAGGAGGTGATATTTTGGGGTTATAAACTGTTCTAAAATTGATTGTGCTGATGGATTCACATCTCCGTGATTCTACTGAAAGCCAACAGACTGCATTTTAAGTGGGTAAATTAGATAGTATGTGAATGATGTTTCAATAAAACTGTTTAAAAAAGTTCAGTATGGATTCAGTGTAGTGTGTGTGTGCTCAGTTGTGTCTGCCTCTTTGCGACTCCGTGGACTGTAGCCCACAGGCTCCTCTGTCTTTGGAATTTTCCAGCAAGAATACTGGAGTGGGCTGCCATTTCCTACTCCAGGGGATCTTCCCAACCCAGGGTTTGAACTTGTGTCTCCTGCATCACCTGCATTGGCAGGCGGATTCTTTACCACTGAGCCACCTGGGAAGCCCTTCAGTGTAGTGTATGATATGTTAAACATTTCGAACTTTGGTAAAGGGCAATGGCAGCTATGGAAGAGATTTAAGCAGGAGAATGACATTATTAATTTTAGCTTCCTTCTTATGAGTTCAGCAACTAGTCAGAGATAGTACAACAACAAAATTCTGGACTTGCCAAGGTAAAGGTAGGATTCTGGGTCTTATTAAATTTATCAATGTAACAATTCCCTGGCATGTTCCTTTTAATAACCATTCAGTCTTCTTGTAGACATCAAATTCTTTTAATTTGAATAACATTCATTGATTGTTGTCATTGGAAATTTTTCCATTCCTGTTTTTTGGACCATCTTGATATCCTTTCTCCAGCAACAAAAGATGTTAGAACAACACTTTACCTAAGAAATATGCCACTTTCACTTCTCCTTCGAGGAAACTTCTCCTAACATCCTAGTATCTTTTTGGTCAGTAGAAGCAGGAAGAAACTCAGTAGGCTACTTTCTTGGGAAGTACTCCTCAAGATAAATTTTTCAAGAAGAAAGTAAGTGGAAAATATCTCACATATATTCTTAACCTCTTCAACTGCTGCTGCTGCTGCTGCTGCTGCTGCTGCTGCTGCCAAGTCGCTTCAGTCGTGTCCGACTCTGTGTGATCCCATAGACGGCAGCCCACCAGGCTCCCCCGTCCCTGGGATTCTCCAGGCAAGAACACTGGAGTGGGTTGCCATTTCCTTCTCCAACGCATGAAAGTGAAAAGTGAAAGTGAAGTCGCTCAGTCGTGTCTGACTCTTCGCGACCCCATGGACAGCAGCCTACCAGGCTCCTCCGTCCATGGGATTTTCCAGGCAAGAGGACTGGAGTGGGGTGCCATTGCCTTCTCTGAACCTCTTCAACTGTCTCCCATATATTCTTAACCTCTTCAATTGCTCATAAGAAATCTACAAAGACTTAGCCAAAGCTAGGAAAAACTTTTGAGTTCTCTCTACCCTATAGATATTTATTTATAAAACAAATATTATCAATACTGAATTGCCACATAAACATACATATGCATAAAATTACATATAGAGTGTAATGTATAATGATGTATATAATACACAGATTTTTTTTACTATCTTATAAGGCCTTTCTACAACTTCATGAAGTAAATCACATGTGTGTTGGCATCGTATCTTCCCTTGCCTGAGACAACATGAGATAATCACTTATTTCTTGAAGCAGTCTTGTAATATTCCTTGATGCTGAGCTTTAAGTAGCAACTACTTAGTTACCCAACTGGCACAGGAGATGAACCCTTTTTGCCATCCTGTTTTCTTGGCCTGGAGAATTCTATAGGCAGAATGAGCCTGGCAGGCTGCAGTCCATGGGGTCGCAAAGAGTTTGACACAACTCAATGACTTTCATTTTACTTTTCATTTTTGAAAAGTGTACCAAAAAATTGTACATTTTTTTCATGTCTTCTTGAAAAAATAAAGTATTGCAAATAGTCCAGATCATTAACTTTTATAGAAACTTTTTTCAACTGCAGAACCATATCTTAGATTATCTTTTGTCTACACACATAAATTGAATTAGAATGATTGACTCTTGTCCACATTATGCAGATAAAGCAACACTGGAAAGTCTCTTTATTTGACTGAAAGTCGATAGCATCCCTTACTTGTTTTTAATTTACTTAAGCTAATGTTTCTTAGGAGAATGGAAAATAGCTATGAGTCTAAGTAAATATTCAGATGTTCCTTTTTCCCAATTTTATTTTTCAATGTGGAAATTGTTTAGTATTAGTTTGTTCATTTGTTTAATATTAGCTTTCAATGTGGAAATAGTTTGTTTAATATTCCTCAAAAGGAAGATTATATTTTATGAGTAAAAATTTTATACAGCAAAAAGTAAAAAGAGATTTTTTTCAGGGAAGAAAACGTTTTCCACACTTCCTCCATGCTGAGTTTTTACATTTTCATTTAACAGCCCCACACTTGTGAATACATACTAGCACTCAGACTCACTGTAATAGCATTAATTACTCTGAAATATATTACTGCCTTTGGCTTTACTGTGTTTTTTAAAAAATCTTGTATTTATACTTCACAAGTAAGCAAAAATCAAATTAGCTGTTCTATTTATCGAGAATCCCAGGGACGGGGGAGCCTGGTGGGCTGCTGTCTATGGGGTCGCACAGAGTCGGACACAACTGAGGTGACTTTGCAGTAGCAGCAGCAATACATTAAAGAAGTTTTAGTCTTATTCGGCCATGAGTTTGCTAACTTTGGAAAAAATTACTCTTAGAATTATTTAAACAGTGAAGTCAATGGTATAGGCAAAAGGAGGACCCAGACTGGTTGAAGAATCTTCAGAGATGTTAAATATAAATTGTTTAGAGAACAATGATACATTTGACATTAAAATAAAATGTTCTTTTAAAGTCAATGAGTTTTTTTTTAGGTGGCTTATCTCATTTAAATTAGTCATGCCACTCTTTCTTGAATTTTTGCTACTCAAGGGTAGTAACTCTTCAGATCTCAGTAAGATGCTAGACTAGAAGATTTCATTCTAATCCAACATAATAAATAACTCTGCATCTAGGTGGTAAATTCTGTGAGGGCCAGATCTAAGGCTTTCTTCCCTCTGTTATATTGCCAATTCCTCACTCTGGGTCTGTCAAAGAGATTACATTTGTTAAATAAAGACAGTGTTAAACTGTTCACATTTAGTAATGAAAACTTTAATGCAGATGAATTAGCACTAGAAAAAACACAACTAAAATATTATTCTGATAAAGCTACTGAGGTATGAATTTTAAAACATGCCATACCAGGTTCATTCTTTCACAAGTGCAGTTCCTTAAACATTTTAAACACATATTACATTCTTTATAATGCTAATATTTCATATCCTTCTTGAGAATAGAAACTGTTTTTTTCTGATTTTTGCATAAGGCAACTTAGTTCTTGGGATTTAAAATAGTGATTGCAAGCTCATGTTTGGTTATTTTAATGTGTGGGAATTCTGTGAGGTCTGGCTGAAAGAACTTCTTTCAGAGATAATATATTTTTCCTTCTGTGAAGCAGGGGCTAGTAATTTAAAATTCTGAGCTCAAACACAGCACTGTGGTAATCACTGTTTTTTCCTAAGCCTTAACTCAGGTTCATAGTGATAGTCTGAACATCTTTTTGCTGATGATAGTCTTCTTCTAGGCTATCCTGTCTTTGAGGGTATAGCTCTTCAGTGGTTCTGGATTTATACAGGGGTTTTAATTTTTTTCTTCCTAGATTCAAGGTCCTGCTCCCAGTGTACCCCACTGACAATAAGCCCCGAGTTTTTAGCTCCTGGGATCAGCAAAGGTCATCAGGATGCTCAAGCCTTCAGAAAACACTGCATTAGTTTTTCAACAGCCTATCTGTTATTTTTTACCCAGGCTTTTGTACTGTAAAGGTCCTTGAGACCTTCCTATTTGCTACATTAGCAGAAAGGGGAAGTTGAAAGTGATAAAATATTCATAGATGCTGATTTCCCATACTGAATTAACATTAAACATAATTCAAACCATCAGGGAATTATCATTGGGAATTTTTTTTTTCTCTGCTTGTTACCTAGTTTGTGAGACACATGGTTGAACATGACATAAAAAATTAATGAATTCATAAAAGAAAACACAAGGAATCTAGGTTTATATAACATAAAATATGATCTGTATTCAAAATAATTCAGTCCACTAAAATATTCATATTTCCTCAGTGAAAGTGCTTTCTGTTAAGACATTTGGTCTGAAGAAGAAAAACAAAACCTCAGGACAGAGAGAAGAGGGGATGGGAGCTATCTTCAATTATTTGAAAAAAATCAAACTGGAAAATGACTTTCATAGAAGACAGTTTTCCCAATTTTTGAAATCTAGTATTTTCAATTCTATAAGATATAGTGAAAGTAGTGTTAGTCACTCAGTCATGTCACACTCTGAGACCCCATGGACTGTAGCCATGGGGCCTTTGAAGGGCCTTTGGGGTAGGGATCACTTTAAAACACCCTACTGCTTCATCCGTAGCCATATATTCTTAAAAGACACTGAAAAAAAAATGTTGGATTGCCTGGGCAAAGGTCATTTCCTTATTAATAACTCCATTATATTCTAATAATTTTAGTTTCATTTTACTGCCCATTTAAGACCAAGCAAATGGCTTAAAATGCCACCAGGGTAAGAATCAAATACTCTTGAGGTAGGTATAATGCATACATTGAAAGAAATTAGTCCACATTGTTTTATGCCTGACTCTCCGCTAGACATTTTTGAATAAGATGTAGTTTCAACCACATAGATTCTGATTATCTACTGGGAAAAACAGATAGCTATATACTTGGCATAGGGCTTTATGGTTAAGTCTGTCATTAGTTTATTTATATGAGAGATAAAGGTGATTTCTGGGAAGGTAAATTAGGAAATTGATTAAATTCTCCAGCTCTGGAGGCAATCATTTTTGTTAGAATCCCAGCTCCATTCCTTTAGCAGCTGCTTGGAAATTTACCTTTTGTATTTCATACTGTATCATCTGTAAAACAGAGATGAATCACAGAACTAATCTCATAGTCTAATTAGGTTGCTGTGAGAAATTACTACTTTATTCATGTAAAGTGCTTAGCAAGTATAAGTACTTGCTGATTAACACTACTATTAATTGTTTTTATTATCACTAGAACAAAGTCAGAGCCTGTATCTGTAAGGACTGAAGCTCATGTCACAGGTGATTATAGGAGTAAACTTTATATTCCTAAGCCCCACCTATCAATAAGGACTGATACTGTCACATTCATCACCAGCTTCCATGGATGGAATGTCACATCCATGCTCTCAAGTCCTTCCTCAGAATTCCATGATAGTCAATTTCAATTAATTCTTTTATAGAGAGAAAAAATGGTGGCATTTGGGTCGAATATCATAAAAATATGAAGTTCAATGGTCAACCTGATGTTTAAAGGATCTGAACAGAACTGGACAGAAAAAATAATTGATATAAATTACCATAGATAAAACAGGTAAAAAATATATCATACTAACAAACAATTTAGAATGTGTGTGAGGGTAATGAGTCTCATAACCTTATATTTTGATTAGCATTTAGAATTCCATTAAAATTTTTATTTATTTTCATATTTAAATTAGCGATTTAAAATACATTAACATTGTTAAATGCCTTGTGAATACATTAATTATTGCTGAGAATTCTAGCACTTATCAAAAGAAAAGTTCTTTTATATAACAATACTACACAAAATAAATTGCAGAGTTGATAGTTTATCTTTCAAGTTTATCTTTCTCTGTCTTTTCCTGTTATTTTACTATTCCAAGCTTTTAAAACATTTGCATTTGGAGAATAGGGTGAGACAAATGGGAAACATTTGTCACATACAGAGGGTATGGCCATATTGAGCCCGAATCCACTCCAATTTTCATGAGCGAATGAGTAAAAGGCACTACTTTGTCATCTGTTTCCTCCCCCAGCACTACTAATAATTTGTATCACCTGCCATTATGACATTTCAGGATTTTTAAATTAAGGTATAATTAACATGTAACATTATATTAATTTCAGGTACACAACATGATTCAATATTTGTATATATTGTGAAATAATCACCACAAGAAGTCAAGTCTGGTTTAATGTCTCAGCAACTCTCAAATATATGCAACAGAGTATTGCAAACTATTGTTACCATGCTGTACATGACACCCGCATGCATTTCTTTTATAACTAAGTTGGTACCTTTTCATTACCTGCATCCACTTCGCCTATCCCCCACCCTGACTCTGCTGCTGCTGCTGCTAAGTCGCTTCAGGCGTGTTCGACTCGGTGCGACCCCATAGAAGGCAGCCAACCAGGCTCCGCCGTCCCTGGGATTCTCCAGGCAAGAATAATGGAGTGGGTTGCCATTTCCTTCTTCAGTGCATGAAAGTGAAAAGTGAAAGTGAAGTCGCTCAGCGATCCCATGGACTGCAGCCTACCAGGCTCCTCCATCCATGGGATTTTCCAGGCAAGAGTATTGGAGTGGGGTGCCATCGCCTTCTCCACCACCCTGACTCTGGCAACCACCAATCTGTTCTCTGTATCTATAAGCTCCTTTCTTTTTTTTTTTCCCAAAGAGTCCATCTATGATTGAGATCATACAGTATTTGTCTTTCTCTGTCTGATTTATTTCAGTTAGCATAGTGAAAATCAGTTTCAAGTTCCATCTATGTTGTTACAGATGGCAAGATTTCCTACTTTCTTTTGGCTGAATAATAGTCCATTGTGTGTATATATATATATATATATATATATATGTATATACATATATATATATATATATATGAAATTGAACAGTGTTAGTTGTTCGGTCATGTCTGACTCATTGCAACCCCATGGACTGTAGCCTGCCAGGCTCTTCTGTCCATGGAATTCTCCAGGCAAGAATACTGGAATGGTTAGTCATTCCCCTCTCTAGGGGAATCTTCCTTACCCGGGGTTCGAATCCAGGTCTGCTGCATTGCAGGCAGTTTCTTTAGTGTCTGAATCATATGCTAGCTCAATTTTTAGCTTTTGGAGGCACCTCCATAATCCTTTCCATACACAGTAGCTGCACTAATTTACAATCCCACCAGCAATGTACAACAGTTCCCTTTTCTCCACATCCTCACTAACTTTTGTTACTTTTAAAAGTTTTCATAACCATTTTGATAGGTATGATATGGTATCTCATTGTGGGTTTTGCGTTGCTCTGATGATGAGAGATTCTGAGGTTTTTTTTCCCATGCTGCTGCTGCTGCTAAGCCGCTTTAGTCGTGTCCGACTCTGCGTGACCCCATGGACTGCAGCTTACCGGGCTCCTCTGACCATGGGATTTTCCAAGCAAGAGTACTGGAGTGGGTTGCCATTGCCTTCTCCGTTTTCCCATCCGCCTGATGGCAATTTGCACATCTTCTTTGGAAAAATGTCTATTTAGTCTTCTGTCCTTTTTTAATTGAGTTTCTTGTTTTTTAAATATTGAGTTGTTTGAGCTACTTATAAATTTTGAACATTAACCCCTGACTGGTCATATCATTTGCAAATATTCTCTCCCATTAGTAGGTTGTCTTTTTGTTTTGTCTGTAGTTTCCTCTGATGTACAAAAACTTTCACATGAACTAGTCCATTTTATGTCATAGAGTGTTCTGCCTATGTTCTCCTCTAGGAGTTTCATGATTTGAGATGTTATACTTAGGTCTTTAATCTATGTTGAGTTTGTTTTAGTTTACAATGTGAGGAACACTTCTAATACCATTGTTTTATATTTAGATGTTCAGTTTTCCTAGCAACACTTTTTTTTTTTTGGCGGTACCATGGGGTTTGTGGGATATTAGTTCCCCAGTGAGGGACTGAACCCAGGCCCAAGGCAACAAAGGTGCTGAGCTGAACCGCTGGACCACCAGAGAACTCTCTAGTACCACTTACTGAAAAGACTGTCTTTCCTCAAAAATATATACTATTTCCTGCTTTGTTGTAGGTTAATCAATCATAAATAAGTACATGGGTTTATTTATGCATAATTTCCTATTGATATAGTACCCATCTTTCAAGGTTCATTTTGTATTCTACCACTATAGAGAGGCCTACTCAAATATCCTCCTAGTTAGAAATAAGTAGTCTTTATATTTCTCTTTCATCTACCGATCTATCTATATCAACTGTTCTTATTATTACAGTCTTTCTTTTGTATATATGTCCAGTTTCCCCACTACAAGATCTTCCCTGTTATAAGACTTAGCATTCATTTTGGTATTATGATAAACATGTTAGCAGTGTTGAGCATATGGTAGATGACTAATAAATTCATATGGTATTACTGATTTATAGTTAGGTCTACCCAGGGAATTTTAGGAGCTGTAAGGTCACCTTTCAGAAAATTCTGATTTTTTTGGTCTATGTTGCTAATTTTACCCTGGGCATATAGCTTTGTAGGATATTTCTATCATAGAAAGGCAACCCACTGAAAATTGCAAATGCAAATATTAGAAACTCAGCATAAACATAAACACCTGCCTCAATGGAGGCTCATAATTGTCAAAGAGAGAAAAGTGCATCTGAGTATCAACATCATTCTTTTCCATTGTTCTATCACCATTTTGCAACCAATAATGTTTCTAAATAAGCAACATACTATTTCTTCTAAATTGGATGTTTATGTTTAAGAAAATGCAAAAATAAGAGAACTAAATACAATTAGAGGTTAGATTATATTTGTATATTTAGATTCTATAGGAATTCTGTGTGTCATATTCATATCAGATAGAAGTAATTTTTGCTGCATAGCTCTATGCAAGGGAAAAAGCAACAAAAATTTCTTCAGACATCTTAGACTTCCAAACCCTTGGATTCTCTATCACAGAACTCTCCTTCACTTTTCCAATATGCATTTTCCTTCAGTCTCCCTAGCTTTTTCCTGCTTTCTTCTTTTGAAACTTAGGCATTTGCTTAAACATGTTCCATTGACTTCACTCATGTTTACCCTCAATTCATTCTTTCTTTGACATAAAACTTCTCTACTATATCTTTCAATGCAAGGAAACGACAGCCTAACTTGTCACCTGTGAGTGATTATTTGACTTCATTTTTTCAAGGCCTCCAACAATTTCTGGCCTCATCTGCTGCCATTTCTCACTTGAGCATAATGCTACTTTTACCCATTCCTCTGTTACATCAGACTCTCGCCTAAAGATGGGCTTCCCATTTGCTTTTCTTTAAGTCTGGAATGCTCTTCTGTCTTCAATGCCATCTTCTGAGAGAGGGCTTCTTTTTCACACACTCTAAGTTCAGTTCAGATCAGTCGCTCAGTCGTGTCCGACTCTTTGCGACCCCATGAATCGCAGCACGCCACGCCTCTCTGTCCATCACCAACCCCCGGAGTCTACCCAAACCCATGTCCATTGAGTCAGTGATGCCATCCAACCATCTCATCCTCTGTCGTTCCCTTCTCCTCCTGCCCCCAATCCTACCCAGCATTAGGGTCTTTTCCAATGAGTCAACTCTTCACATGAGGTGGCCAAAGTATTGGAGTTTCAGCTTCAACATCGGTCCTTCCAATGAACACCCAGGATTGATCTCATTTAGAATGGATTGATTGGATCTCCTTGCAGCCCAAGGGACTCTCAAGAGTCTTCTCCAACACCACAGTGCAAAACCATCAATTCTGCAGTGCTCAGCTTTCTTCACCGTCCAACTCTCACATCCATATATGACCAATGGAAAAACCATAGCCTTGACTAGATGGACTTTTGTTGGCAAAGTAATGTCTCTGCTTTTAAATATGCTATCTAGGTTGGCCATAATCTTCCTTCCAAGGAGTAAGTGTCTTTTAATTTCATGGCTGCAATCACCATCAGCAGTGATTTTGGAGCCCAAAAAAATAAAGTCTGACACTGTTTCCACTGTTTCCCCATCTATTTCCCATGAAGTGATGGGACCAGGCCATGATCTTAGTTTTCTGAATGTTGAGCTTTAAGCCAACATTTTCACTCTCTTCTTTAACTTTCATCAAGAGGCTGTTTAGTTCTTCTTCACTTTCTGCCATAAGGGTGGTGTCATCTGCATATATGAGGTTATTGATATTTCTCCTGGCAATCTTGAGTCCAGCTTGTGTTTCTTCCAGCCCAGTGTTTCTCATGATGTACTCTGCATATAAGTTAAATAAGCAGGGTGACAATATACAGCCTTGACATACTCCTTTTCCTATTTGGAACCAGTCTGTTGTTCCATGTCCAGTTCTAACTGTTGCTTCCTGACCTGCATACAGGTTTCTCAAGAGACAGGTCAGATGATCTGGTATTCCCATCTCTTTCAGAATTTTCCAAAGTTTATTGTGATACACACAGTCAAAGGCTTTGGCATAGTCAATAAAGCAGAAACAGATGTTTTTCTGGAACTCTCTTGCTTTTTCGATGATCCAGCGGATATTGGCAATTTGATCTCTGGTTCCTCTGCCTTTTCTAAAACCAGCTTGAACATCTGAAAGTTTACGGTTCACGTATTGCTGAAGCCTGGCTTGGAGACTTTTGAGCATTACTTTACTAGCATGTGAGATGAGTGCAATTGTGCGGTAGTTTGAGCATTCTTTGGCATTGCCTTTCTTTGGGATTGGAATGAAAACTGACCTTTTCCAGTCCTGTGGCCACTGCTGAGTTTTCCAGATTTGCTGGCATATGGAGTGCAGCACTTTCACAGCATCATCTTTCAGGATTTGAAATAGCTCAACTGGAATTACATCACCTCCATTAGCTTTGTTCGTAGTGATGCTTTCTAAGGCCCACTTGACTTCACATTCCAGGATGTCTGGCTCTAGGTGAGTAATCACACCATCATGATTATCTGGGTTGTGAAGATCTTTTTTATATCGTTCTGTGTATTCTTGCCACCTCTTCTTAATATCTTCTTCTTCTGTTAGGTCCATACCACTTCTGTCCTTTATCGAGCCCGTCTTTGCATGAAATATTCCTTTGGTATCTCTAATTTTCTTGAAGAGATCTCTAGTCTTTCCCATTCTGTTGTTTTCCTCTATTTCTTTGCATTGATCACTGAGGAAGGCTTTCTTATCTCTCCTTGCTATTCTTTGGAACTCTGCATTCAGATGGGAATATCTTTCCTTTTCTCCTTTGCTTTTTGCTTCTCTTCTCTTCCCAGCTATCTGTAAGGCCTCCTCAGACAGTCATTTTGCTTTTTTGCATTTCTTTTCCATGGGGATTGTCTTGATCCCTGCTTCCTGTACAATGTCACGAACCTCTGTCCATAGTTCATCAGGCACTCTGTCTATCAGGTCTAGTCCCTTAAATCTATTTGTCACTTCTACTGTATACTCATAAGGGATTTGATCTAGGTCATACCTGAATGGACTAGTGGTTTTCCCTACTTTCTTCAATTTAATCTGAAGTTAGGTTTCTGCAATCTCTCCATAATGGTTTCTCTCTATTCTGTCATGCTTTTGGAAAATTACCCTCTGATATTTTCTTTGAATTCAGCTTTTTTTTTTTTTTTGCTTTATTCCCACTCTACTAAAATAATTGCCAATCTGGGTTTTCTGCCTTTAATCTTTCTTATGTTTAATTCATCTTACAGTTAGAATGCACTTATCCCAACATCTTGTTTAACCATTTCATTCCTCCACTCTACTATGAAAATATAATAAATATTTGATAAATACCCCATGCCTAGAGGATAAAAAGTAAAAGTCCTTAGCCCTTTGTTCAAAGTCACCATGTAGAGCCTCTATCTACAGCCCTAAAGCATAACTTATTGTTGTTTAGTTGCTAAGTCATGTCTAACTCTTTTGCAATCCCATGAACTGTCCCCTCCCCCAGGCTTCCCTTCCCATGAGATTTCCCAGGCAAGAATACTGGAGTTGTTGCCCTTTCCTTCTCTAGGGGATCTTTCCAACCCAGGGATCGAACCTGAGTCTCCTGTATTGGCCATGCCCTTCTCCAGGGGATCTTTGCCAACCAGTGCTCGAAGCCAGGTCTTCCACATTGCAGGCGGATTCTTTACCCTCTGAGTCACCAGGGAAGCCCTGGTGAGTGCTAAGGAGTATAACAAAACAGGGAGGGATGGGGTTGCAATATAGATAGGGAGCACTGAAAGCACTCAGGGAGAGTGTGACATTTGAGGAAAGGCCAGAGATGATGAGGAAGTTAGACATGAATATCTAAGGGGTGGGTGAAGTGCTTCTGGTATGATGGAAGGGCAAATATAAAGGATGGAGTATTCTGAGCAATACTGGTGGCTCAGCGGTAACGAATCCGCCTGCAAGGCAGGAGCCGCAGGAGATGGTGGGTTCGATCCCTGGGTTGGGAAACCCCCTGGAGGAGGGCATGACAACCCACTCCAGTATTGTCACCTGGTCCCAGGTACAGAGGAGCCTGGCAGGCTATAATCTATAGGGTTGCCAAGAGTTGGACACGACTGAAGCAACTTAGCATGCATGCATATTCTGAGCAAAGGGAGCAAGGAAGAGAAGGAGACCAAGTCCCAGAGGTAACTTGGGGCTCAAGCATGTAGAACTTTATAGGCCACTGTGAGGACTTGGCTTTAGGGAAGCATTTGGAAGTGACATGATGGGATTTCTGTGTTAATGGAATCCTTTGAGTAACTCTTTGAGAGAGAGCAATTTAAGCGCAGCAAGAAAAGAAACAGGGAGACCAGTGAAAGGGCTCTTGCAAAAATCCAGAGAAAGGCAATGGTGACTTGGATCAGACTGAAGCAGCCAGTTTCAGGAACCAGTGTATATATGAATATACTTTAAAGATACAGCTAATAGGATATGTTGTAAAATTATATCTGGGTGTGAGATAAAGAGGAATGTCAAGGATGATGGGTGATGATTTGGAGAATTTGGGCCAAGGCATCTAAAAAACAGAACAGAGATCTGGAAAATTATCAGAAGCTCAGGTTTGGAGCAAGAGCAGGGAGTTAGGAAGTAAGTTTTTGATGTCTTAAATGCAGATGCCATTTAGGAAACTAAGGTGGATTTTTTTGAAGTCTGGAGTTTAGCAGAGGAATCCACATTGGTGACACTAATGTGAGAATCATTACATATAAAATGGTACTTAAATCTGTAATTTAGCCAAGATTATCAAAGGGATGAGATAAAATGAATAAAATGTGAAGAGGTTCATAGACCGAGTCTGGGGCATGTCTCAGTGTTTGGATGGGGGAGATGAAGAAGGAGTCAATAAAAGAAACTAATAGAGTCTAAGAGGCAGCAGAAGAAAAAAAACATGGAAATGTTATTACTAGAAGGCTGGAAGATGTTGCAAGGAGAGAGTAATCAAGTCTGCCAAATACCCCTGAAGACTAGAAACTCTAATCACTGGATTTGGCAACACTGAGATCACTAATGTTCTTAATATTATCAGTTTCACTGGAGAGCTGGTGGCAAGAGCCTGAAAGAATTAGAAGAAATTAGAGACAATGCGCATTCACAATTTTCTGAGTCTCTCTGCTGTAAAGGAAATGAGAGAGACTGGGGTGGGGAGTAATTAAAGCCACAAGTGGAGTCAAGAGAACTTGTACAAATGTTATTATTAATACTGGAAAGTAACAGAGTTTTGAACATTGATGGAAAAGAAAAGGAGAGAGAGAGAGAGTACAGAAATTGTCTCTGAGTAGACAAGAGGGAGCTGAGGAAGGCGCCGGTTTTTGCTGGGAACAGGGCAGGTTTTTTCCCAGTAACAACAGGGAAGGAAGAACAGAGAGGCATGAGATGCAAGGAGATGGGGAGAGGTGATGGTGGGAACTTCTACCTGCGAGTAACAGGTAGTCAACGGCAGAGAATGAGGCTGGGAATGGCGGTGCTACAAGCTTGAGAGAAAGTGAAGGTGTGGAAGTGTTGTTTAGGACAAAATCTTCAAATATATTTGTTCAATTATCCCCTAAAAGAAATTTAGAGAACATACCTCCTCACACATCTTTAGAGTGATGTATGAAGTTTGTTACTCTACGTAAATTTGAAGCAGAGTATGCAGTTTCTGATACATCATAAATTCTGGCTTATTAAAATTAAATTGTTACATCATTCTTTTAAATATATCAAATTAAATCATAATACCTTCACAATTTTATATCCCCATTATCTACCAAACAACAAAAAACACATATTCTTCCCTAAGACAGAAATTTGTACTTTTCTTCTTCTGAATTTGTATTTCCATTTTTACTTCTCACCATATGGAACATATATTTTAAGCTTAAAGTCACTTATTGATTACCTAACATAATTTTCTGCAATAAATATATTTAAATAAATTGAATTAAAAGTGAGTAATATCATAAGCCTCCAATTTCTAAATCTTCCTTCTAGTTTGAGTTCTCATAAATTGCTATTAGTCAAAATTGTTGATTATTAGTCAAAATTCCTATTCAAAGAAAGCCAATATACATATACTAAAATATTTAATTATAAAACATTTCATAGGAAGTAAGTTTTATTTGCAATGCATAGCATAATTAAAAAGATAAAGAGGAAATATTGTAACTTAATTCAGGAAAGCTTCACAGATGCGAGTGCATGTTTTACCTTATTGTTTGGTGTTTCAAGAGGTTTTCTAACTTAGCGCAATGTACCATGAAAAATTTGGGATGGATGAAAGTTATGCATTGTCTCTCTTTCTCCCTCCCTCCTTCCTTTCTTTCCTTTCTTTCTCCTTCCATATTTCTTTCTTTCATATAGATGGAGATAAGTATTTGAGAAACGGGATGTGAGAAAGAAGAATCAGCTTGATTCTTCAGTAGGCAAATCAGTTTGAGGAAAGGAAGCTCATGAAAGATCCAATTATGGATCAATGTGTGATCATTGATTAAATTCTGGACTGAATTAAAAAGCGATAAAGAATATGAATATTTTGGGGAAAACTGGAGAAGGCTGAGTATGGATTATATTTTTGATACCATTGTATCATGTGAAATTTCCTTGGTGTGATGATAGAATTGCAGTTATAACAGGAGAAAGATATGCTAAGCCTTTAAGGTTGGGTTGAGGCACAATGTAATTTGCCACTTAATTTATAGCGTTTCAGATAAAAAGTCAGAGAAAGAAACAAGTGAAGCAAATGTGCAAAATATCATAAATGTAGGTGAAGGGCAAAGTTGATAAGAATAAGCTTTTGACTCTATATGTTTTGTCAGCTTTAATATACATGGTCAGAGTTCAGTGTTTCTATTAAGAGCACCCAACCTGCTGTATAGTATGGGATAATTCAACACCCAGCAATGAAACAGAAGGGATATGCCAAGTATTAATATATGTGTGTCATAGGATGTTGATGATGTTATGTTTATGTGAGTAAGACTAGATGGACGGTTTAGTACAACAGAAAAGGAGACAGATTTGGGGCATAAAAATAAACTTGAGAAGCTGGTATATTATGCAAGGTACCACAACTTGCTCTTCTTGACTATAACATGCCTCAGAGCAAATAGAGCTGACTTAATATTAAAATGGCTTTAGTACTCCTGGAGCCCTGTCTCCCTGGACAGTGAGGGCACAGGTTGTTTTCTAAAATGCAACAATCAGTAGTGAAAATCTGCCATAATGAATACTCCAAAATCACAAAGGTCAAAATATATGTTCTAACCCATGCTTAGCTCCTCATGCATATGAGCTGTTTGGCAGCAGTCCCACTTCCCTAGAGACAACCAAATGCTTTATTCACCAATGACAGTTGTGACTACAGAAATAATCCTCTTACAGATTGTTCTTTGTGATTAACAGCAATGAAAACAGAAGCCTTGCACTGAGGCCACATTTTCAGGTCATTTCATGATTATATTTGGTTCAACAATATTGAAAATTAAGGATTGAAAAAATGAGATGTCTTTGTATTCCTAAGTTGAGACTGGTGACTTGAGCTCTTTTCTTACTGAGATTATTTGTAAATTAATCTTTTTATTAGAAAACAGGTTTCCCTATATGTTTTTGGCATATGGGTTACATAAGAAAATGTAATAGGGATGAACTATAAAAGGCCTCCTCTCTGCCTTCATAACAGTCATGACGATCTTGTGTCTAAATAAGGCCCCATAACTCACAGTTAGGATCCTTTTTGATCCTCTTAAACACAAGCTGAAGTTCTAGACTTAAAGCGTTTCTTTCACATTTCATGGACCATGCTCAATTTCTTTTTTCCATTATTTTGCTTTTCCCAGGCTCTTCAATAAAATTGATTTGGAGGAGGGGGGCACAGTATTCCAAATACATATAATATAAACAAAAAAAAACCCCTAATAGATGTTTCTCTCACAAATTTACATAAAGTTGGCTTGGCTGGTGAGGGCATACTGTGGTATATGCCATAGAGGATTCTTTTTTTTTCTTCAAATGTAGTGTGAACTAATTCTAAATTTATAGAAGAGATACAAAGATAGTACAGAGAATTCCGATATATCCTGTACCCAAGTTCACCTATTGTTAACTTTTTATATAAGCAAAAACTATTTACCAAAGCTAAAAAATTAACACTGGTACAAAATTATCAACTAAACTATTCAGGTTTTCCAAGTTTCTCCACTATTAATCTTAGTCTGTCCCAGATCTAATCTGAGACACCATACTGTATTTAGTCATTGGGTCTTCTCAGCCTCCTCTAATCTGTGACAATTTTTCCGTCTTTCTGTGTCTTCCATGATCTTGACATTTCTGAAAAGGACTGGCCACATATTTTGTAGAATGACCTTTGATTTGGGTTTATCTGATATTTCCTCATGATTACATGGAAATGATGGATTTTATGCCCCTCTTATTGCATCCTAAGGGCATGCAGTTATAGAGATTTAAAAATGCATGTTTCCCCTTGGGAAAGAAAAGCATAATGTATGAAGCAATGGAAGAAAAAAGTTATTATGATACTCTTTTCCTCCTGCCATTTTTGGCCTGCTTCCATAAGCCAACACTAGAAGTCAGCAGGTAGGGTGCTGAAAGGACTCCAGTGCCTCTACCACATTCATATTTGCAGGCCCTACTGCCCCTGCAGTGAATGCATGGAACGCTCTCCCTGCCCGGACACACATCCTGAGTTGGCACCATGACTCTGCAATGCTTCTTCAAAGGGGGCACCATTACACAGCTGCTCTCCATCTCCTATTGTCAACAATTACAAAAATAAAGGGAGTCCCTGACTGTTACCTGTTGTTGTTGTTCAAACTAAGAAAATTGCTGATAACTTCAAAAAAATGGCTATTACCTTTTATTCTCTCTTTCATTTTCTCAATCGTCTCTTTTAATCTACATCAGAGCAGAGAGGCACAGTCAAAAGCTGTGCGGCAGGGGAGTCCGTACTCTTTCCTAAGTTAATTCTCACCTTGGAGATAATGCTCAGCTAATAATAATAATTATATTGCTGAAGACAAACGAAAAGGGAGGAAGGGAAGATGAGTCACGATGGATGTACATGCTCAGCACTTTCCATCAGATCCCATTTAAATCTGAGAACCTATGAGGTGAATATTATTTTCCCTGTTTTACAGATGAGGAGCGGAGAGTTCAGTAGGATTAAAAAACTTCTTCAAAGACAGCCGGGTAGTAAGGGGTAAAGACCAAAGGTTCCTCCCTTTCTCAGCTGGAGATATAGATCATGTACCCTCTCTGAGTTCAAGGTTAAAAGGCATACATTTTCATGCTATCATCAATCCAATCCAATCCTGATACCATTCCCCTAGAGGGTGAGTACCCAGATAATCACCCTGAGATAATTGGTACAGGCTATTTCTATGACTGTAATCCCTTTTAAAAGGAAGAGATGTAAACAATAATATCCATAGCACAAAGGGTTCCACAAAGTTCTTATTCAATTCTGTTTGATTGTATATGGATTGGACCCTGTTAGAGGTCTGAGAAGGATTGCGTTCATCTCCCTTAAGGAGTTCAGTGCCTCATCTTTCACATGGTTAGTACTACTCTAACACAAAAAAGTACAAACAAAAATGTTTTTTCCCTGTTTCTGATGGCTCCCTGCGTCATATACAACCATAACTAAGAATTCCTTGTAGGAACGTGAGAAAATAAGAAACTAAATACAAAGATTCTGACCTTAACTCTTGGCTTGATTTATCTGTAAAGATCTTAAATTTAAAGAACAAATTTCTTCATGCTCAAGGCCTTAAAGTGCTAAAGTGAAAGTGTTAGCCACTCAGTCGTGTCCACCTCTTTGCGACCCCAAGGACTGTAGCCTGCCAGGCTCCTCTGTCCAAGGAATTCTCCAGGCAAGAATACTGGAGTGGTTTGCCATTTTCTTCTCCAGGGGATCTTCCCTATCCAGGGATCAAACCTGGATCTCCTGCATAGCAGACAGATTCTTTACTACTCAAGGTCTTAGACCTCCCTATTTCTCATGGCAGCATGGGCAGTCTAGCACTTTCTGAAAACTTCATTTCTTAAGAGATTCCCTATCTGGGTCTCTGATTATTCTTATGCCTAAGTGCCCATGTTATAATCTCTCCAGAACACTACCCTTGCAATCTTATGCATTGCGATTTTGAGCCCTTACCAGGAAACTTCACTTACTGGGCTTCACTAGCGGGTGGTTCAGTGTAAAGAATCTGCCTGCAATCAATGCAGGAGATGCAGGTTGATGCAGGAGATGCAGGCCAGGAAAATCCCCTGGAAAATAAATGATATGGCAACCCAATCCAGCATTCTTGCCTGGGAAATCCCATGGACAGAGGAGCCTGGAGGGCCGTAGTCCATGAGTCACAAGAGTCGGACACAACTTAGGGACTAAACCATCATCCCCAGGAAACCTTATACCTAAGGACATGATTTTCCTGATCTGACTTACTTCAGCCAGTGCAACTCTGATCAGCCCCTCAAAGAAGCCATCTGTGGATGTCATTAGGGATGCTTACAAATTTCCCAGGTCTTCTTTTTGGCACATAACAACATGCACTTCCCTTCCCTCTTTGAAGTTAGCTGTGGTTACCCTCAAATCTTAGTTCTTCCCTTTGCTAGTAACCTGGACAAGATAGTTAACATCCTCAAATCTTAGTTTCATCTGTGACACGAGGAACACATACTTGATTCATAGGTTTGTTGTAAGGGTTAAGGGAGTATATAAAGCATCAAGAATGGATATTGCAGGATTTTCTTTTCATTTTCTTTTTCTCATTATTGCAAACAGATTGAAACTTTTCCTTGTTGCCACTCCACTCTAAGGGCATATAACTTACAGGCAAATTTAGGAAACACAAATTCACATAGTTTAACAGTTGATATTTTACAAGTTCTTTTTCTCATCATAGTGGAAAAGGGTGGGCAAAGATTATTTCTTATACAGGTTTGCATTTTCAGTTCCAGTACAGTTTTAGGATATAGCATACACATGATAAGTGCATGTTAATTAAATGACTGACAATGAATGAATGATGACCTCCACCCGGAAACTCAAATGCATTCTTCAAAATGCAGCTTATTGGCTCCCTCTTGACATCTTTCTTGATTCCTCCAGACACCTTTAGATGATTTTCTTGCAATCACATTGAGCCATCTATCCCCATATACTACCCAATCTATTTTATAACACATAACATTATGAAATGTAGAGTTTGCTATCATAACTTGTAAACTCTTAGACAAAAAGTAGCAACTGAGCAATTAGCACCATTAACTGAGTCACTATTATGTGCTGAACTCTTTAAGTATTTTATATAATTATGTAATCTTCCATCAGCCCTATAATACAAAGCAGAGATCAATCACCATTTATACTTGAGGAAACTGAGGTTTAGAAAGATTAAATTATTTACTCAGTGTCATAAAACTACCAAGTAGATGTGCTGAAGTTCTAGTCTCTTTGGCTGAAAACCTGAGTTCAGAACCACTGAAGTAAACACACTCTCTGTCCTGTGCATGCTTGCAACATGCAGCCCTGCCCAGGCCCCTTCTTGCTGTAAGACCCTTGGAACACAGTGAGCATCCCATCAATTTGATAATTTCCATAAGCTTTCATTTTGAGTTCTTTTTTTTAGTTCATTTTTCATTTCGAGTTCATTTATACATTTTCGGAGAAGGCTATGGCAACCCACTCCAGTACTCTTGCCTGGAAAATCCCATGGACAGAGGATCCTGGTAGGCTGCAGTCCATGGCATCATGAAGAATCAGACGCGACTGAGCGACTTCACTTCACTTATGCATTTTACCCCAAATTTTAGCCACTGCAGATTGGAAAGCTTCCAGATCAAAGAACACCCCCCACACCCCGCATACCACACTATTTTTGGCCAACAGCGTCCAACATCTTGTCATGCTAAAAACCTGCTGCCACTGATACACAGTAGAAGCTGCTCACTTTCTATTTTCAAAAAATACAGTAAATTATTTGTTTTAAAAATCTAACTTAAATTAACATATTTCACTTGTTTGACTTGAGTATCATGTTACATTAAGTAGCATTAAAAGGTGCTATTTATTGAAAGTAGCATTTAGGGTATCACATGGTCACTCATTCATTTGTGCTAATAATGTTCAAATCCTGACCTGCTATATGACCCATATCTTTGAACTGTGGGCTTTTCTGAATTTTATCTGTTAATTTGAGCCTGATTTCTCAACTGCTATCTCTGTTTGTCCATGGACTTAACTCTTGTACTCCCGATTTCTGCTACTCATAATCAGATTAATTCAGATAAAGCTGCATCAGGGAAGAGGTCAAAACCATTGCCAATAATAGTAGTTGCCCTACTTCAGTCTATTTTCAACACTAGCTGGGAGATTCTGTTCACAACAAAGTGAGCTCAGCACCTCCACCCACTGCTCACAATCTTTGAGGGGCCTCTTTCTTCACTCACAGTAGAAGAAAGACAAAGTCACTGCTATTGCCTACAATGTCCTACATGATCTACACACCTCTCCTCTGATTCTATCACTGATTACTTTTTTCCTAATCTCTTCTCTTATAGCAGAATTGTCCTTTTTGCTCAGATATTCCAGGAATGCTTTCACCACAAAGACTTTCCGCTTGCTATTCCCCTTGCCTTTCCCAGAGTTTCCCCGTCATGTCAAGGCATTCTGTCACCTTATTTAAATTTGTAATACCTCTTCTTTGCTTTATTTTCAATAAGGACATTTATCACTATCCAACATACTATATATTTGCTTAAATTGTTGTGATTATTGTCTAGTCCCTCTGAACACTGTAAACTCCATGACAAAGGCACATTTCTGTATTTTGACCATTGTTATATTATGGAGCCCAGAGAAATACCTGGCACCTAACAGATGCTTGAAACACATTTATCAAATGACTGAATAAATAAATGGACATGTCATTATCAACTTTTGCACATGTTTGTGGCATGGATTATTTTTACTAAAATAATATTAGCCAGTTCTTAGAAGCTGATATGTGGTCTTACTGTACTAAATCTTTACACTTAACCATTAGTATTTTCATTTTTTAATGAAAATTTTAAAATAATATGCTAAAGGCAGTACTATTTCCAAAATGAAGATGGTCTCTTAAGTATATTTAGTGCTTCTAATACTCCCATTGTCAATTTGTTGCTGCTGCTGCTGCTAAGTCGCTTCAGTCGTGTCCGACTCTGCGCGACCCCATAGACGGCAGCCCACCAGGCTCCGCCGTCCCTGGGATTCTCCAGGCAAGAACACTGGAGTGGGTTGCCATTTCCTTCTCCAATGCAGGAAAGTGAAAAGTGAAAGTGAAGTCGCTCAGTCGTGTCCGACTCTTAGCGACCCCATGGACTGCAGCCTACTGGGCTCCTCTGTCCATGGGACTCTCCAGGTAAGAGTACTGGAGTGGGGTGCCATTGCCTTCTCCAAGAATTTGCTGCTAAGGTAGATCAAAGAACAAGAGACTGAAAGCCAAGGATGCCCAGAGCTAGAGACGTTAGTGTGGCTTTGAAGAGAAAGAGATCTGAGCACGGGCACTGAGAGAAATTTACATAATAAGGAATATTTTTTTCTCTCAGAAAAAGGGATGTGCATTTGGAGGGCACTCCTTTGTTTCCCAGGGGAATACCATATTTTTGTGGAATCCATGCCTTGACCTGACTTATAATTTTAAGAAAATAGATAAAGTTACCTTTTCTTGTTATAAGTAAACCTTTCAGTCTTTCTTAGTTTCAGCCTTAGATAATCTGAACTCAAGCTAATCTACAGTTATTTTTCACCATTAATCTAAATAAGACCTAATATTAGTAAATGTAGGCCACTGTCTCTTATCTAGTAACACTTATACTTTTCCTTTTCTTGGTAAGTCCTCTAGGAAAAAGCCCAGCCTCCATCAGAAGCTACCTGCCTTCAGAAACTTCAAAAGAGTAGAGACAGAGACAGGAAGATAAAGAGAGAGAGACAGACAGAGAACGTTTACTTTAAGAACAAACAAGAACACTTCAATTATTTTGAAATCCTGTGTGTGACTTTTATTCTCCAGACTGAACATTTCCATCACCCATAACCACTTCTCTCTAGTGCCTCCTTTTCTCTCATTTTCTCCTTCTCACTGCCACAGCTCTGGTCCAGATTTGTTCTTCTGATAAGGGTTACGGTAACAGCATTCTAACTAGTTTCCTTTCTAGAATCTTTGCATTCCAGATAACCCTTCAGATCTCCAAAAGATATCCCTGAAACTCAGATCTGCTCATCACACTGTTAAATAAAAAAAGAAGTCCAACAAATTCCCATTGTTCACATGATAAAGTTCAAAGATTAAGAGGTTTGGCATGATGTACAAAGTTTTCCATAACTTGACTCTGATCAAATTTTCTGGTGCAACTCTAGCTAGCCAAGTCTAGATATACAGAATTATTCACTCCTTTGTTGTTTTTTAAAAAGAATATCCTTTACTAACTGAAAAAACAAAACAAAAAGATGCAAACAGTACTGTCATTAATGCATTTTTGATAGCCTTTTGGTAAAATATGAACTGAAATCTCAGTCTTTGTACAAAAATTTATTTTCCTGGATCCTTGGTAAGTTGAGAAGACTGTTCATTTTTTCCTATGTATCTTACATTTAAAAAATTGACCTCAAAGGCCAAGTAGTCATGCCGAAGTTAATGGATAAACATACAAAAATGTTATTTTAATCTGAATCTACAATGTATAGAAAACTGGGTCAGACTTCTAAGTAATGCTTGGTATAAAGCTCATTAAAAAGAAATAAAAACTCCATTTTTTTTTGTTATAGCAGCCCCAAAGAACTGAACAGATCCCATATATTTTCATAACTTTTATATACTTTGATCAGGGGTGTCCTTCTCTTAGAATACTTTTTCTTTCTTGTCTTCCTAGCAAATTCCAAGGCTTTTTGTTTTGTTTTGTTTTGTTTTTTTAACAGCTCAGGTCAAATGCCTACTCTGTATAGAACTTTTCCCATTTCACCACCAGAACTAACTTACATTGGGATACCACTTAGCTTATAACTCTACCTCAATATTGCCACATAGTATTATATTTTTATGTATATTTTCTCTATTTAGATATTAGTTCACTGACATTGACAACATGGATTGCGGCTCATTCTTTATTCCAAACAAAATACAGTACTGTTATATACTAAAGATACTATTTGTTGATAAATTGATATTAGGTTTACTATTCCTATACTGTTCTGTTCATCTTTATCTCAAAACTAATGTTTACTGATGTCTTTTGTGATAAATGTGACATAATATTTAGATATTATATAACTATAAAGGTCTACAGTTGATCTGTTATTTTCACTGATCCATGTTGGGAGCCATTCTGGAACTACTGCTGGGTAACAAAGTCATGGCACCACTCAAGAAGAAATTGCAAAGCACTTTCTCTCTAGGATCGGAACCTTCACTCCTTCTTGTTTCTATGCTTTTGTTGTGGCTAATTCTGTTTCATTCTTTGATGGGTGGAGTTGTAGGGGCTTCCACGATGAGGTCATGAGAGTCCAGTACAAAGAAAAATGATCCCTTGTCCAAGAGAAACATTCCAAAAATGATACACCTACTGAGGCTCCTGACTGGTGGGTCCCTAACATTCAGCCAGGGAATAAGGCCATGATCATTTGGAAAACAAGCCCTAAGCCTATTGTGACCTAGCCTCATGAGGAGATTGTTATTGATGACTGGAAAACTTGGGTCATGTATCAGGGAAAATTACAGAAACTAAGACAATTGCCTTTTCCCCTCAGAATCTAAGCATAAACGGAGAAGAACTGTATGAATTGTATTGTAAATGGTTTCTAGGTAAACTGCAAAAGACTTGTCCCTGCCAGAAATAGTCTTGTATTATGTGGGTAGATGGTAAACAAGCCGCCGCTGACAATGGTTGTACTATGAGAAACTTTTACCCTTAGCCACTGCTATAGTACTTATTCACTGAGGCAAGACGCTGTACTCGCTGTAGTAGTAGGCTGTACAGAAAAAGTAGATGGAATGATATGATTCATAGACTATGTTCTAGTGAAATAAAAATAGGTTTCGGGGTAAACATGTAACCAAAATGTGACAATAGACTAAGAAAAAAAACTTTTAACACATCTTAGAATCAGGGGATGTTGATCTGAATGGACAAATATTGTAAGAATCATTACGTAGAAGAACATGTGCTATATAAGTAGAGACTAAAGCAATAAAGATTATGGTCCTTGGGCCATCAAAAACTTTCTGTCTCCTTTCTTTTCCTTTAGCCGACGCCGTTCATCCCTTGGGGACCCCTGGACCATCTGGAGCGGGACTCCGGCAGATCCAGACTATCAGTTGGATAGTAAAGGGTGAGATAGAAAATATTTTCAGATTTGCAGACCATACATTCTCTTTCCCACCACTCAGCTCTACTATTGCAACACAAAAGCAGCATGGATATGATGTAAATGAATGGGTGTGGCTCTGTTCCAATAAACATTTATTTACAAAAACAGGGGACCAGACAGATGTGGCTCTCCTCTAGAGCAGTCTTCCTCAATCATGATTACACACAAAATAAGGCATTTTAAAGAATAGAAACAAGACCACCTCATTGGGATCTGAACTAAAGCAGAGCTATCTGTCCATTAATTCCCAGTGAAGTATGGATGTATAGACGGTGGAAATCTGGGTGGTGCCCCTCCACAGTGGTTCACAGACTTCAGATATTACACAGAAATTGGAAAATAGTAAGGGAAAAAAGATTTTTAACATTAGCCCTCCTGCTGATGAGAGAAGACCTTCGAATTATATCACTAGTGCATCTGTTCCACCATCTTTTTCTCCTACCTTTGGTCTGAGATCATACGTCAAGGCCAAGTCCAAGATATAAAGCCAAGGTGAACAAGCTTTTATTTACAAAGATTCATATAAAGTCCTCTCTGTCCTAGGCATCTTAGGACTCTTGATATGTCCCTGAACCATGTTCTCTTGCCTCAAGGAACACTTCCAGGCCTTGCTGTCCGAACCTTCTTACTCTACCCAACGCCATATCAGGACCCTTCACTTCAAGTTTAGTTCTTGATTTTTTAAAAAATTTAAACATAATCTCGAACTTTTAATTTTGTATTGGGGTAAAGATGATTAACCGTATTGTGATGATTTCAGGTGAACAGCAAAGGGGCTCAGCCATATGTATACATGGATCCATTTTCTCTTTAAACCTGAAATTGTATAACGCCTTCTTGTGTGAAATTCAGTCTTTGGTTTCTCTCTGCCCTAAGTTCAAAGCTACAGATCACCTCTGCTCATTTCCCTATCAAATGTAGCTCCTTTCAATCCAGGACAGGTCAGGTTCTGAAAGCGGAGCTTGAATAAAAGGTCTTTACGACCTTTAAAGAAAATATTCTCCCTTTTCCCTGACAACAAAGAACTCAAGATCCTTTCTGTGAGAACTCAACTTTGTGTTTCTTCATCAGAAGTAATCTGAACATTTTAAAAGTTCAGAACCATTATATTCTATCTATTAGGTGTTAAGGAAGACTACAAGAGGAAAAAAGAAAGGCACATATTTCACAAATATAGAGCAACCTAACTATTCTAACTACCTGATTGCCCATGCCTTATAATTTGGTTTCTTCACTTGGCAGATTGCAAATTATCTTAACACATATTCCAAATCTCAGCTAAACCCCCCAAAGTTGAATATTTTTCAAACAGCTATTTTATATATATTCCCATAATAATATATATACAAATAGATACATAAGAGATGCATTTGTGTGTATGTGTACATATTATATGTATAATAACTTTCCTCAGAAATATACCATTCTCAGGTAATTTGAACCTCAAATGTCTATATATTAGTTTTTCCAATTTTTACATATAAATTCACATTTGTTTTTAAGTTTGAATTTGATACTTATGTAACTTTATCAGTACAGCCTAATAAAATCATTGACTACTGAACAGAATTTTTAAAGAAAAATATAGAATCCTATATCTAACATGATTTATCACCTGTTAGATACAGGGTAGTATTCAAAGCTCTTTACAAATTTTAATGTGTTTAATTCTGAAAACAATGCCATGAGATAAGTTTCATTATACCAATTTTAGTGAAAACAAAAGAGGTACAGAAAGTCACAAATATGTATGGCAAGGCAGGGATTTAAACCCAGGCTATGACCCAGAGTTTTCATTCAAAACTACTTCTGCTTTTTTTTTTTCCAAATCAATGTTATGATACACTAATTTTGTACAGTTATCATAAAAGAAGAGTCTTCAAAGAAATTGCTATTGCAAACAAAATATTCATGACAAGGAAAAATAAAAAGAGTCAAGCCTGAAAACATATCCACCCACGCAAAACTAACCGAGCTTCAGCTAGTGAAGTTTATGTACTTTTTAAAGTATTCTAATTAGATCTCTTCTGCTTTTCCTTTGCTTTTCATCTTTATTTCTTCCATAGTCTTCAGAAGGAAGTGGGATAGATGTATAGTTGTTAAATTCACAATAATAATTTACTAGTAAAAGGAAAAGCCACATACTGTTAAGATTTTCATTGCAGAATATATGACAGATTTTCTGAAAGTAACAGCAATAGAAAATTCTGAAAAAATTTAAAATAAAACAATGAAAGCGGAAAACTCTCTGGCATACGAAGAAGATTCCATAAGAAGATTCCACAAAATTCTAGTTCAGTCATGTGACCACTTCTGACCCATCTTTGAACATTTCCCAACAATATGTCGAGAGAAAATATTTACATTTGAAAAACCATTTTACAAAAAACCCTCTCATCTTTGCTACTGAACACTTTGTTTGTGGGAGGTGTTAACTGGTATAACCTTCTGCAAAGTTAATTTTTTAAACAAATAATATACCCTAAAGGGAATCACCATAAGGATAATCAGAAATGCAAATCAAAATTTATATATGAAGATACCCATAATTAAAATTGACTAAAATACAACTTACAATCATTCAAATTTAAATGGTTTAGAAAAATATTCCTAAATAGTACTGTTTTATAAAGCACTGGACAATAATATGTATATGTATATATAAAATTTTATTTCAAATACATAAAAATACCCTGAAAGCTGCATAAAGCTCCCCTCTATATTAGAGTCTTTGGGGGAAAAAATTGTGCTGTTCACTTTCATGTCTCAGGCATGTAATTTACATAATTAATGCTCAATGCAAAAAAATAAAATTAACAAACGAATGAATGTTTATAGTTGGATATCTGGTAAGGGGGCTTCCCTCATAGCTCAGTTAGTAAAGAATCTGCCTGCGATGCAGGAGACCCAGGTTGGGTTTGATTCTTGGGTTGGGAAGATCCACTGCAAAAGGGATACGCTACCCACTCCAGTATTCTTGGGCTTCCCTTGTGGCTCAGCTGGTAAAGAATCTGCCTGCAATGCAGGAGACCAGGGAGACCTGGGTTCAATCCCTGGGTTAGGAAGATCCTCTGGAGAAGGGAAAGGCTACCCACTCCAATATTCTGGCCTGGAGAATTCCATGAACTGTAGAGTCCATGGGGTCGCAAAGAGTCAGATATGACTGAGCAACTTTCACTTGACTTCACTTCATCTGGTAAGGAGACCTTTAAAGATCTTACCATTTCCAACTCCTGAACTGATTGTTTATCTTGAAAGACCAAGCACATCTACACAAGCAGATATTCTTGCATTCTCTTTCAGCACTGCAAATTAAGTTCCTGTTGTTTAGCTGCTAAATCCTGTCTCACTCTTTTGCAAAATCAAGTAGTAGAGTGTTTTTATTTGCTCATGAAAACTAAAAGATAATAGCCTAGTTACAATCTATAGAATGTTTGTGCAGTTTAGATGACACAAGGCATGGAAAGCATTTTACACATAAACATATAGCAGGAAAGAAATAAGTGCTGAAGTTACTGTAGTACAGTTGTCTCTTGGTATCTGAGGAGAATCCATTCCAGCACCCCCACAGATATCAAAATCTGAGGATACTCAAGTCCCTTATACAAAACAGCACAGTATTTGAATATAACCTAGGCACATCCTCCCATATACTTAAAGCATTTCTAGATGATTTATAATATCTAATAACAAATATCATGTAAATACAATGTAAATGCTGTGTAAATCATTTCCAGCCTGTGGCAAATTCAAGTTTTGCTTTACAGAACTTTCCTGATTTTTTATTTTTATTTTTTAGTATTTTTGACCTGCCCTAAGTTGAATCCTGGGAAGTGGATCCTGGGGATACAAAGTGCTGACTGTAAATTGAAGCCCTTAGGGTCTACTGAGATGCAATGTTTTCTGCCTGCTTTCAGTTCTGCCTACTTTTGGTTTCCTGCCTACTTTCAGTTCTATTTTCTATAGTGTCCATCAATGTCAGCATGTTAGCTAACAGTGTACTCATTCAGTACTTAGTAGATGTTGCCTTATTATCCTTCATTTGCTATCCCTTACTATCTCCCCAATGTTTGTGTGACAAAGTCTCAACTCCTCATGCTGACACAAGAGACCTTGGGCGGCCGGGCACCTCCCGACCCGTCCTGTCCCATATGCCACGAGTAAGTGCCCTCAGCCAAACCACATTACTTTTATTCCCTGAATTCTCTCCTCTGTGGACTTTGCCATGCCGTACCCCAGCTTAGAATACACTTTTCCCTTGACCTGATTGCCAATCTTTCTTTAAAATTTAAAACTGCCACCTTTTCTTTCAGCTGGACTTGTGGTCTTTCTTCCACATTTGCATGTTTGCATGCTAAGTCACTTCAGTCCTGTCTGACTTTTTGTGACCCTATGGACCACAGACCACTAAGCTCCTCTGTCCATGGGATTTTCCAGGCAAGAATACTGGAGTGGCTTGTCATGCCCTTCTCCAGGGGATCTTCCTGACCCAGGGATCAAACTAGTGTCTCCTAAATTTCCTGCACTGGCAGGTGAGTGCTTTACCACTAGCACCACCTGGGAAGCCCATACGTGCCTCTAATATCACTGCAGCTTTTCTTGACTGCCCTGCCCCTCGGCTGGCGCACGTTCAAAGTCAAGTACTGTGTTGTACTTACTCTGTTTTCCAGTGCCCAAAACAAAGCTTAGCCCCAGATAGAGATTAATGAAATCATTTCATTGATGTGCTGCTATACTAAATTAGTTTAAAAATTTCAGTATTCAGTTTCAAAACCAAAAAGGCTTAAATTTTCAGAGAAATTTTAATTCTTTAAGGCAGGTTTACCAAAGAGACAAGTTAAACATAACAGCACACTCAACATGGATCTAGCTTTCCAAGGTACTTTGCAAATTAGAAATGAAACACTTTATTTTCATGAGCATCTCATCGGCATGCCTCTTTTCCTAATACAGTACTTTATTGTTACAGGCTTTGATCATCTGCCTTTTTTCCATCATAAGTATATGTGCAACCTTGTGTGTGATAAAGTCATTTATCATATTCCAAATACCACTAAGACCTCTTTCCTAAAATAGTCTAACAGCTAATGGGAAGGCCTTAATACTTTCTAATAAAACTAAAAAAAATGATATTTGAGAGTACATGTAACTTACTCCCTAATGTCTTCAAAGAGGAGACGATAAAAAATAAAATAAGGAAACCAAAAAGTTAATACTTTCGTTCACTTTTTTATTGGGATTTGTGAGTAGTGTTAATATTTAAATAGATACATAAAACCTATCATAGAATTATTGGCAAACAGTGTCAGTGGCTAACAATGAAAAACAAGGGTTTGGTGAGATTAACTCAAAACAGTCAAAATTTACAGATAAATTTAAAAACATGAATACCTTGCATTTTTTAAAAACTAAACCAAACTTGCTTTGTAAAATTGGGTAAAAGGCAGAAAAAAGAGGCTTTATCAAGTAATACAACAGGTCAGTAAACAGAAAAAATAAATATCCATATAACTATATATACATTTTCCTCATTTATAAAAGGAAGCCAGTGTTTCCTCAGAGAATAGTTGTCACATATAAGGTCATAAAAGTCACGAATATCATTTATAAGGTGATTTAGCCAGAGGAGGCACACATTCAACTAGTGAAGTGTAAGTCACACATTTCTTTGGAAAACAACTTGGCAATATTTATCAAAGTTGAAAATGCAGGTACTCTTTAATTCTGCTTCTAAAAATTTATTCTACCATATACTACTAAAGAAGGGGCATGGCAACCCAATCCTTTGTTCTTGCCTGAAAAATGGACAGGAGACTGGCAGGCTATTGTCCATGTGTCTTAAAGAGTCAGACATGACTGAAACGACTGAACATGCATGCATATACTATTAAAATTATTTAAAAGGTATGTAAATGGATGCTTATTGCACTACTTTTTCTGTCAGCAGAATACTGGAAACAACTCAAAAGCCATTATTCACATATGATTACATGCAGTATTATATATCCACACAATGGAATACTATACAATCATTAAAAGAAGTAGATTGTGTGTTTTAGTTCTTACTAAATTTTCTTTTATAACTTTAGTTTTTTTAAAACAATGTTTACTTTCTTAACTGTTTATTACAAAATACTTTTAGATTTATAGGAGACCTCTTTCCATCAATATGAAATATTTCTCCATTGATTTAGTTATTTGATTTCATTCATCAGTTTTGTATTTTTTGTTATATTGATCTTGTATATATTTTATTTCATTAAAACCTAAACATTTCATTTGTGGGGAGCTAATGTGAATGTTGTATATAATCTCAAATTTCACCTGTTCATTGTTGGTATATAGGAAAGCAATTGACTTTAGTGTGTTAGCTTATCACCTTGTTTATTAGGTCCAGAAGTTTTTGTCAGGATTCTTTTTGATTTTGTCCAGAGACTATTATGTAATCTGTGAACAAAGACAGTTTATCTTCTTTTCAAAGAGCTCTAAATATATAGTTCCTATATATGCTTCACCCTAATATTCTGAATATCAACATTTTACATAATCCTGATATATTTATCAAACTAAGAAATTAAAACTCACTTTTTAAAAATTATGTATTTTTAAAAAGCTGTATCATTTGAAATAGATCAATGACATATAATAAATGTAGACTAACCAAGCATAGATAGGTAGACTGATCTCAAGATCAGTTTTCTAATAGCAATTGATTAGACAAATCTAGATTTACTTCTCATTTGTGACATTTAAATAGCAATAAATTAGCAGCCCATCTTATATATGATTTTTCTTTCTGTGCCACAATTAAACCACACTGCTCTATAAAAATAAACAAATGAAACAATAAAAATAAAATAAATGTGATATGCAAGAAACTGTGTTTCATCTTCTCATTTATTTATATGATTATTTCTTGAAGACATCTTGAATCAGTACTACATGAGCAGACTGAGTTGGAATTGTGAGGATACACAGAAAATCTTTTTAATTTCTGTTTTAATAGAATTCTTAGAAGAATCTAAGTAAAAACTATATATGTTAATTGGTCTTGCCCTTTTCTGTCCCAGCCTAGATTCCTCCCCTGAACCCTTCAACACAAATTAAATACACAGAGTCAGTCTAATAAGCAGCTCTGCTCAGAAAATTTCTTCTTTTCTTTAAGCCCCACCCACATGTACAATCCTATTGATTATATCATTCAGAATACATCACCTTCTTGTTACCGTGGGGGCAGACTAATTATTTACAAGCAAACTGAAGGCCTTGACTTTTACATCCTATGACAGTAATTCACATTATGAATTGCTAAATAATAAAGGCCTGTAACTTATCTTTTGCAATCATCTGAGAAAAAGAATTAATTGTAAATGAGGATACTTTATTTTAACCCTTTTAGAAGTATCTTTTTTTTTTTTTTTTTTTTTTTTTTTTAGAAGTATCTTTTTAATGAGCATTTTCACCCACACAAAGTTAGGATCTTTATGGAGACACACACTCTCTCATAGGGCTTCCCAGGAGACACTAGTGGTAAAGAACTCACCTGCCAATGCGGGAGAGCTAAGAGACCTCTGGGTTCAATCCCTAGGTTTGAAGATCCCCTGGGAAATGGCAACCCACTGCAGTATTCTTGCCTGGAGAACCCTCATGGACAGAAGAGACTGGTGGGCTACAGTCCATAGGGTTGCAAAGAGTTGGACACAACTGAAGCGACTTAGGATGCACGCAGGCACTTTCTCATAACTTATTCACATATCATTCAACACTTTATTGAGACCAGGAAATTAGGGGGAAAACATCTTCAGGGAGGAATCATAGTATTCTGAAGCAACTAAACAACACATTATTGACAAATTTGGAAATTCAAAATAATCACTTTTATACAATAATAATAAATTTGATTTCTATTGCTTATAGTAAACATACTAAACAATGCTGCATGGTTAGTGTTTTCCTTTCTGCAATCCATTGTCCTTTCCTTGATAACAGATTGTGGAAATAAATTAATTCATTTGTTCTTCTACATCATTCTAGTATTTAAGCTGTCACCAATGCTTTTATTACAAAGAAGAATCACTTGTGGATTCTGTGTTTTTCTTCTTATGTATTTTTTTTGGCATTCTTTCAGTGTTCTTTCCTGCTATTAACTTTAATCTGTGAGATGATATACATGAAAACTAAAGGGGATTTAATGAGAGAAAAAGTATAATATGTTCCTATTACTGACATCTCCATGAATTTTATAACATTCATTTGCTTTTAAGTATTTTTAACTCACTATAAAAATGGACTGACAAAGTTATACTTTATATGTAATAAGCAGTATCTGACACTTGAAAAATAACAGATAATGCTAACTCAACAGTAATGTAATCTACAGCAAGGCTACTAGCGTCTTTCCTAACCCCTTGATGTGCTGGATCATCAGCAAAGGGTAAATCAAAAGGAAACTTACATGAAGGACAAAACCTGTTGTTTCTTAGAAATCTGGAGTATCAACTAACATGCATAAATACGCTTTAATGACTATAGATCATACACAAACCCAAAAGGATATTATTTATGTTGATCAACATACTTTGCTTGCTTAATAAAAATGTAAATGGCAAAACATTCTAAACACTGTGCCACAGTTATGTCAGCTTCATCATCTATTTTTCTGATTTATGACTCTTGTATGGAATTGGCTGCTTTTCAACATTTACTCTGATGTTCAGTCCAGGCCTCCAAAGACTATCATTAGCTTCTTCCATCGGCTCAGATGCTTATATTTGAACTTAGTGCACATCGCCTGAATGTTCACCTCAAACTCAATGTCCTCAAAACTTACTTTCTCTGCATCTTCTCTTTTTGAATACAGTTTTATATATACATGAATGCTTTTATGACTGAGAGAGAAAAGAGAGAAAGTGAAGTCATTCAGTCATGTCCAACTCTTTGTGATCCCCTGGACTGTAGCCTACCAAGCTCCTCCATCCATGGAGTTTTCCAAACAAGAGTACTGGAGTGGGTTGTCATTTCCTTCTCCAGGGGATGTTCCCGACCCATGGATCGAACTTGGGTCTCCCACATTGCAGGCATACGCTTTACCATCTGAGCCACCAGAGAAGTTTATGACTGAACTTTATTCAAAGCAGAAACTTGGGAGTATTTCAAAACCTTTTTTATCTCATTGTTACACATCCAATAAATCATCAAGACTTCTAAACGTTACCCCAGATACATTTACAGGATTACAGGATCTTATTCATCTCTCCCTCCCCACAATCCTCACCTCTTACCAAAACTCTTATCAGAGTTTCCACACAGTAGCATCACATACCTGGAAGGACCTTAAATTCTCGGCATATCAAATTTTCTGTTTCTCATGCTTGAAATAATTCTCACAATATTATTTTTTCCATGAATACTGTGAAAATCAAGGAAATATGCTTTCTACAGTAGATTTATAATTATTGTGTAGATTTATATTTGGGGAAAACAGTGTAGAAGAGTAGAAAAGTGAGTCGAATTTGTTTCAAATAGATGAATTTTAGAACTTTAGAGTTCAAATAGGTTTTTTTTTTTTCTTCTTTAAATTTGGCTAAATAATGCAGTTACCCAGAATGTCAACATCTTATATAATCTTGGTACATTTATCAAATTAAGAAATAATATCCTGACAGTCTAGTCATTAATAAAATAAGGATGATATTTTCTGACAGAGTTCTTATGGAGATTAGTGAATTAGATATAACATACAATCTTGTCTCTTTATCAACTCTACTATACATTTCCTTTTCAGTTGCCAGACATTTACATTTTTATTTGGTTTTTGTTATGGGATGAATTGTGTTCCCCCCAAAGATGCTAAAGTACTAATACCTAGTACCTATAAATGTGGCCTTATTTGGAAATAAGATCTTTGCAGATGATCACACTAAGATAAGGTCATTTGGTTGGATCATAATCCAGTATGCTTGTGTCCTTATAAGTAGAGGGGACATTTGGGTATACAGACACTTACAGAGGAATGACAACGTGAAGACACAGGGAAAACATTATTTAAAGCCATGGAATCCCCGAGGCAATAAGAAGCACGGGTCAGATTCTCCCATATAACTCTCAGAAGAAATTAATCCTGCCAATAGCTTGATTTCAGACTTCGAGCAGCTAAAACTGTTAGACAATAAATTTCTATTGTCAAAGCCACCCAGTTTGTAATACTTTGTAAAAGAAAATCCAGCAAAGTAAAGCAGCAGTTTTGTTTTATGCAAATGTCTCCATTCTTGTGTTAACCATTTTAGAAGGTTAAGTAAGAAAAAAAACACACCTGAATATGTAGATCATGTGTCTCATGTCACTTAGTACACAGGTAACTAGATAATTCAAGATATTTATCATGCCACACATGAAATTCTATAAAACTCAGAGGGAAACATGTCAAAATAATTACACTTACATTCTACCAAGCCAAAGGGAAGCCTTCATGATCAAAAGAGAAGCTGAACAAAGTCATTCATGTGACATTTACCTTAACTCCTCTCTGTATGACCACCATTGAAATTCTGTGTAATTTTTCTAACTGCTGGATTATTGTGCTATTAAAGAGGGTTCTATCAGAAAGACCATATTTTAAGTGAATCACTGGGAGGGCTAAATAAACAAACTTTAGTTTAAACATTTAGTAACTAACACTAAAGCAAACCCAAAGAACACAGATCCAGGGGAACTGCTCTCTTTCCCCAGTCAGGAAGTCTCCAGCTTTCAGACAACACACAGTAATCAGGAAAACAGCAGCAGCAGCAGCTCCAGAGCCCAGTCTACCTGCTAGAGCCAGCGCCAGTGAGATCTGTGCCACATGCCCTGCCTCTCAGCATCCACAAAGTGCCGAATGGGATGCTGAGACCTTTGCTAACTCCACCACAGAAGTCCTACATTCCTCTCTGCTGTGCATTTCAGCTGACAGGAAAGAAGCCACAGAGAGAGATCTTGACATTGACAGAACCTGAATCAAATCACATTAGGAGCTCTGACTGCAACAGAATCTTGAAAATGTAGGTTGTAGCTGTCTGCCTTCTGCTAGTCATCAAGACCCATTAGAAGTAGGATGGTGTTGAGCACCAATCTACCATACCGCCAGATAAACTAGCAATGTTGGTTTAATATGGAAGCAAATTAGGTGCACAATGAAATTTCTTGTATAGGAGTTCTTATTCTTCATTGCTACTTTCAGACTGTTTCCTTCCTAAAAGCCTCCAGTTTTGAATCCCAACTCTTAGGCTATACTGCCAGCCACACTTTGTGTAGTAATTTAAAGATGTGATTTAATTACTTTCTTTCATACATTAAATATTTTAACATCTGGCTCAAAATCATTTTTTTTCCAATCAGAATTTTTGATGCATACAAAAGAATCTTGACCTATTTTTCAATGATTTGATCACCCATTTTTGATCATAGAAAAAGTAGTGGAATTCCAAAATACATCTACTTCTGCTTCATTGAATACACCAAGGTCTTTGACTGTGCAGATCACAACAAACTGTGGAATATACTTAAAGAGATGGCAATACCAGACCACCTTACCTGCCTCCTAAGAAACTTGTATGCAGGACAAGAATCAACATTTAAAACTGGACACAGAACAAATGACTGGTTCCAAATTGGGAGAGTAGTACATCTAGGCTGTATATTGTCACCCTGCTTATTTAACTTATATGCAGAGTACATCATGCAAAATGCTGGGTTGGATGAAACACAAGCTGGAATCAAAATTGCCAGGTGAAATATCAATAACCTCAGACATGTAGAAGAACCACTTTAATGGCAAAAAGTGAAAAGGATCTAAAGAGCCTCTTGATGAAGGTGAAAAAGGAGAGTGAAAAAGTTGGCTTAAAACTCAACATTCAAAAAACTAAGATCATGGCATCCGGTCCCATCATTTCACGGCAATAAGATGGGGAAAAAATAGAAATAGTGACAGATTTCATTTTCTTGAACTCCAAATCACTGTAGAGAGTGACCACAGCCATGAAATTAAGACATTTGCTCCTTGGAAGAAAACCCATGACAAACCTAGACAGCATATTAAAAAGCAGGTACATTACTTTGCTGATGAAGGTCCATGTAGTCAAAGCTATGTTTTTCCAGCAATCATGTACGGATGTGAGAGTTGAACCATAAAGAAGGCTGAGCACCAAAGAATTGATGCTTTCAAACTGTGGTGCTGGGGAAGACTCTTGAGAGTCCCTTGCACTGCAAGGAGATCAAACCAGTCCGTCCTAAAGGAAATCAACCCTGAATATTCATTCTAAGGACTGGTGATGAAGCCGAAGCTTCAATATTTTGGCTACATGATGTGAAGAGCTGAATCACTGGAAAAAAACCCTAATGCTAGGAAAGACTTAGGGCAAGAGGAGAAGGGGGCAACAGAGGATGAGATGGTTGAATGGCATCATTGACTTAATGGACATGAGTTTGAACAAACTCCGGGAGATAGTGAAGGACATGGAAGCCTGGTGTGCTACAGTTCATGAGGTTGCAGAGTCAGACATGACAGTAACACTACCACCCGCTTTCAAGGTCATGCTGTGTCTTGCTAACATCAATAAGTGAGTGAAAGTCACTCAGTCATGTCCGACTCTTTGCAACCCCATGGACTGTCCTTGGAACTCTCCAAGTCAGCATACTGGAGTGGGTAGCCTTTCCCTTCTCCAGGGGGTCTTCCCAACCCAGGGATTGAACCTAGGTCTCCCACATTGCAGGCAGATTCTTTACCAACTGAGCTATCAGGGAAGCCCACTGCTAACATCAATAGCTACACCCTAATACCGTAATGTAAATTCTAAATATCTCATTTCTATATACCATCTTATAGATTTCTAACTATTCCCTTAAATACTAAGACTCAGCAATTCTCCAAAGTGAGAAGGACCTGAATCCACTGCATATCATCTCTTCATTCTATCTCAAGTCCTCACATCCCTAGACATCCATCTTAGACAATATAATTCATCATTAAAATTGTGCAGACTTCTATACCTTTCCAAGCATCTCCTTGTCTTCTCCAGCACTTTCTAAATCACTTTTCCTGGCTTAGAATTTCCCCTAACACCTGTGTAGCCATCTATCTATCTGCTTCTTTTTTCACTTGACTGCAATTGCCATGAGGCCAAAGACTGTTTTATTCACTGCTGTTGCTCCAGATTGTACAGTAATGTCTGGCATGTAATAAGAACTCAAATAATATTTTTTGAGTAAATAAATGACATAGTCATCTTATAATAACTCTTTAACTTAACTAGAATAGTGGCTGTCAGATTGTAGGTTCTCAAATATTTTTTTGAATAAATAAGTCATAAAGAATTGCAGTTCTAAGATGAAGTAAGCCCTTACGATTCTATTTGGTATATCCATTAAAGGTAAGTAGAAAAGACCATTTTGTAAAGTCAATAATACTTAAGAAATACAAAGTTATCTTGATCTTTTATTTATATTTTATGAAATTTAAATATATATTTGAAAATTTTCCTCTTTTATTTTCCCTTATAAAATTTCCCACCTTTTTAATGATAATTACTTCAACTAAAGTAACAATGGGTTTGCCTGGGAGCTCAGCTAGTAAAGAAGACACCTGCAATACAGAAGACCCTGGTTTGATTCCTGGGTTGGGAAGATCCCCTGGAAAAGGGATAGTCTACCCATTCCAGTATTCATGGGCTTCCCTGGTGGCTCAGATGGTAAAGAATCTGCCTGCAATGCAAGAGACCTGGGTTCAATCCCTGGGTTGGGAAGATCCCCTGGAGGAGGGCATAGCAACCCACTCCAGTATTCTTGCCTGGAGATTTCCTATAGACTGAGAAGCCTGGTGGGGTACAGTCCATGGGGTCACAAAGAGTCAGACACAACTGAGTGACTAAGCACACAAAGTAACAATATAATTTCTAAAGATTAAAAACATGTGAGATAATTAAATGAATGAATTTTCGGATTGGTCAATTAAAATAACTACAGTTATATTAATGTTGTACTGAAATTCTTAATCTTTTCAAATTGATTCTACTCTCTTCAATTTGTCTTTAAGAAAGGAAATTAAATAGCTTGAAAATATTTAAAGATTCATTTTAATGATGCCTTTCAGCAGTCATAATGTAGTTCCCAAGCTATTAATTACATCAGGTAAGTCAACCATGACAATCTGTTAATAGGAAATGAAGAAGAAAATTAAATTAGTGGAAACTACTTAAACTGATTATCTAATTATAGAGGCTCACATTACATAAGCATGCAAAAGGAGAGCCTATATTTGTACACTTACATGCACCTAACTTTGATTGCTGACAGTGATGTTGCTTTCATTACTCTAATGAACCTTCCAGAGATCTATACTATGTCAAATTGCATGAAGTAGTCTATTAAAATAATGTTTCAAGTCCTTCTGTAATTAACATGTTCCTAAAACCTACACAATCTTTAGGTGTAGAAGTATATCACAACAAAATGCTATTTAGGGATTATCATAATAACATTTATGATGGGTTATTTAAAGAATAGAATTGTCTGAGTTTATGTATTTTGTAACCTCTCACAGTACAAAAGGCAACTGCTGTTTTCTTCCCTTCCCCTTTTCCTTTCTGATTTCTTTCTTTCCTTCCTTCCGCGAATATTTTTTGGTTACCTGCTACGTGCCAGGTACTTTGACAAGTTTGGCAGGATAACACATAGCAAGACAGAAAAAGTATCTGAGATCTGAAAGATAAGAAGCAGTCAATTAAGAGAATAGCTGTGAAGAAGGGGGTCAGGAAGCTTTCCTGTTTTTCTGGTGGGAAAAGCATAGCATATTCTAAGAGTTAGTGTGTTGGGACAGAAGGGATGACAGTAACTGTATGAAAGAACAAGGGATAGTAAGTGGTCAGCATTCACATCATGCAGTGTCTGGTGGCCCAGAGGGGGAATCTGCATTCTATTGTATGCACAGTGAGAAGCCAGTATAGTGCTTTTGGGTCTTCCCCCTGTAGCAGTGGCTGAGTGGTAAAAGAATCCCCTGCAGTGCAGGAGACAGGCAGGAGATGCGAGTTCAATCCCTGGGTCAAGAAGATGCCCTGGAGGAGGGCATGGCAACCCACTCCAGTATTCTTGCCTGGAGAATCCCATGAAGAGAAAAACCTGGCAGGCTCCAGTCCATGGGGTCACAGAGAGTCAGGCAGGGCTAAGGCGACGGAGCAGGGCACACAGTGCTTTTTGGGAGGGAGCCGAGATGGGTTAGTGTCAAATTATCTAAGGATCATAAAAGATAATAGCAGAAACTTCTTTTTATTATATGCTGCCCTATTTTGTATTTAATGTTCAAGAATACATAAATCCAAAAACTATAGTATATATATATATATATATATATATTTTAAATAAGGACGGTGCTAAATATGCATAGATGGATTGCTAGAGTATAACTAAATGATTAGTTAATGGAAAACAATGTATTGTTGACCCTTACGAATTCAAGGAGTCACACGAAGGAAAATGTGGCCTAATGATCATTAACAAAAGATCAAAGTGAGTTTTGAGACTTCTGCATACTCTAGATAAGAGTCTTTAATAAATACTGCTTAATACAGTAACTCTGGTGAGTGGTAATTTGAGATATTAATCATCTAATTGAGTAAATGGAGGTTTATTTTAATCTTTACCAATTATGAATTCTTGGAAAAGAAACAATATATTGCAAGCTTCTGCAAGAGCAATGTATGTATCAGTAAGCACTCAATATGGCTACTTTCTTAACTGAAGTATTTTAAGTAGTGACAAGGCATCCAAATGAAAAAATTTTAAATGTTAATAGATGTTGTTAAAAAGGTTTCACATTTTTTATATTTATCAATTTTTTATCTCATGAAGAAGATAAATTATACCCAGGACAGCTTGATTTTGTAACATAAAATTTACACTATAGGTTGTTATTAATATGTAAAGAAAATAGCAAGAATTGATTTTTGCAGTGGTTCTTATTTCAACCAAACATAATCAGAGAATACATTTCTCTAAGGGAATAACTATCATGCATTAAGGAAACACCAAAAATATAGCTTCTTACATATATTTGATCCATCATGACTTTTTGAAAACATTAAATCTGTAGATTTGAATATATAAGAAATGTGAACTGGGCTGCAAGCATCCATTATTCAAGATATTTAAAGCTAGCTATTTCACTGCTTCAAAATAATCTATTGCAGGTTATATTTTTTCTTTGATTCCACTGCCTACACCTCCCTCTGAAATGAACATGTGTTCTCATAGATATACGTTTAACTTCATCCGAGAAATATGCATTGACTCTCTAATGAGGATTCTATACATAAAATAAAATATAGGGAAAATTTGATGTAACTCTATGTGTCTTTATGTTCAGAAAGTATGATACATTAAAATAGACTATCATTCCTATCTGAACATTGCATGCCTGTTAAGTCGCTCATTTGTGTCTGACTGTTTGCGATCTTATGGACTGTAGCTGCCAGGTTCCTCTGCCCATGGGATTCTCCAGGCAAGAACAGCCGGGTGAGTTGCTATTTCCTCCTCCAGGGGAGCTTCCCGCCCAGGGACTGAACCCACGTCTTTACCATTGAGCCACCTGGGAAGCCATCTGAAGATTAGCTCTCTAAAAAAATGTTTTAACAATTCTCATACAGAAAACTTTAAATATAAAAACTTGAGTCAATCATTCTACATCTGTCTCAGTACACAAAGAAGTATTTCTGACTCAGAAATTACACAAGCTTTCTGCCTCCAAGTTCCTGCTAGTTCAATAGTACCGTCCATCCTACATATTACTGCAAAAGCTACATCAGTTCTTTATTTCACCCCACTTTATTTCCCTCCCATTGAAATTTTTCCTTAGAAGCCTTTTTCCACAATAATAACTCTCTTATTTACTTTCCTTACAAAATACTTTTCCAATTGCCTGCCCTTACTGAAACCAAGCTTTCTTTAGAAGGCATCACTCTCCTATTTCCTTACTTGTGGGGATAGTATTCTATATCAGTTAAGGGAATGGTAGCTTCTATAACAGTCAGTCAGTTCAGTCACTCAGTCGTGTCCAACTCTTTGTGACCCCATGGACGGCAGCATGCCAGGCTTCCTTGCCCATCACCAATTCCTGAAGCAGAGAAAGTCTTAAATCTCAATAGAAGCATTTTTTAATTAGTGGGCTGGGAACTCTGCTCCATGTCCTCTATCAAGGACCCAGGGTGATGGAGGTTCTGCGATTTTTAACATGTTGCTTCTAGTTTGCTTGGGGAATCAACACCCCCCTGTTAGAAGATTACATTGGATTTTATAGGCCAGAAACTGGTGTTTGCTTTTGCGGCTGCTAATTCATTGGCCATAAATCTGTCAGCTGGCGGGTCCTAAGGACAAGGGAAGAAGGGACATATACTATAGCCAAGTGCCTGGAAGGAAAGGAAACCAGTTTTGCTAAATAGCTAAGCAGTCTCTCAGTATCCTATGCTTCACGTACAACAGGCACAAGTTGCTGGCATTTTCTATTTAAAAAACAGTTCTTTATTCATTGAGACTTGCACAGAAATCACATCTTAGAATTGACTACCTTTTATATTTTCATCAACGTGAGAAGTTTTAGCCTTCATGTGGTCGACCCATTACAAAACCTATCTTCCAGATATTTTGTTTGTTTGTTTTTTAAATTTATTTCAACATAAGTAATTGTTCTTTACCTTCCATCTCTTCTGCGACGCATATTCACGGACACTTGTGTGAACTGCTTTACACATTCTTGTCATTTGAACATTTGAATTATTGCAGTTCTTGAATTATGCATCCTTTTTCTCATGAGCATCCCTCTTGAAACTGCTATTAAGTTCTGTTTACGAGCAATTCTTTCCTGGCCTTTCCTTCCACTGTCTGAAGGTGGATCTGTATTAACTCTATAATGTGAAGGATTTTGAAAAATGAAAATTTTCTACTAACTTCAACAAGTTAGTCTGAATTTTTCCACCCAAATCTCTTGTCTTGCTAAACCCATATTAACCCATCAATAGCTGCTAAACCATGGCCCCAGTGATGCTCTCTCTATATCCAGTTTTAAGTTGCTATCTTTGTGGTAATGCATTATTCAACACTGAGGAACACTTACACTGTAAGTATGGCACATTCATGCCTTTCTTCACGGTGACACTCTAAGTTCCTTGAAGGTGGGAAGCACATTTCATCTATAAAACTTAATAAATCAGTAAATATTTTCTTGCTGAATTAAATAACATACTTACATGTCTAAGAAATCTAGTCATAAGTAAAAGAGATAAAATTTAAAAATCAAGACATTCTAATAAAATCTAGGTCTCAGTAGTGGACACTGCTGTGTCCTTTTCTTCTTTCTAAATATCCAGATTTTAGAAGAGTGATTTCTCCCTCCTACATGCATCCCAGGTAGCCTGGGAAAAGCTAATTAATCTACTAATTTCAGAGTACGTTTTCGACTTGAGATAACTAGAATTATCTTTTCTCTGTTCTCAGACACTATCCTAGGGATGTACCATTAGTGAATCTCTTACTTGGAATCCTGGAAACAGAAAGTGTTTTGTCTTCTACTAAATGTGAATAAATGTTCATGTGGTCTTGCTTGCTAATGAAAGATAATTTTTGGCTCTGAGTTTTGCCTGTTTGGGGACGGTGATGACATTTCTGGAGGGCTGAGCAGAGAAACATGAAACTGTGTTCTTGATGACGTAGTAGAAGCATTGTATCACCTAGTGCTGAATCCTACCTTATTTTTGGATGAATTACTGGTAAATCTCTTCATGGTTTAAAACTAGTTTTAGATGAGATTTCATTGCTTTAACATATTTATAGTTTCTTAAATGATATTCTTAGGACTTGATATAAACATTTAGTCATTCGACTAGTTGTTTATGGAATGTCAGATAAATGAATTGATAATTTTGACATGTTAATACATTCCTCATATGATAATGTAAACAGAAAATAATGCATTTCTTAGCTTCATGTTGCTACATAACTAGAAATAATAAATATCAGATATTTTAAAATATTTCAGTTCAGTCGCTCAGTCGTGTTCAACTCTTTGCAACCCTAAGAATCGCAGCACGCCAGGCCTCCTTGTTCATCACCAACTCCCAGAGTTTACCCAAACTCATGTCCATAGAGTCAGTGATGCATCCAACCATCTCATCCTCTGTTGTACCCTTCTCCTCCTGCCCCCAATCCTTCTCAGCATCAGGGTCTTTTCCCATGAGTCAGTACTTCGCATCAGGTGGCCAGGGTATTGGAGCTTCAGCTTCAACATTAGTCCTTCCAATGAACACTCACGATTGATCTCCTTTAGGATGGACTGGTTGGCTCTCCTTGCAGTCCAAGGGACTCTCAAGAGTCTTCTCCAACACCACAGTTCAAAAGCATCAATTCTGCGGCGCTCAGCTTTCTTCACCGTCCAACTCTCACATCCATACATGAATACTGGAAAAACAATAGCTTGGAATAGATGGACTTTTGTTGGCAATGTAATGTCTCTGCTTTGTAATATGCTATCAAGGTTGGTCATAACTTTTCTTTCAAGGAGTAAGCATCTTTTAATTTCATGGCTGCAATCAACATCTGCAGTGATTTTGGAGCCCAGAAAAAAAAAGTCTGACACTGTTTCCACTATTTCCCCATCTATTTCCCAAGAAATGATGGAGCCAGATGCCATAATCTTAGTTTTCTGAATGTTGAGCTTTAAGCCAACATTTTCACTCTCTTCTTTCACTTTCATCAAGAGGCTTTTTAGTTCCTCTTCACTTTCTACCATAAGAGTGGTGTTGTCTGCATATCTGAGGTTATTGATATTTCTCCCGGCAATCTTGATTCCAGCTTGTGCTTCTTCCAGCCCAGCATTTCTCATCATGTACTCTGCATATAAGTTAAATAAGCAGGGTGACAATATACAGCCTTGACGTACTCCTTTTCCTATTTGGAACCAGTCAGTTGTTCCATGTCCAGTTCTAACTGTTGCTTCCTGACCTGCATACAGGTTTCTCAAGCGACAGGTCATGTGGTCTGATATTCCCATCTCTTTCAGAATTTTCCACAGTTTATAGTAATCCACACAGTCAAAGGCTTTGGCATAGTCAATAAAGCAGAAATAGATGTTTTTCTGGAACTCTCTTGCTTTTTCAATGATCCAGAGGATATTGGCAATTTGATCTCTGGTTCCTCTGCCTTTTCTAAAACCAGCTTGAACATCTGGAAGTTCACGGGTCACGTATTGCTGAAGCCTGTCTTGGAGAATTTTGAGCATTACTTTACTAGCGTGTGAGATGAGTGCAATTGTGAGGTAGTTTGAGCATTCTTTGGCATTGCCTTTCTTTGGGATTGGAATGAAAACTGACCTTTTCCAGTCCTGTGGCCACTGCTGAGTTTTCCAGATTTGCTGGCATATGGAGTGCAGCACTTTCACAGCATCATCTTTCAGGATTTGAAATAGCTCAACTGGAATTCCATCACCTCCACTAGCTTTGTTCGTAGTGATGCTTTCTAACGCCCACTTGACTTCACATTCCAGGATGTCTGGCTCTAGGTGAGTGATCACACCATCGTGATTATCTGGGTCATGAAGATCTTTTTTGTACAGTTCTTCTGTGTACTCTTGCCACCTCTTCTTAATATCTTCTGCTTCTGTTAGGTCCATACCATTTCTGTCCTTTATCGAGCCCATCTTTGCATGAAATGTTCCCTTGGTATCTCTAATTTTCTTGAAGAGATCTCTAGTCTTTCCCATTCTGTTGTTTTCCTCTATTTCTTTGCATTGATCACTGAGTAAAGCTTTCTTATCTCTCCTTACTATTCTTTGGAACTCTGTATTTAATATGCTTAATTTCTTAATACTGTTTAGCTCCTCATACTCAAGTGGTTCTGCATAAGTTTAGGCTACATATGATTTATATCTGTTTTAAATGATATAGTTATTCATATTTTTGAATTCCAATAATAAAATTATACTTATGCTTCTAGATGAGAGTGTGACTTAACGGTTAAACTAAAGAATTTCTCTCCATGAGAATTTAAATTAGCCTTTGATTAAAACCAAGGCATTGATCTAATAGCTAAACTGATGGGAAATTCTGCTAGTTTTATATGAAAATGCATGCAAATTATATGGTCAAAGTGTTTGAGTCTTGATCTATTTTTTAACCATAATGTAGGAACTGGGATAATCAATATTTAAATTTAATAGGTGTCAGTACTACATGAAAACAGACTAATTAGCCAGAATTATGCATCTAATGCGTCATTACTTTTCTCTTTTCACTGGATCATTTTCATCCTAAAAGATGCTTTATTTATCCTTCCATCTCTTCCTACCTACTACCTACTCCTACCATTTTTCTACTCTCTTTTAGAATAAAATTATTTTAAAAAAGTGTCTCTTCTCATGGTATTTACCTACACTCTTTCTATTCCCTCTTAAATCCTCTTGACCAAAACTTATTTTTGACAAGGTACACAGTGACACCACACACACACACTCTCATATATCTGCACAGTAACTTCCTCATCTCATCTGAGTTCATGTCCAAATGTAACATTCTTAGATTAGCCTTACCTGAACCTCCAACACCCCTGCTTTACAATTCTCTTTAGTGCTTAATGATCATCTGATATTTTCTATATTTTATTTATATATTTATCATCATCACCAGTCACTCCCACTAGAATGTAGGCTGCACAAAGGAGGCTTCTATTGTTTGTTCATTTCAGTGTCATAGGTCCTAGAACAATGCCTGGCCATTTGTAGACACATAATAATTTTTGTTGAATAAATGAGATAGAACCATTGATCAAGTAAGCAAGAATTAGGGAAGCCACTGTTGGTAGACAGAGGGTGTCAGGGTACAGTCTAAAACACACAGGCTGATTGAAAAGGATTAAGAAGTCAAAAAGTGGGTAACAGGAATTCAGATTCTACAAAAGAGTAGGTAAAATGAAACAGCAGAACTAGATAAAACTCCAGGAAGGGGAACACATGTAAACCCATGGCTGATTCATGTCAATGTATGGCAAAAACTATTACAATATTGTAAAGTAATTAGCCCCCAACTAAAATAAATAAATTTATTAAAAAAAAAACAAAAACATCAGCTTTCTACTGAAAATAATGCTCTTACATACTTCATATATTCTAGAGCAAGAACTTATTTTAAATAGGGCTTTTTTTTTATAAGTGGAAGCAAGCAAATATAACTTCTGTGGAGTGAAATAAAAATGAATTCCTGACAAGACGGAATCTACATTCCATTCAAATCACTGGCTACTTATGTGTTCAGCCCTAAGTAGTAGTGACTTACAACTGTCTATGCCCACAAAATACAATTTAAGTTCACAAATTTTCAAATAAGTAAGCAGAAATACTATACAGCAACACAGCTACCAAAAGCATGATTAAAAGTACTTCCACAGCAACATCAGAATAATTATCTCTATAATCAGCAGCAGAGGAAATGCACTAAAGTCCAGTTTTATTTTTCTCAGATTCATGGGACTGTGGAGCTTACCCACACAACAGAATCGGTAACATGAAATTACATTTTACACATAAATCAGTCATTGTGCACTCTAAAATTATACAGAAACCAATGAGTGTAAAAAACATACTTTATAACAATGGCTATGAGAAGAAACAATAGTGGTATTTTTCAATATCAGTAAAATGGATCATATTCCAATTTTGGATTATTTCTAAAATTAAAGCATTGCAGCAAGAGTTCCAGTTTTAAAAGAAGACATGCAAGAAATCATTTTCATTTATATCTCATTTGGGAAACTATTTTCTTCTCAGCACAAAGAACAACTCATCTGAAAACAAGGAAGGCATAGACTAGCAGAGTCAATGTGTCAGAGAAATTAAAAAAAAAAAAACTGACCACCAAAATGAGAATTATTTTCATTTTAATGAACATCATTAACAAAGAAAACATTTCTGTATATTAAATAAAGATTTAAGAAACAAAATATAAAAATGAGGTTGTTATGTATTTCTCCATCCAGTCAAAGAAGACTTCTGAGCCTAATGCTAATATCTTATTTTCCTTTCCAGGATCAAGTGATGAACTAACATCTTAATTTCTTCAAAGTTATATTTTCCTATTTTCAATATAATATCTTAATGTTTTAGTTTACAATTCCAAAATAATGAGTAAGGCATTTAAAAAAAAAAAGGGGGAGGGTGAAGGAGAGAAAAAAATTGGGAGGTCAAATGAGAGTACTAAATCCCAATCCAATAGTCCACCAAGAAGGACTAACCTCTAGGAAGAATATAATCTGTATATTTATTCCAGTTATAGTTGTACAGATGGAGATGAGAGAGGAAGAGGGAGATAGAAATAGAAACAGAGAGACAGAGAAAATTATCCATGTAACAAGATTGCTCTAGTTACAATGGTGACCAAGGTTATTTCTTATTCTACGTCAGTTAGAAGTGTTATTTTAAGTAAAATATTTACTAAGTTTTCAGTATTAAAATATTTAAGGAAATTTAGACTTGCATATATTATACTTTCCTGGTGCATTTCCAGGAAAGCCACCAGGAAATGCAGGAAAGCTGCATTTCCTCAGTTAAGTTAAGTCACTCAGTCGTGTCCAATTCTTTGTGACCCCACGAACTGCAGTACGCCAGGCCTCGCTGTCCATCACCAATTCCCGTAGTTCACCGAAACTCATGTCCATTGAGTTGGTGGTGCCATCCAACCATTTCATTCTGTCATCCCCTTCTCCTCCTGTCTTCAATCTTTCCCAGAATCAGGGTCTTTTCAAATGAGTCAGTTTTTCACATCAGGTGGCCAAGTATTGGAGTTTCAGCTTCAGCATCAGTCCTCCCAATGAATATTCAGGACTGATTTCCATTATGATGGACTGGTTGGATCTCCTTTCAGTCCAAGGGACTCTCAAGAGTCTCTTCCAGCCCCACAGCTCAAAAGCATCAATTCTTCGGCGCTCAGCTCTCTTTATAGGCCAACTCTCACATCCATACATGACTACTGGAAAAATCATAGCCTTGACTAGACGGACCTTTGATGGCAAAGTAATGTCTCTGCGTTTTGAAGTCCTGTCTAGGTTGGTCATAACTTTTCTTCCAAGAAGCAAGCATATTTTAATTTCATGGCTGTAGTCACGATCTGCAGTGATTTCGCAGCCCCCCCCCCCAAAGTCTCTCACTGTTTCCATTGTTTCCCCATCTATTTGCCATAAGTGATGGGACCAGATGCTATGATCTTAATTTTCTGCATGTGGAGTTTTAAGCAAACTTTTTCACTTTCCTCTTTCACTTCCATCGAGAGGCTTTATAGTTCTTCTTCACTTTCTGCCATAAGGGTGGTGTCATCTGCATGTCTGAGGTTATTGATATTTCTCCCAGCAGTCTTCATTCCAGCTTGTGCTTCATCCAGCCCAGTGTTTCCCAGGATGTATTCTGCATATAAGTTAAATAAGCTTAAATAAGTTATATATAAGTTAAATAAGTTAGAAGAAATGGAGTAGCCATCAGAGTCAACAAAAGATTCCAAAATGCAGTACTTGGGTGCAATCTCAAAAACGACAGAACGATCTCTGTTCGTTTCCAAGACAAACCATTCAGTATCGTGGTAATCCAAGTCTATGCCCTGATGAGTAATGCTTAGGAAGCTGAATGGTTCTATGAAGATCTACAAGATCTTCTAGAACTAACACCCAAAAAAGATGTCCTTTTCACTATAGGGGACTGGAATGCAAAAGTAGGAAGTCAAGAAATACCTGGAGTAACAGGAGAATTTGGCCTTGGAGTACAGAATGAAGCAGGGCAAAGGCCAATAGAGTTCTGCCAAGAGAACACACTGATCATAGCAAACACCCTCTTCCAACAATACAAGAGAAGACTCTACACATGAACATCACCAGATGGTCAACACCAAAATCAGATTGATTATATTCTTTGCAGCCAAAGATGGATAAGTTCCATACATTCAGCCAAAATAAGACCACGAGCTGACTGTGGCTCAGATCATGAACTCCTTACTGCCAAATTCACACTTATATTGAAGAAAGTAGGGAAAACTACTAGACCATTCCCGTATGACCTAAATCAAATCTCTTACGATTATACAGTGGAAATGAGAAATAGATTCAGGGGTTTAGTTCTGTTAGGCAGAGTGCCTGAAGAACTTTGGGCGGAGGTTCATGACATTGCGCAGGAGGCAGGGATCAAGACCATCCTCAAGAAAAAGAAATGCAAAAAGGCAAAATGGTTGTCTGAGGAGGTCTTACAAATAGCTGTAAAAAGAAGAGAAGCAAAAGGCAAAGGAGAAAAGGAAAGATATACCCATTTGAATGCAGAGTTCCAAAGAATATCAAGGAGAGATAAGAAAGCCTTCCTCAGTGATCAATGCAAAAAAATAGAGGAAAACGACAAAATGGGAAAGACTAGGGATCTCTTCAAGAAAATTAGAGATACCAAGGGAACTTTGATTTACCATAGCAATAATTGTGATTTAAAAAAAAACACTGATGTTAGTACTAAACCCTAAAAAAGTAGTATTTTTCTATAATGCTAATGGTTTAGTATTGAAAACTTACTAGAGATCATTTATTCCTTGTTCTTTATTTTATTGATGAGAAATCTAAGGTGCAAAAAGTTATAATTCTTTTGAAATAACAATATAAAATAGCATATTATTATTCCACTCTATCATTCACCTTTCTCAAGGGAAAATTTTCATTTTTCTAATATCTAGGTAATGGAAACCATGCCAGCAAATCAAACTGGCATAAATAGTATTATAGCATTTATTCATTAAAAAATGCCTGTTGAGTAATTAAGTAATTAGTTACTATGTGCCTGGGATTCAACAAGGCTCTCAGTTCAGTTCAGTTGCTCAGTCATGTCCAACTCTTTGTGATCCCCATGGACTGCAGCATGCCAGGCTTCCCTGTCATCACCAACTCCCAGAACCTACTCAAACTCATGTCCATTGCATTGGTGATGCCATCCAACCATCTCATCCTCTGTCATCCCCTTCTCCTCCTGTCTTCAATCTTTCCCAGCATCAGGGTCTTTTCCAATGAATTGGTTCTTTGCATCTAGTGGCCAAACTATTGGAGTTTCAGCTTCAGCATCAGTCCTTCCAATGAATATCCGGGACTGATTTCCTTTAGGATGTACTGGTTGGATGTCCTTACAGTCCAAGAGACTCTCAAGAGTCTTCTCTAACACCACAGTTCAAAGGCATCAATTCTTCAGCACTCAGCATTCTTTATAGTCCAACTCTCACAAAGATAAAAGATAACAAAACTAGAGAAGAAATATGATGACAGAGTAAGTAGAATATACCATGACATCACAGAAAAGGGGAAAAAAAATGCAACATCAAAGAATCAGAGACTTTCATAATGAGTTAATGTTTGGATGTAATTCTGAATAATGAGTTCCATAGGTTATGACTCGATCAAACTGTAGAAAAACAAAAACCAAACAAATGATGAAGAAGATAATAATTGGCAACCAGCAAGTGATCAGATGATTGACATATTGGCATGTGAGGATATGACAAGATATGAGATAAGAAGGAAGAAGGTCTTCATTCCCACATATCTTTTAGGATATGAAAGGGAAGATTTCTTCTGAAGGGTACTGGGGAGGTTTTGAAGGGCTTTTTTTGTTTTTTGTTTATTTTAAAGAGAATGACACAGGAGTAAGACTGAAATGGACCAAGACTGGAGGCAAGGAGGTGATTTTAAGAGCTACAATAATAACAAATTTGGTAAGAAATAATGAGAACAACAAAATCTGAAAATTAGAAAGAAACTCAGAGATCAACTCCCAGGTTTATGATATCACTTCTGGGAATAACAGATTTATAGATGCTAATTAAGAAAATAAAAGTAATAGATACATTTCCTGGGAACTGTGTTGCTCAGTTTTCGAAATGGTCAGCATTATCTCTAAGGTAAGCCTGTCTGCCCAACCACAACCTTTGGTCACAGTTAATTGGATAAAAATAGTCTTCTGAAATAAATGCAGCCATGACATTGGCTGGACAGACTTTATGACTTGGGTGGTCTGGCTTTAACAGATGAGTTAATCCAATCACATTAGAAATTGAGAGATTGTTACTAGTGATCTGTAGACTTTATAGCTGGAAGAGTTTGTATCCTTAGGTTCTGGGGTGGATATTTTCAGGCTTGTGAAAACTGATGACTAAGCCAACTTGTAGAGAAAGGAGGATAGAGCAGACTTAAAAAAGAAAGTGAGATAATATTCATGCAATCCCAGAGAAACTGTTCATGCAGCTCATCTCCCAGCCTGAACTGGCTCATTCTGCTGGTTCCGAGTCAGCTAATCCTTTCCCTTGTATCCTTGGATTTTGTGAGGTCTTTATCAATTTATAATTAATATTCTCTAGTATTTGATCTAGTTCACATGCGTTAGTTGCTTGCAACTAAAAGAACACTGGGTGAAAATGCAAGAAATCAATAATCAAACAAGCAAGATGCTATGCAGTTAGGATTTTCTTTTATTTTATGTACAAAAGAAAATCCGGCTTCTTTGTGAATATCTAGTTAATAGAAATATATCTTTTTTGGATACACTATTTTATTTTTAGAATTTTAGGTATCAATTATTAGCAGTTTCTTGATATTATGATGAAATTATCAAAGCATGAACTATGCCTATTGCTTGCTTTTTTCCCTCATTCCTAAACCACCTATCTTTAGCAGTATGACTTGGAAAGTTTTTAAATTTGTTATCTGCATCTTCCTCTCTTTCAACATATTAATAGAAGCAGCTTCTTACTAAGAGAAGCGAAAGCCCCTTTATCTCAATTAAGTTGTCTCCATTTATCAAATATCACTTAAGAATTTTCTATTATAGTGTATGTCTCATGTATCTGGTTTTGGCAAAAATGTAGCTGACATTCCAACTTTGTATCATAACATTGGTATGAAATGCTGTGAAGGGGCACTTAGCTTTCTGAGCAAAGTAGGATTCAGTTTCATATTCAATGTCACCAATACCTTGGCTGAAGAAAGGGATGAATGAAATGTAGTGGGTAACCAGATGGAAGGGTCACTGGTCAAAATGTTCAAAATGTTTATACGTATTCAATTTGGTAGTGTTATAAATAATGCTGCAACATTTGATGTAAAAGCGTATTCTATAAAGGTACTAGTCTTCTCTAAAGGTCATATATAAATCTAGGGTCTATCAAATATATACATATATCCTTTAAATGGTATGTGTCCCTTTTTATCCTATTCTTTAGGTACAGGTTATTTAAAAACAAACAAAAAATACAACTGGGCAGACCTCAAAATCTATAGCAATAAGGGCTTATAGATTATACTCAGTTATAGACTTTCCACAGTGATTTTCACTACTTTAAAATTTTTACTACTTTCACTACTCTTTAATTTTAAAATTTGTAAAAATTTTGAGTGGGAATGAAATTGGGTGCGAAAATTTTGACTTAGAATAGTACCATAGTGACAAATGTGTGAAATATAAACTACAACTTATCAGTATTACGACAAAGATCCTCTTCAATTACAATGGTTCCTAAACTCACATTTCCTTGCTTCAAATCATTGTTCTATTCTAATGTCTTATCCTGGTTCTTAATGACCTTGAAAAATGTCATATTTATCTTTTAATCATCACTTCATTGCTGGATATTTCACCAAATAAGAGTGCATCTAAGAAGGCCCAAAGTTTTGAAATATTTTCAATGCATTTTCCCTTCTTGGAAATTAAATTACTTTTTTGTTGCTTTTCATTCTTTAAGAATTGTTTTAGGGAAGACCATGAAGGAACCTCTAGGACTAAAAGTTCATTACTGAACTTTGAACTTTCAAACTGAACTACAAAAATCATAGCTAAGTAGACTTTCAAAAGAGAGAGTAAAAGTTTTTTCCAGAAGCAATCAAAGAAGAGTTTATCAAGAAACAAAGTTTAGATGATAGACCATGATGTCAGAACAAAGAGCAGATAAAATAACTGACATACAAATAGATTTAGGTATATTGAATCAACTCAGGTTGATTAGAGAAACTGATCATCTTGAGGAAATTCCCTGCTTTCTCCTGTGCAGTCTTGGCAAGCCACAATGCCCTCAGAGAAACCCCGGTGTTACCAGGTGCCATGGCCCCCACAGCACTGAAGAGGCTGTCTATATGAATAAACATGTGAGCATCCTCAGCAGATCTAGCACAGTCCAGTCTGAAGTACGAAATATGTACTCAAAATTGGTGTCCAGGACAATGGACACCGATGGCTACACACACACACACACACACACACACACACACACACACACACACACATATAAAATATATAGAAGTTCTGAGAATGCTGGTGGATTTCAAGAGGACTGGACTAAAAAAAGAGCATCCCCAAATCTGGAAACTCTTGACTACAGGCAATGGCCAGGTCTATAGTCATTAGCACTGGATTCTAGAACAATATTTGAAAAGTCAGATGGGACCAGCCACATTTCAATGGACACCAGTTCCTGGAAAATAAAATTTAACTGCAACTGATGCTATGAGATCATGGTGAGACACTTAAAATGATGGAAATTTAATTCATAGTCAAAACAATTCCTAAGATTTCCTCTCCATTCAGACACTCTCTGAGCAAGGAGGGAAGGAAGAAAGTCCATGAGCATGAACCCCTCCACTGCATCCTCTCCTAAAACTGAATAGTTAGGTAAAAGCTGTTCATTTGGGTTTCTTTATGATACTATCAAAAGTTTCTTCATATGAAGAAATGAAGGCTCAAAAACAAGAAGATACTCATTATTAGAAAATAAGGATGTTTATATGATTTTTCTTTCATATTTAAGGATTCTATGAAAATTTAAGTTCTATTATAAGACTCATAACTTGAAAAACTAACTCATGTGTTCTTTGTTGTAGCTCAGTACAAATCTATCTTTTATATATGAAACCAGAATAAGAATATAAGGTAACAACTAGGAAAAAAAGCATTAGCAAACTGTGCTGTTTAGTCACATCACTAAATTAGGCAAGTCATAAAAGACAAGCAAAGTCAGATTTTCAGATTTGTTCGTCAAATTCATTTTCACACATGATTAAAGCTAACTCTTCAGTGAAAATATGAGTTTTATAAATATAGTAGGCATCTTAGCATGTGTAGAATACACTATAAGAATCAAATGTCAAAGCACGTAAAATTCATCAATGATCATGACAAAGCTAACAGCTATTACTTATTTCCACATCAGATTAGCTGAAGAAAAACATGAAACAAGATAAATATATCATGCATTCTGAATTATCAACCCAGCAATCTTCACTGACTCAGCATAATTTCTAAATTTTAACCTAACATAGTCAGATATTTCATATTACACATAACTATAATTTTAAATCTCAGATTCTTACTGTAGTTTACAAATAGTGTTTAATTGTATATTCCAAACTACTCAAGTACCATATTAAAAATTACTTTTAGATATCAGCTAAAGACTTCTTGTATTCCCTTCAGTGACTTCAGTAGAGAAAATAAAAAATAGAAATATTTTTAAAAGTCATGTATGATTCCCTGCCAGTGCCTGACAATTTTATGTTTTTTTATATCAGCAAATACTAATTTATCAAGCATGCAGTATTTGTAAAATACAGGCCCTAAAACCTAGGTGGAAAGTAGAAGGAGAAAGAATTAAAAATAAGGATCTTCCAATAAATACTTAAATATGTACATATGTAATTTATAGATGAAATACAAAGTTTAACCTGAAACAGTCATAGAGAAATCAGCAACAGAGAATAATTATTTGATGTGATATAAGGTTTAAAAAAATCTCTGCACAGACAATTAAGTTGTAGATGACATTCAGCATCTAGATATTTGACTGACTTTTATCATTTTTTTCACGAATCCTTCCCACTGGCCATCCAGCGACTATCTCTGAATCCTTTACTCCCTAACTTGCAAGAAAAAAGATAAATTAAAGAAGTAAAGGAAGAGAGGGAGGGAGAGAGAGAAAAGCACAGAGTGGCTCCAACTAGAACTGAGGACATCTAAGAATATATCAGCTTTTCTCAGTCTGTCTCTTTGACCATGCAAGCCTTTTAGTTAGATTCCCTCTCCTGCTTTCAACCAACATTTTCTGGATAATTTACTCACCTAACCCAGATCCCTGAAGTGGCTTCCTATACCTCCTGGTAAATGTAGATGCCCTTGGTAGAAAATTTATTCTACTGTCAACACACTCTACTAGAGTACAGATCACAAAGTATTTTAAGAATCCCATCTTCTTCTTAGTGAGTAAATTCTTTGTTCCACTAATGTTTTCCAAGGTCTGACACAGTGCATATATTAATGTTTTTACTTACTTTCATATTCCTCATTCTCTCATTTTCCATTTCTATTAGGCATGATTGCTTGGAGCTAGTTTTATCTTCCCAAAGTTTTACTAACTTCAATGTCTTTCTATTTAATCTGATTAAATCTGATTAAAGCAACTAAAGTTAACTAAAGCTGTTTTTAACCAGGGATAAGTAACATTCCAAAATAGGACCTCATCTACCCAAATGAATTCCCATAGTGGGAGGGAGGGCAGAGAGAGGATAAGTGAACCAGTAGAGGTTTGTGTAAATTGCCCATTTTACACAGATTTTACACTCCTCATCAGCTACCACTCCTGCCTTACCAAAGCAAACAAACCAAATAAAATGGCAAATAGCAAGAGAATAAACACACAAATCAGGGAATAAATACCTGACAGACCTTTTGAAGTTCTCTCTAATATTTAAGGAAGTAGGATGATTTATTGTAAGAGTTAGCAAGTAAGAATGGAAAGAACTGTTTTGGATACTAACTCAACAACTAATCTGTGGAAAGTGAGTTATTGTCTCAGAACCTCCTCATTTTCAACAACAAATATGTATACAACTAGAAAGCCTTTCCTGCAAACCCACCATGAAGGTTGAGATGAATCTCTCATGTGACAAAAGCTTTTTCAAGCTAGGAACTCAGTAAAGGTTAAGTTGATATTAAAACAGATGGAAGAAATTATCTCTCATTAAAAAAGGAAACTTTGACATGGGAATTTATCAATCATTTAATATTAAATAAATATAGCTCTTTATGGCTTTAAAAATATTTTTGAGTATAAAGCATATGTCTATGTATTTATTTGTATTATTATTGATAAAAATGGAGTGTTCAAAACAAAAATTTACACACTCAAATAAATAGCCATATTTTTAAAATATTACATTTTAGAATTCTAAGACCTTTTGTTCCATTTCAATGAAAGTAACAGACAGAAAAGCACAGAAATAATATGACAGACAACCTCAACATATCAAGACTTTAGAAATGCTTCCTATTTCCATATTAACTGTAGATCTCTCCTTAGGAAAAATATTACATGTCAGACATACAATTAAAGCCTTTACCCCCTCAGCTCATCAACCTTTATCTCTTTTTCCAGGGATATCCACTATCCTGAAGGTGGAGCATATCATTCCCATAATGATTCTTGCATATTATACAAAATACATGTATTTGTAAGCACCATATAGTATTGTGTCCAAAATTTGCATAAATAACTTAGTTTTTTTTTACTTAACATTACATTTTTGAAATTTATCACTATGGATACAAGTAGCTGTCATTCATTTGTTTTCATCGCTAAACAGTCTTCTACTATAAGAACAGAACAGTTTATTCTTTCATAAAGAAATCAGGTCATTTCCCACTGTTTTTTCTTCTTGCATTACAAACGGCTCATTGGCAAGTGTTTTCTCTTTTTAATGAGTGCAATTCAAATGAACTCAGCTGTGGGAAACTTTCCATGGCACAGTCAAATCTGACAATCCTGACCATAAGACCCACCTCAACAGCTGTCCATACTAATGCAAGATAATTTTATGTATAAACTAATGTTTCTGTAAGAAGTTTCCATTAAAAGAGTTGTCTTCTGTGGTGGAAAATCAAGTGCCAAAGGAAAAGCATAATCTCCAAGAAGAAATATACAATTCAGTAAGTTTGTTTTGGTGGCTTTCCACGTGATGTTTACAGTATCTATGACAATTTGAAAAAGGGCTTTATTTTCTTTTGTAGAAAATAGACTTGTGAAAAAAATGTTATTTCTCAACAAAATAGTTCCTTTTTTAAAATATTAATCTGATTGATTATGTCTTTAAAGTGATCAGCAAACAAAAGACTAGTATTTTCTTGAGTATTTAGGATAACTATGATCAGGCTTCTGACAAAAAAGCACTTTTTTTTGAGTTAACTTGCTCAGGAATTGACCTGCTCTAGGCTCTAACTTAATAGTTTTGAAACCACTGTAGATACATAATGGAATTGAACAATTAAGTAATGTTTGGCCAATGGGGGCAGCTAGGTTTCTCTCTTGGATTGACAGGTTATAGAGAAGCAAGGGAAGAAGACTAGAATGATCAATATAAAACTGAACTAGGGTTAGAGACATTAGTATGAATTCATGCTTAGTTTAATAGAGATAAAGAGGAACACTGTAGTGGAATTCTTGCATATGTCCTAAGTGACTTCAGTAGTGTCTGACCCTTTGCGATCCCAAGGACTGCAGCCCACCAGGCTCCTCTGTCCATAGGATTCTCTAGGCAAGAATACTGGAGTGGGTAGCCATTTCCTTCTCCAGGGGACCCAGGGATTGAACCCGAGGCTCCTGCCATGTCTCCTGCATTGGCAGGCAGATTCTTTACTGCTGAGCCACTGGGGAAGCCCTGAGTGGGATACTTAATGAACCCTAAAAGGATACATTTGTCCTACTCCTTGGAACCTATTAATATTATCTTAGTTGGCAAAAGATGTAATTAAGATCTAGTTGTGGTTGTTTAGTCACTAAGTTGTGTCCAACTATTTTGCAATCCGTGGACATAGCCCACCAGGCTCCCCTGTTCATGGGATTTTCCAGGCAAGAATACTGGGATGGGCAGCCATTTCCTTCTCAAGGGAATCTTCATGACCCAGGGATCGAATTCAAGGTTCCTGCTATGTCTCCTGCATTAGTAGGTAGATTCTGTATCACTGAGCCACCTCGCAATCCCCTAGCTTATTCTAGTTTTTCCTGGTGGTCCTAAATGCAGTCACATGTATATTTACAAGGGAAAGCAGAGGAAGTTTTGAGACAAAAGACGAAGTGGCAATGATATGACAAAAGCAGAGACTGGAGTGATGTGGCCAAAAGTCAAGGACTACCTGGACCCAGAAAAACTGGAAGAGGCAAGGAATGAATTCTCTAGAGTCCTGGAATAGAGCATGGCTCTGCCTCAGTTTTGGGCTTCTAGCTTCCAGACTGTGAGAGAATATATTTCTGATTTGTTTTGTTTGTTTGTTTGTTTTGCTATTCAGTTTATGACAATTTGTTATAGCAGTCTCTGGAAATGAATATAGATCGATCAATCAATCTATCTATCTATCTATATACATTATTTATCTATCTAATTTATCTAGACAGATATCTAGATACATTTCTTTGTGGATAGACAGATAGACATTAATAGATAGATAGATTAGCATGCATATATTTAACTGCTCTTTCAGGTGAAAGGGCCTAGAAGTAATGATACCCCGATAGCAAAAGGAATACTGACCAGACCCTATTTTATATGAAAACATTTTGGAAAGCCTAACTACCAATGACTCAAGTCACCAATATGACATACTTCATCAGTCATATGCACAGAGATTCTATATATAAGTAAATGCACCTTAAACATTCATTATGTCTGGACATGCCTGAACATTTACATATTAAAATATGTGCTATATATTACTGCATTAACTTGCTTTTACATTTCTGGAGAAAGAAATGGCAACCCACTCCAATATTCTTCCCTGGAAAATCCCATGGACAGAGGAACCTGGTGGGCTATAATCCATGGGATCGCAAGAGTCGGACATGACTTAGTGACTAAAACACCACAACATTTCTTTTATACTTCATTTAGAGTGTTACACTGACTTTTTAAAAATTTAGATGAATTATATTTTGTATGAATTTCACTTTAGGAGGTAAAAAACAGCATCACATTGGAAAGCACTGGATTCAGTATAAGTCAGGGTTGTAGGGTCTAGGAAGTCTGAACACCACTGGTTCAGGAGTTTCTGATCTTTTTTTTTCCTGCAGTATAGAGACAGCAGGCTATGACGCCTCAGTTTCTAATCATGCCCTAAGCCTGGCTGTGATAAGTGTGGCAGATGCTGGGGGTGGGTGTGCTGGAAGGGAAAAGAAAATAATATTTTCCAGTATCTAGATTTTGGTGTTGGCAGTAAAATTATTTGTCCATGACAATCTGCACTTATCTTCTGTGGAAACTGTGTGCAATTTATGGAACTATGCTCACTTTAACTACAAACCTAAGTTATACTGTATAAGTTTCATTGGCATTTCATTTTATTTTATTACCAAAAAATGTATTGATCAATAATATATTTTGAATGATTTCAAATCCAGGTATCAAAAGTCTACTTCTGAGTCTCAGTCCAAAACCAAGTTACACACTCTTCACTTTATGGTAACTGTTAACTTGCTGACTAATAAATGGATAAGTTATGTATTTAATGAAAGAGGCAACAAAATTAGAGAAAGAACAAAGAGAATAGCAAATGTGAGTTTTAGTTCATCATAATTTGTTCTGGAACAAATTTAAAATTCTTTGACAAATGATGTAAATTCCATGTGACTAATATTTTAATAAGGAAAACAGGAATAATAAGTGATCTTTAATTAAAAGTATCTAAGAACAATAAAAGTATCTAGGAAAATGTAATAAGGAAATGAAGTGGAACACTGCTGTGTTTTACCAGCTAAGGACTATTATTACTTTTTTAAAAGTGAGAGAGAATTAGAATATTTACCTTCCTTTAAACAATAACAATATTAATTCATGACTCCTGTAGCCTTTGTTAGGAATTATGAGGTCAGTCATTAAACTAATTTTACAATAGGTACTATGATTTATACATAAAGAAACTGCAAGTGTTTTTCACACAACTATAATACTACATTTGCAAAGAAGATATTTATGCCATTCCAAAGACTTAGGTGTTAAGCTTTTAATTATCAAAAAATATAAGGAAGCTTAGTTTCTCACAAGAGAAATAAATAGCAAAATTCAATGTCTTTGAGCCATAGCTTGCCTCCACACAAGTAGTGAATCATGCTCTCCCATCTGTCTCACCCCGACTGCATCCTTTAGAAACACATGCCTCTTTGGAAAGAGCATTGTCACATATATTTATTATTCCTTTCATTTATATATAGTTCTAGCTTTGCCACTATATTCCGAGAGCCTTCTGTCCTTTAATGATGTTGAGTAAACTTTGTTGGAAAGATGCCAGTCACTACCATTCATAAATGGAGATAATATTTGAATTGACAAGTGAAATATTAATGTATTCTAAGAAAAAAATCAACTTTTAAGATATCTGATGACATATGTTAGATACTAGAGAAACTGAGAGAGATTTTAGCTTCTACAAAAATACGACCTAGATGTCAACTGAGGCCTTTTACATTTTGAGATTTAAGTAATAGTGACGCTTACTCCCATATCATGTCTAGTAACACATTCCTTGATGTTTTTTAAAAAGATGGGCATGATCATTCTCATAACAGCCTCTTCACTTCAAAATTCTTGTCTCACTGAATTCTTGAATATGGCTCTCTCCCCCAAAGGGTCTCAAAGCATTATTTATATGACTCATTAGCATGTTTAATAAATAATAGTAATAAGATAAATAATAGTTATGCATAGTAACAACATAATAAATAGTAGTAATCTGAGTATGAGGCAGTCTTATTCTGAAATACTATTTTAGCCACTTCTTCTCACATCACTATGAATTTGTTGCTGCCAAGCTGACCGGTTTTCTGTTAGGAGGTTTATTATTTTCTCTCCATATCCACAGATCCCAATTAATTTATTACGTAAAGCAATTAACATGTCTCCGCCTATCCCAAATCAGCCTCAGATCATTTTATCTTAATTTAAGAAAATGAGTCATTAAGATACATTCTGAAGCAAAGACAGTAGCTTTCTTTCTGAGATGAGTTTGTTAACTTCTTGGTAAAACAGATAATTTAGTATAAAAACATTAAAAATTTTTAATCCCAAATAAATGGACCAATTATACAATTAGCATTAGACACAGGAGATATAAATTTTGCTCTTTCAGAATTCACAGTCTAGGGGTTTCCCTGGTGGTCTGGTGGTCAAGAAAAAGCCTTACAATGGAGGGGACACCAGTTTGATCCCTAGTTCAGGAGGATAAATCCCCACATGCCTTAAGGCAACTAAACCCATTGGCCGCAACAACTGAAGCCCACAAAATTAGAGTCAGTGCTCTGCAAAAACAGTAGCTCATGTACCACAACTACAGAGTAGTCCCCTCTTGCTGCAACTAGAGGAAGACCGTGGGCAGCAACGAAGACCCAGCGCAGCCAAAAATAAAGTTTTTAAAAAATTCATAGTCTAGCCAGGAAGAGGGAAAAGTGAAAAAGGTTATATATAATTAATTAAATGCTGTAAGAGTGTTGTACAGGGTGTTTAAGAAGCTGGGAAAATCCAGAGATTATCAAGCTCATGGCTGAAGAGGAGGATTCATGTACAGAAAACATCTGATCTGAGCTAAGCCTGCAGAGATGGATAAGAATGTGCTAGGCATTTGGGAAGTTAAGACATTCCAGATCTAGGGAAAAGCATTTGTAAAATCATGAAAGTAATTTATCTGGAAAAATAGTAATAGAATATCTTTGATAGGGTGTATACAAAATGATATGATGCAATTAGCCAGAAGGTAGTAGGTTAAAGTGATATACTTAGATGATCTCGATAAGGCAGAGAGTGGAAATAACTAGTACTTAGAGGATTTGGACATAAACGAACTTCCTATTCAGAATCTGGGTTTGGTGGACTATGAGGATTCTTGCTGAGGTCTCTCACAGAGCAGTGTAAGAATTAATGTTTAATGGAGTTTTGTATTTGGCATTTAAGTTGAACTAATATTGATATGCACACAGGATGATTCTTTAGTAGAAATAAAAGTTAAAAATAAACTCAAGATGCCTTTGCTATGTCATTAGAACATAAGAAGGAGTGAAGGCAAATATGTGAGTAAAAATGTGAAGAAAGAAAATTTAAGTGAAAAGACTAGTAGACTAAGAAGTGAACCCTGGTGGAAATTGATATTTAATGGCTAAAGAGATGAAGAATCTGAGACAGGAAGAAATCTGAGAAGGAAATCTCATTAAGTATGATAACTATAACTAAAGAACATTGACACTAATTCTTTTCCTATCTTTCCCGAAAGGGATTGCATGTGTGCTAAGTCACTTGCGTCGTGTCGGACTCTTGGCCGACCCCATGGACTGTAGCCCGCCAGGCTCCTCTGTCCATGAGGATTCCCCAGGCAAGAATACTGGAGTCAGTTGCCATGCCCTTCTCCAGGGGATCTTCCCGACTCAAGGATCCAGCCAGTGTCTCTTAAGTCTCCTACATTGGCAGGAGGGATCTTTATCATGTGGGAAGCCCAAAAGGGATTATGCCTCACTAATCACTAGGCGTAATTCTCAAACAGTTACAGAATTAACGAAAGGAGAAAACAGTCCTTAGTCATGGGTTTCTGTTATTTAATCTTTTTGCTAATACTCTGGCAAAACACAAATCACTATAATTAATTCCATAAAAGGACAAAAATAATACTTGAGCACAAATCAGCAAATCAGTAACTTGATAGAGTTGAGAAAGTTTTCAAAATAAACAATAGAACTTTAATTGCAAATGAGAAACAAAAACATATCCAGAATCTCAATCCATGTCTGAAGAACACAAAACAAGGTTCAGGGGTGTATATACTACAGTTACACTTCTGGGTGTTTAACTATGACACTGATGCATACTGTAACAGAACACAGTCAAATCCACTGACTCCTATACATTGCTGCCTGTCAGGATACTTCAAATAGTCTTTAGAAATAGAGATTTCCAGGGTTTAACCCTAAATTAAATAAACTGAATAACAAGTGGTTGGCAGGGAAATAATCAATTCTTATATTCAGAAGCACCCTCGGTGATTCTTACACCACTCGTCTATGACTAGCCATGACATGAGGAATCACTAGATTCCATGTACCTAGTTCACTTTCCAATGGTTTCCAAATACTTTAAATAACGTACATTATATTGATATACTTTCTAGTTATCACGACTTATACATCATAATGAAAACTTACTGGTTAGGCAAAATACTTTGAGGCAAAGATTGTCCAATAGAGAGCTGTCATAGTTCAGTCAGTAAAGAATCTGCCTGCAGTGTAGGAGACCCAGGTTCAATTCCTGGGTGGGGAAGATCCCCTGGAGAAGGAAATGGCAGCCCACTCCAGTATCCTTGCCTGGAAAATCTCATGGACAGGGGAGCCTGGTGGGCTACAGTCCATGGGGTCGCAAGAGTTGGACATGACTTTGTGACTAAACCACCACCATAGTCCAATAATTATTCATTTATAAATGTGTCATGGTTATTCTACCAAAATTAACCCAAGGAATAAACAAAAATCTATGGCTATCAGATGAATAATATATCTTACTATGAATAACAGGATGAGTTTATTGACATTCTAACATTTTAAACAGGCTCCTTGCTGAACCTCATTCACTTTGGTTTTGTGATTATTTATAGAGTATTTTCACACACAAAAAAATAAATAGGATATATTTATTTTTACAATTTTCATGCATTTTAAAAGATGCAAAATTCTGTACTGTTTTTAACCAACTAAATGTAAAATGTGTTGATTGGGTGTAATAAGTCATTCTATGAGTGAAAGCTTTTTGCTTAAGGTGAGATTAGGTAGGCAGTGAAACGGAAATGGGGAAACTTGAGCAAGCTTTTCATGAATGTTAGGTTGTTTTGATTCAGTTTATCTACCCCCTCCACTAACTTTTGAGATCAAAAGGAATATAATTATGTTTACCTGTGGAACCTTTTCGTGTTCCCTCTACAAATGAAAGGAAAGACATTCTGACATATTTTTATAGAACTGAATTTTCTTCTGTGATCTACAGTTATATATGATTGTATTTAGAATGATTACTGCCTGCCAGCAGGACTGAAAGAAAGCTGCATGAATGAAGAGATCAGGCATACCTTCATTCATCAGGATATTCCCAGATAAAGACATCTTCTTGCACAGGAGATACTCTCAAAACACCTAAATACCAAAACCTTAAAGGGATATTTAAAATATGTTCTGCTACAGGTGTATAAAATCCCTTTGGTTAGAACTTTTGCATATTTTTTTTTTCTGCTTCCCTGAGCAGAGAAGGATCTTTAAAACTTCTCAACTTTTAAAGGTTATATATTAGAGTTAATGCTTTGTTATTCAAAGTTCTCATCACAAAGGCTATCAATTATTCTGGGAAGCAGCATTATTTCAGCAATTTCTACCAGCTATCATTAAAGTTAGTCTTTGAATAGGTGAATGGTTACAATAATTTCCTTTCTCTATTATTAGAGCTAATTCCTAAAAATACAGAAAATCTAGGCCATTAGTCAGTTAAATAATTTCAGATCATAACTGAGCATTCTCAAATTAAACAGCATTTAGTTCACTGGGTAATTTACTTAAAAGTATTAATGGTTTGAGAGAATTAATGCTTATGGTAAAATGCACTTATAAAGTTTCTGGCCATAAATTATGCCTCAAACATCATCAGAGGCTCATGAAAGGAGTCTCTAGAAAAACCATGGTCTAATTTGTATGAATGTTTATATGAATAATTAATAAATGTACTAAGCCTCACACACTCACATGTGACTAACATATTATGTTTCTCAAGAGCCAAATGAATTATCATAGAAAAAGGGATCAACAAACTCCTTCCAGTATGGTAGGTTTCCAGCTATAGGTTATGTGCTGGCAGTCAGTGGCCTGGATCATAATTTTACAATTACACAACAATCCTTTCCTAATTGTATTTATTTGGTTCATATAATATGGTTGGGCATAAAATATGGTCTTTTCTTTTACTTCATCAGATAAGAAACATGTTAGTGACACTGTTTAAAAATATGTTCAAATGATTCATGTATTTTTTAAGAATTTTGCATAATTAATAAAAAATATAATGTTCATTGTGCTTTTCTATCTTATTAGGTAAAAAGTGGCCAAGAAATTTTCTGCCTTTGTTTTCTAAAATCTGAAAGGTAGAAATATGGAATTGTACTGGGTCAAATTTTATGACAGCTGTTAACATAACTCTCAAAGAATTTGTTACATTAATATGTTTATATTGAATAACTCAATTTTGTTATAGTGTTAACATGCAGAAATATAATACCACACATTTCATTTATTTTGAATAACAAACTAAATGATTTTAACTGGAGTAAGAAAATATACCAAATTTATCTAGATTTCCAAATGTTGGTATTATAATAAAAATCATATTGCATATTTTATTGACACTATCCAATATAGAATGCAAATAAGTAATATTTTAATATGAATCTATAATGCACCTTGAAAATAGTATAGAATAAGATATACATTTTCAAAGATATACATTGCAGAATGCAGAGAAAAAGCTATAATTGGAAAAAAAATAGTGGTAAAAGCTAAGTCACTCTCACTGACAAGAAATGTATATATTTTATTAAACTAAAGAATTTCTTAAATAAAAGTCATAGGGTGGCACAACGATAGGGTTTCCCCTGGAACCAAGTGGTTCTGGCTGAAACCTGCCATTATAGGAGGAATAATAATAATGTTTAAAATATTTTTGAGTCATTATATTGTTATTTTTTCATGCTGTTCATGGGGTCCAGGAGTTGGAATTCCAGTTGAGTTATTCAAATCTTAAAAGATGATGTTGTGAAAGTGTACACTCAATATGCCAGCAAATTTGGAAAACTCAGCAGTGGTCACAGGACTGGAAAAGGTCAGTTTTTATTCCAATCGCGAAGAAAGGAAATGCCAAAGAATGCTCAAACTACCACAAAGTTGCACTCATCCCACACACTAGCAAAGTAATGCTCAAAATTCTCCAAGCCAGGCTTCAACAGTACGTGAACAGTGAAATTCCAGATATTCAAGCTGGATTTAGAAAAGGCAGAGGAACCAGAGATCAAATTGCCAACATCCACCGGATCACCAGAAAAGTAAGAGCGTTCCAGAAAAACATCTACATTTGCTTTATTGACTATGCCAAAGCCTTTGACTGTGTGGATCACAACAAGCTGGAAAGTTCTTAAAGAGATGGGAATACCAGACCACCTGACCTGTCTCCTGAGAAAATTGTATGCAGGTCAAGAAGCAACAGTTAGAACCGGACATGGAACAATGGACTGGATCCAAATTGGGAAAGGAGTACATCAAGGCTGTATACTGTCACTCTGCTTATTTAACTTATATGCAGAGTACATCATGTGAAATGCTGGGCTGGATGAAATACAAGGTGGAATCAAGATTGCCAGGAGAAATATCAATAACGTCAGACATGCAGATGACACCACCCTTATGACAGAAAGTGAAGAGGAACTAAAGGGCCTCTTGATGAAGGTGAAAGAGAAGAGTGAAAAAGCTGGCTTAAAACTCAACATTCAAAACACAAAGATCATGGCATCCAGTCCCATCACTTCATGACAAATAGATGGGAAAACAATGGAAACATTGACAAACTTTATTTTCTTGGGCCCAAAGTTGGTGCAGATGGTGACTTCAACCATGAAATTAAAAGACGCTTACTCCTTGAAAGAAAAGTTATGACCAACCTAGGCAGCATACTAAAAAGCAGAGACGTTACTTTGCCAACAAAGGTCCACACAGTCAAATCTATGGTTTTTCCAGTAGTCACATATGGATGTGAGTTGGACCATAAAGAAAACTGAGCACCGAACAATTGATGCTTTTGAACTGTGGTGTTGGAGAAGACTTTTGAATCCCTTGGACTGCAAGGAGATCAAACCAGTCAATCCTAGAGGAAATCAACCCTGAATATTCACTGGAAGGACTGATGCTGAAGTTTCAATATTTTGGCCACCTGATGTGAAAAACTGACTCATTGGTAAAGACCCTGATGCTGGGAAAGATTGAAGGTGGGAGGAGAAGGGGACGACAGAGGATGAGATGGTTGGATAGCATCACTAACTTGATGGACATGAGTTAGAGCAAGCTCCGGGAGTTGGTGATGGACAGGGAAGTCTGGTGTGCTGGGGTCCACGGGGTTGCAAAGATTTGGACACGACTGAGTGACTGAACTGAACTGATTGTTATTTAAAGATATCCTTTTAAACACAATCACCCTAAAAGATAATATTCTACTGTGGTTTATCAATAGGTTCTTGAGATCCCGGATGTTGGCTCATTTCTCAAAGGAGATATAGATGATTCACTCTATAATAAGTAAGAAATACTATTGTATCATGCCCGATTCTTCACACAACTAAATTGAAATATATAGAAAATTAAATTCATGGTTTTCCAAATGTTCTCTATAATTCTCAATTTTTGGAGCTTGGATTTCAACCAGTATTTAGAGCAAATGGAGGACTGATACATAGTTAATATTATCTATATTTCTTTACCCAAATGTGAGTATATTTTCTTATCATTTGTAACGTGAGATAAGCTCACTGAGAAAAGTCAGGAAAACCAGACAAGTAAAATACATGGGAAAGCTCTCTCTGGACCACCCAGAGAGAGCATTCCCATGTTTCTGCATAGAACATAGCATCGTCCTGGAATATTGGTGATAGTGGAGACAAGACCATCTGAGTATGATAACAGAGCTATAGAGCAATGCACATTATAGAAGCCAGGACAGCCAATGAAGGTAACAGTAGCTCAGTGAATTTATTTAGAAATCCTGAGATGTCTCTGGAGACCTTTAAAATACTTAAACATGTGGTTGGCCCTATGCTAAATATTTAAAGTCCTGCAATGGCAAATGAGAGCATAGCTAGTGAAATATGTGTGTTAGTCGCTCAGTTGTGTCTGACTCATTGTGACCCCATGGACTGTAGCCCGCCAAGCTCCTCTGTCTGTGGGATTTCCCAGGCAAGGATACTGGAGTGGGTTGCCATTTCCTTCTCCAGGGGATCTTCTCTGACCCAGGGATCAAACCCAGGTCTCCTGCATTGCAGGTAGATTCTTTACTGTTTCAGCCATGAGGAAAATGTGGGTTACCACTTGCCAATTTGGGATTCCCATGTGGCACTAGTGGTAAAGAACCTACCTGCCAATGCAGGAGATGTAAGAGATGCAAGTTTGATCCCTAGGTCAGGAAGATCCCCTGGAAGAGGGCATGGCAACGTACTGCAGTATTCTTGCCTGGAGAATCCCATGGATAGAGCAGCCTGACAGGCTAGAGTCATGCACACACTTGTCAGTTTAAACTCTGGCTGGAGTTGGCTGGGGAAGCATGCACTGCAATGCATGTTATGAACCATAAGCATGTTTCCATTCTATCTCACATCTATCTCATGCATGTTTTCCATTCTATCTCACATTCTATCTTCCAGTCTATCTCTCACAATGGACTTAGTGCCATTTCTAGATGAGATGTTACGTATTTAAAAAGCTGAAATTTAGTCCTTTTTGAATCAGAAAAAGCATAAAACTTGCTTTATAAGTTCTTGAATTTCAGCAAAGGGCTATTTGGCTAGCTTAATCTCTTTTTTAAAATTTATCTCAGAGTTAACACTCCTGAAAATTAAGAAATTTTGAACCTTTAAAAAATGCTACATTTCATGAAACAGTTGAAAAACTTTCAAAACACAGGGAGAAAATGTCATTTCCATTTCACTAAAGGAATCAAGAATTGCTTTATGATACTCTAACTGGTACAAAACTCAGAGGGTAACCTCTATTTCAAAAATAAGTGTTCAAGAGCCTTGTTTTTCTTTTTTAAAAAATGGAAGATGGGTGAGATGACAGCAGTGTGTGTATATATATGTGTGTGTGTGTATGTGTGCATGTACGTGTATGTATGCACATATTTTAGGTAGTAAGACAATTAAAGGCCAAGAAAAGATGATCCAAGATTGGAATTTCACGGAGTTGAATGGTATGGGATCCCATAGTTTTATTCATTTGAAAGGAAAATAATATTTATCCCAAAGTTAAACTACAGTTTTCCTGTTGCATGACCAAACATATGATTTCAAGCTAAAGAAATTTTATAAATATATGGAAAATTATACCCAAGATGCCATTAAAAGACTCCTTGTTTGGGGCTCAGTAATTCTAGACTTAAGAATAAATTCATGTGTTACTATATCAAAGAGTTCACAAGAACATCAAAAGAAAATATTTTCTTCTTTAAATAGGATGTTCTCTTTAAAATTGCAAAGGAAAAATATTTATTAAATGATTTTACATTTTTCTCTTATCCAATACTTTTCCCATAATGCTAAGTTCTTTTGTAGTCTTTTGGATCATTTATTTCCCCAGAGTGATGTTGACATACATCTGCTCAAATTAATTAACAGTGTATCTCAGTAGACTCATTTAGCCTGAATAAAAAGTTCAAATGCTAATTTGTGGGCCAGTGTAGCTTCCTTCAACCAAAGTATAACACCTTATTACACTTCACACTAACAGAAGCAGAACAGTTGTATACCTTCTTTCTTTTTAAATGACATTTTGGCTTGGACGGTAAAGAATCTGCCTGCAATACAGGAGACCCAGGCTCAGTCCCTGGGTTGGGAAGATTCTCTGGAGAAGGGAATGGCTACCCACTCCAGTATTCTTGCCTGAAAAACTACACAGACAGAACAGCCCGGCAGGCTACAGTCCATGGGCTGCAGAGTCAGACACGACTGAAGTGCCTATCACTTTCACTTATTGAGCCATACTTGTAATCATGAGAAATACAGGTACCAGAGACTGAAAAAGTATCGGCATCTCTTTTTTTTTTTTAATATGAAACATGACTCTGTGCATGTGTGAGAGACAGAAAGAGGAGAGAGAATTCTTTAGCACTATATTAAGCTTTAGCACTGTATTATATGTGAAAAGCAATCTGTGCTCATATATTAGTTACAAGTATTGCCATGACCTCATAATTTGATTGTTCTTATAAAATATTAACAGGGAATCTTATGTATTTTGAAAAGAACTAGAGTTATCTGAATGATAATTTATGCCTTAAATAAAAACTAAGCTGACTTATTTTTGTCAGGCAGAAAACTGGGCTCTCCCTCACAGAAGACTTTTTCAGATCTTAAATGTATAGCTCTAAATATTTTAACTTGACTTAAAAGTGTCAACAATTTACCTTTACTATTTTTAAACATCATACAACCTTATATTTGTAAGCAACAGAAAGCATAGGATAGGAGAAGGCAGCCATATTTGGAATCACAGAGGCCTAAGTTAACTTTCATCTCTAGTACAGGTGCCTCGGATTCTATCATTATAAAAATGATTTCGTGGTGACTATAGAGATTTAAGTTTATAAAATTTAACAAAATATTTCTGTCTAAAAATAGCTGATAAATTTAGTTAATTGAGATTTCTGATCATGAAGAATATACATTCACAAACCATCTTTTATGCCAAAGACATTTCTGCGCAAATTATAAAAAATGAGTTTTGATTCTAAAACTGAAAAGCTAGTTGCTGATTTCTATTCACATTTTACAAATATACAACTAAACTCATAATTCATTAAAACTTTCATATGAGGCTTACCTCAGGTATGAGACTGTGTATAGGAAAGATATGGCTTTATAAAGTGTGGGTCAGGAGAAAATCAGTGTGTAGACACATTGCTGTAGGAACTTCAGGGGTTCCTAAACCTTTGTAGATAAAAGGTTTGGCTTCTATTAGTGATTAATTTTTGTATTCTCTGGAGAATTTACTGAGACAGTTTCACAAACCACTTTGTCCTAATTACAACAGAGTTCTGATGGAATTAGTATCAGATGCAAGCCATTAACTATTGTTTTCTAGGCTGTGTTTGTATATATATATGTGTGTGTGTGTGTTTCCTAGGTTGTGTATATATATATATATATATATATATATACACACACACATATATATACATACATACATATATACACATATATATATGAAACAGCACCTATTTGCTGCATGGTTCGGTTAAAGTCAAAATTTCTGTCTTTAGATCCTTATTTACTTCATCAAAGGGAGAGTTTGTATACACTGAGCACCGAATAACTCTCTCAAAAGTTAACGCAAACATGAAATTAGATGTTCAGTTCAGTCGCTCAATCATGTCAGACTCTTTGCGACCCCATGAATTGCAGCACGCCAGGCCTCTCTGTCCATCACCAACTCCCGGAGTCCACCCAAACCCATGTCCATCGAGTCGGTGATGCCATCCAACCATCTCATCCTCTGTCGTCCCCTTCTCAGCCCGCCCCCAATCCTACCCAGCATTAGGGTCTTTTCCAATGAGTCAACCCTTCGCATGAGGTGCCCAAAGTATTGGAGTTTCAGCTTCAACATCAGACCGTTCAATGAACACCCAGGATTGATCTCTTTTAGGATGGATAGATTGGATCTCCTTGCAGTCCAAGGGACTCTAAAGAGTCTTCTCCAACACCACAGTTCAAAAGCATCAATTCTTCAGCACTCAGCTTTCTTCACCGTCCAACTCTCATATCCATACATGACCACTGGAAAAACCATAGCCTTGACTAGATGGACTTTTGTTGGCAAAGTAATGTCTCCGCTTTTAAACATGCTATCTAGGTTGGCCATAACCTTCCTTCCAAGGAGTAAGCGTCTTTTAATTTCATGGCTGCAATCACCATCAGCAGTGATTTTGGAGCCCAAGAAAATAAAAGTCTATCACTATTTCCATTGTTTCCCCATCTATCTACCATGAAGTGATGGGACCAGATGCCATGATCTTAGTTTTCTGAATGTTGAGCTTTAAGCCAACTTTTTCACTCTCCTCTTTCACCTTCATCAAGAGGCTCTTTAGTTCTTCTTCACTTTCTGCCATAAGGGTGGTATCATCTGCATATCTGAGGTTATTGATATTTCTCCCGGCAATCTTGATTCCAGCTTGTGTTTCTTCCAGCCCAGCATTTCTCATCATGTACTCTGCATAGAAGGTAAATAAGCAGGGTGACAATATACAGCCTTGACGGACTCCTTTTCCTATTTGGAACCAGTCTGTTGTTCCATGTCCAGTTCTAACTGTTGCTTCCTGACCTGCATACACGTTTCTCAAGAGACAGGTCAGATGGTCTGGTATTCCCATCTCTTTCAGAATTTTCCAGTTTATTGTGATCCACACAGTCAAAGGCTTTGGCATAGTCAATAAAGCAGAAATAGATGTTTTTCTGGAACTCTCTTGCGTTTTCGATGATCCAGCGGATGTTGGCAATTTGATCTCTGCTTCCTCTGCCTTTTCTAAAACCAGCTTGAACATCTGGAAGTTCACGGCTCACGTATTGCTGAAGCCTGGCTTGGAGAATTTTGAGCATTACTTTACTAGCATGTGAGATGAGTGCAATTGTGAGGTAGTTTGAGCATTCTTTGGCATTGCCTTTCTTTGGGATTGGAACGAAGACTGACCTCTTCCAGTCCTGTGGCCACTGCTGACTTTTCCAAATTTGCTGGCATATCAAGTGCAGCACTTTCACAGTATCACCTTTGAGGATTTGAAATAGCTCAACTGGAATTCCATCACCTCCACTAGCTTTGTTCGTAGTGATGCTTTCTAAGGCCCACTTGACTTTACATTCCAGGATGTCTGGCTCTAGGTGAGTGATCACACCATTGTGATTATCTGGGTCGTGAAGATCTTTTTTGTACAGTTCTTCGGTGTATTCTTGCCACCTCTTCTTAATATCTTCTGCTTCTGTTAGGTCCATACCATTTCTTTCCTTTATCGAGCCCATCTTTGCATGAAATGTTCCTTTGGTATCTCTAATTTTCTTGAGGAGATCTCTAGTCTTTCCCAATCTGTTGTTTTCCTCTATTTCTTTGCACTGATCGCTGAGGAAGGCTTTCTTATCTCTCCTTGCTATTCTTTGGAACTCTGCATTCAGATGGGAATATCTTTCCTTTTCTCCTTTGCTTTTCGCTTCTCTTCTCTTCCAAGCTATCTGTAAGGCCTCCTCAGACAGCCATTTTGCTTTTTTGCATTTCTTTTCCATGGGGATTGTCTTGATCCCTGTCTCCTGTACAATGTCACGAACCTCTGTCCATAGTTCATCAGGCACTCTGTCTATCAGGTCTAGACCCTTAAATCTATTTGTCACTTCCACGGTATACTCATAAGGGATATGATCTAGGTCATACCTGAATGGTCTAGTGGTTTTCCCTACTTTCTTCAATTTAAGCCTGAATTTGGCAATAAGCAGTTCATGATCTGAGCCAGAGTCTGCTCCTGGTCTTGTTTTTGCTGACTATATAGAGTTTCTCCATCTTTGGCTGCAAAGAATACAATCAATCTGATTTCGGTGTTGACCATCTGGTGATGTCCACGTGTAGAGTCTTCTCTTGTGTTGTTGGAATAGGGTGTTTGCTATTACCAGTGCGTTCTCGTGGCAAAACTCTATTAGCCTTTGCCCTGCTTCATTCTGTACTCCAAGGCCAAACTTGCCTGTTACGCCAGGTGTTTCTTGACTTCCTACTTTTGCATTCCAGTCCCCTATAATGAAAAGGACATCTTTTTTGGGTGTTAGTTCTAAAAGGTCTTGTAGGTCTTCATAGAATTGTTCAACTTCAGCTTCTTCGGCATTACTGGTTGGGGCATAGACTTGGATTACCGTGATATTGAATGGTTTGCCTTGGAAACGAACAGAGATCATTCTATCGTTTTTGAGATTGCATCCAAGTACTGCATTTCAGACTCTTTTGTTGACCATGATGGCTACTCCATTTCTTCTAAGGGATTCTTGCCCACAGTAGTAGAAATTAGATGACATCTGTACAATTATTGATATATTTTAGGTGCTATGTCATTGTACAGATGTCATTTAATTTCATGTTTGCATTAATTTTTGAGATAGTTATTAGGAGATAATACATGGAGTTCAAGGAAAGGAGAATACAGTGTGGGGAGAAAATCAAGGATGATTCATGGAGGAAGAAAGACAAAACAGATGTAGAGTTCATCTTACAGATGATGTAAGAGGGAACCAGGGGCTTGCTGATATAGAGAAGCAACCCACAGAGTTTGGAATAGGCACTCACTGTGTTGAAAAGCATGACGTCATCAGTCTGATAAAGTTCCGGGTGGGTACTTTAAAATAACTAAAAAGAATAAATACGGTCATACATTAAAGTTTAAAGAAAAACAATTTTAAAAATATCTACTCTTCTTCCAATTGCATGTTTATAAGTTAAAAAGCAATAACTTTGATAAAAATAATTGCAATAATAATTCAGGAATTGTGAGTACAGTTCAACATCTTTTATAAAAAAACTAGCTGTTATATATCTAGAATCAAGAGGATATGAAAAGCATGAATGCATTTTAACATCAACAATTATCCAACTTAAAACTCTGCTCTCAGTATTACTATAAAATACATAGTTAAAAGTTCGGATAAATGTTTTGAAAAGGTTTTCAAAAGAGGCCCCTAAAATCCAGAGAGTATTATAGTGTGAAGATTAATTGAAAAGTTTAATATACCACACAGATACATAAACCAGTGGTTAATTTCAGATATTTTCTGACCATAAAATTTTAACTTAAGTAAAAGATGATTGCCAGCATATAAAATGAAAATAATTCAAGAATGTTAGTGCACTCTTTTTAATGTCCATGGATAATATTCATTTATTCTACAGATAATTGTAGAAACAATACTGTTAGAGAAAAAATTTAAAACTCTTCTGTAGTTAGGACTAAAAGTGATAGCTGAAAATAATTCACTGAGGAATATTTCAAAGTGAATAGCCATTTTAGGAGCTTCTCTGGTGGCTCAGATGGTAAAGAATCTGCCTGCAATGCAGGAGACCTGGGTTCGATCCCTGGGTCAGGGAAGATCCCATGGAGATAGAAATGGCTAACCACTCCAGCATTCTTGCCTGGAGAATTCCACGGATAGAGAAGCCTGGTGGGCTACAGTCTGTGACCCCATGTCTGCAAAGAGTCAGACACTCCTAAACACAGTGTTAAACTCCCAGGAATGATCAAATTGATGTTACTTAACATAACTGAAACTGTGTTGCCCTAAGAAACTAGAATGAGAAAATTAGATTCCTAAAAATGTCTTTCATATAAAAAAATATGAGCAGTGTCTCAAAAACTGTCACAGATAATGCAACAAATATTTATTATATCTGTAATCTGGTCACTTTATTTTAGGGCAAATCCAAAATTATTCACTTTTTTTTTTTAATTAATTGCCTAAGGCTAACTTGTATATGGTGTCCTCAATCCTGTCACATATATATGTTTACAGGGAAATCACATCTTCTCTGTGGAGAGGGTTAGGATTTAAAGTCAGCTCATAAGGCAAAACGACTGAAGCAACTTAGCAGCAGCAGCAGCATAAGGCAAAAACTGATTTATTCAAAACCACTGTAGACAGTACCTCAAGGAAGCATCACTCTGGAGATCAGTACAGTTCAGTTCAGTTCAGTTGAATTGCTCAGTCGTGTCTGACTCTGCAAAGTCACCATGAATCGCAGCACGCCAGGCCTCCCTGTCCATCACCAACTCCCGGAGTCCACCCAAACCCGTGTTCATCGAGTCGGTGATGCTATCCAGCCATCTCATCCTCTGTCTTCCCCTTCTCCTCCTGCCCCCAATCCTTTCCAGCATCAGGGTCTTTTCCAATGAGTCAACTCTTCTCACGAGGTGGCCAAAGTATTGGAGTTTCAGCTTCAACATCAGTCCTTCCAATGAACACCCAGGACTGATCTCCTTTAGGGTGGACTGGTTGGATCTCCTTGCAGTCCAAGGGACTCTCAAGAGTCTTCTCCAACACCACAGTTCAAAAGCATCAATTCTTCGGCGCTCAGCTTTCTTCACCATCCAACTCTCACATTCATACATGACTACTGGAAAAACCATAGCCTTGACTAGATGAACCTTTGTTGGCAAAGTAATGTCTCTGCTTTTAAGTATGCTATCTAGGTTGGCCATAACCTTCCTTCCAAGGAGTAAGCGTCTTTCAATTTCATGGCTGCAATCACCATCTGCAATGATTTTGGAGCCCAAGAAAATAAAAGTCTATCACTATTTCCATTGTTTCCCCATCTATCTACCATGAAGTGATGGGACCAGATGCCATGATCTTAGTTTTCTGAATGTTGAGCTTCAAGCCAACTTTTTCACTCTCTTTTTCGCTTTCATCAAGAGGCTCTTTAGTTCTTCGCTTTCTGCCATAAGGGTGGTGTCATCTGGAGATCAACATCCTACAATCCACTAAGTCCACTCCAGGCAGTTCTCCTCTCAACTTAGAACATGACTCCCACTGGGGAAGAGCACCGGATGGATGAGCTGCCCTGTTATGAGGTTTTGTGGAATGATAAGTACAATGTGTACTTTTTGATGGATGAGAAGTATCTTTTAAAACAGGGATTGTGTTCAGCCTCACAAGAAGCACAGGAGCTACTATAGCAATTGTTTAGGTTTCCCATTTCACAGTCACTTGTGGGATATGCTCATTGCATAGCATCTTCTGTAATATTTACATGCTTATTTGTCTCCCTTTCTGCTGTTGCTGTTCATGAATAGTTGAATTTACCTAAGATACATGTGCAAATGGTGTCATCTCGCTTAATACACACTTTGTTCGTATATATATGTATGTATATACTGATACATATATTATACTATGTATACTATGTATGTATTATGTTTATATGTACTATGTATATGCATACCATTATTCAGCTATATGCATGTATTAGTACAAAAATGTTTTAATGATTTGTTTCAGAAAGATGCTGAGTTTTGTTAAAATTCTAATAATAAAATTTCTAAAATATGTAACTATTGGATAATAACAAATTTGTCTGGTCTTTTGTCCCAACTTCCTAAGAGGAAGCTTCTAAAATTTTGGAATGTGCCCAGGATGAGTCTCTTTATTATTCATGGTGGGTCCCACAGACCACACCTGAGTTTATGCTGATGAGGTGACTCAAGATAGGCCCTCAGATAGTTTCAGGGTCAGAGCAATCCAGAAAGATCAATCATGTGATTGATTAGAGAATTGGGACTTTGAACCAGGTGCTATTAGCCTGATCTCTAATGAGCACAGGAGATTGTAGATCAAGTTCAATCACTCTGCCAATGATTCAATTAATCATAAAGTGAAAGTGAAAGTGAAGTCGCTCAGTCCTGTCCAACTCTTTGAGACCCCATGGACTGTAGCCTACCAGGCTCCTCCCTCTATGGGATTCTCCAGGCAAGAGTACTGGAGTGGGTTGCCATTTCCTTCTCCAGGGGATCTTCCCAACCCAGGGATCAAACCTGGGTCTCCTGCATTGCAGGCAGACGCTTTAACCTCTGAGCCACCAGGGAAGCCCAACATTAATCACACCTGCATTATAAAACCCCAACAAAAATTCTGGATGTCTGAAACCTTAAGAACTTCCTGACTGGTGATACACATCAGTGTGTTGAAAGCTGGGAACCTCCCAGATCTCACCCTAGTGTCTCTAATTTTGGCTGGTCCTGATTTGTATCCTTTGCAGTGAAACTGAAGTTAAATACAAGTATAGTAGTTCCTGAGTTCTTTGATGTGTGCTAGTGAATTACTGAAACTGAGAGGGTAGAGGGGACCCTCAAACTTAGAGCCAGTTGGTCTGATGTGTGGGAGGATTGGGAACCCCAGAGCTCGTCACTGGTGTCTGAAATATTAGAGTCTTGTGGAGGTTTATGCCCTCAACTCTGAGGTCTGTGCTAATGCTAGATAGTTGGTGTCAGAATTGCACTACAGTAACTTTGCCATAATGGGATCAGCACCATGTCTGAAGCTAGAGTGAGTTGTCTGTTTATTATGTAATTCATCTAACTTTCCTCAAGAAGCTACACACATTGGGTGATAGATATGAAGTGAACTTAATCCAGTCTGATAATTTAAACTGTCCCTAGTTGAGGGAATCTCATCTCAGAGTAACTGAGAAGTTACTCAGAAGTCCATTATGGTCAAAACATCCCTCTGCATTATATGGCACTCTTTTACCTACTACATGTGGACTGCTCAATTCTTGTCTATCCTTCCTTTTATTTTCCCTCCTGTTGGACAGGGTCAGGCTTTATCTCATTCGCTACATCATTACTCAGTGTCAGAGGTCAGAAAGTACCAACAAAACTATGGCTTGATGGGAAAATAACTTTTTTCAAAACATTATCTTTATGAAATAAGGATATAGATTTTTAATTATTTAAAATAATACAATAAGGTATAGCCAAAAATAGAGAAGCACTGTTTAGGTATTTTTATACTTTTCTTAATAATGATATTCAAATAGAATTGTTTAAAACAAACCAATATTTGAAGTGTTTACTTCAGTCACCAATGTGCATTTACCTTGAATCATGCCTTTTCATTAATATTACTGAAAATTTACTTACATGGTATCAAAATTTGCATAAATAATGTCATCTTTCCATGCTTCAGTTCTTCAGGTTTATTCAGGTCAGAGAGAAACAATAAACAAGCTACAATAATATTATTTAGACTAAAAGTATGCACTGGTGACTATAGAATTGTTATGTTCTTTTATCTATAACAACCAAAATATATGGTAAATACCTAGAAGGCTTTCCATGATTTGAAAGAACTTTGGACCTTATTTATTAACTATGTTTTACAAGTGAAAAATTACAAGGATGTTTTAAGATTAGAACTATATGCAAATTTTATCTCTCCTAGCAAAAAAGTAAACTACGTTTACTCTAAAACAAACTAAAAGTATAAATAAGCAAAAACAAAATAAAAATTATCTAAAATTTTGCAAATCTTACCAAAAAAATCTTTAGTATTTTGTGACATGTAAAATCACTTAAAACCTTAGTGGATTGGAAAGAAAGAAAACTGGTCGCAATATCTTTCAGGGCATACTTGCAGATTTTTTTAAGTACAGTCACTCAAAAAATTTATAACAATAGGATTGCACTGTCCATGGAACACTGTGCCCTACATGTTTAATTTAATATCAAATAATAAACATAAAATTACAATATTAAAAAAGTTCAGAACACTTTCATTATGGAATTAAGGAGCAATTAAATAACACCAATCAGTAGCTTTCACTAGCCTTAATGGAAATGAGAATTGCACAAAACTCTATGTTCTATTTTACTTGACATGCAAATACTATATGAGCACTATCATTATTTCTTTTATTGATTTTTTTTAATAGGTTAGATGTGGTTAAGTCAATTACTCAAGGTTACAGAACTGATAATAGTTTGCATAGGTGTTTGAAGTCAAGCCTACGTGCAATTTAAACTGCAAGTTTAATTACAGTTCAGTTTAATCGCTCAGTCCTATCTGACTCTTTGCCACCCAATGGACTGCATGCAGCATGCCAGTCCATCACCAACTCCCGGAGTTTACTCAGACTCATGTCCATTGAGTTGGTGATGCCATCCAACCATCTTATTCTCTGTCATCCTCTTCTCCTCCTGCCTTTAGTCTTTCCCAGCATCAGGGTCTTTTCTAATGAGTCAGTTTTTGCATCAGGTGACAAAAGTATTCGAGTTTCAGCTTCAGCATCAGTCCTTCCAATGAATATTTAGGACTGATTTCCTTTAGGATGGATTGATTGGATCTCCTTGCAGTCTAAAGGATTCTCAAGCGTCTTCTCCAACACTACCATTCAAAAGCATCAATTCTTCGGTGCTCAGCTTTCTTTATAGTCCAATACTCACATCCATACATGACTACTGGAAAAACCATAGCCTTGACTAGATGGACCTTTTTTGGCAAAGTAATGTCTCTGCTTTTTAACATGATGTCTAGGTTGGTCATAGCTTTTCTTCCAAGGAGCAAGTGTCTTTTAATTTCATGGCTGCTGTCACCATCTGCAGTGATTTTGGAGCCCAAGAAAATAAAGTCTCTCACTGTTGCCATTATTTCCCCAACTATTTGCCATGAACTGATGGGACTGGATGCCATGATCTTAGTTTTTTGAATGTTAAGTTTTAAGCCAATTTTTTCATTCTCCTCTTTCACTTTCATCAAGAGGCTCTTTAGTTCTTCTTCACTTTCTGCCATAAGGGTGGTATTATCTGCATATCTGAGGTTACTGATATTTCTCCCAGCAATCTTGATTCCAGCTTGTGCTTTCTCTAGCATGGCATTTTGCATGATGTGCTCTACATATAAGTTAAGTAAGCAAGGTGACAATATACAGACTTGACGTACTCCTTTTCCTATTTGGAACCAGTCTGTTGTTCCATGTGCGGTTCTGACTGTTGCTTCTTGACCTTCATACAGATTTCTCAGGAGGCAAGTCAGGTGGTCTGGTATTCCCATCTCTTTCAGAATTTTCTACAGTTTATTGTGATGCACGCAGTCAAAGGCTTTGCCATAGTCAATAAAGGAGAAGTAGATGCTTTTCTGGAACTCTCTTGCTTTTTTGATGATCCGATGGATATTGGCAATTTGATCTCTGATTTCTCTGCCTTTTCTAAAACCAACTTGAGCATCTGGAAGTTCACGGTTCACGTACTATTGAAGCCTGGCTTGGAGAATTTTCAGCATTACTTTGCTAAGACCCGATGCAACCAAATAAATAAATATTTTTAAAAATTCTATTGCATTTATACATTTTAATGAAAAACTATCAGAAAGACAAATTAAGAAAATAATCCCATTTACAATTGCCTCAAAAAATAACAAAATATCTACAAATAAAATTAACAAAGGAGTTGAAAGACTTGTACATTAAAAACTATAAGACATTGATAAAAGAAATAAAGACAAAAATAAAGGAAATCTAAATTAGAAGAATTGATATTACTAAAAGGCTTCCCAGGTGGCGCTAGTGGTAAAGAATCCATCAGCCAATACAGGAGACATAAGAGATGCTAGTTCCATCCCTGGGTTGGGAAGATTCCCTAGAGAAGGAAATGGCAACCTACTCCAGTATTCTTGCTGGGAGAATACAATGGACAGAGGAGCCTGGCAGTCCATAGGGTTGCAAAGAGTCAGACACAATGAGGGTCTGAGCACACATGTACTATATTGCTAAAACCCAAGCAATCTACAGATTCAATGTAATAAAAAATTCTAATAGCATACTTCACAGGATTAGAACAAATTTCTAAAATTTTAATTTGAGACCACAAGAGATCTGAATTGCCAAAACAATTCTGTGAAAGAAGGACATAGCTAGAGGTATCACATTCTTTGATTAACTTCATAAGTGACAAATAGATTCAAGGGATTAGATCTGATAGACACTGTCTGAAGAACGAGAGATGGAGGTTCATGACACTGTACAGGAGGTGGTGATCCAAACCATTCCCAAGAAAAAAAATTGCAAAAAGGCAAAATGGCTGTGTGAAGAGACCTTACAAGTAGCTGAGAAAAGAAAAGTGAAAGGCAAAAGAGAAAATAATAGATACATCCATCTGAATACTGAGTTCCAAAGAATAGCAAGGAGAGAGAAGAAAGTCTTGCTAAGTGAAAAATGGAAATAGAGGAAAACAATAGAATGGGAAAGACTAGAGATCTCTTCAAGAAAATTAGAGATACCAAGGGAAAATTTATGTAAAGGTGGGCACAATATAGGGCAGAAAGGGTATAAAGCAAACAGAAGCAGAAGATATTAAGCAGAGGTGGCAAGAATACACAGAAGAGCTATACAAAAAAGATCTTTATGACCCAGATAACCACAATGCTGTGACCACTCACCTACGGCCAGACATCTTGGAGTGTGAAATCAAGTGGGCCTTAGAAAGCATCACTATGAATAAAGCTAGTGGAGGTGATGGAATTCCAGTAGAAAGCATCACTATGAATAAAGCTAGTGGAGGTGATGGAATTCCAGTTGAGCTATTTCAAATCCTGAAAGATGACGCTGTGAAAGTGCTGCACTCAATATGCCAGCAAATTTGGAAAACCCAGCAATGAAAACAGAACTGGAAAAGATCAGTTTTCACTCCAATCCCAAAGAAAGACAATGCCAAAGAATGTTCAAAATACTGCACAATTGCATTCATTTCATATGATAGCAAAGTAATGCACAAAATTCCCCAAGCTAGGCTTTAACAGTACATGAACCGAGAACTTCCAGATGTTCAAGCTGGATTTAGAAAAGGCAGAGGAACCAGAGATCAAATTGCCAACATCCATTGGATCATAGTAGAAGCAAGACAATTTCAGTAGAACATCTACTTCTGTTTCATTGACTATGCTAAAGCCTTTGACTGTGTGGATCACAACAAACTCTGGAAAATTATTAAAGAAGTGGGAATATCAGACTTACCTGCCTCCTGAGAAAACTGTATACAGGTCAAGAAGCAACAGTTAGAACTGTACATGGAACAATGGACTGGTTCCAAATTGGGAAAGCAGTGTATCAAGGTTGTATATTGTCACCCTGCTTATTTAACTAACATGCAGAGTACATCATGCAAAACACCAGGCTGGATGAAGCACAAGCTGGAATCAAGATTGCTGGGAGAAATATCAATAACCTCAGATATGCAGATGACACCATCCTTATGGCAGAAAGTGAAGAGGAACTAAAGAACCTCTTGAAAGCGGAGAGTGAAGAAGCTGGCTTAAAAACTCATCATTTAAAAAACGACGATCATGGCATCTGGCAACATCACGTCATGTCAAATAAGTGGGGAAATAATGGGAACAGTGACAGACTTTAATTTTCTTGGGCTCCAAAATCACTGCAGATGGTGACTGCAGCCATGAAATTAAAAGACATTTGCTCCTTGGAAGAAAAGCTATAACAAACCTAGATAGCATATTAAAAAGCAGAAACATTGTTTTGCTGACAAATGTCCACACAATCAAAGCTATGGTTTTTCCAGCAGCCGTGTATAGATTTGACCATAAGGAAGGCTGAGCTCTGAGGAATTGATGCTTTTGAACTGTGGTGTTGGAGAGAGTCCCTTGGACTGCAAGAAGTTCAAACCCAGTCAATCCTAAAGAAAATCAGTCCTGAATATTCATTAGAAGGACTAATACTGAAGCTCCAATACTTTGGCCACTGATGCACAAAACCGACTCATTAGAAAAGGCCCTGATGCTGGGAAAGATTGAAGGCAGGAGAAGAAGGGGACAATAGAGGATGAGATGGTTGGCTGACATCACTGACTCAATGGACATGAGTTTAAGCAAGCTCTGGGAGATGTGGAAGGACAGGGAAGCCTGGCATGCTGCAGTCCATGGGGTCGCAAAGAGTCAGACACCACTGAGTGACTGAACAACAACAAAGGGGACTACATCAGACTTAAAAGCTTCTGCATATCTAGAAAATCATAATCAAAATGAAAAGGCAACTTACTGAATGGAAAAGATATTTTAAAATCATATATCCAAATTTTGTGAGGCAACTGAGTTGTCAACCTGCAATGTGGGATATCTGGGTTTGACCCCTGGATTGGGAAGACCTCTTGGAGGAGGGCATGGCAACACACCCCAGTATCTTGCCTGGAGAATTCCCATGGACAGAGGAGCCTGGTGGACCACAGTTCATGGGGATGCAAAGAGTTGTATAGGATTGAGTGACACAGCACAGGTTTAACTACAGCTATATTGATTGTACTATGTCTAAAATCATTCCTGTTCTATTTTACATGTGAGAAATTTCACCTATAAAATCCCTATCCATGTACACATACAAAATAAGAAAATTTCTATAGCATCAGTTCTTTAGTCTATTGGTAATTCAGAGGAACTCTGTTATTAGGTGGAACTGTAGTTCATCCACAGTTCATAAGAGAAAGCCCTTCTTTACAGTGGTATCCCAGCTAATAAACAGAAGGGAAAATATAAAGTTACTGTTTCATAACTGTCAAAGAAAAACATGACACTCAAGGACCATGGATCCTTGAATGCTAAAAAAGTTGGGTAACTATTCTAGAATAAAAGAGACTAAAAAGACAAAAATACAAATACAATGTGTCACACTTGATTTGATTCTTCTTCTTCAAAAGAAAAAGTCATAAAGGATATTTATGGAACAGCTGGAAAAATTTGAATATGAACTGTGTATTAGGAGATAGTGTTAATATTCTTACATGTGATGTGATGGTGGTTATAGAAGAGAATATTTACTTTTAGGAGCTCATGCTGAATGAATGTATACAACTTACTCAGAGATTGTTCAGAAAAAGGAAAAATAGACATAATATGACCAAATATTGCACAAAGAAACAATATTGAATCAAGATATGGTAATTCAAATCTTCATTATACTATTCTTTCAATTTCACTGTATTTTGAAATTTTTTCATAACAAAAAGTTGAAATATAAGTGCCAAAACTTGAATGGCCTGAAATGAGCATAATGACCATACAGAATATAATATTTATATTGAATTTTAAAATGTTAATAAAAATTAATGCTAAACTTTGTGGAATACAACACCCTATTTGAGATTTCTCTATCTTGGCCCTAGTGACATTTTGGACAGCTTTGTGAGCAACAGTCCTGCGCATTGTAGAATGTTTAAAAATATTTCAGCTTGTGTCGACTACATGCTTGGATATTGTCCTTTTACCCTTCACCCCGAAAAAAAATCCCTCAAAATGTCTATAAAAATTGTCATATGTTCCCTGGGGGAGCAAAATTTTCTCTGGTTGGGAAGCACTGCTTTACATGTTGATTTTTTAAAAAAAAATTTTGGCCATTCCTTCAAATTGCTACTTTTCAGATATTTAGAAAATAAAAATTAACTCATTATTAATATAAACTTTGTTTGTTAAAATCCAACTCTTCCCATTAAACACACTCAAAGCATACGTCTCTACTCTGATACTTGTAGATAAAAATGGTTGAATGGGTTGCTAAAAAAACAGTATTTTTAAACATGCAATTTTAAAATGCTTTTATGATAAAGCCTCTAGCAAATTTTTTAAAATAAAATATTGCCTTTTCCCACACCACTATTCTGAATAGAGATCAAACAAAAATTTTTTGGCCTGGTAGCTTAAAGTTTGCTGCTTCTAGTAAGAGATATTGCAATTATAATTTGGTTCATGACATATTTACTAGGAAAAAGATACAGGCATTTGGAACAAAAATTACCACCAGAACTGTGTATAAGAAGCTTTTAAAAGCATACATATTATTAACACACACAACTACTTGGATGAATCTCTATAGGTATTAGGTTGAATGAAAGCAGGTATTCTCACAAGGTTAAATTATGTATGATTCCATTTATATGACATTCCTAAAGGATAAAAGTACAACTATAATGATGGAGAACAGATCAAATTGCCAGGGGATAGAGACAGGGAGAGCAGGATGACTTAATGATAGCAAGAGGGGGTTTTCAGATGATGGAACAGTTCTGTACCTGAACTGCAGTGGTGGTTACATGAATCTATATACATGTTAAAATAGATACAAAAGTCAGTTTTACTGTTGTTAATTTATAAAACATATTAAGAATTTTCTTATAATCCGAATTAAAATCGCATAAAAAATTCAGTGCTTAATAAAGCATTTTCTTTTTCTAGAAAAGCCTTTTAGTTGCTTAATAATAAGGGTGAGTTATTAACACATTATATGTAAAGAAAATATTTCAGGAAAATTAACAAAAATTCATAACCTAAATTCAAAAATATTTATAAAATATATAATAGGAACTAATATAACCTGGCTGATAGCATAAGAAATCATCGCTACACTTGATTAACTAATTCATTAATTAAATTAATGATAAGTTTAATTAAATATCATACTCCAAATGTCAAATATGAGTATTTTTAGATTATCAGACTGTGTTGCATATTGGTGGGAAGAAACAACACAGATGTTCTAGAGTTCTAGTGCTAGTGCTAAGTTGCTTTCAGTCATGTCCAACTCTTTGCGACCCCATGGACTATAGCCCGCCAGTCCCCTCTGTCCATGGAGTTCTCCAGGCAAGAATACTGGAGTGGGTTGCCATTTCCTTCTCCAGGGGATCTTCCTGACTCAGGGATCAAGCCTGTGTCTCACGTCTCCTGCATTGGCAGGCAGGTTCTTTACCACCAGTGCCATCTGGGAAGCTGATGCATGGTCGTAAGTTCCCAATCATAATAAATGGTGACAGTCACAGACCTTATGAAAAGAAGGGGTTCCAGTCAAATCAGTAGCAGTATTTTGGTTTGGCGTCTTCTTATCAACTGACTCCCTAAGGGATGGATACACAACTGCTATCACATTCTCTGTAGTCGTGAGGAAAAGGTCAATTTCCTTCTAAGAACAATATAACAGTGTTCTGTACTTAGACCTTATGTCATCATGCTGGAATGCCAACAATCTATGTGTGTCCACTTAAATGATGTTTACAGACTCCGATTCTTCTGATTTTTGGCCCATACTTGGCTTTAGCAAGACCATATCCTCCAAGGGGAAAGAACACAGTTAATACTTAGATTCCACAAGCTGTCTCTACTTCTAGGCTTTTTCTGGTCAACTTGAATCCCCACATTCCATTCTGTCTCTAACATCAGAGCCTTAACCTGGTGATTTTGATCCTGGGTTTAGTCTGACAATCACAAACACTTTCTTCACTTTCCCAAGAATTTATAAGCCTCTTATGGAAGAGAGAGAAAGAGCAGCATGGTTTCAATCACTGATGTTAGAAGGTTCAGAACTGTTAATACAGTGCTCCTGTGGAATAGCAATTCATTATAGTCCTTAAATGTATTAAATTATTTTTAAAATGTACTGCTGTTAAAGAAGTTTTAGTTGACCCCAAGATCCTAGAATGATCAATATTTCTTTGTAACTTAAAAGCACTCTAATAGCTTAACTGAAAGAGAAAATAAATTCAATCTGTATACTGTTCTAGGTTGGAAGCATTCTCAGCAGGAATTGTACCTCTGACTTTCACCCTTTACTTAATACGCCTGATCTGTGATCATGATTTTGGCTTGCAATTAGACATATGGTATTCAATTGCACATTTAATGTTAATTCTTCTAATACTGCAATACAAAAAGAGTTACCATGGGCTACATATCCATTTTCTGTAGACACCCAGGAAAAATAACTTTCACATTTCCTCTTTTATCATCTACTTCTGTGCAGCCAGAAGGTTGCATGTCATGCCTTACCATCTGTTGATGTATTGCTTATTAATATATTTTTGTTTTAAATCAGGGTATTAATGGAAAATTCTAGATAATAAAAGATTCCATTTAATAGCAATGTATTATCTTTTTTAAGAAATTAAAATATATCTAAGACTAAAACTTCATGAACCATTATTGGCTCTTTTTTTTTTTTTTGATGTTTCAGAAGGACCATCAGAATTTTAAGATTCCTTGTATTAAAAAAAATCTTAGAGAAATCCCACTGAATAGAAAATGGTAAGAATTAGAGGAGGATGATTCTTATTTCTATGCCACTGTGTTCAGCTTCCCCGACATAAATGTTTACATCCTTCTATTAAGACTAAATGAACGCAATGATAATAATTTGCAATTATCAACCTACCAATTACCTCTTTAGTAATATGAGCCTTAGAATAGCCTTCAACTTTCCAGTTCCCATGAACAAAATACAGATTCATTTCTACCTGTAGTTATCATGATACCTCTAAAGACTTTGTTTTTCTTGGGGAAAAAAACCTCTACTCCCCTGAGAAGGCTTATATTCATGTCCAATTACAGAAACCAAGTCCTAATTTAATTTATTCTTTTGTGCTTCACACTGCGTTACATTTGCAAAGCTTAAATTGCTTTGGTAAGGCTTTGTGTTTCTGAGGTTAGATGACAGGAAACCCAATTTCTTTTGATATTTTCTCCTGTTTTCATGGAACTGCATCAGAACTAATGTGAATGTTAAACAAACTAAAGCAAAACTGTGGGGTCTTGGTTCTGAAAACTGGCAGAATTCTCTTGAGGCAACGTGTATACACACACACACACACACACACACACACACACACACACACATATATATATACACACACACATATATATATTTAAATTATTTTCAAAATATGTAGGAGGATGAATAATATCCTCTAGATTTAAGTATGCAATGTTTGTGAGATCACTGATTTTAAAATCTCCTTAAGATTGTTAAATTTCTCTCTTACTATAGATTTGTGAACTTCCAGTTAATAATTACTTTTCCATATTCCCATCTCCAAATGGAAATAGCTCCTGAAAGTAGAGATAAATGTAATTAAGAGAACTGGAAATTGAGAATTTCATCAAAGTGATGAGGACACCAAAACAGAGAATATTTCACACTACTTTTCTCACTAACTAGGTCTTATGACAAAGCAGATAGTTATAAATCCACCACTACTGCTGGACAGGCAACCAGTACAAACATGAGAATCTATAAGAAATTTAAATTTCCACTTAAGCTTGTCAATCTCAGATCATCCATACTAACCTTCCTTATAGAATAGATATTTATTAAATATTGACTCTGTGGTCAGCATCAAAATAGGCTTCAGTTAATAAAAGTGAGCAAAAACATACACGGGCTCTGTTCTCTGGAGTTTTCAATTTAAAAAACCCAATATATGTACGTGTATAATTATGTACTGAGATAACTAGCATCAAAGAAAAGAGTGTGGTGCTTATAAAGTTGTAAAACAGAGGAACTTGACATTAGATGAGTTATCAATACCTGTTTTACTAGTTAGGATAAGGTCCAGTTGACATAAAAATTACAAAATAAAAGTGACAGAAGCAAGAAAGAAGTTCACTGCTGTCTCAGATAAAAGACTGATAGATGTACGAAGTTCAAGGCTAATTGTGGAAGTTCCAGTAAGACAGAGGCCCACATTCCTTCTCTTTTTTTCTCTCAATTTGAGCATAGGCTTTTACCTCATCATCAAATGCGGCTATGTGAGCTCCAACAGTCAGCTTTGCATTCCTACTATCAATAAGGAGTAAAGTCGGGAATGGTGCCTTTCAATTCTTTAAAAGAGCTTCCTAGAAGTATTGCACAACTAGTCCTATTACATTAGTGGGTAAGAACTTAGTCATATAGTCATACCTAGCTTTGAGGAAGGATGATATAGCCACGTAAGATAACACTAATTAAGAATTGAGCTACTTAAATAGAGAAGATGAAAATAATACATATTTGGAGGCAAGTAGCAGTATCTACCATAACTTGCCTGGGAAAATGACTTTGAAAATGAGGTTTGCAGAATGCATAAATGTTAACCAAATGGTGGGAGGAAGAGGAAAGTGAAGAGAATTCCCGGCCGACGCACAATCCACATGACTACATCAGCCTCCAACGCAGCTGGACATAGACTACTTGTATTCAGTATTCTTTTAAGCAGGAGAGAAAAGAACTTCTCTCTTGTAGGCAATGCTATTTTGAGAATTTAAAGACATGCAATTCAGCTGAATCCTAACTGTATTTAAAATAACAGCCTTTGCTAACCCCTTAGATAAGTTCCAGATTCTCTATTTTACTATTTTGAGCCTGGCACATCATTAATGTTTTTTTCTTTTTTACTAATTACATTAGGTTTACTCTTATGAGTTTATATAAGCTTCTAACATTATTACAGATACATAAGGAAATAAATCTGGTAAAGATCACATAAATGTCATAGAATGCGTACATACACACACACACACACACACACACATATATATATATATATACACACATACATAAATATTCTATAAGGGGATCTGCTTAAAATACTTTTTGTTGAGCTACAGCAAAAATTTTGAAAATTTTAGATAATAAAATCTCATATTTTTGGAAATATTTATCTAAAAACATATGCTAAAATAAGTCAATTTAAGTGCACATGTTTTTTTTCTGATATATATACATTCTCCAGAAACATCCCAGCCAATATATTTTTTGAGGAGAGGGTATCAGAAATTTATCGAAAACAATTTCAAATACTTTTAGGCTAATCATTTGTTTGTTGACACATCCAGAGTTGACACGTATAGTTTTAAAGTACAGCTACCAATACTAAAATTTCACATAAACACTATCAAACCTCAAATATGAGAATTCATGTTATTCCAAATGTTGTTAGGATAATAAAATGCATTACTAACCAGGCTATTTTAATCTGTATATTTACTTAATAGAGGTTCAATTTTTTTCCATGCAAAATGCTATTTTATTCAAGGAAGATAAACATTCGTATATCTTATCTTTCATTAAATAATTAACTATCCAGATTACTGAAATAAGCATTCCCCTGCTTAGAAAAAAAAACCAAACTATAAATTAATTAAAATATTCCATTGTAAAAAAAATCCTATAGAAAGTTGCTTCTTTTTTCTTCCAAATTTTCTCTTTGGACTGGTTATCCACTGCCTGTAAAGCTTCTGTCCTATGCATAATCTTAGCAAGCAAACATGACCTTCAATTGCATGACGTTTTTACTAAGAAAAGTCATTGGTAAGTACCAGAGAGCACATATATATTTATTTAATTTCATAAAATGAGATTACATCAGATGAGCTGCCAGAAGAGTACAAAGAAGACAAGTTAAGGTACTTGATGATAAGCAGTGTATACAGATATTTTGTAAACATCTTAGAAAAGACTTTCTGAAAGAAAGGCCAATGAGATAGTTTTCATGTGAAAGATATTGATGCTGTAAGACTGAAATATTTATGAAGTAAAACAGGGAGGTAAGTGAAAAGCAAAGATAAATTAAGTGGAGAAAGAGCAAGTTGGTTTGGGTAGGAAAGCTCTGTGAGGGGTGATGAAATATATATAGACAGAATGGCTTACTACAAACTTGCTTAGAGATGACACGTTTGCCTTGGCGGTTGTGTTAATCATCTAGTACTAAATCAAATCCTAAAATTTAGTGTATTAAAACAATAGTGATTATTTATTATCTCATTATTTTGTGAGTCAGGAATTTGGGGATGGCTGAATTGGGAAGTTCTAACTTGGGGCTTCTCAGAAGGTTGCAGTTAAGAGACCGATTTGGGCAGCAGCCATTTAAAGGCTTGACTACACTACCAGAGGAGCCACTGCCAAAGTATTTCAATTGCATGGCTGGCAAGTTAGTACTGGCTCTTGGCTAGGGACCTCAGTTCTGTGGGCATCTCTACAGGGCTTCTGGAGCACCCTCACGGCATGGCAGTTGGCTTGTGAACAATTCCAAGAGAACAAGGTAGAAGCGCCAGTGACTTCATAACCTCATTTCAGAAGGCATATATTTTACTTACACCACATTTTATTCACATAAGGGCAGTTTTAATTTAATGAAGGAGAGGTCTACACAAAAGGCATGTATTTTAGGAGGTGAGAATCATTGGTGGTTATCCTCGCAGTCAGAAACCAAATCAGGGATCAAAACATCTACCTCTGCTCAATTGATTATACCAAAAGCTTTGACTGTGTAATCACAACAAATGTGGAAAATTCTTTGAGAGATGAGAATACCAGACCACCTTACCTGCCTCCTGAGAAATCTGTATGAAGGTCAAGAAGCAACACTTAGAACTTGACATGGAAGAGCAGACTGGTTCCAAATTGGGAAAGGAGTACATTAAGGCTGTATACTGTCACCCTGCTTATTTAACTTATATGCAGAGTACATCATGAGAAATGCTGGGCTGGATGAAGCACAAGCTGGAATCAAGACTGCTGGGAGAAATATCAATCACCTCAGATATGCAAATGACACCACCCTTATGGCAGAAAGTGCAGAGGAACTAAAGAGCCTCTTGATGAAAGTGAAAGAGGAGAATGAAAAAGCTGGCTTAAAACTCAACATTCAAAAAATGAAGATCATGCCATCTGGTTCCATCACTTCATGGCAAATAGATGGGGAAACAATGGAAACAGTGACAGACTTTATTTTCTTGGGCTCCAAAATCACTGCAGATGGTGACTGCAGCCATGAAATTAAAAGACGCTTGTTCCTTGGAAGAAGAGCTATGACCAACCTAGACAGCATATTAAAAAGCAGAGACATTACTTTGCAAAAAAGATCCATAAGTCCATACAGTCAAAGCTATGGTTTTTCCAGTAGTCATGTATGGATGTGAGAGTTGGACTATAAAGAAAGCTGAGCGCCAAAGAATTGATGCTTTTGAACTGTGGTATTGGAGAAGACTCTTGAGAGTCCCTTGGACTGCAAGGAGATCCAACCAGTCCATCCTAAAGGAGACAGTCCTGAATATTCATTGGAAGGTCTGATGCTGAAACTCCAATACTTTGGCCACCTGATGTGAAGAACTGACTCAGTTGAAAAGACCCTGATGCTGGGAAAGATTGAATGCAGGAGGAACAGGGGACGACAGAGGATGAGATGGCTGGATGGCATCACCGACTCGATGGACATGAGTGTGAGTAAACTCTGGGAGTTGGTGATGGACAGGGAGGCCTGGTGTGCTGCAGACCATGGGGTCGCAAAGAGTCGGACATGGTTGAGCGACTGAACTGAACTGAACTCCGTGCTTGGTGGTTTACCCGTTTTTAATCTCCATAAAATTCCTGAGAGATAGGTTTTGCTGTGTTCATTTTATAGTGAGAGGACTAAAACTGAGTAGTTGAATAACTTGCCCAAAGTCACACAGATAGTTAGTGGCAGGATATATGTTGATCTGATTTCTAATCTTACACTCCTTCATTCATGCCATGAAGTCTCAGAAAATACTGTCCGTTCTAGGATGATTCTGCTGGATGAAAAAATGTCTGCAAGGTGACTGCTGCACCTCTTAAATACAGCATAAAGGGCACGAGACAGAGACATCAATCAGCACAAATAATTCAGATATTTTTAAACCATTTGTTTTTAAAATATATTTGATGATGATACTTATTTTGTAATATTAGAATAAGATTGCTATCTTCTCACTGAAGTTAAATTCAAATTAATCTTGCTGCTGCTGCTGCTAAGTCGCTTCAGTCGTGTCCGACTCTGTGCGACCCCATAGACGGCAGCCCACCAGGCTCCGCCATCCCTGGGATTCTCCAGGCAGGAATACTGGAGTGGGTTGCCATTTCCTTCTCCAGTGCATGAAAGGGAAAAGTGAAAGTGAAGTTGCTCAGTCGTGTCCGACTCTTAGCGACCCCATGGACTGTAGCCTACCAGGCTCCTCCGTCCATGGGATTTTCCAGGCAAGAGTACTGGAGTGGGGTGCCATTGCCTTCTCCGAATTAATCTTGAGACAGCTATTAATGAACTTGAACCAAACACAAAATAGTACAATCCTCATGACAGTTTTAACATAATTTTCCTATAAACTTGTAACTTTGAACTTGCAAATATATCTTAGCATAAGGGCAGATATTTTATGAAAGCAAAGTGATACTTCATAGGCCTTATTACTGAAATTCAGCAGAAGGCATAAAGATAATTATCAAACAAAAGGGGTGTGTTCTTGGTATTCAAGAATTATGTAGTCAATGAATAGCAATCACATAACACCACCTTTCTAATGAACATTTATTACTTTAATTAAGTTCTAATTTGATTTAAAAAATTTTTAAATGGAACTGATCACATTTACTATGGTAAATAATTTAAAGGTTTTATTTCATTTTACACAGCTTTTGGGTTACAGATAAATCATTAACTACTAACAGATGAGTATCATTCTTGACACATCAATATATTAAGTCTGAATTTGGAAAATGCCCTGACAATCACATGCCCTAAAGGAGAAGTAAGGTAAAGGTCATCATTACTGAGGGCAAGTCCTTGATATAATTAGCTTCAGTTCAGTTCAGTCGCTCAGTTGTGTCTGACTTTTTGCCACCCCATGAATCACAACACAGCAGGCCTCCCTGTTCATCACCAACTCCAGGAGTTTACCCAAACTCATGTCCATTGAGTCGGTGATGCCAACCAGCCATCTCACCCTCTGTCGTCCGCTTCTCCTCCTGTCCTCAATCCTTCTCAGCATCAGGGTCTTTTCAAATGAGTCAGTTCTTTGCATGAGGTGGCCAAAGTATTGGAGTTTCAGCTTCAACATCAGTCCTTCCAATGAACACCCAGGACTGATCTCCTTAGGATGGACTGGTTGGATCTCCTTGAAGTTCAAGGGACTCTCAAAGTCTTCTCCAACACCGCAGTTCAAAAGCATCAGTTTTTCGGCACTCAGCTTTCTTTATAGTCCAACTCTCACATTCACACATGACTACTGGAAAAATCATAGCCTTGACTAGATGGACCTTTGTTAACAAAGTAATATCTCTGCTTTTTAATATGCTGTCTAGGTTGGTCATAACTTTCCTTCCAAGGAGTAAGTGTCTTTTAATTTCATGGCTGCAATCACCATCAGCAGTGATTTTGGAGCCCCAAAAAATAAAGTCTGACACTGTTTCCACTATTTCCCTATCTATTTCCCATGAAGTGATGGGACCAGATGCCATGATCTTTGTTTTCTGAGTGTTGAGCTTTAAGCCAACTTTTTCACTCTCCTCTCTCACTTTCATCAAGAGGCTTTTTAGTTCCTCTTCAATGTCTGCCATAAGGGTGGTGTCATCTGCATATCTGAGGTTATTGATATTTCTCCTGGCAATCTTGAGTCCAGCCTGTGCTTCTTCCAGCCCTGCGTTTCTCATGATATACTCTGCATATAATTTAAACAAGCAGGCTGACAATATACAGCCTTGACGGACTCCCTTTCCTATTTGGAACCAGTCTGTTGTTCCATGTCCAGTTCTAACTGTTGCTTCCTGACCTGCATACAGGTTTCTCAAGAGGCAGGTCAGGTGGTCTGGTATTTCCATCTCTTTCAGAATTTTCCAGAGTTTATTGTGATCCATACCATCAAAGGCTTTGGCATAGTCAATAAAGCAGAAATAGATGTTTTTCTGTAACTCTCTTGCTTTTTCAATGATCCAGTAGATGTTGGCAATTTGATCTCTGGTTCCTCTACCTTTTCTAAAACCAGCTTGAACATCTGGAAGTTCACGGTTCACGTATTGCTGAAGCCTGGCTTGGAGAATTTTGAACATTACTTTACTAGCGTGTGAGATGAGTGCAATTGTGAGGTAGTTTGAGCATTCTTTGGCATTACCTTTCTTTGGGATTGGAATGAAAACTGACCTTTTCCAGTCCTGTGGCCACTGCTGAGTTTTCCAAATTTGCTGGCATATTGAGTGCAGCACTTTCACAGCATCATCTTTCAGGATTTGAAATAGCTCAACTGGAATTCCATCACCTCCACTAGCTTTGTTCGTAGTGATGCTTTCTAAGGCCCACTTGACTTCACATTCCAGGATGTCTGGCTCTAGGTGAGTGGTCACACCATGATGATTACCTGGGTTGTGAAGATCTTTTTTGTATAGTTCTTCTGTGTATTCTTGCCACCTCTTCTTAATATCTTCTGCTTCTGTTAGGTCCATACCATTTCTGTCCTTTATCGAGCCCATCTTTGCATGAAATGTTCCTTTGGTATCTCTAATTTTTTGAAGAGATCTCTAGTCTTTCCCCTTCTGTTGTTTTCCTCTATTTCTTTGCACTGATTGAAGGTTTTCTTATCTCTCCTTGCTATTCTTTGGAACTCTGCATTCAGATGGGAATATCTTTCCTTTTCTCCTTTGCTTTTTGCTTCTCTTCTTTTCCAAGCTATCTGTAAGGCCTCCTCAGACAGCCATTTTGCTTTTTTTTGCATTTCTTTTCCATGGGGATGGTCTTGATCCCCGTCTCCTGTAAAATGTCACAAACCTCTGTCCATAGTCATCAGGCACTCTGTCTGTCAGATCTAGTCCCTTATATCTATTTCTCAATTTTAATGCAAAAAATAAAAAAGTGATTTGGAATCTTCACATTTAGTACCTCAATTGGAGTTATAAATTGGTCTAAGAAGAAATAATTAAATGACTTCATCACAACAAATCAAAATCATGCCTTTATAAAACAGGATAATTATTTATAACTAGAAGAAGGCCTTGTGGATATTTAACTTTCTACCTAGCAGTTGTCTTTCAAATAGAAAGTACTGTTTATAGTGCTGAAAGCACTCTATCTCCTCCTGTCCACTGTTTCTCAATGTGTGACATTTCTGCACTGACATCAGCTGGAGTTCTGTTTAAAAATGAAGATTCCTTGGCCCTTACCAGATTTTCTGAATCATCTCTGGGGGTGGTAATATGGTAGCTTGAATTTTTGGATAATTATGTATTCTAAAGTTTGACAACCCATATAACAGCTCTAAGTGTTTTTATTATGATCCACAACAGAGGAAGAACAAAATAAGCTGCAGTCAATAACATAAAATCTGAAAGCCCAATTTCAATTCCCAGAGGGAATTTGCATTGACAGTATGATGTATTATAGCCTTGGAAAACAAAGTATTTCATTCAACTATTTGATACTTTAATAAGAATAATACTAACAATTATGCTGTAAGTATTACTGTGTTGCATCTGCATGTGTTGAGCCCCATGGTAAACAATTCACTTGACCTTAATGACAACCGTTTGAGGACAATATTCCAACTTCATTTACAGATGAAACAACTGAATTTAGACTATGTCACCTGTTTAGTAGGTGGCAGAGAATGATTAATACTTAGGTCTATCTGACTTCAAAGTTCTATACTATAGCACTATAACTGGAGTGGGTTGCCATTTCCAACAGTCAGTAAAGAATCTGCCTGCAATGCAGGAGACCTGGGTTTGATTCCTGGGTCAGGAAGATCCCTTAGAGAAGGAAATGGCAACCCACTCCAGTATTCTTGCCTGGAGAATCCCATGGACAGAGGAGCCTGGCGGGCTACAATCCATGGGGTTGCAAGAGTCAGACACGACTTAGCAACTAAACCACCACCACTACTACTCAAACCTGATAACTTTAGGAAAATATTAGATATTCAATGAAAACCGAAACTGATATATAGCACGGTAATATAGAATATCAAACAGATTGAGATGAACATCTAAGTGTTACATACAGTTCGCATGAAGTACATTGATCCTGACATCATTTAGTAGACATTAATTAAGAAAGAATGTATTTATTTAAAATTTCGGAATGTTTTAAATTTTTCCTTCCAAAATTTTTACAAAAATTATTTTGTTAATTATATCTTCTCTCCACCAAAAAAGACAAGAAAATAACATCAAAAATAACATACACATGTGCTCACATGCACATGGGCATACACACACACTCAGGCAACGTAATGGGGTTAATCACCTATCTTCTCTTGGATAATTCATATTTTATAGTCACAGTGTCAAGTTTAATTGACATAGTCTCAACAGAAAGCTTGGTATAAAAGTAACTTGTAACTTTTGAGATAATGACATGTATACTTTATATAGTCAGATATCTATTAAGCACTCACAATTTGTTCACCTAACAAATATATATGGTGTCCTTACGGAACTCAGTATAATGGGGAAACAGACACATCTACTTAAATTTTTTATATGTGTGGTCAGTCTCTAAGTTGTGTCCAACTCTTTGCTACCCCATGGACTTGTACCCCGTCAGGCTCCTATGTCCATCAGATTTTCCAGGCAAGAATACTGAAGTGAGTTGCCATTTCCACCTCAGGGAATATTCTTGACTCAGGGATCAAACACGTGTCTCCTCTCCTGCATTGGCAAGCGGATTCTTTACCACTGAACCACCTGGGAAGCCCCTATTTAAATTAGATTGGTGTTAAATAAGTAAGCACAGCATTTTACAGGATTTCACCAAGGATGGTGGTGAACCTAACTGGGAATTGTGACACATTCATGAAAGACACATACTGCACTTGGTTTGAAAGGACGAGTGAGTTTGGAACAAACAAGTAGAAAAAGGCGAAAGAAAGTTCTAGGACGTCTGAGGAATATAGAGATGCTATTGCTATTTTTTTCGTCTTAAAGGAAGCCTAAAATCTGTTTGAGCACAACAGTCTTTCCATAGCATACCTCATTATAGTAAATAGAAAAGTGTTGGGACCTAGGTTGAGCAAGCCAGGTAGAAGGTTAATATATATAGATGATGGCATGTTTATGATTAAATGAGAACCAAGTTGGATCAAACAGACTTTATCTCTCTTGAATTTAAATCTTGGGAATGGAGAGAATACAGATAGAGTTAACCTATTTGGTGGCACCACTGTGAAGAGAATACTCTTCAATTTATTCCAGTACAAAGATCCAAAGCTGTTCTGATTCATATGTCCTCTTCTTCAGAATACCTTCTCTGTGCACTTCGATGCTTCCTATCTGCTTCCTATGTTCTATATTTCTCCTTAGCATTTATCAACATCTTACATACTATACATCGTCCTATTTATTTTGCTATCTGTTTCATCCAAGTAGAACATAAGCTTCATGTTTCACTCACTCTCTGCTACACATTATCCTATTTATAATCCATTTTCCCCTCACTGAATTTAAAGTGATTTTTCACTTGCTCACTAATTTATCCAATGCATAGAATAGAACCAAGCACTTAGTTGACTGCATGAGTCAATAAAGTGCTTCCCATAGCATTCAAATATTTCTCTTTTGAATAACATACCACAGTCAGTTTCTGTTGCTTGTAAAAGAGCCTTAACTGAACTGTGTTTTTAAATGTATAAAATGCTTTCAAGTACATTTTCTCACATCAACCCTGCAAAATGTACTTATTATTCTCATTACATAAAGGTGAAGAAATTTAATCTCAGTGAAGTTTAATAATTTTTGTATATGTACACATTTCAAGTTGCAGATATAGGCCTCCACCAGTCTCACTTGCACCCTTTTTTTGTACTCTGCCTCATCTTGAAAATCCCCAATACGAACGTTCCATTGAGTTGTCACTGACAACTACCCACTTCTGGGTTTTATCACTCCAACAGTCAAGACTCATTTTCTATATTCAACTGAAACCCCCTCTGTTTTTACTCAGACTCATGTATTCCTGAAGTTTTCTTACCACGTATGCTGAACAACCACATTGTATTCAAACCAAAAGAACATTTCTTTTGAGTGGCAATGAAAGTGAAAGTGAAGTCGCTCAGTGGTGTACAAATCTTTGTGACCTATGGACTGTAGCCCACCTGGCTCCCACATCCATGGGATTTTCCAGGCAAGAACACTGGAGTGGGTTGCTAGTTTCTTCTCCAGGGGATCTTCCTGACCCAGGGATTGAACTCAGGTCTCTCACATTGTATGCTGGCAGACTCTTTACCGTCTGAGCCACCAGGGAAACCTAGTGGCAGCGATGGTGTCTTTTTTCCACATTTCTTTCCTGACTACCTAACATCCACAATTTTTTCCACCTTTTCTTCAAAGATCTATTTTTCAATAATAAATTATGTTGGCAGCATTCTGTATTAAAGATTTATCTCTGTATTTAATTTAAAATGTGGTACTCTAACAGGCTATATTTAATGAAATTACATTAATGTAATGTAAAAGTAAGAATAATTTTCTGGATAATTTAGTCTGTGGCATTCCATGTATATGACTGTAATGCTGACATTTCCCCACAAAGGCACAAACTCTCCTACATTTCCTTTAGCTTATAATAAGTTACTATTGTATCCTTATTACTTACAATGTTTTATTTGCTCATATTTCTATAAATATACGGTGCATATTTGGAGAAGGTAATGGCAACCCACTCCAGTACTCTTCCCTGGAAAATCCCATGGATGGAGGAGCCTGGTAGGCTGCAGTCCATGGGGTCATGGAGTCCGACACGACTGAGGAACTTCACTTTCACTTTTTACTTTCACGTATTGGAGAAGGCAATGGCAACCCACTCCAGTGTTCTTGCCTGGAGAATCCCAGGGACGAGGGAGCCTGGTGGGCTGCCATCTATGGGGTTGCACAGAGTCAGACACAACTGAAGTGACTTAGCAGCAGCAGCAGCATGGTGCATATTGCCATTTAATCTTTAATATTACATTCAGGCAAAATATTTAAATAAATTTGAGAATTACCTAATAGTGCTAACTATACTAACTTTATTTCAGTTGTAATATTTCTTGAGGTAAAAAACCCTTTAAATTTATATTATTAAAGAACATCTATTCATTCTACTTATATTTTTGGAGAGCTTACTATGTGCCAGGCATGATAGAATGCTTTGGGAATCACTGTTAAATAAAATATAATTTCTCAGAATTTATGTTTCTAACAGTATATTATAGAAACATTGAGTAAAGTGTAATTTTTCAGTGAGTTTGTTTTTTTCCTTAAAAAATGAAATTTAAATCAATTACTTCCTATGTTCATTAAGACTGAAGACTGACCCACATTCAGACAGTTCAACCTTAATCTTGTTAGCACTTTGGTCACCTGATTTTTTTTGCCACATTTGCCAATATTTATTCCCATTCCAATTTCCATTTAGGGAGATTAACAAGAAACTCATTTATGAAGACTGATCCGAAACTATGCTTCCAATCCTGGCTCAATTCTCAGTTCTACTTGATGTCTATTATCTCAGGCTCAGCCATCTTCCTATCTCTTGATCCATTTTCACTTTGTTCACTTTATTTCTTAGATGATGAAGCACTCTTCCTTTCAAGGCCAATGTTGCAGTTCTTCCTTTACCCTCACCCTTCTTGATTTCTCTAGTTTTCTCTACCCTCTGTCCATACATACATACAAGGTCAAAGGAAATACATAGTTTCTTTCTTGTTTTGCAAAATAGTTTTTGCTTTAAAAAAGAGTAAAAGTTGAATGTTTAGGATATAGTAAAACAATAGTCATTTCTCTTTTCAGAATACTATGCTAGTTCAGGAATGAGACTATTTATGAAAGTCTCTTAGAAGAAGTATTTTTCTTCATGATCACCATCATCATAAGGTTGTACTGAATAAGTATATAAAATTACATAAATTATAATAGTAATATCTATATAAACAACCTCAGATATGTAGGTGGTACCACTATAATGGCAGAGAGTGAAGAGGAACTAAAGAGTCTCTTGAGGAAGGTGAAAGTGGAGAGTAAAAAAGCTGACTTAAAACTTAACACTCAAAAACTGAAGATCATGGCATTTAGTCCTATCATGTCTGGCAAATAGATGGGGGAAAAGTGGAAGCAGTAATGAATTTCATTTTCTTGGGCTCCAAAATCACTGCAGATGGTGGCTTCAACCACTAAAAGATGCTTGCTCCTTGGAAGAAAAGCTATGACAAACCTAGACAGTGTATTAAAAAGCAGAGACATCACTTTGCTGATAAAGATCCATATAGTCAAAGCTATGGTTTTTCCAGTAGTCATGTATGGATGTTCTTGAAAGTGAAAGTCACTCAGTTGTGTCTGACTCTTTGTGACACCAGTGAGAGTTGGACCATAAAGAAGTCTGAGTGCTGAAGAATTGATGCTTTTGAACTGTGGTGCTAGAGAAGACTCTAGAATTCCTTGGACTGCAAGGAGATTAAACCATTCAATCCTAAAGGACATCAACCCTGAATGTTCATTGGAAGGACTGGTGCTGAAGCTGAAGCTCCAATACTTTGGCCACCTGATATGAAGAGCTGATTCATTGGAAAAGACCCTGAATCTGGGAAAGATTGAGGGCAAGAGGGGAAGTGGGCAACAGAGGGTGAGTGGTTGGATGGCATCACCAACTCAACAGACATGAGTTTGAGTAAACTCTGGGAGACACGGAAGGACAGGAAGCCTGGCGTTCTGCAGTTCATGGGGCTGCAGAGTCGGACAGGACTTAGTGACTGAACAACAACAACATATAAACCCTTAACATCAAAGTATTTTCAGAGAAACAAAAAATGTGCTATTATTATTTTTGGATAATTTTCCACAAGGCAACTCTTTAAGAGTTTTGAGCATAGAAATCTGGTATTTTGCTCAATATCACTAAAGTCTGGCATAAATGGGATACAGAACAAGGTGTGTCAAATGATTTTACAAACTAATATAAGAGAATTAATTTTAGGTACTCTTCAATTTACACACAACTTCATTCATTCAGAAAACACATACCAGCTATACAAGCCTCAAGCTAGGTGTCAATAAACAAATATGAGTAGTTAAGTAAAATAAATTTTATGCTTTTCTGGAGTTCAGGGGATAATATTCAGTGGCAGAGGGGGGGTGCCAGAGGGGGTTAAAAGGAAATGTTAGTTTCCAAAATGTACAAAATAAAGCAAAGACACACACACAAAGAGGCAGGAGCATCTAAATTAGATTCAGAGGTGATATTCAAGGAGAGGTAATTAGGAAAAAGCTTTCAAACTGTATTTGCAAAATAAACCAAGCACACACACTCCAAATGACAGTAATTCTGGGAAGTCAGTAGGTTCAAGGATTTCATGCCCAGCCCCACCCTTCTCCCCCATTCTCCTCATTCTCTGCCAAGGTCATTTCATCCACTTACTGTTTCCCCTACCCTGTAAACAGATGACTCCCACATTTACATCTACTCTTCAGACAGACCTCTCTCCTGAGAGCCAAACCCATATTTCCAACTGTCTACTCAATCTGCCCAAAACCAAACATAATACATTGTTTTTCAAAGCTGCTCTTCCTCTATATTTCTCTCTCCCTCACTAGAAACTTTGGAAGTAATCTTGCCTTTTACTGTCTTGTCTCCTATACTCAGTATGTTAATGCATTTTTCGAATCTATCTCTTAGTGACTTTTCCCTCGTCCTTAACATCTCTTAGTTCATACCCTTGCCACCTCTAGCGTGTTTTGCAGACCCCACCTTTGGCTCCTGCTGCTGTTGTGACCGCTGCTTATTGACCTCTTACTAGCTAGCAGGCACTATGCTCCATGCGTTAAATACTTTATTTTATGAGCACCCTAATTAATTTCCCTACTTCCAATTTCCTTGCCCTTCAGTCAATACTTGAAAACTTAAGTTATTGTAGCTAAGTATATAAGTGAAATACATTTGTGGACCTCATGCTGGGAATTTTACCACCATTTATATATTCCTATGGGGAAGTCATTCTAGATGAGGATATATTTTCAGTTTGTAATTCAATTCAACACCTATTTACTGATTACAACTTTGTGATGCACAATCTCTTGGTGTTAGTGATTTAACAATGAAAGGAAAAAAAAAAGAGGACACAAGGGCCTGTCCTCACAGAACAGATAGCCTAGACAACATCTATTAAGCAGAAACCTCTATAGATGGAAGAGACATGATTTCCTATGGGGAGCTGAGGAGCTCTTCATTGTTTGCTGTGGTTGGTCTCACTAATGTAAAGAACATTCTTGTATAAACAAAGATGTGTATTAAGCAAATATTTCCCCCTTGATTTCCCTTTTTACCTTTCAGCACAAGTTGATTGACAATTTGATTACTATAAAAACATATTTCTAACTAGAAGAAAACTGTCAATAAGGATTAAATGGAGAGATGTAACTAAACAAGAATCTCAAGTTTAAAAACTCAGTGAATCTACAATACAATGTTTTGAAGAAGTAGAGCTAAATTTCTATAAGTTTTTGAATTAATAGACCAACAGAGGATTAGAAATTACATATCTTGGAATAATTTTGCTGATATATTTAATCATCAACAATTTCAGCAGAAGAACATAGGGGAAAGAGTATGGAATTTTGGATTCTATAACTCTGGATTCAGACAGAAACCATGTTACATATATCTTGTATTATTAACAACTACTTAAGTACATTTTTGAGCATCAGTTTTTTATATCTTTAAAGCAGGGAAATCATAATTCCTCTAGTTTTTTTTTTTTTTTTTTTTTTTTTTTTTACTTTGGAAAGCCACTGAATAGTTTTCACTTTCCTATCTACCAGCCAAGGCACAATTCAGTATTCCAACTAAACGGTAAATTGAAGCCTGTCATTTCTCATTGAAAATCCTCAAGTTCCTGAGGAACTGGACTTGACATTCAAACCTACCTTTATATTCTTGAGTTTGGACATTGACTTTTAGCCATTTCCTGGCTCCAGCTTATGTTTTAGTTATATTAAAGTCTGCTTTTCCCACACACCAAGAAGTACATTTAAATTTGTCAGTCTACTTGCTTGAAAGACTTCGTATATTATCTCTACCATTTATAATCATAATCATGCCTGCATATAATTGGGTGACAGAGAAAAAGCTGTTCTCTCATTGAGCTGGGGAAGTCTGCCTATATTACTCTATAACCCTAGAGCCAAAGGGTCTGTCTTATTTCTATTGGGCTACTTTGCTTTCATTTTTTTTTTATTAAATACATAGCATGTTCCAAGCATACTGATAGATATATTCAGTGCATTTAAAAAAATATCAACAGTAAGGAGTTAATATAATGTGCTTCAAATAACATAAGAGTAACAGTGGATTCCCAGGTATAAAAAAATGATAGAATATGAAAAAATCTGTTTTTTTCCCCTGAAAAGCCAGAATTACCTCAACCTCATATTATCACAAAAATATGGTGCCCCACGCTAATTATAAGTAATACATTTTGAGTGAAATTCTTCATGCAGTTGAGATTTCCAATTTGCCTATTAATCTACATATTTCAAGTAATAGTATCTGCTAAATGAAAAATTATACATTAAACAATTTTAAAGTTCTTTTGATAAAGTATGAAAAGCCTCAATTACTAAGGAATTATAAATAGGTATAAAGAAAAAAAATCTCAAAGATGTTTTGTCTAGATGTAAAAGAAATCTATTACAAAAACAATGAAATTAAAACTTTTCTGAGAACCATAATGGAACTGTTATTTACTTTGAAGAACCCAATGGTGGTACTCAAAGGCTTAGTTTTAAATACATTTACCTTTAAATATCTTTAGATACTTCTCTAATAATACATATGTCTCAACAAATGTTTATATAGTTTAAACAAAAAATTATAGTTTTTGTGTTGAATTTTCAAATTTTAATCATTTACTTTCCAATAGGCCCCACTTATTATATAGGGATAATAACTATATCCATTTGCTAGGGATGCAGATTAATAAAATGTTCTCAGTGATTAAAACAAAGCATATTAAGTACTCCTGTAGTGATATAACAGGCAAATGATCAAAGAAAATGTACTTAATACATCATGAATAAATCAGGTGAATGAGTGAAGGCTTCATGGGAAGGTGGCATTTAAAATGAGTCTTTAAATAAAAACAACTTTTCAATAGAGAGGTTCAGTGAAGAGGCAAAGAACAGAAGCATACAGACAATTTTCTGGGAAAGGAAGTCAAGAAAGCAGTATGTTGCATGAGCTCCAGATCAGGAAGAGCTTCTTTATAACAAACTAAAGAAATGAATTTTACTCTTTAAGGACAGGGGATACATAATGTATTCTAAACATGGAACTGACACATTAATATGTCTCCATGCTTTGTGACAAAGTGTCTTTCTCTTGTTTTCAGTGGGTACCAGCCAGCAACAGAGTCAAATACTTTCACACATTCTTGGCAGTAAATGTTATTAATGCTAGGATTAAATGGCAAAGAAATATATCCTAAGCAGAAATAATTCCTCTGTGGGTTCAATAGATCAAAACTGGTCCCATCAGAAATTAACTCCTTTGGTTTGAGGAAGTGGTTTGCACAACACTGTTGCTTTGTTTTTGAAAGGAGTATGCCATTTGTTACTCGCTGTGCCTGAAAGCTTGCATAGAGTTCCAATGAATAAAACAGGTAAACTTAGAATAAGGAAGCATTAAGAAGCTCAGAAGAATGTATTCCTACTCCCTACTGTCTCTAGCAACTACTGACAAGCATCCATGAAATCTTAGGATTCTGCAGACTGTGTGAAAACCTCTAGATGAAGATACTTAATTTCTAGGAAATGACGGGGTAGCTTGGTGGTCATCAATACTTCTGGGAGAATTTACACATTACGTCATGATTAGCTTATCTAGAGATTTAGTAAAATACAGTAAATCGTTTTACCTGCAGAAATAGAGCTAAATATGAAATGATGTTAGGATATCATCTTTTATGGACATACAATTAAAAAGAATTTATTGCATTCACATATATAATTTAATTTTGTTTTAAAGTAGGTTTCCCATTTGTACATATTTGAGGACCATAAACTGACAGTTTTAATCCATTCAAATATTACAATTAATTTTAATTTTTGTCAAATCATTCTAGACAACTATCCTCTAGAACTTGAATTTTTGGAGGCAAATTATTCACTAAATAAATAGTGTAAGTTGGGTGTTGGCATCATTCAGGGTGCAGGGACCTCTGAATAGAAAAATGCAGATTCAAGTATTTTCATAGTATATAGAAGTGAGATCTCACTTATAAGGAAGTTAATTTAAATTAAGTGTTAGTCTATACAAGATAGTATTTACATATGTGAATAGAAGTATAAATGTATTTGGCTAAATTAAAATGCAATGAAAAATATAGGCTTGTAATTAGAATATTCTTCAGCTTCTTATTTGTTGTCTTTTTACCTTTAAACAGTTCAGGTCAAATATGTTCTAAATCTTACTTTTAAAATTTGATATTGTACAATTGCAGCAAAAAATGACAGGATAGTTTAAACATTTGATGAGAAGATCAAACTTAAACTCAATATTGTGCATGCTAAGCTATCTTAAATGCTTTTGCATATGTTAACTCTTGCGCTAGAATAATTTTAAGAAGGTAAGCATTAAAATCTCAATTCCTTGATGCAGCATCATTTCAGAAATGCATTTACACCATTCCATAATGAGAACCACTTTCAAAAATTTAACTAATCACTTTCACAAGATACACTTTTGACAAATGGCCTGTTATTTTACAGCATCTCATTTCTCATGACAGTACTACAATCAAAGAAAGTACATCACCTTAAAATAGGCTAATGTATATATAAACAAGAAAGATAGTCATGTATAATTCAGTCCCTTGAAGATAAAAGCAAAGAGTTCACTTTTATAAGCCAGTATATTCATGCTTTAAAAACCATCCTTCTCTTCCACCAAAAGCAAAAACAAACAACAGCAACAAAAAGTTAAACACACAATGCCTGTTACCACAAATGTCAGGATCAAATACCTTTTAGTGATTTTAAAAATGTAGCAAAATAGAGCTCATATTTGTCAATGTTTCTATTTTATCTGAAATCTTAGTGCTTTTTACATGAATTGTTAAAACATCAGCCAAAAAAAAAAAAAAAATGTGTAGTTAAAAATCATTCTAGTGTGTTTTCAAAGAAAATCACCTGTCAGGAAATGTGTCAGCAAGACCTACTGAAAGAATTGTAAAAAGCCTGTCATGACTGAGCATATGGAATTTACTAACCCTTAAACTTTAAGAGACTGAAGCAGAATACCCAATGTCAAAAACTACCCCTAAGAGGCAGCTATAGGATATTGTAAGGAGTGTTTATATCTCAGTGTATGGAGAAGAAAAAAGTAATAATTCTGTACAAGAGCCCCAGGGCAGTTGCATTTTGAATCACTGCCACAATAAGCTGATCACCACTGGGAAGCAAAAATATTCTGTAACAGCACAGACTTGCACTATCAGTAGACATCAGTGTAAAGCAGTAAAGGCAACAGGATTAAAAATAGAAGTATAAGAAGGAGGAGAGAGAGAGAGTAATTATATCTACTGCTATAGTGTGCAAAGGCAAGAGATTTTAATAAATCATATGTGCATTTATTCAGAACTCCCTTTTAGAAGACATATTACCTCTACTATATTAATTCTCCAGGTCTTTGCATTTATTTTTTAGTACATTATAACTCTATAGCTAAAATAATTAAATGCTATGCTGTTCATATTCCCATAGTGTAAAATATACAGAGAAGAGTTTCATTCCCCCTTTTAATCTAATGATGATATGATTGAACTACAAAGTAAACCTTAGTACTAAAAAATGCAATTTGAGGATAAAAATGAGGTAGAATATGATTTACTTTAGACTTAACCATTTCTAGACTGATGACTGATTTATTCAAAGGCAACTGAAAGTCGGTAACAGCTTTGTAACACACATTTACATTTATACTGTAAATCATTTTGACTTTTTGATAACACAGGAAATCTTCCATCTTAATGAGTTTCTACTTTACCTCAAATTGAAAAAGCATACTAAACATGACACTTAAGCTACTGTATTATTGATTAATTGTATATTGCACTCATAAAAGTAAATAACAAGAGTCATGTTAAGCTATGTATATGAAATATAAAATTTTTCTAAGCCCACAGAACATGGTTTGCAAAGTTCCATAAAGTGTCTTTTAATTCTATCTTCTCTGTAATATATCAGGGAAGTAACTTAATAATTTTCACCATATTATATCCATAAAGAACAATTTCAGGAGATTATATCATAAACCCAGTAAATATGATAATATAGCAGATTTAAAAATCCTTGTGAAAATTAGTTCATTATTATTTTGCTTGAATTCATAGAGAATCGTAATGCTATCTTATTTCCATATCAAAAAACCTGGATTAAAAGGACATGCACATTTTCTACATCTTACATCCTCTTTAATACTTTCACACTTTACAGTTTTCTTCCCTTATTTTTCTCTTTATTAAAAGTTTGAATACATATTAACTCCCTAGGTAGTGAAGCCATTTAAAGCACACTTACTTGAAAAGTATAAAACCGGGTCCCATTAGGAGGATGCACTTTAGGGGAGCCAGAAACGGTGTTCATATCCGAGAAGATCATTTCTGATCAGAGAGACAATATAATCCACAAGGAGCTACAGATGCAGAGCAGAGAGCTTAGCGTACAGATAAATCCGTGCATGCATTGAGGGAGGCTAGAGTGTAAAATGAAACCTGCCCCATCCTTCTTAGATACACAGTGATAGCATTTTGAATCTTTCTCCTACGTTTGAAATCTAAGCTGAAAGATCATCAGCTACTGACCTTTTGTGCAGCTAGTTCTTTAGAACATACAGTGTTTTTTTTTAAAAAAAATAAAACTCCGAAGGAAAAAAGCAAGAACCAACAATAAATGGAGCTTGTGCAGAATCTGGCAGTGCTGTGGACCTGCCCATCTGTTCTCAGTGATAATCACCTCCCTCCACCACAGTCTAGCAGAGTGATTATGCTAAATATCCTGGTTAACCAATAACATACAGTTTCAATTCAGGGAAACATGCATGGTGTAATTCTGAGGACCTCTCCTGACTAACCTGAAGCGTGTTTCCTACACCATTTAAAGATATATCTAGTAAGAAAGCATAGTTTCATCATGATTATTTCTGTACCTTTTTAAATCTCTTTGTTACTCCCAGCACTTTCAACATGATTTTAAATTTTAAAGCCTTTTAAAAAAACAGTTCTTTTTAAAATGTACAAAATGTATAGATCAAATCATATTGTAGCTGGCTAAGACTTTCTGGGGCAAGGCATATAATTCAGTAATGCTATATAACCTAGGCATATTATCAAATAAAATGTATCAATTATTTTTAATTTTATGCTCTTAAATAACATCATGAATATGAATGTATCATTGCTTTCTTACTTCCCTCACCTTAATTCAAAAAATGATTTCACAATAAATGCTTTTGGTACCATACATTATTCTAAATAATTACAACTATATCTCATACATGTAGAAAATAATTAACAAAACATACTTTAGATGTATGAAAATTTTGACCCAAACTCTCAAAATATTGATTATAAATATTTAGACTGTGTTGTGATGCATGTCCATTTTCCTATGTCTTTTCACATAAATTATTCAGTCTGTCTAAAGGATCATATTCAGATGACTTTACACATTTCAGAGGTAAAAATAAACGTTCCATTTACACATGGTTCAAAGGTGAAGACTTAGGAGGATAGAGATTAAAATGAACCAAAAAAGGTATCTTTGGGAACGTATCCAAGATGACAGAGTTATTCACAACCAACAACCAGGAACTAACTATTCTGAACTTGAAGACTATAAAAGTAATATGTTGGTGATGAGCTCTTAAAACTTAAATTACTATTCCTTTTTACTTTTGAATTTCTAGTTATGATTCAAATTCATATTATCAAAGAGTAGAAAGCAAAAAGAAATTCTCAATTCCTGGAATTCCTATATTCTGGCAAGTTATGTTAGTAGGTAACTGTACTTACCAAGCTACTAAACAAATCAGAAGATAATGTGTTAAATTAATGTTTAATTGGGGGATAATTTTAGATTTATAGAAAAGTTGCAAAGGTAGTACAAAGAGTTTTCATGTATCCCTCACCCAATTTCTCTAATTGTTAACATCTTACATTACTACGGTATATTTTTTAAAACTAAGAAACCAATACAGTACATTATTATAAATGAAACTAGACTTCGCTTGGATTTCACTAGTCTTTTCATTAGTGACCCTTTTCTGATCTAAGTTCCAGTGTTGGGTACCGCAGTTATCTGGTTTCTTTGATTTTTCCCCTGGTATCCTCTGGTCTGTGACAGCTTCTAAGCTTTTCCATATTTTTCATGATCTTGAAGACTATCAAGAATTTCTGGTCACGTATCATGTAGGGTATCTCCCAATGCTTGGTCTGATGTTTTCCTCAAGATTAGACTAGGTTTATGGGTTTCAGAGAAGAATACTAGAGGGGTGAAGTGTCCGTCTCATCACATCCTATTAATATTAGTGAAGTGACCTCACCACGTCATATTAGGCATGAATGATATCCACACTTTACTAGTGGTGTTAACTTTAGTCATTTGGTTTAAGGAGTATTTGTCAGGTTTTCCAACTATAAAATTACTCTCTTTCTGTTTCCATACTCTATTCTTTGGAAGTTGCACACTCTCAAAGAAGAAATAGGGAGAGGTGAAATTAAGCTTTACCTCCCTGAGGGGAGAGTATGTACATATATTATACAGAAGCCTTGCACCTCTCCTTTGATTATTTTTTCAATCATTTATTTACGTAGGCATGAACTCAGGTATACTTATTTCATACTTTGTATTATAATACAATCTATTTGATGCTTAAATTGTCCTAGCGTTGGTCACTGGGAAACCCTTCAGGTTGGATCTTGTTTCCCTTGGATATGTTCCCATCTTTTTTTTTTTTTAGCACAAATGACTATTTTTTAAAAAATGTTTTTTCTGGTGTAAAACACATATTATTTGCTAAGATTACTTTTAGTCTCCTTAACTATAACTCTAATAACTACTGCAAGTTTAGTTGAAAAGTCATGTTTTCCTTTTTCATTTCTATTTTAAGTAGCCATACTATTTCATTCCTCAAATTAACTGCTTTTCCTCTTCTGATTTCTTAGCCCACGTGGGATTTGTTCCACTGATGCTCAAATAACCATATACACATACTAGTTGTGGTAATCAGTGATGTATATATATTTTTTTGGTTCTTCCCTTTTAAAGATAAATGTTGGGATCATATTTACTCTTAAGCATGGGGTCATGTAACTTATGCTCCCTAAGAGTTCTGAGTGGAAAAATGTCTCAAAAGAGATAAAGAGAAGGATGCATGTGTGAAAAGACATGAGATGGCCAGAAATAGAGTGATTGGGAAAATATGGCTGAAAATATTCCAGGGCATAAGAAGTAACTCGGCTAGGTGTTTTTGTTTGTTTTTTTGTGTTTTTTTCATATAGTAACATTTGCTCAAGTGAAATTAGTAAAAAGACTTAGTGAACACCCTTTTCCTGTGAAATCCAGTGAAATTAGAACATACTTGTCTTTTAAAAATATAAGAAATGTAGAGACATATTCCCTTGCTGCTGCTGCTGCTAAGTCGCTTCAGTCGTGTCCAACTCTGTGCGACCCCATAGATAGCAGCCCACCAGGCTCCCCCGTCCCTGGGATTCTCCAGGCAAGAACACTGGAGTGGGTACTTATAATTAGTTTTCCAAATATCTTTCCAGGATGATTGCGGCTTGTCAAGATATTTCATACTTAGCTTGACTGTTTTTGAATTAAAATAAGACTATTTTAAATGTTAACTTAAAAGTTAAAAAGTACATTATTATTCTGTAATATAAAATTTAATACACTGATGGTAGCAATCATCTGTTTCCAGGCAATATTCACCGCAGGATGGGTAAATATGTCTGTTTCAACTACTACACACAGATCACTCCCTTAAATCTCTCGAGATATATCTTTCACAAAGAGAAGTAAATTAACAATATTAACTCTAGACAGCTTAATGCCAGCAATCTCAAGCACTTGAATTTTTACAGAAAAAAAAACTGAAAATGAAAAAGGATAAATAAATTACACTTTTTTTTAAATGAGTAAAGTGAAAGTCTTCAAGCCAGACACTTGTTTTAATAGACTTACAGAGATGATTCCCAGAAATCATATAATACACCCTTCTGCCTCTGGGAATAATTACTCTTAAGTCTTTTGAAATATAGGTTATCAGTTTGGTTTTATAAAAAGTTCAAGAATAGTTTAAAGCTACTATTTCATATCCTGTCAGGAAGACTAAGCACAGACATTTTTGTATCCCTTCAACACATTTTTTTCAACAAATAACATATCCTGCTTCAAGACAAGCAATTCAATATAACTTGTCTTTCACTCACTTATAGGCACTGGATAACAAGCTCAAACACTTGCTAGAGTAAGAATTTGGAGAGTTAAAGGAGTACACTGAGATGGCTGTTCATTTGCTGTTAGTTTCCAATAAATGCTCGGGGGAAATGTCATATTGGATGAAGAACAGGAGAGAGAGAGCAGAAGAGGGAAGAGGGGTAAGAAAGATGAGGAGGAGGTGGAGGAGGAAAGGAGAGAGGAGAGACATCAATACAGTTTTCAAGATAGCATTATAAGGGAACAAAGAATTTTGTAGCCAAGCATTTAGTTAGAAGTCATGTCAGATGGAGTGAAATTTACAGCCCAGATGGGAAATACATCCTAGTGAATCCATATGGATGGCATATGGAAAAGAGTTAAGTATATATTGCCATCTATCTATTACGCATCTATCAAACATCTATTTATTTATCTAAATATATATTCATAATTATGCATCTCTATCCATATCTGTATTGTCTTTACATCATGAGCTTTTCAGGATGCAGCATAGATGACCCTATACATATAGCCAAAACTCTAAGGGTACTTCACATCTTGCTTCTGAGTTTTCTATTTTCTGACACTCACAGCAGGTTGTTCATTCATGTACTCATTCAGTGATTCAACAAATCTTTATTGAAGAGAGATGGTGTGCCAGATATCCATTATAGTTACGACAGAAATGAAAGACAGGCGAACTGAGGGGAAATACTCATTCAGTAGCATGTCAATGAGATGATCAATCCAACAGGTGTCATCAAGTCTAGCAATGAGAGCTTGATTAAAGTATTTCAATTAAAAAAAAAGTTTCTAATGTCTCAGAGACATTTTGCCAAGTTCAAGACTGTTTTTTAGCTAATTAATCATTCATTCATTGAGGTTGTCCCAAATAAATCAAGACAATGCCTGGTATCCTTCAAGATTTGTGACCATGTAGGCCAAGAAAAAAAAAAATGAGCATATTGAAATAAAATTTTACAACCTTCCATTTATAACAAAACAAAAATATTAAATTTGGCTTTAATCCATATCTTGATAATAGTATGTTGCATTTTCTTACATTATCTCATAAAGTTTTATATATGTCTATACATATATGTACATGTATATTCATATATGTGGATTTTATACATGTATACATATATACATGTTTATGCATACATGTTCATATATGCATATAGACACACATATATGCAAGTATGTCGTCTTCAAAATTCAAATTAGAAAAATTTTAAATATTATCATTTTATATTTTTTATTCTCTTTCACTTTAGTTTTCTCTTTACCTGAACCACATTTTCCACAAATGTCTTATTCTCTTTCACTTTAGTTTCTCTTTACCTGAGCCACATTTTCCACAAATGTCTACTTGTATTATGATGATAGCCTATGAATACTTTAATTCTTAAATTGCAATTATTAATTGTCTGAAACTCAGGATTCAATTTTGTTTTGTCTTTTAACAGAGAAAAATATTAGTTGATTAGAACTCTAAATTTTACAAGTCAGTAATTTCATTATGTTATATTCCGAAATATATATCATCAATTTGATTTTATAAAAATCACATTCAAGTTTTATAACAGGATGTTATTTCCTAATCTACCACTCTGGATATCAGATACTCACATAGCTCAAGTTTTTATAATAATACTTGAAAAGATTTCAGAGCTCTGACTTTATACACATAAAAACAGTTAGCTGAGAAGCTGTGGGTCCATTCTAGGGCATGATAACTCCATATATGGTATTATATGTTGAACTTGAAATTGAATATGCCCCACATGCTCTACTATATAGTACAATTTTTGCACTAAATTTCACGTTTCCTTAAAAATTGGTAAAATTCTTATCCATTCATGACCAAACAAATACTTTCACTCTGGACAAATTTGTATTCTCTTCTTCACTGTCCAGTTTCCATATATGTTCTAGATACTATGCACTGAAATTATTGCATCAAGATTCAGAGAATTCTCCGTTGCTCATAAAGGATCTGAATTTTAGTCTTTTTAAATCAGGAAGTATAATTCCTTGTTAAAGTTTGAGATAAAAGAATCTTCCTTAGTGTGTAAAAGTTGTGACTTATATGAAACTTATCTTCTAGTCTGCCCCTAACAAGAACCAGCACCGTGCATGCCATAGAGTTGTTGTTTAGTCACCAAGTCGTATGCAACTCTTTGTGACCCAATGGACTGTAGCCTGCCAGCCTCCTCTGTTCATGGGATTTCCCTGGCAAGAATACTGGAGTGGGTTGTCATTTCCTTCTCCAGGGGACCTTCCCAACCCGAGATCAAACCCATGTCTCCTGCATTGGCAGGTGGATTCTTTACCACCACTGAACCACCTGGGAAGCCCATGTCACAGAATAGGTATCCAATAAATACTTGGGTAATGACTGAAACATTCTCCTTTATCTGGTTTGCTTCTCTCTTTTCATAGATTACATTTTAATATTATCTCATTTTCACTTGTTAACTAGTCTGGACCATTAAAAAAATCTGTTTTCTCATTCTCAGATTCCTACAGCTAATATGTGGTATATTTAATGTTCCAACTTTGGGCTGAGTGCACTGTTTGGTACATAATAGGCACGTCTTTGCTGAATGAATGAACAGAAATAAAAATGAACAAATATAGATATTCTATCAACTTATATTGTTTTTATTAAATAATGCAGTATAGTGGTTTAGAAAATACATTTAAAAATATATGTTTAGACATCTCACTTTGTACACTTATATGAATGCACTAATCCAAATGTACACATAGATAAATTCATCTCCATGCACACATACACAGAGCTTTGAGAGAAATACCATATTAAAGAAAATAAACATATACTCCAAGCAAACAAGACAGATATTCTAATGCTTTTTTATGTAGTTCACTTTACACTAAACATCTTGATTATATCATCCCAGAAGAAACAGATTTAACTGATAGGATTAGAGAAATCATTATGGTGACCAATTGTATACAAAGACCTTCAGGATAACATTACCATGGTTAGCTTGCAATAATAAGACAATTAAAAAGAAATTAACTTATATGAATGGACATGCCATTCATAATTCCACGTTAAATTAGAAAGACTGCAGGATTACAGGAACAAGGGCATTATTATGCAAAACTGTGGAGTAGACTATCCAAACTTTAGAATATCTTATTTCTAACTCTAAATTCTCTACTACCACAGTTGCCATGGTAGCAAGTACATTATTTTCTTCTTAATTTTACTTTTTCCAAGAATTTTCCTTGAAAGCTAAACCCAATCACTGTCCTGTTTTATTTTCTTTTAAGAGCAAGAACAATGGCTCAATAGTTACCATTTATTGAATGATATTATATGTCAGTCATAGTATTGCCTTTTCAAAACCTGTTAAAGGAAGTAATTTATTTCTCAGTTGTATATGAGGAATCTGAATCTTAGAAAAATTATAACTTGTCCAAGGTCACACAGCAGGTAAACGAGAAAGTCACTTACTTTGAGGTTTATCTGATGGCAAAACCACACTATAACTCAAAATTATATGTTGGTATTGCTTATCCACCACTGATTTTAATTCAGTACAGAACATAAAAAAAAGGAAAAAAAAAACCTGATTGATAGAATGATTGGTTTCATACATCTAAGAATCTCTAGGTGATGGGCTATCTGATGAACTATTTATTTTAATGTTATTAAAGTGCTCAGATTTTCCTAATGGATCAGTTGTGGGTTGCAAAAGAAAAGAATCCACAACTTCAAGTCTTTTGACCTGAGCAATTTCTCAAATGTTTGGTCTGATCCTTGGAAGGGCCTTCCCTGATGGTTCAGATGGTAAAGAATCTGCCTGCAACACACGAGACACAGGTTTGATTTCTTGGTTGGGAAGATACTTGGAGAAAAGAATGGCTACCCATTCCAGTATTCTAGCCTGGAGAATTCCATGGACAGAGGAGCCTGGCAGGCTACAGCCCATGTGGTTGTAAAGAGTTGGACAACTGAGCAGCTAACACTTTCATTGTGGGTTTTTTTGTTGTTGTTTTTGGTCTTATCCATGGAAGAATGAAATAGCTACCAACTGAGATGAAGAAGACTGCCAGAGAAGCAGGTTTGGGAACAATTCAGTTGTTCTGTTTTGCACATGGTGAGTTTGAAGTTTCTACAAGTTAGCTAAACAGGAATTTACTAAGTCAGTTGAATATACAAATCTGGATACCAAATAAGCATACAGACTAAAACCAAAAGACTGGAATGAATGCAAATAGAAAAGAAAAGAGGTCAGAGCCGAAGCCCTAGTGCACTCTATCTATAAGCATCTTGGGAGACCAGCAAAGGAGTATGAGCAGAATTAATCAGCAAAGCAGAGGGAAGACCAAAACAATGATGTGTCTGAAAGACCACTGATCAACATGAATCCAAGAAGTGAGAGTGATCATCTGTATCAGATGCTGAGACCAAGTAAGATGAAGATTGGCTCTTGGAGTTATTAATAACAAAGCAGACGTTGGCTTTAGTGGAGGGTTGGAAGAAAAGCTGATTAAAGTAAGCTTAAGATAAAATGGGAGGAGAGAAATTGGAAACTGTGCAACAATTTAAAACATATTGCTGCAAAGGGAATTAAAGAAATGGTACATTGGCTGGCAAAGAGAGAGAAAGGAGAAAAATAAGAACACGTTTTGCTGAGGGAAAGGCTCTAGGAAGATGATGAAAAACTGATGATGTAGAATGAAAAGAGGCAAATTTCTGCTGTAAATGAGAGGAGATAGAATCTATTAGAAAAGAGACTAGCTTTAGAGAGGAAGAGGACACCATCTTTTATAACACATGGAAGCAGAATACCGAATACCTATTCTGGTAACAATGGTGGTGGGAGATGCTGCAAGTCTTCAGGAACATAAGAAGAAAGGTTATCAGCTGAGAGTAGGTTGGTTGGGGAAGGGTGCTTTGAATGTTGGAGATGTGACAGAATGGTATAAATTAATAATGTAGGAGAGAGAGAATATTAAAATACATCCATACTAAAGAACACAGATCAGATATGTGAGCAAATTAGTTGACTTTGCTTCTTTAAATTAAACACTTTGGCAATAGATGAGTGGGCTGAGAGAAGCTACAAAGTTTTCAGCTTGGCAAAAAGCAGTTTAGAATGGATGCTCACTGGAGGCAGGCGGTTCAAGAGACTGATACAGGGAGGGAAGAAAAAAATGAGCCATGATTCCAGTTAATTCTCTGACTGGCTTACCCAGGAAATCTTCTTTGTACTTTGCTTCAAAGAGTACAAGTTAGGCCAGAAGTATTATTATAATGGTGTCCCTGCCACAAGGGGGGCTTCCCTGGTGGCTCAGCAGGAAAGAATCTGTGTGCAATGCAGGAGGCGTGGGTTAATCCCTGGGTTGGGAAGATCCCCTGGAGAATGAAATGACAACCCATGCTAGTATTCTTACCTGGAGAGTCCCATGGACAGAGGAGCCAGGCTGGAGTCCAGGCTTTGTGACTCTCTGGGTCAAAAAGAGCCAGACACAACTTAGCGACGGAGCATACATGCACACAGGGACGCACAATGCTTCATAAACGAGAAGGGGTTTCCCAGAACAAACATTCCTCATTCTTTCATTCTCATATTCTAATTTGTCAATGTTCAGTCACTAAGTCGTGTTCAACTCTTTGTGACCCCCATGTACCGCAGCACGCCAGGCTTCCCTGTCCTTCACTATCTCCCTGAGTTTGCTCAAACTCATGTCCATTGACAGCAAAGCCATCCAACCATCCTGTCCTATGTTGCCACTTTCTCCTCTTGCCCTCAATCTTTCCCAGCTTCAGGGTCTTTTCCAATGAGCTGGCTCTTTGCATCAGGTGGCCAGAGCACTGGAGCTTCAGCTTCAGCACCGGTCCTTTCAACGAATATTCAGGGTTCATTTCCTTTAGGATGGACTGGTTTGATCTCCTTGCTGTCCAAGGGACTCTCAAGAGTCTTCTCCAACACCACAGTTCAAAAGCATCAATTCTTCAGTGCTCAGCTTTCTTTATGGTCCAACTCTCACATCCATAGATGACTACTGGAAAAACCATAGCTTTGACTATATGGACTTATGTTGGCAAAGTAATGTCTCTGCTTTTTTAATACATTGTTTAGGTTTGTCATAGCTTTTCTTCCCAGGAGCAGACATCTTTTAATTTCATGGCTGCAGTCACCATCTTCAGTGATTTCAGAGAACAAGAAAATGAAATCTGTCACTGTTTCCACTTCTCCCCCTTCTATTTGCCATGCAGTGATGGAACCAGATGCCATAATCTTCATTTTTGGAATGTTGAGCTTTAAACCAGCTTTTTCACTCTCCTTTTTCATCTTCATCATTAGGCTCTTTAGCTCCTCTTCGCTTTCTGCATTAAAGTGATATCATCTGCATATCTGAGGTTATTGATATTTCTGCCGGCAATCCTGATTCCAGCTTGTGCTTCATCCAGCCCAGATAATTCACATTATGTACTCTACATATAAGTTAAATAAGCAGGGTGACAATATACAGCCTTGACGTACTCCTTTCCCCATTTTGAACCCAGTCTATTGTTCCATGTCCGGTTCTAACTGTTGCTTCTTGACCTCCATACAGGTTTCTCAGGAGGCAGTAAGGTGGTCTGGTATTCCCAACTCTTTAAGAATATTCCACAGTTTGTTATGATTCACTATATTTTTTCCTGGACATCCTAAAAACAGGAATCATCCAACCCAGTTTTCTCCTAGTTTATCAGTTAATTTTTATTTCCATTCTCTCCATACCTAACCAGGAATCCATTATCTATTACGTCTTCCGTTCTCTTGCTCATTTGGTCATCCTATTTTCCTAATATATTTTTATTTGATTCATTCAGTAAATAATTTTTTAATCCAACTGTCCATTTTGTCTGCAACAACCTGAGTGAATATCTGCTGTTGGAGTACATCACACAACTGATGCATTTTCAAGCTGGCCATTCTCCACCTCAACAGTGCTCCCTATGCTGCCTGCCCTTGCTTATCTCCCACTTGTCTCCTTTTACAGCACTTCCGCAAACTTTAATCTATTTAAGGCCTTTCTCCACTGCTTGCTCACTCACTCTTCACAAATTTACAGTAGTTTTATGGTGAAATCCCTCTCTTTGTACTCTTGCCTATATTTGCACCTATGCTTACCTTTGTGTCTCATCTCATCTCAGTCCGAGACTGATCCTTCCACTCGATTTTGTCACAAGGAGAAAGAGAAGCTTCCTGGCAATTTCAGGTCTACAAGGGGATCTTCCTGAGCATCATTCTTTTATGGTATCTTTTATCCATATCTCTTCCATGGATTTTCCTTGACTGTCCCTTTAAAGCATCCAATTATTCATTGGCCTCCAAACTTAGCTTGCTATAGACTATCTCCAAACATTATTTAAAGTTTCAGATGGTTAGAGACACATAAGGCCCCAGCAATCATCTAGCACAGTAGAATCTTCCAACATTAGAATTCTCTAGGGTGCTTTTAAAAATACTAATATTTAGGCTTTACTTCTAGCCTTCTTGGTTTAATTAGTTTAAGGATGCCAAATTAGTATTTTTCTAAAGCTCCCCTGGTGTTTTTCAAAGTGCAGTCTACATTAAGGGATCATTGACACAATGCAATTCTTTTATTTTGCAGTCAAGCTGAACATAAGAGAGATAAAAATGTCCTGCTCTTCTTGGTCATACCATGAATCATTCTGAGCTAACTAGGGCAGAGCATCTCAACTAGTGTGCTGCAAATAGGTTACAAATGCACTGCAACACCAGTCTCTCAGCTTCAGGGCGACTCCTCAAAGTCTCGACTTCCTAGGCTCCTGAGGTTGCTCAGTTCTAGGCTTGAGCATCCTCCCCCGCCTACATTAGTGTGACAGAGAAATACCATGATTTTCTCTTTGTGTCATTATGTGAACAAGTTTCAGAAGCACTGATCTAGTATACCCTTATCCTCAAAATTTGCTGACTAATATTTCCTCTCTGAGAAGATTATCTTTCACCTTGTTCTCTATTAAATTCCATTTTTTTATGTTGATCTTCTTTTCTAAATCTAGGTCATGTGACCAGTTTTGTGTTATTAGTACATTCTTCAGTCCAATAACTAAATAAGGAATGAATGGTTGACCACTAAGACAGGGAATGACCTCAGTAAAACTTTATTTTGAACATACTGACAGTGAATTATTATTCCAGAATCCAATTTCTTAGCTGGAAATGTGGACAGATAACTGAACGACTGTGATCAAGTCACAATTTTGTAGCTTGTTGATTAGGAAGCTGTATAAATACAGAATTAAGAGTTTATTATTCCATGATAAATTGCGGGCATTTATTAATTCCTTCAATTTATCTGCCTTGTACTTGACATCCACCACACATAAATAAATGAAAGGAACAGAAATATTAACACTTCATAACAGAGGCAGAAATTCTTATTATAAATGCTTTGCTTTAATTATCAAAAGGGCACATAATCAGCGACATAACTTTAGTGTCTTGGGCGCATTATATACACTGGCAACTCCAGTCATGCAAAAAATGTTAATTTGATTGAACTGATTAAATTCAAGGAATTGGATATTTCTTGGAATTATGATTATATTATCATTAAATGATTGACTCAGTACAAGGGCTCTCGGTCAAACAGAGTGAGAGCAAGCTAAGTCGCTTCAGACGTGTCTGACTCTTTGAGACCCTATGGACTATAGCCCGCCAGGCTGCTCTGCCCGTGCGGATTCTCCAGACAAGAATACTGGACTGGGTTGCCATGCCCTCCTCCAGGGGATCGTCCCAATCCAGGAATGAAACCCACATCTCTTATGTCTCCTGCATTGGCAGGTGGGTTTTTACCACTAGTCCACCTGGGAAGACCAGTGTCAAACAGAACCAGTTTCAAATCCCCATGCTTCTACTTTCTTGACCAATAAAACTTTGAGTTAGCCTCTCTGAGCCTCAGCTTTCTTTCTCTCCAAAGTGAGGATTAAAACAGGTTTTAATAATCAGTGGTGGTGTAAAAATCAAGTAAGATTATGTAGGTAAAGCTCCAAGTGTCATCACCACTCTCACTCAGAATCAAATCTACATTCTAAATTTATTTTTTTAACCAACAGATTGTATTGCACTTAACGCCTGTCTGGATTGCCTGCAATTACCCAGAATTCTCTTTTCACTGAAATCCAGGGGCCAACTCCAGGGCCTACTTCCTATGAAGTCCCACCATTCCAGAAACTTTATTTTCACACCACTAGTCTGTACTTCAGTTGTAGCCCTTACCAAGGCCTGCAATGGGTGAGCAATTAGCATATTGGTGCACTTGTCCACTCAACTACCTCCTAGAAAATATGAATTGCTTTATTCATACAGAAGTCTATAATATCTGTAAATATGTGATCAGACCATGCTGTTGTCTTACTCTCATCTCTTTAGTACGTTTCTATCACACTTCAGAGCAAATCCAAAGTCCTTTCCAAGCCTACAAAGCCATGCAATATTTGATCCAGGCCCTGCCTGTCCACTGCACCTCACCATGCCCTTTCACACTATCCAGAGGCCACACAGTCTCCTTCTCAGCCCCAGAATATAATATCAATTGATACAGTGAAGATCTACGGATCAGAAGCTATGAGTCAGATGCCATTCTAGGCATCTGGGGAACATTGGTGAATACAATAAACAAATATCTTTCTTTGTAGAGCTTTCACTACAGTGGGAAGAAGCATGGAAATCAGCAATATAAACAAATTATATTGTATTTCAAAAGGGGATAAGTACAACAGAAAGAAGTGGAGCAGGGTCGGGGACAGGGAGGGGAGCCAAGGAAGAAGGGATTAGTTGTGATTTCAAATCCATGCTAAGCATGTTCTCCCCCAGTACTTGCAACTGCTAATCCTTTTGCCTGGCTCTCCCCCTGCCAGCCCACCCAATATTCACATAGTTCCTTATATCAATTATTTAAGTGTCTCCCTAAATGTCAACATTTCTGAAAAATTGTTATCTGAAGAGAGGGTAAAATGTATGCCCCTGCTCCCACACTGCAGCTCTCTACTCCCCTAATTAGCTTAATTTTCTTCACTACATTATATATTTATTCCTCTTACAATGTATATATATATATATATATATATTTATTTATTTATTTATTTATTAACTGTTGTATTCCTAGTGCTTAGGAGAGTAGTTGCCATAGTTATAATAAATATTTATTAAATAAGTAAATGCAGGTAATAATTAGCTTCAGCTCATGGTTATTAAATGTAAAAGGTAGAGCCAAGAAAACTGAAATATATTCAATAATATATTATTCCTTAATAATTGGGAAAACAATTTCTATTTAAAAATTCTGCTTTTTTTATGCCCATGGCACTTTTTATAGAAAACAATGACCGGCCAAACTTCTTCAAATGAGATCCCTCTTCATTAATTCAATAGTTGTTGAGTGCTCATAACATTCTAAACTTTGTACTAAGCACAGAATATACAAATATTCAGAAGATGGATATAATCATTTTTAAAAGGGCATCTTTAATTATTAACAGCCTTGCACATGTATAATTATAAAAATCAAAACACAAAGATTGTGAACATCATCACACTACTTCTGTGGAGTTAAGTCACCATTCAAAAACGATGGGTTGAGGACAAAAGCATGGAGGGGGTAGTCAGAGTGGAACAAGGAAACAGGCTAGGAGGCTGTTCAGTGAACACGGACGGTGGCTCAGACCAAGGCGGTAGTGGGAAGGTGGTGAGACTCACCTAGGCTCTAAAATACTCTGAAGGTAGGTTTGGATATGAAGGAAATAGGAGACAAAAACAAAATCCAAGAATTTTACCTCCATAAATGGAAGGATAGAATGACCATAAACTGAGATGGGAAGACTATGATTGGATCAGGTTTGGAAGGATGATCCAGAGTGCAGCTTCCATTCGTGGGGAGATGTCAAGTAAGCAGTCAGATGTATGAACTTGGATTTCAGTGGAGAGTTCTGGCAAGAACTATATATTTGGAAGGCTTCAGTGTATAGGCTTAAGTGTATAGGAGTAAATTTAAGGGGCGAAGAGGAGAGCTCAACAACAGAACCTTCCACCCCAATGTCACAGAATCCAGTGAAATGAGGAAGGACTGTAAGAGTAGCTAAAGGGAGCTAAAAGGGGGTGTCAGTAATTATAGTGCTGGGATTGGGGTTCCATGGGTGGAGCAATCTACTCTTAGGTTCTTTCCTGAAGAAAGAGACTCCTGTGTAGAGCAGACAGCCTTTTTGTCCAAGTTGATAATTTGGACAAAAAGCTAGGTGGACTGAAAAAGGCGGTTGCCTCTTTTCCAGCCAACCAGGTCAGCCAAATCCACAGTAGTGACCAATGAATTGAAAAATTATCACACGATTATCCTATTATGACTTTAATGGAAGGCAGGATGGAAATACATCAATAAACAACACGTGCTTACAATTTGATATACAGAGTGTGAGTGCTAAGTAGCTTCAGTCGTGTTCAACTCTTTGTGACCCTATGAACCGTAGCCAAGCAGGTTCATCTGTTCATGGGATTCCCCAGGCAAGTATACTGGAGTGAGTTGCCATGTCCTCCTGCAGAGGATCTTCCCACCCTAGGGATCAAACCTGCATCTCATATATTTCCTGCTTTGGGAGATACGTTCTTTACCACTTGCACCACCTGGGAAGCCCATGGAGCTCAACACCAACACCAAAAAAACCTGGAGGGCCAGATGTCAGTGCTATGGGGTACATTATAGACTCTTTGAATAAAATGTTGATCTAGGCCAGTAACCAGTAATTTAGACTCTTTCCTAAACAGAAGAATGTATGTTAAATAAAATTAAACATGCAAACCCATGGTATAGACATATAAAAGTGAGATTTCTTTGTTTGAAGCAGAGGTAGCAGAATCAGAGACATGCTTGTTCAGAGCTCCTCCTGGGCTGTTCTTGGGCATCTTGACACAGTACTAGAGCCCTGGTAACCATGGCTTAAGAACACTGGCAGAGACTTAAATATAAAGCAGGTTAGACATGAAAAAAATTGGCATTTGAAGCTCTCAGGAAAGGTCTGGGGGAACAGGACCAGATAGATTGAGCCCAGGTTGTCAATGTTTTGGATTTTCCTGCCTCCAAAATTGTGACATCTCAGTTGTAGAACCTCCAAACTAAAGAAAACATCTTGGAGATAACCAGAATCATTTAGCAATAATGTTAAATAAACTATAATTTAAAGGAAGAGATAAAATGTATAGTCCAGAAGAAAACCAAACCTGATGTGAATAAGAATATACATATTCAGTGAGTTTCATCCATTTCACGAATACATTGACTCTAAGGTAAAAGGGTTAAAAAATGCATTTAAAAGTTTTTAAAAGCAAAAGGAAAACAAGACAGTGAATATGCTCTTCCACAACCACCTTGGGAAAGACAGAAGTTGTGATCGAGCACACTCGATAATGAACCTACAATTGCATCCAATATTAATCTATTTTAATCAAATGGGAAATTAAGCCTTCCTGCCAGCACTAAGTAGAAGTGTGAATAAGAATGCAATCTTGCAGGGTCCCTCAAGAGGAATATTCCAGCTTATTTAGAGACGTGAGACTGTTAGGAGGTATTCAAAACAGGGAAAATAGAGACACTCAAAAGGCATGGACTAATTTAAAAGAGCAGATAAGATGGAATAAGAGTCATGAGAAATACAAACTAGTATTTATAAATGCTCACTTAAGTGATGAGGCACTTTGGCAACTTTAATAGCCTAAATGATACAACGTTAACTTGTCCATCTACTACATCAAATTGGGACATTATTTCTTCTAAAGCTGAAAGATGTATCACTAGTTTACAAATGTGAGCAGTGAAATGATCTGCCAAAGATGTCATAGACTTTAGTCCACCAGGCTCCTCTGTCCATGAGATTCTCTGGGCAAGAATGCTGGAGTGGGTAGTCATTCCCTTCTCTAGGGGATCTTCCTGACCCAGGGCTCGAAACTGGGTCTTTTACCTTGCTGAGAGATTCTTTACCATCTGAGTCACCAGGGAAGCCCAAAAGATGTCAGAGTAACTTGCATTAACAAAACAAGATATCAGAATAAATAGCCTGTGTTATTGTGATACATGTAAGTTTAGAAAGCTTATACAAGAAATCTTAAACAAGTAGAATTCAAGTTAGATGAATCAGGACGCCAAGAAATTTTTGTGTGAAAATGGAAATTATTATGTGCTAGATAAAGATACCATGTTTTGAGTTTGGAGTCTATTTTGAATAGAGAAGTGTTATCCACATCATTTTCCACCTAAGATGTGATGAAAGTAAGACTGTGAAATTGGGGTTAAAAGAGGTAAATTTTACTTAGTACTCTTTTATCTCCTGTAAACAAGCCAGCTGAATTTTGGGCACTACTTAAATAACTACATAAAAAGAAAAAGAACAGACACACAACCAAAAACAACATTCACTATTTCCTTGATCAGAACGTTAGACTAATAAGCCTTTATATAATCACATGTCATATTATTTTGTACTCATTGGTTATTGTGATCAATGTCTTCCTTTTCCCAAAGGAAAAGGTTCCATGTGAAATGGTACATAGGAAGGAACAAGTTCAATGGAAGACAGGCTGAAAAATGAATCTTCATTTCTACAAGCACTAAAGGTCAAAATACACTCTTCTTAGAGTAATTGATAATCATATGTCAACTTGCAAATCCAAAAAATACACAGTAGAATTGTGGCTGTTACTACTCTCTGTATAACCCATTTTTAATTATTAATTTCTTAGGTTCAGAACCAGGCCAATCCTATAACTCGTACATTGCTTAGCACTTATCTCAGGCCACACTTTTAAGCATAGTATCTAATCATGATAAGGATAATGATGAGATATCTTAAAGGTTTACCCCTCAAAATCTACCATAGAAAACAAGAATTAAGATAATGACATATACTTTACTGGTTTTGACCTTTCACAAAATTTTGATAGAAGGAATTACTTCCAAGTTACAGGTTGTATACATTTTTAAATCTTTCCATATGTTAAATATGATATCAACTTGCAAAAGTCAAGGAGGTTTGGCTATCTTGCAATGAACTACATTATTAGCAAAACACTTCAAAGTAACTTAATTAATTCATCAATTAAATGTGAATAACTGAGCAAATTTCATGTAGAATGACATCAACTCAGTTTGTTAAAGCATAAAGTTAATGATGGTATGATGCTGCTCATATAAACTAATCACTCTCTGAAGTGGTACTTTCACTCCATGCTCACCACTGTCTTACAAACAGCTGTCCTGCACCATACAGAAACTTGGCTCAAAACTATGTTCATTTAAATAAAAATTCATGACAGAATGGGACATGTCACTATCATGTGCTTACACACTTTAACTAGGGTGACGGCTGGGGTCTAACCTTATCAATCTCTGCAACTTATATGTCAAGGTTGCCTGCAATATGTCCAATTTGCATGGACGTGTCCTAAGTAGTTGTTAGAGATGTGAAAGAGGATTCAAAGTCTATGTTTACATCCTGAAACCAGAAATTTAACAAGAAAAATTATGCTTGCCCTCAGATTCATCTTTTGAAAGTTGCTAACGACAGTCACTGAATTAACTGAACACTAGAGATCAGCAGGTTTCCTGGCCTGATAGAAAAGGTTGAGAAAGAAAGTCAAAAGAGGAAAAACAGAGTAAGAGCAAAAGAGAGGAAGAGTTTGCCAGAACTGGAGAGGGAGAATTTGAGGCTCTGTAAACTGAAAAAGAAGCTATTTTCAAGCTTTCTCCATTGCACATCAAAGGGATGTTTTTCTACTAGTATAGCCTATTTCAACTTACAAAATCTCAAATTTAAGGCTATATTACATGGCGTGAGGGACCATCAAAAATATAAATCCATAAACTATTTAATCTAGTATATTGTTACATCCTCATTAAATTAAAAAATTATATAATCTTCAAAATTAAGGTATGTAACCAAATAGACACAATGTTGGATATAAATAGAAATTCTCTCGAGCTATTTGAGTCACCCTGCAGTACGTCTGGTAGAATGGGCAGAGTACTACAGACAATAATGAAATTAATACAACAGGAAATGTGTTCTGAACATTATGTTCTTGGCAGGAATTAAGGTGATGCTATCATAGAGGACACCTGCTTCCAGAAATCCAATTGGGAAACTATTGCATTATTTCCCTGGGAACAAAGCAAACATACATTTTGAATGATGTGCATTATTTTGGGGATTTGAGGTTAGCATGGACAGAGATTTTTGAAGTATTCAGTATATTAAATCTTTCTTTATCCTCTAAATATTTTTTCTTCTTTGTCCTAGAAAAAGTAATTATTTATGCTACATTATCTTGAGTCATGGGGGACAGACAATATTACTAATCAATCTACTTTTAACTCTCAAAATAGATCTTAATTCATAAAGGATCTTTTTTTTCTTTTTTTTTGTCTTGGTCTTAGATGATGTGCTTGAAAACAGGTAACTACATACATCATCAGCGATCAGGCAAGGGTCATCAATATCTATTACAGTCTTTAAAAATTAGAGTGATTTTGATCACTGAAGACTGCCAATCTCCTGGGGGAGTATTGGCTGTTCATTACAACTGTTTTTCCATTACATCCTTACAAGAAGGATGTACTCTTATTCTAGTATCATACATGGGATGATGTATCAATTGCATAACTGTAACTATCACAACCTAAAGGAAAAGATTGAGCTTAATTTGTCTTCGTTGCCAAGTTAAATACTATGGAGCTTTATATATTCTGACAATAACGTTAAATTCATGATCAAAGATAACTTACAATATCCTCGCATTATACGCAGCTGAAATAATCCTTGGAATTTCAATTATTTTCTTTTATCGCCCTCTAGTGGCCATATATATGATGCTACTAACAACAAAATGAAAATGTTATACTTATTTTGTTTTGTTCTATCTAAAAGCCTTGAGGTTTTATTAACATCTGAAAATTCATTTTACAGTTAATGATAAATAACCATGCATATTCTTCAATTTAAATTATAAGCAAAATCTTGATTTCTAAAAATTCAGTATTGGCAGCAATAAAATTATTCGAGAAATATAATCAGTAAAAGGTTTGCTCTGGCTATTTATTAGTTTTGAACCATGAACATGAATTGATCCATAAAACTACTATAATGATTTTATATTATAAAATAAGGTTTTAGTGCTATATTTGATATAATTTTCAGGAAAAAGAAATTTTGGAATAGAATAGTAATATCTAAGATTAGTATTAGGAAAGTACCGGTATTGATGTTAGAATTTCTTCTTGGTTCTCTAACATATTTAGTAAAGTACGTTTATTCTCAAAGACACCTTAAAAATCATAATATACAATCAGGTACACCAGGTACATAAGCTGTTGAAATGTATTGATCTTGGGCTGCTATTTAAGCTTTCTAAGCCTCAGTTTCCTCATTGGTAAAGTAAGAAATTTGAGCCAGGTGATCTTGACTAACATCTATTTTAGATCCGTATATTAATATATCCCGTTTACAAGAACTAACTAGCAATCAACATCTCTGCTCTTGTTTCTCCTCTCTCCACTTGATTTCTAGAACACAAGTCAAAATATCTACTGAGTTCTCATTTTTTTTGACGCTGCTGCCTCCAGCTCTCTTTTGAAGGCTTCAGAGATGGTTCTTTTCAGAACAAAGGAATTCAGTGACATACAATGTTTATAGTCTCCTGTTGTTGTCAGTGCTAGTTACCAAGATGTGGCCCAGAGCCGAAAGAATGAAGGAAAAGGACCACAGGCAGAGGGAGGCTAGGCAGGCTCCTGTGGGTAAATGAAATTAGTTGACATTTCTACCTCTTCCAGAAGGGATATATGCCAAGAAGAAAGGTAAAATAAGCTCGGTGGCTAACACTGGAATGAAAAATGGACATAGATTAGATCACCCAAGCTTTGTAAATATTTATATATTTATATAACACAGATCTGAGACCATGTATCTATCTATAATATATATGTTGATTTTATAATGCATTGATTATATCAATAAAATTTATATTGCATTGAATGAGCTTTGATAGTATGATTTAACTAGACAGGAACATAAAACCTATGCATCAATAAAAAAGTTTTTAGATGTAAAAACTTAAAAAAATCTGATTAATCTCCAGCACATTTAAAACTCCTGGAAGAGAACATAGGCAGAACACTCTTTGATGTAAATCACAGCAATAATTTTTTTGGATCTATCTCCTAAGACAAAAGAAACAGTCAAAATAAACAAATCAGTTCAGTTTAGTTCAGTCTCTCAGTCGTGTCCAACTCTTTGCGACCCCATGAACCACAGCACGCCAGGCCTCCCTGTCCATCACTAACTCCCGGAGTTCACCCAAACCCATGTCCATTGAGTTGGTGATGCATCCAGCCATCTCCTCCTCTGTCATCCCCTTCTCCTCCTGCCCTCAATCTTTCCCAGCATCAGGGTCTTTCCCAATGAGTCAGCTCTTAGCATCAGGCAGCCAGAGTATTGGAGTTTCAGCCTCAACATCAGTCCTTCCAATGAGCACTCAGGACTGATCTCCTTTAGGATGGACTGGTTGGATCTCCTTGCAGTCCAAGGGACTCTCAAGAGTCCTCTCCAACACCACAGTTCAAAAGCATCAATTCTGCAGCGCTCAGCTTTCTCCACCGTCCAACTCTCACATCCATACATGACCACTGGAAAAACCATAGCCTTGACTAGACGGACTTTTGTTGGCAAAGTAATGTCTCTGCTTTTAAATATGCTATCTAGGTTGTCTATAACCTTCCTTCCAAGGAGTAAGTGTCTTTTAATTTCATGGCTGCAATCACCATCAGCAGTGATTTTGGAGCCCCAAAAAATAAAGTCTGACACTGTTTCCACTATTTCCCCACCTATTTCCCATGAAGTGATGGGACCAGATGCCATGATCTTAGTTTTCTGAATGTTGAGCTTTAAGCCAGCTTTTTCACTCTCCTCTTTCACTTTCATCAAGAGGCTCTTTAGTTCTTCTTCACTTTCTGCCTTAAGAGTGGTGTCATCTACATATTTGAGGTTATTGATATTTCTCCCAGCAATCTTTATTCCAGCTTGTGGTTCTTCCAGCCCAGTGTTTCTCATGATGTACTCTCCATGTAAGTTAAATAAGCAGGGTGACAATATACGGCGTTGACTTACTCCTTTTCTTATTTGGAACCAGTCTGTTGTTCCATGTCCAGTTCTAACTGTTGCTTCCTTGCCGGGAGCCAGCTCACGAGATCCCACCCATGACAGAGTCATGAGAAAGAGGACTGATCAAGCACGGCTTCTCAGGCCTCAGGGATTCTCGGGAGGCTGCCTCAGCGCTCACCTTAAAGATGATGTCTGTCTTTCTGATGTTTGCTACAATAAACCTCTTCTTATTTTCTGTGACTTAGACAAAAGGCCTATTCTGATTCTCTTCTAAAACAGATCTTTCTGAAACCTCTATCGACAAGGCCCCTGAACAGTAATACCCTAATAAAATTATCTGGGATATAGAGTATGCTAATTTAAATTCCTCTTGCTAGCATATTGGTTTGCTTAATAAATGTACCTGTGCCTTTAGAGCTAATGTGCATGGCTGCTCCTTAACAACAAAACAGCATTGAGAGCTTCCACACAAAAAGCCCCGATGGGCACAGAGCCCTTTGTAGGGAAGAAAGGCTTATTAAGAAATATAAGAGATATTGCTTTATGAAACTGTTACTTAGTCTATATTTACTCACTATGTTTTTGCTCTTAACGTATTTAGCCTATATAATGAAAGCATAATAGTTAGAGATTTATATAAATAAAAGTTTAGCTTTAATACAAATAATAAGACGATTGTTAATTCAGCTGGTGATTTTGCTAAGCACTGACCTTGGCGCTACATTGTTTTCAGTTTGCTATGCCATGACTTTATGGGACCACATTCTTCTCTGTTAGGCTCAAGGCATAAGATAGAGTACAGAAAACAGGTTTTACCTTGAAACTCTGAGTTTGTGAATTCTTTCTTTGTCATAATCTGCTGTGCCTGTATTCTTTAAAAAAAATGTAACCCTGGTGCTTTCTGTGTCTGATGCAAAAGTGTCCTAGCTGATCAACCCTTATCAGTAAAAGAGTCACCAGATGTTAGCAGGCCTCCAGGCCAGAAGATGATGTAAACAACTTTAAACATTTTGTAACTAAAAACATAAATAGTGTCCTGGTTCCGATAAGGGTCAAAAGCTGCTGACCCATTGATTTGATTTGGCATGACTTTACACTTTACATTTGTTTCTATGTACAACTAAAAATATAAAAGCTGTCTTAAAAACAATAAAGTCAGGAGGCTCTTGGAGACGCTAAGACTCGCTGTGTCTTCTCATTCGCATTGCTGACGCTGTCCTTCCTGAGGGAATCCCTGGACCAGCTGGAGCAGGACTCCGGCACTTCCTGACCTGCATACAGGTTTCTCAAGGGGCAGGTCAGGTGGTCTGGTATTCCCATCTCTTGAATAATTTTCCACAGTTTATTGTGATCCATACAGTCAAAGGCTTTGGTGTAGTCAAAAAAGCAGAAATAGATGTTTTTCTGGAACTCTCTTGCTTTTTTGATGATCCAGTGAATGCTGGCAATTTGATCTCTGGTTCCTCTGCCTTTTCTAAAACCAGCTTGAACATCAGGAAGTTCACGGTGCACGTATTGCTGAAGCCTGGCTTGGAGAATTTTGAGCATCACTTTACTAGCGTGTGAGATGAGTGCAATTGTGTGGTAGTTTGAGCATTCTTTGGCATGTCTTTCTTTGGGATTGGAATGAAAACTGACCTTTTCTAGTCCTGTGGCCACAGCTGAGTTTTCCAAATTTGCTGACATATTGAGTGCAGCACTTTCACAGAGTCATCTTTTAGGATTGAAATAGCTCGACTGGAATTCCATCGACCTCCACTAGCTTTGTTTGTAGTGAAGCTTCCAAAGGCCCACTTGACTTCACATTCCAGGATGTCCGGCTCTAGGTGAGTGATCACACCATAGTGAATATCTGGGTCGTTGACAGCTGTGCAGCGCAGGAGCGGCTGAGAGGAGCTACCCCACGTCCAAGGTGAGGAGCGGCGGCCGAGAGGAGCTACCCCACATCCAAATAAACAAATGGGTCCTAATTAAACAAAAGGTTTTGCACATAAAAGGAAACCATGGACAATACAAAAAGACAACCTATTGAATGGGAGAAAAATTTGCAAGTAATATGACCCATAAGGGGTTAACATCCAAAATATATAAACAGCTCATACAGTTCAACTGATATGGAAGCAAGCCTAGGTGTCCACCAATAGATGAATGGATTGGATAAAGAAGATGTGGTGTGTGTGGAATAAGCCTCTACCTCACCTAATCCAAAGGTCTGATAGTGTGTTAAAGTGAAGGGAAAACAAAATGATAATGATAAAGCTGTATGAAATTACAAAACTGTCGTGTAAAAATACAGACACAAAAGGAAAACTCAACATGGTCTTTCATTCTTTTTTATTATTTTCTGGTGATAAATACATAACATCTAACTCATGAATTGTTGAACTTTAATTTGGAAGATAATCATCTCAGTCAAGTTACAACATAATTACCACAGTGTCTACTAATCAGTATTTATGTTTCCATAACACTGTCATTCCAATACTGCATTACAATGGCTTCTCAACTTTTAGGAAGTATAGAACTGTGTTCTATGGCAAAGACTTCATTCCTGACAGACATGATACCCAGTTTTGGCTCTCACCTGGTTCCCATGCCAACAACACTCTTCACATGTAAAATGGTAGTAATCACAGTACTTACCTCATAAGTTAGAAATATGACTTAGTGACATGCTGCTGCTGCTGCTGCTAAGTCGCTTCAGTCGTGTCCGACTCTGTGCGACCCCATAGACGGCAGCCCACCAGGCTCCCCCGTCCCTGGGATTCTCCAGGCAAGAATACTGGAGTGGGTTGACATTTCCTTCTCCAATGCATAAAAGCGAAAAGTGAAAGTGAAGTCGCTCAGTCGTGTCCGACTCCTAGCGACCCCACGGACTGCAGCCTACCAGGCTCCTCCGTCCATGGGATTTTCCAGGCAAGAGTATTAGTGACATAACGCCTTAGTAATTTGGTGCATTACCTAGTAGAGGATAACTACTCAGTACATGTTAGTTATAAATATCAGTAATGTTAAGTCAAGGATAAGTCAAATCTATATTGAGTGAATAACAGTTGTTCATTATTAGGGACACATACTATGTTTATTTAGTCCATATGTTTCTACGGTTGTAAACTATTAAAATGAACAAATAATAGGTGTTTTATAATATATTGCATTTTTCTCTTAGAAATACCTTTAATATATGTTCCTTTACATAATATATTGCATGCGCCACAATCTGGTGAGCACATTTTTCTTCAATGAAATAAGTAGATAGGAAAATAATTCTAATACAATGTGATGCATGGTCACCTAGGAACTCAGCTTACACATGGCTGTAGTCATGGTTAGGTTAGGATGGTTTTACTTCTTCTTCTTCATTTTTTTCTTTTTCTTGTAGAACAGCAAGAAAATACTTGCAAAGATTTCCCAGAGGAGGTGACTTTTAAATTTGTTCTTGAAAGCTAAAACAGAGTCGGCGAATAGAGAAGAATAGGCTTCCCTGGTGACTCAGACAGTAAAGAATCTACCTGCAATGCAGGAGACCCGGGTTTAATCCCTGGGTTGGGAAGATCCCCTGGAGAAGGGCATGACAACCCACTCCAGGATTCTTGCCTGGAGAGTCCCCCAGACAGAGGAGCCTGGTGGGCTACAGTCCGTGGGCTCGCAAACAGTCGGACATAACCGAGCGCTGAGCGACTGAGTGTAGCATGGTAGAGACAGCAATAAAGTATTCCAGGCAGAAGGAAGTTTATGATCAAAGGGAAGAAGTATAAATAAACTAAACGTCACACATTTACACAAAGAAAAACTATATAATTAAATATAAGAATATAATAAGACTCAATGAAAACTATCAAACAAGATAGGGGAGTATAAAATGAGCCATAATCTCATATGATGATGCTATCTAAGGTAATTTTACTTTTATTTCGTGCGTGAGTGTTTGCGGGGGATAATAGAGGGATTGTTTCTATTTTTATTAGGATCTCGGGGAAATTCATGCCAAAAATGAGAAAAAGTGAAAATGAAAGTCGCTCAGTCATGTCCAACGCTTTGCGACCCCATGGACTATACAGTCCATGCAATTTTCCAGGAGTCCAGGAATTCTCCAGGCCAGAATACTGGAGTGGGTTAGCCTTTCCCTTCTCCAGGGGATCTTCCCAACCCAGGGATCGAACCAGGTCTCCCGCATTGCAGGTAGATGTTTTGACAGCGGAGCCACAAGGGAAGCCCAAAAATGAGAGAATCAAATACTCAAAACTCTGCTGGACTTTTGGCAAAGTTTGAAAGTCTACTTGCAGGTACTCACTGTGGTAAGCTGATATTCACTTTGGAATGGCTTTGGCAATACTTAATCTTTCATCACCAGTGACTGCCTGATTTTCTAAAGCCCAGCTTGAGGAATCAATTTGACTACTATCTTCTGTACTCCAACTTACTGCTTCTAGTATTCCATTGCAACTATGCTGTGATCAGATTTACATTTCACAGGGTGACTTAGTATAGAAGTTAGAGAAAATTTCAGGGAGTGAAGCTGTGTGTAGGGAGCCCAATGAGAAGGCTATTACAGAGGTCCAGTTAAGAGACAGCAATGATTGAGACTAGGTTTGTAAGAGTGGAAGGGATGTTTGGGTTTGAGATTTAGTTTAAAGATTTAATTGATGAAGCTTGGAGAATACATTGATGCAAGTTGTGATGAAAGAGTAGTTCAGGAAAAAAACGATACAAGAACAATATTGAAGTGCTTCACTGAAGCCACTTGACTGGGCAGTAGAACCATTTACTGAAATATAAAATCTAGGAGGAAAAAAAACAAAGGGCAATACCAGATTTGTACTTGAAGTGTTTATGACATGAAGGCTATAAAGCAGATTTAGAACTCAGGAAAACATCCTTTGTCTATGGAATTCTCCAGGCATGAATATTGGAGTGGGTAGCCATTCCCTTCTCCAGGGGATCTTCCCGACACATTAATCGAATCCCAGTCTCCTGCACTGCAGGCAGATTCTTTACTGTCTGAGCCACCAGAGAAGCCTAAGTAATAAATATTAAGTAATAACTAGCATATGTTGAGATAAATGTATCTTTATAATGATACATAATTTTTAAAAGTATATTTGCAGTCACAGGTTTAGATGATTTATGGAGAGATGATAAGCAGAGATCTGAGGAGGGATCTTTGAGCAATATTTGTCTAATTGATTTCATCCACATATGATCTATCTAGGATGATCATCATTTATGAATATGTGGAATCACTATTCAAAGATTTCTTAGAGCTCCAAATATGGCATGGTAAGATGAAAACTGCAATTCCATTTTTTCTTTACTTGTCTTAAATTTTCTTTCTCACTCCAACATATTTTGAAGTCTCCTTCCCATATTTTTTGTCTAGTTTCCTGTGGCTTTTCCCTTCTCTCCTTTGAAGGAAGGAATTGTTAGCAAGGGGACTGTCAAAGCCCTTCTTATGTCAAACAGGAAAGCCAACAAGCTTGTTCATCATTATCCATCTCCTGATGAAACAAAACTACAAAAGCAGTTACAACCACCAGATGAAGAGTGTAGGAGTAGGTCTGGCTGGCATCCATTTTCCCCCTTTTTCCCTCCTAAAACATGTTCCTCTGGCTCACATTTCCAAATACCACTTGCAACAAAAACAACATTCAGCAGATCTCTGACAAAAGAAAACAGCGACTACAATGGAACATTCACTCCCAAGTCTTGAAATATCCCCCAGTATATCAACATACCACCTACAGCCTAGAAAAATAAAATACAACCACCTACAACACCCTCCCACAGCCAGCGTGACTCAAACACACACTTTCCTTTTAACCTCACTTATAGAGAATGTCTACTCAGTTGAAAAATTAAAGTTTCCTGAAGTCAGCAATAAAATATAATACATTATTCAGCCACAATAGGTTTTACCAATGCTGAAAGATATTTCTGGATTTAAACTAAGAAAGTTAAAGTACATGTGTTTCACACAAAGGTTATAAATGTTTTCTTAATTGATAAACAAGAACATCTTTCACAGAATATAAGCTCAGTGAATGTCTATTAAATAGAACCAAAACTGTCATATTTCACTAAAGAGTTCATACTTGTAATAACCTATAATGGAAAAGAATATGAAAAACTACAAAAACAATATATATAATAGAAAAGAATTTGAAAACAATATATACATATAATATATATATATATGATTCAGTTAAAAATAACTGAACCCCTTTGATGTAAACCTGAACTAGCACGACATTGCAAATCAACTAGACTTCAATTAAAAAAAGAGCTCACACTAAGATTGTAATAATTATATAGGAGTCAAAATTGTTAACAAACTAGACAGTGTTCTTCTCTATGTTGAGCCATTAATAAAATGAATGTAAGGTTGTTTTTGAAAGAACCAGATGATTCCATGGTTTTCTATATCAACTGCAATACTACCATTTGTATCAGGTACTGTTAATTTTATACTCAATTATTGGGAATAACTATTTTTTTTAAATAAATATTTGAGTTTTGAGTTTGGGGGAAGCTTATCTATCTATGACTGATATTCCTCGAATGTGAACAGGATTATGTAAAAACATATACGGTTAGATATGTTTAGATTGAATGTTTATGCAATATGAAGGACAATCGTAACATTTTTGGAAACTTGTTTATATTATGAAACTTGCATCTTCTCTTTTAAAATTAATTAAAATATTTCCTGAGCTAGTGCTACTCACCTACACTACACTTCAGACTGAGATCATCAAGCATGGAGAGTTGGGGATGTATGAAATGTCACTACAGAGGAAAAGGATTCTAACGGTTGATGATTCCAATGACTAGAAACATGATGAGCAAAAAATATAGTACCAGAAAAGCAAACAACAAAATACAATCTTATCCTAAATTAATCATGATCTAGTCTTCTCAAATCCTAAATATTTAGTTTTGACTGCCTGCTCTTTTCCATGTACAGATCTTTGCTTTAAATTTACCTCACCACCAAGGATTTTACTGTCATCTCTACACTGACATTTCTATCTGTGATTTCCATCTAAAATCCCAGTTTTAAACTTTCAATGCCCCAGCAATTATTTACGTTGACAATGCAATCAAATCTTGTCCAACACAGATTACTTTAAAGAGTTTTCTTTCTGACATGTGTTTTTGTTGTAATCAGGACACTATTCATAATACTAAGGAAATTATTAATTCTATAAATAATATACTAATGATATGTTCTGAGCACTTACTATATTAAGCATACAGTCATGCACTTGCATGATTTCTTTTAATCCAATCAATTACCTGATGAGGTAGCTATTATCATTTCCACTTTTTTGCAAATAAACAAATTTGAACTTACAGAAAAAAAATGACATGTCTAAGGTCAGTTTTTAGGAAAGGGAAATCAGTGCTAAAATGAACAGATTTTTAATCCAGGGCAATCTTACTGTAAATATTTAATCACATAAATTATTTTGCTTCTCATTAACAGTCACTTAGGTCAAACGATTTAACCTGACTTTTCTCACTTCGTCAATGTCTTCCCTGATATCAGGTACCATCAATTATTATTCCACAGGACTTATCATGATATTGTGAAATACATACATACATACATATATATATATATATATATATATATATATATACCCACACATACATACATACAATCCAGTGAACAAGTGGAGATTCAGGGAAAGTGGTGCACCTGTGAAACTCCACACCTTTTCTTTATGCTTTGCCATATGCATCTCTTCTGTGTGGCTGTTCTTGAGTTAAAGCCTTTTATAAGAGATGGTTCAGTTCAGTCACTCAGTCGTATCCAACTCTTTGTGACCCCATGGACTGCAGCACGCCAGGCTTCCCTGTCCATCACCAACTCCTGGAGTCTGCTCAAACTCATGTCCATCGAATCAGTGGTGCCATCCAACCATCTTATCCTCTGTCATCCCCTTCTTCTCCTGCCTTCAATCTTTCCCAGCATCACGGTCTTTTCTAATGAGTCAGTTCTTCGCACCAGGTGGCCAAAGTATTGGAGTTTCAGCTTCAGCATCAGTCCTTCCAATGAATATTCAGGACTGATTTCCTTTAGGATTGACTGGTTTGATCTCCTTGCAGTCCAAGGGACTCCCATGAGTCTTCTCCAACATCACGGTTCAAAAGAATCAATTCTTCGGTGCTCAGCTTTCTTTAAGGTACAACTCTCACATCCATATGTGATTACTGGAAAAACCATACCTTTGACTAGGCGGACCATTTTTAGCAAAGTAATGTCTCTGCTTCTTAATATACTGTCTAGGTTGGTCATAAGAAATGGTAATGCAGTGAGTAAACAGGTTTGCTGAGCCACAGTGGCAAATTTATCAAAATCAAGGAGCAGGCCATTAGAACCTCCAATTTGTAGCCTGTTGGTCAGAAGCCCAGGTAATACCTAGGTTTACAACTGACTGGTATCTGAGTGAGTGTGTGTATGGGGTGGAGGTCGGGAGAATCTAAAGAGAGTAACCCTCAACCTATGGAGTTTGATGTATCGCTGGATAGACAGTGACATATCTGAGCTAAATTATCAGACTGCCCCCAATCCCTTTTCACACATACACACACTAGAATTTGGTCCAGGAATACAAAAAGACTACCAGTTAGTTCCATTTCCATTGCTACAAACCTGTTTGCAGTAAATTACAAAAGTGACCACTATTTTTTTGCAGATATACCCACTATCAAGTGAAGTGCAGTTTGCTGTTGTTGTTTTAGTTGCTAAGTTGTCGCCAACTCTTTTGCACCCCATGGACTGTAGCCTACCAGGTTCCTTTCTCCATGGGATTTCCAGGCAAGAATACTGGAGTGGGTTGCCATTTTCTTCTCCAGGGGATCTTCCCAACACTGGGATCAAATGTACAGCTCCTGCATTGGCAGGTAGATTTTTTACCCACTGAGCCAAAAGGGAAGCTGGAGTACAGTTATCTACACCTTGAATCTGGGCTGGCCATAGAACCGTCTGGAAATGAGGTTGTATGAGTTCTGAATCAAAGTTTGAAGACACTTCTCAAGCTCTCCTCTCCATCTTGAAAGCTCTGCCACTGCTGGCTACTGAACACACCTGAATTATCTAAAAACTAAAAGAAAAACATCAAAGACCTCTCAGCTACTAAAACACCTTCACAGACTCCTGTCCTAAAGCTACCATGAATTTCCCTATATAATGATGTCTGAAATCATGCAAAATCCAATAAATCTGTGACTAGTTCTTCAGAATCATACTTTAATTACACATAATGAATTATTAATGCAAGAAAAATGTTTATTTGAATTACATTTTGTTATAAGAAAAGAAAGATAAATATTGCTATAGTGCAATAATCCTGGTGGGTATGATTATCTGAATTGAGGCTTTTGAAGAAAAGATAAGGCGTGAATAAGTGGACAACAAGTCACCTGAATGTTGGTCACCAGAATAAGACTCAAGTTTTTTTAACTGAACTGTTAATAGTTTGCTGTTGCTGTAAATGAAGACAGAGAAGCACCTTTACAATTTATGTTTATCACTCAAAGTTATAGAAATAAGGAACAAAGAACAGAAGCAAGATATATAAAGATTGTAACAAACTAGAAGAATGAAAGTCACATTGCTTAGACTCATTAGAAAAATCGCCCAACGCAAACATGTTAGAATAGTGGTGAGGAAAACCTGGCTTAAGAAAATTCGATATTTAGCTCATCGAATTTTGTTTAGTTTCCTCATAGCTCAGTCAGTAAAGAATCTGCCCGCAATGCAGGAGATCCAGGTTTGATTCCTGGGTCAGGAAGATCTCTGGAGAAGGAAATGGCAACCCACTCCAGTATTCTTGTCTGGAGAATCCCATGAACAGTGGAACCTGGCAGGCTATAGTCCATGGGATCGCAAGAGTCGGACATGACTTAGTGACTAAACCACCAAACAATAAGCCATTAAAAAACAAAAACCAGAATGGATTTTATTCTTCTACAGTTTCAACACAGAAGAGTAATATGACTTATAAAAAGTTGTAAGGTAATTTGGAATCCCAAAGCATGAGTACAATGTTTGAGTTTGCAAGATGATGAAACCCATGTTCTTTTTATATTCACGAGGAGGAAACACTTTTCAGCTATGGGCTCTCTGTTGCAAGAGGAATAGCACCAAACTTTATTTCAACCTTTCAAAGTAAATTGAGATGAAATAATGTCACACATGGAAACTTTAAAAGAACTAGCGTCAATATAATTCATAAAATAGTTAAGCTTTTTCAAGTTAAATTCCATGAAATACTAGATAAACTACTTGTTCTTAGAAAAACTGGGATAATGCACCAGAATCTAGAAAGATGCTAGAAAAGTAAGTGTTAACTTCAAGTACACAATAGTATATGTGAACATTGGTTTATTATTAAGATAACAAATATTATTATTTTGTTAAATAATCTAGTCCCCAGTAAAGGTCAATGAAAGGATTCCCCAGTGCTGGTCAATGAACTATTACTATATTCTAATATCTGAATACTGATCAAAAACCAGTCAGGTAGACAGGACTGATGTTTTCATGACCATATTTAGCCCTCCATTGGTTTTATGTAACTTGGTGAACACAATAAATTGATTCCCTCAATTTTCGCTTCCTTATTTTTAAAGTAAAGCTTTTTTTGGCTCAGGTCTTGCTAGTTTTTTATTGTTTATTATCTTATGCTAAATATTAGTTCTAAAATAATGTTCATATAAAAGGAATCATTAGTATTATAATTTTACAGATGATTTGCATTGATTCACTAAATGAAAAAGTTGATGTACAGTATGGTTACAATAAATTTTTTCTAATTCTATCTTTCCATTTAAAAATTTTCCTTAGGAAAAAGCATGGTTTTATTTCTATGCTAATAACTTAGTATAGTATAAATTACAAGCACTATTTTTTAAGTGAACTATTATTAATATTCCTGTCTTCCTGTACATATAAGCATATATTCCCACAAGGTGGTGCTCTTTATTTAAAAATTCCAATGGGAAGTAGTTTTGTTCTGTGTTTGCATAGTGCTCAAAGACATAATACAGGCTTCACAGCATATTGTAATTGATCAGATGAGCAATTAAGTTGTGGTAGCAATTCAGTTATTGAATATTTAGAGATTTTAATAGTTAAGATCTGAATGGCAAAATGCATTCTATTCAGAAGCAAAAACATGGCAGGAAAACATAGTAAGAATATAAGTTTGTATGCAACAGAAGTTCTTCTCTGGAAATAGAAGGAACCTAGAATACAACATGTAAACTGTCTAGAAAATCTCCATTATTAAGTACAAAGAAGTCATACATTAAGCACATTTTATTAACTAGACTTCAGCTATCAGGGAAGGAGGGAGGAAAGCAAAGAGATGGGGAGAAAAAAATAGAAAAAATGAGAAAGAAGGAAAGAAATAAAGAACTTGAATAGTGACAGTGATTATTTTTATCCATCCATCTTGAATATGAGGTGAGAAGACTGAATTTGCTATTTCTTCAGTGCCCTTAGTTCCCTCAAGCCTCTCAGAGTATTGTTACATTTCACCTTTCTGAGGCTCAAAATAATATTCAAAATTTTATATTATTTGTTCACATCACTCATCAGTACATGCCAGAGTTTATCCAGTAACCTCTTCTTGATTCTTTGTCTCAAGGCCAGCTTCAAAGGTGATGATTCAAAATTGTGTTACTTTAATAATGCTATTGAAGGCTACAAGAGGCTCAGAATCTTAATTATAGTTACTAAAGGAACATGACAAATCCTCACATAACAGTGAAATGTGGGTTTAATTTTACAGATGAGAAAACCGATGCTCTGTGAGAATAAGTAGCTGGTCTAAAATCCAAACACTTATTAAAGTGATAAAATTGCGATTAAACCCTAAGGTCATTTCTTAAGACTTTATTTCTATCTCATATAATCATGGTATTTAATAAATATTCCCTCTCAAAAAGAGAGAATATTTAGTTTCCCTCAATGAAACTAAAATCTAATATTGCATTTTAAAGAAAGCATCCCCTTGTGATTAATTTCAAAGAGGAGTTTCCAGTTACAGTTTTGACCAGATAAAAGAAAACCAGTGATCTTAGTTCCATTTCTGCCACTAACAAGATATGACCACCATGGAAAGGTTGTCTTTCTGAATCCTGATACCCTTAATTGTAAAGTAAAGGTGTACAGTCATACAGTCTGTGAGGTCAATTCTAGTTCTATAGTATATAAGCATAAAAATTGACTGTAAAAGACCAATTCTATCATATAGATGATTCAAAGTTTGGATTGGGTATAGGTTTGTACCCATCTTTTTTTCATTTGGATTTTATATATAAACATTTTAAAGTTTACTATTTGAACTGGCTATGAAATTAAGAATAGGATACAATCAAAATTTATTGCTCATAGAAGCTATCAAAAGCAATGTGAATTAGATTTGTGGATTGACAAAAATGTCATTGGCAATTTGTTTCAGAATTCCTGATCCCATCTTAAATAGTAAAAAGTAGCATAAGGACTAAAAACACAGAAGTGACAGTGACTACTCTGAATGTATTACTAAGGAAAATTCTCGAAATGAGAGGCAAACAGTCCTAAACGTTGAATCATTTGACTCATGAATCCCTTGTTTATATACAAATAAATTCGTATAGTCACTATAGCGGGGGATAGAACTTAGTTCCCTACTTACCTCTATTTCTATAACATTCACAAACATTCAGAAATTTTCCAGCAGGAAGCTTATTTAAGGTCCTGTATTGCATATTTTGGGGTTTTCATAGTGACTTAGAGGGTAAAGAACTGGCCTGTAGTGCAGGAGACCTGTGTTCGATCCCTGGGTGGGGAAGGTCCCCTGGAGAAGGGAATGGCTACCCACTCCAGTATTCTTGCCTGGAGGATTCCATGGAGAGAAGAGCCTCGCAGGTTACAGTCCATCGGGTCCCAAAGAGCCGGACACGACTGAGCAACTAACACACACACACAAATCTGCATATTTTCCTCTAATTTTCCTCAGTTTTGGCTTGGACTTCTCTCCTTCCACACTTTCTCCATAAAAGACCTTACCTATTCACATGCCTTTCAACATTATTTACATACTGGAGTCCTTGAAATTTAAATCTCAATCCATACCAAAAAAACTCACCTATGTGAAGCTAAAAAACATCCTTCTCCCCAATTTTTATCTCCCTTGTGTTCTCTGCTCTGGTAAATTTCATGAACATCTATCCATTAGCTCAGCTCAAATCTTAGGAAGGCATTTTTAATTTTTACTCAACATGTACTTGCAATCCATCAGTAAGTCATCAGTTCTAACTTCAAAACATACCTCAGCCTCCTTTACTTCTCTATTGCCATGATTCTACACCAAACTCCCACTATCTCTAACCTGGACTTCCATGGTATCCTATCCCCTTACCAGGTTCTTCTTGCTTTAATTCTTATCCTATTCTACTCAGTTTTTAAGAGTATCCAGCATATTATTTTAGCACATAAGTTTTATGTAATTGTCTCTTCGAGAGTTGGACCATAAAGAAGACTGAGTGCCGAAGAATTGATGCTTTTGAACTGTGGTGTTGGAGAAGACTCTTGAGAGTCCATTGGGCTGCAAGGAGATCAAACCGGTCCATCCTAAAGGAAACCAGTCCTGAATATTCATTGGAAGGACTGATGCTGAAGCTGAAGCTCCAATACTTTGGTCACCTGATGTGAAGGGCCAACTCATTGGAAAAGAAGCCTGATGCTGGGAAAGACTGAAGGTAGGAGGAGAAGGGGATGACAGAGGATGAGATGGTTGGATGGCATCACTGACTCAACGGACCTGAGTTTGAGCAAACTCCAGGAGATGATGAAGGACAGGGAAGCCTGGTGTGCTGCAGTCCATTGGGTCACAAAGAGTAGGATACAACTGAGTGACTGACCAACAGCGACTTCCTATAGCACTTGAAATAAACTCCTGTAAGACCCAACATGACAAGGCTATTGCCTCTTACTCCAATCAAATGCAGTACTCCAAGCAAATGTACTTTGTTGTTAACTTACTAAGCTTTTGTCACTCTTAATCCCTGTCTTAGTTTCCCAAGAGTGCTATAATAAATTACCAAAAGCTTGGTAGCTTCAAATGACAGAAATGTATAGTTCTGGGCGCCGCAAGGCTGAATTATTTGGTTCTTTCTGGAAATTCTGAAGGAGAATCTGTTCCATGATTCTCCCCTGGTTGCTGGTGATTGTTAGCAATCCTTAGCAGTCTTTGATTTATAGGTGCCTAATTCCAAACCCTGTCTCCATTTTTACACGACATTTTCCTTTGTGTCTTTCTATGTGCTCTCCTCTTCTCATAAGGATGCTAACGACTGGATTTAGAGCCCACTTTATATCAAGATGTTTTCATCTCAAAATTCTAAGCTATATCTATAAAGACTATACTTCCAAATAAGGTCACATTCCAAGATGCTGGGTAAACATGAATTGGAAGGGGGCATTATTTAACCCTCTACACTCCTCAGGTTATTACATCTGCCCAAATATTCATCAACTACTCTTCTTTATTGAAGTCACTTCCTCAGAGAAAACGTCCTTGACTCATCTTCCATTCTGTTGTTTCCTTCACAACACCAGTCAAATATGTATAATTTCAATACTATATTTAAATGTAGCATATAAAATACATACATATATATGGACATATATATATATATACACTAAATGTATAAATAGAAGACATACAGTAATGTGTTTGCATGTCTGTTATTATGTACATAAATATTTAAAATTTCTGTCTTCCTGATATACCATGATGTCATACCTTATGCATTGCTTCATTTAATTAGCCACACTTTAAGCTAATATATCATGCTTTGCTTCAAGCTTTTTTGACCTTATAGCACAGACAGATCCAGAGGTGGCCTCCATGTTCATTCCTTCCATAAAATCCTCTTTTTGAGCAACTGCAGGGGGTTGACAAAAGGGATGAATATAGGGGCCACTGTTGAGCATCACAGGGCCTGTGATTTGCTTCTTATTAAATAAAATACAGATATATATGCATGTCTATATATGTGTATGCACATACACATACATGTACATATAATAATATCACCTAGCCCACAACTTGATTGCAACCAGTTAAAACCCTCAACAGAGGAGTCACGTAAGCTATTCTCAGATTCCTGACCCACAAACTGAAATAATATGTGTGTCGTTTTGAGCCTATCGTGCGTGTTTAGTTGCTAAGTTGTGTCCAACTCTTTTGCTATCCCATGGACTGTAGCTTGCCAGGCTCCTCTGTCCATAGAATTCTGCAGGCAATAACTCTGGAGTGGGCTGCCATTTCTTCTCCAGGGGATCTTCCTGACAACAGGGATCAAACCCACACCTCCTGCATTGCCAGGTGGCTTCTTTACCACTGAGCCACCAGGGAAGCGCCTTTAATTCTATTAGGTTGTATTAATTTGTTATATAGCAATAGGAAACTGATATACCTCATAAAACAACTTGAGAAGTGCTTCTCTTAGAACTTTAATAGTATAATTCCTTTCTTAAATGATTACAGATTCACAGGTGAAGCCATCATTTCCTGGATTTCCCTTTGTGCGAGTTTTTTTTAATTGACGATTCCATCACTTTCATACAAAGTATTTGTACTTTTTTATTTCTTGGGTTAACATTGTTAAGATGTACTTGCTTAGGAATTTTCACATTTCATTTACAGCTTTAAATGCACCCACATAAACTGTGTTTAAACTTCCATTATTTTAAATTTTACCAACCCACCAGGGAATAATCAGTTAATTCTTTAAAAAAAATGTTTTGCTTTGCTTATACTCTATATTAAATATTTCTACTTTATTAATTTTTGTTGCTTGCTTCATTTTTGCCTTCTTTCTCTATACCCTAGGTTTCATTTGCTGTTATATTTCTGGCTTTTTGAGATAATGCTTGGATCATTGATTTTTGGCCTTAATCTGTTCTAATCTATTTTAATGATATACAATGGCCAGGACATGGAAGCAACCTAGATGTCCATCAGCAGACGAATGGATAAGGAAGCTGTGGTACATATACACAATGGAATATTACTCAGCCATTAAAAAAAATACATTTGAATCGGTTCTACTGAGATGGATGAAACTGGAGCCCATTATACAGAGTGAAGTAAGCCAGAAAGAAAAACAACAATACAGTATACTAATGCATATATATGGAATTTGAAAGATGGTAACGATAACCCTATATGCGAGACAGAATAAGAGACACAGATGCATAGAACAATTTTATGGACTCTGAGGGAGAAGGTGAGGGTGGGACGTTCTGGGAGAATAGCATTGAAACATGTATATTATCATATGTGAAACAGAACACCATTCCATGTTCGATGCATGAGACAAGGGCTCAGGGCGGGGGCAATGGGATGACCCAGAGGGATGGGATGGGGAGGGAAGTGGGTGGGGGGTCCAGGAAGGGGAACACATGTAAACCCATGGCTGATTCATGTCAATGTATGGCAAAAACTATTACAATATTGTAAAGTAATTAGCCCCCAACTAAAATAAATAAATTTATAAAAAAAAAAAAGAATAAAAAATAAATAAATAAATAAATAAATATGTCTTTAAGTGACACTAACTTCATCCTAAGATTTTTCAGGATGTAGTAGTCTGATATCACTGAATTCAACATTTTTTAATTTTTATTTTGAATTTTCTGACCATGAGTTAATTAGAAATATACAGCATACTTTCCAAAAACTTACATACTTTCTATTTATCACTTTTAATTTCATTTTTATATTAATTTCTAGTTGAATTCTGATATTATAAAAGAACATACTTTGTATGATTTCATGTCTTCAGAATTTTTCAAGTATTTCTGTAAGACCCATATTTGTTCAGTTTGGGGAAATAAAATGCAAGATTCTTTATACATTACTGAGGAAAAGTTTATCACATTGCTCAAATTATCATTATCTTTACAGTTTTTTATCTTCTTTAGTCAGGTATTGAAAGAATTATTGAAATGTTCCACCATGACAGAGGACATTTTTATTCTCCTTTTATTTCTGCTAACTTTTGTTTTCTAAATATTTTAAGTGTTTGTTACCATGTACATAAACATTTAAAATTTCTATCTTCCTGGTATACCATTTTTTTTTATATATAAGTTTCTCTTTTTATATTTAGCATTTCTTTATGAAAGACTACACTTTCTGGTATTAATGTAGCTATACCTGCTTTATTTTGTTAGCTGGTTTTCTATGGTATGCCTTTTCTACCATTTTGGTTTCAACCTTCATTTCCATATTTTAGAATTCTTTTACAAACTACATATAGTTTAAAATTTTTTTTCTGACAATCTTTATTTCACACTGACTATTTTTCACTTGTATTTATGTAATTACTTAATACATTTACTTAAAAGTTAGAATAATGATCTTGTTTGTAATGTCAAACTTCAATGAATTATCTGGCCTTTTAGAGAATGGTCATATGAATTTAATGAAACAGTGTTTCTAGATATGAATACTAAGATTTTTAATTCTTTTTTTTTTTTTGCAAAAAGTGTTGTTCATAGAAGAAAAATAGTCAATTATGGATTACTCATTTTAATCTATGATGAAGAAAAGGAAAAATAGAAAAATAATTAGCATTAAAACAAAACTTTCCACCACACTACAATAAGAAGATATTGTTCCTATGAGTAAGACAAAAGAATATCTGAAGAATGTATTATGTAGCCAAAAGATAATTTTTCAAATTTCAGGGAAGCTTGAATGTTTTTGACCAAATATTAAATTTTTAATATTATAACTCTTCTATTTTTCCTATGAAGTGAAAGTGAAAGTTGCTCAGTCGTGTCCGACTCTTTGCAACCCCATGGACTATAAAGTCCATGGAATTCTTCAGGCCAGAATACTGGAGTGAGTAGCCTTTCCCTTCCCCAGGGGATCTTCCCAACCCAAGGATGGAACCGAGGTCACTCGCATTGTGGGCAGATTCTTTACCAGCTGAGCCACAAGGGAAGCCCAGGAATAGTGGAGTGGGTAGCCTATTCCCTCTCCAGCGGGCCTTCCTGACCCAGGAATCGAACCGGGGTCTCCTGCATTCCAGGCGGATTCTTTACCAGCTGAGCTATCAGGGAAGTCCATTTTTTTCCCTATAATACTTATAACTTTATATATCAATAACTTCAAATATCTTTTCAAAAACAATTTAATAGCCTATCAAAACATCTGTGAGGCAGATTCCTATTATGTGGTGTTCTTAACACAACACAGATTTTATTTGAAAAGTAAGAATTCTGTATAATATTAACTTTATTATGAACATATAATCAGACTCCTTTTTAAAGTGACTTTGGTGATTATAACTAATGTTAAGTGAAAAATAAGCATATGCATGTAATTTCAGCATTTACATTTTGCTTATTCATGTTTCCCTGAGTGTTCATTTGAAAAAGACAATCTTTACTGGGAAGTAGCTAGAGTGAGTTGCTTTCCTTCCAGATGTAGTATTCTTTCACATAGAGGCACAAGTTCCTAGACAGGACCAGAGGAAAAGGAAGCTTTATGCTGCCTCCTCTGGAAGCCCAATGAGGAAAAAGGGGAGCCACAGAGTTTGAAGTTTCTAACCCTGCTAAGTTTTGCTGAATACTAATGGTAGAAAAGGGCAAATCCTCAGAAAACGAGCTCGTTTCTCATTTTGCCAGAGGAGGTGGAGTGTCACCTCACTGGGATTGCTGGAAAAGCAGCAGCAGCAGCAGCTCTAAATCTGTGCAAATCCTATTGTCCCAGGTTATCTGGACTGGCCCCCCAGACCTCCTTTTAAGAAAGCCAGCTGTGTGCAGTCATGGGCTTCCCTGATAGCTCAACTGGTGAAGAATCCACCTGTACTGCAGGAGACCCCAATTTGATTCCTGGGTCAGGAAGATCCCCTGGAGAAGAGAAAGGCTATCCACTCCGGTATTCTGGCCTGGAGAATTCCATGGACCACAGAGCGTGGGGTCACAAGAGTCAGACGCGATCTAGTGACTTTCACTTCCACTGTATGCAGCCATGACTCTTCTATCAGAGAAGAGCCAAACAACCCTTGGCCCAAAGCCTAATCTCCCTGAGGCTGAACAGGTGTTTAGCCATTAAGCTGCACAGGCACATGGAGGGTGCCTGGGGCTTCCTAAAAAATAAAACCACATATACTTAAAAAAATAGCTCAGACCCCTTAAGTCTTATATTCTAAGATTCAGTAATTACATTTAAACTGATATACTGTATATAAGTTGTAGTAGTCAGTTTTATGAGTTGCTGAAGTCTGTAGAATTGAACTCTTTTTGGATACAAGAGAAAGACATCCTTAATTCCTTCCATCTGAAATAAAGGTTTTAATTAACTGCAAATTAGATCTTCAAGATTTGGTTCAATATTCACCTCTCAAAATAAATCTTACAAAAAATAAAAATACAATCACCCCCCAAACACACTTACCATGGTTATTTCCATTTAAAAGAAAAGCAATTATTTATCTATGTACCATTTTTTACACTTATCAATCATGTTTTCAAAAGAAACAACTGCTAACCAGTTAAAGTACAAAAATCTATAGAGCTTAATTGATATCTTTCATTTCTTCTCAAGTGCCCAGAATAGTATTGCACACATAATAGGCATTACAAATATGTTTCCTAAATAAAACTTTATTTTTATTTTATATTTTCCACATTTTAATGAGCAGTTACATGTATAAAGCTGTATTCATCCATCTGTCTTTTCAGATAAACACCCAAAATTATAAGCATCTTTGATCAAGAATAAAAATAGTTCCACTTTATTATGTTGGATAAGAACAGTCTAATTAGAAACCAGCCTCTTGTTTAGTCAAGAAACTAAAAAAAGATGCCATTTTTTGTAGGGTGAAATATATATTAAAATGTATATATAAAAATACATATATAAATATGGATGTATATACACACTTAAATGTGTGTATATATGCTTATATAAATATACACATATTTAAATAAATTCATGTATAGTAAAAATAAAGAGAAAGAAAAAAGCAACTAGGAAAAGAACATAATACAAGTATGTACAATGTCTATAATTGAAATTATATTACTATTTTTGACAGAATTATTATATAGATTCTAAGAAACAGATAGGTAAATGAAAATGATTCACATTAAGCTTTATATGATCAGAAAACTGAGTATATATTAATATATAGTTCAATGTTTTATTATTAACAAAAATAATATATCTTTGCAATAATGCAAGTTCCTAATTTATTTTACTATGTCCTTTTTCATTAACATATTGCTTTTGCCTCAAAAAATTTCAAGTACTATACCTTTATTTTTATAGATTGATTAGAAATTACTGGTAAGTGACAAAGACCTTTATCTGTAATAAGTTGTTATTACTCTCAGTTTCTCATATAACTTCACCTATAATATAAAAAACATTTCTAAAGTGTCTTTTATATTAAAACACCAGTGAAGCAATATTCTGAGAGATCTCAAAAAAATGCTTCCACATTCAGTGTTATTCTAATGCAACCTTTGGATGTTAGTCTATAATTCATACCTTTTTTGCTCCCTTTGATATTTAAGATGATTCAAATTTTTGAATACAGGAAACCATGTTCAAAGATACCCTCTAATTAATTAGTGTTGAAATACATATATTTAAATTGGTCTAATCAATAAAGCATTAATAATTAGGAAAACATCTAACATGTAAATCTTTTGGTGTCATTTACACTAAGCATTACATTTCTCTCATAAAATTCCTGCATATGAACTTTCATTATTTTTGCTACATATTTATGACACTAATAGTTTAAGTACCTATTCTGACTAGTTAAAATATTAATAAATTAAATAATTAAAATGAAGTTATTGATTCCTTTCTTTCCTATCCCTTATCCATATTTGCATAGAGGAAGCAAACATCTGATTCAGTTGTTATGTGTATCTCTAAACTCTAAGGGATACACATTAATTTTTTTACCCCTTACCTTATATAACATGGAATTGCCTGCTGATGTAGCTGCTGAATAAATATCCAAACAGAGATAGCACTGCTTTCTTCCACGAGTCATTGCTCTGGGTCCATTCTCATTTGGCTTAGGAGAAGCACACCCTTCTCTTTTTCATGAGAGTTAAAACTCTGCACCAATTCTTACCAGCTGAAATTCTGCTAATAAGTCCTGTCTGGTCACCACTTAGAGAGGCTAAAGGTGGTGATTCACAGCGGCAGTACTGCTGCTGCTGCTGCTAAGTTGCTTCAGTCGTGTCCGACTCTGTGCGACCCCATAGACGGCAGCCACCGGGCTCCGACGTCCCTGGGATTCTCCAGGCAAGAATACTGGAGTGGGTTGCCATTTCCTTCTCCAGTGCATGAAAGGGAAAAGTGAAAGTGAAGTCGTCAGTCGTGTCCGACTCTTAGCGACCCCATGGACTGTGGCCTACCAGGCTCCTCCATCCATGGGATTTTCCAGGCAAGAGTACTGGAGTGGGGTGCCATTGCCTTCTCCAGTGGCAGTACTGACATTACTGTAATTATTAATTAACAAGTCTACGGTGAGTATGGTCTTCCCTGGTGGCTCAGTGGAGACCCGGGTTACATCCTTGGGTCAGGAAGATCTACAGAAAGAAATGGCAACCTACTCCAGCATTCTTGCCTGGGAAATCCTACGGACAGAGGAGACTGGTGGGCTACAGTCTATGGGGTCACAAAGAGTCAGACACGACTTAGTGACTAAGCACGCACGTGTCGTATGTCTAACACTACTCCATACAATGTGGAGATACCACCAGTGATACTATGCTTTGAGGCTCTAAGTATAACTTTAAACCAACAATGAAAGTTCCATTTCTTTTCTTTTACTCTCTTATTTATTGAAATTTTTCAATACCTGGTGCACATTATTTCTGTCTGAAGACCTACTAGATTCTTCTTCATTCATTTGTTCATTGGAGTGTATAGTTATAAGCTAGAGAGAAATTTCTGCTTTCAAAGGGATTATATTTAGTGATATTAAACAAGACAAATAAGATATTCGGTATCCAAATGTATCCTTATGCTTTGGCATTGCCGTTATTTTTCCCAATGGTCAATATTTGAAGTTACCCTTGAGTCCTATTTCTTTTCCCACTGGAAGATTCTACTAATACTGCCTTTGTAAGTTTTTTATTCTCTACTATTTTAATTCCTGCTACCACTAGCATATTCTGAAGTACACTCATGTAATCTCATTACAGAATTATTATAAGAGGCTCAATCCCTTTCACCATGCAGCATTCTGCTAGTTATTACATTAAGCACACAAATATGATCATATATATCATGCGTTTGAGTTTTGTTCTTATTTATTCAGCAAATATGCATCAAGGGACTCATATGACAGGTATTATCCCAGATCTTTGCAATATAATAGTGAACAAATGAGACAGTCTCTAACTATATGGAGTTTTTATTATAATAGAAGAAAACAAACAATAAGCACAAAAGGGGCAGAGAAAAGAATATTAGATGATCTCTCTGATAAAGTAGCTTTTGAACAGAGACCTAAAGAAAGTGAGGAAGTAGGCTTAGCAGGTATCTGTGGAAACATCATGGTAAGCAGAAGGAACAATGGCAACAGCGTGCCCTTGTAAAGGGCTAGAAAATTGTTAGTGCAATCAAAGTGGAATGAACTATGGAAAGGAAGCTATGACTTGAGTTCCTAGAGACACTGTAAGGAGAGACGTCATGAAAGGTCTTAGAAACCACTCCATGGGCTTTGGGGATTTTATTCTGATGGGAAGCCAACAATGATTTAAGCCTTGCTGTGACACGAGTTGACATATTCTAAGAAATTTTTCCTGCTTTCGCTGAGGAAGGATATACGAGAAAGTATGGTGATTCAGACCAGGGCAGTAATTTTGTAGGGGTGGTGAAAATTGGTTAAATTATGAATAAATTATGAAGACAAAACCTACAGGATGACTCTAAGGTTTTGACTTTTGGAAATAGTGGCATAAAATAGACAATAATTTTTAGCGATAAAATGCAGATTTTTGGAAACTGACAGAGAAGACCAGAAGCTCCGTTTTTAATCCATCATGCTTTAAATTTCTATTGGATATAAAAGTAGATATGTCAAATATTTAGTTGGATTATACAAGTCTGAAGTTCAGGGAAGCGATCAGTCTAGAGATGTAAATTACTCAATCATCAGTGTCTAGATGGCTGTAAAATAGGTTAGGATTATCAAGGGAGTAAATATGGGTAAAAAAGACTGCAGGGTCCACATAAATAATCCATCAAACTGGCTTTTCAGTTCCTTGATGTCATCAGTTTCAATGAACTTCATGCCCTCTGTACTTCATCTGTTTCCATGACCACAACCTGGATCTTACTAGCATCTGGGAATGTTTTGGTCCTATAGTGCTTAAATCAAGCATCCTACTCTCTTGTAACTTCTTCCTACACTCAACGTACTGGTTTTTCAACTTATTGAGATCCTTTCCTATATTCACTGCAATTCTTATTCAGCTTAGACTTTATGATATTCTTGCTAATATTTTCAATTACCTTGCTTCGTTGGTCTTCCATAGCAATTGCCTGTCAGAACAACAACCTGAAATCAAAATGATTGCAGGCATTCCCTGTGCTATACTTGAACTACAGAGCTCTGTTGAAGCAAAAGCAAACACAGATTAATTTACATATTTATAACCAGTACAAATTCACTACCTACAACAAGTAGACCCTAACACTTTCCACTAATCCATCTATGGTTTGCATAGTTCTTCCACAATCCATAATGGCTAAATATATCTTCTCTACGTTCTTAAACTATCTTAACCCATCATCTCCCCACAACAGTCAGCTAATTAGCTCTTTTTTACTTTGTGGGGAAAATAGAAGCCATTTAATGGAAACTGTCTCAGCTTTATAAGAGCCCCCTAAAAAAATGTTTGCATCAGTTTCCATTCTATTTTTCTACCCTTATTTTACATTTGAAGTGACATTGCTCTTTCTATATAAGATGCCCTGGAGTCCATCTTATTCTGCTTCATCCAGTGACCTATTAACTTCTCTTGCCTCAGTAAATTCTTTTCCCTCTCTATGAGCTTTCCATATGTTTCAACACACTCAAATTTTCTCTCCTTAAAACAATTTCTCTCAACCTCATCTCTAACATTCGCTATTATTTGTTTTCACTTCCTTCATAAAATTAAACTCTTTGCAATTATTTCCTTAACCACGGAATCCAATTTTTATCTTCCTATTTTTCAGTTCAGTTCAGTCACTCAGTCGTGCTGACTTTTTGCGATCCCATGAACCGCAGTGCGCCAGGCCTCCCTGTCCATCACCAACTACCAGAGTACACCCAAACCCATGTCCATTAAGTTGGTGATGCCATCCAACCATCTCATCCTCTGTAGTCCCCTTCTCCTCCTGCCCTCAATCTTTCCCAGCATCAGGGTCTTTTCAAAAGAGTTAGTTCTACGCTTCAGGTGGCCAAAGTTTTGAGGTTTCAGCTTCAACATCAGCTCTTCCAATGAACACCCAGGACTGAACTCCTTTAGGATGGACTGGTTGTATCTCCTTGCAGTCCAAGGGACTCTCAAGAGTCTTCTCCAACACCACAGTTCAAAAGCATCAATTCCTCTGCGCTCAACTTTCTTTATAGTCCAATTCTCACACCCATACATGACTACAGGAAAAACCATAGCCTTGACTAGACAGACCTTTGTTGACAAAGTAATGTCTCTGCTTTTCAATATGCTGTTTGGTTGGTCATAGCTTTTCTTCCAAGGAGTAGCGTCTTTTAATTTCATGGCTGCAGTCACCATCTGCAGTGATTTTGGAGCCCCAAAAAATAAAGTCAACCACAGTTTCCACTGTTTCCCCATATATTTCCCTTGAAGTGATGGGACCGGATGCCATGATCTTAGTTTTCTGAATGTTGAGTTTTAAGCCAACTTTTTCACTCTCCTCTTTCACTTTCATCAAGAGGCTCTTTAGTTAGTTTTCACTTTCTGCCATAAGGGTGGTGTCATCTGTATATCTGAGGTTATTGATATTTCTCCCAGCAATCTTGATTCCAGCTTGTGCTTCATCCAGCCCAGCGTTTCTCAGATGTACTCTGCATATAAGTTAAATAAGCAGAGTGACAATATACAGCCTTGACGTACTCCTTTTCCTATTTGGAACCAGTCTGTTGTTCCATGTCCAGTTCGAACTATTGCTTCCTGACCTGCATACAGGTTTCTCAAGAGGCAAGTCAGATGGTATTGTATTCCCATCTCTTTCAGAATTTTCCAGAGTTTATTGTGATCCACACAGTCAAAGGCTTTGGCATAGTCAATAAAGCAGAAAGAAGCTTTTCTGAAACTCTCTTGCTTTTTCGATGATCCAGCGGATGGATGTTGGCAATTTGATCTCTGGTTCCTCTGCCTTTTCTAAAACCAGCTTGAACATCTGGAAGTTCATAGTTCACGTAATGTTGAAGCCTAGCTTGGAGAATTTTAAGTATTTGAGCATTACTTTACTAGCCTGTGAGTATTTGGCATTGCCTTTCTTTGGGATTGGAATGAAAACTGACCTTTTCCAGTCCTGTGGCCACAGCTGAGTTTTCCATATTTGCTGGCATATGGAGTGCAGCACTTTCACAGCATCACCTTTGAGGATTTGAGATAGCTCAACTGGAATTCCATCACTTCCACTAACTTTGTTCGTAGTGATGCATAACGCCCACTTGACTTCACATTCCAGGATGTCCAGCTCTAGGTGAGTGATCAGACCATCGTGATTATCTGGGTTGTGAAGATCTTTTTTGTACAATTCTTCTGTGTATTCTTGTCAACTCTTCTTAATGTCTTCTGCTTCTGTTAGGTCCATACCATTCCTGTCCTTTATTGAGCCCATCTTCGCATGAAATATTCCCTTGGTATCTATAATTTTGATCCCTAGTCTTTCCCATTCTGTTGTTTTCCTCTATTTCTTTGCATTGATCACTGAGGAAGGCTTTCTTATATTTCCTTGCTATTCTTAGGAACTCTGCATTCAGATGCTTATATCTTTCCTTTTCTCCTTTGCTTTTCTCTTTTCTTTTCAAAGCTCTTTGTAAGGCCTCCTCAGACAGCCGTTTTGCTTTTTTGCATTTCTTCTTCTTGGGGATGGTCTCGATCCCTGTCTCCTGTACAAAGTCACAAACCTCCATCCATAGTTCATCAGGCCCTCTATCAGTTCTAGTCCCTTAAATATATTTCTCACTTCCACTATATAATCATAAGGGATTTGATTTAGGTCATACCTGAATGGTCTTGTGGTTTTCCCCACTGTCTTCAATGTAAGTCTGAATTTGGAAATAAGGAATTCATGATCTGAGCCACAGTCAGCTGCCGGTCTGGTTTTGGTTACTGTATAGAGCTTCTCAATCTTTGGCTGCAAAGAACATAATCAGTCTGATTTCGACGTTGGTCATCTTGTGATGTCCATGTGTAGAGTCTTCTCTTGTGTTGTTGGAAGAGGATGTTTCCTATGACCAGTGCATTCTTTGGCAAAACTCTATTAGCCTTTGCCCTGCTTCATTCTGTACTCCAAGGCCAAATTTGCCTGTTACTCCAGGTGTTTCTTGACTTCCTATTTTTGCATTCCAGTCCCCTATAATGAAAAGGACATCTTTTTTGGGTGTTAGTTCTAAAATGTCTTGTAAGTCTTCATAGAACCATTCAAATTCAGCTTCTTCAGGGTTACTGGTCGGGACATAGACTTGGATTACTGTGATATTGAAAGATTTGCCTTGGAAACGAAGTAGATTCTAAGTGAATTACTCCACTACAATTACTCTCACCTAGAACACCTTTTGGGCTCCCCTGGTGTCTCAGTAGTAAAGAATGCCCCTGCCAATGCAGGAGAAAGAGATTCGATCCCTGGGTCAGGAAGATTCCCTGGAAAAGGATATGGCAACCTACTTTAGTATTCTTGCTTGGCAAATCCTATGGACAGAGGAGCCTGGTGGCTACAGTCTATGGGGTCACAGAAGAGTTGGACAAGATTTAGCAACTAAATAGCAGACCACCCTTTATCCTCTTATTGCTAAATTTCAATGGGGCACTCTGTTCTTGAACTCTCAACATCATGAATCTGCTAAAAATCCTTTTCACCATCCTCTTGTGACCTTGGCATGTATGACGGCACATTTTTCTGGTATTCTTTCCTTGTAATCAGCTCTGTTTTACCTTTTTTTGAGGCATACTCTTCCTCTTACCTTTACCTTTCCTCTGACCTTTAAATGCTTTTCTTACTTAGGGCTTTATTCTGAATTCTCTTATCTTCTCATTAAGAACACATTTTTTAGGTACTGATGAACCTATCTGCAAGGAAAGAATGATGATACAGATGTAGAGAATAGACTTGTGGACACAGTGGGGGAAGGAGAGGGTTGGACTTGAGAAAGAAGCATTGACATATACACACTACCACGTGTAAAACAGACAGCTCTTGAGAAGGGGCTATATAACACAGGGAGCCTAGCCTGATACTCTGTGATGACCTAGAGGAGTGGGACAGGGGGAGGGGAGGGAGGCTGGAGATGGAGGCAATAAATATATAATTATGACTGATTTGAATTGCTGTATGCTAGAAACCAACACATCATTGTAAAGCAATTTTCCTCCAATTAAAAATAAATTTAAAAAAAGATGAATTTTGGTTATTAGTTCAAAAAAAAAAGAATACATTTTTTGGAGAGATTTCATCAGCTCCAATAGTGTCAACTATTTCATATGTTCTAGTCTATTCAACTATTCTAACTATTCTACATGTTCAAATCAGTCACTATAAATAATATTTGACCTTTAAATTCCAAAATCATTCAGATATTCCCAATTCTGACACCTCAATTTAATGTATCAAAAACTGAACTCAATATGCCCTCTCCAGAAATGCTCCACCTGGTAGGATTCTAGTCTCTACGTATGGTATCTTTATTCACTAAATTGCCAAATTAGAAAGTTCAAAATCAGCCTGAACTTTTCAATAAGTTTTATTCTCCTCCCTCCAAACAACCACCTATTCCTGTGTGTTCATTAAGTCCTTAATAGCTCATGAATCAGTTTATTCCTCTCCATTCTCACTGTCATTTGATAGGCTCAAACTAAAAAATTAATGTTTTAACAAAATAAAATTTTGACTTTCCCCTGAGATATTGCCTCAATTAGTTTTATAATGTACTGGGACAAGACCAAAAAAAGTCACCATGATCATTTTTATCATCTGTCCTTTGGATGACTGTAAGAGCCTCTTTCAATTGTTTTCTTGCTTAAGCTTTTCTCTAAATCTCTCTTCAGTAGAGCCAGAAAAATGTTTCTAAACGACACAGCTGATTAAGTGACTCTCCTATTTAAAGACTTTAACGGGTCCTCATGTTCTTTAGTTCAGAGCACAATTTTTTTCTGTGGAATTTCTTCCTCTTGCCCTGTGTTATCTTTTACCTTCTATCTCATCACAACCTACCATCCTCCAGCTTATTTCATACGCTAGCCACTCTATTTTCTAATTTTTCAATTACATATATAATATTTTGTTATTTAAAATTCCATGCTTGACTTTTTTCAGTTGGTAGGCTTCAACTCATTCTACAACTAGACATTGTTTTCTTTTATTTGCCTTCTTTGATCCTCCAGCCACCTCTTACTCCCAACTTGGATTACAAGATCCTCTTACTTACTTTCATCTCATCCTGTGCTTTCATTACATTGTAATTATTTTACCAACCTGTCTCTTTAACTATATTATAAGATGCTGAAAAAAGAAACTGCGAATTGCTTGCCACAGTATTTCCAAAAGCTAAGTAAACGTCTAGCACACAGTGTACACTCAAATATACACTGAATTCTGACTAAACAAATAGGACAATGAAAGTAAGTAATAAAGCAATAGAATGTTCAAAGTGAAAGAAATTAAATTAGATCACAATTCAAACTCACATTTTGTATTGCCTTATCCTTTGAAGCAAGTGAGTAGAACATTGGCATTTTTTGAATAATCAAATTAAATCAGTTTGGAGACTTTAAAATTTTAATGCTATTTACAATTTGAAAAATATATAACCTGATCTAAACAGCACCCTCAGAAAAATGAATTGGTTTTAAGTTCTGTAGAGTGTTTACTCAAATTGCTAAGAACCATCAGGAAGACCATTAAAAAGAGAACAGAAAGTACAAAAATATGGAATGTACAATTCTGGTTCCTCAGTGGGAAAAAAATTAATAAAGCTGGAGAATGTTCAGGACAGTGTGCATATCAAGCCTAAGGATACAGATTCGATGGACAGTCACTTATTCACCATACTCTAGAAATAAAGAGAACCGGTAGCATTTGAATAAAGGAAGCTTAGAAAAATTAAAACGCTAAGTTGTGTAGGAAGCAAATTTATAGATCTTATTGGGTCAAGGTAACAGATAGAAAGAAACTAAGGGATCAAGTGAATAGCCCCAGGAGCACTGTTGTAAGTCCTGGGTGAGGCAATGACGTGGACTTAATTCAAACACAGATCATAGCACTCTGAACTATCAGGACACTTTGACATTTGACCAGTGTGCTCAGAAATTTGTTTCATATAGTCTATCTAGGGTTTCTCTCACATTACTCCTTATTAGATTTTGTCCATATTAACTCTTAAAAATAATCAAAAATAATAAGAAAGTGAATAGCTGGTTTATATCAACATATAAATAGTAAGAACATTTCTTAAACCAAATGACAAAGAGAAACTCCTCTCATTGTGTACATTAGTCTGCTTAGGTCTGTATCACTAAACATAACTTTTGTGGCCAAAGCTTAGTTACTAAATCCCCACTCCAGACTTAGACCTAGCTAGCAGTTTGGGATAAATCCTGGCTTCCGGCCAACAGTTGACCAAAACCTCTGCATCATTGGCTCATGGGCTCAAAACAAGACAGAGATCTGCCACACTGCTGATTCCGCATGGTCCTGCATAGCCACAGCTTACCAGATACAAGGTTCAGCTGGTGTAGCAGTTGAAATGTTTATGCTTTGTACCTGCTTTTCAGCATCCAAAATCCTCTTGGCCATCAGAAACCGAGTTGTTTAGACCTTACCCTGGCCTTCCTATCAGCCGGCCTGATGGCCTGACAACTTGATAATGTGAGACATCCCTGACATCTAACATTTCACAAGTTTTTCACTTTTAATGATGCTAATATTTAAAATTTAAAACACTATGGTGAAATGGTGTATTTAAAAAGCACTATTTAATTTAATAATGATATTTTAATGATATATCTTTCTTTCCTTTATTTTATATGGGTGTGTCACTCAGTCATGTCTGACTGGGAGAAGGAAATGGCAACCCACTCCAGTATTCTTGCCTACAGAATCCCGGGGACAGAGGAGCCTGGTGGGCTGTTGTCCATAGCGTCGCACAGAGTTGGACATGACTGAGGCGACTTAGCATGCATGCATGCATTGGAGAAGGAAATGGCAACCCACTCCAGTATTCTTGCCTGGAGAATCCCAGGAACAGAGGAGCCTGGTGGGCTGCTGTCCATGGGGTCTCACAGAGTCGGACATAACTGAAGCAACTTAGCAGCAGCAGCACATCTAACTCTTTGCAACCCCATGGACTGTAGCCTGCCAGGCTCCTCTATCCACAGAAATCTCCAGGCAAGAATACTGGAGTGGGTTGCCATTCCCTTCTCCAGGGGATCTTCCTGACCCAGGGATAGAACTTGGGTCTCCTGCATTGCAGGCAGATTCTTTACCGTCTGAGCTATAATGGAAGCCCCAAGAATACTGGGGTGGGTAGTTATTCCCTTCTTCAGGGGATCTTCCCGACCCAGGGATCAAACCCGGCTCTCCTATGTTGCAGGCAGATTTTTGTACTCTTAAAATGTTTACTTATTTTTATATGTGAATATACGCAATGTGCTTACACTAGAGGTTAATCTGTGATCTAATTGTTGTGAATGGAAAATATATGTGAATATAAAATATCTTTGATACAATTTTTCAAAGATAATTTTAAGTTAACATAACAGGCAATATTTTTCTCAATGACAGAAGATATTTTGTCTAAGATAATTGTGTGATTTAGAAAAATCTGTAAGTTCTATATGAAGCAACAATGGGTTTCCAGTTTATGAATTTAAAAACATACTTCCCGAAATTCTTTTCAAAAGAAAACCATTATAAAACATCTTGAATTGTCCCCTGAAAATAATGAATGAGCCAGTCTCCTTTCTAATTAGAATTACAACTGAGACACTGGAATTTTCAAAATATCTCCTTAACATTTAGAGTTAAAAATATCAATGCAAATTGAATTTCTAGAGTTACCCAAATTTATTCTTACCAGATATGCAAATGTATAAACACATTTGCAAATTTGACAAAAATTTTTATATATGCTTGCTATCTGAAAAAATGTAACATTCACTTTTTTAATGCTTCAGAAATAATATTTATATCTATTCACAGAAAATTTTTCAAGCTTTAAATACACTCATACTTAAAGATGTATCTGGTATTTCTATTACACTAGTAAAGGTATTACTCCACAGCTATGCATTCCTGTGAGAGACCATTCATTCAACATTTTATATTACTCTGTTCAATGAGCAAAAATTATAAGACCTCGAATTTCTTACCAATGAAAATTTCAACACAGAATGGCTTTAGTAATACACTGTAAACATTTATTAAAAATATATAACTTTAGAAATAGATAATGAATAATAGTATTTAGAAAATCTATTATAAAGACCCTTCTTAAAGAAAGAAAAAAGTAATATGAAACTTCAAATGCACTTAGGTTATGTATAATTTAATCTGACTTTCAGTTTTCTAATCTGGGGGCAAAAACAGTATGTTAATTCAAAGTCTTAAATGACTGAAGCAACTGTAGACATTATTACTATTTCACCTTCACATTTGGACTACTTTTATAAGCTATATAGAATATTAAAAAGTGATTTTATTACATAGCTCTGGTAATATGCTTGGATATCTCTTTAACAATGGGAAACAGTAAATATATGTATACTGTTAACACCTTAGATTGTCTAAGCTCTTAAATACTCCGACATTTGTGTGATGAATTTCCACTCTACAAAATGTTATAAAATAAACACATCTTCATGGTAGGAGATGCCAAGAGAGAACCTCTATCCTCATGATATTATAAATTATGTCCAAAGAAAAGACAAGCGTATGCGTAGTATGAAACACAGACACATATTCACTTCACTTTAGCTCTTAGAAATGAAGTTGGTTAAGTTTGCCTTCAGGTCATCAACTTTCATTTCTGTGACCTTTTCCCACAGGGGCTTCTTTTAATAACAAGGCTTTAATGCTGACTCAGTCTTCCATGTTTTGAAATTTGCCTTCTTGAAAGGATGTGATTAACTTTTTTTAACATGAAAATAGCAGGTAAGAGTTTTATGGCCACATGTAGAAGAGAGGTATTTTGCTTTGTTTTGAACAAGAGACAAATCCTCTTAAAACCAACTTATCTCTAATTGCAGAATTCTTTCAGGAATCAGTGAACAGTGAGGGAGGTAGTTTAAAGGGAATGGACTTATTCTTCTAATAAAAGGGGAATGCTATGCACAAACATAATGCAAAACAGTAGGGTGAAATTACATCACATAAGCAGTGACCTATACTACTTACATATAGGACTGGCCAAAAATCCTGTCCCAGTATACTTGCTGGGCTGACTTACATTTCATCTTTCCTTATGCTTCAGTGTAATAGGTTCAGGGACTAAATATAAGCAGCTATCTGAAGACAATACATTTTTTTTCTGCATTAAATTCAGACAATGAAACTAAAAGGACAGGAATGGACTAAAATACGTTGTTTAGCCTACTTTAGGAGCAATTTGATAAAGATTAGACAGCATCATGAGATACATGAGAGTAAGACAGGAGAGAAAAAGCTACAATTAGTTTTCTTGAACACTTCAGTGATGTCTTAATGTAATTATGGACTTCAGATAGATGCCTAGATGAAGTATAGCTAAAAATTGATAACACGGGATTCTGTTTCACATTAAACCTCACAGAGCTAAGTGAAAAGGAGTGATAAAAAAATTTATACATTGGCTATTTGTTGAAATACACTGAATTTTATCACCTGAGATAATGCCAAGAACTTATGTTTGTGCCTGAAGCATGAAATCACAGGAATGTTATTTTACTGAATGTTTTCTGAGATAAGACATCACAGAAAAGACTACAATGTTCCAATATTAGACTATCAATCTCTTGTTATTATCTAAAAATAATAATATTCGAAAATTTTCATGCATTTCCTGGGTAAAGTAGGAAAGGAACAGTGATATCAAGAATCAACACTGTTGAAAAAATGGCCTGAAAAAAAATTTTTTTTCTCAGTAACAAGAAACTATATTGCACCCAAAATCATACACTTACTCGAAATGGTAAACTCTCAAGTTCCAAAATGTTTTAACTTTTGTTGTAGCCTATTATTAGGACGTAAGGTGTTTATACATTCTAATGAAGCTTTCATTCTTATTTTTAGAGTCAATATAGGGATAAATTTTATGAGTTATTAAAACTTTTTAAAAGACCAAATGATACCTCGAAGCAAGTTCACATTTTTGTATTAGTTATTGCAATAGCTATAAAGTTTGTAAAGAATCTATTCCAAAGTTACCTGTACAACTACTTGTATACAAGTAATCCTGATGATCTGGTATGTACATAATTCAATTTGTCAATAGTTAAATTTAATGAAGAATCTAACTTACCGGTGGATCAGCCCCCTTAGAACCAGTCAGCCCTCCTGTTAGGGATTCGATATCCTGAAAAGGGGAGAGGTGTTGATCATAAAATGCTACTGAACAGCATGGAGAATTTCCCAGTCCCACAGTGTAATATATTTTTTAGCTACAAAATGAGGGCACTCAACTACATTTTTGTTTTGTCTTAAGATAATTTTGCTTATGGTAAAGCTATGCCAATTGTTGTTATCTAAAAATCAGATTTTTCTGTACAATCTGTAAATAGAAAAAAATACAGATTAATTATCCTTGAAGTATGCAAAGAAAATAGCCCTAGGTGAGAAAGCAGATGTTTCATTCTCTAAGAAGCTGAAGTGAGGGTGGAACAGAATAAAGAAAATTGAATGAAATCGCAATATAACACATTGTTTGCAAGAATATTGAACCTATGGAAAGTGCTCAAACTACAAAAAATCTAATTATCTACAGTTCACTCAATTACTATACATGTTCAGTCGCTAAGTCGTGCCTGAGTCTTTGCGACCCCAAGGACTACAGCTCACCAGGCTGCTCTGTCCATGTGATTTTCCAGGCAAGAATACTGGAGTGGGTGGCCATTTCTTTCTCCAATTACTACATATAGAAGATGAATATTTAAACAGATCTGGATAGATTAGCTATTCTTTCACAAGGATTGATTTCTAATGTTAAATTGGTAACCACAGTAGATCATGCCTGAGGAAAGATTACAATTGACAAAGATATCACAAATAAAGAAATGGGTGATGCTGTGACAAACTAGAAAGCAAGTGCCCTGTTTTAGGGACAACTGCAGCTCCTTTTTATCAGTTGTATGGCTTTGGTTCCAGGGTTACTAATCACGATCTTTTCAAAAGAAGATAAAATTGTAGATTTTTAAGTAGAATCTCTTGGGATGTTAATGTCTGCAGTTTTTAATTTTTAAACCAGCCCCCTCTCCTCCCAAATAAAAAAAGAAAAAGAAAACAGTCTGCTCAGAGGTAGCAGAAAGAAGTTTAGGGTTACATAAACAAATCACACTTTTTGCTAAAATGTTTCTTTCTTGTGGCCCTGGTCACTTCTTATCTGTTTGCATCTAGTTGAATGCATAGGTTTGAGGAATCTGGGGAAATGTACTTGCAGCTAGAAATCGGAGATGAAAGAAAGGCAACTGAGTAAAGACAGAAGGCAAAGAAATTTAAATATCTATGATTAGAGAATCAGCCAAACACCTGGATATTATTAAGAATGCTATGAATTCTCACGGTCTTGAGAAAAATTAATCAACAAGAGAATTCTGAAGATGCATGGAAAAGGTATTTTTACTCAAGATTTTTAACATGCTGAATTAAAGCAAATTATGAATTCATGGCTCTAAAGAGAAGACAGATGGATACTTTTACTCTTTTAATTAAATACAATTTTTGAGCTTATATTCTACTTTGAGTGTAAGTTGAGACAGTGTCCTACTTGCACAGAAACCCAAGTTAAACATGGCTTATCCATCACTTGACGCAAAAAAAATTTTCAGGTGTGAACAAGAGAAGTATGCGTGAATGCATTTATGTTGTAAAATTAGTAGGTGAAATAAGTAAATCCCTTGAGAAACTGAAAATAGTTGAAAGTGAGTTAGTCTTTCAGATGGTTGTTGAATATTTTATCTACCAAATATAACTTAAATCTTTGACAAACGTGTCTATCTTGTTTTTACATGTCTTCTTAAATACATAACAAAAAAAGGAGACACTAGAAAGTAAAAACATCAATTTTATAGATAGTTTTAAAATTTGCTATTGCAATAATGATATTTGATTAAAACATTCAAATCAAACTTTGATTTTTTTTAGATTATGGAATTTAGATTTAATAGCTAATAAAATAATTTCTACTTACTGAACATTTACTACATGCAGTTACTCTTTAAATGCTTTGTATACATTATAAAGTCTTATAAAATAGCTACAACAACCTTATAAAGTAGTTATTCTTTTCTCACTTACGAGGTTAAAAGGTTTATATAGCTTAATCAATATCATACAGCTATTAAAAAGTGGGGTTACAAATTCCAAACCTGTGCTTTTATTTATTTATTTATTTTCAAACCTGTGTGTTTAATACCAATTGTAGGGGAACAGCTTCACCTTGGCATCCTGGTGAGCTTGCACATATCCACATGGGCCATGTAGGCAAGGCTAACCTTCGGCTGGCACAGGTCTTGTTGGAACATCCTGTGGGCCTCCCAGAACATGACAACATAAGAAAGCCATGAGAGCTTCCACATAACTGGTTCTCATTCTCCTCCCTGGCACCAGTGAGGCATGGAATTTCCCACTGCACCCCCAGATCCATCTACAGGATATAAAATTGCTAAAGCTCGGTATGGAACGGGCTCCCCCTCAACAGAAGAACCCACCGCTCTTGTTGTCTGTCATCCGGCTCAACCAATTCAGTGTTGTCCTGTGGGCCTGGGGTCCAGGTCCAGGACTGGACTTAGGCAAGTGATGTGACTAAGGTGAAAAATGTAAGGAGACACTCAGTTTGAAGGTCATACAGGTGCTGATCCTGCCCTTACAGGATCCTGAGAGTGATACCCCTTAAATGTTATACGCCATTCTTAAATGTTATAGCCCATTCTTAGACATCTGCAAAACAAACTGACCTTTGTAGAATCCTAAGAGAGAATGGGGAGAAGGCAATGGCAGCCCACTCCATTACTCTTGCCTGGTGAATCCCATGGACGGAGGAGCCTGGTAGGCTGCAGTCCATGGGGTCGCGAGAAGTCAGACATGACTGAGCGACTTCACTTTCACTTTTCCCTTTCATTTTTCCCTTTCATGCATTGGAGAAGGAAGTGGCAACCCACTCCAGTGTTCTTGCCTGGAGAATCCCAGGGACGGCGGAGCCTGGTGGGCTGCCGTCTATGGGGTCGCACAGAGTCGGACACGACTGAAGCGACTTAGCAGCAGCAGCAGCAAGAGTGAATGACTCTTTAAACTTCGTGCCCTAAGTGCCTGATTTGTCTCACCCTAGTCTTGGCGTTTCCAGGGATATGGAAAGCTGACACAATGGTGACTCTGTTTGTGCTGTATATATAATGTACTCTTTCAGTCCCTTTGGACTCTTTGTCTCCTCAGTCAAATCTATAGCTAACCTGGCACCTGCCATGTGCTGCTTGGGGATGACTTGCTGCTTAACATCAGCATTACACAGCCTCTTTTATATGGACTGTTATCATCTACACAGAACCAAATAAACTAGGATTAATGAACTGCATGAATTATGTAATCAACTTTCTTGAAAATCCAGGTGATGAAAGTTTCACTTCCGTCTCCAAGGTGTCAAACACCTGAGTGAGGTTATTAGCCAGTCTTTGACACAAGCTATGTAGAGTCAGTCTTTTCTATATGGGAAAACCCTGCTCCTGAGATGGAAGGTTGGTAATTCAACAGAAATCTTCGGAAGGCTGAACTGCAAGTGGGATGGAGCAATCAGTGTCAGAGCTCTGAGCACAGTGAGATTTGAGGGCAGCCCTTTGAGGGCAGGTTTAAAATAAATTCCACTTTGTGCTGCACTGAGGCTCTTGGTTGCCTATCTGCACCCCTTTCCCATGATCAAAAAATTGATATATATTTTTTCCCTTTGACACATAATTTGAATGATTGAGCTACAGGGATTAATCATGTGGTTTTTCATGCAAATCATTAAGTTCAAACATTGAAAATGCTGCTTCTTCTGTGTGGAGATGGAAAAAAGGAGTATTTTGGGACTTGAGATTTTCCTCAGGGAAACTTATGGATCCTTATTTTTATCCCTGAAGAGTAGGACCAGCCAATTATGGTTAAGGAGAAGATGATAAGGTAATCTGGGTATTAAATATGCTAAAATGAAGAAAATAAAGTTCTAAACAGTCAACTGAATCTAACATTGCACATGTGATGAGATTCAGAACATCTCAGAACCTAATAGCTACATTTAAAGTTAATATCAAGTATTCAAGTATTATTCTTCCAGTTACTTTATATAATATGAAAATATTTAAAGCAATACTATATTGTTACCAGCTATGAGTATGTTAAAATTTTATTTATGTATGTTTTTAACTTGTAATTATTTTAGAAATTCTTTAGAGGAAAGTGACCATATTTCAATATAGAGTACATTTTGTGCACAAAACAATCTATGAAAAATGTATTAGTACAGTGAAATCAATATAAAATAGTAAAACATCAACCATATTTATTGAATGATTATATATAAAATTTATTTCAAGGTCTTCAAAAATATGGTGAGGTATTTTATGTTTGTAGAGAAGTCTATACAATTCATACATTCAAAATATCAAAATTCAGCATTTCTCTCATCTCTTTTATGGAAAAAAACCCCAAATGTCCCTCATGTTCCATTTTCTCTCAGTGCAGGCTTCTGTCCCCACTACATCATTGCTACCCCTCTTATTAAGGTTACTAATGACATCTAATTGGCTGAATCAATGGTCAATGTTCCATCATCATTTTTCTTGATCTCTAAGCCACATTTGACACAGTTAACCATTCCATCCTTCTTGAAATACTTTTTTTTCTTAGTTTATTTAGTACCATGGCTTTTATCCTCAGAGATTTACACTGCCTACTCCAATTTCCACTTGGGTATATTACAGTCATCTAACACTTAACACTGCAAAATCAAAGTTGGTTTTCACCTCAACTCTTCCCTCAAAGTAGGTTTCTGTCCCAGTACTGTCCACCTTGACATCACTATTTATCAAATTTCTCAGGTCCAAATCCATCAGCAAATCCTGCCAACTCTATGTTTAAAATATGGCTAGGAGTAGAGTATTTTTGTTATTACCTCCGTTTCTGTTGTTGTTAAATCTCTAAGTCATGTCTGACTCTTTGCTACTCCATGGACTGTAGCCTGCCATGCTCCTCTCTCCATGGGATTCTCCAGGCAAGAATACCGGAGTGGGTTGCCATTTCCTTCTCCAGGGTATCTCTCCAAACAAGGTATTGAACCTGCATCTTCTGCACTGCAGGCAGATTCTAAAGAATCCCTGAGCCACCAAGGAAGCCGCATCACCTATGTTGCTACCGTCCTAATCCCTTGGACCATATCAACAATAACCTCCCTTGGCCTAAAGAATTGTTTTCCTAACTGTCGTCCCTTCATATGCCCTTGTCTCCTCTTTCCCCATATATCCTCCACGCTGCAGTCAGAACTATCCATTTAAAATGAAGGTTAGGTCAGATCACTCCCATGATACAAACCCCTCTGTGGTTTCCCATTAATCCTAGAATAAAATTCAAGCTCACTACTATGTTATACAGGCCCTGCGATGATCTGGCTTTGGCTGTCCCACTGATCTTGTCTTTTGCCCTCGTTCCTCTCTCTCTCATGCCACCCAGCCACATTGGCTCCACTGCTGTTTGAAAAACAACCCCAATACAATTGACTGTCTGAATAAGTGGAGGTGCCACCCAAAAGCAACAGGCAAACTCAAAAGCAAGATGCTTAAATCCAAGGGTATTTTATAGAGATATGGATGGTTTAATGGATCCAGTGCAATGGTGAAGCATGGAGACTGGCAGGAAGTCGTAACCACTCCAAGCCCAAAGGAGTTCGGTGAAAGAACATAGTTGTCTGGAGTTCAGCAAGGGAGGATCACCGCTCACCAGCCTCTGGAGCAGTTTGCCATACAGTGGGAGCTCAAGAAGTATTTTGCAGATGAATGACTGAATGAATAAATCAGGTAATATAATTTATACTTAAAAAAGGCAAGTATCAGAGGATGTAATTGAAGTATTTCTCATTGTTGTGTAAATGTATCACTCTGAAAGCATGGCTCAAGGCAATGGTGTCTGCATACCAAGTATTTTTAGTATGCCTGAATGAACAAATGAATGAATGACTTGTGTAACAGCACACATCTGGTAAATGCTCCAAAGAAGCTTTGAAATCCTGGGTGTTATAACTTCAAGCACACTATACATTTTTTTTCCATTATACATCACTAAAGAGATATCCTCCTTCAAAAAAGACACTCAACTCTATATTATCGTATCTTGAGGCAATACATTTCTCTATACCCATGGTTTCTAGTTCAAAGAAGGAAAATATGCAAAATGATTTAATAGAAAATAAGAGTCAGACACGACTAAGAGACTCAACTGAACTGAAACATTAAATTCATCTTCTGGTGAAATACTGCCAATACTTCAAATTAAAGACCTGATACCCTAATCATTGCACAATAAATAAATCAATGGTTGAAAACTTTATATAACATATGTGCTGAACATTAATAAACAGTTCAAATACATTAAAAATCAAAAATGCTCATTTTTATGTAACATTTCAGAGTGTAGGTACATAGTACTGGGCATGAGTAAAAGTCAGAAAACAAAATTTCCATAAAAAAAATCATTCAGTTTTTTACATAAGGCTTAATGGAAACAATCTTTTATCACAGAACACCAGCTCCTTGAGGCAAGCATCCAAATAATGAATCTGAGTTTATTAATGAGGCATCTTTCCTCTTTTACCAGACTTAAGCTGTTAGTGTTTCCTTGGCAACTTTACAGGGTAAATTTCCTGGGAGGCAGAGAAGAACCAAGAGACACACAACCAATTTCATAAATTGTCTTTCTTAAGGAGGCCAGAGAGAGTCCTATTTAGTACTTCTTTGCAATTTTTAATAGAGGAAAATAGCTACATTTTTACTTTGAACATAGTCTGGCCCAAATATGAATTTTCTCTGAGCCACAGAATTAATTCCTTAAAATGAGAATGACTGAACACCTGTCATGACTGAGGCGCTGGGCTGGACACAGACAGCATGATGTTGAATAAGTCAAAGTCACAGCTCTCAAAGAGTCTGGAGTCTAGTTGGCCATCAGAAGGACAATGACAACTTAGCCGACAACATATTGCACACAAAATAAGCATAAGGCACCACACTGAATCTGATGTATGGAATCCAGAGACTCCGACATCCTCTCTGACTTCAAGGATCTTTCAGTATATCAATCTGAAGAACAACATGAGGAAGAATTCAGAGAAATAAGGTGCTAAATTTACAACACATAGGGTTTATAGGGGTAAGTTTCATAGACAGTTTGAGTATTTCATGTTGCTGGAATTCTATTTATTTTTGAATGCGTACCAGGTAAGTCTGCCCTAAGATCTTGGTTGGGTAACACAATAATTAACATTTATTAAGCACTTATTGTACCAGATGCCATGCTGAGAGCTCCACTGTCTCATTTAAAGCATCCCAGCTCATTTAGCTGTTAATATTTTCATCATTTTTAAGATGATGAAACAATCTTCAAGCCTTTAAATGATTTTACAAAGGTTACATAACTTATAAGTGTTCAAATCTATACAGGCTAACTTCAGAGGCAATGATTTTTAACAATAAGGCTCTCTTGACTAACTGGAGGTATGGAAAAACTATGGAGGACATCTTGGCACACCACACAGAGACTTAGAATAAAACATATTTATTTAATATTTGTATAAGGAATGAATAAAATTGCAAGAAGAATTCTCCTGAAGTGAGGTGGATATTTTCTGATGGGACAAAAAATATCCTTGTTTGACCTACAGATATGAGCGTTAACACCACTGGATTTAGCAAAAAAGTAAAATTCCAAAGATTTTTCCTCTATATTTCTAAATTCAAAGTATCTTCCTCAAATAATTTAAACCTGGAGAAGAACTCTACATATATAAAAAACCTAATTGTGTCAGTGTTGCATGGAATAGGGTTTTCTGAAGAAAGTACTGAAGAGATTTAAGGTTCTGCCTTTTCTGTGGAGTGCCCTCTTTGAAGCACTTTCCATTATCATTTGTGTGTGTGTGTGTGTTACTTTTTTTCCTGTCTATTCCCTTGCATATGGCTGAGGTGATAAAGGGAACCTTTTGCTAAATTTGACTCAGACTCAGCTCTGTTTTTGCCAACTTTTACACATTGATGGGTCCTTGTTATCTCAAATGTAATATAGCCAAATCAGACATCCTCTCCTCACCTCCTCTGTCATTACTCTGGCCAACTGCCTCCATTCAGTTTCTTCCCTCAGCATTTATCTCTGTTGGCATTTCCAAAAAAACAGTCGATCAAGATTTCTAGAGGTCAATAGAGTATTCCCTCACTCTGGTACTGAAATAACAATGCCCGTCAATTTTTTCCTTCTCGGTATCCACTTAGTTCATTCTACTATCTCCTTTCATCATCCACTCCATCCACTACCTTAGTTCAAATCCTCATCTAATTTTCCCCCTATTCCTAGCTTTCTCCAAAATAGTGTCTTTCTTGAGTTCTTTTTTTTCTACTCTAATCCTTATATTAATATGGTTTCTTCTCCAGAGAAGTGCTTCTTGCAATGTGACCTGGAAACTAGGAGCATCATGTCACCTGGAAACTTCAGAAATGCATTTTCTTGGGCTTTACTCTAGTCCTGCTGAATCAGAAACTCTGTGTTTAATGCTTGTTTAGCCCTCCAAGTGAGTTTTGATGCAGGGTAAAGTTTAAGAATCACTACTTCAGAATGATGTGTTTCAAATGCAAACATGTATATGTTAACTCCTATACTCAATCCTTAATAATAAGATCTTATTCTTCTTAGAAAGAGAAACATATCAAGTATCTTTATGCACGGTTTTTCATTATATGGTTCTAGACTACTTTTCCTATTTCACTTTTTACCACCTCCTCAAAAGAAACCATACACTCCTATCATAATGAATCCTGTACTTCATTTTGTGACAAGTGTTTTCTTACTTCTGTGCTTCTGTACCATAGATCCTTCTGCCTAGAAAGCCATTCTTCCCTCCTCTGGATAAATCTTACCCTTTGAAACTCCACCCAGGCATTACCTCTTCTCAGGAGACTTTCCTGAGTCCTGAGAGCTGGGGTAATGGTTCTGCTGCTACTTCCACAGCATCTTGCACTTAACTCACTCACAACTCTACCAAATCATTTTATAGTTGTCATTCTACTCATCTGTCTTTGCCATTCGAGGGATAAATTAGCTCAGTGAAGCACTTGCCATCCGTATATCTTCAATAGTTATTATGAAGCATGACCAATAAATGTTAAAGGAATAAATCTATGTTGAATTTAGCCTCCCATGAACTCCTATAAGGAGAGGGCAAGCTGAATGGCTGACAGTAGTATTTGGGACCACTCTGAAATGTGTATTATCCTATATTAGTATATTTTCATTTTGGATATATATCGGTTTCGTTAGTGTGTACCAGCCATTGAGAAGCTGGTTATCTTTGAGTTTACTGCAAAATTTAAACTTCTGGATGACAAAACTGATGATCAGATACCTTTGTTCACACAACAGAGGACCATACCAAGAGAACCTGGTTGAGTAACCAGCAGCCCTTTATTTCTACCTCACACCTAAAACATGTAACAGACATGCAAGTAGAAATATCTTAGTGATCAAGAGAACAGGTTCAAGCCTAGTTTTACTACTTAGTAGCTATGTTACCTTGGGCAAATTGCTTTATATGTCTCATATAAGTCAACTTATGTCTTACTACATTATCTGAGAAGGACCTTGGGTCATTAATTATAATAGTTCATAGAAAGTTATATTGATAAGCTATATTGTAAATTATCAATTAAAAGTAGCTATTATTATGCATGCACAGGTATAGATTAGATTATACATGTATAAAATAAAGATGGGCTACGGAAACATTACATATTGATATACATTGAAACATAAGCATTAGCAGGCATGTAGATGAGATCCAAATACAAATTAATTCTATGTATGAAACCCCATTAAATTTCTAGAATGTATTTTCCCTGAAAGGAAAGAGATCCCAAGTGTCATGTTCTACTTCCTCAAATATCCCTATAATTTTATGCATTTCTATGGCTTTGGTTCTTATAAATTTTTCACCAGTGTCTTTTTTTAAATGTTAATTTTTATTCTCTCTACTAAAGTTTGAGCAATTTTTTTGCAGCAGAGTAAGAATTATTTTTTTATACAATTCATGAATGTATACACAATTTATTCCTCTTTCAGTGTCGTGTCATATGACATCATCACATATTTATATACCATAGTGGACAGCTTTAAGTCTGTTTGAAATGCACTATAGCAAGTGAGAGGAAGAATCCAACATTTAGAAGAGGATATCAATGTTATGATCCTAGGTACACAAAATTGGTGAAAATTTATCTTATTATCCTTCATTGGTTAAGACTCAATTTCTGTGAGCTTAATTTACAATTAAATGTCCAATTATATGATGCTTCATCTTTTCCTATCTGATACAAACACAAGTAAATAACTAGAAAAAAATACAACACCCTACCTATCCTTTTTACAAATCAGGTTTTATTTTTAACTCAGTAAATAACTGCTTAAAACTTTTACTGGGTTAAAAAAAAAACAAAAGAAACCCTGAATATTATGCTGAAGTGACTTTTTTAAAGAAAAGAGCAAAATATAACTCTTTTCCAACTATTATCTGACTATAGTATCTCAAAAATATGTATCCTTTTGATTTACATCAGATATTTCTAACAAATATCTAACTATATCTCTCTGAATTTTATGTATTAGGCCAATTAACACATAGAGTTTTTAAGGTGATCATGAGAAACTGGTGAGAATGCAGATGAAACATTTTCAGATTCATTAAGTTCATGCTTCCAGAAAAGTCTGACACAGGATTTTCAGCTAAATATTAAGTATTTATAGATAATACCTTAATTTTGGAAATAATCATGAAAGAATCAGAGAGATGAAAAATAGATAAAGCAGTAATAAGTAGCATTACCTAAAATAAGACAGGCAACATTTTCAGAAAGAAGTCTAATTTGAATCTAATGGGTATGCAGATGAGTTCTCTTCATAATGCTGTTTGTTTTTTTTTTTATAAATTTATTTATTTTAGTTGGGGACTAATTACTTTACAATATTGTAATAGTTTTTGCCATACATTGACATGAATCAGCCGTGGGTTTACATGTGTTCCCCTTCCTGGACCCCCCACCCACCTCCCTCCCCATCCCATCCCTCTGGGTCATCCCATTGCCCCGGCCCTGAGCCCTTGTCTCATGCATCGAACATGGAATGGTGTTCTGTTTCACATATGATAATATACATGTTTCAATGCTATTCTCCCAGAACGTCCCACCCTCACCTTCTTCCTCAGAGTCCATAAAATTGTTCCATGCATCTGTGTCTCTTATTCTGTCTCGCATATAGGGTTATCGTTACCATCTTTCAAATTCCATATATATGCATTAGTATACTGTATTGTTGTTTTTCTTTCTGGCTTACTTCACTCTGTATAATGGGCTCCAGTTTCATCCATCTCAGTAGAACCGATTCAAATGTATTTTTTTTTTAATGGCTGAGTAATATTCCATTGTGTATATGTACCACAGCTTCCTTATCCATTCGTCTGCTGATGGACATCTAGGTTGCTTCCATGTCCTGGCTATTGTAAACAGTGCTGCGATGAACATTGGGGTACACGCGTCTCTTTCAATTCCGGTTTCCTCGGTGTATATGCCCAGCAGTGGGATTGCTGGGTCATATGGCAGTTCTATTCCCAGTTTTTTAAGGAATCTCCACACTGTTCTCCATAGTGGCTGTACTAGTTTGCATTCCCACCAACAGTGTAAGAGGGTTCCCTTTTCTCCACACCCTCTCCAGCATTTATTGCTTGTAGACATAATGCTGTTTTTAAGAGAAAAACTTAAGTTCTAAATCACAAGAGGTAAATTTTACGTTTATTTCCTGTTTCTTCTGCTTTTGAAATAATGAATGATGACTATAATGGTAATCAGAAATAGCAAGAGGATATATAATTTTTCTATTTTTCTTATGGGCAGTGCTATTTCAATTGATGCTAACAAGATTCTGATACTAATCAATGTTTACAGTATCAATATCACATTTTAAAAATACTATTAAATAAAAGGAAATGAAACTGACTGAAATCAGAGCATGAATGCACTGATATTATGCTACTAAATGAATTGACATTATAGCATAGTATAAGAGTCTTCCAACCTGGAGATTCAGAGGCAATGACAAAATGTTCTATAGTCAGTATACATTCTATAGATAGTCTTCTTTTCTTCTATTCAACTGAACAAGTTCCAAAAAAAAAAAATCAAAACCAAGTTTCAAAGTTTATAATAAATATGCTTTGATTTGTAAGACACAATAAATCACATAAAATTGGAATATTTTATCTCCCCTTTCTGTAATATTTCTGGAACTTACTTTTCCTTATTTGTCATTCCTCCTAGTTGTTAGTGAGAGCAATTCAACTGAGCCACACAGCCAAGAATTACAAAGCGAAAAGAATTCTAAGTCTCTTGAGATTAGCTCAGTGGCAAAGAAATTTGACTACTTCTCTTAAATAGAGCCACCCAGGCAGAAAATGCAGATAGCGGACACTTTGCTGGATACAGTGTTAATCACATCTGGTGAACACAAGAACCATGCCCTGGTTTTCAATGGCTCTGTCTGTGGCAATTCAGTTGCTGTGTAAGGCAAGAGGACAGCTCTTCTGTTTCCGACATGCACTGGTTTCAGCTAACGTAGCGGCATACAAAGTAAGAACTGCCACAGTTACTGTTTAATGGTAGATTAGTCTTTATTCCTTTGCCTCCAGCATCCCCAAAACTGGAATGTGAATCCTGAATACATAGTGCAATAGCTATATATAACCAATATTAGAATTGGAATCCTTCTCAATTTTCAGTTCACTTCAGCTCACTCAGTCGTGTCCAACTCTTTGTGACCCCATGAACCGCAGCATGCCAGGCCTTCCTGTCCATCAACAGCTCCCGGAGTTTACCCAAACCCATGTCCATCGAGTCGGTGATGCCATCCAGCCATCTCATCCTCTGTCGTCCCCTTCTCCTCCTGCCCCCAATCCTTCCCAGCATCAGGATCTTTTCCAATGAGTCAACTCTTCACATGAGGTGGCCAAAGTATTGGAGTTTCAGCAGGACTGATCTCCTTTAGGGTAGACTGGTTGGATCTCCACGCAGTCCAAGGACTCTCAAGAGTCTTCTCCAACATCACAGTTCTGTTGGGAGCCGTTCTGGAACTACTGCCGGGTGACAAAGTCACGGCACCAATCAAGAAGAAACTGCAAAGCGGTTTCTCTCCAGGATCGGGACCTTCCCTCCTTCCTGTTTCTATGCTTTTGTTGTGGCTAACTCTGTTTCATTCTTTGATGGCTGGAGTTGTAGGGGCTTCCATGATGAGATCATGAGAGTTCAATAAAAAGAAAAATGATCCCTTGCCCCAGAAAAACATTCCAAAAATGATTAAACCTACTGAGGCCCCTGACTGGTGGGTCCCTAACATTCAGCCAGGGAATAAGGCCATGATCATTTGGAAAACAAGCCCTAAGCCTATTGTGACCTGGCCTCATGAGGAAATTGTTATTGATGACTGGAAAACTTGGGTCAGGTATCAGGGAAAGTTACAGAAACTAAGCCAATTGCCTTTTCCCCTCAAAATCTAAGCACAAACAGAAAAGATATATATAAATTGTATTGTAAATAGTATCTAGGTAAACTGCAAAAGATTTCCCCTTGCCAGAAATAGTCTTTTGGTATGTGGGTAGATGGTAAACAAGCCACCACTGACAATGGCTGTACTATGAAAAACTTTGCCCTTAGCCATCACTATAGTTTTTAGTCATTGAAGCAAGATGCTGTACTCACTGTAGTAGCAGGCTGTACAAAATAAACAGATGGAATAATATGATTTATAGATTATGTTTTAGTAAAATAAAAATAGGTTTCGGGGTAAACATGTAACCAAAATGTGACAATAGACTAGGAAAAAACTTTTAACACATCTTAGAATTAGGGGATGTTGATCTAAATGGAAAAATATTGTAAGAATCATTACGTAGAAGATCATATGCTATATAAATAGAGACTAAAGCAATAAAGTGTGTGGTCTTTAGGCCATCAAAAAAACTCTCTGTCTCTTTTCCTTTCGCCGACGCCGTTCATCCCTTGGGGACCCCTGGACCAGCTGGAGCGGGACTCCGGCACAGTTCAAAAGCATCAATTCTTCAGTGCTCAGCGTTCTTCACAGTCCAACTCTCACATCCATACATGACCACTGGAAAAACCATAGCCTTGACTAGACAGAGCTTTGTTGGCAAAGTAATGTCTCTGCTTTTGAATATGCTGTTTAGGTTGGTCATAACTTTCCTGCCAAGGAGTAAGCGTCTTTTAATTTCATGGCTGCAATCACCATCTGCAGTGATTTTGGAGCCCCCCAAAATAAAGTCTGTCACTGTTTCCACTGTTTCCCCATCATTTGCCATGAAGTGATGGGACCAGATACCATGATCTTAGTTTTCTGAATGTTGAGCTTTAAGCCAACTTTTTCACTCTCCTCTCTCACTTTCATCAAGAGGCTCTTTAGTTCTTCTTCACTTTCTGCAGTAAGAGTGGTGTCATCTGCATATCTGAGGTTATTGATATTTCTCCTGGCAATCTTGATTCCAGCTTGTGCTTCATCCAGCCCAGCGTTTCTCATCATGTACTCTGCATAGAAGTTAAATAAGCAGGGTGACAATATACATCCTTGACGTACTCCTTTTCCTACTTGGAACCAGTCTGTTGTTCCATGTCCAGTTCTAACTATGGGTTCCTGACCTGCATACAGCCCAAAGGCCAAGAACAGTGCTATGGTAACAGGCACTCTCCACATCTTCAAGCAAGGAGCTGCACCAGGTCTTGCTAAAATACTGTAAAGAAAAGTTCTGCCAGAATCAAAAAGCATCTTCTCTTAATGGGGGCATTATTAGCATACTGAAAAGAAAAAAAAAATATATATATATATCATTTTATATACCTTAAGCACATTTAAAATGGGTTCTGTCCTCTTAACAAAATTTTAAGTGCACAATCCAGTACTATTAACTGTAGGCACAATGTTGTATAGCAGGTCTCTAGAATGTACTCATTTTGTATAATGGACATTTTATACTTGTTGGTTGGCAACTCTTCATTTCCTCATCTCCATTGCTCCTGGAAACCACTAATCTCTCCTTCTATGACTTGAACTATTTTAGGTATTTCATATATGTGGAATTACGCAGAGTTTGTTTTTCTAGGACTGGCTTATTTTACTGAGCATATCCTCAAGGTTTATTCATGTTCTTGCATTAGCAGGATTTCCTTCTCTTTTAAGCCTGTATAATATTCCACGTGCGTGTATATGTGTACGTCTCTGTATGTATGCATCACATTTTCTTTATCCATTCATCCATGTGGATCTTTTGCACATCTCAGCTGCTCTGAATAGTGTCACAGTGAAAAATATTTTTGAGATTATGATTTAAATACTTGTGGGAAAATATCCAGAAATAAGATTTCTGGATCATATGGTACCTCATTTTTAATTTTTTGAGGAATCTCTACTGTTTTTCATAGGTGGCTACACGATTTTGCATTCCCACCAACAGCGTACAAGGGTTCTGCTTTCTCTATATCTTCACCAAAATTTGTTGTCTTTTTGTGTGTACAATACAGTATCTTTGTTTTTCAGGATGTTTGACATCTTCAGACATGGGCACCAAAGCCTGTCTTTGTTTCTCACTCCCTAACCTCTAAGCACGCATTCACACACATGCACACATGTGCGCACACACACTCATTTCTAAGATTAGTTGTTGGCTACACAGGAAGAAGTTCATCCTGAAATGTAGTTGACCCAAGAGGAATACCTAGAAGGATAAAGCAAACTAGCCTGGAGGTGGATAAAAAGAATGCCCAGGGGTAAGATGTTTATTAATATTCTATTGCTGCTTTAACAGATTACTACAAATTTGGTGACTTAAAACCAAACAAGTTTATTTTCTTACAGTTTTGGAGATCAGAAACCTGAAAATCAAGGTGGTGGCAGGGCTGTGTTCCTTCTGGAGACTTCAGCGGAGAACCTACTTTCTTGTTTTTTCCAGCTTCTTAAGGATACCTACATTCCTTGATTCATAGTCCCATTCTCCAGCTTCAAAGAACATCAGTTTAATTTCTGGTTGCACCTTCACATCTCGTTTTTCCAACTCTAACCCTCTTGCCTCCCTCTGAGAAGGACTCTTAAGACAACATTGAACCACTCAAGTAACTTAGAATAATCTCCCCATCTCAAGATCCTTAGACATAATCTTCAAAGTCCCATTTACCATGTCAGGTAACATATTTTCAAGTTCTAGGAATTAAGATGTGGACATTTTGGGGGACCATTATTCAACCTACCAAAGGGGATATTAAAAATGCAAGCCAGAGTAGGCTTGGCCTGAATCACAGGATGTATGAGGTTACTACAGATTCAGAACAAACAACACTTTCTTGACCAGCCCAGCCAGGAGTTTGTTAGGTTGTTTTTGTACCCTAAAATAAAAATGTCAAATATAATTTTTAAAAATTGCATCCACTTAATTTATATTATATTTATTTATATATATAGATGCCCTATATTATCATTCTTTTTTTTTCTTTCCATATAAATTCTAACTCTTGAAGTGAAGTGAAGTCGCTCAGTCATGTCCGACTCTTTGCGACCCCATGGACTGTAGCCTATACTAGGCTTCTCCGTCCATGGGATTTTCCAGGCAAGAATACTGGAGTGGGTTGCCGTTTCCTTCTCCAGGAGATCTTCCCGACCCAGGGATTGAACCCGGGTATCCCTCACTGTAGGCAGATGCTTTACCATCTGAGCCACCAGGGAAGTCCCATTCTAACTCTTAGCAGAGATTTATCTACCTCTCTATGTTTCACGGATTCTCAAAATGTATTGATTCAAAAAACCCCAAAGTCATGGAAGGAGGCTTGGAGTTAACAGTTGCCTATATGGTTGTAGCAAAGCTTTCTTAAGGCCTCTGCCAAAAATTAATCTCCTTCAGGCCCCAGCAACTTACATTCTCCTACTATAAATTATTTTTCTATTCTAGGGCATTGAAAGATGACATATTATTGGAATTAGTCACTAACACTAAGTGAATCATTTCCACAGATTCTATCCAATCTCAAACATCTCAAGTGCAAACGCAATGGGAAGAAGTTTATCCTTTTTCATTGTCCACAATGAATTTGCCAAATGTCTTGCATATGAAACATTACTTCAACAAGTACCTACCAATGGATAATAGCTCAAAGCAAATTTTCATCTGTCATGGGAAGGAGGTGCATCATTTCAGACCAGAGGTAACACTCAGGAGAGAATTCCATGAAGGAGAAAATTATCAAAAAGGGAAAGGGAGAAAGGATACATCTCACTTATTTTGCAATATTGTTTAATATATCTTTGGAAATTGGGGTAGAGAGACTCTAAAATGAATCTCAATGATCCCATCTCCTACATTCCATAGTTTTGTGTACTAGCCTCCCCTTGAATATGAGTTGGATGTGTTGAAAACATAGTAAAAGTGATGAGATGTAACATTCTAAGACTAGGCTGCAAAACTTGTGATCTCTTTCTATGTCTCTGTCTTTCTCTCTCAACCCTTAGGAGAAGCTGCCCCTTACAAGTATCATTATGAGGACGTTCATGTGGCAAGAAACTAAAGTGTCATGTCAACAAGCAGCCAGGACATAAAACTTGTGAGCTCATGTAAGTGAACTCAGAAGCCACTGCTTCCCTGTGTGAGACTGAGATGGCTGCAGCCCTGGCTGATGCTTTGATTGCAGAATTACGAGGGACCTTGAGTCTGAGGACCCTGCTAAACCACCCCAAATCCCTACCCACAGAGGTCATAAGATAACAAATATTGTTGTTTTAAGTCATCTGGTTTTGAGCTTTATAAAACTGCGTAATTGTTTATGCAGGGATGGATAGCAGCTAAATAGGAATAGATAACTAACACAGCAACTAAACTCAATATACATTTCTAATACTTTCTGCCACATAAGGGCTCAATATAACATAAAAGCATTTCACAGAATTAAAATTTTTATACCAATGAGTCAATAAAAGGAATAACATTTCTCTTGTTCTGATTTTTATGCATTTATACAACTCTATCTAAAAACAGTATTTCTAAAAACATTCTAAAAGGAATGTTGGGATATAAACACTAAGTGCTTACCAATTGCTTACATTGTTACTAACAACTCTCAGTATGAATCATAAAAGTATGCGAAACTCACAATACATCTTCTTCCATACACATTTCTGTTGTCTTAGTCATCTCTGAATATTTAAGAATTCTTAAATTTCTAAGAAAAACAATTTTTGCTGTGATTACTACTAGGTTGAATTTTGATACCTCAAAGCCACATGTAACTATCAGCTTTGACATGGAATTCTATTTAAAAAAAAAAAACAATTTCTTTTCAATTATGTATGAATGACTCAGTCAAACTGACACAAAAGAATATTTAAAAAGCACCGCGATTTTTAGATGCTGAATAGACCATCATGGCTAATGACTCATACATTATTTTTAACCAGAGATATTTTATAACATAGATTAAAAATATTCCTCATTCAGTATCTGATCACATATTAAAAATATGAACATACACATCCAATTTATTTATATCTAGTGCTTGAGTAATAAATAAGGTAATTAAAAAGCATCCATTCAAGAAGGCACAAGGAAGTATATGACAATCTTAAAACTCCATGTATAGAATCCCCCCCTCCTCCATAGGAGCTTTCACAAATGGTCTAGCCTCACTCTGCACATACACACGCTAGTCAAAAAAAAAAACCATATATTTCCCTTAGGAAAATATATTCTGCTCAAGTGACCACCTCTAAACTTTGACAGATTTCTGCTTCTTTTAAATGGTTTTGCATTTTATATTCCTCAACTCTAATTTCCTTAGGTAGCTCCCTGACCTCATTCCTAATTCCCAGTGTTGTAATGGAATTGTCTGAACAAGCAGGAACCCCCAAAATGACAAAACTTATCCAGAATTTTGCAATTGGAAATTCAACAAAGGTGATAATTTAATTTCAATATATTATGGTTTTGTCATGTAGTTCATGTTAGTGTTTTATTAATACATGAGTCTGTATAGCTTACTTAGAAACATGAGCTTTAGAGCCAGGATACCTAGGTTCAAATCTCGACTTTGACATTGATTAGATATGTAATCTTGGCTAGCTATTTCACATTTCTGTGCTTTAGTGTCTCATATATGAAATTTATCTAATAAGAGTAACTGTCTCACATGATTGATGAGGGGAGTAAACGATTGCACATAGCAAGTACAAAGAAGGTTTAGCTGGTAGTAGCATAAGTAGCCATAGTAGAAACAATAGTGGTCATTGATGTGCTTTTTTTTGAATCACATATTGATGCTGTGCTGTGCTCAGTTGCTCAGTCATGTAGGACTCTTTGCATACCCATGGACTGTAGCCTGCTAGGCTCCTCTGTCCATGGGGATTCTCCAGGCAGGAATACTGGAGGGGGTTTCCACGCCCCCCTCCATGGGATCTTCCCAACATAGGGATCGAATCCAGGTCTCCCCCATTGCAGGCGGATTCTTTAGCATCTGAGCCACCAGGGAAGCCCACGAATACTGGAGTGGGTAGCCTATCCCTTCTCCAGGAGATCTTCCCAATCCAGGAAGGATTCTTTACCAGCTGAGCTTCCAGGGAAGCCCTCACACATACTGGTGGGGGGAGAGAAAAAGCTGGTTTTTCCATTCTTCTACCAGGTATATAGCCTATGCTGCTGCTGCTGCTAAGTTGCTTCAGTCGTGTCTGACTCTGTGCGACCCCATGGACTGCAACCTACCAGGCTCCTCCATCCATGGGATTTCCAGGCAAGAGTACTGGAGTGGGGTGCCATTGCCTTCTCCAATATAGCCTATAGGTGCCCCGTTCTCATAATCCAGTCATAAAGAATGTGGCATCATAATTTCATCAGGATACATTGTGACTGAGTCAAGTCTAAGGAAAAGACACAAAATGCATGTTTTTACATTTAAACCTTTTATATTTGACTTACAAAACTATGAAGAAACCAGGTTTACCTAAAGAAGCACAGACACAAACCAAGGTGAGCAGATCTCACGATATTTCTGCAGATTTAATTAGGACTTATAATTAAGTATGGTCTCTTACAGTTTTCTTGATATGTAATGGCTTCAGCAAAACTTTTTATCTACAGTACATGTTACTGCATTTTCATTTCTTTGGAATTCATTAATGATCAAGAAATTTTTTAAGCCATATCATGAATTCTTCTCTCAGGAAGGGAGTTAAAGATTTTTTGGACAGTTTTTTTTAAAATACGCAATAAAAAAGTTAACCTATTAAAATGGGATCCAATTAGTCCTGATCTATTTGATCCCCTGCTGTTTTTCTCCACTAGATGAAAAGACAGTCTTTCATCCTTAAACCTCATACACTTAAAAGAATATAGAGTTCTGACTTTTGACCTTCATTTTTTTTGCTTAAAAATCAAAGACTTTTTTGCATGTGAAAGTAAATGATTTTAATCTCAAATCTGGGTTTATTATGAATATAAAATTATTTTATTATTGTAATAAATCATAGATAGACATTACCTAATGAGAGAAGTGTCAGGCTTCGTTATGAAATGTAGATTTTCCTCTGAATTTCTAAATTTTATTTAATGAACATGTTTCTAATTGTGTAATGAATTAAACATAAAAAGGAAGCTATCTTTCCTCCTCCCTCTCACTTGGGAAGTCTTACTGGAAAGTATATATTCCAAAAGAGATAATTTATCAGTGAACAATTTTTAAGACCTTAAGGCTATGTTGGTTCACTAAATGCTATAGTATATAATAAACTATTTAAAACCAACTTACAAAATATTATTATTTACTATAGTTACAATTTTATTCCCTTACAACAACTCTCAGCTCAGACTTAGGGAGATACATCCAATTAGTTTGGGGAAGAAAAAGAAAAGAAAAACAGAGAAATTAAATGTTATATTTGTAATTATGAAGAGTTTTATAGGCCATTTTGGCTGAAAAATCTATACATAATTATATCACACTATTGGATTTAGATTTACATTATTCAGAAGAGGGCACTTTACACTTTCTAGCAATAACATTGACCTAGAAACTGCAAGAGAACATGGGTTTTCTTTAGTAAAATTAAAATCTATCAATAAAAACTTCTAAAATGTTACAAATGCTCTCAAGTTGTCTCTCCCCTTCACTATTCAGCATGTTTCCTCAAGGCAAAGACTTTGTTATGTTCACTGCTCAATTTCCAGAATCTGGATCAATGTGTACATATGACAGGCCCTCAATAAATATGACTGAGTGACTGGATGAATATACTATTTCAATTCAAGTCAGGCTAGAATGATCAATCAAGGAAATAACTGATATTAATTTTTTAAACAAATCTATATATGGTGTTTAAAAGTCTGCAATACAAGCAACTATAACCAATGTGATAAGAATAGTTCTATTCAGATAACTTTACTGAGGGACATTTTAAAATAAGTCACATAAAATATATATAAATTTCATCATGGATATTACTATTCCAGAAGAGAAACATGAAGATGACAAAAATACTGATGCCATGTCTTACTCAGAGACTTTCTGATTTAGTAGAGCAAGAGTTGAAAATATTTGTTTCTAAGAAAAGAGATTTGTTTATGTAGGACTGCTGTGGGTAAAGAGTCAGAAGAAGGAGCATGAAGATATAGGCCCCTGAGGATAAAACATATTTTTTATATAATTAGAGGCAAATCCTTTAATTTGCATAACTTTTGACCATTTCCTGTGCCTGTGGAGGGGTGGTGTTCAGAAAGTGTGGCTTAGTGTTGTTATTAATTTAACCTATTCTTTAATTTATCCTTTTCATATATATGCACACACACACAAACAGACACACACAAACACTGTTATAAAAACAGATTCATTCCTTTTCTTTAAATCAGTGGTTTTGAGTAACCTGAATGCAAGTTATCTGTTGCATGTTCCATGATAATTATCATGTACTGTAATAAAATATATTGGAGCACGGGAGATTTTATAACAAATATTGTCAGAACTAAGATATTTGCTAGCTTTGAGTAACTGTGGAAAACAGAGTTATTTTTTTCTAACTCAGAAAAGCCTTTAGATCAGATATTCTACTATCAAAGGATATGCCAAATCAAAACCTCAGAAATAAAACATTATAGGATTCAAGAAATTATAAAGTTACTAAAGGTGGTACATAGTGTATAAACCTTTTTTAATGGGAAGATTTATCCTCAAAGATAAAACCAGATCAATTGACTACTGATTTGAATTTGTTTCAATAGCAGTTTAAAAATGTGATAGGGTTGAGCAGACCCTACTCTGCTATATATTGCAAGCTTTTTAAAGAATAAATTTAATAATATTGTGTTGGCCAAAAAGTTCATTTGGGTTTTTCTGTATGATGCTATGTAAAAACACAAATGAATCTTTTGGTCAACTCAATACATAAAATTATTTTAAATTTTTTATGATGTTATAATTGGGTAAATATGACTTTTTGCAGATATTTTCTTCTTGATTTCATTTTTTTCAATGTTTATTGTGAATATTTGATGTAAAAAATTGTGTAGTGGTAAAATTACTTTATTCATATTAGTAATAAAAGCTTTTGTTGAGAATATATAAGTTAAAAATTATTAAACATACTCTAAAACAAAAGTGAGTTTCTCCCTTGATTATTAAGAGTTAGGTATAACTCATAGATTATAAGAGGTTAATTAAGTGCAGTCATAATGAAAGGAAAGCAAATGATTGGGTTCTGGATAGTTCTATAAATACAAAAGTTTGCTTTCAGTGGATTTTATCACCATGATGATTCTCCATCTTATAATATTTGAATAATATTAATTATTGTCTCTGAACATATGAATCATCCCCAGGTATCTCCCTATATCTCTTTTCAGTTCATCCTCTAGATGTAGTATACAGTTTTATCTCTCCACATCTTAACTAATCATTCAATCCCAAACCTGTTTCTGCCTCCACAATTGTACAGAATCATATATTGTCAAAAGCACAATGATCTCAATATGCTGCTAAATAAAATTCCTACTGGGTGTCAGTACTACTATAACATGGGTGAATCTTTGCTCCTTAAAATTTTAATCCATGAACCTTTTCTTCCGTAAAATATTGGACTTCTACTCTTAACCCCATGATTACTTTTTCACCCGAGTGCCCCTGAAACTGGTATCCCACAGAATTCTATCCTTGATTCATCTTTCTTGCACTGTGATTCCCTGGGATGATCTCATTCATTCATAGAGTCATAACCACTAGTAGTAATACATACTGATGGTTTCTAAATTGTTACCTGTCCTGCTGCTTAATGTCATCAAGATATCTCAAGTACATTGTATCCAAACTGAAGTCTTTATCCCTTCAACTGTCCTTCATACCTCAATTAATATCACCATTCATTACCTACAGCAAACTTTGAAGAATCCCTGGATTTAATCAGCTCTATGGTATTTAATCACTCAGTCCTGCTACTTATATCTTATAAGTCAGTGTCAAATTTCAGTGCACAGAGAGTAACCTGGAAAGCTGATAAAAAGACATATTCCACATCTCATCCAAAAGTTTTTGATCCAGAGGTTCTGGGGATGAAAATCTACATTTCTAGTACAGGAAGTTTGTTTTTTTAGGATGGGCAATATCTGAACACGCTTACAGACTGAGGATTGGCTGTGGATAAGGAGTCACCAAAGAAGAACAGAAGGAACTATTAACGTTGTTAGGCATGTAGGCACCCCTTTGTTGTGAAATCAGTCCTGTAACATTTGGTAATGCACAACACTTAGAAAGTAGTGGAGGCGTGGGGTATGTATAATAAAGGTACCTTGTCTTTTCTTAGCTGTATAAGTCAGTAAGATACTTTTTTCTGCTTCTTTTTCAAGTTTTATTCTTCTATTTTATACTGCATTAGAAAAGACTATTCTTTATTCAAAACAAGAAGGCCAAAATGGAGTGGTTTATGCTAAGCACATCACCAAACAGCGCTGGCTCTCCCAGAAACAGCATCAGAAACACCAGTCAGCAATCAGTCGCCAGATCAGAGCTAGTTAAGTAATCTGCCTGACAGACCCCTGCCATCCCTTAAAACAAAGTAACTCTGCTGTAACCAACGTGCTTTTTGGCCTAGTTTATTTTCCTTGTTCCTGCTTCCTTCTGCATTTTGAACAGCTCCTTGGAGCCCCTTTCTATTTGTTACAGTGGATGCTGCCCAACTAAATCGATTTTTGCTCCTATAAACTTTAAAATTTTTTAACACGCCTCAGTTTATGTTTTAAAAGCTCTTAGTGTGAGAACCGAAGTAGATGCCCAGGGCCCCAGGAGCCACTAGCAAGCAGCCGCTGCACGTGCAGAGTGCTGAGCGCGCATCCTTCCCGCCGCCTCACCTTCCGAGGTGCTGGGTCCTTCCCTCTCAAGGTCTCCTGGGCTTCAGACTCCGAGTGGAAATCTTCTGAAGTCGGACTGGGTCCAACATAGAAACAGGACCAAACGAGGGGGTCTGACTGCGGTCCGACTCAGAAACGGACCGGGTTTGGGGTTGGACCTCGGACAAGTTAGAGACAGGACTGGTTCCGGGTCACTGTGGGTCCGCCTGAAGCTGGACTGGGCCCGGCGTGAAGCATCAGCTGAATCGTGTTGTGTTTTGAGGTTAAAAAAGCAGGTTAACCTATCCAGGATAATCCTGAGTTACAGCGGCCACCGCGAGAACTTTTAACCTGGATAAACTTTTCCATTTACGAGGTGCTCTAGTGAAAAAAAAAAAGCGGGGGAGGCGAACACTCAATAACAAGAGTAGACTCAAAACTTTTTTTCCGCCTCCTCATGAGCTCCTGGCAGACAGGATCAGGCCAGCTGGGATATCGCACTCGCTCCAGAGCCTGTGGAATCCTGGGGGAAACTGGCAGAAGACAGCAAAGGGTAAGAATTCTTAAAAAAGTCAGCTCTACTAGATTTCTATCAGCGGTGCCTGGTGGAGAGAGCAAAGTGAAATTTCAGGTGGTCCTTTCCTTCCCAAATTCATAGTGGCAGGCAGAAAGCCCTAGTAAGATCTTTGAACTGACTTGTGATTCTTTCCCAGGAAAGCTATTGCCTTCTTGATTGTCTTGTTGGCTTCCTAACAGGTTGGCGCGGAGGTGGGGGGGATCCCCAAAACATGGCTGGACGGAAATGTGGGTTGCACCCTCCAGCTAAGGTTCCTACTGACTGTTGGGAATTGTCTGAATCCTTTCTTATTGTCTTTAGGAGTGGCACTGGATTTGGGAGGGTAGTATTTTTTAATTCTCTTTGGGGACACCTCTTGCATCCACAGGGTTGTTCCGTACTGCGAGCGATGTCCCCGAGTAAGGGCCAAAATGGCAAAAAAAAAAAAAAAAAAAAGGAATGTTCTGTTTTTGCCATCTAGCTATTTCTGGACTTGCTTGTTTATAACTTTATCTGGCTCTTTGAGGCTACTCTCTGCAGACCAAAACTGCCTTTGAAAAGCAGAGATAAACCTATGTAACTGTAAGAGTAATAACAAACATTATTGTACTTCATGTGTAAATGAAAACGTTTTGAAACATTACAGTTGTTCATCAAAGGCAAAGTTTTACTAACCATGTCTATAGCTTTCTAATTTAAAAAAAAAGTTAATAATTCCTGTTCTTAGGCTTTTTAAAGCTGTTTTCTTCTGTAAAATATAAAACTTGCCATAGCTTGTGAAAAAAATAAACGATGAGCTTATTCTTATAAGGAATAAAGATTCTTATTCTTTATAGGAATAAAACATGGAACCTGAAAATTTCTCTGTCCAAAGTTTTGTTTTGTTTGATTCACATTCCAAAGCATATGGTTCTAGAACATGTGTTTCAAAACAGTATTATATCACTATATAAAAGATTACTAGTTCCACTTCTGGCATTATGCATTATGTTTGAATTTACATTTCAAATGTATACAGTGTTGAGAATGATATAAAAAGTAAAGTGATGGCTAAAAATTACTACAGAAATATTTCACAGGACAATTACCAGTAAAGGCAGCAGGGATGAAGAAAACAAACAAACATAAAGTCCAAATAGTTGACTATTAAAGTTGAGTAAAAGGAAACATTTTGAATGGAAATAAGCTTCACTGAGAATGCTCAAAGTATGGACTTTCTATATTTTGCATTCGTTAAAAATCAACAAAATGTCACCTACAAATGGCTCCCAAATTGAGATAAAAAGGTTTAGTAAATAGAAATGGACTATGGAGAAATGGCTGTACTCAGTAAGAATTTTGAACAAGTAAAAGTATCCAAGATTTTGAGATTGACAACTTAAACTGTGGAGTAATATTGAATCCTCCTACACTTAGTGGCTAGGTTGTGGATTACTCAGCCACTGTGAATACCATTTCCATTGTCTGTGAGATGAAGCTCAGCATGAGCCCTCTGCATGGCATTGTTGGGAAGATGAAATGAAAATGCCACAAGTAAAGTGGTTGGGACAGTGCCTGACACCTAAGTGGTGCCTAAGCACCATTCAGCAGAGGATTACTCTTATTAAGAGCAACTGCTGTAGCTGCTGCTATTACTACTGCTTATAAGTTTTAGACAGAGACATGGTTCTCTCCATTTGGGGCTTGGATCAAACTGATCCTTTCATTTAGAGGGCACCATCTCTGAAGAACCACATGATTCTGAACTTTGCTTGGACCTCCATCCATACCATTTAATGGTTCCTCATGTAGTAGAATTTAAGGGTTAAAGCTTAGGCTTTGTGTCAGATTACTTGAATGAACCCCTGGCTCCAAATGCGTGATCTTAATTCACTTAACCTCTCTATTTATCTATACAACAAGGATGAAAATAATAGCTGACTGAGTTATTGTGAAATTTAAATAACATTTGACATAAAGCACTTATATCAGCATATGAAACATAGTGCTCAATAAATAAATATCAATCACTGCCTAATCTACCATTTTCTCCTTCTAGTGTGTTGTAAAAATATTAATGAGGTTATCCATTAAAACTATCTAATCCATGATATCCATGGCTGATTCATGTCAATGTATGGCAAAAACTATTACAATATTGTAAAGTAATTAGCCCCCAACTAAAATAAATAAATTTATAAAAAAACAAAACAAAACTATCTAAATAGAGGCTTATTACTTATGCATCATTACATCAGAGAACTGTTCTGGTAAACCCTGAACTGAACTTTTTCTGACTTCAATTAACCTCATAACAGTAAGCTGTGTATACTCTGGGAAGGTAAAAAGCATAAAAAAAGAAAGTGGCTGAAAGCTAAGACTTAATAAGAGTTGGATAAGTAAGGAATGAGAAAGAAACAGCAGACTAGTAACTAGAGAAAATGAGAGAAAACATGGGATGTCAGCAGGAATTCCCTATCACTTGCCCCTAGCAGCCGGCTGCTGGGTAGGAACAAGAAAAATAGTGCAGGTGGCAAACACCTGACTGTAGCTTCTCTTTCTGAGTCCCACTCCCACCACAAAGGGCACTACAACTACTCTTGTCTGGGGACACGCTTGAGCCCAGATTTTGCAAGCTGATGTTGTGCTTCATCCACCCCACTTCCATATTGAAAGGTGCTAGAGCATGTCCTATGTCTAAATGTGTCTTTTCTCTGTCCATGTTCTTTCCCAGTTACTATGTTTCTCTCTTGCCACTACAGCCACAATTATAACCTTGTCTCCACTAGCTCCCTCGTCTGTAAGTATCACCCAGTTCAGGCCAGTCTGGCTTCAAATACCTTCACTCCAGGGAAGCCAGTCTTATTGATGTCACCAAATTATTTAAGTCCATTTTACTACATTTCAGCAGCATTTCCTGGAGTTGTTCACATCCTTTTTCAAAGCACTGGGATTTATACATCACAATAAGCCTTTTGATGTTTTATCCGAAGTGCAGTACAAAACCACAAAAAGATATTTGGAGCGGGAAGACTCCAATGACACTATACTGTCTGGGCTTTATGCCTGCTCCTACAGGGCAGCCTCCTCAAACAAAACTCTAAACGCCAGTTGTTATCAACTAAATGTTTTCATCTCCCCAAAATTTACATGTTGAAGCCTAATCCCCAGAGTGATGGTATTAGGAGAGAGAGCTTTGGGATGTGATTAGCTTTAGATGAGGTCAGGAGAGTGAAGGTCTCATGATGGGATTAGTGCCCTTATAAATAGAGGAGGAACACCAAAGCTCTCACTCTCTCCTCCATTTGAGAACACAAAGAAAAGGCAGATGTCTGCAAGCCAGAGAGAAGGCACTCACCAAGAACCAAATCTGCTGGCAGCTTGATCTTGGACTTGCCAACTTCCAGAAATAAATGATGTTAAGTCACCCAGTCTTTAGTATTTATTATGGCAGCCTGAGCTCATACACAGATGTTCCCCAGGGTTCAGTCTGGAGACCCCCCCTCTTCCTTCTCTAAACTTTTTCTCCAGAGATTTTCATCCAGTTGCATGAGTTTTAAAGACTATCTACCCGTGTCAATGAAGTCCAGATTTGTACTTTTGTCCTCCTAAATTTCCCGAGCCCCAGATTTTTATAACAATGTGTTAATCCTGCATTTTATTGGATATCTCACAGATAACTCAAGTTTCAAGTTTGTTTGTCTAACAGCCTCCTAATTGTGTTTCTCTCTTAGTCTTGCCCATTGGAAAAAAAAAAAAAGGTTTTAACACACCCACAAGTTACAAAGCAGAAGCATGTTAGTCATTCTTGATTCTTTACCTGCCTTTAATCCTCCCATACTATCCCTTAAGTCTTCTCCAGATCAATCCAAAATATGTTGTCTTCTCCTCTCTTCATCACCACTGCTATGACTCTGCCCAGGCATCATCTTCTATCCTAGGAACTCTTAGAGTGTGCCCTTATTCTTATTCTGTTTGCTCTCTTGCCCTCCTCCACTTGCTTCTGCAGATTCTTCTGTTAAATTTTAATGACACCCTCATGGCAACCCACTCCAGTACTCTTGCCTGGAAAATCCCATGGACAGAGGAGCCTGGTATGCTGCAGTCCATGGGGTCACGAAGAGTTGGACATGACTGAGCGGCTTCATTTTCACTTTTCACTTTCACACATTGGAGAAGGAAATGGCAACCCACTCCAGTGTTCTTGCCTGGAGAATCCCAGGGATGGGGGAGCCTGGTGGGCTGCCGTCTATGGGGTCGCACAGACTCGGACACAACTGAAGTGACTTAGCAGCAGCAGCAGAATTACACAAAATCTTTTAAGTGAAAACCTATTGTTGCCTACAGATCTCAGCTTAATCCTGTGCATTGCCTACCCTTCTACCTTCACTTCATGCCACCGAGTCTTAGCTGCAGTGGCCATCTCTGAAATCCCAGCAGGCACCATGCTCTGTCTTCCTCATGCTGTTGGGTCTCCTGGGAATGCTATCTCTCCTGATCTTCATACAGCAATTCTGTTAATCCTTCAGGTCCAGTTTAAATGTCCCTTACTCATGGAGGCCCTACCCACTTCATCTATGTGGATTCTGTATGTTATTCTTTCTCAATCATCTGTTCCTCATTGAATGAAGAACATTATATGTATATACTTGTTACTTATTTGCTATCTGTATTTCTCATTACACTGTAAAATATAAAAGGGCAGGATCTTGTTCCTTGTATTCATTAATACACGCTCAGTCTCTAGCACATTTGCTAGATTTGTAGCACTCAATATGCTAAATGAATGAATTCAAGTATAAAATAGGCATTCCACATGCACTTGAATAAGTAGGGTTTATTATAAATTAGACAATATAAACATATTTAGCTATATTGCCAATTTAGTAATGTTTAAATATTATACATAACTGTTATGGAGAAATATTTGAGTTCACCAATGTGTTTTTCTTGAAACCAGTATCTACCTTGTGCTTGGTTTTTGGTGTTATAGTGAGAGTTGAATAAAAATAAAGATAATCATTACTCTTGAAAAGGGTTCCAATCTAGAGGAGCTAATATTTAAATACACAAACAACATGGAAAAGATGTATAAAATGATTTCCTACAGTGAAAAATAGCTGGAGAATATTTAAGAAACTTAATCATAATCAGCACTGCGGCTGCGACTGCTCACTGAGCATGGTCGAGAGGAGCTACCTTGCGCCCGAGGTCAGGGGCGGCGGCCAAGAAGAGCTGCCTTGCACCCGAGGTCGGGGGCAGCGGCCGAGAGGAGCTAACCCGAATCAGAGGTAAGGGGAGGCGGCTACGCTTTGTTGGAGCAGCTGTGAAGAGAAAACCCGCATCCAAGGTAAGAGAAACCCAGGTAAGAAGGTAGGCACTGAGAGAAGGCATCAGAGGGCAGACTGAAACCACAATCAAAGACAACTAGCCATCTGATCACACGGACCACAGCTTGTCTAACTCAATGAAACTAAGCCGTGCCATGTGGGGCCACCTAAGATGGACGGGTCATGGTGTAGAGGTCTGACAGAATGTGGTCCACTGGAGAAGGGAATGGCAAACCACTTCAGTATTCTTGCCTTGAGAACCCCACGAACAGTATGAAAAGGCAAAAAGATAGGACACTGAAAGATGAACTCCCCAGGTCAGTAGGTGCCCAATATGCTACTGGAGATCAGTGGAGCAATAACTCCAGAAAGAATGAAGGGATGGGACCAAAGCAAAAACAACACCCAGTTGTGAATGGGACTGGTGAGAGAAGCAAGATTTGATGCTATAAAGAACAATATTGCATAGGAACCTGGAATGTTAGGTCCACGAATCAGCGCAAATTGGAAGTGGTCAAACAGGAGATGACAAGAGTGAACATCAACATTCTAGGAATCAGTGAACTAAGATAGACTGGAACGGGTGAATTTAACTCAGATGACCATTATATCTACTACTGTGGGCAGGAATCCCTTAGAAGAAATGGAGTAGCCATCATAGTCAACAAGAGAGTCCAAAATGCAGTACTTGGATGCAATCTCAAGAACAACAGAATGATCTCTGTTCATTTCCAAGGCAAACCATTCAATATCAAAGTAATTCAAGTCTATGCCCCGACCAGTAACGCTGAAGAAGCTGAAGTTGAATGGTTCTATGAAGACCTACAAGACCTTCTAGAACTAACACCCAAAAAAGATGTCCTTTTCATTATAGGGGATTGGAATGCAAAAGTAAGAACTCAAGAAACACCTGGAGTAACAGGCAAATTTGGCCTTGGAGTACAGAATGAAGCAGGGCGAAGGCTAATAGAGTTCTGCCAAGAGAACGCACTGGTCAGAGCAAACACCTTCTTCTAACAACACAAGAGAAGACTCTACACATGGACATCACCAGATGGTCGACATCAAAATCAGATTGATTATATTGTTTGCAGCCAAAGATGGAGAAGCTCTATACAGTCATCAATAACAAGACTGGGAGCTGACTGTGGCTCAGATCATCAACTCCTTATTGTCAAATTCAGACTGAAATTGAAGAATGTGGAGAAAACCACTAGCCCGCTCAGGTATGACCTAAATCAAATCCCTTATGACTATACAGTAGAAGTGAGAGATAGATTTAAAGGACTAGATCTGATAGACAGAATGCCTGATGAACTATGTATGGAGGTTGGTGACATTGTACAGCAGACAGGAATCAAGACCATCCCCAAGAAAAAGAAATGCAAAAAAGCAAAATGGCTGTCTGAGGAGGCCATACACATAGCTGTGAAAAGAAGAGAAGGGAAAAGCAAAGGCGGAAAGGAAAGATATACCCATTTAAATGCAGAATTCCAAAGAATAGCAAGGAGAGATAAGAAAGTCTTCCTCAGTGATCAATGCAAAGAAATATAGGAAAACAATAGAATGGGAAAGACTAGAGATCTCTTCAAGAAAATTAGAGATACCAAGGAAACATTTCATGCAAAGATGGGCTCAATAAAGGACAGAAATGGTAGGGACCTAACAGAAGCAGAAGATATTAAGAAGAGGTGGCAAGAATACACAGAAGAATTGTACAAAAAAGATCTTCACGACCCAGATAATCACGATGGTCTGATCACTCACCTAGAGCTAGACATCCTGGAATATGAAGTCACCTGGGCCTTAGGAAGCATTGCTACGAACAAAGCTAGTGGAGGTGATGGAATTCCAGTTGAACTATTTCAAATCCTGAAACATGACGCTGTGAAAGTGCTGCACTCAATATGCCAGCAAATTTGGGAAACTCAGCAGTGGCCACAGGACTGGAAAAGGTCAGTTTTCATTCCAATCTCAAAGAAAGGCAATGCCAAAGAATGCTCAAACTACCGCACAATTGTATTCATCTCACACACTAGTAAAGTAATGCTTAAAATTCTCCAAGCCAGGCTTCAGCAATACGTGAACCATGAACTTCCAGATGTTCAAGCTGGATTTAGAAAAGGAAGAGGAACCAGAGATCAAATTGCCAACATCTGATGGATCATCGAAAAAGCAAGAGAGTACCAGAAAAACATCTATTTCTGCTTTATTGACGATGTCAAAGCCTTTGAGTGTGTGGATCACAATAAACTGTGGAAAATTCTGAAATAACTGGGAACACCAGACCACCTGACCTGCCTCTTGAGAAACCTGTATGCAGGTTGAGAAGCAACAGTTAGAACTGGACAAGGAACAACAGACTAGTTCCAAATAGGAAAAGGAGTACATCAAGGCTGTGTATTGTCACCCTGCTTATTTAACTTACATGCAGTGTACATCATGAGAAACGCTGGGCTGGAGGAAGCACAAGCTGGAATCAAGACTGCCCGGAGAAATCTCTATAACCTCCTATATGCAGATGGCACCACCCTTATGGCAGAAAGTGAAGAAGAACTAAAGAGCCTCTTGATGAAAGTGAAAGAGGAGAGTGAAAAAGTTTCCTTAAAGCTCAACATTTAGAAAACTAAGAACATGGCATCTGGTCCCATCACTTCATGACAGATAGATGAGGAAACAGTGGAAACAGTGGCTGACTTTATTTTTCTGGGCTCCAAGATGACTGCAGATGGTGATTGCAGCCATGAAATTAAAAGACGCTTTCTCCTTAGCAGAAAAGTTATGACCAACCAAACAGCATATGAAAAAGCAGAGACATTACTTTTCTAACAAAGGTCTATCTAGTCAAGGCTATGGTTTTTCGAGTGGTCATGTATGGATGTGAAAGTTGGGGTATAAAGAAAGCTGAGGTCTGAAGAATTGATGCTTTTGAACTGTGATGTTGGAGAAGACTCTCGAGAGTCCCTTGGACTGCAAAGAGATCCAACCAGTCCATCGTAAAGGAGATCAGCCCTGGGTGTTCATTGGAAGGACTGATGAAGCTGAAACTCCAATACTTTGGCCACCTCATGCGAAGAGCTGACTCATTGGAAAAGACCCTAATGCTGGGAAAGATTGAGGGCAGGAGGAGAAGGGGATGACAGAGGATGAGATGGTTGGATGGCATCACCGACTCGATGGACATGGGTTTGGGTGGACTCCGGGAGTTGGTGATGGACAGGGAGGCCTGGCGTGCTGCGATTCATGGGGTCACAAAAGTCAGACACGACTGAGCGACTGAACTGAACTGAATGATAATGAATGGCTTTTTTGATGAATAGTCATGGCCCTTCAAAAAGTGACCACATATGAGAGGTCCCCCTGAAGTTACATAGTCACTTCACATATGTGTGTACACATGCAAAGTTAATGTGCCTTGAGAGTTTTTAATACCTGTAGATAATTTATAAGAAAAAATCAAAATTGTAGTTATCTAAAGAAGTCAAATAACATAATACTTTGGGGTGGCAAAATGTAATATATAAACAATAGTAACCTATCTTGTATTATATTTTGACTGGTGTCAGACTGGCAAAAATGAATAATGTATACCAGCTACTCACAGTGTCTCCGTAGTGCAGTTGGAGGGAGAGGGAAGTAAAATAATCAAATAAATACCAAATCAACAGGTGGTATAGAAAGAAATACACACACAGATCCTATGCAAGTGCCACAATTGAAGAGTCAACTAATTTGCTTGTGGGAGTCTACAGTGAATTTACACAGAGTAAATGGCACCAATAACCTTGCTTTAGGGTATGTCATTTGAACCAAGCCTTGAACATAAGTAGAGTTTTGACTCCTTGAAAAATGTGTGTGTATGTTAGTCTCTCAGTCATGTCCAACTCTTTGCAACCCCATGGACTGTAGCCCACCAGGCTTCTCTGGCCATGGGGATTCTCCAGGCAAGAATACTGGAGTGGATTGCCGGTGCCATCCTCCAGGGGATCTTCCCAACCCAGGGATCAAACCCAGGTCTCCCACATTGCAGGCAGATTGTTTACCATCTGAGCCACCAGAGAAGCCCTGGTGTTTTGACTACTTGAAAAATGAGAGCAGCTTATTCCAGGTAGAAGGAATGACTCATTCAAAGTCAGTGACTCAGATGGCAAAGAATCCTCCTGCAATGTGGGAGACAAGGGTTTGATCCCTGGGTTGGGAAGAGCCCCTGGAGGGGAGAATGGCTAGAGAACTGGAGAGAACTCCAGTATTCTGGCCTGGAGAATTCCACGGACAGAGGAGCCTCGCAGGCTACAGTCCATGGGGTCGCAGAGAGTCAGACACAGTTGAGCAACTTTCACTTCACTTATTCCAGGTAGAAGGAATGGCTTGTTTAAAGTCATAGGCCTGAGAGGAAATGAGGTATCTGTGGAATATGGAATGCAAAGAAGTCTTGGTGAATTAATACAATAGGTTCTTGGAGCATACAAGACTTTGCCTACCCAGGCTAAAACATCCTACTTAAAGGAAAAATGCAAAAACTCAAACCAAATACTGTGATACAGCTGGTTGTTTTGTCACAATGTAAAACTGCCTAATCAGTCATTTAATTTCTTTCCGCCTTGTTAACTATCTTTGTTAAATGAAAAACAGTTTAGCTTTTGGAGAAACTATAGGAACTCTTTTAAATCATAGATCAATGCATGTTCTAAAGCTTCACTGCCTGATTGGGAGCTGCAAGCCACAGGTGGCCACAGAGCACTGGAAATGTGGCTATTACCACATACTGAAATGAGAATATTTTGGATACATTGGTTTAAATAAAACATTATTATTATTTCACCTACAGGCATGCCTCAGAGATATTGTTAGTTTTGTTCCAGACCACAGCAATAAAGCAAATATCACAATAAAGTGAGTCACACAAATATTTTGGTTTCCCAATGCATATAAAAGTTATGTTTACACTGAACTGTAGTCTTTTAAGTATGCAATAGCATTATGTCTAAAAAACAAATAAACAATATACATACCTTAATTTAAAAATATTATGTTGCTAAAAAATTCTAACCATCATCTGAGCCTTCAAGGAGTCTTAGTCTTCTTGCTATATTAATATCAAAGATCACTGATCATGGATCCCCACAATATAATAATAATGAAAACATTTGAAATATCAAAATGTGACACAGAGTTACAGAGTGAGCAGAGGCTGTATAAAATGGCACCCATAGGCTTGCTTGAGATAGTGTTAGTTGCTCAGCCATGTCTGACTCTTTAGGCTGTAGCCTGCCAAGTTCCTCTGTCCATTAAATTCTCCAGGCAAGAATACTGGAGTAGGCTGACATATCCTCCTCCAGGGGATCTTCTCAATCAGGGATTGAACCCCAGTCTCCTGCATTGCAGGCAGATTCTTTATCTTCTGAGCCACCAGAGAAGCCCTGCTCAAGATAGGGTTTCCACAAAACTTCAATTTGTTTAAAAAAAAAAAAAAGATCCAGCAAAGTGCAATAAAACGAGGTATGCCTGTGTTTATTTTCCCTGAATAACTTCTAGAAAATTTTAAACTACCATGTGCAGCTATTAAAGAGTACTGTTCTAAAAAGGTTTATAAAACAAATTAATAGTATTTTCTAGGAATAGACAACACCAATTTAGAAGATTAGGGATTATTCAACACTGAGCACATAAAATCCTTTCCAAAATTTATGTGATTAAAATGAAAGCCATAAGTTTAGTATTGTATGACACAGAAGTATTCTCTTATACACATGGGAAAGCACTGAGCATTTTTTTTGAGTGGTTTCACCTAGAGAAACTGTATTTTGTAATTTTAATTAAACTTGGAAAGCCGAGAATTTCATGACCCCTTTAGTTTTTAAATGAGGCTACTTACTGTGTTACTTTTGTTATTTCCACATACAAAAATACTTTTCTGATCCATGTGTGATACCCTACCTATGACTCTGTTTATTTTTAAAAGCACTTCGTATATGTGAAAGGTAAAGTTAAAATAAAAATAAGGTAGAAATGTAGAGCAATTATTTTTAGTGTGACTAGTTTTTTTTAATTTTGAGAAATATAAAAGTAAAGAGGATAACGTAATTTAGAATCAAATCGAAAATAGCTTAAAATGGTCAATATTTATTGGTTAAAACTAGAGATTTGGGGGCCCATCTACCAATTATTATAAAATTAAGAAAATGCACCTAGAAATTACTTGTAATAAACCTAAAATAAAAAGTTTTCTGAGTTTGACAAAATTATTACTTATACAAAAATTACAGCTAATATTTATTTAGCAGAGTTAGCATGAAGCGATAGTGACATTCAGTAACATTAATTACATAGATCCACTAATTTCTGTGAAGTGCCTTAAAATAAAATGGATTGTTAGTATGTACTGTGTTTAGGGAATCTCTGCTAATAGAAGAGACTCAGTCAGCTTCTTCAAATGATCAGGAATAACACAACTTTTAAAATGCATGAGATTCCACTGTAATGGCATCTTTTACCTAGTAACAAATCAGGCCAGAAAAACCAGTACACATAATCACTGGGCCCTTAATGGAAGATTTCTGCTAATTTTGAAAGCTTTACAATTAGCTGCAATTCAGTGAACCTGATTCCCTGTTAAGCTGTTGGAGAACACAAAACAGTGTTGTCTTAAGAGGGCAATGCTGAAGATTCTATGTGAATTTTTACTTGCCAAAACAAGGTAATTTTAAAAATAAAATTGTTTCATTGTTTTTGTAACTATGAAAAATTCATAGACTGCACTAAGATTAAAGTACACTTTTTCTCTTAAACACTTGGGACCCACCAGGGCCATTATACTGCCAGTATCTCAGACTTTCTCTCACACACTTCTCGGGGTGCAGGGACCCCCATCATAGAGACCTTTTTTCTGCTGCAGCCCTCCCTTCAAGCTTATTCCGGTCTGAGAATCCTTATCCTTACTATGCCTTTTCCCAAGAAGGCAGTGTTCCTCAGGTCTCTCATAACTAGCTCTTTCTTTTCATTTAAATCTCCATTCTAACATTACTACCTCGAAGCACTCTTTCCAGAGTTCCCTTATTAAAGTGCCATCATTTCCCCTAATGCAGGAATTATTCCTTTCTTTGCCTCAGAATAATCATCAAATTAGAATTTATTTTGTTAACTTGTATGCAGTGATGTTTGTTGTTAGCCTTTCCTTTGCGGAACATACACTCCATGAAGGCAGAAACATTATTTGGGTTGTCCACCTCTGCTAACAAACTGATTAATAAAACTGATGATGATATACATACATACATACAGGCTATACACATATGTATTTATAAATATATAATATGTATTTATTGTCATATTGCTCCTCATATTTGGTAGCATATTTTTTTTCTATTAAAAGTCTATTGAGAGCTTTTCAAAGTTCATAAGCATATCTCTGCAGCATGTGTTTTAATGATTACAGGGTGTTCCACCATTCCAATATACTAGAGTTTGTTATCACATCTTCTGTTGTTGGATATTTAGGTTCCTATCATTTTTTCACTGTTATAAACAATATTTTGAATCACAATGTTGTAGGTAGATATTGAACACTTGACTGATTATTTCCTCTAGATAAGTTCTCCTAAGATAAACTAAGTAAAAAAAATATATACAAATTTAAAATTTTGACTCATATTACCATACTTTTCTACAAAAATATTTTACCCATTTCTATTTATATCAACATTGCATATAAATGACTATTTCTCTATAGTCTTGCCAATATGGAAATTATCAATACTTGTCAATTCAAAAGGGGAGGATATATCATTTCTCTTTGAATAAGTTGTTCATGGCCTTTGGAACACTGGAATCTTTATCTTTTTCAATGGTTTCTAAGATCTATATACATATTAAGATTATTTAACATATAGTCAAATAACTTTCAGTTACATATAAATTTTTCCAATTTTTAATATGTATTTTGTCTTTTTTGTGTGTGTCTAGCAATCCCATGGACTGTAGTCCACCATCTCAACCCACAGATCAAACCCAGGTCTCCCACATTTCAGGATTCTTTACTGTCTGAGACACCAGGGAATCCCAAGAATGCTGGAGTGGGTAGCCTATCCCTTCTCCAGGGGATCTTCCCGACCCAGGAAATGAACCAAGGTCTCCAGCATTGCAGGCAGATTCTTTATCAGCTGAGCTACCATAGAAGCCCTTTCATATATTAAGATTATCTAATATATAGTCAAATAACTCTCAGTTACATATAATTTTTTCCAGCTGTTTTATAGTAAAATCTGTTTTCCTTCAAGTTTTTTATTTTTACTATAAAGTTTTAAAAAGTGCCACTTTATCCCAAGATGAAAATCACACACACATCTATAAAATGTGTATATATTGTAATATGTCTCACACATACATACACTATATATTTTCTCACTTCCATCTTTATTCAAAAAAATCTATAAGTATCAGAGAAATTACTTTGCAAGTTTGAAATATTAAGGCTTATATCAATGTATCATTCTAATAGTCTGATATAAAATGGTAAATATTTTCTATTGCTCTCAAAGAGAACCTCACAAATAATACTGTTTCTCTATAGGACAAAAATGCTAAAATCTCTTAATTGCAAATGTGTCTTTCCCAACTGACTTTAATTTTGATTTATAGGGATATGCCTTAAAAGGGGCTGCCTAGACTTCAAAACAGACTCAGAGACTTACAGAAAGAGTTTAGTAATAAATACCACTTGTGGAGGTTGCACTTCTGTACCACCTAATGTTTTCAGTTACGGCTGATGAACAGCCCACTCTTAAATATATTCTAAAGGTAGATACAGTTTGAAACATCATGATTTAACAGGTGGCTTTGTGACTGACTCAGCCCCTTCACTCTGGCTCTAACAATAACATAAAGGGATTTTTAGAGGACATGATTGTTCTTTTTTTGACACCAACCACACACAGAAATGACTGAGTTATACTTCCAATTATGCTGACTGTCTTTAACTTGGATAATGAAGCTACCATCCTGTCAGTGCCTGACTTCCTTAAATGTTGTGTTATTTTCAACCACATCTCCAAGAGAAGGATGATGTGGCTAAAGTCCCACTGTGTAAGTAAACTTTGTTTTTATCGTAAACTCACTATTCTCAAGATAAGGGCTGGGGCCCAGTTTTGGAAGCTTGAAATACTGCATTTTTCATTTTCATGATTAACATTTTTAATTTTCTTGCTCTTTTTATGCATAATAGAAGTTAATCATAAGACAAATTTTCACCTGTGTGATTCATGGCCATGATTAGTATTTCTATGGTCCCCTTTAATACTTCAGTACAGATTTGCTAGGAAATACCATAAATAATAATAACAAAGTTGTTGTGATGACTGACTGTATGCTAAGAGTTTTAAGTATATTAATTCATTTAATCATCATAGAAAATTTATAAGATTAGTACTATTTTTATTTCTATTTGACATGCAAGAAAACTGATCCACCAGAAGAGTAAAATACTTACCAAAGGTCACACAGCTAGGAGTAGCAGAGCTAAGACACTAAGGCAGGCAGACTGCTTCTACAGCACCTCCAAAGAGTGCACTCTCCACTGCTTCATACAACTTACACTTTTCTCCAGCTTCCATAATCTGAAGTTAGGATGGGGTTATAATGAAAGTGATAGACATTTCACTGATTGAGCAAGGCTAGCTTCTCCAGTTCTACAGCAACTTAATCGCAGTTACTGCTAAGAAGCTCTGGAAATCCTAATGCATTAAGGGTGTATCATGGGCTCGCCAATGTATTTAGTCTCTGGCATATTTCTCATGTCATTGCCATGAAGTTTTCTGCTATGTATACTAACTCCTAGTTCAGCCTGGTTCTATTCATCAAAATTTATTCAATACTTACTATGTATCTGTTATTGTTCTAGCCACTGGGAAAATAGGAAAGAATAAAATAAAATCCTTGTTCTTGCAAAGCTTATATTCTAGGTAACAGTGCTAAGTGATAAATAATTTGTGAGCAATAAGTTCTGTGGATGAAAAAATCAAAGATGGGAGAAGTCATTTTATATGAGTTGGTAAGAGTAGGCCTTAACAATAAGATGATATTTGATTAAAGACCTAAATGAAATAAAGGCATGATCCATGTAGATTTCTGAGAGAAGACCTTTTCAGGAAGAGTTCTGAAAATATCCAATATGATTGGAGGGAAGAAAATAGAGGAGAGTGGTATGATCAAAGGGGTGTCCCATGTGGCACTAGTGGTAAAGAACCTGCCTGCCAATGCAGGAGACATAAAGAGACTCTGATTCGATCCCTGGGTCAGGAAGATCCCCTGGAGGAGGACATCACAACTCACTCCAGTATTCTTGCCTGGAGAATCCCATGGACAGAGGAGCCTGGTAGGCTACAGTCTGTAGGGTTGAATAGAGTTGGACATGATTGAAGCAACTCAGCACGCACATAGAATGGTCAAAGAGATAGAGGGTCAGATGAAATGGGAATGTGTGTGTGTGTGTACACATGCATTTATGCAGACATGCACATATTTGTATATATTTAAAGATTTAAAGTAGGGCTAGAAATATTAAATGCTGGCTAGCATTTAATCAAAGATGTTGAGCGCAAATGGGTGAGCAATTTAGGGTCGAGGTTTCGGGTGGAAGTTAGATACTCAAGTTATGGACATGTTAAATTTGTGATTCATATTCAGTGTCAAAATAGAGCTATTGAATAACCAGTTGCAGTTGTAAATCCTTCTTGAGGAAGCAGTACTAGCTGGAGATGCAATCTGGGAGGTGTAACATTATGAACTGTGTTCAATACTATGAGACTGAATGAGCTTATCCTCAGAATCCACATAAAAGGAAAAGACAGAGGACCAACTTTGACATCAGCTAACATTTAGAGGCTAGGAATATGAGAGAGAAATTACACTGTTTGAATAAAGTTGAAGAATTAGAATATAAATTCTGAAGGAATAGGATCTGAATATCCTTCAGATGATATTCTATGACAATATGTGTATCATGTTTTGCAACTACACTTTCATAAATGATTCATGGTAGAGTTCATGGAGATAATGAACTTGAATAAAGGAAAAGCCTTTGGCATTTCCAGTGAACTAAGAAGAATATGAAGTTGATATTATTTTATGAAAATGAAGGCAATAAACAAGGATACATATGTTAGTTCTTGGCATAGTATTGAACCAAGAGCACATGTCAACACTTAACATTTCCAAGAGGTAAAGATGGAGAATTTGTTATAAAAATCTTTAAATGGTCAATTGATATTAATGGAAAGGAAAGTCTGTTTACAGATTTCCCTGAGTCATTTTTCTTATTATTAATCTGGCAGGCAGTAGGAGGTAAAGTTGTGGAGAAATGAAAGTGCTCCTTGGCCCTGATCTCACAAAATGGCACAAGAACCCTGGTACAGAAAATTTCCTAATACACACAACAGACCGTAGAAATAGCACAATTTTTACATAGAGTTCTAGTTCTAAGAACACTTTCTATACATTGATAAGACAGAATTTTTTAATCTTCATTCACCTAGTTCCCTCTTTTACTTATATTAAGAGAATTTGCTACATTCATAGCTACATATTAATAGCAGAATCTGGTACATGTTCTTAAATTCATACTTGTGTTCTAAGTTTTATGTAAGAAACATTTTAAATTTTTAAAATGGGATAATAATTAAAGATGCATTTTTATCAGATTTTATGTTGACTGTTCAGGTGAAAAAAAGCTACTGGGGATAGGCAGATTAAATAATAATCAAATGTTATGTGCTTTTTTCTGGTTTTTTTTTTCCATAACATTAAGGTGAAAGCCATAACATTAATGAGAGGAATGCAGCATTTGCTCTCAGATTTTATGAACATAAACTTCACTGCTAGGGTGAATAATGAAAACTCACTTGTAATTTAAATAGTGCTTTGCAAGCTGGATGTACAAAACTTAGGCAAAGAAATCTAAATTATATAAATCAAATGAACAACTACTGACAAAAGTATATAATTCACATATGTTTAAGAGAGGCTAATAACTTATACATCCTTAATTTCATTTTACCTTGTATATTTTACCATTTAAAAATAAAGGGTAAAAATTTACAGTTATAAACAAGTCATGGGGATATAATGCACAGCATGGTGACTATAATGAATAATATTGTATTGTATATTTGAAAGTTTCTAAGAGAGTAGATTTTAAAAGTTCATCAAAAGAAAAAAAAATTGTAACTATGGTGATGGATATTAACTAGATTTATTGTGGTGATCATTTTACAATGTAATATATAAATATCAAATCACTATATTGTAAACCCAAAATGAATACAAAGTTATATATGTCTATTATATCTCTATAAAACTAATTTAAAAGAAAATTAAGCATATCATTATCAACATAATTATATCTCAATACTTAGGATTGACCTTATACATAGATAATTTTTCCAGCCTTACTGAGATATAATTGACACATGACATTGTATAAGTTAAAGGTATACAAGGTGATGATTTGATAATCATATATATTGTGAAATGATTACCTCAGTAAGGTTAGATTAGTTAATACATTCATCTCCCCACAAAGTTTCTTTTTATTGTTGTAGAAATTTTAATATATAATACAGTGTTAGTAACTATAGTCACTATTTTGTATATTAGATCCCCAGAGCTTATTCATCTTATATGATTAAAAATAAAATAAAACACTAAAGACTATCAGAAACCTATTAGAACTAATAAATGAATTCAGTAAGTCTAAGGATAGCATCATCAACTCAAAGGACATGAGTTTGAGCAAACTCTGGGAGATAGTGAAGGACAAGGAAGGCTGGTGTGCTGCAGTCCATGGGGTCACAAAGAATTAGACACGACTGAGTGAATGAACGACAAAAGTCTAAGGATACGAAGTCAACATACAGTAATTAATTGCATTTCTACATACTAACAGTGAACTATCTGAAAACAAACAATCGTGCTTACAATAGCAGGGACAGCAATAAAATACCTAGGAATACATTTAACCAGGGTAGGGAAAGATCTCTACACTAAAAACTGTAGGACATTAATGAAATAAATTGAAAAGATCACAAAGCAATGGAAAGACAGACTTTGTCCGTGGATCAGAAAAGTTAGTATTGATAAAATGTCCACGTTACCTAAAACGATTTGCAGATACAATGCAATCTCTATCAAAATTCCAATATTATTCACAGAAATAGAAAACATATCCTAAAATTTGCATGGAACCATAAGTTTTAAATTTCAACTCATAGTTCAGTTAAAAACTTTGGATATAACCAAAGTAAATTTCTTTAATAAAGTATTGTTGAGTAAATAAAATAAAAACATTTAACATTGATATAGTTCTAAAAACATTTGGTTTAGTATTGCTTGTCATAGCCTTAATAATAATGACTAATTGTTCACTTTTAACTTTGATTTTGTATTTATCAACATGTGATCTAGAATAACATTTCATAAATATTAAAATGTAATATAAATTTCTTATATAAAATAAGATTTCTTCTAGAATATGATTATAAGCTATGTAATTAAACTTCACCGATTTCATCCACTCTGTTGCCTTATTCTCATAAACAAAAAAACAAAGAGTGTCACTGATCATTCTCCTCTACACAGGGTTAAGTCACAACACACTTCAGTCACCCACTGCCAGTACTCCCTGAGGGGACTTTAGAATGAAAAAAAATAGGATGCATTCTGTGTTTTTGGATAAAGGGACCCATAGATAAGATGCATATCTAGGGGAGAATTTCAGTGACCCTAGGTGCTTGCATCTTCTCATACATAGAAAAACACTAAAATCATTAACTTGAGATATCTGTTCTTTATGATTAACAGTAATTGCTTTATGCTTGACTACCTGTACTTCCCAGATACCCCCCCCCAAAATATTATATATATATACTTGCTCCTTCCCCACCTCTTCAGAACAGTTGCTCATATCTATCTGAGAGAGTGTCTCCCAGGTTATAGTTCTCAGTGAGGTCCCACTATAACACTGAAACTCACTGATCTTACTTTGTGCTTTTTCCTTCAATTGACATTTTCTATCTCAATGAAGAAATGGACCAGCAAAACATTTCACTGAATTCAAGTTATGTGACCAAAGAACAGAGAGCTAATTAGCTTAAAGAAAATTAGCTCATCCTTTTCAACTCATTAGAATCATGGTCTTACTACTGAGATAGTTAAATCATAAAGCAGTACCGAAAGCTGCCAAGACATTTATTTTTAATATAAAATGTAATCCATGGTTACTGTTTGAAATTCTCTTTCTCACCTAACAGTTCTTCAACTAGATAATAAACTACCTCTTAGAAAGCCAACACACACACACACACACACACACACACACACACACAAATGTGCTGTTTTTCTTCTCTATATACTGTATAGGAAGAAAAATAGAGGTGATCTAAGAAATGCAAGTTAGAGGAGATACAGATAAAGTTAGTTTTATTTTGGAATGAAGTATTGTGGGACACACGCATGACAAGAATAAAGACTTCTTAGAAGAAAACTGCCACAAATGGGAGTCTTCTGTCTTCTGTTCGTGTTCTATTTTTTTCTTGTTTCTGCTAGCAAGACTTGTGCTGGGGATGTTTTCCTGGGTAAGACAGCAAATGTATTCAGTTGTGAATGCTTTGGATAACTAGGAAGGAATACTAGCTGAACAAGTAGCAGCTGGTAACAAGGAATGGAGTGAAGCTTCTTCAAGGAAAGAATAGTTTGTCTTAAGGCAGAAAATAATGATATGACAAAGTATGTCATAGGTCTTATTGAACTAAAGACATTTCATGATCTGAAATAATGCTTGTAAGACTCCAAGAGATAGTGAGACATCATGAGAGTCTAGGTCTGAAGAAGAAAACAATCAGCAAATGTTTTCTGCAGTGAGCCAGATAGTAAAATTTTAGGATTTGTGGGCCATATAACCTCTGCTACAATTACTAAAAAATCTGCCTTTGTATCATGAAAGTAGCAATAGATTATACATAAATAAATGGTTCTGGTTGTGTTTTGATGCAACTATGGGCACTGAAAATTGAATGTCATGCAATATCCATGTGTCACAAAATAATATTCTCCTTCGATCTTTTTGAATCATTTAAAAATGTAAAAAGCATTTTTTATCTTGTGGACAAAACAGGACTGTATTTGACTCACAGGTTTAAGTTTGGCTTAAATTATCATAGAACTTCAGAAAATGCAATGTTGGTTGAAAATATTAGTAAAGATTTATGTTAATGAACTGTTTCTAATTGAATTTTAAGATGCTTGCAAGGTGGACGTTTTGTTTGTTTGTTATATAATTGTCTTCATTGTCTTAATTGTCTTCACCCAATGCAGAGTGAATGTTCTAACCACCTAGGGTGTTGCTCTACATAAAATAATGAGGGCCTTCAAGTCCAAAACAGTCGTTCAAAATCACTTAAGCACTTATAGTGCCAGCCTGGGTGCTGAGAGTATGGCAGTGAATATAGGAGACAAACTTTGTAACCTCTGAGAGCTTACATTCCAGAGGGATGTCTTGGATCAAGTTCTCCAGAAGCAAGAGCCTGAAGAAGAGGGCAATGGAGGAAGGAAGGTTTTGTAGGAAAGTAAAAACTGAGCAGAATAATAGTTTCAGCTGGATACTGGTTTCAGATTGATCCCATTGAAAAGATTTGAAGTAGGAATGCACACAGTTGCTGCACCTTGAAGGAAGGGAACTGGACTTCATTATTCGTGTCTTGAGGTGAGCATGACTCACTAGAAGGACAGCTCCTATTTAACCTGGGAGCAATTCTCCTAAGATAAGGAGATAGGCCCATCAGGGAGAGGTCAGTAGAGGGATCTGGCCAAGGAACCATCACCATCCACTAAAAGGGAGAGACGAACACTAAACACATAAACATTTAATATGTCGGATCATACATGGTTGTGTGGGTGGAGGAGGACAGATACTGAAGTTGGTGAAATGATTGCTTTCAGCTAGGGTGGTCGAGGAAGGCCTCTACAATAATGTGAAATTTGAGAAGAGATATGAGGACATTACAAATCATGGACATGTAGCTATCTGAAAGAAGAAAGACATTAAATGAAAATAGAACTAGCCTTGGAATGTTCTAGGAAGAGTGAGAAGGTGGATGTGGCCGAAGTAGTTAAGAATGGATAGAGAGATAGGAGCTGAGGCTAGAGAGGAAAGGGGTGGTAACAGATTGTATGGAGCCTTGAAGATCATGGTAGGATATTAATCTCTTACACTAAGAGAACAAAAGCACCAAGTTCTATTACCTGCATCATGGCTAGAAACAGAAGGGCTCTCAAAGCCTTCTGGTCTGACTCCTAAATTTTAGAGAATTTCTATAGTGGAAAAATCTCACTGAAGATAAAAGGCAAAAGTAGAATTCTGAAGTGTATGAAAAACAACTTCCCATCTAATATATTTGAAGGAAATTCTGCTATAAATGTTGAAACCGTTTCTATATATAGGTTCCATTTGTTTAAGTCTAAAATTATAATGTCATCCTATCAGTGGCAAAACTGTTGATGATGAGAGCTAGCTGGCTGATATACAGAGAATGAATGCTCACAGTCTGACATTAGCTTGGCATTTATTCTAGCTGTAATTCCATCACTTTGGGGAAGAAAAATAGTGATAATGGTTTCAAGCAAGCAGGCCATATTTTCCTTACATGCAGTGGTCAGTTACTGCCAGGATTATTATAGCTCCATAAATTGCCAGTTCCATCAAGTCCAAAGTATTTTTTTATGTTCAAGTTGATGAACGGAGAACAGCAGACTACCCTTGAAGGATAATCAGATGGCGGAGCCTGGTGGGCTGCCATCTATGGGGTCGCACAGAGTCGGACACGACTGAAGCGACTTAGCAGCAGCAGCAGCAGTTATAAAGTATTTTGAAAATAACACTGCATATGAATACCCAATAACACTAATGATATCCTGTCGCTTCTATTAGTTTGGAGAGAAATATTCCATTTCATTAGTATTAACCTTCATAGAAATATTTTTCAGCTCTCTGATGTTGTTTTTGCTTAATATAGAGTTACTATATCCAGTGCCTCTATTAAATCAAAACACTTCTATATGCTCCAGTGCAAAACCATACTTTGTTTTCTTGAAACACAATGTCTTAAGTTTCTAGACATTTACTATTTACTGTAAGTAGCCCACATCTTACTCTGATGTTAATTCTCCCCTAATACACATTTCGCATCCTAATAGTGCTTCCTGATTATTTGCCATTAAAAACTTCTCAGTGTGGTGATTATGCCTTACTGAGGAGATGTCCTTGGAAAAGAAGCCTAATTTTCATCTCTGCGTCACACTTCTTCTGCTTCTTTTTTTTAAAACATGTTGCGATACCAATGATATCAGAGAGAAATTTGGCACACTGATGCATGTGGAGGAGTTAAAATTTTTACCTGAACACCTGTATCTATATGAGTTTAATTAAATCAATATTAAATCAACATTCAACCATAGATCTTAAAAGGGTCATTGAATTAAAAATTCATTACTTTCCTGCAACTGTATATATTTTAATATCTTGGTGGGACAAAGTCATTTCAAAATAGTGTGTGTGTCCACTGACGTTTAAAATAGGGTGTTTCTGATAAATAACATCATGACATACTTAGCTTAATTTATTTAAATACCCTGTTTTAAATATGAAGAGTATTTGAGTGTTAAAGAGCATTATTTCCTTTCCTTACAGTTAAAGTATTTTTGTTTTATTAACAAATTGTAACCATTCTAATGTATTTAAAGTTAGTAATCTCAAGAAAACTTAATGCAATTTAAACATAGTCTGGCATTCTCTTTTTAAGAAGTTAAATATGATTCCTGTGAACCAATCTGTGATATAATTGGTGAGAAAGCATAGCCTACACATGCCCACATCTTAAATTTCAAATAGAATAAAATCCCTAATTGTTACTCTCTTCTGTGAAGACAGTTGCTCTCAACAGGATTCTTTAATTAGAAAGAGAAATGGTTCTAGAAAAAGCTCTAACTGATTTTAAAATATTTTTTGGAGGAAAAATGGGTTGAAATTACTGGCAGTAAATACATTTGTGTCTGCATGTCAAATGCATATACAGAATAAATTCTTTGGCTAAGATCTATATACATATAAATGGAACTAAAATGGAGAAATTTAAGACTACAGCAGAAGTATTATCTATGGATTTTCTAGCACAGCATTAATTCCCTTTTTCTGTTAATGAGACTTCAAATTCTTTGGAACACTGTCCCCTCCAATATAGACACTTGGACCTTGAATTAAACTATTGATCCCTTATGGCCATGATGTGAGCTTGTGATTCAACTTGGGCAGCTTCAGTTCTTTCACTTGGGTATGTGAATTTTGAACAGAATTTGCCAAATTCTTTTGGCATGAAAAGAATTGAAGGTGATAGAACTCATATGCAAACACCCCATTAACTATTGTTTTGTTCCTGCTCACATCCCTGGATTTTCCTTGGTTCGTATTCTTTCTGAGACCTAACTATTGGGTTTCCTTTCTGAGACCCTACACTGCCTTGCATACTTTCAATAAATTCTTTTTTGGGTCTAGCTAGCCAGAATCAACTTTTGTTACTTATAAGCAAAAATCTCTGGCCAATGAAAGCTCACAAAAATGATAAAATATTATATGTTAAGAAAAAAAAAATGTTTCTGTATGGAAATAAAACTAAATAAATTAGAACTGGCACATAAAATGTGCCATAGACCTTAAGTTGGAAAGAGAAACAGGAAGTTGATTAATGAATAAATCTTGACACCCTATCAAGAAAAACAAATTGACAGTTTTTATTGCTCAGCTGTTGCTATTAGAAGTTACATTAGTTCAGCGATAAAGAAAAAAGTGAAATAGGGATACAGGTGTAGATGAAGCCAAGTTTGGATATTCTTTCACATTGATCCCAGAGATTTTCCTAGAAAAATTCCACTGATCCATTTTGCTGTCCCCTCAGCAGGGGGAACATGTTTTCCATGTGTTCTAAGCTCTTTTGCATTCTTTAATGCATTTTTAAATGAATTTGGACAGAGCTGAAATTGGACAGAGCTTTTGGTTACTAGGTTTTTTATATCTAGTAGAGTGACTCTTGCAGAATTTTATTCTATTAGTACATGTTGACGTCATTCCTGTTAATAAGTACACACACACACATATACACATTTAGTGACAATTTGATCACCAAGAGTACTCTGAATGATTAGGTAACTGTTGTTGAGACATAATTTCAGAAGAATTGAGGGCCTCACAAAGCATATTTTGCACCATTTTACCATTAGAAAAATACTATTTTATTACAAGTCTTTCCTAAAAGCAACTGTACCACTTTATTCATAATCTCATATGTAGCACTGGTACTATACCATCCACATAATTTTTTAGTTACATAAACTTCATATACTTAAGGATAGCATGGTTGAACTATAGAAGCTCTAATACTCTTCAATGCCAATCTATTTAAATTATTTATGACAAAATTTATGTTTAAATCCCAAGGCCTTTATACAATTACAGAAGAAATTCAGCACAGTAGTCAAAACATCCTATGAAGCTTTGACATGCCTAAAAATAAATGCACACAAAAATTTAGTGAACTATGAAGATTAAAATTCAGTACCAGAGGGGGGAAAATTACTAGTCACAAACATCATTCTGAATAATATCCTGGTGACCAAAACAAAGAGGAGAACACGATCATTTTTATTATTTAGACTCTCAACCCCTGTGAGCTACCCCTGTGAGAGCACTGCCAAAACAGGTCTAAAGGGCCAGTTGGTGCTCCTCTCACATTTACTGGTTCCATGAAGAAATGCAGACCCTAGTCACCAGATTGCCCAATTTTTTAGAGACTTATAATTTCAGACTTTATGTGACATGTCCCAAATTTGAAGCTCGGAAATTAACCTATAATTAGCAGTTTAAAGTAAAAAATTAGCTCTGGGATCAGACTGCTGGAACTCATGCCTTGACGTCATCATTTCCTATTGTTTTTCCGTGGACAGGACAATCATTCTCTCTAGGCCTCATATGGAAGAACAATAATATCAGCTTTATAGAGGTTTTTCAAGGATTTCGGTGAGATAATAGAGTATCTGATATAAGAATTCAATACATATTAGCTATTTTTACTATTTAAAACAATGTGTAGTAAAACAGAATATATCTGTAGTGATAGATGCAGGTCACTAGTTTAGATCTGTGCTTTATAATTGTTCCTATTGTCCAGAAGGGGAAATACCCATTTTTCAGAGAAAGCTTTCTTATGGTATTTGTCTCTAAAACAATGTTCTGCAGAACTTCATAGAGATAGTGTAACGTATAGAGCAGGTATAACCCAGACAGAGTTCAGTGATATGACACACCCTCACTCTCTTCCCCAGCACCTACTTCCCAGCAAAGTTTGATCTTAACCAAAAATCAAGTGATATCTTGAACCTTGCATTTGAATTGAACTAGAATTCACTATACAATAATCAGCAATAAGAACTTGATGTCATATATATCAACCCATTTCTAATATAGACTTTTCTCTAAACAAGATTCACTGTCCATCAAGTCACATGAGAATTCTCACAATGTACATATATCTTATTACCAAATCTAAACTGGCTTGATCTGAGATTAAACTTTCTGGAATATTTGAAGATAAAAAGTAACGATGCTTGCGTAGTTTGCTTCAAAAACATTTCTTTTAATTCCTTATTTATCAACAAAGGATTGTCTAACATCACAGAACCACATGAGAGAAAGAGCACCCATCTCACTTTTTATGAAACTTCAGCTTCCCACAGAAAAATCTCTTAAGAAATAGTTACTATATTTTCTTCTCCTTGTCTCCCCAAAGACAAATCAGGATACCATCTCACAAGCTCTGGTTCTATGGAGGAATTTTTTATTCAAAATTTTGGTCTTGATACATACAGATTTTATAGATTGTTTCATTCCAACCCACATAGGAAGATCTCTGTTCTGAAAACCTTGCCTATGTGATGCTTATCAAAACTGTTGCTGCTTTGCCATGACATGATTTATTTCCAAATTTCTCTTCTGATAGTTCACAGAGTGCTTCGTGTCAAACATAAAGGATACTAATTACCTCTTCAACTTGTCCAGTCTCCAAAACACATGAATCACATGTCCATTGGCATTACGTAACACCAAACAACAGAATCTAGCCTGAGGACATAACCTTCTATCATCTGTGCCTAGCCTCAATTAAAAATTTAGTTGCCCATGTGTACAGGTTAAAGCATATAGGCAAACATGTTCAGGAACACAAAGGTTAGAAATATGCTGTGCCTTTCCTTGCCTGCCTCATATTTCACTGTACCATAACTCCACGCAACCTCTTTGAAACCTATAATTAACACTTTGAAATACTAATTCACTGCACCCTTTCTGCCTGCAGTTGAAAACATAAGGACATGCATTGTCAGTCCACAGAAAATACACAGGCAAGATTGCACAAGCTGCCTCAGTTTATGGTTATGATTAATTGAAATAATATACAGCACACCTACAATTTCTTTTAAATATATAAAGTAATGTTAATAAAATGTTAATAATTTGCTTTTTAGTTTCATGAAAACAGTGACCAAAGACTATCATTCTGTTGAAAACTGTCCATATTGATGTACTTAGGAAAATCAATGAGACCAAGTCTTATCTATCAATACAATCACCTATTCTGTCATTGGTATTTTAATTCTAACACAGTCTCCAGGTGTCCAAGGAAATAATTACTCTTTGTAAAAAAAATCATGTTATAGCTTAATAGAATACAGTTCTCTGTACACATTAAAGAGCTGCCAGTTGAGTGCATTATTTTGCAAAAATTATCTATTATAATGCAAATTATGAAATAAAAACACTCTCTAGAATTTGTCTATAAAGCAGCTCATTGAGAAAATTTTTCATAATACAATGGGATAATTCCTGCCACTTAAGTTGCTTTATACCTGAAAGCACAAATTAGAGGATAAAATTAAAGACATTTCTCAATGAGATGAATTATAAATGATATTTTATGTTAATTTTATCTAAATTGTCAACTAAAATGTCTAAGATTGAAGTACATTTTAGGGAATTTCATATTATTGCTTTGCTTATTTTAAATAATGGAGTTATCTGCAAATATTAGAAAGAAAGAAAACTATAACTTATTTCATATGAGAGTATTTTCAGTTATATTTTGGTTTAGCCACAACTGTTTATCTCTAAATTTGAATAATCTTAAAAATAATACTAAAGATTTGTACAATATCTTCTTTTAAAAGATTGTGTTTGACATTGTTAACAGTTATTGTCAATTGTTGTACTTAACTATGTTTCAAAATGACAGTTGGCTGATATACCTGGCTGATAACTTGAAAGCTCTGTAGTTATTAAAAATGTCAAAATGTTATTAATTTTCCTATATAATTAATTCAGCCTTTTTTCAATTCATGTGAGGTCAACTGTACCAAAATTAAATAACAATTTAGAAGAATTGCATAAAAAGATAGGTCTACATAATATATTCATTAATTTTTACCTTGAAAACAATAACATAAAGTTTTTTTCCCCAAATTGCTTTAGAAAGTTCACAAGTTTTACCATATAAGAATATTAAAAAACCAATAATTTGAAAGTTGGCACTAGTAGAGACCCCATTTTCTGATCAGAATATATTAAAAATAAAAATAGTAATAAAACTAGATAAAGTAGCCAAAACTATTTCATCTGAAAATTTCAAAACTACTTACTCTATTATTTAATTTTTAAAAACTGCAGCCTACTAATATTTTGCACACTGCATATCAGAATCTATTGATGAGAAACCATCTAATTCTCAGGGAAAAAAAATCCTTAGTACTCAAAATAATGAGAAAAACTGAAAATAATTGAATTAAACATCCAACATATAAAGTTAGAAAAAGAACAAGATAATAAAGCTACAGGTGAGAGAACAAAGTATTTGAAAATGACAAAAAATAAATTGATGAATAGGGAAACATAAATATTATAGAGCTAATAAGCCAAATATGGAGAAGAAAGTTGCAACCCACTCCGATTATTCTTGCCTGGGAAATCCCATGGACCGAGGAGCCTGGAAAGCTTCAGTCAATGTGGTCCAAAGACAGGGATATTACTGAGCAACTAACCACAACACACAAGCCAAATAAAAGTCAGTAAGGTGAAGAGAAAAAAAGAAAAAAACACAACAGATAACCTTTTGAGTACTCTAATCAAGAAAAAAGGAATACTTTTCTCTTAGAAAAGTATTTCACATCTATTCTTCTATCCTCAACTTATCACCCATATTCAGTCTTAATTGATTGCCTTACTCTCTACAGGACTAAGAATATTGAAGCAACCAGCAGAGAAATTTTCACAGGCTCTCTAGCATCTCTACTGACCTACTTTAACTTTTCATTTACTATCACAGAAAAAACAAACAAACCCTGTGTATTCATCTATGTAAAATGCTATATATTCTCCCATTCCCACAACTTTCTTAAAGATGTAACTCCAGGAAGGCCCCCCCATCTTCATACATTACAGATTTTTGGAGGTTATTTCCATCAGTATCAACAATATAAAAAATCCTGTTATTCTATCTGTGAGAAAAGAAAATATTTATTTCTTTTGATTCCACTTTACCTATCAACTACCACCTGTTTGTACCTTCCTATTTCAAGCAAAGTTTCTTGAAACATATCTTTGTACTTGAAATCTCTAATTCTATTCATTTCTCTGAGTTTCAGAGAAACTGCCTTTTGCCCACGCTACTTCACCAAAAATTCACATGAAAATTATTAATACAATATGCTAGATAATGTAAAATTCTGGACATACCAAAGTTTAACTAGATACAGGCTTTGCTTCTGAGAAATTTCTAGTGTAAAACAGTTGTTACTTTCCCTGGGATTATAAATAATTAAGGTAAAAAATAGATACCATTAACTAACGCAAATTTTCTTAAAAAGCACAGTGAAATTGTTATACACTCAAATGGTACTCTTTAATGATAGTAAAAAAAGTCAACAATCTCTGTAGCTCCAGACCTCCTGGACCTGCTAACTCTGACTGAAACAACCACCATTTCCATTGACTAACATCACTGCCACCACTGCTACAAAGCTCAGCTAAATTCAGTTTTTGTCTTCAGAAGTCTTGCTTTGGATGCTAATCCGGTGGACTGGTGCTGGCTGCTGTCCTCTCTTTCATTCCCCTTTCTATTTTTCTTCTTTGAATTCAGCACTTAAAAGAAAACTATCTCTGGTCTGTCTGGGAGAACTAAGCCTGGAACTGGAACTTTCCAGTGTCTCTTTGCATTTCTCCACATGACAATGTGAAATACTTGAATTTGGAGGCTCAGTCCTTTTTGATGATCTTTCTTGGCTTTGGATGTGAACCTTAGTAACTATTAAAAAGTGAAAAATCTGAAGCACAGAGAGGTTGGCTAGATTGATGTAACTAGAAATTTAAACTTCAAATTTCATAGGCAATGCTTGTTTTGTATATCATGGTCTAGAGTCTATAGTCCTCAGTGTCTCAGGTTTGCTACAGGGCTTTATTTTGCTAATATCTTAACAGGAAAAACCTTAAACTTTCCTTTGGGGATAAGTTTGAAATAGTTACCAAAATTTGTATATCATATATGAATATATCAATGTAGACTGATGGTCAGTGTGAGAGTTCAGAAATTAGACTTTGTTAGAAACGGAACCCTGACTTACACTACCTTTGCAACCTGAAGAAGGTGAATGAAACCTCCATGCCAATTTCCTCACCTGTAAAAGAGGAATAATAATAGTACTTTTGGTCCATAGAGTAGTGGTTCCTATTGAGTGTTATGTATGCAAAGTCCTTAGAACTGTCTCTGGAACATAAGTTTTTAAACAATGGCTATCATTTCTGTTTCTGATTCTACTCACCACTCTGAAGAGTTGGTGGCCAAATGGTACATGAAGAGCAGTTATAAAAGATTTCAGACAACATGATAAATAATGAAAATCAATTATTAAAACCTATGTCATAACATGATATGATGAATATATATGAAATTTTACCATATAAAAAGTCAAAAGAACTGTTGAATATGTAAGGACTGAGAAAATATACCACCATTCAAATATCTTTCATAGAAAATTTACTTAAGATTACATTCCATCTAGCCAAGAAATGAAATCAAAGGTAAAATTATAAAAATATATAAATGATGTATTCAGGAATGATACAAATATTCAAATATATTAAACATAAGTGGCATTTATCTGAAAGATATGGGAATACCAGACCACCTGACCTGCCTCAAGAAACCTGTATGTAGGTCAGAAAGCAACAGTTAGAACTGGACACACAACAACAGACTGGCTCCAAACAGGAAAAAGAGTACGTCAAGGCTGTATATTGTCACCCTGCTTATTTAACTTATATACAGAGCACATCATGAGAAACGCTGGGCTGGAGGAAGCACAAGCTGGAATCAAGATTGCCGGGAGAAATATCAATAACCTCGGATATGCAGATGACACCACCCTTATGACAGAAAGTGAAAAATAACTAAAGAGGCTCTTGATGAAAGTGAGAGAGGAGAGTGAAAAAGTTGGCTTAAAGCTCAACATTCAGAAAACTAAGATCATGGCATCTGGTCCCATCACTTCATGGGAAATAGATAGGGAAACAGTGGCCGACTTTATTTTCTGGGCTCCAAGATGACTGCAGATGGTGACTGCAGCCATGAAATTAAAAGATGCTTACTCCTTGGAAGGAAAGTTGTGACCAACCTAGACAGCATATTAAAAAGGAGAGACATTACTTTGCCAACAAAGGTCCGTCTAGTCAAGGCTATGGTTTTTCCAGTAGTCATGTATGGATGTGAGAGTTGGACTATAAACAAAGCTGAGCACCGAAGAATTGATGCTTTTGAACTGTGGTGTTGGAGAAGACTCTTGAGAGTCCCTTGGACTGCAAGGAGATCCCACCAGTCTATCCTAAAGGAAACCAGTCCTGGGTGTTCATTGGAAGGACTGATGTTGAAGCTGAAACTCCAATACTTTGGCCACCTCATGCGAAGAGTTGACTCATTGGAAAAGACTCTGATGCTGGGAAGGATTGAGGGCAGGAGGGGAAGGGGACGACAGAGGATGAGATGGCTGGATGGCATCACCAACTCGATAGACATGGGTTTGGGTGAACTCAGGGAATTGGTGATGGACAGAGAGGCCTGGCGTGCTGTGATTCATGAGGTCGCAAAGAGTCGGAAACTACTGAGCAACTGAACTGAACTGAAAACACTTAATTGCAGCCTTGAATGCAATTATACACAATATGTGTTGTTTTTCAGTCCCAAAATTCTGTCCAATCTTTGCGACCCATTGGGCTACAGCACACCAGATGCCTCTGTGCTCCACCATCTCTCGGAGTTTGCTCAGATTCACGTCCATTGAGTTGGTGATGCTATCTAACCATCTCATCCTCTGCTGACCCCTTCTCCTTGTACCTTCAATTTTTCACAGCATCAGGGTCTTTTCCAATAAGTTGGTTCTTCACATCACGTGGCCAGAGTATTGGATATTTAGCGTCAGCAACCAATGAATATTCAGGGTTGATTTCCTTTAGGATTGACTACTTTGATCTCCAAGGGACTCTCAAGAGTCTTCTCCAGCACCACAATTCAAAAGCATATATTCTTCGGCGCTCAGCCTTTTTAATGGTAGAACTCTCAAATAGGTACATGACTACTAGAAAATCCATAACTTTGATGATACAGACCTTTTTCAGCAAACTGATTCTCTGCTTTTTAATATGTTGTCTAGATTGGTCATAGCTTTCCTTAAAGGGAGCAAGCATCTTTTAATTTCATAGCTGCAGTCACCATCTAGAGTGACTTTGGAGCCCAAGAAAAGAAAATCTGTCCTTGCTTCCACTTTTCCCCCCTTCGGTTTGCCGTGAAGTGCTGCACAGTTGGGGGCACTGAATGCAGCAGTGCATGTACAGGACCTTTTGAAGGAGGTCACCATTATCTTCATTACCTCCACCACAGTTTGGCCTCAGGTCAAATAACAAAGAGGGACACAGCCCCACCCATCAACAGAAAATTGTATTAAAGATTTACTGAGCATGGCCCCAGCCATCAGAACCAGACCCAGTTTCCCCCTCAGTCTCTCCCATCAGGAAGCTTCCATAAGCCTCTTATCATCCATCAGAGGGCAGACAGAATGAAAACCACAATCACAGAAAACTAACCAATGTGATCACATGGACCATAGCCTTGTATAACTCACAGAAACTATGAGCCATGCCATGTAGGGCCACCCAAGACAGACGGGTCATGGTGGAGAGTTCTGATAAAATGTGGTCCACTGGAGAAGGGAATAGCAAACCACTTCAGTATTCTTGCCTTGAGAACCCCATGAACGGTATGAAAAGGCAAAAAGATAGGACACTGAAAGATGAACTCGCAGGTTGGTAGGTGCCCAATATGCTACTGGAGATCAGTGGAGAAATAACTCCAAAGAATGAAGAGACGAAACCAAAGCAAAAAAAAACACCCAGTTGTGGATGTGACTGGTGATGACAGTAAAGTCTAATGCTGTAAAAAACAGTATTACATAGGAACCTGGAATGTTAGGTCCATGAATCAAGGCAAATTGGAAGTGGTCAAACAGGAGATGGCAAGAGTGAACGTCGACATTCTAGGAGTCAGCAAACTAAAATGGACTGGAATGGGTGAATTTAACTCAGATGACCATTATATCTACTACTGTGGGCAAGAATCCCTTGGAAGAAATGGAGTAGCCATCATAGTCAACAAGAGTCTGAAATGCAGTACATGGATGCAATCTCAAAAACGAAAGAATGAGCTCTGTTTGTTTCCAAGGCAAACCATTCAGTATCATAGTGATCCAAGTGAATGCCTCGACCAGTAATGCTGAAGAAGCTGAAGTTGAACGGTTCTGTGAAGACCTACAAGACCTTCTAGAGCTAACACCCAAAAAAGATGTCCTTTTCATTATAGGGGACTGGAATGCGAAAGTATGAAGTCAGAATATACCTGGAGTAACAGGCAAAGTTGGCCTTGGAGTACAAAATGAAGCAAGGCAAAGGCTAATAGAGTTTTGCCAAGAGAACGCACTGGTCATAGCAAACAAACTCTTTCAACAACACAAGAGAAGACTCTACACGTGCACATCACTAGATGGTCAATACCGAACTCAGATTGAATATATTATTTGCAGTCAAAGTAGGAGAAGCTCTATACAGTCAGCAAAAACAAGACCAGGAGCAGACTGTGGCTCAGATCACGAACTTATTGCCAAATTCAGACTGAAATTTTAGAAAGTAGGGAAAACCACTAAACCATTCAGATATGACCTAAATCAAACCCATTATAATTAAGCAGTGGAAGTGACAAATAGATTCAAGGGATTAGATCTCACAGAGTCCCTGAAGATCTATGGATGGAGGTTCCTGACACTGTAGAGGAGGCAGGGATCAAGACATTCCCAAGAAAAAGAAATGCAAAAAGGCAAAATGGTTGTCTGAGGAGGCATTAAAAATAGCTGTGAAAAGAAGAGAAGCGAAAGGCAAAGGGGAAAAGAAAAGATACACCCATTTAAATGCAGAGTTCCAAAGAATAGCAGATAGTCACGACCCAGATAGTCACAATGGTGTGATCACTTACATAGAGCCAGACATCCTGGAATGTAAAGTCAAATGGGCATTAGGAAGCATCACTATGAACAAAGCAAGTGGATGTGATGGAATTCTAGTTGAGCTATTTCAACTCCTAAAAGATGATGCTGTGAAAGTGCTGCACTCAATATGCCAGCAAATTTGGCCACAGGACTGGAAACGGTCAGTTTTCATTCCAGTGCCTAAGAAAGGCATTGCCAAAGAATGCTCAAACCAGCACACAATTGCACTGATCTCACACGCTAGTAAAGTAATGCTCAAAATTCTCCCAGCCAGGCTACAACAATACGCGAACCGTGAACTTCCATATGTTCAAGCTGGTTTTAAAAAAGGCAGAGGAACCAGAGATCGAACTGCCATCATCCGCTGGATCATCGAAAAAGCACGAGAGTTCCAGAAAAACATCTATTTCTGCTTTATTGACTATGCCAAAGCCTTTGACTGTGTGTGTCACAATAAACTGTGGAAAATTCTGAAAGAGATGGGAATACCAGACCACCCGACCTGCCCTCTGAGAAATCTGTATGCAGGTTTGGAAGCAACAATTAGAACTGGACATGGAACAACAGACTGATTCCAAATAGGAAAAGGAGTATGTCAAGGCTGTATATTGTCACCCTGCTTATTTAACTTATATGCACTGTACATGTTGAGAAACACTGGGCTGGATGAAGCACAAGCTGGAATCAAGATTGCTGGGAGAAATATCAATAACCTCAGATATACAGATGACACCACCCTTATGGAAAAAAGTGAAGAGGAACTAAAGAGCCTCTTGATAAAAGTGAAAGAGGAGAGTGAAAAGTTGGCTTAAAGCCCAACATTCAGAAAACTAGGATCATGGCATATGGTCCCATCATTTCATGGGAAATAGATGGGGAAAGAGTGGAAACAATGGCAGACTTTATTTTCTTGGGTTTCAAAATCACTGGAGATGGTGACTGCAGCCATGAAATAAAAAGACACTTACTCCTTGGAAGAAAAAGAATGACCAATCTAGACAGCTTATTACAAAACAGAGACATTACTTTGTCAACAAAGTTCCGCCTAGTCAAGGCTATGGTTTTTCCAGTAGTCATGTATGGATGTGACAGTTGGACTATAAAGAAAGCTGAGCGCCGAAGAACTAATGCTTTTGAACTGTGGTGTTGGAGGAGACTCTTGAGAGTCCCTTGTACTGCAAGGAGATCCAACTAGTCCATCCTAAAGGAATTCATTCCTGAACGTTCACTTGAAGGACTGATGTTGAAGCTGGAACTCCAGTGCTTTGGCCACCTGATGCGGAGAGATGACTCATTTGAAAAGACCCTGATATTGGGAAAGATTGAGGGCAGGAGGAGAAGGGGACGACAGAGGATCAGAGGTTGGATGGCATCACCGACTCAATGGACATGAGTTTGAATAAACTCGGGGAACTGGTGATGGACAGGAAGGCCTGGTGTGCTGCAGTCCATGGGGTCGCAAAAAGTTGGACACGACTGAGCGACTGAACTTAATTGAACTGAAAGAACAGCAAGGAGAGATGAGAAAGCCTTCTTCAGTGATCAATCCAAAGAAATAGAGGAAAACAGTAGAATGGAAAGACCACTCACCTAGAGCCAGACATCCTGGAATATGAAGTCAAGTGGGCCTTAGGAAGCATTACTATGGACAAAGCTATTGGAGGTGATGGAATTCTAGTTGAGCTATTTCTAATCCTAAAAGATGATGCTGTGAAATGCTGCACTCAATATGCCAGCAAATTTGGAAAACAGCAGTGGCCACAGGACTGGAAAAGGTCAGTTTTCATTCCAATCCCAAAGAAAGGCAATGCCAAAGAATGCTCAAACTGCTGCATAATTGTACTCGTCTCACACGCTAGCAAAGTAATGCTCAAAATTCTCCCAGTCAGGCGTCAACAGTATGTGAACCGTGAACTTCCAGATGTTCAAGCTGGATTTAGAAAAGACAGAGGAACCCGAAATCAAATTGAGAACATCCGTTGGATCATAGAAAACGGGAGAGTTCCAAAAAAACATCTACTTCTGTTTTATTGATTATGCCAAAGCCTTTTACTGTGTGGATTACAACAAACATGGAAAATTCTTCAAGAGATGGGGATACCAGACCACCTGACTTGCTTCCTGAAAAATGTGTATGCAGATCAAGAAGCAACAGTTAGAATTTGACATGGAACAACAGACTGGTTCCAAATCGGAAGAGTCCGTCAAGGCTGTGTATTGTCACCCTGCTTATTTAACTTATATGCAGAGTACATCATGAGAATTTCAGGCTGGATGAAGCACAAGCTGGAATCAAGATTGCTGGGAGAAGTATCAATAACCTCAGATATGCAGATGACACCACCCTTATGGCAGAAAGTGAAGAAGAACTAAAGAGCCCCTGATGAAAATGAAAGAGGAGAGTTAAAAAGTTTGCTTAAAACTCAACATTCAGAAAACTAAGATCACGACATCTGGTCCCATCACATCATGGCCAATATATGGGGAAAGAATGGAAACAGTGACAGACTTTATTTTTTTGGGCTCCAAAATAACAGGATGGTGACTGCAGACATGAAATTAAAAGATGCTTGCTCCTGGAAGAAAAGTTATGACCAACCTAGATAGCATATTAAACAGCAGAGACATTACTTTGCCAACAAATATCCATCTAGTCAAAGCTGTTGTTATTCCAGTAGACGTGTATGGATGTGAGAGTTGGAGTATAAGGAAAGCTGAGCACTAAAGAATTGATGCTTTTGAAATGTGGTGCTGGAGAAGACTCTTGAGAGCCCCTTGGACTGCAAGGAGATCCAGCCAGTCCCTCTGAAAGGGAATCAGTTCTGAATATTCATTGGAAGGACTGATGGTGAAGCTGAAACTCCAATACTTTGGCCACTTGATGCCAAGAACTGACTCATTTGAAAAGACCCTGATGCTGGGAAAGATTGAAGTCAGGTGAAGGGGATGACAGAGGATGAGATGGTTGGATGGCATCACTGACTCAATGGAGATGAGTTTGAGTAAACTCTGGGAGTTGGTGATGGACAGCGAAGCCTGCTGTGCTGCAGTCCATGGGGTTGCATATAATCGGACATGATTGAGCAAATGAACTGAACAGAACTAGTGGGACCAGATGCCATGATCTTAGTTTTTTGAACTTTGGGTTTCAAGCCAGCTCTTTCACTCTCTTCTTTTACCCTAATCAAGAGGCTTGTTAGTTCCACTTCACTTTCTTCCATAAGGGTGGTATCATCTGAATATCCGGAGATTTCCCTGGTAGCTCAGATGGTAAAGTATCCTCCTACAATGTGGGAGACCTGGGTTTAATCCCTGGGTCGGGAAGATCTCCTGGAGAAGGAAATGGCAACCCACTGCAGTAATCTTGCCTGTAAAATCCCTTGGACAGAGGAACCTGGTAGGCTATAGTCCATGGGGTTGCAAAGAATTGGACACGACTGAGCGATTTCACTTTCCTTTCCTATCTGCATATCTGATGTTATTGTTGTTGCTCCCGGGAATCTTGATTCCAGCTTGTGCTTTTCCAGCCCAGCATTTCACATGATGTGCTCTGTATATAAGTTAAATAAGCAGGGTGACAGGATACAGTCTTGATGTACTCCTTTCTCAATTTTTAATCAGTCCATTGTTCTATGGTTCTAACTCTTGCTTCTTGACCCACATACAGGTTTCTCAGAAGACAAGTAAAGTGGTACTCCTATCTCTTTAAGAAGTTTCCACAGTTTGTTCTGATCCACACAGTCAAAAATTTTAGGATAGTCAATGAAGCAGAAAATGATGTTTTTCTGAAACTCCCTTGCTTTCTCTGTGGTTCCATGAATATTGGCCATTTCCCATGAATACTGGTTACTCTATCTCTTTGAAACCCAGCTTGAACATCCGGAATTTCTCGGTTCACATACTACTGCAGCCTACCTTTATGGATTTTGAGCATAACTTTGCTAGCATATGAAATGAGCAAAATTTTATGGTAGTTGGAACATTCTTTGACATTGACTTTCTTTGGAATTGGAATGAAAACAAACTTTTCCTGTCCTGTGGCCATTGCTGAGTTTTCCTACTTTGTTGATGTGTTGAGTGCAGCACTTTCACAGCATCATCTTTTAGAATTTGAAATAGCTCAGCTGAAATCCCATCACTTCCACTAGCTTCACTAGCTTTGTTCATAATAATGCTTCCTAAGGCCCACTTGACTTCACACTCCAGGATGTCTGGCTCTAGATGTGTGACCACGGCATCATGATTATCCAGGTCATTAAGACCTTTTTTGTATAGTTCTTCTGTGTATTCTTGCCACCTCTTCTTAATCTCTTCTGCTTCTGTTAGGTTTTTACCATTTCTGTACTTTATCATGCCCATCCTTGCATGAAATAATCCCTTGATGAATCTCCAGTTTTCTTGCAGAGATCTCTTGAAGAGTCATTCCTATTCTGTTGTTTTCTTCTATTTCTTTGCAGTATCCATTTAAGAAGGCCTTCTTATCTCTCCTTGTCATTCTCTGGAACTCTGCATTCGGTTGCGTATATCTTTCCCTTTCTCCTTTGCCTTTCACTGCTCTTCTTTCCTCAGCTATTTCTAAAGCCTCCTCAGACAACCACTTTGCCTTCTTGTGTTTCTTTTTCTTTGGTTTGGTTTTAGTCATTACCTCCTGTACAGTTTTACAAACCTCCATGCATAGTTCTTCACCTCTGTCTACCAGGTCCAGTCCCTTGAATCTATTTATCACCTGCACTGTATAATCATAAGGGATTTTATTTAGGCCATACATGAATGGCCTATTGGTTTTCCCTGCTTTCTTCAATTTAAGTCTGAATTTCACAACAAGGAGCTCATGGTCTGAGACACATAGTCAACTCCAGGTCTTGTTTTTACTGATTGTATAGTACTTCTCCATCTTTGACTGCAAGGAACATAATCAGTCTAATTTCGGTATTGACTATCCAGTGATGTCCATGTGTGGAATCTCTTGGATTGTTGGAAAATGCACTCAGCATGACCAGCATGTTTTCCTGACAAAACTCTGTCAGTTTTTGCCCTGCTTCGTTTTGTACTCCAGTGCCAAACTTGACTGTTATTCTGGGTATCTCTTCACTTCCAAGTTTTACATTCCAATCCCCTATTATGAAAAGGATATCTGTTTTAGATATTAATTCTAGAAGGTGTCATTGGTATTCATAGAACTGGGCAACTTCAGCTTCTTTGGCATTAGTGGTTGGGGCAGAGACTTGGATTACTGTAATATTGAATGGTTTGCCTTGGAAACAAACTGAGACCATTTTGTCTTCTTTGAGGTTGCACTCAAGTACTGCATTTCAGACTCTTGTTGACTGTGAGGGTTATTCCATTTCCTCTAAGGAATTCTTGCCCACAGTAGTAGATACAATGGTCACTTGAATTAAATTTGCTCATTTCTGTCCACTTTAGATCACTGATTCCTAAGATGTTGATGTTCAATCTTGCCATCTCCTGCTTGACTATATCCAGTTTACCTTGATTCATGGACCTAACATTCCTGGTTCCTATGCAATATTGTTCTTTATAGAATTGGATTGTACTTTCACCACCAGATAAATCCACAGCTGAGCGTCATTTCTGCCCACCTGCTTCATTCTTACAGGAGCTGCTAGTAATTGCCCTCTATTCTTCCCCAGTAGCATATTGAACACCTTACAACCTGGAGGGCTCATATTCCGGCATCCTATCTTTGTGCCTTTTCATACTCTCCATGGGGTTCTCCAGGGAAGGATACTGGAGTAGGTTGTTATTTCCTTTTCCAGTGGATCAGGATTTATCAGAACTTTCCACTATGACCTGTGTTTTTTGGGTGGCCCTGCATGGCATGGCTCATAGATTCACTGAGTTATGGAAGCCTCTTCACCACAATAAGGCTGTGATCCAATACACAATATACATTGAAGTATTATATAAAAGTTTCTAATAATATGAATTTATGTTAACATAGATGGAGAAGTTCAGTACAGGAGAAGAGCAAGAATACAGAAATATTCAATCCTTCTACTTTGTAAGTTGTGCAAAAATGATACAATTACTCTAATTTGCTAAATAAAGAAATATAGGTGATTTTTTTCTGAGGAAAAACAGGATCCACTAGTTTGATTACAAATAATTTGTATTTGTCATATATTGCAGAGAATAAACCAAAGAAACCTAGTTCAACACCCAAAGCAAGAAAAAAAGGAAGCACCAGAGAAAAAGGAAAGAAAATTTGAAGACAGGAAAAATTGCTCATAATAGTTCAGTGAGAAAAGCAGCATACAAAATTATACATAGTATGATTCTGACTTTGAGAAAAGCGTCTCAACAGTGTGCTCATGCTTACGCTTCATTGCTAGGTCTTGCCTGACTGTGACGCCATGGACAGTAGCCTGCCAGACTCCTCTGTCTGTTGGATTTTCCAGGCAATAATACTGAAGTGCGTTGCCATTTCCTTCTCCAGGGCATCTTTCCAACTCAGGGATCAAACCCTGGTTTGATCTTCTGCATTGACAGGAGGATTCTTTACCACTGAACCACCAGGAAAGCCATTTAAACTAGTTTGAGAGATGATAAAGATCTATTTAAGTTGAACTTTAAATAATTGTGGGTGTAGATATGTGAACATTTTCCACAAAGCATAAAAAAAGCAATATACAAGAAAGCAATTTCCAAGAACAGACCAAAATTGAACAAGGATAGTATGTGACTCAAAGTGGAAAAAATCAGCGAAACATGTATCACAAACTGTGTTGAAAATCAGCTCAGAGCATCCGAAAAAAATTCTCATAGTTATAGCTGATCTTGTATTTTTGACAATCTCTTACTGAGGAGATGTTATAAATTAAGACAGCAATCCCTTTGAGGTCTCTATATAAGGATTATGTAGATTATATTAAATTTATGATGATGATGATACAGATAAAATTATGGTTCTAAGTATATCCGCATTAAGAATTTTTTTACTTTAATAAAGTTTCCAGTTAAATAGGTTTTCCAGAAAACTACTAGTAAGTACCAAGTGTTTAATATTGCTTTTGACTATTTGCTGTGCTTAGTCGCTCAGTCATTTCCAACTCTTTGCAACCCCATGGACTGTAGCCCACCAGGTTCCTCTGTCCATGGGGATTCTCTAGGCAAAAAATACTGGAGTCAGTTGCTATGCCCTCCTCCAGGTATCTTCCCAACCCAGGGATTAAACTCAGGTCTCCCGCATTACAGGCTCTCTACTATCTTTGACTCTAAATCTTAAGTGCTTTCAGAGAGATTGCATTTTAAAGATACAATAGTAGAAAGTTTCAGTTATGCAAAATGAATAAGTTCTAGAGATTTGCTCCACAACATTGTGCCTATAGTTAACAGTCCTGTACTGTGCACTTAAAAAAATTAACATCTTATATTGTGTCCTTAACATAATAAATAAAATTTTGAAATGATTAAATAAAATGATAAAACAATGAGGGAAACCTGTATTTAAACCCTGCTTCTAATACTTACCTGTAATGTGAGAGAGAAAACATACTTTTCTAAGATTTTATCTTACTATATATAAAAAAGAAATAAAGTGATTACTTTCAGAATTCTTTTTTTAAATGGGATTGTTTTAATCCAGACGTTTCTTTTATATTTCCCCTTGTCATGTTATTTTTTATTTTTAAAACTTTTATTTTATATTGGACTCTTTGAGACCAAAATAAAACATTTCAGGGAGTCAACTAATATAATACATGATCAATGTGCTTCCCTCCCACTATTCCACTACTCTGAGATTTTTGCCCTTGTTCATTATCTGCATACTTCCATCATTGTCAAACATCTATCATACATCATCATAAATATAGGTTTGATCATCATTCACCTTAAATAAACTAAGCATTCCTGGAAGGGAGAGATATTTTTCATTTACCTTTTTCATTTCTATAAAGGAAAGTACCCATAACTCCCCAGTATAACCTAAACATCTACCCTGTGTGCTCCATTACTGCTAGTCACATGCCTCTCTGTAACATATACCTTATTACTACTAGTCACATGCCTCTCTGTAACATATACGTTTTGATTAGGAATCTGTATCTTCTGAAAATATGTAATATCGTTAAGGGTAGGAATACAGTGTCTCCCAGCTTAAAAATGATCAGTACTTGTCCTAGATAAAACCATGGTCTCATGTCACCACTGTTTTTGATTTAAGGTGCATATAGCACTCAAGGTTATTGATGGCATTTCCGACTTGATGGACATGAATTTGAGCAAGCTCCAGGAGTTGGTGATGGACAGGGAGGCCTGGAATGCTGCAGTCCATGGCGTAGCAAAGAGTCGGACACGACTGAGTGACTGAACTGAACTGATAGCATTCAAATCTGAGAAGCGTGTTGTGAAAATGACAGGTGCTCTCCCTGTGCTTATGGTGTTCACAGTTTGATTTTCTCTCTAACCCAGGTGAACCTCTTCAAATATCTAACAACTGTTAACCATCGATAAAGCAAGGCTTAGCACTGTGTTAGTAATTTGGGGAGATATGGAGATATAAAATAAAATCTCTATATTCTCAAGAGATTACATTGCATTTGGAGAAGAAAATACATGAAATGACACTGAGTAAGATGGCATTAATAAGAAATTTAGACTTGTATTTTAAGTTATGAGGCAGTCAACAGAATATGAGGAGGAAGAGAGGCAGATTTGAGATCAGATTTTGAGATATAGTAAGAAGATTAATTTGGAGAAGGAAATTGCAACCCACTCCAGGATTCTTGCCTGGAGAACCCTGTGGACAGAGGAGCCTGGTGGGCTGCTGTCCATGGGGTCGCACAGAGTCGGACACAACTGAAGCAACTTAGCATTAGCATTAGCAAGAAGATTAATAATTTATTAGTGTTTTCAAATCTAATTATATAAGTTATCTAAGGTGATTATTAAAAATATGAAATTGAAATATCCAGAGATAAAGATGTCATTGGCAACGAGCATTGTGATTCTTATTTTCAGTGAAGTTTCTGAGGACCGAAAGCCATACAAAGATATTTTCTAGCACTTTCATTGAGGAATAATTTAAATATGACCAAATTAAACTGATTTAAGTATGTGGTGCCATGATTTTAATGGATAGAGTTATATACTCATCACCATAATACAATTTTAGAATATTCCCATTATCACAAGAAGATCCCTAGTGCTCACCTGCAGCCACTTCATTTTCCAACCTCTGTTCAATTCAGTCACTCAGTCATGTCCGACTCTTTGTGACCCCATGGACTGCAGCACGCCAGACCTCCCTGTCCATCACCAACTGCCAGAGTTTACTCAAACTCATGTCCAGTGAGTCGGTGATGCCATCCAACCATCTCATCCTCTGTCATCCCCTTCTCCTCCCACCTTCAATCTTTCCCAGCATCAGGGTCTTATCCAGTGAGTCAGTTTTTCACATCAGGTGGCCAAAGTATTGGAGTTTCAGCTTCAGCATCAGTCCTTCCAACGAATATTCAGGACTGATTTCCCCTAGAATAGACTGGTTTGATCTCCTTGCAGCCCAGTGAATTCTCAAGAGTCTTCTCCAACACCACAGTTCAAAAGCATCAATTCTTCGGTGCTCAGCTTTCTTTATAGTCCAACTCTCACATCCATACATGACTACTGAAAAAACCATAGCTTTGACTAGACGGACCTTTGTTGGCAAAGTAATATCTCTGCTTTTAAATATGCTCTCTAGGTTGGTCATAACTTTTCTTCCCAGGACCAAGTGTCTTTTAATTTCATGGATGCAGTCACCATCTGCAGTGATTTAAGAGCCCCCCAAAATAAAATCTGTCACTGTTTCTACTGTTTCCCCATCTATTTGCCATGATGTGATGGAATGAGGTGCCATGATCTTAGTTTTCTGAATGTTGAGTTTTAAGCCAACTTTTTCACTCTCTTCTTTCACTTTCATCAAGAGGCTCTTTAGTTCTTCTTCACTTTCTGCCATAAGGGTGGTGTCATCTGCATATCTGAGTTTATTGATATTTCTCCCAGTAATCTTGATTCCAGCTTGTGCTTCATCCAGCCCAGTGTTTCTCATGATGTACTCTGCATGTAATTAAATAAGCAAGGTGACAATATACAGCCTTGATGTACTTCTTTCCTGATTTGGAACCAGTCTGTTGTTCCATGTCAAATTCTGTAACTGTTGCTTCCTGACCTGCATACAGATTTCTCAGGAGGCAAGTCAGGTGGTGTGTTATTCCCGTCTCTTTCAGACTTTTCCACAGTTTGTTGTGATCTACACAGTCAAAGGCTTTGGCATAGTCAATGAAGCAGAAGTAGATGTTTTTCTGGAACTCTCTTGCTTTTTCTGTGATCCAGTGAATGTTGGCAATTTGATCTCTGGTTCCTCTGTCTTTTCTAAATCCAGCTTGAACATCCGAAAGTTCACAGTTCATGTGCTGTTGAAGGCTGGCTTGGAGAATTTTGAGCATTACTTTGCTAGTGTGTGAAATGAGTGCAATTGTGTGGTAGTTTGAACATTCTTTGGCATTGCGTTTCTTTGGGATTGGAATGAAAACTGACCTTTTCCAGTCCTCTGGCCACCGCTGAGGTTTCCAAATTTGCTGACATATTGAGTGGAGCACTTTCATAGCATCATCTTTTAGGATTTGAAATAGCTCAACTGAAATTCCATCACCTCCACTAGCTCTGTTCATAGTGATGCCTCCTAAGGCCCACCTGACTTCGGAGTACTGAATGAAACTCTGTAAGGCTAACAGAGTTTTGCCAAGAGAATGTGCTGGTCATAGCAAGCACCCTCTTCCAACCTCTGTCTCTAGGAAGCTATTAGTGTACTCTCCATCTCTATAGCTTTTCCTTTTCTAGATATTTCATATACATGGAATCATACAGTTTGTAATCTTTTGTGATTGGCTTCTTTCCCTTCCCTGGTGGCTCAGATGGTAAAGCATCTGCCTACAATGTGGGAGACCTGGGTTCGATCCCTGGGTTGGGAAGATCCCCTGGAGAAGGAAATGGCAACCCACTCCAGTACTCTTGCTTGGAAAATCCCATGGACGGAGGAGCATGGTAGCTTACATACAGTCCATGGGGTCACAAAGAGTCGGACATGACTGAGCGACTTCACTTTCACTTTCTTTCACTTTCTTTCCCTTATCATGATGCTTTTTAGTTTCATTTATACTCTAGTATCAGTAGTTCGCTATTGGTATTTCTGAGTAGCATTTCATTACATGGATATACAGTGTTTTGTCCATACATTTGCCAGTTGAGGGATATTTATGCCACTTCCACTTTTGGCTGTTATGAATAATGCTTTTACAAACATATGTAAACAGGTAATATGTGGACATATGAGTTCATTTCTCTTGGTAGATTTCTAAATTGAATTTATGTTAATTTTTTTAGAAAACTGCCAAAATGTTTTTGATAGTGGCTGTATTATATTAGATGCCAATCAGCAATATATGCAAGTTCTATGTTTTCTACAATATCATCAGCACTTAGTATTGGCTCTGTTTTTGATTATAATATTCTCTGGATGTGAACTGTAATGTCATTTTGGTTTAAATTTGGAATTCCTAATGACTAAAGGTACGCAATATATTTACATGTGTTCGTTGATAACCACTTACCATTATTAGTGAAACATCTATTCAAATTGCCCACTTTTTAAATGTTCCACTGTCTTAATTTTTTCCAGATTTATTGAGATATAATTAGCATATAACATTGTGTCAGTTTAAAGTGTACAACATGATGATTTGATATACTTATACGTCATAAAATGATTACCACAGTAGGATTAGTTAACACCTCCATCACCTCAAGTAATTACCATTTCTTCCTTGTCCTGAGAACAATTTTCAGGAATGTAATATAATGTTATTAACTATAGTCACCATGCTGTACACTAGATCCTGAGAAATTATTCATCTTATAACTTGAAGTTTGCACCCTGTCACCAGCATCTCCCTATTCTCTCTTCACATAAACTGCCCTCAATCTCTGGCAACCATCATTCTATTAATACAATCTATGATCATCTATTTCCTATGATTTCAACTTTTTAGATTCCTCATATAAGTAAGATCATTTAGTATTTTTCTTTCTCTATGTGACTCATTTCACTTAGCATAATGCCCTCAAAGTCCATCTGTGTTTTTACAAATGACTGGATTTCCTTCTATCTCATGACAAACATGAGTCAATTGCTGGATTATATATGATAGTTCTATTTTTACTTTTTTGAGGAACCTCCATACTCTTTTCCATAGTGAAAGTACCAATTTTGTTGGTGCTGCAACCTATCTACTGGAATTCTGGGTTTCCACAAAGCCTCTCTTGATTATTGCTGATTGTCTAAGACAGTGTTCTCTAATGCCTTACATACCACAGTGAAGAGGCATGTATGCTTAGTCGCTCAGTCATATCTGACTCTTTGCTATCCTTTGGACTTTAGCCTGTAGGTTCCTCTGTCCATGGGATTTTTCAGGCAAGAAAGAATACTGGAGTGGGTTGTCATTTCCTCCTCCAGGGGATCTTCCCAACCCAGGGATCGAAACGGTGTTTCCTGTGTCTCCTACATTGCAGGCAGATTCTTTACCTGTTGAGCCATCAGTGAAGCCCACAGCCAAGAGGGGCTGGAGACGGTTCATGGACCACTACATGATCTGCAGTTGGACGCTGGGTCTATATGTCTATCACACAATGCACAGTGGGTGAGACCCTTTTCAGGTCTCTTGGCATATAGTGCTGAATCCCACAGCTTCCACAAAGGCATTTTAATGCATGAAATGATGCCAAATTATTGTTGTTGAGGGGGCAATATGAGTGAGAGACTATTATTAGACCACATTTTTGATATCACTTTCTATTTGGGAATAATTTAAATATCTCATTATTGAATTGTGAGAGTTTTTATTATATTCTGAATGTAAGTCCTGTATCAGATAAACATTTTGGGAATATTTTCTCCTAGTTGTCTCTGTCTTTTCATTTTTCTTTATGGTCCTTTTTAAAATATGCATTTTAAAATTTTGTTGATATATCGGTATTTTGTGAATTGTTTTTAGTGCTATGTATCTTCGCCTAATCCAAGGCCTCAAACATTTCCTCCTATTTTTCTTCTAAAAGGTATACTGTTTTGCTCTAACATTTACGTCTTTGGGCCATCTGAGTTAATTTTTATGTATGGTATGAGGTAAAGATCTAAAATAATGCTTTTATGTGAATATCCATTATCCCAGCATCATTTGTTGAAAAGACTGTATTCTCCACATTAAACTGTCTCATTATTTGTTAAAAATCAATTGACCGTGAATCTAAGAATTTGTTTTGTATTCTCTCATCTTCCATGTTCTATCCTTATGTCTGTGCTTATTATATCTTAAGGACATGTTTATTCTTAAGCTAGCTTGATTATAGTACTTTTAGAATAAGTTGTGAAATTAGTAAGTCCTTCAGTTTGTCATTATATTTCAAGATTGTTTGGTTATTTGAGGTTTTTTGCCTTTCCATATAAATTTTAGAATCACTTTCTCCCTTCCTGCAGAACGTCTGCTGACATTTTGATAGGAATTGTGCTCAATATGGAGCTTCCCTGGTGGCTCAGCAGTAAAGAATCCACCTGCAATGCAGGCGACATGGGTTGGCAGGCAACCCACTCCAGTATTCTTGCCTGGATAATCACATGGACCGAGGAGCCTGGAGGACTATTGTCCATAGGGTTGCAGAGTTGGACATGACTGAAGCAACTGAGCATACACATGTGCTCAATATATAGATCAGTGTGTGCATATGTGGTGTCTTAATTTTGAGTCTTTGAAATGTGGACATGGAATATCTCTCCCTGTTTAAATCTTCTTTAATTTTTATTAGCAATATTTTGTAATTTTTAATGTGTTTTTTCAGTATTAACTTTCAGTACATACAAGCTATGTATTTTGCTAAATTTATTCTCAATTATTTTATTTTGATGTTATTGTGGATAGAATTGTTTTCTTTTTATTACTTTTTGATAGGTACGTAGGTAGGAACATAATCAATGATGGTATATTCATCTTTTATTCTGTAACCTTGCTGAACTAGTTTATTGGGTCTGATAGTTTTGGAGGTTTCTCATTGTCTTTTTTTGCACATGAAAGAATTTTAAGAAAGGGAGTAGCATAATCATATTTGAATTTTAAATAGATAAGTTTGTAGCTGTGAAGAAGATGTATTTGAAGGAGAAAATGCTGGAGCAAAAGAGATTATTTTTCAGCACTGTTGGAATAGTTACTGACAACCAGAATCCAGCAGGAATATGTAACAAGACTAGAAATATATCAGAAAATGAATTAAGAAAGATAATTGCTTACTTTTTTTTTTCACAGAACCAGATATGTTTATTTTAAGAAAATTGTTTTATGCTATCTTTTCAATTAATTACATTTTTTAGCTCATTAAAGCTCATAGACTTCTGCTTCCAGTAGTGGTAGACTGCAAGTAAAAACAGCTTTGTTGATAAGGAAAACTACCAATGTTCCACATTAAAAAAAAAAAGAATGGTTCACCTATAATCTAATATGACACAAAAGATAGTAAAGAATAGAGAGTATGGGATCAGGAGAAGGTTGAGTTTCACACTATTAGTTGCTTTTTTCCCTAATTTTAGAGGGACTGGATCAGCACATTTGGCAGCTTCAAGAGGCTAGAGAGACAGAAATTAGACTCGATTCCTGACAAGGTAGAAAGGCCCTGGTGAGAGCTCCTCATTTGAAGTTGAGACTGAAGGGCTGTACTCTAGAAGGAGCTTCCCAGAAATTATTTGAATGGAGGTAATTAAGGATTGCTGTGTTTCCTAGGCACCGCGCCAAAATAAATTGATATTTCCTATAGAGGAAGATAATATAATCCTAGAACTAAAATGACTTCCACTAACAATTTGAAAATAAATGACTGCCACATAGTCAAAAATAACCATGCACATGAAATGACAAGACAGTAGAAATGAGCAATAACAAAAAATAGGAAATATAGAATTAGGCATAGGAGGTACAGGCGTTGAAGACAAAATAACTATGCTTCCAGCACTCAAAGTGATAAAAGACAAGATGGTAAATTTTCATAGGAAACCAAAAACTAAAAAAACAAAAAACAAATGGAAATTGTAGAATTAAAAGGAAAGTAAACACAATACAGAAGCAAATAAATGAACTCAACAACAAATTAGACCCAGCAGAGAAAATTAGTGAATCAAAAGGTAGGTACAAATAAGATTTTTGACAAGTCACAGACAAAGATGTAGACAATACAGAAAGACTATATGAGGCATAGAATACAAAATGAGAAGAATAAGCATATGGGAAGTAGAACTCAAGAATAAAAGGAGAAAAAAAAACCTTTTCTCAAAATAATAAAAGGCACTAAGTTACAATGTCAATAATCCCTATGAACACAAAACAGGAAAAATAAATACATTTCATTGTAAGGATTACCATTTTAAAACTTCTTTAAACAATTCCTTAAAGCAGCCAAAAAGAAAAACAAAAAGTACTATTTATCCTTAGTGATAGTCGCTCAGTCTTTTCCAACTCTTCGTGACCCCTGGACTGCAGCCTGCTAGGCTCCTCTGTCCATAGAAGTCAGGTCAGAATACTGGAGTGGGTAGCAGTTCCCTTCTCCAATGGATCTTCCCAACTCAAGGATTGAACCCAGGTGTCCCACATTACGGGCAGATTCTTTACCATCTGAGCCACCAGGGAAGCCCAAGAATACTGGAATGAGTAGCTTATCCCTTCTCCAAGGGTCTTCCCAATGCAGGAATCAAACTGGGGTCTCCAGCATGGCAAGCAGATTCTTTACCAGTTGAGCTACCAGGGAAGCCCATTAGTTCAGTTCAGTCACTCAGCCGTGTCCGACTCTTTGCGACTCCATGAATTGCAGCATGCCAGGCCTCCCTGTCCATCACTAACTCCCAGAGTTTACCCAAACTCATGTCCATTGAGTCAGTGATGCCATCCAACCATCTCATCCTCTGTCGTCCCCTTCTCCTCCTGCTGCCAATCCTTCCCAGCATCAGGGTCTTTTCCAATGAGTCACCTCTTCAAATGAGGTGGCCAAAGTATTGGAGTTTCAGCTTCAACATAAGTCCTTCCAATGAACACCCAGGACTGATCTCCTTTAGGGTGGACTGGTTGGATCTCCTTGCAGTCCAAGGGGCTCTCAAGAGTCTTCTCCAACACCACAGTTCAAAAGCATCAATTCCTTGGCACTCAGCTTTCTTCACAGTCCAACTCTCACATCCATACATGACTACTGGAAAAACCATAGCCTTGACTAGATGGACCTTTGTTGGCAAAGTAATATCTCTGCTTGTTAATATGCTATCTAGTTTGGTGATAACTTTCCTTCCAAGGAGTAAGTGTCTTTTAATTTCACGGCTGCAGTCACCATCTTCAGTGATTTTGGAGCCCCCAAAAATAAAGTCTGACACTGTTTCCACTGTTTTGCCATCAATTTCCCATGAAGTGATGGGACCAGATGCCATGATCTTAGTTTTCTGAACGTTGAGCTTTAAGCCAACTTTTTCACTCTCCTCTCTCACTTTATCCTTAAGGGGGTCACAATTAAATTGGCGACTACCTTCTCAATAGCAATGATGAAGTTCAGAATAAAATGATATATTGAGTCATCAAAAATACTGCTAATGTAAAATTCTATGTCCAGTGAAAACATCCTTCCTTCAAGAATAAAGATGAAATGAAGGCATTTTCATAAAGTCCTAAGCTGAGAAAAAAGTTATCTTTAGGTCTACACTACAGGAAATACGGAAGGACCACTCATCAAGTAGAATAAAAATGACCTCAAATGGAAGATCTAAGATCCAGAAAGAGTGATTAGTAACACAAATGGCAAATGTATAAAAAAAATAAAGGAATAAAAATTGCCTATAGACAACTACAAAATAATATCTTCATATCATACACATGGAAATATAAAGCAGGAAAAGTACACATTAACATTACATTTTGGTACGCTGAAATAGATGTTGCAATCTATACGTTAACTATTAGAAGAACAGCAAAAGAGTGTAAAACTGCCAGAGTAATAGAAAGTGAAAATTGAATGATTAAAAAAGCACTGTTGAACAATTCAAAAGGAGACATGAAATGTTAATAACAGAAATGCAAAACATACAGAGAAAATGAAAAGCCCTTAGTACGACAATAGGTTAAATACAAATATACAGGTAATCACAGTAAATATAAAAACACCAAATAATTTTAAAAGGAAAATTGACAGACTACATAAAAATAAAATCCAGAAACTGTTTGCTATTTGTGAGTGATACATGTGTAGACTCAGACACATAGAAAGTAAAAGGATAGAAAAAGATGTACAGTGCAAAGGCTAACCAAAAAGCTGCTACAATACTATTAAAATCAGACACAACAGAATTGATGAGAAAATGCCGGTCTAAGAAACTTCATGATGACATAAGATTAAATTGACCATGAAGAGAACAAGGACACAGCTGAATACAACTAATAAAAACCTCAAAACATATGCCAAAAATTATAGAATTGTGAAGACAAATGGGCTCTATAATCATAGTGGGAGTCATTTTTGTGTTTTATACCAACATAGAACTTTAAACTTGGAACTGTAAAGTTAAGTTGAATTTTTAGAAGAAATTTACTTAACAGTGTTCTGAAAAATATGATTTTAGAGATCAAATATTTTCTATGAAAAAGATATTAGTAGGTAAAATTTTTCTGCCTCTAGCAATGTAAACTGTGATTGAATATTTTGTAGAGAATATACTGTGTTCATTTGAAAGGACCATAATCTGATGATAGAATATATTAGGCAATAAAATGTCTAAATGGAATTTTTAATAAGAATTGTTAAATAATGTTTCCTATCTCTAAAAATAACTATAGTCTGGCTAGTCAGTTCAGTTCAGTCCTCAGTCTTGGCCGAATCTTTGTGACCTCAGGGACTGCAGCACGCCAGGCCCTCCTGTGTATCAACTCTTCCCATCCTCCAACTCTGGAGCTTGCTCAAACTCATGTCCATCGAGTCGATGATGCCATCCAACCATCTCATCCTCTGTCGTCCCCTTCTCCTCTCACCTTCAATCTTTTCCAGCATCAGGGTCTTTTCTAATGAGTCAGCCCTTCCCATCAGGTGGCCAAAGTACTGGAACTTCCCCTTCAGCATCAGTCCTTCCAAAGAATACTCCAAACTGATTTCTTTTATTGATCTCCTTGCAGTCCAAGGGATTCTCAAGAGTCTTCTCCAACACTACAGGTCAAAAGCATTAATTCTTCAGTATTCAGCTTTCTTTATGGTCCAGCTCTAACATCCATACATGACAACTGGAAAAACCGTAGCTTTGACTGTATGGACCTTTGTCAGCAAAGTAATGTCTATGCTGTTTAATATTCTGTCTAGGTTGGTCATAGCTTTTCCTTCAAGAAGCAAGCATGTTTTTATTTCATGGATGCAGTCACAATCTGCAGTGATTTTGGAACCCAAGAAAATAAAATCTCTCACTATTTCCATTGCTTCCCCATCTATATGCCATGAAGTGATGGGACCAGATGTCATGATCTTAGTTTTCTGAATGTTGAGTTTTAAACCAGCTTTTTCACTCTCCTCTTTCACTTTCATCAAGAGGCTCTTTAGATAGTCTTTGTTTTCTGCCATAAGGGTGGTGTCATCTGCATATCTGACGTTATTGATACTTCTCCCAGCAATCTTGATTCCAGCTTGTGCTTCATTCAGCCTGGCATTTCTCATGATGTACTCTGCATATAAGTTAAATAAGGAGGGTGACAATATACAGCCTTGACATACTCCATTCCCAATTTGGAACCAGTCTGTTGTTCTACCTCAAGTTTAATTGTTGCTTCTTGACCTGCAGAGATTTCTCAGGAGGCAGGTGATCTGGTATTCCCATCTCTTTCAGAATTTTCCACAGTTTGTTGTGATCCACACAGTCAAAGGCTTTAGTATAGTCAATGAAGCAGATGTTTTTCTGGAACTCTCTTGCTTTTTCTATGATCTAGTTGATGTTGGCAATTTGATCTCTGGTTCCTCTGTCTCTTTGAAACCCAGCTTGAACATCTGGAAGTTCTTGGTGCATGTACTATTGAAGCCTAGTTTGGAGAATTTTGAGCATTACTTTGCGAGCCTGAGAGATGAGTGCAATTGTGGAGATTCTTTGGCATTGCCTTTCTTTGGGATTGGGATGAAAACTGACCTTTTCCAGTCCTGTTCCTACTGCTGAGTTTTCCAAATTTGCTGTTATATTGAGTGTAGTACTTTCATAGCATCATCTTTTATTTATTTGGAATTAATTGATCATTGCATAAGAACTCCATAATGAAAACTTTCAAAGTAATAACCAGTGTCTTTTAACTTATTCAATTAAAAATATACTATAAGTAACCAAAACATGAGTGAATTTTCTAAACTCTAACAAGAATACAAAAAAAAAAAAATTGAGCCAAATGTATGTCTTAAAGCAGCTAGCTCTAAAAGTGGGCATAAAAAGAAAGAACCACAGGTAAAAGTAATCCGGAAAAATTAGCTTACTGTAGAACACTGTAATGTAAAATTCTAATCATACCGATTCTTGAACAGTTTCCTCTAACATCAAAATTAAAATGGGCTTACAAGCAAAGGAATACTTCAAAGCAGAAGTCTTCTGCCAGTACTCTAGGAATAACTGTCAGTTCTTATACCTGCTTTTGAAAGCAATCTGAAATCTCTTAAGCACATATTGGAAGGGGAGGGAGGAGGATGTGAGAGCCAAGAGAGATGAGATTTACTTTGCTCCCATAGTACCCATTCCAAGTTCCAGGATAAGGGATCTCAGTTTATGGGAGGCAAAAAATATTTTAAAATGTAATTTTGGAAGAAATCGATCCTAATTAATGGACTAACAAAGAAATTACCTATTATTCAGAATCTGAAGAAACACCTGGAGTAACAGGCAAATTTGGCCTTGGAGTACAGAATGAAGCAGGGCAAAGGCTAATAGAGTTTTGCCAACAGAATGCACTGGTCATAGCAAACACCCTCTTCCAACAACACAAGAGAAGACTACACACGGACATCACCAGATGGTCAACACCAAAATCAGACTGATTATATTCTTTGCAGCCAAAGATGGAGTAGCTCTATACAGTCCGCAGTAACAAGACCGGGAGCTGACTGTGGCTCAAATCATGAATTCCTTATTACCAAATTCAGACTTAAATTGAAGAAAGTGGGGAAAACCACTAGACCATTCAGGTATGACCTAAATCAAATCCCTTATGATTATACATTGGAAGTGAGAAATAGATTTAACGGACTAGATCTGATAGACAGAGTGCCTGATGAACTATGGATGGAGGTTCGTGACTTTGTACAGGAGACAGGGATCAGGACCATCCCCAAGAAAAAGAAATGCAAAAAAGCAAAAATGGCTGACTGAGGAGGCCTTACAAATAGCTGTAAAGAGAAGAGAGGCAAAAGCAAAGGAGAAAAGGAAAGATATACCCATTTGAATGCAAAGTTCCAAAGAATAACAAGGAGAGATAAGAAAGCCTTCCTCGGTGATCAATGCAAAGAAATAGAGAAAAACAATAGAATGGGAAAGACTAGAGATCTCTTCAAGAAAATTAGAGATACCAAGGGAACATTTCATGCAAAGATGGGCTCAATAAAAGACAGAAATGGTATAGACCTAACAGAAGCAGAAGATATTAAAAAAGAGGTGTCAAGAATACACAGAAGAACTGTACAAAAAAGATCTTCATGATAATCATGATGGTGTGATCACTCACCTAGAGCCAGACATCCTGGAATGTGAAGTCAAGTGGACCTTAGGAAGCATCACTATGAACAAAGCTAGTGGAGGTGATGGAATTCCAGTTGAGCTATTTCAAATCCTAAAAGATGATGCTGTGAAAGTGCTTCACTCAATATGCCAGCAAATCTGGAAAACTCAGCAGTGGCCACAGGACTGGAAAAGGTCAGTTTTCATTCCAATCACAAAGGCAATGCCATAGAATGCTCAGACTACTGCACAGTTGCACTCATCTCACACGCTAGTAAAGTAATGCTCAAAATTCTCCAAGCCAGTCTTCAACAGTACGTGAACCGTGAACTTCCAGATGTTCAAGCTGGATTTAGAAAAGGCAGAGGAACCAGAGATCAAATTGCCAACATTCATTGGATCATTGAAAAGGCAAGAGAGTTCCAGAAAAACATCTATTTCTGCTTTATTGACTATGACAAAGCCTTTGAGTGTGTGGATCACAACAAACTGTGGAAAATTCTGAAAGAGATGGGAATACCAGACCACCTGACCTGCCTCTTGATAAACCTGTATGCAGGTCAGGAAGAAACAGTTAGAACTGGACATGGAACAACAGACTGGTTCCAAATAGGAAAAGGAGTACGTCAAGGCTGTATATTGTCACCCTGTTTATTTAACTTATATGCAGAGTACGTCATGAGAATCGCTGGGCTGAAGGAAGCACAAGCTGGAATCAAGATTGCCGGGAGAAATATCAATAACCTCAGATATGCAGATGATACCACCCTTATGGCAGAAAGTGAAGAAGAACTAAAGAGCCTCTGATGAAAGTGAAAGAGGAGAGTGAAATAGTTGGCTTAAAGGTCAACATTCAGAAAACTAAGATCATGGCATTCAGTCTCGTCACTTTACGGCAAATAGATGGGGAAACAGTGGAAACAGTGGCTGACTTTATTTTTTTGGGCTCCAAAACACTGCAGATGGTGACTGCTGCGATGAAATTAAAAGATGCTTACTCTTTGGAAGGAAATTTATGACCAACCTAGACAGCATATTAAAAAGCAGAGATATTACTTTGTCAACAAAGGTCCATCTAGTCAAGGCTATGGTTTTTTCAGTAGTCATGTATGGATGTGAGAGTTGGACTATAAAGAAAGCTGAGCACCGAAGAATTGATGCTTTTGAACTGTGGTGTTGGAGAAGACTCTTGAGAGTCCCTTGGACTGCAAGGAGACCCAACCAGTCTACCTTAAAGGAGGTCAGTCCTGGGTGTTCTTTGGAAGGAGTGATATTGATGCTGAAACTCCAATACTTTGGCCACCTCGTGAAAAGCTGACTTATTTGAAAAGACCTTGATGCTGGGAAAGATTGAGGGGAGGAGGAGAAGGGGACAACAGAGGATGAGATGGTTGGATGGCATCACTGGCTCAATGGACATGAGTTTGGATAAACTCTGGGATTTGGTGATGAACAGGGAGGCCTGCTGTGCTGCAGTTCATGCGGTTGCAAAGAGTCAGACACGACTGAGCAACTGAACTGAACTGAATCTTATTTAATAAATTCTATCATGTGTTGAGAAAATTAGTAGACTTTTATGTAAAAAACAAAATCACTAGAATCACAAATAAATCTTGGATTAGAATACAATGAGTAATTTAAAATTTGAGTGCGATGTGCCTTTGACCTACTAATTTTCAATAACATTAAATCACATAATCTTTATGACTGTTAAACAGTTGGACTAAAAATATTAAGGGTTACTAAGGACCGTACAGAATAAGCTAACAGAGTTACTGCCTTGTAAATTAAATTGCTGAGATCAATACAAAGATGTATGATATAATTACCCAGGGTGTGATAGTTATGTTTTAGAAGAATTTCACTATAGTCTAAACTCTCTTTTGCCAGACTATAGCATTTTTGTGGTTGCTACCTAGCTTTGAGCCATAAGGCTCTGAAGAGAAATATCCAGGGAAAGTAAATAGTGTGAATTTCAATATCTTTGTTATTGAATCTAAATTTTCTCTTCAAAGATTAACAAAAAACAAATGAATCATATGGATGCTAACATCAAGTATACCAAAACAGACTATAAGATTTAGTGGAAAATTCAGGTTAGAAATTCATCTTGAGACTACTAATGGCTTTTTTCTCTTAATATTTTCTTTTTTGAGAGAATGAGAATGAGAACGAGCAAACCAATAAACTGCTTCAAAAAAAAAAAACCTAACCCAAACATTTTTTTTGGTATTTTTTTTTTTGGTATTGTTTTCTCATAATGAAAGTCAGATAAAGATACCAAACAGTGGTAGTAGTTTTATAACATCACAAAACTATTTTTACCATTTCTTTTATGAAAGCTGACTTGATTTAGGAGCTAGACTCCTTGGTAAAAGAGTAAAAAAATGCAAAAAGAAATTTGAAGTCAAAAGAATTTATTCATTTCTTCAAAGAAAGTTATTTACATTCTGATCTTCCATGTTCTGATTTGTAAAATATTCAAAATGCCCCCATCTCTTGATATAAAACTCACTTCATTATGGAAGGGGATTTGAGGTATAGTATTAACACCAGCCTCATATATACTATGACTTTAGTGTTATAAACACTCTAGCCATCAGTTCAGTTCAGTCGCACAGTCTTGTACGACTCTTTGTGACCCCATGAACCGCAGCACGCCAGGCCTCCCTGTCCATCACCAACACCCGGAGTCCACCCAAACCCATGTCCATCGAGTCGATGATGCCATCCAACCATCTCATCCTCTGTCGTCCCCTTCTCCTCCTGCCCTCAATCTTTCCCAGCATCATAAGGCTTTATAAATTATATTTGTTCTACTGTTTTATGAAGATACTTAATATATGCTGTCTAACATGTTTATGACTATATGACTTGCCAAATAAGCACAGAATATAGAGAATGTGTTCAAAAAGCAAAGAACTGATTTTTGTGTTCATTTTATTTAGTATTTTTGAACAACTAAATGTGAGATACTGCTGTAGGCAGAAAACACAGCTGTGAACCATTAAAAAAGAATCTCCTGGCTTCATGTAATAGAATATGGTGAGGGAGAATGAGATAATAACAAGACAAAGAAATAAAATACACACTATGATGGATGCTTACAAGTGCTATGGAGTAAAACTAGAGAAGAAGGCCTGGGACTATTAAGGAGGGGCTATTCCCAGGTGGTGCTGGTGGTAAAGAACTTACCTGCCAATGCAGGAGACATAAGAAACCCACAGCTTCAATCCCTTGGTTGGGAAGATGCCCTGGAGGAGAGCATTACAACCTACTCCAGTATTCTTGCCTGGAGAATTCCATGGATAGAAGAGCCTGGTGAGCTGTGATCCATAGGGTCATAAAGAGTCAGACACAACTTAGCAGAAAGAGATATTATAATTTTAAATAGGGTGATCAGGCACAGTCTCACTGAGAATGTGATATCTGAGTAAAGCCCAGAATAAGCTGAGAGAGCATGTTTTTATGGAGAGGCAACTTTCCCAGGCTTTGGGAAGAGTCACGGCAAAGTCCCTAAGGCAGTTGAATGCCTGACATGTTGAAAAGAAAGAACATCAGGATGGTAGGAGTAAAGTTGAGTGAGCTACATAATAGCAGGAGATGATATCAGACAGATAAAGAGGAGGGGGCAGATGTTAGACCTTTGAACCAGTTTAAAGACCTGGGCTTTTACATTGAGATGGAAAAGCATTTCAGAGACTTGAACACATGTGAAACAAAATCTGACCTACCTTTTTATCAGAGTCAGGATCTCTTTTGCTGTTCTTTTTGCAATAAACTGATAAAGTACAGGGATACAAGCAAGGAGACCAGTTAGGAAAATCCTAGTCTACTTGGAAAAGACAGTGACTCTTAAGATGCAGTTGTAGAGGTGATTATAGTGGTTCAGTTCTACATATACTTTGATGTTAAAACTGAAACGTTTAACTGCTAAATTGAATACAAATGTGAAAGAAGCAAGACACCAATATTTTGGCCTAAGCCCACATAAGATCGGGCTTCTTGGGTGGCTCAGTGGCAAAGAACTTGCCTGCAATGCAGGAGATCTGGGTTTGATCCCTGGGTCAGGAAGATCCCTTGGAGGGAAATGACAACCCACTCCAGTATTCTTGCCTGGAAAATCTCAAAGAACAGAGGAGCCTGTTGGGCTATAGTCCATGGGGTTGCAAAGAATCGTACACAACTGAGTGACTAAGGACACACACACACACATAAGATTAGCATTGCTGTTAACTGAGAGGCACAAGACTAATTGAAGATCACAAACTCAGTTTTGGACATTTTAAATTTCTATATTTTGACAATATGAGTCTGAAGGTCAGAGGAAATGTCTGGATTAGAAATGTAAATTCCAGTGTTATCAATATTTAGATATTATTTAAAACCAGGAGATGGAAGAAATTATCAATGGTGTCAATAGAGATAGAAGGAGAAAAGGTAAAGGTATTGAGCCCAGGGAGTAATCAAGTATTAAAGAGTCAGGGGGATGAGAAGCAACTCACAACAAAGACTGGGGAATAATCAATGAGGGTAGAAAACCAGGCATGTGGGCTTACCTAGAACCAAATGAAGAAAGTACAAGAAAAGTGTCTAATGATTAAAAAAAAAAAATGGAGACTGAAAATTTATCACTATATTTAGCAATATGGAAGTTATAAATAATATTTGCAAGAGTTGTTTAGATGAAGTTCATGGGGTGAACACCTGAGTGGTGTAGATTCAAGAGAAATAAGGAGAGAGAAATTAGAACAAGTATAGAAAAAAAAATTAACTTTTCCTGGAAAAGGAAAGATAAATGTGGTAGCTTGGTATGGCAGGGTTGTTAATAGATTTTTTAAATGGGAGAAATATAGGAATATTTAATGCTGTTTGTTATAATTCATTAGATATGGATATATTATTGCTGATGTAGGAAAAAGATGGAAAATGTTTTGTCCTAGAATAGCAAGAGGGGAAGAGATCTAGAACACAAAAGAGGGAACTAGCCTATTATAGAAACATGGACAGTTCATCACAGTTGAGAATAAAAGGCAATAAAATAACTAGAAATGATAGTTTCAAACAATTTACAAATAAATATAATATTCAGTGGATTATAAACATTATATTATTATTACCATAACAGATTCCTAGAAACCATAATAGGCTAAAGTCTTAAAAAAAAAACTACTATCAGCCACACTATACTGTGAACACAGAAGCTGACTCAGAGTAGGCCCTAAGATATTGTTGAATAAACAATAATTGTGTATTAAGTGGCTGTGAATAAGTTAGTAAAGCTGAAGTGCATACCCTTTATAATCATTTGAAATTGGCAAGTGTACACAACATATTAAATGGTACTGGAATTCCTTCTTTTATATGTAAGTAAAGAGTCAGCAAAAACAAGACCGGGAGCAGACGTGGCTCAGATCATGAACTCCTTATTGCCAAATTCAGACTTCAATTGAAGAAAGTAGGGAAAACCACTAGTCCATTCAGGTATGACCTAGATCAAATCCCTTATGAGTATACAGTGGAAGTGGCAAATAGGTTTAAGGGACTAGATCTGATAGAGTGCCTGATGAACTAAGGACAGGTTCGTGACACTGTACAGGAGACAGGGATCAAGACCATCCCCATGGAAAAGAAATGCAAAAAATGCAAAAAAGCAAAATGGCTGTCTGAGGAGGCCTTACAGATAGCTGGGAAGAGAAGAGAAGAAAGGGAAAGATATTCCCATCTGAATGCAGAGTTCCAAAGAATAGCAAGGAGAGATAAGAAAGCCTTCCTCAGCGATCAATGCGAAGAAATAGAGGAAAACAACAGATTGGGAAAGACTAGAGATCTCTTCAAGAAAATGAGAGATAACAAGGGAACATTTCATGCAAAGATGGGCTCAATAAAGGACAGAAATGGTATGGAATTAAGAGAAGCAGAAGATATTAAGAAGAGGTGGCAAGAATACACAGAAGAACTGGACAAAAAAGATCTTCACGACCCAGATAATCAGGATGGTGTGATCACTCACCTAGAGCCAGACATCATGGAATGTGAAGTCAAGTGGGCCTTAGAAAGCATCACTACGAACAAAGCTAGTGGAGGTGATGGAATTCCAGTTGAGCTATTTCAAATCCTGAAAGATGATGCTGTGAAAGTGCTGCACTCAATATGCCAGCAAATTTGGAAAACTCAGCAGTGGCCACAGGCCTGGAAAAGGTCAGTTTTCATCCCAATCCCAAAGAAAGGCAATGCCAAAGAATGCTCAAACTACCGCACAATTGCACTCATCTCACACGCTAGGAAAGTAATGCTCAAAATTCTCCAAGCCAGTCTTCAGCAATACATGAACCGTGAACTTCCAGATGTTCAAGCTGGTTTTAGAAAAGGCAGAGGAACCAGAGATCAAATTGCCAACATCCGCTGGATCATCAAAAAAGCAAGAGAGTTCCAGAAAAACATCTATTTCTGCTTTATTGACTATGCCAAAGCCTTTGACTGTGTGGATCACAATAAACTGTGGAAAATTCTGAAAGAGATGGGAATACCAGACCATTTGACCTGTCTCTTGAGAAACGTGTATGCAGGTCAGGAAGAAACAGTTAGAACTGGACATGGAACAACAGACTGGTTCCAAATAGGAAAAGGAATACGTCAAGGCTGTATATTGTCACCCTGCTTCTTTAACTTATATGCAGAGTACATCATGAGAAACGCTGGGCTGGAGGAAACACAAGCTGGAATCAAGATTGCCGGGAGAAGTATCAATCACCTCAGATATGCAGATGACACCACCCTTATGGCAGAAAGTGAAGAAGAACTAAAGAGCCTCTTGATGAAAGTGAAAGAGGAGAGTGAAAAAGTTGGCTTAATGCTTAACGTTCAGAAAACTAAGATCATGGCATCTGGTCCCATCACTTCATGGGAAATAGATGGGGAAATAGTGGAGATAGTGTCAGACTTTATTTTTTTGGGCTCCAAAATCACTGCTAATGGTGATTGCAGCCATGAAATTAAAAGACGCTTACTCCTTGAAAGGAAGGTTATGACCAAGCTAGATAGCATATTTAAAAGCAGAGACATTACTTTGCCAACAAAGGTCCGTCTAGTCAAGGCTATGGTTTTTCCAGTAGTCATGTATGGATGTGAGAGTTGGACGATGAAGAAAGCTGAGCACTGAAGAATTGATGCTTTTGAACTGTGGTGTTGGAGAAGACTCTTGAGAGTCCCTTGGACTGCAAGGAGATCCAACCAGTCCACCCTAAAGGAGATCAGTCCTGGGTGTTCATTGGAAGGACTGATGTTGAAGCTGAAACTCCAATACTTTGGCCACCTCATGCAAAGAGTTGACTCATTGGAAAAGACCCTAATGCTGGGAAGGATTAGGGGCAGGAGGAGAAGGGGACGACAGAGGATGAGATGGTTGGATGACATCACTGACTCGATGGACATGGGTTTGGGTAAACTCCGGGAGTTGGTGATGGACAGGGAGACCTGGCGTGCTGCAATTCATGGGGTCACAAAGAGTTGGACATGACTGAGCGACTGATCTGAACTGAGAATTCCTTCTTTTATATGTAAGTAAAGAGAAGTCTCAGAAGTTCAGTGGTTTTCTATTGTCACAGGGTTTGGCAAAATTGAAACTAGAATTCAGGTATTGTAATTTCTAATTAAATACTTTTCCATAAATCCTATTCTGTCCTACTCATTAGATTGACCTAATGGGGTATAAAGTATGCTCAGTACATAAAAAGGCAAATTCATGGTAACATAAATATGAAGATTTGGGGTCCTTGAATACTTATATTCAGTATAGTTACACCAGCTCTAATAACCATTTTGCATTTCCTTAAATGGCAACCCACTCCAGTACTCTTGCCTGGAAAATCCCATGGACAGAGGAGCCTGGTAGGCTACCGAACATGGGGTTGCAAAGAGTTGGACATGACTGAGAGACTTTACTTACTTTCTTACTTCCTTGTTAGAACCGAGGAGTATTTCTGATGAATGCTTTCTGTGGCCCATGTCTCCTAAAGTTTCTGTCCATGGGATTCTCCAGGCAAGAATACTAGAGTGGGTTGCCATTTCCTTCTCCAGGGTATCTGTCCAACCCAGGAATCAAACCCAGGTCTCCTGCCTTGCAGGCAGATTATTTACTGACTGAGCTACAAGGGAAGCCCTAAAGGTTTCTAGAGAAGTTAAATACTTCTTTATGAATATAATGAAATAAAGATGACTTAGAGTAAAACAAAAGTAAGCCATGAATAGAACCCTGGTTGAACAGGTAACTTAACCTGTCTATGCTTCAGTTTTATCATCTGCAAAATGGGAATGATAACACCCTCATTGGAATGTTTTAAGGATTGATCAGAAATTAATATTATTATATCCCTTCTGATTCCCTCAGGTAAAGAAATTAGCCCCAAATGAAATTTCAGCCAAATGTCTTAAGGTTTTTTGCTCGTGCTTAGAAAATAAACTATCTTTCCTTTTGTTCTGAAATTATACAATCTCACAATTTCATAGTGCTAGTTCAACTGAGACTCACATAGTCTCAATTGTGAGACTGAAATTGTGCATTCTCACAATCCCATAGTGCTAGTTCAATAATACACTAGTTCTGAGCTCCTATTCTAACTTAAAGATGTTCTCTGTCCTTCCCACCCCCTGCCCCTGCCATCCTCCCCACCCACCCACCACACATAGTTCAGGCTTGTTTCAAGCCTTGAAGCAGGTCTGCATTGAAGGAGGAGGGCATGGTCTCTCCTTACTCTGACATCCCCTACTCATAGCAGTAGTTTCTGACCCTTCTAAGAATCAGGGCCATGGAAGGAGAAGCTGGGGAGAAAGGTCACAGTGGTGTTGGCTGACCTACATGTCATCCATGACGGGGCTTTCTGAATGGCAAATAGATAATCAACGATCCTTCTTCCAAGGTGCATTCGTGGCTTCCTAAAAAAGCCCCTCTGTAGATTCTGCTGACTTGCTCTCAGTATCTTCTCTGAAGTCAGTCTCCCAATTTGTCACTCATTGCTCACCATTTAGAAACTCAGGGTTTTAACATTCTACTTTGTGGGTTTACACAGAAATTACCCTAAGTAATATCCCCTTTTGAGGGAACTTCTTGCTTTTCAAAAAACTAACCTTCGTGTTGATATTGGAGGAGTTGCAGTTTACCTGACAGGTGACTCTTCCACCTGCTATAGAGACAGGGGCATCGCCGGCTTCAGCTGTGGCTTTTAGACTTCAGCATCTATATTGTTCAACTTCTGGAGGAAGCCCATCAAGCTCTCTGAACATTGCCCATGAAGCCCTTCTCACTTGACTAGGTTGAATAGGAATCACCTCATGCTTCATACATGGCGTGGTAGATTATGCACAGCAGACCAGCTGCTATGCAAAACAATTCTGTCTCTCTTCTAGCTTTACCAACTTTTGTAGAGTCTTAAAATGGAGTTTTAGCTAATATTGGACTAATCAGTTGGATTACATCTTAGCACCTCATGCAAATAAAGTCTTGCACCTCACTTATTTAGCCGCCCCTCAAACAGAAAGACACCCTCCCGTTTTACTATCGGGATGCTTCAGTGAAACATTACCTGGCATAGGGAGAGTATTCAGAAATGTTAGATATTAGTGTCAAGCATCTTCTATTTATTATTTAGCATTTTAAAAGTGGCTAAGTGAGGAACTGCTCACAGAAAAAAGTATTAGGAGAAAAAAGCTTGAAAGATTTAGGAATGAAGACAATGTGGTATCATGAAAGTTAAGAGTGAAATGCTTTTTTTGTTGTTGTTGTTCATTTATTTGGGGAGCTATTTCTTGAGAAGGGAGTTAATCAGTGTCAGATTTCACAGTGAATTTTAATAAAACAAACCTACTGCATTCATCAGTTGGTAACTGGTAACATAGTTTTTAGTAAGGTTTTAGAAGAAAAGCCCAACTGCAGTTGCTCAAAAAGTGAATAGAAGATGAAAAGATTGAGACAGTGAAAACAGACAAGTTGGGAAATAAAGGAAAAGAGATTGGTAGCTAAATGGAGACACAGTGTTAAGGAACTCTTTTGTTGTTATTGTACTTACCATCACTGTACTTTTAAGGAATAGATTTGAATATGTTACCAAAAAGCTGGTTGAGAAGGAGAGGGAGAAATTGAAGATACAGGAGACAAAAAACAGTCAAAGGAGGAGATAAAAAGGAGGGGATCAAGGATTTGGAGGAAAGTATTAAACAATAAAGGTAGTGCTTAAGGTTGGAGAACATAGGTAAATAAAGATGAGTATGGATATAAATAAGTATATGAGAATATGTAGGCGAAGAGTGAGTAGTAAAGAGCAACACACCTTGTAGCCTATGAGGGGAGTGGTTATGAGGAATTAAGGGCATGAGAAGTTCAAGATGAGATCATTAGTAGCATAGTTGGGCACAAAGAGGCCATGAACATGAAGAATGAAAGGGGATCACTAGATCTGCAAAATGTGCACACATTGGTGGCATACAGGAGTATGTTTTTAGGAGAATGGTGATGATAGAAGCCTGATGATGAGAGTTAGAAAAGAGAGAGACTTCCCTGGCAGTCCAATGGTTAGGAGTCCACCTTTCAACTGCAGTGGGCATGGGTTCAGTCCCTGGTCAGGGAACTAAGAACCTGCATGCCTCACAGCACAGTCACACAAAAAAACTTAAAGACAAATAAAAGGCTATGAATAACAGGAAGTAAAGGCTGAGGGTAAATACCATTTCATTTGGCTGGGGGAAAAATAACTGGAAGAAAGAGAAACACATTTAAGAACAGAATAACTATAATCAGAGATAGCAAAGATATAGCATCTCTATTTTTGACAGGAGTAAGGGATAAAACCCTTCTGTATGTGGTGTGGTGACATTAGGTTTCACTGAAAAGGAAAGAACTCTCAATCCAGATGTGATCCTCTTACCACAACAGGAAGGCTGTTGTTTGACTTAATCAAGAGACATGAGACTGACCATCAAGGAAGTGAAGAAATTGGGAAAACAATTTAAGAAAGTGAAGTTTTTTTTTTAATAATATCAATCAAAAACTTACAAAATTTGATAATGATTGTGGAGAGTAGGATTTTTAGTGCATTCAATTTGTGCTGGTGTTCATTATTACCCAGGAAAATTGTGCCATTAAGATCAGCTAAGGATAATGATGGTAATATCTATGGTAATAATAACATCAATAGCTGCATTTAACATTTATTGAGCATGTACTATCTGTGAGGTACGAAACTGATCATTTGACATGTTCCAGTTCATTTATGTCTCATAATGACCTTATGAGGCAGGTTCTATCATTATTTGAACTAATTACTTTGACCAAGGTTATTAAGCTAGTAAGTAGAAGCCAAAAATACACCTAGGTACAGCGTCTCTGGAATAAGAGTGACTTCTGTCACTTCCTGTAAGTTTCATTTAAATATTTTGTTTTTTTAAATGTTAAAATGTTTTAAATTTATGTTTCCCTCTTTACCACAAGTAGCCTCTTTTAAATTAATTCCTCATCAGAGTAGATACTGGCACATTGCAATTTATGAAAAATATCAGGTGACATTTAATAATGTTTAAGGTTTCTGAAGCACATACACATACCTCCTTTTAACCACTCATATGGTAGATATCATCCTCTCCTTCCAATTAAAAAAATAGAGTTTCAGAGAAGTCAGTCACTTACCCTTGACAGCTCAGCTAATAAGTGGAAGAACTCCAATCCAAATTCAGATCTTCTAACTTAAGTCCAAAGTCACAGCCATTTAGTTCATTTTCTGGCTATGTCCATTCTGTCTCCTCAATATTCTCTACATTGACATGTCTTTCTTAGTTTCAAGGTTCACAGTCCTATTTCAAATTCCCACACCTCATCAGAATGATTACATTATCACAATAAGCTCTTCTAACATAATAATGACCCAAATGACTCTTTTAACATCTATTTGTGGTAGATTAGTTACACTGATGGTAGCTGTGTTTCATCCATCCTTGTAATTTTGCCATGTAATATTGCTTTCCACTCTGTCTCTTGGCTTGGCCAAGGAGTATTAAAAAAAAAGAAAAAAAAAAAGCCCAAGCAGAAGCTTAAAAAGTATTTGCCTTTTTTTTTTTTGCTTTGGCTTTACTCTTTTGCCATCACCATGAAAACATGCAAAGACTATCTTATTGAAGGATCAGATACAAACTTAGAGTTGAGGGGCCCAAGTTGGTCCAGCTAAGGCCATCCTAGATCAAACAATAGCCAGTTAACATACAGTTAACTGAGTCAACTTTCAGCCAACCAATGGCCTAGTAAGCCCAGCCAAGATTAACCAATCCAAATCAAGGTCAGGCTCAGGCACTCAGTCTTGTGCAACTCTTTGCAACTCCATGGACTATAGCCCACCAGACTTCTCTGTAGATGGGATTCTCCTGGCAAAAATATTGAAGTAGGGTGCCATTTCCTCCTCCAGGGAATCTTCCCAACCTAGGAGTCAAACCCATGTCTCTTACATCTCCTGCATTGGCGGGCAGATTCTTTACCATTAGCACCACCTGGGAAGCCCAGTAAAGGTCAGCTGAATTCCTTAAACCCATTATATGGCATGATAATGAGGTTTTATGTTGTTTGTTACATAGCATTATTTTAGCCATAGATAACTGATACACAAGTATTATATAACCTATCCTGAATCAAAATGGCAGAACAATATTCCTTCATTATTGTCTTACCATGTCACTAGTTCACTCAAACTTCTACTGATCACTCTGTATACAAATGTCTGTCCTTAGCTTTCACCACACATATGAACAGGATAGAATCCTCCACTGTCACTATACAAAAGATGCATTCCTACCCTACAGCCCTTCAACAACAAATCTCTCAGTCATTCTCCTTATTTAATTCTATTTACTCTTCTCTTTTTAACCAGGGATACTGCTAGCTCAGCTGGTTCCTTTATGGGACTTAGGAACACCTAGCTTAGTCTGGCGGAGAAGGCAATGGCAACCCACTCCAGTACTCGTGCCTGGAAAATCCCATGGACGGAGGAGCCTGGTAGGCTGCAGTCCATGGGGTCGTGAAGAGTCGGACACGACTGAGCGACTTCACTTTCACTTTTCACTTTCATGCATTGGAGAAGGAAATGGCAACCCACTCCAGTGTTCTTGCCTGGAGAATCCCAGAGAGCCTGGTGGGCTGCTGTCTATGGGGTCACACAGAGTCAGACACAAGTGAAGCGACTTAGCAGCAGCAGCAGCCTAGCCTGGAGCAGAGCACAAGCTGAATTTCAGTCCCCACATATCCTTCAGCAGGATCATCCCTGCATAACTGTACTCTCCGATACAAAATACCCTCTAGTCCTTACTAACCTTCTCTTAAAAATATCTCTAATATTATCGTCCACATGAAACTTTATGTAGTTCATTACATATCAGTGTTGTGGTACAAATACTTTCAGTACCTCTGTAATCTTCTGGTACTATATTAATTTAGCTCTATTAATGTTATACCTATTTCCTAAGTTCTCTGGGAAAAAAACTATGTTCTTTTTTTTTTCTATCCCCTTTATAAGTCATTCAGTAATACACAGAAGACCCTCAATATATGCTAAATAAGGTGCTGAAAAAGGGCTTCCCTGATACCTCAATCGGTAAAGAATCCCCCTGCAATGCAGGAGACCCTAGTTTGACTCCTGGGTCGGGAAGATCCGCTGGAGAAGAGATAGGCTACCCACTCCGGTATTCTTGGGCTATTCTTGGGCAATCAGCTATGAGGACTATCAAGTGTCTGGGTGAAGAGTTGGAGAAGCATTGGTTGAGTTAGAGGCAGATGATAACTGAGTTAGGTAATCTTAAATCTCAGATTCTATGGCTCATTAAAATGGATCTGTGCATTAGACATCAGTGTATTGCTTAGAAACATCAGGCCTAAAATGTGGAATGATGTGGAATTATCAGTCCTTGTTAAACACGGTTACCTTTAATTACATAATGAAAAAGTAAACAATATGACTACGAAATACTTTCATGGTTAGGACTGTAAAAATCACCACTGCATTTGTTCCTAAAAAATGATAGGAGAGAAAATGACTAACGCAAAGCACGAAATCATCAACAACTAAAAAATATTGTAGAGGAGATTGAAAACATAATATATATGTCATAAAATTTGACTCAGCTTTGAATTCTATCCCATGTTTGCTAAAACAAATTTCAGTTTTACGTTATTGTAGTTTTTATTTTACATACTTTATTTCTGCCTAAAAACTCACAAGGGAACATTTCATGCAAAGATGGGCACAATAAAGGACAGAAATGGTATGGACCTAACAGAAGCCGAAGATACTATGAAGAGGTGGCGAGAATATACAGAAGAACTATACAAAAAAGATCTTCATGACCCAGATAATCATGATGGTGTGATCACTCACCTAGAGCCAGACATCCTGGTATGTGAAGTCAAGTGGGCCTTAGGAAGCATCACCATGAACAAAGCTAGTGGAGGTGATGGAATTCCAGTTGAGCTATTTCAAATCCTAAAAGATGATGCTGTGAAAGTGTTCCACTCAATATACCAGCAAACTGGAAAAGTCAGCAATGGCCACAGGACTGGAAAAGGTCAGTTTTTATTCCAATCTCAAAGAAAGGCGATGCGAAAGAATGCTCAAACTACCGCACAATTGCACTCATCTCACACACTAGCAAAGTAATGCTCAAAATTCTCCAAGCCAGGCTTCAACAGTACATGAACCGTGAACTTCCAGATGTTCAAGTTGGATTTAGAAAAGCCAGATCAAATTGAAAGAGAGAGAGTTCCAGAAAAAAATCTACTGCTTTATTGACTATGCCAAAGCCTTTGACTGTGTGGATCACAATAAACAGTGGCAAATTCTGAAAGAAATTGGAATACCAGGCCGCCTGACCTGCCTCTTGAGATATCTGTATGCAGGTCAGGAAGCAACAGTTAGAACTGGACATGGAACAACAGACTGTTTCCAAATCGGGAAAGGAATATGTCAAGGCTGTTTATTGTCACCCTAATTATTTAACTTATATGCAGAGTACATCATGAGAAACGCTTGACTGGATGAATCACAAGCTGGAATCAAGATTGCTGGGAGAAATATCAATAACCTCAGATATGCAGATGACACCATCTTTATGGTAGAAAGCAAAGAGGAACTAAAGAGCCTCTTGATGAAAGTGAAAGAGGAGTGAAAAAGTTGGCTTAAAGCTCAATGTTCAGAAAACTAAGATCATGGCATCTGGTCTCATCACTTCATGGCAAATAGATGAGGAAACAATGGAAACAGTGAGAGACTTTATTTTTTGGGGCTCCAAAATCACTGCAGATGGTGACTGCAGCCATGAAATTCAAAGACACGAAGAAAAGTTATGACCAACGTAGAGAGCATATTTAAAAGCAGAGACATTACTTTGCCGACAAAGGTCCATCTAGTCAAAGCTATGGTTTTACCAGTAGTTATGTATAGATGTGAGTTGGACTATAAAGAAAGCTGAGCGCCAAAGAATTGATGCTTTTGAACTGTGGTGTTGGAGAAGACTCTTGAGATTCTCTTGGACTGCAAGGAGATCAAACCAGTCCATCCTAAAGGAAATCAGTCCTGAATATTCATTGGATGGACTGATTTTGAAGCTGAAGCTGAAGCTCTAATACTTTGGCCACCTAATGGGAAGAACTGACTCATTGGTAAAGACCCTAGTGCTGGGAAGGATTGGGGGCAGGAGGAGAAGGGGACGACAGAGGATGAGATAGTTGGATGGCATTACCGACTCAATGGACATGAGTTTGAGTGAACTCTGGGAGCTGGTGATTGTCAGGGAGGCCTGGTGTGCTGCAGTCCATGTGGTCGCAAAGAGTCAGACACGACTGAGTGACTGAACTGAACTGAAAAACGCACATTGTGGGAGTCATTTTCTTCTCCCAAGTGAATGTCAAATGTAGTGCCACCAAACAGTTCAGGTACATTGCTTACAAAATATTTTAAAAGGTTCAAGGATGTCAGCTGAAGAATTTTATATTCCTCTGTTACTTGCAGAAAACTTAAATCCCTGAAGTTGCAGATTAGGTTATTAAATATTTGTTTTAACAAATGACAGTACCATCACTATCTTTACTGACCTGTGGATTGCTAAGAGTATTAAGTATTTCTAAAAGTAAAATACAAATAACTATTGAAAACTGTGTCGAAGTGTTTATAAAAGAGACTAGAACTATGCCCATGTAAATGTACAGGCTCCTAATCCCTAATCTGTAATTCCAAAACTCAAACACTCTGAAAACTGACATTTATTTGTAAGCATGAGGCTGTTTACAGTCTTAGTATTTTTCACACAGTAGGAATTTCTCATATTTCTTCAGAAATACAAAGTGTATAATTATATAGTGTTTCGTAGAATCTGGCTAGTGGAGATCATAGTTTAAGTTGTACAATACCTACATAACATAAATTAGGAAAATTCTGAACTTTAAAACACAAGTGGTTTGGATAAGAGATTGTGTACCAGTATAATTAAAAGTCAAAAATTTTAAATTTAGGTGTGCTCAGACAGTAAAGAATCTACCTGCAATGTGGGAGACCTGGGTTCGATTCCTGGATTGGGAAGATAACCTGGAGAAGGGAATGGCTACCCACTCCAGTATTCTGGCCTGAAGAATTCCATGGACTGTATATAGTCCATGGGGTAGCAAAAAGTCAGACACAACTGAGTGACTTTCACTTTCAAATTTTGATGATATAATACAGATTTTCAACATAACTGAATGCTATAATTAAAGTATTTTCATTCCTATACCATTCAAAAGACATTTATCTACACAATATAGTTATATATGAAAAATTTTCAGTTTTCTCCTTTCCCTCCTGAATATCTTGTTCTAGCATTAATATTTTATTTTTACAACATCTTTATAAAAGATTCACCCATGTCTCTATCATGTCACCATGATAGAGAAAAACAATGTAAGACCCAAATTATTCTTAGAATCATCCTGATAGTGTTAGGATCACAAATTGATAGCATCAAGCTTAAATAAAATATAAAAAGATAACCTTAGGAGGGGTACCTGTATAGTCCTACACTTAGGACCAGAGTCAGCTTCTAAGAAGAGTGTGGGAAAAACACATGGCATTTTTGCAACTCAGTTATAAACTTCAGTTTTTTTGCCATTCTAATACATAATAAAAGTATGTTGAACTTGCTCCCCAAATAATAATATAATACAGTTCTAGGATTCTTAATGAAACACTCTATCCAGGAAGAGAAATGATTGCCTATTCTATGCTCATCACAGAAGGTAGTGAATAGTATGATTGGTTATAAGACCATATTTTAACAACAGCATTAACCAACTCAGATAATTTTAGAGGTGAGTAAGCATGATGATAATCATTCTAGAAATGACTGTATGAAGAACAGTTGTAAACACTGAAATGTCTAATTTGAAAAATATAATTCTTGGTGAAAGTATGTCATAACAGTTGTCCTTTGAAATGAACCAATATAATACATTCTGTGTAAACAAGTTAGTATATGTCAACAGGTTAGAGTTATTGGAAATATTATTGCATATCAACAAAAAACAGACTGAAAATGAAAAGAACTGGGACAGGAATTATGGAATTACCTAATGGGAATGTGACAGAGCAATCTAGGTGATCCTTTTTATTCTGAAAGTCATAAATATCTCAACATCATACTGCACGTTTATAATATGGCTGGTTTAGAATCTTATCAACATTGATTATGTAATTTTCAGTATTTATGAAAAGATATTACCTACAAGACATAAATTTATGGAGAAAGATCAACTCTTCAGCATTTGCTGTACTGTCTTTTAAGTAAAGGGCCAATGAACCTTGTTTTTAAAAGAAAAATATCATTTATTGAGGGGTGATTATTAAAAACTTAATTCATATTCTATGATGCTTCTCATATCTAAAATATGCTATTCTTAAATAAGAGAACTGACTCATTATTAAATTTGTATATATATTAGCTTAAAATCCTTATAATATTTTTCTATAAAATAAGTAATTACAATAGTATATTAAAAATAAGTTATTCTTATAATATTACTACATGTAATATTATTATAATACATATACATAATGCATATTACATGTTATTACATAGCACATAAAATAATTATTTTATAAATATTTACTTATAAATAAAATTGTTAAAATCTAACAATTTTAAGTTTGTGAGAATAAAGCTGAACTTTTGCCTATTCTCCTGTCTCCAAAATACTTTTTTAAAGAAACTGGTTGAAATGCTTTTTTTGAAGGGAGGGTGATACATCAATAAATTCAGTACTTTTAAGCAGTATTAACCTTTTCTAAAGAAAGACAAATAAAAACTACTGGACAACAGACTTCCAAGCACTATCATTTCCAAAGACAGACCACAAAACTGAAAATGTAAAATATATCTTTCCAAATGTCATGTGTGCTAAGTCGCTCAGTTGTGTCCAACTCTTTGCGACCTCATGGACTGTAGCCCCCAGGCTCCTCTGTCCATGGGGATTCTCCAGGCAAGAATACTAGAGTGGGTTGCCATGCCCTCCTCCAGGGGAATCTTCCCAACCAGGGATAAACCCAGGTCTGCCACCATCAGAGCCACCAGGGAAGCCCAAGAATACTGGAGTGGATAGCCTATCCCTTCTCTGGGGATCTTCCCAACCCAGGAATCGAACCAGGGTCTCCTGCATTGCAGGTGGATTTTTTTTACCAGCTGAGCTACCAGGGAAGCCCGAATATCATAATAGTATTTAAAAAGCAAGAAAGAGAAAACTATCTGTTCTCACACTCTGGTAATTAAAAGCTGATCAACAGGTGATCTTCTTCCTCCACCAAAAAACAGATAAAATTTTCAAGAGAAACACCAGATAGGGACTCATGCTTCAAATCTCCCACCACCCAAGTGCTACTATTTTGTTTGAGGCAAAGTTGCATGTGAACTAATTATCTATTATTAAATTTTTCTCACCAAAATTTGCATATCACATCTACTAAGGGCAAAAATAATTATCAGAATGGAAATAAAGCAAAGCTCATTATATCTTATCACTTTTTCAGCTGCAGTAGGAAGGACAGAAGCTCCCAGGAGACATACCTGTGGCAGGGCTGAATTGAGCTGTCTCTGGAGCGAATCTCTGTCATAGATGACATCCTGCAGTCTTTGCTGGGCAAGTGAGAGGCTTTCTTGGGTTTCCCGAAGGGTGTCTAGAAGACGATCCCTTTCATCCAGCATATTCACCATCAGCTGCTCAAAATGGGAGTCTGAGTCCGAGCCACTGCTTTGTGAACCCCTTTGGCTCATTGGGGTGTCCTCATTAATCGTGGGCATCACTTCACACATCATTGCTTAAAGAAATTAAAGGGAAGAGAAGTCTTAGTAAAAAAAGATTTCCAATAAACCCACTTGACCCTCAGCTCACCCAACTCTTTGCAGCTCATCAGCCTTTCTCCTCTTCCCACTGCCCCAAATCCTACCATACTAAAAGTCTGACCTCAGTGAAATATAATTCACTGACTTCCTCAAACTAACATGCTTTCTCTTTGCATGACAATCTACATATCTCCTACCTACAAAAACACAGCTTGATTTCATTTACTTCTCAAAGTTTTTTTTTTTTGTATGATTTACCCCACATCATTCAATTTATAAGATGTTGCAACACTTATTAATTGGTCACCTTTCTTCCCATTCAAATTTACAAATCACTTATAGCTAATACCTCCATCTTACCCTTATTTGTTATTACATTGTTAAAAGCAAGCACAGTGGCTGACATTTAACAGGTAGGAAGCAAATGATGTTTGTGTTACTTAAATGAATGAATTAATGTTCATTCTTTCATTTAGAAGATCTGAAAATAATTGAGTATTCATTTATGTAAAAATCAGCTTTTGCTTTTTAATTTTATCAAATTTTTTCATACAACTATTTTAAAGCTTCTTGACTTTACAACTCTGATTTTATTATTACAAGCTCTCTTCCTGAATTCCTACAGTATTCTACACAGAGTAGATAAGTGATGCTGACTGAATTAGACACATGCTTTAGGATATAGACTGAAATGCATAAATTTGTTTAGGTTATTATACTACTAATTATACTTATTCTTTTGTTTCCTGCAAATTACTTTGTCTGTTTTCCATCCAAACAATACAAACTAACACTCTTTCAAATATTCCACAAAACAGATGCCATAAATTACATTAGCTAATGTAGAAAGTTTACATCCTAACTGCTAATCAGAAGCAGCTAGCCATAAAATAAATGAACTCTTCAGAATATTTTAAAATTAATTTATTTAAAATAGGAAAAACACATTAAGATGTAACATTGACTTGTTGTGTAGCATTTTAAAAATCAGAAATTATCTCATTTACTCTTTTCTTTTCTTTCTTATGTTTAAGAAAACATCAAATCCATCTCAGTTTCAGTTGTACTGAAGCCAGAAGCTATTAATTAGAGGGCTTGGTTTTGCAAAAGTCTGATGTGGAGAAAGGCTGGTTTGGCTGTTGATCCTGGAGCATTCTTTGGTTTTATAATACAAGGTCAATTTATTTTTCTGCCTACATAATCCTGTCCTTGGGGAAAATGTTTCTGGTGATATTTTTGAATAAAATGTCAAGATTTAACAGTTCAATAGTTAGTTACTTTTTATGTAGTTCTTCATATAAATTGAGTTATTGAATAGAGAAGTTCAATAATCTGTGAATTATTTGGTCAAGGCCCACTGAAAACTAGGAGAAACTTTTAAAAAGATGAAGTATTCTGTGACTGACAGCCTATACAGAGGAATTACAGCAGGGGTAAATTTTAGAACAATTCAAAGTAATGCTTTGAATTACTGCTCATCATTCAAAACACTGGGGTCCCTGGAGGCAAGAACTTGACTTGTTCAATTTCTTTTTCACCCTAAACTAAAATAAGTGATTCAAATAGGATGTATGAATATTTAAAAACACACATGTACATACTCAATCACACTCATGCATTTGCTAATATTGTTAACCACTTAATGGTTGCAAATAAATTATTTTTTATTTTTCTCAACCTGAATTGCATTCAAACTATTACAAAGGTGGGGAAAATGACACTCTTTTCTGTTATAAATTTCTTTACATTAGTTAAAAAGAAATTGGAAAACAAACAAACAAAAAGCTCCAATACATTTGAATATTTAAAGCATTTGGTTCACATGCCATGCATAAAATCCACAGCACTGAACAGCTGTGTCATTCTGAGAAATCATTATCAAGAGCCAATGTGTTTCTCTCTGACATTTAAGGTTAAAACAAAACACTGGGCAAGGAAATGGTAGCACAGGGACAATCAGTGCCAAAACACTTACAGGGTTTCAGTTTAAGATTGGTTAGACATTTTCAAAGTTGTGTTCTAAATGTGTCCTTCCTGAAAGAAAGCTCTGAGCCTACCTCTACTCTAAGTCACTCATAGTAACTTTACATTATGAGGAAAAACTTAACTGCAGCAATTACCTCAGCTACAGCTTTCTTCTGAATATGCTACTCTAGTTGTGACAACCATCGTCATCAGGAGGTATTAGACATTCACAGACTTTAGGCTCTTTGATCAGTATAAAAGTTGGTCTGACTTAGTTGAAAGATGCTATGATGAGAAGCAGCTAAGGGATTTAGAAAGTCCATTAAATTTACACTCAAAAGAACTTGATTCAATTCAATTCCCAAGGCATGTGAGCCAGAGCAGTTCACTTCATGTCTCCAAACTTTGGTTTTCTTTTCTGTAAAGTAGGAATAATAATGTAGGCATTTTTAAAAAACAAGCCCATAGCTCCAATAGGATACCTGACTGAGAATACATAGTAAAATTATAAAGAACTATTGCAGATTCAAGTATTTATTCCTATTATAAAATGGCCAACATTCACCTTTGCAAAAAGAACATTTTACCTGTATGATTTACTCTGCTTCTGTGCCTAAAGGTTTAATTCCAGTGGGTGCTCTAAACTTCTCAAATCCAATTGAAAAAACAAAAATCAGACTATGCAAAAGTTACTTAGAAATAAGATGAATACATGGTACATGCTTTTTTACCCTCACAGTCAACCCAAAGGAGTAAATCTAAAGTCTTCTCATCAAAATTAGAAGGAAAACATTTGTCTACAAAAAATAAGGCAACTTTAATGAGCTAGCTTAGTTTCTTGCAATAAAACTGATATTACATCTAATATAAATTACAAAATAGTTGTATATTCTTTGAAATATACTATAACTTATTAAGTGCACATTTTAGGTGTTAAAAGCAGTTAAAAATCTGTATTCAGTGTAACTTGCATAGTACAGAAGGCTGTAGTCATTCAACTGATCTTCTATTTCATCCTCATATTGCCACTTTTAACTTCATTCTCAATATTAAAAACTTCACTGTATGACATAATTCCTAAAAAAACTAGAGAGAGCCTACTAACAATTTGCTTTGATATTTGACTTTCCATCATTCCCTCCCCAAAATCAACTGATACATGAATTATGTTATACTCTTCTAGATGTTGATGCCCTGGTCATTTAATTACTGAAGGTTTCAAGGGCTAGTTAGAGACATTGTTTATTTTTTTGTTAAAAAAAAAAAAGCTGTTTTAATTATCTCAGTGCTGAAATTTAGCTTGAAGAATTTTATACCAGGAAAACCAATTTCCTTATTCTTAGCACATAACCTTGACTGTCTTCTAAATCTCTGATTTCAAAATAAAACTTTTGAATGCCCACTGGAGTCATTACCCAAGGGCTTTCAAGATCCAGTGTTTCTTAGCAATATATGCTATTCAAACAGTATGTATCCAGATATGACAGTGCTACAAAAGCCTTTTTTTTTTTTCTGCCAATGAATCACTTTATTCAAACAGATAATTAGGATTTAGATCCTACTGGAGGCAAAAATCTAATTATTCTCTGTAGTCAGTTTCTTCTGCAAAGATTTAGTCTTTAGAACCTACCTATCTCCACCTCAGTTAATCCACAAGGAATAATTCGGTGAAAGAAACCCTAGCCATTGTCTGATTACACTACATGAATATTCCTCCTCCTATTTAACTCTTTGAAGTACCCTGTCCTCAGGAAATATTATTATATTTTTAATGCCAGCATTTTGCACTTTCTTTATCCTAGTGCATTTACAGCTGGCCAAAGAGCCAGCACACTCCCATAAGGCTGGCTGGACAGTTCCCTCTCAGCCACACACCCCCCACCACCCTGAAGAAGTTGACTTCATAATTTCCACACCAAAATTGTCCATACTGCCCAACAGGAGACAGCCAAGGCAGAGGAAATAGAAGGGAGAGGGTGGGGGTGGAAAGCAAAAGGTAAGGAACAGTAATTGACAAGGAGGGAATTTGCATCTCATCTTCCCTGGGGGCGGGGTGGGGCCGGGGCTGGGAAGGGGGAAGGGGTAAAAAAATAAAGCAGATGGGAAACCGTGTAACTCAAACACAGTTTCTGTACCTAATGTCTGTAATTTCGGGTCCCGCTTCTTCAATTGAGCAATGACAACCGCAGTCTCAGGCTTGACGAGAGGGGAGGCTCACAGCCGGCACTCCTGGACCATTGCCCTAGCAACGGGAGGAGAAAAGCAGCTTAGACACTCGGGTGCCCCGGCGTTCTCCCGGAACGTGCCCCGGCTGGCTGGCGTGGCAGCAGCTCGGCATCTTCCCGCGGCTCCGTCAGCAGCCAAAAGGAGAAGCGTCCATCGGAAAAATGGCATATTACAAATTTTGCTTTGGGAAGCAGAGCTCGGTTCAGACCATTGTCAAAGGGAGGAGAGGGGGAGGCGGCTCTTAAAGCAGCAGCGACCCGTTTGCTGGAGCAGCCGCAGCTCTTCGCGTACAGCTGGAGACCCGGGGCGGGGAGTCGGCAAGTGGGGACTGGGTTTGACTCGTAGAAACTTAACCAAGCGGCGCTACTCCGCGACCGGGCCACCTGGAGGATGTCACCCCCAAACGTGAGCTTTGGGAAGAGGTGTGAGGAGAATCTGGAAGGGAATTTTTCCAACCAGCCCCCGACCCGGAGCCCCTCTGGAGTTTATGGCTACCTCCAGGAGTTGAAAAGCTAAAGGAAAGGAGTCCGCAGGGATGCGATAAGCAGGGCAGATCCCCTCCTGGCCCCCTGCCTATTTCCAAGCTAAGGGTGTCTTATTTCACTTAAAAGAGCTGCTGCTTCTCCAGAAGGGCAAGCAGTCAGAAACCCCACACCCAGCTTCGCCTCCTAGCCTCTTTGCTGGCATCGCTTGGCCGGGAGAACCAACCTGCTGGGCGCCAGTGCGGATGCTATAGCATCTTCTTACTTGCCTGTGCTGTTGCTGCTGCCGCTCCTCCTTCTCCGTCTGTCTCCCCCAACCCCCACCCCCTTCCTCCTCCTTGGCAGCCGCCACCTCCTCTTCCTCTGAAACAAGGGCTTCCCCTGGAAGCTGGTGCAGTGGTTTCCACCGGCCCTTAAATAAATTCTGAAGTAATCACGTCTTTGCTCTCCTCCTCACGTACACGCGCTCGCGGATACACACGACTCCCCCAAAGCTGCTGAGGCTTGCGCTGGTCCCAGTGCCCCCGGCAAAGGCAAGGGCTGGGGATGGGCAGGTGTGAAAAGGCGGGTCCGTTCCTCCTTGCCCTGGCTTCACGCACAATGGTCTCTACAGGAAGACGTGTGTTGGCCCGTACTGCTAGGGACAGAACAGGCTTGAGCATCTTCTGGCTCTCTGGCCTTCCGTGCTTGTCATTTCTTTAACCGGCTTCCTTCTCTCAAGACCAAGGGCATGGGACCCGTGGTTGTGGAGACCTGAGTCAATCCAGGGTGTGGCGGCATCTGTCACTTCTCATTACCTCTCCAGCTCTTTTCCATTCATAGCTTTGGAGATGAGAATTGTGTGTTAAGTACTCCCTGGCAGAGTAAATTTTAGCTTTGAGCGGTCTGCTCCCAGGATCTTTTCCAGTTCTCTCATACCTGTACACTCCTTAACATATTCTCCTTCTTTTCTGCCTCTGCTGTCCATTCATGCAAACCCATCAGGGATAGAGAGGAAGCAGAAGACAGAACTGGTGCCTGCTCTAAACAAAAAGGAAAGGTTTCAATAAGGGAAATTAAGATATCCTAGTTTAGTATAAGGAAGAGGACATGCAGGAGGGAATTGGGAGAAGGGTTCAACATTGTATATTATTTGGAAGTTAGTACAAATACCTTATGATGTAGTGCAATAAATCCAAAAGATATGTTTCACTTGTGTGTTAGGCAAATAGTCCAAAGCTACTATAGAAATACTATTCAAATAACAGCTCACTTCCATTAAGTACAGTATTCAAGAAACATACCATTTTATGTGAGGGGTAGCATTTAATTAAGTTAATGACCTCACAGTAGAAGGTGAGCTCAAGCTCACATATTTACCCCCTTCTCTTCTAGACTGTTACTCAAATTCTGCATCACAACATAATCCTATTAGAGTTAAGTATAAGAGTGTGTAAAGATTCATTACATGTCAACTGGAGCACTGTTTTTCAAACACAGAGTACTTATTGCTGTTGTTTAGGTCACCAAGTCATGTCCAGCTCTTTTGGGACCCCACAGACTGTAGCACGCCATGCTTCTCCATCCATGGGATTTCCCAGGCAAGTATAATGCAGTGGGTTGCCATTTCCTCCTCTAGGGGATCTTCTCCAACCCAGGGATTGAACCCATGTCTTCTGCATTGGTATGCGGATTCTTTACCACTGAGCCACCTGAGAAGCCCCATAGATCACCCATGGATCTTGTTCTATTATAGATTCTGACTCACTTGGACTGGGGTAGACCCTGAGATTCTGCACCTGCAACAACTTGCAGATGAAACCACACTTTGGGTAGCAAGGATCTAGATCACCCAATCAACCTACCATTTGATGTTGACTTAAATAGTCTTAACCACAGGAAAACTCATTAAGTCACAAAACACCCCAGCCCATTTTCAGATAGATCTAATTTAATAACAGATTTTTCATACTGATCATATATCAGTATTCATAATTTTCATTCTCTGGAATTCCCCCGGAAGATATAAAATGTTCTTTATACCTCAGAAACGTTCTTATTTTTAGAGACAGTTGACATGTCTCTGTACAAGAATTTCTTCCTTCCTTCCTTATAATTTCCTTGGTAATCAACATTTGCTAAGTATAGCCACAAAGTTGTTATTAATAGTATTTCCAAGAAAAGTCTTGATTTGTCTGATTCCTATTCATATAAGAAGTACAAATATTAATTTTAAATATAATGCCCACATATAGTTGATACAACAGAGTTGAAGGCCACCTAAGAGTTGATAGCACAAAAGAGAACAGTTTGATAATGGATGGCAGGAAACATAAAGAATATTTTACAAAGAATAAATTGTCTTTATGGTCATTCTCAGCTTAGAAACTGTATGTTCTAACATTCTCACCCTTAAAACCACTGCAGAGAGTGTAAATAACATTTAGGTGATATAGTCAGCTCCTACACTAGTTCTAATCTAGTGGATCTCAAGTTTAGCATGCAAGAGAATCTCTAGAGGGATGGTAACAGAACAGATTTGGGGGCCCCATCCCTAAAGGTTCAGATATGTCCAAAATGCTACTGGGGAAGAGCACAGAAATAGTTCCAGAAAGAATGAAGAGGCTAAGCCAAAGTGGAAACAGGCCAAGTTGTGGATGTGTCTGGTGGTGTAAGTAAAGTCTGATGCTGTAAAGAACAATATTGCATAAGAACCTGGACTGTTAGGTTCATGAACCAGGTACACTGGAAGTGGTCAAACAGGAGATGGCAAGAGTGAATGTCAACATTTTAGGAATCAGTGAACCAAAATGGACAGGAATGGGCAAATTTAATTCAGATGACCATTGTATCTACTACTATGGGGAAAAATCCCTTAGAAGAAATGGAGTAGCCCTCATAGTCAACAAAAGAGTCTGAAATGCAGTACTTGGGTGAAGTCTCAAAAACGACAAAATGATAGTTCATTTCCAAGGCAAGCCATTCAGCATCACAGTAATCCAAGTCTATGGATAAATAGGCAAATGAAACTGAATTTGACTGGCTCTATGAAGATCTACAAGAACTTCTAGAACTAACACCAAAAAAGATGTCCTTTTCATCAGAGAATTGGAGTGCAAAAGTAGAAAGTGAAGAGATACTTGTATTAATAGGCAAGTTTCTCTTGGAGTACAAAATGAAGCAGGGCAAAGGCTAACAGAGTTTTGCCAAGAGAATGCACTGGTCATAGCAAAAACCCTCTTTCAACAACTCAAGAGAGAACTCTACACATGAACATCACCAGATGGCTGATTCCAAAATCAGATTGATTATATTCTTTGTAGCCAAAGATGGAGAAGCTCCATAGAGTCAGCAAAAACAAGACCTGGAACTGACTGTGGCTCAGATCATGATGAGCTCCTTATTGTGAGATTCAGACATAAAGAAACTAGGGAAAACCACTAGGCCATTCAGGTATGACCTAAATCAAATCCCTTATGATTATACAGTGGAAGTGACAAATAGATTCAAGAGATTAGATCTGATAGACAGAGTGCCTGAAGAACTATGGACAGAGGTTCATACCATTGTATAGGAGGCAGTAACCGAAACCATCCCCAAAGGGAAAAAAAATGTAAGAAGGCAAAGTGGGTTGTCTGAGGAGGCCTTACAAATAGCTGAGAAAAGAAATGAAAGACAGGGAAAGATACAGCCAACTAAACGCAGAGTTCCAGAAAATTGCAAGGCAAGATAAGAAAGCCTTCTTAAGTGAACAATGCAAAGAAATAGAAGAAAACAATAGAATGGGAAAGACTAGAGATCTCATCAAGAAAATTAGATATACCAAGGAAATATTTCATGCAAAGATGGGCATAATAAAAGACAGAAACAGTAAGGACTTAACAGAAGCAGAAGAGTTTAAGAAAAAGTAGAAAGAATACACAGAACTATACAAAAAAGGTCTTAATGACCCAGATAACCGCGATGGTGTGTTCACCTAGAGCCAGACATCCTGGAGTGTGAAGTCAAGTGGGCCTTAGGAAGCATTATTACAAACAAAGCTAGTGGAGGTGATGGAATTCCAGCTGAGTTATTTCAGATCTTAAAAGATGATGCTGTTAAAGTGCTGCATTCATTATGCCAGCAAATTTGGAAAATTCAGCAATAGCCACAGGACTGGAAAAGGTCAGTTTTCAACCTAGTCCCAAAGAAGGGCAATGCCAAAGAACATTTCAACTACTGTGTAATTGAGTTCATTTCACATGCTAGGAAGCTAATGCTCAAAATCTTTTAAGCTAGGCTTCAGCAGTATATGAACCAAGAACTTCCAGATGTACATGCTAGATTTAGAAAAGGCAAAGGAATGAGAAATCAAAGTGCCAACATCTGTTGGATCATAGAAAAAGCAAAAGAGTTACAGAAAAACATCTACTTCTGCCTCATTGACTACACTAAAGCCTTTGACTGTGTGGATCACAACAAACTGTGGAAAATTCTTCAAGAGATGGGAATACCAGACCACCTTACCTGCCTCCTGAGAAATCTGTATGCAGGTCAAGAAGCAACAGTTAGAACTGGACATGGAACAACTGACTTGTTCCAAATTGGGAAAGGAATATGTGAAGGCTGTATATTGTCACCCTTACTTACTTAACTTATATGCGGGTTACATCATGGGAAATACCAGACTAGATGAATCACAAGCTGGAATCAAGATTGATCGAAGAAATATCAAAAACCTCAGAAATGCAGGTCACACCAGCCTAATGGCAGATAGTGAAGAGGAACTAAAAAGCATTTTGATGAAGATGAAACAGGAAAGTGAAAAAGCTGGCTTAAAACTCAACACTCAGAAATGAAGATCATGGCATCCGGTCCCATCACTTCATGGCAAATAGATGGGGAAACAATGCAAACTGTGTGAGACTTTATTTTCTTGGGATCCAAAATCACTGAAGAAGGTGACTTCACTCATGAAATTAAAAGCCACTTAATCCTTAAAAGAAAAGCTCTGACAAACCTAGCACAGCATATTTTAAAGCAGAGACATCACTTTGCCAGCAAAGGTTCCTATAGTCAAAGCCATGTTTTTTCCAGTAGTCATGTATAGATATGAGAGTTGGACCATAAAGAAGGCTGAGCACCGAAGAATTAATGCTTTTGAACTGTGGTATTGAAGTCCCTTGGACAGCAGGCATATCAAACCAGTCAGTCCTAAAGGAGATCAACCCTGAATATTCACTGGAAGCACTGATACTAAAGCTGAAGCTCCAAAACTTAAGCCACCTGATACGAAAAGCCAACTCACTGGAAAAGACCCTGATGCTGGGAAAGATTGAGAGCGGAGAAGGGGGCAACAGAGGATGCGAGAGTTGGATAGTATCGTTGACTCCATGGACATGAGTTTGAGCAAACTCTAGGAGATGATAAAAGACAGAATCCTGGTGTGCTGTAGTCCATGGGATCGCAGAGTCTGACACACTTGAGCGACTGAACAACCACCACAAATCTGTGGTATGCCAGAGAATTTGCATTTCTAATAAGTTCCCAGGTAATAGAATACTGCTCGGTCAGGAATCCCACTTTGAGAACACTAAATAAATCTGAAGAAATTTGGGAACAGTATGATTACAGAACAAGAAAACAACTGATATTTTATATTTAAGGCAAAAAGTCTCCCAAACAAATATAAAACTAATTATTATGCTGAGGTTATCATCTACTTCTACTGGTTTTTGAAAGCGAAGGAACAATGATTAAGATAAAATATACTTACCTTCTGAGAAGTTAATTACATTTAGACAGAAGTAGTGAAACCCACCTCTTTCATTAATTTTAGTGCCTACCTTCGATAAAAAAAATAATTCGTAGAGGCATACAGTGTCACTAACCACACTTATTAATTCTTATTCTGCATATTTTATTTCAAATACCATTTTTTTGTCTATGTGTTCTTTCAAGGGGAGCATGTCATACAGCTACTCTCATGTTTACTGTGGTGGCCAGCCCTTCCATCTCTTTGGATATTCTGAATATCACATGGTATATTAATAACATAATAGCATAATAATAACAATGAGCACTTGTTCTATTTAGACCAATAATGGTTTTGTATGTCAAGATAAAGTGTACTAAGATCAGGCACCAAAGAAAATGAGTAATTAAGTATGGCCATGACAGTAGCAAAGATTAAGTAAGTTGCAGTAAGTTGTCTTTTAAATGCGTATATAATTTCGATGCAAAATAAAGCAAATATTTACAGTTGTAATAGACATTTTAATTTCAGTGTCACATCATTTCAGCTATAGAGTTCACCATTTATGAAAATAGTTTGCCTATATTCACACTTTATTAACTATTATGAATATTATTCATATTGTTATATATTAATGCTAACATTATTGAAACAATTAAATTGCATTTCCTTATTATGCTTACTGACTTTATGCTTACTGTTGAATTTAAAACTTAACATGGTTTAGATTGATAATAAAAATAATTCCCACCATACACTTTACCTACCTATAGTTTTGTGGGAACATGAATTTATTTTATTTCCATTAAACAGTAAGACTACATAATATTATTATGCTGTATTATTTAGAGCAAGCAATAAAACAATCCCAAATAACTAATGGGCCACAAACTAAAGTGAACTTTATTTTTTACTTTTTCAATATTCCAAGGTAAGAATTGGTCAGTGGGCTACTCTCGTCCATACAATAATTTAGGGTCCTTGTCTGATCTCGACCATTTCTTTGGGTTTTGAACCTACATGGTTCAAAAGACGGGAGAAATAAGCACACCATTTCTAAAACCCTTGGTCCAGAAGTGACACATACTTTTTTCATGTGCCACTGGTAAAAATAACTCACATGGCAGCATTCAATTACAAGAGAGCCTGGGAAGATAGTCTATCCTTAAGGCTGGAAAAAGAATAGAGGCTTTTGATAAAAACTTAGCTAGTTTCTCTCACATACTGTTTGTGAAAGTGACAATAAATAAAAAGTATGTAAACAATATGTTATGTTTAAACTTTCTGTTATGTGTACATTAAAAAAAATGCAATTAATTGGAATCAATGGTCATAACAGTCAGTACCCAATTCTCTCACAGTTAACATCGTTTGTTATAGAGGCTTCATATATCTTGTGTTTATCCTACACATTTTTCTTTCTACCTGTCTAAAAGAGCAAACTGAAGAATATGAGAAGTATTTAAACACATAGTTGCTGACTCTTGTGCTTCCACACAAATGTATGAGTATCAATTCTCACAAGATAAATTTTTTGTGAGGCTACATTAATCAGCCTTTATCTATGCATTTATATGAGATTATTACAATACATAGCAATTTGACAAATAGTCGCAGGGATTTCAATTTATAACTAAGGAATCTTAGTGTTATAGAAGAGCAAAAACTGTTATTTTTTGAAGTCAAAGTATGATAAGGGAAGACGTTTCAGAGAACTTTATTTTGCATCATTCAATACTATGTAACATCAAATCGAAGAGCAATATAAAGGCACTGAAAACAAATAAATTAGAATAGTGATGCCTCATGAAATAACATTTTCTCCTTTCTAAGGAAAAATAACATTTCATGGGGAAAAAATTATCTTAAGTTACTCTTTAGACTACTGTGAGGGAAAATATTAAAAGAAACATTCTAAATGCATTCAGTAGTTGTTTTATTTTCTATAGAGGAAATTTATTCTAACATAAAGTTCTATAATAAAGATTTTAATTTTTGCTGCTACTCCAATTCAGGGAGCCTTACTTTAGAATTGTAGAATCATGGAATTTTATGCTGAGAGTTCTGATATAACTCCATTCTTACAGATGCATATTCAGTAACACTAATTCCTGGTTTTTCTAGCTGAAGTACCTAAAGAAACTAAGCAGGCATTGGTTCAATTTTGATATCTACTTTTTGACACCTCCTATTAAATATAAATCTTCCAGAACTTGATTTGAACTTATTCAGGATTTACCTACCTACTTTGATCATTGATATCACTGATACTAATTCAATTATTTCTTTGAATCAATTGGCAACACAAATAAACAGCATGAAGTTGAGATCAGTGATCACTGCTGTTATTTGGATGAGAAATCATTGGAAAATAATAATCACCAATGTGAAAATGAGCTTTACCTTAATGCTCACTGCTTGAGGACATGTGCAAGCTTACATGATGAAAATAACCGATATGGGTAATCATCATTTTTGATATAGTTTAAAGATTCACAAAATGAATACAAATGTAGGCTTTAGAAAGATATAAATACACAAGATACACGTGAGAATTATCATTCATGAAGTCTTTATTTGGCCACCCAATGGTGACTACAGCTGTGACCCTATATGTCTTCTGCTCAAGTAACCATATAAAATCCATAGCTATTCATTAGGCTAATTGGAGAGCTAGAGCTATTGGCCAGGTGTATTCATCCCTGCATCTCTCTTGTAGAACAAGTGTGTGTCATTTACCCAGAGCATCTGTTGACATTTTGCCACCAGCTCAGACTTTATCTCTGGCCTTTATAACCACATCATCAGTCAGGGCAGTTGATACGGCAGAAGAAGGAAGAGGACATTTGAACATAGATTACCCAGCATTCAAGTAGTGTGGTCCTTTCCCACTGCACCTTATCCTATGTGGGTTAATATATCTTATCTCTTTTTCCTTGCTTCTGTATGTTTTTAATAGATTTGATAAACTGAATGATTTTGAATATTTTTGTTTTGTGAGCTTTTCTATTCTGTGACCTCTGATATCATTTGCTGGTAATGTACTTGGAGACTACCATTCCCTCAGAGTGATGTCTCATATGACACTTTGTCTTAGGAAGTGGGAAGGGAAATTTGGGGATCTTTATATTATTCCAGTGTTAACTCTCTGGATTAGGTTCACAACAACAACAAACAAACTAAAAGCAGCAATAACAGCAACAAAAAAAATCCCTGATACTAACCAAGTGCCATCCTCCTGGATGTTCTCTGAAATCTCATTCAGTCAGTTCAGTTCAGTTCAGTCGCTCAGTCATGTCCGACTCTTTGCGACCCCATGAATTGCAGCACGCAAGGCCTCTCTATCCATCACCAACTCCCGGAGTCTACCCAAACCCATGTCCATCGAGTCGGTGATGCCATCCAACCATCTCATCCTCTGTTGTCCCCTTATCCTCCCGCCCCCAATCCTACCCAGCATTAGGGTCTTTTCCAATGAGTCAACCCTTCGCATGAGGTGGCCAAAGTACTGGAGTTTCAGCTTCAACATCAGACCGTCCAATGAACACCCAGGATTGATCTCTTTTAGGATGGATTGATTGGATCTCCTTGCAGTCCAAGGGACTCTCAAGACTCTTCTCCAACACCACAGTTCAAAAGCATCAATTCTGCGGTGCTCAGCTTTCTTCACCGTCCAACTCTCACATCCCTACATGACCACTGGAAAAACCATAGCCTTGACTAGACGGACTTTTGTTGGCAAAGTAACGTCTCTGCTTTTAAATATGCTATCTAGGTTGGCCATAACCTTCCTTCCAAGGAGTAAGTGTCTTTCAATTTCATGGCTGCAATCACCATCTGCAGTGATTCTGGAGCCCAAAAAAATAAAGTCAGCCACTGTTTCCACTGTTTCCCCATCTATTTCCCATGGAGTGATGAGACCAGATGCCATGATCTTAGTTTTCTGTATGTTGAGCTTTAAGCCAACTTTTTCATGCTCCTCCTTCACCTTCATCAAGAGGCTCTTTAGTTCTTCTTCACTTTCTGCCATAAAGGTTGTGTCATCCGCATATCTGAGGTTATTGATACTTCTCCCGGCAATCTTGATTCCAACTTGTGTTTCTTCCAGCCCAGCGTTTCTCATGATGTACTCTACATATAAGTTAAATAAGCAGGGTGACAATATACAGCCTTGACGTACTCCTTTTCCTATTTGGAACCAGTCTGTTGTTCCATGTCCAGTTCTAACTGTTGCTTCCTGACCTGCATACAGGTTTCTCAAGCCATGCCGGGTGGGGCCACCCAAGACGGATGGGTCATGGTAGAGAGGTCTGACAGGAAGTGGTCCACTGGAGAAGAGCATTGCAAACCACTTCAGTATTCTTGCCTTGAGAACCCCATGAACAGTATGAAAAGGCAAAAAGATAGAACACTGAAAGATGAACTCCCCAGGTCAGTAGGTGCCCAACATGCTAATGGAGATCAGTGGAGAAATAACTCCAGAAAGAATGATGGGATGGAGCCAAAGCAAAAGCAATACCCAACTGTGGATGTGAATGGTGATAGACGCAAAGTCCGATGCTGTAAAGAGCAATACTGCATAGTAACCTGGAATGTTAGGTCCATGAATCAAGGCAAACTGGAAGTGGTCAAACAGGAGATGGCAAGAGTGAACATCAACATTCTAGGAATCAGCGAACTAAGATGGACTGGAATGGGTGAATTTAACTCAGATGACCATTATATCTACTACTGTGGGCAAGAAAACCTTAGAAGAAGTGGAGTAGCCATCATGGTCAACAAAAGAGTCCAAAATGCAGTACTTGGATGCAATCTCAAAAGCGACAGAATGATCTCTGTTCATTTCCAAGGCAAACCATTCAATATCACGGTAATCCAAGTCTGTGCCCCGACCAGTAACGCCGAAGAAGCTGAAGTTGAACGGTTCTATGAAGACCTACAAGACCTTCTAGAACTAACACCCAAAAAAGATGTCCTTTTCATTATAGGGGACTGGAATGCAAAAGTAGGAAGTCAAGAAACACCTGGCGTAACAGGCAAGTTTGGCCTTGGAGTACAGAATGAAGCAGGGCAAAGGCTAATAGAGTTTTGCCACGAGAACGCACTGGTAATAGCAAACACCCTCATTCAGTCACAGAATGCAAAATCATCTCACAGATACATATGTTGTGGAAGACAACTATCATCAAATAGTGCCAAACTGTAACTGGGTCCAACTTTGATTTATATAGGGAAACCATAAAGTGGACTCCAGCAAGCTGGTGTTAAAGTGTCATTAGGATCCCTTTGAGTAATCTTGAAATTATGCAAACTGACATATTGTGTAACTAAATTTATTTTAGTAATCATTTCACCATGGTTAGTAGATAATTGTTGCTGCATACATCAGTGTTTTATTTGCACTTACTTTCCCAATGAATTTTAGAGTTTTGAAGTTGTCAAATGGGTCTTTGATACTGAAACTTATGTTATAATATTATACATTTGTAAATAAAGGTTTTATTCATAATTTTAGGTGTCCATGTATCACCTTGGAACCTTCTGTGTAGGGAGTCAGGAGTCACACAATATGACGAGATATAATGGAAGTAATATAGGAGGATAGCAAGTAACCATCTAATCTACTTGTGGAAGACCAGGGTGAGAAGTGTTTTCTAAATAAATCTGTGAATGAATAGTGTGAAAATGTAACAGCAAGGGCAAGTAAGCAGAGGCAGATAATCTATAGATTGCATAGGAAACAGGGGAAAGTGCCAATTTGGCTGCTGTGTGGAGATAAGACAGGCTTAGACTGACAGAAGTGAATGGAAATCTAAGCAGGGACCATGTGTGAAAGAACATGTAAATCTTACTAAAGAGCTTAAAATGTATTGAGAAGAATGCAAAGTCTAGTAAAGTTTTAAATCAAGAAAAGTTTGAGCACATTTTGGAAGGAAAAGGGTAAAAATTGGGAACAAAGCAAGCTATAGTGAAGATATGAAGTTTGAACCATCCTTCAAGGGGCTATGAAAGAGGCAGGAGTATTTTCAGTGAAAACAGAGTAAATTCACTTTTGATCATGTTGAATTTTGTTATCTGACTGTGAGCCATCCAATTAGAGATACTCTAAAAGAGCTGAAAATAATAATCTGTCAAATGAGAAACCTGGGCCAATAATAAATGTTTGAGAATCATTAGTAACATTTGAAAAAATGATAGTGAACAATATTGATAATGAAGAGTGTATAGAATTAGACAAGATGAGGGTAGAGTCATAGAACCTCAATAAATACAAAGATTTAAGAAATACATCTGTGTCTCTTATTCTGTCTCGCATATAGGGTTATCGTTACCATCTTTCAAATTCCATATATATGCATTAGTATACTGTATTGGTGTTTTTCTTTCTGGCTTACTTCACTCTGTATAATGGGCTCCAGTTTCATCCATCTCAATAGAACTGATTCAAATGTATTCTTTTTAATGGCTGAGTAATATTCCATTGTGTATATGTACCACAGCTTCCTTATCCATTCGTCTGCTGATGGACATCTAGGTTGCTTCCATGTCCTGGCTATTGTAAACAGTGCTGCATAGAACAGTCTTATGGACTCTGAGAGAGAAGGTGAGGGTGGGACGTTCTGGGAGAATAGCACTGAAACCTGTATATTATCATATGTGAAACAGAACACCATTCCAGGTTCAATGCATGAGACAAATGCTCAGGGCTGGGGCAATGGAATGACCCAGAGGGATGGGATAGGGAGGGAGGTGGGAGGGGGGTTCAGGATGGGGAACACATGTAAACCCATGGCTGATTCATGTCAATGTATGGCAAAAACCACTACAATATTGTAAAGTAATTAGCCCCCAACTAAAATAAATAAATTCATTAATTTAAAAAAAAAGAAAAGAAAAAAAAAATAATTCTAACAAGTTAGGCAGAGACAAGGGAGGAAATTAGGTGAGTATATGTCACAGATGGTGCTTCCCTTATGGCTCAGTGGTAAAGAATCTGCCTGCAATTCAGGAAACCCAGGTTACATCCTTGGGTCAGGAAGATCCCCTGGAGAAGGGAATAGCAACCCACTTTGGTATTCTTGCCTAGAGAGTACCATGAACAGAGGAGCCTGGCGGGCTGCAGTCCCTGGGGTCGCAAAGAGTTGAACATGACTGAATATAAGCGCACACACACACACACACGTCATGGATACCAGGGAAAGAGAACAAACATTTGAAGGAAGGGCTGAGTGGTGACCAATGTCAGATATGACTGAGAAATCAAGTAAGGTAAAAACTGGAAAATGCTCTGTAGATTTAGCAACAGACATTACTAGAATATTTAACAAGGGAAGTTTTACTGAAGTGGAATTGCAGAAAAAAAATCACAATGGCTTAAGAAGACTACAGGTTGAAATAGCGGCCATCCAAGAAATGTAGCTACTAATGGTATGAAAGAGATGGAGGAAGCTGAAAAGATTATAAAAGTTCTTTTCTTGGGAGTCAATAGAGCTCTAGGTGGTGATTAATTGGGCATGATAAAATTCCAGAATCTCAAAATTGTATCCAAAATTTGCATGTATATGAATGAAAGTGAAAGTCGCTCAGTCATGTCTAACTCTTTGTGACCACAGGGATGGCAGCCTACCAGACTCCTCTGTCCATGAAATTCTCCAGGCAAGAATAATGAAGTGGGTAGCCATTCCCTTCTCCAGGGAATCTTCCCAACTTAGGGATCAAACCCCGGTCTCCTGCAATGCAGCAGATTCTTCACCCTCTGAGCCACCAGGGTATATGCATAAGTACATTTATTTGAGGTGAATATTTATAATATGAGATTCTTGAGACAATCATAGATCAAAATATTAGTTCAGTTCAGTTCAGTCATTCAGTCATGTCTGACTCTTTGCAACCCCATGGACTGCAGCACACCAGGCTTCCCTGTCCATCACCAACTCTATGAGCTTGCTGAAACTCATGTCCATCAAATCAGTGATGCCATCCAACCATCTCATCCTCTGTCGTCCCCTTCTCCTCCTGCCTTCAATCTTTCCCAGCATCAGGATCTTTTCAAATGAGTTAGTTCTTTGCATCAGGTGGCCAAAGTATTGGGGTTTCAGCTTCAACATCAGTCCTTCCAATGAATATTCAGGACTGATCTCCTTTAGGATGGACTGGTTGGATCTCCTTGCAGTCCAAGGGACTCTCAGGAGTCTCTTCTCCAACACCACAGTTCAAAAGCATCAATTCTTCGGCGCTCAGCTTGCTTTATAGTCCAACTCTCATTTTAATATTAGTATTAATACTGATATTAAAATATTAATAATCAGAGCTATATTTGTGTGTGTGTGTGCTAAGTCACTTCAGTCATGTCTGAGACTCTTCGCGACCTTATGGACCATAGCCCATCAGGCTCCTCTGTCCATGGGTTTCTCCAGGCAAGAATACTGGAGTGGCTTGTCAGGCCCCCTACCAGGAAATCTTTCCAACCCAGGATGGAACCCGCGTCTCTTGTGTTTCCTGCATTGGCAGGTGGGTTCTTTACCTAGCACCACTTGGGAAACCCAATCAGAGTAGTATATAGTATATTATTTAAATAAATACCCATTAGTTTTATACACTATTTGTATAATCTTTATGACTTGCATAGACTTGAGTTTACATACGATGACAATATATTATTGAGACTTTTTTTTTGTTTGTTTGGGACAGGAAAACAAATCTTGTTACTTTACTGTAAAACATATCGTGGTATATTTTATTACTGTTTGCTATTATTCACAATATTCCCTGAAGAAGATTATAAATCACTACTTGTTGCAATGCTCATTTTACTGCCCTTTGTGGAAGGAGTATGTATCCCTTCCATACGACATGGACCTTGTCATGTTACTTGTTCCTGTTCATGGAATATGAGCAGAAGTGGCCATGTCAAGACCTAATAGAAATGTGAAAAATCATCACAATTTCCTATGCCCTTTTCCCCTCTGTCATACATCCGAGATAATTGCTATTCTTTCAGCCTAACTAGTACATAAACATACTTTTCAAAACTATACCTTTTTTAATGTGTTCACATCACTATTATTTGGATATTGTTGCCATTTTCAGGTGTTTTCCCCTTTCCCATTCTATATAAGTAATGAAAAGGAGGGACTACATCAAGAATTTTTTCACAGAACAAGTATATATTGAATGATGACATTATATTACTTAATATGAACGATGCAAAGAGAAAACTGGGGTGCCTCAGTCCTTGGCCCCTTAAGGGAGAAAGAAGACAAAATCACAAGGGACTTAAGCATGAAAAAGCAAAATTATAAGCCAATAAAAATTTATGCAAATCAAACTAGTAATGTCTCAAATTAAATAAATATGAATTTGGTTTTAACTGTTCCTTATGAGTTACAGTAGGAAACTATAAGGGAAAGTATGAGTACATAGCTTGAACAAATATACAGAATTTATTTGGGGCATGAGGAAAGCAGAGAAAAGGGTTAAATAATGAGAAAGATCATCTGACTGAGACAATGACCTGTGTACAGAGGAGTGAGACGTCTACATTATCAGACGTGAGACTATTAACTTATTTAAACAGGTGACCCTAAAGCTTTAGTGATGAAAAAACCGAAAGACATCTGATGTAAAGATCTTTTGAGATTATGTTAATTTTATATGAAAATAAATACAGGAGAGGAAGAACAAGAAATTAAGTTAGAAATCCAAGGTGTTACTTGATACTTGGTTGAGAATTAAGAAGATAGGGATTGGAGGGCAGTGTTAATCCAAATAGCCCAAAATTCATTTTTGTGCTTAGATAATTTTCCCTGTTATTAACTTTTATTTATAAATTTCATTTCTTTCATCCTGTGTATGCTTTATTAAGCGTCTGTGATATTCCAGACAATGTTGTAGATGCTGAGATTGTAGCAATGAATAAACAAAATAAGACAAAACAAACTTGTGTTCATGGAGTTTATATTCTAATATTCATTCATCCCAAAATATTTATTACGTATCTTTTCATCAGATGATTCATCAGTAGTATAGGGCTCAGTTATAAATATCATTATAAATATCAATTTATAGTTATGTAAATTGTATGGTACTTTTCAAACCATAGACCCACAGTCTGTGTGTGTGTGTAGAGAGGGAGGGAGAGAAAAAAAATTTTTTTTTGACCCTAGAAACATGTAGCAAGTATCTTACTTTTAAAATGCAGAAGGCCTGAATAGGCATTTTTCTAAAGAAGACAGATGGCCAGTAGGCACATGGAATGATGTTCAACATCACTAATCACAAGGGAAATGAAAATCAAAGCCACAAGATATCCCTTCACATCTGTTTGAATGGCTATCATCAAAAATGCAACAAATAACAAGTGTTGGAAAGGATATGGAGAAAAGTGCACTGTTGATGGGAATGTAAATTGCTGTAGCCATAATGAAAGGCATCATGGAACTTCCTCAAAGAATTAAAAATAGAACTACCAGATAATCCAGCAGCTCTTCTCTTGGGTTTACATCTGAAGAAAACCAAAACACTAATTCAAAAAGATATATGAATCCCAGTGCTTATTGCAACATTATTTATAATAACCAAGATACAGAAGCAACTGAAGTGTCCCTCAGTTGATACTGAGAGTATCCCTCAAAGATGAATGGATAAGGAAGAAGCAAGATATATGCATACACACACACACACACACACAATGAAACACTACTCAGTCATAAAAAGGAATGAAGTTTTGCCATTTGCAGCAACGTGGATGGGCCTAGAGAGTATTATGATTAGTGAAATAAGTCAGACAAAGAAAGACAAATAATATATGTTTTCACTTATATGTGGAATGTGAAAATAAAAATAAATAGAATATAACAAAACAGAAACAGACTCAGATACAGAGAAGAAAAAGTGGTTAGCTTTGGAGGAAGCAAAGCAGCGAGGGGCAAGATAGGGGTGGAGGATTAAGAGATATAAGCTACTGTGAATAAAGTAAATAAGAACAAGAATGTAATATGAAGCACAAGGAATATAGTCAATATTTTATAACTTCACATGGAGTATAATATATATTGAATTTCTATGTTATTCAAGTGAAACTATTATAATATTGTAAGTCAACTACATTAAAAAAAGCATTTCACTTTATATTCCTATTAAGTTACAGAATAGCTTAAATGCAGAATGAACTTCTTTACAAAACTGTTCTTTATTTCTTCATTGCGTTTGTTTATTATCATATGTGATTTTATGACTATTATGATACTTCCAGGTTAAAATTGACAGATTTGGAATAATATTTGAAAATTTTAAAAAGCACAAAATTATACTAGTGTTGTTTAAACCCCTTCAGAATCTGAGGGCAGTCAGTTTTAAAGATATAGCAAAGAGTATAATTCCCCTTAATTAATTTCTGTTGAATTTGATTTCAGTGTTTGAATTAAATAACTCCAGGCAAGAATACTGGAGTGGTTTGCCATTTCCTTCTCCAGGGGATCTTCCTGACCCAGGGATCGAACCCAGGTCTCCCGCATTGGAGGCAGACGCTTTAACCTCTGAGCCACCAGGGAAGTCCCTTAAATAACTCAGAGAATGACAAAAAGTCAAAGAAAACAAAAATTTTTTGCTCTATAAATATTAATGCATTGATTATCAGGAATAAATCTTAAAATACCTTCCTTTAAACCTCTCTTTCTCTATAATATAGAATCCTATATTAAGCTATTTGCTATAACATCTAAGATACTTCCTATGACATCTAAAAATCACCTGTAGTTAAGACCTAAGATCATTAATCAGCAACTTTTAGACTGATGTTTTATTTCACTTTAAAGTTATTAAAGTCACAAATAAAAATTATTAACAGTATTCTTAAATTTACACTGAAAATTTTTGAGATTAATTGAATATATCTGTAAAGCAGATTCTGCCTTAGTGAGAGCATTTATTGTATTTTTTTAAATTCATTATCAGTTGAGTATAGCAAAATGTCAAAAGTAGATATCATCTATGCCTTTGTCTAATAATTACAATTAAATTTCCAATGAAATTTCTGAATATTGTATAGATTTTAGAGCAACTTACAAAGCTCCTACTTGATCTCTCTATGAAATATTTAAAAAGTAAAAGAAAAAATCATGATATCATGCAGAGTGATCAATAAACATGTGAACATGGTGGTGTCAAGATACTCTGCATGAATTTGTCCTTTCCCTCAAACTTAATGTAGCCAAAACCAAATTTCTTGCTTTTCTTTTTTTTATTCCTAACTCCTCATGGTGTCCATTTTCTGCATATGACACATCCATCCTCCCAATAAGTAAAATTCATAATTTTGGAATCTCCATTTAATTCTAAATTTTGATCCAGTATCTAATATGATACTTAGATTTCTTGGGTTTTAACTACAAAATATTTCTCAATTTTTCTTTCTGTTTTTACCATCACGACTCAGTATTCACTCCAGATTATTGTAGAAGTCATCTGAGTTGTTTTTAATAATCTTGAAGGAGTTCAGCAAGTGTAGGAGGAAGTCAGGATATAAAGAGAGTCTTGGGACTAAAATCAGGCAGAGAGATATACCGCTGAGATACAGTGATAAACTATACACAAATGTTTCAGCAAGCAGAGCATCTGAATCATCATGTCCATACATAATAGGTCACAATCCAGCAGTCAAGTAGGGGCAAGTAGAATGCCTGGCAGCATGTGGACTTTACTCCAAAATAGACAGAAGCAGAATTTCAGTCCTTCAGAGGTTGAAAGAACAAGGGAGAGCATCTGCCTAAGTAAGGAAATAAAATATAGTACTAAAAGCATCATCTAAACAGAATGCCTGGTTTCACGTCTTCTCATAGGCCAGCTTACCTTAGGCAAATTATTTAGATTTTCTGTATTTCCCATTATATTATGTGTAAAATTAGGATAGAAGAGTATCTGCATCATAGGATAAAGGAGATCATTTATATACAGAGCTAAATAAATGCCAGCTATTCTTAGCACCAGTAATTCCAGACCTCAGAAATCAAGCGAAACCTAGTATTTGCAGCTGAGATAAAAAGTAGAGGTCACACACAGTATAGCAAATTTGTGTAAACAGATAAAAGTCAGAGATGGTCTTGATAGATAAATATACCTTGCTTTACCCTCTCAATTCTGAGATTTCATCTAGAAAATACCTAGCTAAATTATATAGAATTTATGTTAGCATGTATGCCACCAACATACCATTTAGTTTATTAATGAATTTATAAAATGCTTTTTAATATAGTTATTGTCATTTCCATTTTATCAGAATATAAGCACTTGAGCAGTATGAAGTTTCTTTAAAAGACTAAAAATAGGAGTACCATGTGATCCAGCAATGCCACTCCTGGACATATATCCAGAAAGGATGAAAACTCTAACTTGAAAAGATACATGCATCCCAGTGTTCACAGCAGCACTCTATACAGTAGCCAAGACATGGAAGCAAACTAAATGTCTTATCAACAGATGAATGCATAAAGAAAATGTGGTATATACACTAAGTCCCCTACATACGAACATTCAAGTCTCAAACTTTCAAGATGCAAACATGCATCTGGTTCCAGCAAGGAGCCAGAACCTGTGCCATCATTGTGAATCGTTGAGTAAAATTTCAGATTGCCCTCTATCTCCTCCAAAATGTAAGCTTCACAGTGTGTGAACCGAGAACTTTCAGATGTACAAGCTGGATTTAGCAAAGGCAAAGGAACCAGAAATCAAATTGCCAGTATTTATTGGATCATGGAGAAAGCGAGAGAATGCCAAGAAAAACATCTATTTCTGCTTCATGGACTATGCTAAAGCCTTTGACTGTGTGGATCACAACAAACTGTGGAAAATCCTTAAAGTGATGGGAATAACAGACCATCTTACCTGCCTCCTGAGAAACCTATATGAAGGTCGAAAAGCAACAGTTACAACTGGACTTGGAACAACTGACTGGTTCAAAATTGCAGAAGGAGTACCTCAAGACTGTGTATTGTCACCTTGCTTATTTAACTTATATGCAGAGTATATCATGTGAAATGCTGGCCTGCATGACTCACAAGCTGGAATCAAGAAACATCAACAACCTCAGATATGTAAGATGATACCAGTTTAATGGCAGAAAGCAAAGAAGAACTAAAGAGCCTTCTTATGAGGGTGAAAGAGGAGAGTGAAAAAACAGTTTAAAATTCAACATTCAAAAAACTAAGATCATGGCATCTGGTGCCATTACTTCATGGCTAATAGATGGGGGGAAAGTGGAAACAGTAACAGATTTTATTTTCTTGGGCTCCAAAATCACTGCAGATGGTGACTGCAGCCATGAAATTAAAAGATTCATGCTCCTTGGAAGAAAAGCTATGACAAACCTAGACAGTGTATTAAAAAGCAGAGACATCATGTCTGTATAGTCAAAGCTATGTTTTTTCCATCAGTCATGTAGGGATGTTAGAGCTGGAACATTAAGAAGGCCGAGTGCCAAAGAATCGATGCTTTTGAACTGTGGTGCTGGAGAAGACTCTTGAGAGTCCCTTGGACTGCAAGGAGATCCAACCAGTCCATCCTAAAGGAAATCAATCCTGAATGTTCATTTTAGGACTGAGGCTGAGGTTGACGCTTCACCTGATGCGAAGAGCCAACTCATTGGAAAAGATCTTGATGCTGGGAAAGATTGAGGACAGGAGGAGAATGGGGTGACAGAGAGTGAGATGATTTGATGGCATCACAGATTCAGTGGATATGAGTTTGCGCAAACTCCAGGAAATAATGAAGGATGGGGAAGCCTGGCGTGCTGCAGTCTGTAGGGTTGCAAAGAGTCAGACATGACTGAGTGACTGAACAACAACTCCATCTCCTCTTGCTGACAATCCTTCAGTTCTACCATCTCCCATCTCCTCTCCCTCCTCCAGTCTGCACCTCTTCTCGCCTATTGACCCGATGCCAGCCTCTATATGCCAGATATTTTACTGTACTTCCGTACTTTTCAAGGTACTGTACTGTATGATTAAAAGTATTTTCTTTATTTTTGTTTGTTTTTATGTGTTATTTCTGTGAAAAGTATCATAAACCTGTTACAGTAGAGTACCATATAGTTGATTGTGTTAGTTGGGTACCTAGGCTAACTTTGTTGGGCTTAGGAACAAATTGGACTTACATGCTCTTGGAATGGAACTCTTTTCATATGTAGAGGAGTTACTGTATATGTAGTGGAATACTATGCTGTACTGTGTTTAGTTGCTCAGTCATGTCCGACTCTTTGTGACCCCATGGACTGTAGCCCACCAGGCCCCTCTGTTTTGCCTGGGGATTCTCCAGGCAAGAATACTGGAGTGGGTATCTGTTCCTTTCTCCAGGGGATCATCCCAACCCAGGGACCAAACCCAGGTCTCCTGTATTGCAGGCAGATTCTTTACCATATGAGCCATGAGGGAAGCCCAAGAATACTGGAGTGGGTAGTCTATCCCTTCTCTAGGGGATCTTCATGACCCAGGAATCAAACCAGGGTCTACTGCATTGCAGGTGGATTTGTTACCAGCTGAGCTACCAGGGAATCCCAGTGGAATGCTACTCAGCCATTCAAAAGAATGAAATAATGCTATTTGCACATCATAGATGAACCTACAGATTGTTGTACTAAATGAAATAAGTTAGAGGAAGACAAATAGCATATGATATCTCTTATAAGTGAGATCTGAAAAAATGATACAAAGGAACTTATTTACAAAACAGAAATAGACCAACAGACATAGAAAACACTGATGGTATCCAAAGGGGAAAGGGTGAAGGACTAAATTAGGAGTCTGGAATTAACAGCTACATACTGCTGTATATAAAATAGAGGAACAAGAACCTACTATGTAGCGCAAGAAACTATATTGAATATCTTTTAATAAACTATAATGGAAAATAGTCTGAAAAAAATATATGTATATAAGATATATAACTAAATCATATTGCTATATACCTGAAACTTATACTTAATTTTTAAAAAGCAAGCAGTATCTAATTAAACTATTATAAGGTATTATTTTTGCTTTAAAAAGGTATAGAGTTATATGTGCTTAAATATCACTCTACTAATGCATAAAGTGGCTGACGAACTGAAAAGAAAAAATAATTACATTTTAGAATTGTAAACTGAAATATGTAAAGATTATTTACTTGAATAATTTCAAAACTGCCTCACTCTCAGTCAGACTTGGTTGTATTTGTTAAAACTCATTTTTATTTATTTGTTTATTCCTCCTTCTTCACCAAGATATCACTTATCTGATAGAGCATGATAATAGTCTCAGGTGAATTTTGATACCATCAAGGATAGCATTTATGAGAAAATATTTTCATCTCCAAATGTTGGGATTTTGCATTTTCTTATAAGGAAATATTTTCAAAATTTTAAATAAAATGTGGCCTACTAAAAGTAATTACGTCACAGAAGCTACTGTTCCAAACAGAAGACAATTATAGGAAAATCTCTTCAGACTCTAAGATAATTTGAATATTTGGGTTTATATTATCAAAAACTGAATATTAAAATTATATTAGGATTAAAACTTAGAGTTTGTTTTTCTAATATAGGAAAATGTAATTTAATTTAATTTCTCCATTTACTGTAAGAATAGACTCAGTATTCCTATCAGTGTTTAAGAATATCATTATATCCTGTTATGTTTGTTGCCATAAACATTATTTTAAAAGAATTTAAATGTGTTGTTTATGTTTGGTTCATTTTAGGAAAGACATTATATTATACTTATATCAAAAACTCTATTTTTAATGAGTAAATTATAATATTTCATATGAATATAATTTAAATATAAATGAAAACTGTACATAAGGCATTATGCACGTTTAAAATTGGATAAATAGCTGAAGATATGACTAATAAAATAAGTACTTATCATGACATTGTAAAATGAGCCTGCAACTAAAGAATATCTTTTATTTATCAATAACTATCTCTGTGAAATATTTATACCCAGTCTCTTCGTATTACTTATAGTTATTTCCTACATGCACACTTATTTTAGGTATTTAAGTTTGCATGCATGCATGCTTAGTCACTTCAGTCTTGTCTGATTCTTTGCGACTCCATGGACTGCAGCCCGCCAGGCTCTTCTGTCCATGGGACTCTCTAGGCAAGAATACTGGAGTGGGCCACTATACCCTCCTCCAGGGGATCTTCCTGACCCAGGGGTTGAACCTGTGGCTCTTAATGTTTCCTGCATTGACAGGCGGGTTCTTTAGCACCACCTGGGAAGCCCATTTAAGTTTATATCTTCCTTTATATTACCTTATAAACCCATGTTATACATTACATGAAGGTTTTCTGAAATAATATTTGTACTTATTTATTTTCTTGTCTTTCACTGGAATGATGTATTTACCATGTAAATTAAAGTCTGCATTTCAAGATATGCTTAAACTTATTCAAGTGGGAAAACTATTCAAGACTCCAGGGTTGCAATGGTGTCATTTTCTTGAAAAACTTTAGAAAAATCTATACTTGATGAAGGACGAACATCTTTTAGAAAGGAGCAACCACACTGGCCAATCTGGCTAAGATTAATAAAACACCAAAGGCTTTAATAGGCTGCATATGTTTATGGGGCAGGCACCAAGTGGACATCAACAAGAGTGATCCAATATTCCCTTCCTTTGTCGTTTACCTATTATGGGACAAAGGAAATCTACAGATGGACAAGGTGATTTAGTTTAGACTAATTTACAATGATTGTTTTGTGATCACTTAGACAGTGGGTGTTAGATGAAGTAGTTTGTCCTTTAGAAATTAGATCAAGATATTGAGGATAACCTTCAGATGGTGACCTTTGTTCCTTTCAACTTTGGCTAATTATAGATCTTGGTTTCAAGGTTAATGATGTTATATCCATTACACTGTCAGTTTTCTAAGATAAATCAATTCCTAAGTGATATCACTATAGTGCGAACTTTTCACATCAGGAGCTAATCTGGCCATGCACTTTACAATTTAATTATTGTGAAAGGAAAATGCATTAAAATGTAGTCATTATATGACACCTTTAAACAGAGGGCTGCCACTACACTTTCATTTAGATCTTTGAAAATGAGTAAAGGTACTTTAAAAAACTTTAACTTAAAAATGCACAGAACACACAGAAGAAAACAAATAATTTGCTTATCTTTGTATCATACATTAAAAACATGTATTTAGATTTTATATATATGCACACACACACACGGGCTTCCCTGGTGGCTAAGCAGTCAAGAATCCTCCTGCAGTGCAGGAGACATGGGTTCGATCCCTGGGTGGGGAAGATCCCCTGGTGAAGGAAATGGCAACCCACTCTAGTATTCTTGCCTGGGAAATCCCATGAACAGAGGAGACTGGCGGGCTATAGTCCATGGGGTTGCAACGAGTGGGACACAGCTTAGCGATTAAACGTGCTTGTGTGCATGTGAAGTCCAACAATACACATATATGTATATACACACAAATATACATTTTATATTTGTGGAAGACAGTAAAGCTAATTATATTGCGTGTCTTCAAAGAATTTCAAGTATGATCAGATATAATGTTAAGTAGTAGATATAGTATGGGAGGGCTTGAAATACCTTTATAAATTTCTAACTCCTTCATGTGCAAATAATTTATTCACATGTAAAGAACTTGAGAAAAATATGATTTCCATAGTAAGACCAATTCTTGCCTACTACGGCACATGACACCATTTCATTATCTTATTGTGAACTAAAAAAAAAATCCACTAGTCATTGGTTATAATACTGACACAAATAATCATAAAAACTTCTCTTTAAGTTAGTCAGGCCATAGGTATTAAATTACTCTTTTCATTTTGCGCAGTGCTTTAGGATTAAAGCTAGAACTCAAATAAAACGTTTACTCCTGTAATCTGCATCTCTGAATAGTTAAGAAATGTTTTCCAGTACTAAACAATTTAAGAAATATATATGTAAAGTCCGTAGTAGCTCAAAATGTCATGGGCATTTTAAAATGCCACACTGAGATATTTTTCAAGAAATTATTTAACTGAGTCGGTCATAAGATCATCATTATTATATCTCAGTTTAAAGAATTTTAAAAAACTTGCCAAAACCTAACTAGGAACTCTGATACAGCATTCTAAAGGATAAGGTTGGAGGGTTTTGTTTATTTGAATGTAATTTGGTGAGGGTAGGGGCAATATTATCGAAAAAGAAGTATCCTTTTCTGTGTCCATCAATGTTTGACTGATATGTCAAAGGAAAGTTAATTTACTATTTTTGAAGGTTTTGCTCTGGGAGCTTTTAAATTTAAACTTCACATTATAGCTATTAATTTAATCAGTATGTCACAAATCTGTCCATCAATATAAATGATGTGTAATTTAACTTCATCATCACATAGTATTGTTCAATATTATTTACCAAAGAAGCTTGTGTTTTTTATTTTACATATTTTTAGAACATTTACTCTCTTCCAGTTAATGTGTGAAGCTGGTGTATGCCTAAAATTTCCCTGCCACTGAGTGAATTAACAGCATAATCTGTAATTTGCATCTTCAACATTTTTCCCACAGGTTTGCCCTCTTTATTTTTTTATACAAAATAAACTAACAATGAAAATACCTACAACAGATGCATAAATCACAAGTCTATTGATTGTTGCTATCCATTTTATACCACATTTTAGGGACCTTATTATTTGAACAATAAATTTGCCAGCAAGTAATTCAAGCAAAATGGTCTCTGCCCTCAAATAGAAACTGTAATTACAACATTTAAGCATTGGTACTGACAGTTTGCCTTAATGTTTCATCATGAATTTCATTCTTCACAACAGATTGTAGTTCAAATTAGAGGCACTGCTTTGGCATAGGAATCCATATCACCTTTTGGAAATTAAGATATATACTTTATGTACACTCACATAAAGCTCAGCTTCCTTTGTATTTTATTCTGTCATTTTATATTCGGATTATCCTGGTATCAAAAAGTTCTGCAGTTTTGCCTTTCTCCATTAGAACAGTGAACTAACAATAGAAATGTTCAAGGATGAAACCATGGTTACATTAGAAGAAGTTCTGCATTAGAGATTCTATTAATTTGTGTTATGTCCATCATTTGAGACATATTCCAGTATTTTTAAAACAACTTCTATTCATGAGGGAGATACAATAAGAGAGAGAATTTTAAGAGATCAACTAACTATATTAAACAATATCAGAGGCTTCTAAATAAAACAGAAATAAACAAGGTATACTCTTTCATTTAATATGTCAAATAGCATTCTGCAGATAAAAATTATCATCACATAAGTTTAATGCTAGCGCAAAACCAAAAATGCCTCTCATGTAGCTAGAAATATTCTTCTTCATATCGATAGAAAACAACATTATTTTCTCTATTATAACTATATATTGTTAACACATAACATATATTTAACTGTTTTATTCAATGAAATGAGTTTTAAACTTTTGACTATTATTCATTGGCTACAAGAAAATATATGTTCTTTACGTTAGGAACTGCAAGCAAAATAACCAAATGCACATGCTAATTTTTTTGTATATGTATAAAGAAACTGTCACATTTTAATGTATATATGTACACATTTATAGATAGATACTAACATCCACATGTATAAAGGTAAAGAGTATATAGATATACACAGCGATACCTACATAGTTTACTTTGAATTCATACAATTGTGTTTTTAAAATAATGGCTTGATGAATAGTCTTCCTTGACATAGTTTCTGAGCATACACATATTCACTTAAACAGAAACTAAATACTTTAACAGTAACAATCATAGATATTATTTATTTAATAAGTACACGTAAAATAAAGATTGTGTTCTAAAGCCACACTTTCTAAATTCACATTAAAGGTAAATTTCTTGCTGGATAAACTAACCTTCAGTATTTAAACTCTCAGTTCCCTCATCTTTAAGTTTAGGAAATCAAGATGACAATGACAATAATATAAAACATCTATATAATATTTTCTACAATCTGAGCACTATATAAGTATATACATATCAACCTATGTAATGGTCTCCATTCATAAAGCTATTGAAGACTAAACAGTTGATACAGAGTTTCTAAAATATGTGGTGCATGGTAAGCAATCAGTGCATATTGCCTTTCATTACTAACAACCCAAGTCTTTTTGATTGGTATGTTACATTCATCCTCTCATTTAATTCTTATGATAACCAGGGAGCAGACAACACCTGCTTTATTTAGAGATGCAGAATTAAGACTTAAAGTTAAGCCATTTTCCTATAGCCCCTCTTTGTCAATTGTATAGCTGGAACTCAAGTCAGACTCCAGAGTCTCTAAGTTCAACCAGCTTCCCAGGTGGAGTTAGTAGTAAAGAACTCACCTGCAGATGCAAGAGATGTAAGAGATGCAGGTTCAGTCCCTGGGTTGGGAAGATCCCTTGGAGGAGGGCTGGCACCCACTCCAATATTCTTGCCTGGAGAATGCCATGGACAGAGGAGCCGATGGGCTACAGTCTATAGGGTCACAAAGAGTCAGACATGACTGAAACGACTTAGCACTGCACATTCAGCATTTGGCAGCTTGCTTTTGTTATACCAAACAACATATATTGCCTAGGATTCTAGCTGGCTACGTAAATAATTCTAGGAGAGATTAATAAAGGGAATCTTCATAAAGTTATGGTTAAGGTAAAGGAAAATCTCAGATTTACTCCAAGATTACTGTATCTTGGAGTCAGTAATTGCAAAGACTGGTAAGGAGCAGGACAGCACCTTCTCATTTCCCCAGACCTGAAATGTTACCCCCCCCCCAAAAAAATAGAGTGGATAGGATAGAATTGCTTTATAAGAAACCATCTAGTCTAGTCTAGTATTAGTCACTCAGTCGTGTCCGACTCTTTGCGACCCCCCATGGACTGTAGCCCGCCAGGCTCCTCTGTCCATGGAATTCTCCAGGCAAGAAAACTGGAGTGGGTTGCCATTCCCTTCTCCAGGGGATCTTCCCGACTCAGGGATCGATCCCTGGTCTTCCGCATTGCAGGCAGATTCTTTACCAGCTGAGCCATCAGGGAAGCCTCCAGATAGAAAACAGATGAATCAGCTATAGCCCTTCCCACAGAATCCAGTTGCCTTCCCTTAGTCACCAGCATCCCTTTCATGTTATCTGGATTGTTTCTCCCCCATATTCCTACCTCTGCAACATTTGGTTAACTGTTAATGAAGACAGGGCAATAGCATTTTGGCTCCGTCATCTAGCTCAACTGTAATCAACTAAAGAGATTCACCCATTCTAACTTTAATGACCCCTCAGAGGGTGGGGATGACAGACAACGCTCACTCTGCTTTTCCTGTCCTAACTGGAAACCAAAGGTCAAAGTAGTCTACTGGTGAAATTTTTACACAACTAGTAAGCACAAACTTAGTGGAGAGAGGTGAAGAGTTGATCTGGAAGGGCAAACATTCTTATGTACCATATTCTTTTAAAATATTTCAGAGCGTTACTTCTATTTTAAAACCTTAATTTATTAATGCAGTCCCTTATAAATGATCATTAAGTTTTCAGTTTTGCCTGTTATAAAGAGTGACTGTACATATATTATTCCAAACTTTTGCAAGTGGAATTTCTAGTTTTTTAAAAGAATAATTTCAACATTCATTGTCTTATTAACAAAAGTGTTAAATCCAGTTATATTAACACCAACTGTTTGATAATTTCTGTTTTACGTAGCAGATGTAAATACTGCTGTTTATCAACTGTATATTTTTACAAATCAGTTAGTATTTTTATTAATGCATCCATATAATCATATATAATGGCCTTTGGTATGTGATTCTCTTATATTTATTCATTATTGATATATACTTTTATAAACTTCCATTTTATCTTCTTTTTATATTATAACCACATATTTATTATAATTTTTACAAATATAGGATTATACTATATTGATATTCTTCAGTTTTGTTTTATTTCCAGAATAATCTGTCCTATTTGTCTCTTCATATCTGGATATAGATATTTTTCTTGTTCTTTCTATGTGCTAAGTAATATTTAAGTTTGTGAGTGTACCAAAATATATTCAACCACATTTTTCTTGATAGAATATAGAAAAACGTTTTTTTTTTTTAATTAGAAATGATCCTTTAGTAATCATACTTCCACATACTTTGCAACTTTCCAGTGTTTTTCCTTTTCCATTGGGCTGTTATCTTTCTCTTAACTAATTATGGACTGTTTTTCATATTCAGGAAACTGGCCTTCATCTGTTTCATGTATTGCTTACATTTGTATCTATCATTATTTGTCTTTTGACTTTTTTGATGTAGAGTATTCTCAGCTATTTTGTAAAGAAATTCATTAATCTCTTGCTTTTAGGGTTACTGTATTTCAAGTCATGCTTATAAGCGACATCCCCATCCTTTAGGGCCTTTCTCTCCCCATTCTTAGGTAGTCTTCTCATGGCCATGCACTGATGAGTATTGTCTTCAGTACTCAGGGAATCCATGCACATCTCTGTGCGGTTTTTTTTTTCCAGGTGTTCTCATTTGCAGAATTCTTTCCACCTTGGTTTCTCCCGACCTCAGCTCCAACTACTTAACTCAGGGAGAGGGCAGTCTCTACCTAGGTACCCCCTCCCTGTGCACACAGCATGAAAGCTCTCCTAAGGCAAAAAGTTGGGAGAAGTCTCACTTCATTTTTGTCATGTCTCTTAGGGATCACTGTCCTTCCTTGCTTTATGTCTAGTGTTTTGAATATCTTTGATTTACAGGTTTTGAGCATTTATTTTTTCATTGTTTTTAGGTTAAATTAAGTTTCTGTCACATCATCTTGGCCAGAAGCAGAAGTCCACACATAGGTTTTTTATTGTTATTCACTAGAGACCTGGGGCTTCCCCGGTGGCTCAGTGGTAAAGAATCTGCCTGCTATGCAGGTGACATGGGTTCTATCCCTGGATGGGCAAGATCCTCTGGAGGAGGAAATGGCAACCCACTCCAGTATTCTTGCCTGGAGAATCCCATGGACAAAGGATTCTGGCGGGCTATAGTCCATGGCGTCACAAAGAGTCAGACATGAGTGAGTGACTACATGCCCTAGAGACTCAGCAATATTTTATTTTATTTTTTATTGAAGTATAATTGATTTACAATGTTATACCAGTCTCTGGTGTACAGCAGAGTGATTCAGTTATATACATATAAACATTCTTGTTTTAAAAATATTCTTTTCCATTATGGCTTATCACAGGATATTGAATCTAGCTCCCTGTGCTGTACAGTAGGACCTTGTTGTTTATCCGTCCTATACATAATAGTTCACATAGTTTACATCTGCTAATTCCATACTCCCAGTCCTTTCCTCATCTACCCTTCTCTCCTTTGGCAACCACAGGTCTGATGATTTACTGTAATTCGTTGGATGGCTCCAGTCCCTTCATAGGGTTGGAGTTCTCCCCTGAACCTCCATTCATATGGCTCTCGGTAATACTCTGGCTAGTACACCTAATTTCCACCCTCCTGGAAGTGGCTTCTGCTGCCAGACTCTAGCTTCTCTCCATATGCTCCAGGAAGCTAGATGATCTCTAGGACCTGGAAAATGTCTCTTGCCTGGCATGAAGCAGTGCTATAGGCTAGGAATTCCTCTTGACAAGCTCTGGCCTTTGGGTACCATCACCATTCCCAGTTACTTCTTAAAAGCACCCTTCATCCCTCATCCCCACTTTAGGATAAATGCCCTACTCTACACAAATTAATTTCCCTGCACTTCTCACTTCCAAATTCATTTGAAATAGAAATTTCCCTTAATGTGGTATAGTGTTGAAGAATTATTCCACTTTACATGCCATACTGAATTATCTTTCAAGTTATTTTTTCCCTTTACTTTTACATTATATGATTAAGTTCACAGTGAAGAGCAAAAAGATGCTTTAAGGAAAGCTATTTCAGTAATATGGGAAAATTTTTATTCAATTCTATGAAGTCACTGAAAGAATTATTTTGTAATTAGAGTTTTGCAAAACCCAATTAAATGCATGTAACTTAAGAAATGATGAGCTACAGTTTATATTTTTATAGCACCTGCTAGTTGTTCAGTTTTGTCTAACTCTTTGTAACCCCATGGACTATAGCCCACTCAGCTTCTCTGTCCATGGAATTTTCCAGGCAAGAAGACTGGAGTGAGCTGTCATTCCCTTCTCCAGGGGATCTTCCCAACCCAGGTATCAAACCTGGGTCTCCCACACTGCAGGGAAATCCTCTACCATCTTAGCAACCAGTGACTCCTCTGATTTTATAGTACCTAGTCCATCGCAAAGATAATAAAAGCATCAAATTAGTTCATTAATAATGTATTAATTAATTAATAAATACATAGAATATGCTACTTCAAAAGAGTTTGGAGTCAGGATGTGTGGGTATGTAATTATCAAACTTTATGGCAAATGAAAATAAAATTTCACAGCTTCATGAAATCCATCCTAAGTGTTTACTTTCCTGATATCACAAGTTTTGATAAAATTAATCTATTAATAACTGCCAGAATGCGAATACACTAATCAGAAAATCTTTGTATACAGCTTTACAGTTTATGCAGGGTTTGCACGTATGGATAATCACTATGATAAAAAGAGTAAAACTAGTCAGAATGTATGTTTCTTTAGTTTATGTTGCTCTAGTTTTCTTGGAATAATCTTAATATTCAAACTGAAGTCACACATTAAGACATGTTTTATCTCAATTAAAAGACATACTTAATTTTGAAATCCGTCTATTATTCTCAAAGTGTCTACAGATGTGGTGTCTCTTATGTGTGGTCTTTCACTGCATAAGAATTAGTTTCTTACCCACATTGTAACTTTTTCACCACTACAAGTGAAAATCATTTAAATTATGTTGTCTCACTCTGACAGCAAGTGAAAGCTATTTCATTAAAAATTTGAACACATTGGGTAAAATAAATAGTAACATTAATAACAGACTATATCATTGATAGTAATAGTATTGTTAAAATGCCTATGAGGATAGGATGGCTGTATCTTTGTAGAAAAGAAAACTCATTCAGTTTCACTTGCAGCAGTGAAATATCAAAAAGATAGACTGATGTTTGTATTGTTACTCAATAAGAAAGTCACATTCTTATAATACGATATACGGTTTCTCATTTTTAAATTTTTTACTAGAGTCACTATATCATGTACCTTAATAATGAAGAAACCCTCTTTTTATCAGTGATAGCATATAAACAGATACTGATTTCTTTCTAGTACTGGCATAAATAATAAAAGGATGGAATGTCACAGCCAAATGTAAGCAATAAACTCAACCTTTATTGAGTTACACTGTTATGTGAGAAGTGAAATAAAGACTAAATTGAATCAAAGTTTTAAACAAATGAATTCTTCAATTCTATCTCATTTGAACAGAAGTTTCACTGGTTTTCAACTCTTTAAAAGCATTTTTTTCTCAATTCTAGAAGAGTTTTAGACATTCTCATCCAGAAACTGTAAAAAAATATAAAATAGAATTTTAGTTTCTAGAAAAACATTTAGAGGCAAATTTTATTGGGATTATTAGGATCCTAAATTTATTAGGATGATAAATGAGAGCTCATTATTTTGAGCCAGAATTATATTTATTTGAGTACTTTAATGATATCCTTGTTATAAGTTCTAAGGATATTTTGCATCTCTAAGGATGATCACTCATTTTCCACTTGAAAATTCTGTCCTAATTATCAGAGCATTTCATAAAACTTAAAACCCATTACTGCCATGATCAATCTTCTTAATATTTTCTCATTTATTTAATGTATTTTATAAGGAAATTCATTTCAAACTGCTGAAGGCTTGTCTTCATAACTTATTATTTTATCCCTTATTAATAAGAGTAATAATAAGAGTAATTTTTTCTGTTATATCCGTTGGTTCTAATTCACTTTAGGTTTGTTTCACACAAGTACAAATGAACTTTTTATAGAATGTTGAAAATTCATTTAAATAGGTTGAAAATATATCCCTGTGTTTTGGAGCTCTCTCTCTGTTTTGTTCTGTTGATCTTTCTTTCATTATCAACCTCTTGCTTTCTTTTGACTCCTTATTATCTGAAACAAATAAACCTGCTCAAATCTCATCTATCTTTTACATTCCTTTCAAGGACCTATCTCCTCTCCCAATTACTACTCTAGGTCTCTTCCTATTTACAACCCAGCTCCTGACATATTCATCTATAATCTCTCCATTTTATTAATTTCCACTCATTCTACAACCCACAGTGACATACTCTACCAAAGATTAACTTTGAGCTTCATATTGCTAAACCAAATGGGCATTTGCAATCTTTATATAATCAGAATGATGAGATTTCTTGGTTTGCTCTGGAGAGACTTGCATTATGCTTCCTGCTATGGTGTCATATTCTATGACTTAGTGACCAAACAACAACAACAAACTGTGTCAAATCCAGTTCTATATGTGCCCAAGACTTTCCATCTTTTGTAAAATATAACTATTAATTCTTGCATTAAGTATGGCAAGTTGTATTTGGTAAACTGCTATTGTGAAATGTCCAGCTTCTGCTATCATCTCACCTAGCAGGTGAAAAAATCAGCAATGCACAGACTTCTCATGTTAATAACACTTTAAACATTATTAGTATGGTATTGTCATATTAATATATCCTTGGACAAGGTCTCATATAGGCTGTAGACTAAATTTATATTCCAGACCAAAAGATAAAGAGTGCAGCACTTTAAAGCATCATCTTTTAGGATTTGAAATAGCTCATCTGGAATTCCATCACCTCCACTAGCTTTGTTCCTAGTGATGCTTCCTAAGGCCCACTTAATTTTGCATTCCAGGATGTCGGGCTCTAGGTGAGTGATCACACCATCGTGATTATCTGGGTCATGAAGATTTTTTTGTATAGTTCTTCTGTGTATTCTTGCCACCTCTTCTTAATATCTTCTGCTTCTGTTAGGTCCATAACATTTCTATCCTTTATTGAGCCTATCTTTGCATGAAATGTTCCCTTGATATCTCTCATGTTCTTGAAGAGAACTCTAGTCTTCCCCATTCTGTTGTTTTCCTCTATTTCTTTGCACTGATCACTGAGGAAGGCTTTCTTATCTCTTCTTGCTGTTTTTTGGAACTCTGCATTCAAATGGGTGTATCTTTCCTTTTCTCCATTGCTTTCAGTTCTCTTCTTTTCTCAGCTATTTGTTAGACCTCCTCAGACAGCCATTTTACTTTTTTGCATTTCTTTTTCTTGGGGATGGACTTGATCCCTGTCTCCTGTACAATGTCACAAACCTCCATCCATAGTTCATCAGGCACTCCGTCTATCAGATCTAATCCCTTCAATCTATTTCTCACTTCCACTGTATAATCGTAAGGGATTTGATTTAGGTCATACCTAAATGGTCTAGTGGTTTTCCTGACTTTCTTCAATTTAAGTCTGAATTTGGCAATAAGGAGTTCATGATCTGAGCCACAGTCAGCACCCAGTCTTGTTTTTGCTGACTATGTAGAGCTTCTCCATCTTTGGCTGCAAGAATATAATCAATCTGACTTTGGTATTGACCATCTGGTGATGTCCATGTGTAGAATCTTCTCTTGTGTTGTTGGAAGAGGGTGTTTTCTATGACCAGTGTGTTCTCTTGGTAAAACTCAATTAGCCTTTGCCCTGCTTCATTCTGTACTCCAAGACCAAATTTGCCTATTACTCCAGGTATCTCTTGACTTCCTGCTTTTTCCTTCCAGTCCCCTATAATGAAAGGGACATCTTTTCTGGGTATAAGTCAATATGGCAGCAAATTTGGAAAATTCAGCAATAGCCACAGGAGTGGAAAAGGTTAGTTTTCATTCTAATCCCAAAGAAAGGCAATGCCAAAGAATGCTCAAACTACTGCACAATTGCACTCATCTCACATGTAAAGTAATGCTAAAAATACTCCAAGCCAGGCTTCAACAGTACATGAACGCTGAACTTCCAGATTCAAGCTGGTTTAAGAAAAACCAGAGGAACCAGGGATAAAATTGTCAACATCCACTGGATCATCAAAAAAGCAAGAGAGTTCCAGGAAAACATCTGTTTCTGCTTTATTGACTACACCAAAGCCTTTGACTGTGTGGATCACAATAAACTGTGGAAAATTCTGAAAGAGATGGGAATACCAGATAACCTGACCTGCCTCTTGAGAAACCTGTATGCAGGTCAGGAAGCAACAGTTGGAACTGGACAGGTAATAACAGACTGGTTCCAAATTGGGAAAGGAGTCTGTCAAGGCTGTATATTGTCACCCTGCTTATTTAACTTATATGCAGAGTACATCATGAGAAACACTGGGCTGGAAGAAGCACAAGCTGGAATGAAGATTGCCTGGAGAAATATCAGTAACCTCAGATATGCAGATGACACCACTCTTATGGCAGAAAGTGAAGAAGAATTAAAGAGCCTCTTGATGAAAGTGAAAGAGGAGAGTGAAAATGTTGGCTTAATGCTCAACATTCAGAAAACTAAGATCATGGCATCCGATCCCAACACATCATGGGAAATAGATGGGGAAACAGTGGAAACAGTGGCTGACTTTATATTTCTGGGCTCCAAAATCACTGCAGATGGTGACTGCAGCCATGAAATTAAAAGACACTTGCTCCTTGGAAGAAAAGCTATGATCAAGCTAGAGAGCTTATTAAAAAGAAGAGACATTACTTTGCCAACAAAAGGTTTGTCTAGTTAAGGCTATGGTATTTCCAGTAGCCATGTATGAATGTGAGATTTGGAGTATAAAGAAATCTGAGTGCTGAATAATTGAAGCTTTTGAACTGTGGTATTGGAGAACACTCTTCAGAGTCCCTTGGATTGCAAGGACTGGATCCAACCAGTCCATCCTAAAGGAAATCAGTCCTGAATATTCCCAAGGACTGATGCTAAAGCTGAAACTCCAATACTTTGGCCACCTGATGTGAAGAACTGAGTCATTTGAAAAGACTCTGATGCTGAGAAAGATTGAAGGTGGGAGGAGAAGGGGACGACAGAGGATGAGATGATTGGATGGCATCACCAACTCAAAGGACATGAGTTTGGGTACACTCTGGGAATTGGTGATGGACAGGGTGGCATGGCATGCTGCAGTCCATGGAGTCGCTAAGAGTCGGACACGATTGAGCGACTGAACTGCACCAACTGAAAAGATAGAGATACCATGATTAAGTCTTAATTATTTCTATGCCTTCCCCAGATATGATGTTTAAACTCTTAGGAAATGTAGTATTAATGAAAATCTTGGAATATTTGTTTTGAAATTCACAATGCTTTACAGCACTTAAAAAAGTCATTTCCAATATTTTTTTTACATCAGTTGTTCATGTGTACTAAATGTTTTTTTTTCCCCCTCATACACAGAGAGAGAGAGAGCAAAAGAGGGTAAAAGACTCTGTTTTACTTGTTCTTGGCTTCTTAAGCTTTATCAGTGATATCCTGTAGTTGAAGAGCTGAATCATCCACTCATCCACTCAAGGCAATACTTCTTAAAAAAAACTCAATTTCTTGGCAGAAACGCTGGTAGATACATTGCGACTTGCATAGCTCATCTTTATTAGAGTTGATAATAAACAAGACATGCTTGTCAACTTTGGCATTTGTCCTTGAGGATGCTGTGTTTGAATCACTTTTAATACTCATAGAATACTTGTTCTTCTCAGTGTCAGAGTTTACAGTCCTAGAAACTCCAATCGCTTTCTGTAAAGACTTATGAAACCATATTAATGTTACACTGATGCACTAAAGAAGCTGAATTGAGATATAGGGGGAAATGTTGCTGTTTTCTCTATTGCCCAGAATCTTCAAGGCCCCATTTCAAATACTTCATTTTGATTTCTTAAACAAAATCCAGATCCTTCACACTTCTACTGTCTTTCCTACCAAGAAACATAATTATTCTGACTTAACTTCTAATTCTGACTTTACTTCTTCTAATATCTCTAAAGTGATTTGAAAATAGGGACATCTTAAATGATCTTTTAAATTTAATTCTCAGAAAAAGCCTCCAATAATATGTGAATATTATATAGCCTTTGAAAAAATAAAATATTTTTGAAAAATATCTTCAGGAACTTAGGAAAGAGACAATAACAGCTACTGAAAATGTATGTGATGTACAATAATACAGTTATTGTATTACTCTACTGGGCACTAGAATTAGTATATCTTTTCAGCATCTGTATGTGGAAGGCCAACAGTAAAGGGAGAGCTAAGAATTTTGAGGAGAGCAAGTACGAAGTACATTCTGTGGATATTACATATCCCAGGGAAATGGTCTGAATAAAGCCCTGCATCGCCTCCCTCAGCTCTGCAGCTAAGCTTCATGCTTCAGTTGCCACAGTCTCTTTGGCCCCATTTTATTAAATTCAACACTAGCCCCAGGGTGTGAAGTTGCTAGGGAAAAATTTTGGAAAGATACTTATTCATAGCCCCAGTTGGTTTTGTATGGATTAATAAGTAGCTCAATGCAATTTAAGTCATTTCAAATCAATGATGCTACCCATCTCTCTGTGGAAGAAAATTACGCTTATCTATGTGTAACATTTGGTGAGCGAATTACCTGTTTGTGCTGCTTGCTGCCCTCAGTACTTAAATGTTAATTTTAAAGTAAACAGAATTATCTTTCTGTACAATTCCGGCCTTTAACACCTTGTTAGATTTTTGCAGTAGCTTTCTAACTTTCCACAGCCGCAGCTGCTGTCTTGGGACAACTGTTGTCAAGAGAACCTACCTAAGACAAGAATTTCACTGTGGTGTTTTTGGCTCAGAAAAGTTCACTAGATTAAGAATGTCACTGAATCTTTTTCTTGGGCTTCTAAAATTCCCTAGTCACCATCCCTATTGATCATTTTGTGAAATTATGTACTGTATTCTAAAACTGATCGTGTGTATACTTGGCATATTTCCAGTTATATTCTAAACTGCTTAAGGACAGAGAAATGAAATTTTACTTTTAACTTCTAGCTATCATTTAAATCATGCCTACAGTATTCTAAGAACATTGTATATCTCATATATCTAATTACAGAGCACCTCCTGCTAGGTGTTATTATCACCATTTTATATTAAGGAAACCAAGTCACAGAAGATATGTGACTTGATTAAGTCCATACTCCTGAATAAATGGTAAAACCACTTTTAAACTGAAGACTCTTGGCTTCAAAACCCTCCCTCTTCATTCCACAACATACTGCATTTAGTAATTTGTTTTTGTTTTTAATGATATTTGACCTCAAGAGAACAAAATTATCAACAGGATGATACATACTGGATGAAAGAAAAACCACTGAGATTGCTGATACCTTTCTATTTGCTTATTGAAGTCAGATTAAAGAAGCAAAGTGAAGAATCGTGAAACAGATGGCAGGGCAGACATTCAGCAGGACTGGGGACACTCTACATTGATCTTGTGTGACACAGGTCCCCTGATTCAGTAAAATATACAGAAATAGTAATGTCCACCAGTTTGTAAGGCAAACTGAAGAGAAAAAAAAAATGATGAGAATTGGCACCAGTTCATTAACATTCTTTCTAGATTAATGAAAAAAATAAAAGAATCTTTAGGCCACCTTCCTTGAATGTTGAAACTCATGCAAAGTAACTTTTCCCAGCCACTGGTTGCTGGGAATTTTTGGAAGTCATGGTCCATAGACATGTAGAAGGCAGTATATACAGCAACAGTACTTTCCTGAGACGTATGTCCATACTCTAAAAAGGAGGAGGCACTTTAGCTAATATTCCCTTTGTGTCTATTGAACATTTTTCCTGATTTCATGTGCACTCCATTAGGAAAAACAAAATCTCTTCATCCCGGTGGCAAAACAGTAGAAATCTTTTTCATTCTGGAAAGTTGTAGATATGAATTACTTAATTTTAAAAAAAGAATTTTTTTAGTACTCAGTTTCTATGCTAGCTAATCAGCTCTTGACAGCAAGACAAAGACAAAAAATTAACTTTTTTGGTAGAAGATATAACATAAAATGAGTCATCTGTCATTTTTAAAATGTTGGAATTAACAACATTTAAAGTTCATGACCTTGAAAATCTCCATTGAAAACCTAAACAACGTATTCCATCAAGACTTGCTTTGACACCCACGTTCTCAATGAAAATCATCTTCTCCTTTTTCACCTGGCAACCCATTGACATCCCTCCCATTAGCTCAGTTCTCCTCAACAATAATTTTAGCAGTTAAGTGTATGTTCCTTTCTGAATGTACATTACAAGGATTTTACATGCATACAAAATGGAAAACATCTTGAAATTCTTTAGATAGTAATTTTAGGCAAAAGTCTTTCTTTTGTGAGAAGGAGGGCAGGAGTTATCTATCAGGGACACTAGTTCAGTAAATTTTATTAGTTTCTAGACTTATAGAAAAGAAAACATTAGAGAATCAAGTGGAAGAGGGAAGATTAGTGATACACCATAATAAAATACAATTTTTAAACATAAAAGTACTGATAGTACCCTTTGAAGGTGCAGCATTCATTTTTTTCAAAAAGAAATGTCAATATAAAAGATAAGCAATTATTATGCATTGAACCTGGACTGGCGATTCGTTTCACATATGATAATTTACATGCTTCCATGCCATTCTCCCATATCATCTTGCCCTCACCCTCTGGGGAGGGAGGTGGAAGGGGAGTTCTGGAAAGGGAAAACCTGTATACCCATGGTGGATTCATGTCAATGTATGGCAAAATAAATACAATATTGTAAAGTTAAAAAATAAATAAATAAATGTTAAATGCAAAAAAAAAAAAAAGATAGGCAATTATTACTATACTGTTTAGTCCTATCAGTATTCTTTGCGGGACACAGTAAAACACACTGCCTCTTAAGTTAAATTATGTAAACTGAGAGGAAAAAACAAGGAGGTCAAATAAGTAGCTCAAACAAGTAGGTCAAATAAGACAAATCCTACTTTGTAAATATTGATACAAAATAGCAAGTGATCTTCTAATTAAATGTGATTTAATAATAATATGAATATGATGTAGCAAAAAAGACTAATTATCAAGGGTAAGCCAAAATCAAATATATTCTAGTATAATTCTACATGTCTACATTTTAGAGAAGTATCAGTTCAGTTCAGTTCAGTCGCTCAGTCGTGTCCGACTCTTTGCAACTCCATGAATCGCAGCACGCCAGGCCTCTTGTCCAACACCAACTCCTGGACTTTACCCAAAATCATGTCCATCGAGTCAGTGATGCCATCCAGCCATCTCATCCTCTGTCGTCCCCTTCTCGTCGTGCCCTCAATCTTTCCCAGCATCAGGGTCTTTTCAAAAGAGTCACCTCTTCGCATCAGGTGGCCAAAGTATTGGAGTTTCAGCTTCATCATCAGTCATTCCAATGAACACACAGGACTGATCTCCTTTAGGATGGACTGGTTCGATCTCCTTGCAGTCCAAGGGCCTCTGAAGAGTCTTCTCCAACACCACAGTTCAAAAGCATCAATTCTTCGGAACTCAGCTTTCTTCACCGTCCAACTCTCACATCTATACATGACTACAAGAAAAACCATAGCCTTGACTAGACGGAACTTTGTTGGCAAAGTAATATCTCTGCTTTTTAATATGCTGTTTAGGTTGGTGATTGCAGCCATGAAATTAAAAGACGCTTACTCCTTGGAAGGAAGGTTATGACCAACCTAGATAGCATATTTAAAAGCAGAGACATTACTTTGCCAACAAAGGTCCATGTAGTCAAGGCTATAGTTTTTCCAGCGGTCATGTATGGATGTGAGAGTTGGACAGTGAAGAAAGCTGAGCACCGAAGAATTGATGCTTTTGAACTGTGGTGTTGGAGAAGACTCTTGAGAGTCCCTTGGACTGCAAGGAGATCCAACCAGTCCATCCTAAAAGAGATCAGTCCTGGGTGTTCATTGGAAGGACTGATGTTGAAGCTGAAACTCCAATACTTTGGCCACCTCATGCAAAGAGTTGAATCGTTGGAAAAGACTGTAATGCTGGGAAGGATTGGGGGCAGGCGGAGAAGGGGACGACAGAGGATGAGATGGGTGGATGGCATCACCAACTCGATGGACATGGGTTTGGGTAAACTCCGGGAGCTGGTGATGGACAGGAAGGCCTGGCGTGGTGCGATTCATGGGGTTGCAAATAGTCGGACAAGACTGAGCGACTGAACTGAACTGAACTAGGTTGGTCATAACTTTCCTTTCAAGGAGTAAATGTCTTTTAATTTCATGACTGCAATCACCATCTGCAGTGATTTTGGGCCCCCCAAAATAAAGTCTGACACTGTTTCCACTGTTTCCCCATCTATTTCCCATGAAGTGATGGGACCAGATGCCATGATCTTAGTTTTCTGTTAGCTTTGTGTTAGTGATGCTTTCTAAGGGCCACTTGACTTCACAATCCAGGATGTCTGGCTCTAGGTGAGTGATCACACCATCGTGATTATCTGGGTCGTGAGGATCTTTTCTGTATAGTTTTTCTGCGTATTCTTGCCACCTCTTCCTAATATCTTCGGCTTCTGTTAGGTCCATACCATTTCTGTCCTTTATTTTCCCATCTTTGCATGAAATGTTCCCTTGGTATCTCTCATTTTCTTGAAGAGATCTCTAGTCTTACCCATTCTATTGTTTTCCTCTATCTTTGCATTGATGTCTGAGGAAGGCTTTCTTATCTCTTCTTGCTATTCTTTGAAACTCTGCATTCAAATGGGAATATCTTTCCTTTTTTCCTTTGCTTTTCACTTCTCTTCTTTTCACAGCTAGTGTATGGCCTCCTCAGACAGCCATTTTGCTTTTTTGCATTTCTTTTTCTTGGGGATTGTCCTGATTCCTGTCTCCTGTAGAACGTCACGAACCTCCGTCCATAGATCATCAGGCACTCTGTCTATCAGATCTAGTCCCTTAAATCTATTTCTCACTTCTACTGTATAATCATAAGGGATTTGATTTAGGTCATACCTGAATGGTCTAGTGGTTTTCCCGACTCTTCAATTTAAGTCTGAATTTGGCAATAAGGAGTTCATGATCTGAGCCACAGTCAGCTCCCGGTCTTGTTTTAGCTGACTATATAGAGCTTCTCCATCTTTGGCTACAAAGAATATAATCAATCTGATTTTGGTGTTGACGATCTGGTGATGTCCATGTGTAGAGTCTTCTCTCGTGTTGTTGAAAGAGAGTGTTTTCTATGACTAGTGCGTTCTCTTGACAAAACTCAGCCTTTGCCTGCTTCATTCTGTATTCTAAGGCCAAATTGCCTGTTACTCCAGGTGTTTCTTGACTTCCTACTTTTGCATTCCAGTCCTCTATAATGAAAAGGAGATCTTTTTTTGGTGTTAGTTCTAGAAGATCTTGTAGGTCTTCATAGAACCGTTCAACTTCAGCTTCTTCAGTGTTACTGGTTGGGTCATAGGCTTGGATTACCGTGATATTTAATTGCCTTGGAAATGAACAGAGATCATTCAGACTGGAAATATGACATAATTTTATTTTTGTAATAAATACATTTCTGTAGAGCTATAAGTCATTTTTTATTGTTTACTGAAAATGCAACTGAAAAATATTAATAGCATATTTAACTGTGCAGATATTAAATTAGAACTGCAAGTGCAGTGTGGTTCCCATGGTTGTCATCTCATTATTTTCCCTATCCTGAGTAAGAATATTTTGCACACCCTTCTCCAAAGTAGATGCAATTCTATAGAGCAATAATTGCAGTGTACATTTTACTGAAAATGGTTATTTATTGCAACCACATAGCAGAACTTCAGAAAAATCTTTCTAAGCACCTTCTATTCCTTGTCCCCCTCGAACTGGAGCTCTCTCTTTCCACACAAGCCTCTCCAGCCTCAGGACTAGAGCTTTTCAACCTCTGGAATCTGTCCTTGGGTTTCCTTATTTCACAGCTCTTCTTCCACAGAATGCAGTTTCCCCTCAGCTTTTCAAGTCTTGCAATTTCCTTATGCTTATCACCCAGCTCAGCAAGCAACATATGTTCTTTATAAAGCTTTGGAGTCTTGAAATATTTTAATATTTTCCTGCCATGAATGTGTTTTTTTTCACAAGTAAAATAGATATCTGAAAATAAAATATATTTAGGGATTGGAACAGGAGAATAAAAGGAATTTACAGCACAGATTTACAGGAACTTATGGACACAAATTGGTTAAATAGGCCATCAGAAAAGGAAACGAGAGGAGGAAATACTGATGAATGAGACAGGAAGAGTCTTATAAAAATTTTTATTAAGTTCTGCTGCATGGTAGCAATATCTCTCCAGTTGCAATACATTTTTTTAAGCTTATTTATCAAAAGGCACTATGTAAAGCCAAGCTTCCTAGAGATGATGTTTGCAATACTTATAACTAAAGAGAACTTTCATTCAGAATATTTTAAATTCAAAAATCCAGCAATAAAGAAATAGATGACCCTTTCAAAAACAAAACAAAACAAAAAAATGATAGACAAATGATTTGATCAGGCTCTTCACAAAAGGGGGAATCCAAATTTCCTTTAAGTGTATAAAGTAGTATTTCACATCCTTAATCATCAGGGAAAAGTAAAATGAAAACCAATAATGAGATATGACGCTACACCCAAAAGATGGCCTTAAAAAATAGTAGGCATAGCTGTCAATGCTGTGTCCTTAGAATGAAGAAAAATATGAACTTTCATATCCTGCTACTGGGGCATAAATCGGTACAATCTCCTTGGAAAACTATTTTGTAGTTTCTGAAAAAACAGACTCTAATCATCTCTTCAATTCCATCCCCAGGTACATATAATGTACAAAACATAGTAGAATTGTGAAGAGAACTATGTAATATGAATACAGTGATGTATATTCATAGCAGCACTATTCATAATAACACTCAGCTGGAAAAAAATAAACATCAGCAATAGAATAAGCAAATAGTGATACATTCTTAAAATGGAGTATTACAGAGCAATAAAAAAAATCACAGTCACACACAACGGCATGAATCATGTGAGATGTATTATCTTGGACAAAATCAATCCAAGCAAAAAACATACACTCTATGATTCAACTCCTCCCGTAAAATGCAAGTTCAGTTCAGTTCAGTCACTCAATTATGTCTGACTCTTTGCGACCCCATGAACCACAGCACGCCAGGCCTCCCTGTCCATCACCAACTCCCAGAGTCTGCCCAAACCCATGTCCATTGAGTCGGTGATGCCATCCAGCCATCTAATCCTCTGTCATTCCCTTCTCGTGCCCCCAATCTTTCCCAGCATCAAGGTCCTTTCCAATGAGTCAGCTCTTTGCATGAGGTGGCCAAAGTATTGGAGTTTCAGCTTCAACATCAGTCCTTCCAATGAACACCCAGGACTGATCTCCTTTAGGATGGACTGGTTGGATCTCCTTGCAGTCCAAGGGACTCTCAAGAGTCCTCTCCAATACCACAGTTCAAAAGCATCAATCCTTCAGTGCTCAGCTTTCTTTATAGGCCAACTCTCACATCCATACATGACTACAAGAAAAACCATAGCCTTGACCAGACGGACCTTTGTTGGCAAAGTAATGTCTCTGCTTTTTAATATGCTGTCTAGGTTGATCATAACTTTCCTTCCAAGGAGTAAGTGTCTTTTAATTTCATGGCTGCAATCACCATTAGCAGTGATTTTGAAGCCCCCCAAAATATAGTCTCACACTGTTTCCCCTGTATCCCCATCTATTTCCCATGAAGTGATGGGACCAGATGCCATGATCTCAGTTTTCTGAATGTTGAGTTTTAAAGCCAACTTTTTCACTCTCCTCCTTCACTCTCCTCAAGAGGCTTTTTAGTTCCTCACTTTCTGCATAAGGGTGGTGTCATCTGCATATCTGAGGTTATTTATATTTCTCCCGGCAATCTTGATTCCAGCTTGTGCTTCCTCCAGCCCAGCATTTCTCATGATGTAGTCTGCATATAAGTTAAATAAGCAGGGTGACAATATACAGCCTTGCATACTCCTTTTCCTATTTGGAACCAGTCTGTTGTTCCATGTCCAGTTCTAACTGTTGCTTCCTGACCTGCATACAGGTTTCTCAAGAGGCAGGTCACATGGTCTGCTATTACCACATCTTTCAGAATTTTCCACAGTTGATTGTGATCCACACAGTCAAAGGCTTTGACATAGTCAATAAAGCAGAAATAGATGTTTTTCTGGAACTCTCTTGCTTTTTTGATGATCCAGTGGATGTTGGCAATTTGATCTCTGGTTCCTCTGCCTTTTCTAAAACCAGCTTGAACATCTGGAAGTTCACAGTTCACGTATTGCTAAAGCCTGGCTTGGAGAATTTTGAGGATTACTTTACTAGCGTGTGAGATGAGTCCAATTGTGCGGCAGTTTGAGCATTCTTTGGCATTGCCTTTCTTTGAGATTGGAATGAAAACTGACCTTTTCCAGTCCTGTAGCCACTGCTGAGTTTTCCAGATTTGCTGGCATATTGAGTGAAGCACTTTCACAGAATCATCTTTTAGGATTTGAAATAGCTCAACTGGAATTCCATCACCTCCACTAGCTTTGTTTGTAATGATGCTTCCTAAGACCCACTTGACTTCACAATCCAGGATGTCTGGCTCTAGGTGAGTGTTCACACCATCGTGATTATCTGGGCCATGAACATCTTTTTTGTATAGTTCTTCTGTGTATTTATGCCTGCTCTTCTTAAAGACTAGAGATCTCTTCAAGGAAATTAGAGATACCAAGGGAATATTTTATGCAAAGATGAGCTCAATAAAGGACAGAAATTGTAGAATGCAAAAAAAGCAACAATAATAGTTTTTGGTGACTCAGGTCAGTATAATGTTGATCTGTGGAGTGAACACTGGAGGGTGATATGTGGAGGAATCTTTTCAAAATGCAGGGTCTCTATTGTATGGTGGTATAGATGGTGGTTACATAGGTGTGTTTATTTTACAGTTTTATTTGTGTACTTTTATGTATGTTCCTTATAGTTTGGTTGTAAAAGTTAAAAAGAAATAATGAATTCAGTGACCTTTTGAATTTTTTTTGAATCTTATCATTCCAACAAAAGCAAATGTAAAATGTCTACTGCTTCAGTTTCTGTGTATTTGAGACATAAATCCTTAAATTTATTCACTTGTTGCTATTGGCTGTGTTGTCCATATCCTAGGATCCATGTGAAATTGTAATTGTAAGGGAGAGATTATTTATATCAGTGCTTTCTTTACCTAGAAGTATACGGAGAAGGCAATGGCACCCCACTCCAGTACTCTTGGCTGGAAAACCCCATGGACAGAGGAGCCTGGTAGGCTGCAGTCCATGGAGTCGCTAAGAGTCGGACACGACTGAGGGACTTCACTTTTACTTTTCCCATTCATACACTGGAAAAGGAAATGGCAACCCATTCCAGTATTCTTGCCTGGAGAATCCCAGGGACGGCAGAGCCTGTGGGCTGTCATCTATGGGGTCGCACAGAGTCAGACACGACTGAAGCGAATTAGCAGCAGCAGCAGCATACGGAGCACAGTAATTTGTAGAGGTGTGTCCAAGCAACATAGTAAGATGCTGCATCTTGAGGAATATTAAATGTGAAATATTTTAAATCGTGACCTAAGCCATATATCCACAGAGACAATATGAAGGGTCATTTCTTTTTTTAATATTTGTGACTAATATGAAACTTTCATGATGAAGTCATCAAGGAATGATGATGTATCACAACCCATTTTTTAACTCTAAATATTAGAATGGGGGGAGCCTTCAGGAAAATTATGGACAATTGATCCCCTGTTGGTCACTTATTCTACAAAATCATAGCTCTCCCCTACTAAGACTTGCCTTCGTTGGGACCACCCATGTGGTACATTAAGCCTGTGTCCATGCTGATGAAGGGAACAACATTATCAAAATTCTGAGAGGGAACAAATAACATTGTCAAGGAAGTATGAGTTATTAAGTTTATTCAAACTAGAGGCTTAGGAAAAGACATTGAGAGTTGTAAGATCAAGATCAAGGAAGTCAACTGGGCTCAGATCCTGGAAGATCTAAATATAATGGCCATGAAAGAAATTGGACTTCCCAAGTGGTGCTAGTGGCAAAGAATCCACCAGCGGTGCAGGAAACATAAAAGACATGGGTTTGATCCCTGTATTGGGAAGATCTCCTGGAGGAGAAAATGGCAACCCACTCCAGTATTCTTGCCTGGGAAATTCCATGGACAGAGGAGCCTGGTGGGCCACAGTCTGTGAGGTCACAGAGAGTCGGACACAACTTTGTGACTACTAAACACTACTGAAGCAACTTAGCATGCATGCATGAAAGAAACTGTACTTTTTAAAATAGTTACTGTAATTGGAATAAAGAAAGACAAGCCATTCCTAAAATCACTTATTTTTCCAGAAAGGAAAAATTGTTTCATTCTCCTCCAACTTCTCTATATACACAAATCCTGTTTGTAAAGATATATTATAGGACTTTTAAAACAAATGTGCTAATAAATGCATAGTCACATCCTGAGAGTAATCATTTGATGGTAGAAGAATTAGATTGATGGTTTCTCTCCATCACTATATTATTTGGAAATCCAAAATCTAATTTCTAATTTTAAGAAGATGCTATGTAAAGTTTAAAGGGCCTCTTAAGGGAGATGATTAATATCACAAGTGTACTTAATTGTTGTTGAGGCTTATCTGGAGGACTACAGAAAGCTGAGGTCCCCACACAACACCAAACAACCAAGGTACTTTCAACTCTCACCATGGTGGAGAACTCATTGTTTCCTTACACCTTGAAGACTTACCAGCTTTTTACACTTCCCTATGAAAATGAAAAGGAAGTACATATGTGTGTGTATATATATATATGCATATATGTGTGTGTATATTATATATAATTAACTATATATAATTATACTATATTTAATTAACTAAAATCTCCCTAACAGCAGAAGAGGAACAAGGATCCCAAAGTTTGTAGAGGTATATACTAAAGTGGTCATGCCAAACACATTTCTTTGTATTATCAAGCTCTAACAAACCATGGTATTTTTACTTTCTACTGTTTAGTACATCATGTTTCTTTTAATGTGTACTTTAGTTTTGTAAATTACTTAAAATTTGCTTACCAAAAATTTAAAGCAAATATTTAAAATTTTGTAAAATCGAATGCCATAAAAGAGGTATCCGTGAGTTTTGGACTCTCATGTTGCCTACTCACTTGATTCTTTCCTTCTGTCTTACATCACAACTCTGATTTTGTTTTTAATAGCAATATTTCAATAGAAGTATTCACCACCCTAGACCTTCTCCCAGTCAGGGGAGGCCATGTGACCCATTTGAGTTTAATGTGCTATAAAGAGTCTAGTAGCTGGAGGTTCTGGAAAAGCTATTATTTTTCTGGAAAAAAAAAATGAGGATAGAATCAGCTGTAATCAGCTTTTTGGCACTTACTCTTTCCCTTTTTCCTGCCTGGAGCATTGACATGAGGCCTGAAGGTGGGACAGTCACTTTGAACTGTGGAATCATGGACAGATGTACACAATGAACAATCTAGTGAGAATGCAGTAGGAGTCTCAGTGTCACCCATGCTGTGACTGCCATTGTTGTCTGTTGGAAGTTTCTGCTTTGTTAGGTGCTGTCCAGTACATTAGCCATTGTCCTCACAGAGTTACAGAGCACTTAAAATGCACCTAGTAAGACTGAAGAGTCAATTTTTAATCTAATGCATTTTAAAATTTAAATAAGAGCCACGTATATCTACTAGCCACTATATTAGATAGCACAACTAGACTATATCTCTTATTTAGTTGAGTAGATAGGCAGGTTCTTTAACATGAAATTAACTTCACTCCTATGTTTATTCTGGAGCTTCAAATTCTCTTGGCACACACACATACATACATACATACATGTAGTCTGAAAATCTTTCCCTTAAATTACTCTTGGATCAACACCTTAGTGGGATTGACTTACAAATAACTGAGATTTTCTTTATAGTGGGACACAGGATGGAGAAAAAAAAATGGAGATGTGGAATACTGAAAAGAGAGTGATTTACCACAAGTGAACTCCAATCCCTGAAGGAATTGTCCCTGATTCCAAATGTAATCAAGCTTCTTCATCTCTATTACTCAATGAAGACAACTATATAACACAGAAGGGCATGTGTTCCTTGCAGGTTAAGCCCTTCCTTCTCAAAGAAAACAGGCTCTGCCTCTCCTCAAGGGATATGTCACACCCTACATGTTATGCTGCTCTAATCCGTCTCACTTCGTATTCAGACACGGTACCTCTTTTGACGTGGGCTTGTTTTACATTAGGGCAGAAAAGGAAAATGAATAGACAGAATGCCATGACTGATGGCTAGCAGTACACATATGTTCAATTTCTTGTCTCTGAATCATACACGCAGACCCAAGAGAGAGTAGAGATCAGTGTGACACCCACTAGAAGGAACAGAAAGCCAGCTTTGGACAATTGAAAAGATTAGCTACTACTGCCAGCCAGAAGGCAGGAAACAGTGTATAAAAGGTCTTGTCTTTGAAGACTGTGAAAAATAGAAGCATCTGAGTCTTGGAGTCCCAATCATAACCATAAATAAGACTTTCTGTGAACAGAAAGTATTAAGAACATTGCTGTGGTTGTCATTTTCACCCTTGGTTGCTAATGGAAATACAGCCTGATAGTGTTTCATACGGAGAAATTGTTAGGCACCCTCTGTAAAAAAAAAAAAATGTCCTTGGGAAATGAATTATTATACACTTCCATTTTAAATATTAGAAGATTTAGAAATTACCCTTACCCAACTATGGCCTTAATGTGTGTCTGGTACTAACTGAAGCCATGTTATTACACAGCAATTGCTTATTTTCAATCACAGAGCTTCATTTGATATACAAAATATGTAAGAAATAGTAGGGCATAAAAGCATTTTAAACATTTTTTTTCAAACAGAAGCTATGACAAATATTATAACTGGACTGGTGAGAGTATATTTCTTTCCATCAAACACAGGTCTGTACCTGGCTGGTTCATTGAAGCATACAACTAAAGGAACTTAAATAAATGAGAAAAAAAAAAACAAAACAGACCACTCTGACATGTAAATTCTAAATCATTTGATAATATACAGATATTTCAATTTTGCTGGAAATGATAGTGGGTAAATATAATAAACCTAAGGAGAATATCAAAGCCCCAAAGTAAATCCAGAACAATTAAGTAATTTGCTTTAAAGGCTTCCTTAGCTATAGAGTGAATGGTTACTTGGCATCTGTTAGCCACTTAATAGATAATAATAGCAAAGACTGATTGAGTACTTACTATGTGCCAGACCCTGTGCTAACCACTTATATTTACTGTCTCATTTGCTCCCTTTAATCAATTGTTATAAAATTTAATATAATCAAGGCAGTTATTTTATTAGCTTTATGAAGTATTCACATTATGTCAGTTTATCAAAATATATTTCATATTAATTTGTAATCATTATCTTTAATATGAATGATAACTTCCAATGAGGTATTGACTATATTGGAAAGAATTTTAAATTGCAGATTCACAAGATTCACATCCTAACATCCACTTTGAGCTCTACCACTGAAATATCAGTTATATGACTATGGTCAAGCCACTGAAAACACTCCTAACAATTTGCCTTATATTTTGAAAATTGTTTCAAAATAATAACTGAGTGAGGAGGAGGAAACCAAATAGAAGATACTCGTAAATCACAAATTGTTGACCCAAGAGAATAGGAACAGGACTTCATCATGTGTGCCTCTTAAAGATAAGTGAAGTAGAAGGAATGGCAAATTATTCAGATTTTTTTTTAGGGCCAGTGTAACTTTCATCTGAATTTTCATGAAGAAAATCATAGTAACTAATTAGGAGTGATTGGAAACTATAGAGAAAAATGGTAAGAGAGGGAAACTTGACTCTGAGAAGTCAACCTACAACCACTGATTATGTCTCACAAAGACATTATAGTGCTGGGTTCCATGAAGAGAAATAGATAGGAAAAAGCGCAAAGCCTGGGCAAGAAATAGGCAGAACTTTTGCATTAGCTTGCCTGAAATCATAAACTGCAACAACAATTCTCAGGGAAATGGATTGAAAGGATGTGTCACAAGTTTGTAGCTCTTTGTAGTTTGTGTAATATTAGAACTCTTATACAAGGATGGCTTTTTTCTTATGTTGGTGACTAACACTTCTCAATGATTGACTCATCTGCCTCCTCTACTTTCTCTTCAAATTACCCACGAAATCGCAAGTGTCCGAGTCACGATGGCTCTAGAAGGGAGAGTACTGATTCTGATTTGCCATATTCTGGGAGGTATTCCCTCTGCTACACAACAGATATACCAGACTCTGCAAAAACTCAGAGCTGCTCTATATTTTGGTGGATGGAACAAACACAACCACAGAGGGAAGTCATGAATTTGAAATTTGGGTCCAATCACATGAATGGTGCCCTTGGAGCAACACGATCTGCACCAAAGCTGAATCTGTTTTCTAAGCATTTGCCCTAGAGACTAATTACCCATGATGTACCTGGGCCAACTGAGAAATTTTCCTGACAGGGATTCAGTCCTGGGACATGAATGGCGTTGTACACTGGGGCAGCCATTCTGAGGCTAGCAAAACAAATCTCATTTATCTCAAAATATCCAGGAGGAGAAATGCCATCATTCAAAGTTGGAAGAACAGGCAAAATGAGAATAAGCCTGTTCCTTAATCTTATAGACCCACATTGGCTAACGGGTGCCAAATATGGGAAATGCATACATTGAACTGTCCTCGAGCTGAAGATCTGAGAGGAGTGTTCTAGCAGCATCCAGGTGGACCTGAGGAGTTCAAGAGGAAAATGCACATCTTGTCTGTGCTGAACAGCAAACTACTAAGATATAGCTTCATAATTCATGAAAAAGGAAACTATAGGAAGTGTTGAGGGAAGGAAATGGTCTTAGGGTAATTAAAAGACTATTGCAAGGGATACTGGGGACGTTGCCTTAAAAATGTAGAAGACAGTTGACTCTAAAAGTGTAGTACCTCAATAAATGTGAGAAAATGTTAGACTGCGCTTACTATGGGCTGTCACTAAAATAAATGAACAATACATGCTATCTGAAATAAGGAAAGTAAAGGAAGGAAAATAAAACGGAGACAGACAGGCATGATGATAGCTACATGGCATTATAGCTTGAAAATTTTCATTGAAATCCAGGTTTGGCCAAATCAATTATCAACTCTATGATTTTAGTTGGTTATTTAGCTTTACTGAATCATAAGCATCCTTGCAGATAATAAAGAAAAATTAAAATGATATAAAAATTTAGAAAGATAGTACAAAAATATAAAAAAAAAGTAGAGGATAATGTCTGTAATATAGGCTTAATTAAAAGCTTTAATAAGAACTACTGAGAAGAAATCAATACCTGACATAGCTACAAAAATGTGAGAAAATACTCATATTCTAACTTCACACCATATAATAATGCCAAGCAGTTTGAAGAATTATATGTGAAACAAACAACTGATCTTGGCAAGGCAGCAGTGAGTGGACTTTACAGCTTCTACTGTGACGCCAGATCTTAATTCTCTGCCCAAGAATTGAACCTGGGTAGCCTGGATGAGAATCGAGAATCATAGCCACCAGACCAGCAAGGGCTAGAGGCTAGAAGCTGTTTTTTCCTGGATCTTAGCTGCCAGTGAGAAATGCATTTATCATGGAGGCAGAAACTGCAAATGCAGGTAACAGTTTAATTATTAGAGGCATAGCACAGCAACAAGTGCACATAGAGAAATGGTTTGTTTAGTTACGAAAGAAGCAAGACAGAGGTGCACACCCGGAGAGTAACAGTGTGGGCATCCCCGCCTCGTGAAGAAGATGAAATAAGAGGCGATTAAATCATTTTGGTCAGTTCTTTCGGGCCTTGGTTTTCCTCCAGGCAAATTATCTGATTTCTTTTTCCACACCTGACCTACCCTGGAAACCTCCTGAGTGTGCATGCGCCCCTCAGCCAAGATGGATCTCGGAGTGAAGGTTTTGGGGAGGAACAAGACTCCTTGTGATCTGGTGTTATGACTTTTGACCCACAAGGAGCCTTTCTCCACGTGTGTAGTGCCTCTCTTGTTCCAAAAGTGGGGGGAGGAGATCTCCCTTAACCCTTCAGTCAAACAGGATTTTACCCCTCTTTGTCCTTGGCATGACTATTACCTTGACTATCGCCATGACTATTACCTCAAAGTGTTTACAAGTGACAAACACTTGCTATTTACCCTGTTTCTGCATTCATTTTGAAGGGCAAACAGGAGGCTGGTTGTAAATATCATAACTAGAGCACACCTATCTCTTGTCCCAGAAAATGCTAACAGGTGTAAGTATCCAGCCTGAAACCCTCTTCTTCATGCCCCATGAAATGTAAACTAGAGGCCAGTTATAAATGTCCAAGCTGGAGCCCATCTATCTCCTACATCACAACTACAAAGGAACAAGATGAAACTATAGAGGAACATGTGTGTGTGATCTAGCAGAGAGAGATATTAAAGTTTCCTAAGCACAAAAGCATGAAAGAAATCATAAAGGAAAAAATTAATGTGAATATATTATTAAATATAATTATCTTTTAAACAAGAAGACCATCATAAAATTTAAGCATGAGAATTTAAGCAGATACAAGCTGCTGCTGCTGCGTCGCTTCAGTCGTGTCCGACTCTGTGCGACCCATAGACGGCAGCCGACCAGGCTCCCCCATCCCTAGGATACTCCAGGCAAGAACACTGGAGTGGGTTACCATTTCCTTCTCCAATGCAGGAAAGTGAAAAGTGAAAGTGAAGCTGCTCAGTCATGTTCGACTCTTCACGACCCCATGGACTGCAGCCTACCAGGCTTCTCCGTCCATGGGATTTTCCAGGCAAGAGAACTGGAGTGGGTTGCCATTGCTTTCTTCAGATACAAGCTACCATACACAAACTAGGTAAGCAACAAAGATTTACTGTATAGCATAGGGAATTTTAAATTGTGCTAGAGAAGACTCTTGACAGTCCCTTGGATAGCAAAGAAATCAAACCAGTCAATCCTAAAGGAAATCAACCCTTAATATTCAGTGGAAGGATTGTTGCTGAAGCTCCAATACTTTTGGCCACCTGATATGGAGAGCTGACTCACTAGAATGGAGAGCTGACTCACTAGAAAAGACCCCGATGCTGGGAAAGATTGAGGGCAAAAGGAGAAGTGGGTGGCAAAGGATGAGATGATTAGATAGCATCACTGACTCAGTGAAGCTGAATTTGAGCAATCTCTGGTAGATAGTGGAGGATGGAGAAGTCTGGCATGCTTTACAGCCCATGGGGTAGCAGAGTCAGACATGGCTTAGCAAATAACAACAGTGGAGATATATATATATATATATATACATGTTATGTAGTTAGAATAGGGAAAAGGAGTCCAGAATGATGGTGGCTAAAAGACAAAGCAGAGAAAAGCTGAAAATCCCCTGAAAATGGAACAAAGGAAGGTCTGAGTTATTGATATTTCTCCTGGCAATCTTGATTCCTGCTTGTGCTTCATCCAGCCCAGCGTTTCTCATGATGCATATGAGTTAAATAAACAGGGTGACAATATACAGCCTTGACATACTCTTTTCCTGATTTGGAACCAGTCTGTTCTATGTCCAGTTCTAACTGTTGCTTCCTGACCTGCATACAGATTTCTCAGGAGACAGGTCAGTTGGTCTGGTATTCCCATCTCTTTCAGAATTTTCCACAATTTGTTATGATCCACACAGTCAAAGGCTTTGGCATAGTCAATAAAGCAGAAGTACATGTTTTTCTGGAACTCTCTTGCTTTTTTGGTGATCCAACAGATGTTGGCAATTTGATCTCTGGTTCCTCTGCCTTTTATAAATCCAGCTTGAACATCTGGAAGTTCACAGTTCACATACTTTTGAAACCTGGCTTGGAGAATTTTGAGCATTACTTTGCTAGTATGTGAGATGAGTACAATTGTGCAGTAGTTTGAACATTCTTTAACATTGCCTTTATATATGTGTGTGTGTGTGTGTATTGAGTAGGCAATTCATAGAAGAAATATGAAGGGCTAATAAACATACAAAATTTTCATCCTCATCATGAATTGCTTAAATTAATATTCTGAATTGCTTAAATTAATATTTATTACCTATCAAATTCACAAAGAGAAAAGAATAGTAGTGTGGGTGAAAGTGCACAAAATAAACACTCTTACACCTACTGGGAGTATGGCCCAAAACAACTTTTCTGAGAAACAATCTCACCTCATATATTAAGAAATATCTTTAAAAATACTATATACCCTTTGACCTAGTGTGTTATTTTGTACTATTCTATCTAGAGGCAATAAAAATTCTGACAAAGATTAATGTACATGTGTACTATTGTGGCATTACTTTTAGCAGCAAAATATTGGAAACGACCTATATGTTCAACGTTTGGAAAATGATTAAAAGCATATTGGCACATCCTTCTGCTGTTGGGAGATTAGGTAGGCATAGATTTAAATCCTGATTCTCTCCTTTATCTGTGCCTTTTTCTGAGTTACCTAATTTATCTTCTTCTTTGTTTCTTCAAATGCAAAATGGGGTTAATAATAGCTATTCCAGGGTATTTTTTCTAGATTAAATATGATGATGCATTCTAAGTGTTCTACACGTATGCATATGTGACACTAGAATGTCACACTTAAGAAAAGTTATCACAATAGTGTTTGTGGAATCAAATTATATGAATTGCTATGAACATTTTTGAAAAAAAAATCATCCATAATATTCAGAATTGTTTGTTTCTTTGCAGCCGTGATTCTGGTATGCTCGTGTAGGGTGCTTTTCTCCCTCCCCGTGCCTGACTGAACTGGGAGTCCATGTAATCTGAGCTCCGTTAGATTCCATGTGAGCTGAGCTCTGCTAGATATTTGCCTGAGAGTTATCATGGCAAATGGCATGATAACTTGGAGAAGGAAAATTGGCAACTTCCTTGGAGTTGGAAGTTCCTTCCTTGGAGAAGGAAATGGCAACCCACTCCAGTATTCTTGCCTGGAGAATTCCATGGACAGAGGAGCTTGGCAGGCTATAGTCCATGGGGTCGCAAAGAGTTGGACACGACTGAGCGGCTGTCACTCTATCATGGCAAACAAGGCTCCTTTCCCAAAAGTAGAAATAATTTTACACACAAGTGGCAGGCCTGAGGATGTTGCCCCCAGGGAAGCTTTCAGAATTGCAAAAGCCTCTTTATCACCAAGCACTGTGTGGGTGGGTTGAGTAAAGGGGGATTTTCCCCAGTGGTTTATGGGATTCGGGCAACACTGTTTGGAACACATAGTGTTGTGACAAAAGTGATGTGACAGGCTGAAAGACACAGAAACATCACATCAGATTACTCAGGTTTTAACCACTGCTAACTGAAAGGGATGACATCACCAACTCAATGGACACGAGTTTGAGTCAACTCCGGGAGTTGGTGATGGACAGGGAGGCCTGGTGTGCTGCAGTCCATGGGGTCGCAAAGAGCTGGACACGACTGAGCAACTGACCTGAACTGAAAGGGAAATGTGCAACCTAACAGCTGCAAGTTAAGTTGTATCCTGGGACCTAACTTAGGAGTATAGCCCAGAAACAGCCTCTCAGATAGCGCTGAGGCTACTCCAAAGAGGTAAAGGAGGAGCCAAAATGTATATGAATTATTTTGCTGAAGAAAATAACATAGTCCAACATCAAATGATTACTGCTAATCACAAAGAACAGACAACTCAAGATAATGATTTGAGTGCTTTATTGTGTATGGGAAGATGCAAGAATCTGGGTTCATTCAAATTGTTTTCTTTAGATATGCATCTTAACTATCTGGGCTTCCCTGGTGGCTCAGACAGTAAAGAATCTGCCTGTAGTACAGGAGAACTGAGTTCGATCTCTGGATCAGGAAGATCTCCTGGAGAAAGAATTGGCTACCCACTCCAGTATTCTTGCCTGGAGAGTGCCGTGGACACCATGGGGTCTCAAGAGTTGCAAACAATTGAGCGAATAACCCTTTTACTTTTTTCAGTTCAGTTCAGTCGCTCAGTCGTGTCCAACTCTTTGTGACCCCATTCTTTGCACACCAGGCCTCCCTGTCCATCACCAGCTCCCGGAGTTTACCCAAACTCATGTCCATTTAGTCGGTGATGCCATCCAGCCATCTGATCCTCTGTCATCCCCTTCTCCTCCTGCCTTCAGTCTTTCCCAGCATCAGAGTCTTTTCAAATGAGTCAGCTCTTCGCCAAAGTATTGGAGTTTCAGCTTCAGCATCAGTCCTTCCAATGAATATTCAGGACATTTTCACTTTGCTTATTTACGTAGGGCCAGTATCCATAGCACAGAAGGCTTCCTGTTTTTCCTCCATCCTAAACTCCCCTCAGGGGCACTGTCAGTGGATAATATTATCACTGCTAATAGGTTCAGGATTTCTTTTGGTGGGGGATAAAAGTTGATTGTTGTGATGGTTACATGACTCTGTAAATCTGCTGAAAAAGATTGAATTGTAAACAAGTAAAGTGTAAATGGCTAGCACAGTTTGATCCACGTAGAACTAGAGTGGCAGCCATGTGGGTTTGTTTACCTTACCCACAAATACACAAAACTCTCCAGACAGAAAAGGTGAGACCCTCAGATGTGGTAAGGTAGAGAATTTAAAACGATTCTTCAATAACTAATATGGGGTATTAAAATTTACAAAGCCTCTAGGTGCTTCGCATGACTCTTTTTTCAGTATCCTTTATTTTTTAATTAGTTTTTATTGTAGTATAGTTCCTTTACAATGTTATGTTAGTTTCTACTTACAGCAAAATTAATCAGACATACATATGTGTATACCCCCTCCCTTTGGACTTCCTTCCCATTCAGATCACCACAGTGCATTAAGTAGAATTCCCTGTGGTACACAGTATGTTCCCATTAGTTGTCTGTTTTATACATACATAGATACCAAGGAGGAAAGGGAGGGAATGAGAGGAATTAGGATATTGGGATTGATACATATCCACTGTTGGTACTATGTATGCATGACTCTTTACCTTGTCAAAAACTGGAACCCTTATACACTACTTGTAGAATGTAAGATGTTACATCAACTTTGGAAAATAGTCTGTTATTTCCTCAAAAGTTTAAACATATAGTATCATATGACCCAGTGATTCCACTCCCAGATATATGCCCAAGAGAAACTGAAACATAATCCACACAAAAACGCTTATAGTAAGCAAGAGTAAGAACAAGCAAAATGTAAATCAACTGATGAATGGATAAATAAAATGTGGTATATCCATACAATAGAATATTATTATATGACAATGAAGGAGATGAGGTAGTGATAAATGTTACTACATGGATGAACCTTGAAAGCAGTATGCTAAGTGAAAGAAGCTAGTCACAAAGGATCACATATTATATGATGATGCCATTTATGGCAGATACTCAAGAGTATGCAAATCCATAGAGATAGAACCTTGATTAATGATTGCCTAGGGCTAGAAAAAATGGTTTGAGGAAAGTGGAGAAAGTGGGAAAAACTGCTAATAGGTTCAGGGTATTTTTGTGGGAGTGGATAAAAATTGATTGTTGTGATGGTTGCATGACTCTGTAAGTCTATTGAAAATGATTGAATTGTATGCCCATAAATGTATGAATTGTAAATTATATGAATTATAGAACAATGAAGCTCTTATAAAAAAGTACTTGCCTAGACTTTCACTTATATCAAAGTCTACAATGGAGTTAGTCCTTGACTATTTAGAATAAGAATCACTTAAATTTTAGAATAGAAAGAGACATTAAATATTTTATATTCCAATCTCAGTTTATGTATCATAAAGTACAGTGTAGTCACTGTCTCTCTCCACATGTCAAAGCTAGATGTCCAAACTGTTTTTTTTTTTAAACCGAGAAGTATTTTCTCCCACCTACTGTTCATTTTATATGGTTAGCAGGCAGTTCCAACAACCTTGGTTTATGTACATTTTAGGAAGAAGAACTCCCAAATCTTGTTGATACCTGGAAAAGAAAATCATCTCATATAATTAAAAAAAAAAAACAAAAAAACATGCTTCGTTCATTTCCTTCAGATCTTGGCTCAACCATCATTCATGCAAAGGCATTCTATGAATACTCAATAAAGTAGTTTAATACACACTGTTGTTACCAAACTCAGGTCCAGCTACTTGCCACTCAAAAGCCAATCAGTTCAGTTCAGTCGCTCAGTTGTGTCTGACTCTTTGCGACCCCATGAACCACAGCACTCCAGGCCTCCTTGTCCATCACCAACTCCCAGAGTTTACACAAACTCATGTCCATCAAGTAGGTGATGCCATCTAGCCATCTCATCCTCTGTCGTTCCCTTATCCTCCTGTCCCCAATCCTTCCCAGCATCAGGGTCTTTTCCAATGAGTCAACTCTTCGCATGAGGTGGCCAAAGTATTGGAGTTTCAGCTTCAACATCAGTCCTTCCAATGAACAACCAGGACTGATCTCCTTTAGGATGGACTGGTTGGATCTCCTTGCAGTCCAAGGGACTCTCAAGAGTCTTCTCCAACACCACAGTTCAAAAGCATCAATTCTGCGGCACTCAGCTTTCTTCACCATCCAACTCTCACATCCATACATGACTACTGGAAAAACCATAGCCTTGACTAGATGGACCTTTGTTGGCAAAGTAATGTCTCTGCTTTTTTAATGTGCTGTCTAGGTTGGTCATAACTTTCCTTCCAAGGAGTAAGCGTCTTTTAATTTCATGGCTGCAATCACCATCAGCAGTGATTTTGGAGCCCAAAAAAATAAAGTCTGACACTGTTTCCACTGTTTCCCCATCTATTTCCCATGAAGTGATGGGATCAGATGCCATGATCTTAGTTTTCTGAACACTGAGCTTTAAGCCAAGCCAATACTCAAGAGAAAAATACTGTAGAAAGGAAAAGTTGCTTTATTCCAGAGGTCTGCAACCTTGGGGGAAAGCCAAGGTCCCCTGTCAATCAAGGGGAGGGAGTTTTTAAAAGGGAGTTTCGGGTGTATATCAGCTGACAGAGGAAACTCCCTGCATAACTGTGTAGTCAGCTCTGACAGTTATCTTGAAATTAATCAGGTGGAGGTCTGATCAGCATTATGTTGATTATTTTAAGTGCAGTTAATTTTCACCACCAAGGGTTGATTTTTGCCCAATTTCTTTGAGGCCAGTTCTCAGAATCGTGGCAGTGTGTGTCATGGCTATAGCCTAGTCATTATGTAATTAATTTCTTCCACCTGGTGAGGGTTCCAGTGTCTACAAAACAGCTCCAAGGAGATGGCTCAGAATATTATCTATAGCCCTTGAAGAGGTACTAAAGGTCCTTGAATTTCTTTAATGACTATTATTTTGACCTGTTTTTACTGTTTTTCTTTTGATTCTGCATCTCCTCACTTCTCTGACTAAATTTATTCTTTGACTAAAGTTTTCCTACAGACAAAACGCAGGCTAAGGGCATGAGGTGGGGCAAGGATCTGTCCTGGGAAGGCTCCATAAGTCTTGCACTGTTTAACTATATTTTTGTGTATATCATTCATTTCTCTTAGAATATAAAGTCCATAGGGTAAGATATTTTTTGTTGTCATTTTACCTAAGTAGATTTGGTCATGCACGATGTTTAAGTTTTTTTTCTTTTAGTTTTATATTCATAGATTACAGCACCTGGCAAAGAGGTCTTTGAAGTAGGCTAGCCTTCCTCTGCAGTCTTCCTTTTCTTCTCTCAGCTCTCTGTCCTTTTAGGGATGGCAGCTACACATTGCACAAAGGGCTGATAAAACAGTATTCTGTCATAGTTATGGTCATCTTCAGGCAGCAAGCCAGCACCCTGCCTGAGGTTCATTGTAGGACACAAGATTCATGCTTTGCTAGCCTTTAATGCACTATTGTGCAAAGGAGGGGAGTAGTTCTAAGACATTTTAACCTGTGGATATTTCTTGAATATTGTTAGGTTTTCTGCTAATCCCCAAAAGTAGTATTCGCATAATAGCCAAGAGGCACAATTTTCACTAAAATAAATCCACTTCTGAAGTTCAGTATGGCAACTAGAAAAGCATTAGTTTTTCAACACACTGATATCTAGAGCCCTTATTGGAGCCACTGCTAAAGTGCTGTTCCTCTATCACAATGGAGATCCACAACCCTAGACTGTGATTGTTGATTACACTAGATAATGGCCCCTAAACTCAGGATGCAGAGTAATATCATGTTCTGTAGGCTGAGAAGTTCAAAGTATGGGTCAAAGATCTTTACATCTCTCTCCTTTGCTACTGTATTCTCATGACTAGGTATCTGTCACTGTACAGTCAGTTGTTTTAGACAAATTTAAGATGCCATCTGCTTTATTGACTATGCCAAATCCTTTGACTGTGTGGATCTCAATAAACTGTGGAAAATTCTTCAAGAGATGGGAATACCAGACCACCTGACCTTCCTCTTGAGAAACCTGTATGCAGGTCAGGAAGCAACAGTTAGACCTGGACATGGAACAACAGACTGATTCCAAATAGGAAAAGGAGTACGTCAAGGCTGTATATTGTCACCCTGCTTATTTAACTTATATATAGAGTACATCATGAGAAACACTGGGCTGGAGGAAGCACAAGCTGGAATCAAGATTGCTAAGAGAAGTATCAATAACCTCAGATATGCAGAAGACACCACCCTTATGGCAGAAAGTGAAGAAGAACTAAAGAGCTTATTGATGAAAGTGAAAGAGGAGAGTGAAAAAGTTGGCAAAGAGTCAGGTTGCAAAGAGTCCGACACGACTGAGCGACTGAACTGAAGATGCCATCTGACCCTTATCTTAAAATTTCTCATCCTATCATAGTTATAGTGAATCAGTTCAGTTCAATTGAGTCTCTCAGCCGTGTCTGACTCCTTGCGACCCCATGAAAGCAGCACGCCAGGCCTCCCTGTCCATCACCAACTCCCGGAGTCTATCCAAACCCATGTCCATTGAGTCAGTGATGCCATACAACCATCTCATCCTCTGTTGTCCCCTTCTCCTCCTGCCCTCCATCTTTCCCAGAATCAGGGTCTTTTCCAATGAGTCAGTTCTTCACATCAGGTGGCCAAAGTGTTGGAGTTTCAGCTTCAACATCAGTCCTTCCAATGAACACCTAGGACTGATCTCCTTAGGATGGACTGGTTGGATCTCCTTGCAGTCCAAGGGACTCTCAAGAGTCTTCTCCAACACCACAGTTCAAAAACATTAGTTCTTCGGCTCTCAGCTTTCTTTGTAGTCCAACTCTCACATCCATACATGACTACTGGAAAAACCATAGCCTTGACTAGATGGACCTTTTTTGGCAAAGTAATGTCTCTGCTTTTTTAATATGCTGTCTAGGTTGGTCATAACTTTCCTTCCAAGGAGTAAGTGTCTTTTAATTTCATGGCTGCAATCACCATCTGCAGTCATCTTGGAGCCCAAGAAAATAAAGTCAGCCACTGTTTCCCCATCTGTTTGCCATGAAGTGATGGGACCGGATGCCATGATCTTAGTTTTCTGAATGTTGAGCTTTAAGCCAACTGTTTCACTTTCCTCTTTCACTTTCATCAAGAGGCTCTTTAGTTCCTCTTCACTTTCTGCCATAAGGGTGGTGTCATCTGCATATCTGAGGTTATTGATATTTCTCCTGGCAATCTTGATTCCAGCTTGTGCTTCATCCAGCCCAGTGTTTCTCATCATGTACTCTTCATAGAAGTTAAATAAGCAGGGCCACAATATACAGCCTTGACGTACTCCTTTTCCTATTTGGAACCAGTCTGTTGTTCCATGTCCAGGTCTAACTGTTGCTTCCTGACCTCCATACAGGTTTCTCAGGAGGCAGGTCAGGTGGTCTGGTATTCCCATCTCTTTCAGAATTTTCCACAGTTTCTTGTGATCCACACAGTCAAAGGCTTTGGCATAGTCAATAAAGCAGAAAGAAGCTTTTCTGAAACTCTCTTACTTTTTCGATGATCCAGTGGATGTTGGCAATTTGATCTCTGGTTCCTCTGCCTTTTCTAAAACCAGCTTGAATATTTGGAAGTTCACGGTTCGCATATTGCTGAAGCCTGGCTTGGAGAATTTTGAACATTACTTTACTAGTGTGTGAGATGAGTGCAATTGTGCAGTAGCTTGGACATTCTTTGGCATTGCCTTTCTTTGAGATTGGAATGAACACTGACCTTTTCCAGTCCTGTGGCCACTGCTGAGTTTTCCAAATTTGTTGAAATATTGAGTGCGGCACTTTCACAGCATCATCTCTGGTATAATTCCTTCAGCTGTAGCTGTAATTAAAATTTTTACCTATAGGAAATAAAGGAGCTAAATATGATGTTCTCCTAAATAAGTTCATCCTCATTCATCAATTTTGCCTTTTTCTTTTTTAATTTTTGTATTCCTTTGAATATGCTGACCAAAGGATTTTTTCACTGAGGCTCAGGTAGAATTTCAGTTGAAAATCAATTGCTTTTGTTTCCTGGGAAAAAATTAATATTGAGCACCTTAACTTTTTATTATAACTGAAAATATTCTCAGCTTACTATGTTTTTGACTGAGAATATTTTTCTCAGTCATGAACAAACTTTTGCCTTGATAGATCAGAATTAGTTTTTAATTATACTAGCTGCTACATAGCATGTAAAGTGGTACAGTCAGTCCCTAGTTAATGTACTCTTTAACGCAAATCATAAACATTAGCTATAAATAAATCTTTATCATAGAAATGTGATTTGTCATTTCAAAGATCCTTTAAGTTTGAACTCATGCCAAAAGACAGCCTTATGCCAGTTTGGCTGCTGGCAGTTGGCTCACTCATAACTCACTGAAAACCTTTCTTCCTCCCTTTACTATCAACTAGGAAGCAAAATACTTGTTACTTCAGTCTCTTTGCAACTTCCTTACAGAGTTGGTCAGGGTGTAGAGTTTTGTTTTAAATAAATTTATTTATTTTAGTTAGGGGGTCATTACTTTACAATATTGTAGTAGTTTTTGCCATACATTGACATGAATCAGCCATGGGTTTACATGTGTTCCCCTTCCTGGACCCCCCTCCCACTTCCCTCCCCATCCCATCCCTCTGGGTCATCCCAATGCACCAGCCCTGACCATTTGTCTCATGCATCGAACATGGAATGGTGTTCTGTTTCGCATATGATAATATACATGTTTCAATGCTATTCTCCCAGAATGTCCCACCCTCACCTTCTCCCTCAGAGTCCATAAGACTGTTCTATGCCTCTGTGTCTCTTATTCTGTCTCGCATATAGGGTTATCGTTACCATCTTTCAAATTCCATATATATGCATTAGTATACTGTATTGGTGTTTTTCTTTCTGGCTTACTTCACTCTGTATAATGGGCTCCAGTTTCATCCATCTCAATAGAACCACTTTCACCACTACTATTCAACATAGTTTTGGAAGTTTTGGCCACAGCAATCAGAGTGGAAAAAGAAATAAAAGGAATACAGGTAGGAAAAGAAGAAGTAAAACTCTCACTGTTTGCAGATGACATGATCCTCTACATAGAAAACCCTAAAGATTCTACCAGAAAACTACTAGAGCTAATCAATGAATATAGGATGTAGAGTTTTGACCAGTAGAATGTAGAAGGATACCCCAGGATTTACCTCATGAATGACATGTCAGAATCTCTTGAAAATAAGGCTTTTGCTTTTGATCCTCTTTTATCACCTTTCTCATCTCTAGAACTTGAAAATGATGATCAGAAGTTCAGCACCTTTCTTAAGGTCAGGGAAGAAAAGGTATATGTTAAGGGCAGAAGAGAAGGGTAGAAGCATGGTTCCCTGAAGATATTCTCGAGTAGCTCTGCTGGACTTGGACCATGTAACCTCTAGATTTTTGATCTTGAAAAAATTCACAGCCTCATTATCCCAATAGAGCAAATATCTAACATAAATAGTTGCAGTGATTGAAAAAATAATTTCAAAAGTGATTTTCAAGACCGAATTCTTCCCTTTCTTCCTATCACGGAAAATATGACAAAAGCTAAGGGATGTTTTTATTATATTACTTTTAGACATCAGAATAACAGAATTTTCTGTGGGAGAAGTTGGGGCTCATTTGATACTTTAACCTATACAGTTTATTTTTATTAAATACGTATTTAAAAGAAAATAAATCAGAGATGTGATTTGAGAGTTATGCTATAAGTTATGACAGAGTATTGATAATATTATTTTTATTAATATGCATAAAAGTTTCAATACTCTTATTAGGCATTGTTTCTTGGACTTTGCTCATGAAAGTTCTTTTATTCCAGCAAAATAAAATTCGTAGTTTCAAAGGGTACTAACAATGGCTGGATCAGAGATTTTAACTATCAGTTTTATATTATATACTCTTAAAAAGTATCTCAGGATTTATTTTATCATTTTTCTGTTTCCATTCTGAAAAGAAGAGTTATGAACAAGATAAGTGAAAAAGAAAAGCTGCTTAAAGACACAAGCTTGTGTACCATGATTAATATTTGCAAATGATGACCCACATGCATTTTAATTTCCCCATTAAATCATGTTTGAGTTTTCTACCTCCCACCTCCAGAACTAAGTCAGGAAGTTTATAGATCCTCGGAAGGAGATGGTAGAACCTTCCTCTTTTTAGCAAGACATTGACCATGAAGAATGGGCTCTATGAAGAGAAAAAAAAACAAGACCAGAGTGTTCTGCTCCCACTTAACATTCTGAGGGCTTCTCAGGTGGTGTAGTTGCTAAAGAATCCTCCTGCCAATACAGGAGAGATGCAAGACATGAGGCTTTGATTCCTGGGTCAGGAAGATCCCCTAAAGTAGGAAATGGCAACCCACTCCAGTATTCTTGCCTGAAAAATCCCATGGGAAGTGGAGCCTAGCAGGCTACAGTCCATGGGGTTGCAAAGAGTCAGACACAACTGAACACGTGATAAAGTACACAGCCATAGAAAATAGAAGATGCCTCTTCCTCCTGTGACAACTAGGCTTTAAGGTTCTTTGTTCTTAGTAGAAAGGAGTTAAGATATAGAAAATGGGAATAAGCCAGTCCTTCTCTGTCCCATGCAATGGTGGAAGCAGGGAGACAGAAGAAAGCAAAATTGCTAAAACTCCTCTTCGGATATTTCTTTCTAGTCTTTGACATGGAATGTAGAGTCAGATAATGAAATAGAGAGGATGCCCTAATCCATTTCCTTTTGGATTAGTGTATAAAACTATCTTCCAGGTGTTTTCTCCCACATCAGTCTTGGGTCCTAATATCAGAGTAGATGGTCATATAACATAGTCAGGCAATAATGGTAGGGTTTGATTTTTCAAAATTCTTGCATGAATTGAGGTGGGACCTGGAAGGTAGTGAGAGTGCTGACTGCTAGGTTCTGAGGATGGTATTGAGGTCACTGAGGCAGGTGAGTCACCCAAGTAGGAAGTCATAGAAAGTACTGAGGTGAGACTAAGTCTATAAGGAGGGACCATCATGCTTTAACCAAACTGAAGAGAAATGGATTTTGAGCATTACTGGTCTTTGATTTCAGACCTAACTTTTGGTAGTATTGCTGCAGGTTTGTGCCCTACAAAACTGGACTCTGATCAATTCTATGTCAAGCATAGAATTGTTCTACATAGAATCTCATATATGTTGAGAGAGAGAGACAAAGAAAGGCAGACACAGAGAGTGGAGGGTGGACAAAGACAGAGACAGAGAGAGACTCCCTGGGCAATTTTATAATTTGATAATTGGAAGAAATTTTTTAACAGATTAATTTCTGGCTCTGAACATCTAATACATTATAGACTTTTTCTCTTCCATCAATACCCACACACATCTCATCCGTGATGCCATCAGACATGTTCACATGATATTAAATCTTCTTGCCCTGCATCCTCATGTCATGAAGTAGGTTGAGCTATCACAGTAGAGAGTAGTAGGAGTAATTCTGGGAAGCCATTACTGCACTGATATAGCTGGCATAACAGAACTCTATATGACAATAAGGGTGATCTTCAAAAATGTATCACCCTTAACCTAAAGCAAGGGAATTCCAAAGATACATCTACTTCTGCTTCATTGACCATGCTAAAACCTTTGACTGTGTGGAAAGGCTTTCCACACCTAACTGGAAAATTCTTAGAGACTGGAATACCAGACCACCTTAGCTGTCTTCTCAGAAACCTGTGTGCAGAACAAGAAATGACAGTTAGAACCAGGCATGAAACAACGAACTGGTTCAAAATTGGGAAAGGAGTATGTCAAGGTTGCATATTATCATCCTGCTTATTTAACTTCTATGCAGAGTACACTATGTGAAATGCTGGGCTGAATGACTCACAAGCTGGAATCAAAATTGCTGGGAGAAATATCAATAACCTCAGATATCCAGATGATACCATATTAAGGACAGAAAATGAAGAGGAAATAAAGAGCCTCTTGATGAAGGTGAAAGAGGAGAGTGAAAATGTTGACTTAAAACTCAACATTCCAAAGATGAAGATCATGGCATCCGGTCTCATTGCTTCATGGCAAATAGAAGGGGAAACAATGGAAACAGTGGCAGACTTTATTTTCTTGGATTCCAAAATCACTGTGAATGGTCACTGCAGTCACAAAATTAAAAAAAAAAACAGAAACACTTGTTCCTTGAAAGAAAAGCTATGACAAATCTAGATAGTATATTAAAAAGCAGAGACATTACTTTGCCAACAAAGGTCAATATAGTGAAAACTATGGTTTTTCCACTAGTCACGTATGAATGTGAGAGTTGGACCATAAAGAAGGCTGAGTGCTTTCTTTTTTTTAATGCTTTTGAACTGTGGTGTTGGAGATCATGAGAGTCCCTTGGACAGCAAGGAGATCAAATCAGTCAATCCCAAAGGAAATCAACCTTGAATATTCATTGGAAGGACTGATGCTGAAGCTGAAGCTCCAATACTTTGGCTCTCTGATGCAAAGAGCCAACTCATTGGAAAAGACCCTGATGCTGGGAAAGACTGAGGCCAAGAGGAGAAGGGGTTGACTGAGGATGAAGTGGTTGGATGGCATCACTGACTCAATGGACATGAGTTTGAACAAACTCAGGAAGATGGTGAAGTACAGGGTAGCCTGGCATGCTGTAGTCCAGTTCAGTCGCTCCGTCGTGTCTGACTCTTTGCGACCCCATGAACCACAGCATGCTAGGCCTCCCTGTCCATCACCAACTCCCGGAGTCCACCCAAACCCATGTCCATCGAGTCGATGATGCCATCCAACCATCTCATCCTCTGTTGTTCCCTTCTCCTCCTGCCCTCAATCTTTCCCAGCATCAGGGTCTTTTCAAATGAGTCAGCTCTTTGCATCAGGTGGCCAAAGTATTGGAGTTTCAGGTTCATCTCAGTCCTTCCAATGAACACCCAGGACTGATCTCCTTTAGGATGGACTGGTTGGATCTCCTTGCTGTAGTTCATGGGGTTACAAAGAGTCAACATGACTTAGCAACCAAATAATGACAACAACAGCATTTTCAGCGAAACCCCTAAATACCAGCAGTCACTCTCCTTTCACTCAAGATGAGGAAAGTGCAATGGAAATATTATTGGAGTGAAAAATATAGCAGTCTTAACTAATTAGAATTGACTGAACAACACCAATAGTACTACTCTTAAAATTCTAACAAAAAGCAACCACATTAAAACATTGCAAATAGTTCACAGTAAATATTCTTCTGAATGAAAGAGTAAAAAATGTGAGAGACTGAGCTTTATGTTTTATTGTGTCTGTCTCTTGATTAAATTATCTTCATGGGAGAGGGTTGAAACTGAATAAAACTAACATCTAACATTCCTCCTGCTGAATAGTGGCTGCAAGGTCAGTAATAAAGAGAAACAGATTTGTTATTTTAAAAAATCCATATTTAACCTACATTCAAATTTTAATGTGATTTTCCTACATTGAGTATATACACATTTTGAAAAAGTTTCATTCCATACATCTTATCTCTATTGAAATCTTCCTCTTTCTTTAAGATCTGACATAACTGCCACCTCTGCTTTGAAGCCTTCCCTGGTCTCCAAGGAGAATTGAACTCACCCAATTATGAGTTGCAATGGTATTTGCTTTGTCTTTATTTCCTAATAGTTATTACTTACCACTTTATTTTTTACTTATTGGTTTATATGCATTATCTCTAGGGTGACCATATGATTTATTGACATAGCAATGCCACTTTGAAAATAAATGGAGCATCTTGTTAATTAAGCCAGGAGCATAGGTACAAATTCAGACTGCCTTGAGGAAACTGGGAAGGATGATTATTCTTTATCTTTCTTATTTGAATGAAATTTTCTCAACACATAGATTGGAGCTTTGATTGTTTTTCCTTTAGTGTTCTTAGTAATTTCATTAAAATCACTATAGAGGAGTTTAATAGAATTTGTTAAATGATTACTTTAGTTGATAATTTTAAAAACTTCCCTTTATTGACTTATAAACACTTAGCTTTCTGGTTTATGGACAATCAAGTCATGACATAGACACAGTTCATATAAGCAAGAATTTCATAGGCAGTTTAAATTAATAAAAATTGCTCAATAGCTGGTTCAATAAATACACATTCTCATATATAAAGTGGGTAGACATACATCATTATGTACAGAGGTCACTCTGAATCATAGAACAGATATTTCTGCTTTTTAATCTGATGGGTCACAACGCAAATTTGAAAGATGTGGATTTCCAAATGGACTAAATCAACAGAGTTTATCAGACTACGAAGAGGAAAATCCAAATGGTTCATTCCCCATTCTAGAAAATTGTGATTATTAAATATCTGTATCATGCATCATTTTAATTGATAGAGTTGACTAGAATAATCTCATGTTTTTGTTATTGACAATGATTACTTTTTTCTATTTAATATCTCTAAAAGATTATATAAACAAAATTTGAAAATTGTCAACAATCTTACATTGAATTCATTTTCCCATTATTTTGAATTTAGCTTAGATGCTTGGATTTTACATAAGACTTTTGGATCTTTTATGTGATATCTTTTGTAGTTTTTTTTTTTTTTAACTAGGTTTTGTTCATTCAATAAATATTGATTGTTTATTATAATTCATGAAAAGTAGGTCATTCACTGTGCTATACCCTGGGGGGAAAAACAGTGAAGATGATACATTTAATCAGAAACTTCCCTGATAGCTCAGTTGGTAAAGAATCCCCCTGCAATGCAGGAGACATCAGTTCAATTCCTGGGTCAGGAAGATCCCATGGAGAAGCGCTAGGCTACCCACTCCAGTACTCTGGCCTGGAGGATTCCATTAACTACAATCTATGGGGTCGCAAAGAGCTGGACACGACTGAGTGACTTTCACTTTCCTTTTACTAAGAAAATCGTCTTAATCATATTTAAAAAATATTTGAATTGGCCTCTAGTTTTATATTTGGGATTATAAAATTTATAGATAGAATTGTTAGTTTTTAAAAATAATCACATACTAAGTCAAATACATTAAGACACATTAACTGTACAATGATTTGTACCTGCATATGAGTGGAAAAAACACAAATATAGAGAATAATTCAATTAAGATTATTGTCCATCAGTTGAATAGTATGTAAATTACCATGCAGTCTTCTGAAAACAAACTTGGTTTTCAATAGAATAATGTCTTACCCTGTTATTATTCAACTTATCATGTCAGTTTGTGTTCTGTTTTTTACACACTAGCAATTAATTTTATAGCTTTCAAGATTAAGATTACTCTCTTTGGCTCCTCCAGTTTAGCTTTAAACACTATGCTATAGGTAATATGACTAACATAAATATATGATCTTGGAATTAGGCTCATATAAACGAAAATATCAGTATATCAGAGTTAATGTATAAGTCAAGGTCTCAGCAGGATAAAAATGGTATATTCATTTAGGATAAACTGAGGATTTATTAAAGAGATAGTTTTAAGAGTTAGCAGTGTGAAAACCTTTGAAGAATTCCATAGGGGAGGGACTGGTACACGAAATACCCAGAGTGTCTGTTTTTCTTCCCTCTGATCATCTGCCTGGGATTCTTTATTGGCAAAATTCAACTGGAAGACGACAAGAGGGCCTTCTGAGATGGTCAATATAGGTGTACTTTCCAGGAAGGAGAGCAGAGTGAAGAGTGAATCTAATAAGACAAAGAGAAGATATATGGCACCATTCATTTTGTTTCTCAGTATACACTGTTGTCTTTGGCCTGAATGCATTGCAAATACAGGAGACACGTAGAGACCCACAGCATGTTCAGTCAGTCAAATGCCTATCTGACATCTAAAATATTAACTGCAACCAGTTCTCATATAAGAAAATAGGAGAAAAAGAAAAAGAAAGAGTTAAATAATGTTAAATATAGCTAAGTCACCACTTCTTTACCTGGTTAAAAGATCTAGGTTGATTATAACTACCTTAATTCACGATATATTCCATATTCTCCTTACCCTCTGCCAGTGACTTTCTGGACAGAGTTCCTTAGCATGGTAATCCAAATCATCTTTCCTATAGAATCTGACACCTTGTGTTGCTGCAGTATTTCACTCATCAGGGCTATTAACAAGCACAAAGAAGTATAAAGAGACACCCAGTGAACCCCTGGATTCCAATAATAGTCTTCTTTTTGTCCAGTACATCCCAACTAAAGGAATCAATGACCCGTTAGTTCTCTTCTAATTGATTTAGAGACATGAGAAGCTCCCAGTGACCAGGAGTAAATTTAGTCTACAATTTGTTAGAATCATGACTATTTTTTTTGAACTAACATTCCTTCTTTGGGCACTAGAGCCCCCACACCTACCAAGTTCAATGTTGCATTGACAAGAATAAAAATTACTCAAAATGTTACTATATGTAATATTGAGAGAGGCCACCTTCACTGTCATCTCTTGGTTCCCATATCTATGCATTCTGGGTATACATGAGCTGAGATTTAAGGCATATATCACATATCCTGTAATATATCACATATCATATATCATATATATATATCCATATATCACATATCCTATATCCTATTCCCTCCCCCAAATTGAGGTCCCTTGATGATATGAATATGAAACCCTTAAACCCCATTAGTCTACTTATTCTTTTATCACTTTTCCTTTCATTCTCAACAGGGGTATCCCTAAGTGGAGGATGTTGAGTTTTGAGTGTTAAAAAAAAATCTGGAACATCAAAATAGTATTTGATGGAAGGAGAAGGGCAGGATGTGGGGGTGGCACAATCAGAAAAAGCAGTGTCTAAAAAATTCTGTAGGAGAGAGATAATGAAGAAATGTTGAGAAACATTGAATTACTATATGTTGTTGTTAAGTCGCTAAGTCGTGTCCGACTCTTTGTGACCCTGTGAACTGCAGCACACCAGGATTCCCTATCCTTCACTATCTCCCTGAGTTTGCTCAAATTCATGTCCATTAAGTCAGTGATGCCATCCAACCATCTCATCCTCTGTTGCCCCTTTCTCCTCTTGCCTCAATCTTTCCCAGCATCAGGGTATTTTCCAGAGTTAACTGTTCTTTTCAGGTGGACAAACTATTGGAGCTTCAGCTTCAGCACCAGTCTTTCCAATTAATATTCAGGGTTGATTTCTTTTAAGATTGACAGATTTGATCTTCTTGCTGTCCAAGGGACTCTAAAGAATCTTCTCCAGCCACCACAGTTCAAAAGCATCAATTTTTCAGCACTCATCCTTCCTTATAGTTCAGCTCTCACATTCATACATGGCTACTGGAAAAACCATAGCTTTGACTATACGGACCTTTGTCAGCAAAGTGATGCCTCTGCTTTTTAATACACTGTCTAGGTTTGTCATAGCTTTTCTTCCAAAGAGGAAGCATCTTTTAATTTCATGGCTATAGTTAACCATCCACTGCAATACCTTTATTTAAAATATTATTTACAACAGATGCAGAAAGATATTGGAAAACCATAAAGGGTAATGTGATAACCTGAGGGTAGGTAGCAATTATTTTTCAAAGGAGACAAAAACGAGGAATAGTTAAAAGAACTTGTAAGCACATGATCATATTTAAATGACTGACGAGAGGAAATACAACTTCTGTTGAGAAAAACAGCCAGTTTAAAGAACCTCTTCAGGAAAGACTTCATGGAAACAAGTTTTCCAAACTTATTTTCATATTTTTTTATTACCTTTTGCCACAGTTCCTAATTTTCTGTACTGCAAGCTATACAGAAATGGAACCCGTTGATATAGGCTATCCAGATCAATCTCAGGTCAGAAAACAGAGTGTAAAAAGGTGGATGGGGTAAACAGATGCTATTCAACACAATAGCATTTAAGGGTAACCAACAAAGGGAAGATAGTTTCTAAAATTTGTTGCTTTCTTGAAAGTGAAAATATATGGATGAATCATTATCTTTGAAATATATAAAATCTTGCATTAATCTCAATCTAAATTAATATGGGAAATGACTGATGAAAATATGGTGAGACAGTGGTATGATACTGGATACAACTGTCAGAATTTCTAACAAGGTATTACAGAGCTAAAACCCCTTGAGTTGAAGGTAATCTTCATTATAACTTTTATATAGTGTATATAGAAGTCTATGGAGAAAGTCTATAGAGAAAACAAGTGTTTTCTAAAAATAAGCATTTAGTTTGTTTTTTAGCCTAAGTATAAGGTATCAACATTGAGTAAATTAATCAATACTAAGTAAAAAAAAAAAATCCTTATAAAACACCCCCTCTGATGGTCTGAACACTTGATAGTTATTCCCTTCTCAGTGTACTGCATGTCTATCCACAGTTACAAGGAACTAGGGACTATCAGGAGGAATCCCAAGTAGATCACCAGGGTTTCACATGTATTACTCCCTGCTTTCATGTGTAAAACTGTCTTAAAGAGTTCTGATGATTAGGGTCATAGCCTGATTGTTCTTAAGGAGTAGCCTCACGTGGAGGGCTCAGTACTGGCTTCTGTTTTTTAAAATTACGCATTCAGAGGCAACTGTAGCTAGATATCGGAGAAGGCAATGGCACCCCACTCCAGTACTCTTGCCTGGAAAAGCCCATGGATGGAGGAGCCGGGTAGGCTACAGTCCGTGGGGTCGCTAAGAGTCGGACACGACTGAGCGACTTCACTTTCACTTTTCCCTTTCATGCACTGGAGAAGGAAATGGCAACCCACTCCAGTGTTCTTGCCTGGAGAATTCCAGGGACGGCGGAGCCTGGTGGGCTGCCGTCTATGGGGACTCACAGAGTCGGACACGACTGAAGCGACTTAGCAGCAGCAGCAGCCGTAGCTAGATATTCACTGGTGAAATACTTTGTAAAATTGAGCCCATAAATGGCCTCCATGTCCGCCATTTTGGCCACTTTTTTTTTATTGTGCGTAACATCCCATTTTTGGGGTGGTCACTGAAGAAATTTGGCTAAGTCATTTTGTCTACTTCATTATTCAGTGTGTCTTCCATGATGGATATTTTCTGGTGTAAGGTAAATACAATTTTTTTTTTTACTTTGTGCCTGCACCGTATGTCCGTTTGCACACCTCTGCGGGAGATTTTGTCTCTGATCTTTCAGGCTTTTTTCACCTAAGCTGCTGACCAGTTGACCAAGTCAATGATCAATAATATGGATCTAAATGAATTCTTAACTCAGGTCATTTTTTGCTCACTGTGTCACATCGGCATTGTGTCCGTCAATGTAGTTTGGTATGGTTTATACGGAATTCATCTATAGCCCACATCTTTTTGACTTAAGTATTATACAAGGCGGTAGAGTTGACATAGTCCTGCGAAAAAACTCTAAGTAAATTTTTTCCATCCCACACGAATGCAAACTCTTTCTGATTTATTTTATAATTGGAATATTAAAAAATGCATTTGTGAAATAAATAACCACATACCATGTGCCTGAAGTATTATTAATCTGTTCCAGCAGTGACACAACATCTGCTATTGGAACTGCTACTTGGTAGAGCCTAAAATAGTCTATGGGTAATTTTCTTAATTCTGCAATGACCACTGCAGCAAATTAAATGCTAACCTTCATCATACTCTTCAGGAAAAACATATTGTTTTCTTGGATAGAGGTTAGGGGGGGTAGCTTCAAAGTATTCCATCTGACTTTCCAAATTTCATTAGCTCTTATACCATAGACTGGGGGGGGGGGGCTTCCCCAGTGGCTCAGTGGTAAAGAATACACCTGCAATGCATGAGATACAGGAAATACAGGTTCAATCCCTGGATCAGAAAGATCACCTGGAGGAGAGCATGGCAACCCACTCAAGTATTCTTGCTGGGAAAATCCCATGGACAGAGGAAGCTGGTAGATTACAGTCTGTGGGGTTGCAAAGAGTCGGGCGACTGAAGAGACTGAGCAGGCACACACTCATAGATAGACCAGGGACTCAGTGTGGAGTCACTCCTATAGCCAAGTACACTAATTCCACTTACATGGTTAGGAGCTGAGAAAATGAGTACTGACGGGGTGTGCAGACTCAGTGGACTCATTGTGGGGCAGACTTTCACCAAAACTCCACTTATTACCTGGCTCCCATAGGTTCCCATTTACTCAAGAGAGAAAGAAGAGGAAGACAATGCTTTGGGTCTCTGGGTATTGATGCCAACTCATATTCTGTTTGCCATAGTCCTTGAAATGTTTGTGTATAAAGAACTAGAGGGAACTGTGGAAGGATGGGAAAGCTGTCAGAGTGGGTTGAAAATGAATGAAAGAGAGAGAGAAAGTTGGATGGAGACAAGGCCATTTGTGAACTTGAACCAAAAGTGGTCAGTTGAGTCCCATATTTATCTCCTAGAAGTGACTGACCTTGGCATTCCTACCCACTTAGTCACTTAACAACCCTCACACCTTTTCTTTAGAGATTCAGTTTCTCTCCTCTATTACTCTAGTCTTGAATAAAGTCTTCCTTGTTTCTTTAACTTGTCTTGTGCAATTTTCTTTACATATAGGAAACAACCACTAATCTACTTTTTATCTCTATGTATTTGGCTATTCTGGACATTTCATATTAGTGGAATCATAAATACTGAAGTGACTGACTCACTTCTTTCCTTTGACATAATGCTTTCAAGTTTCATGATGTTGTAGTATATATCAGTACTTAATTCCTTTTTGTGTGTGCTTAGTCACTCAACCTTGGGTGACATTTTGGCTCCTCTGTCCATGGGGAATCTCCATGGGGATTCCAGGCAAGAATACTAGGGTGGGTTGCATGCCCTCCTTCAGAGGATCTTCCCGCCCAGGGATTGAACCCAGGTCCCACATTGCAGGTGCATTCTTTACTGTTTGAGCCACTAGTGAAGCCCTAATTCCTTTTTACTGCCAAATAGTATTTCATTTTTATGTCTATAGCCTGTTTTGTCTATCCATTCATCAGGTGATAGACATTTGAGTTCTTTCTATTTTCTGTCTTTTATGAATGCCTGCTATAAGCATTCATGTTCAAGTTTTATGTGGACATATTTTCATTTACCTGGGATATATACCTAAGAGTGAAGTTGCTGTATAACTTCCTGTGTAATATTTGGAGTAACTGACAAACTGTTTCCTAAAGTGGCTGCCCCATTCTGTCTTCTGACCAAGAATGTATGAGGATTCAAATTTCACCTTAACCTTGCCGACACTTTTTATTATCTATTTGTTCACAGCAAGTCTAGTGATTATAAAATGGTATTTCATTCTGGTTTTGATTTGTATTTCCTAATGACTAATGAAATTGAGCATCTTTTAACGTGCTTATCATCTTTGGAGAAATATCTGTTCAAATCCTTCACATAGATCTAAATTTAAAATGGCCTTGTCTTAATATTTCAAGTTTAAAAAGATTTTCAAAAGGACATTTCAGTTGTCCTTTTTTTTTTTTTTTTGCTGTTATATATGATGCAATCAGCCAACTCATTGGGAAAGACCCTGACGCTGGGAAAGATTGAAGGTAGAAGTGGGCAACAGAGGATGAGATGGTTGGATGGCATCATTGATTCAATGGACATGAACTTGCATAAACTCTGGGAGATGGTGAGAGACAGGGAGGCCTGGCATGCTGCAGTCCTTGGACTCACAAAGAGTCACATACAACTTTGCAACTGGACAACAGTAACAAGTATTTAGCAAAAAACAACAAAAATTTTCATGTGGGTCATGAGGTAATAGAAGCTTTTTTTCCCCTTTTTTAGTCATGCTGTTTACTTTTTGGATCTCAACTAGTATTGACATTAAACCATGAAGCGTGTCTTCAAAGCTTGTGCTTGTTCCCTAAAATATACAGAGTTAAAAAGCAGATATTCAAATTCTTGGTTATTGAATGTTATTTAATGTTCCTTTTTATAAATCCAAGTATGCCCCATCTAAAAAGTACTGGAATAAAAAAAGATTCTACATTTACAAAACTAATAAATGAGGGTAAAATTATATATACACTATAAAATATTCTTTTGCCAGACAAGTAAGAAAGAAATGATTGACGAATTCTTTTAAAACATTTGTCCACTGTTTAATCATCATGTGACGAATTATAGTGAGTTTGTACAATATATTTATGAAACATTAAAGTATAAAAGCAAGTATATGATTAGTCATGTTCAAATAACAACAGATGGAATACATACAAGTCAATCTTCCTAGTATAATTAACCAATTTAGCTAAAAGTATATTACTATTCCTCCTATAGAATAGTGGAAACAACACGAATTTGATTCAGAAGAATTGCATTTGTGGTTTAGATCTATAGCATAATGGTTGCATGAACTTGGGCAAGAGAAGAGAAAATATTTCATAAACTTTAAAGTTTTATGCATACATAAGGCATTAATAGTTCTAAACCTGACAATTAAAAGTAATATATATGTACCACATCTTCTTTATCCATTCCCCTGTTGATGGTCATTTAGGTACAGCAGGAACTAACATAACATCGTAGAACAACTATACTCCAATAAAAATTCAAAAACAAGAATATAAAGAAGACAGCAACTTTACTATGTTCATTGATTAGCTCTAGTAATTTTCTGGTGGAGTCTTTAGGGTTTTCTATGTAGAAGATCATGTCATCTGCAAAGAGTTAGAGTTTTACTTCTTCTTTTCCAATCTGGATTCCTTTTATTTCTTTTTCTGCTCTGATTGCTCTGCCCCAAACTTCCAAAACTATGTTGAATAGTAGTGGTGAGAGTGGGCACCCTTGTCTTGTTCCTGACTTTATGGGAAATGCTTTCAGTTTTTCACCATTTAGAATAATGTTTGCCATGGGTTTGTCATATATAGCTTTTATTATGTTGAGGTATGTTCCTTCTATTCCTGCTTTCTGGAGGGTTTTTATCATAAATGGATGTTGAATTTTGTCAAAGGCTTTCTCTGCATCTATTGAAACAATAATATGGTTTTTATTTTTCCATTTGTTTATGTGGTGTATTACGTTGATTGATTTGCAGTTATTGAAGAATCCTTGCATCTCTGGGATAAAGCCCACTTGGTCATGATGTATGATCTTTTTAATATGTTGTTGGATTCTGTTTGCTAGGATTTTGTTAAGGATTTTTGCATCTATGTTCATCAGTGATATTGGCCTGTAGTTTTCTTTTTTTGTGGCATCTTTGTCAGGTTTTGGTATTAGGGTGATGGTGGCCTCATAGAATGAGTTTGGAAGTTTACGTTCCTCTGGAATTTTCTGGAAGAGTTTGAGTAGGATAGGTGTTAGCTCTTCTCTAAATTTTTGGTAGAATTCAACTGTGAAGCCATCATAGTAAAGTTGCAGGATATAAAATTAACACACAGAAATCCCTTGCATTCCTATACACTAACAACAAGAAAACAGAAAGAGAAATTAAGGAAACAATTCCATTCACCATCGCAATGAAAAGAATGAAATACTTAGGAATATATCTACCTAAAGAAACAAAAGACCTATATATAGAAAACTATAAAACACTGGTGAAAGAAATCAAAGAGGACACAAATAGATGGAGAAATATACCGTGTTCATGGATCAGAAGAATCAATATAGTGAAAATGAGTATACTATCCAAAGCAATCTATAGATTCAATGCAATCCCTATCAAGCTACCAACGGAGAACTAGAACAAATAATTTCACAATTTGTATGGAAATACAAAAAACCTCGAATAGCCAAAGCAATCTTGAGGAAGAAGAATGGAGCTGGAGGAATCAACCTGCCTGACTTCAGGCTCTACTACAAAGCCACAGTCATCAAGACAGTATGGTACTGGCACAAGGACAGAAATGTAGATCAATGGAACAAAATAGAAAGCCCAGAGGTAAATCCACGCACCTATGGACACCTTATCTTTGACAAAGGAGGCAAGAATATACAATGGAGAAAAGACAATCTCTTTAACAAGTGGTGCTGGGAAAACTGGTCAACCACTTGTGAGAGAATGAAACTAGAACACTTTCTAACACCATACACAAAAATAAACTCTAAATGGATTAAAGATCTAAACGTAAGACCAGAAACTATAAAACTCCTAAAGGAAAACATAGGCAAAACACTCTCCGACATAAACCACAGCAGGATCCTCTATCACCCACCTCCCAGAATATTGGAAATAAAAGCAAAAATAAGCAAATGGGACCTAATTAAAATTAAAAGCTTTTGCACAACAAAGGAAACTATAAACAAGGTGAAAAGACAGCTTTCGGAATGGGAGAAAATAATAGCAAATGAAGCAATGGACAAACAATTAATCTCAAAAATATACAAGCAACTCCTGCAGCTCAATTCCAGAAAAATAAATGACCCAATCAAAAAGTGGGCCAAAGAACTAAACAGACATTTCTCCAAAGAAGACATACAGATGGCTAACACATGAAAAGATGCTTAACATCACTCATTATCAGAGAAACACAGATCAAAACCACAATGAGGGACCATTTCACGCCCATCAGAATGGCTGCTATCCAAAAGACTACAAGCAATAAATTCTGGAGAGGGTGTGGAGAAAAGGGAGCCCTCTTACACTGTTGGTGGGAATGCAAACTAGTACAGCCACTATGGAGAACAGTGTGGAGATGCCTCAAAAAACTGGAAATAGAACTGCCATATGACCCAGCAATCCCACTGCTGGGCATAAACACTGAGGAAACCAGACCTGAAAGAGACACTTGTACCCCAATGTTCATCGCAGCACTGTTTATAATAGCCAGGACATGGAAGCAGCCTAGATGCCCATCAGCAGAAGAATGGATAAGGGAGCTGTGGTACATATACACAATGGAATATTACTCAGCCATTAAAAAGAATACATTCGAATCAGTTCTAATGAGGTGGATGAAACTGGAGCCTATTATACAGAGTGAAGTAAGCCAGAAAGAAAAACACTGATACAGTATACTAACACATATATATGGTATTTAGTCAATCGGTAAATATAACCCTGTATGTGAGACATCAAAAGAGACACAGATAAATAGAACAGTATTATGGACTCTATGGGAGAGGGCAAGGGCACGATGATATGGGAGAATGGCACTGAAGCATGTAAATTATCATATGTGAAATGAATCTCCAGTCCAGGTTCAATGCATGATACAGGGTGCTCAGGGCTGGTGCACCAGGATGACCCAGAGGGATGGGATGGGGAGGGAGGTGGGAGGGGGGTTCTTGAAGGGGAAATCATGTACACCCATGGTGGATTCATGTCAATGTATGGCAAAACAAGTACAATATTGTAAAGTTAAAAATATATAAATAAACTAATTTAATTAAAAAAAAAAGCAGGGAAGCTCATCTGAATAGAGGGGAGCTATCTATGTATATCTGCATCTATATCTACCTATATAGATATAGAATTCTAACTCTAATTTGGTGATAAAAACCTGCAATGACTTTAAAATGACTTTTAAGAAGCTGATAATCAGCCATACAAGTAATTGTTGACAGTTATTTTCCTTCTTTACCACAGACAGAACAAGAGGTTTTATAATCTAGGAACATTAAAATAAAGACTTTTCTTAAAACTTCCAAGTATTACAACATTCTGTATCAAAGAATGTTTCCCTATGAAGTGACACTATCTAGACTTGTATTGAAATAAACTTCTGTGCGATAACATTTTGAAAAGACTTTTGAAAACATGATAATTTATGGTGACATAAGAGGACAATTTTACACTTACTTCTGGAAAGAATTCTATAGTAAGCAAATGTACGATAACAAAACTAACAGTAACCTTTAATCCCACCCAGCAACTGATCTACCAAGTTTCTCTGGTCAAATTGCTTTCTTACTCTACAGAATATTTGCAAACTTCTCCACTCTCTGCATCCTCTCCTCTGTGCCTTTCCTGTCATCAAATGATCTCCCTTGCTATTTCACAGAAGAAAAGAAAGAAAAAGTCATTTAACGTTCTTCCACCAGTCTTGCAAACCATTTGTGCACAGTCTCCTATCTATCCTTCCTGTTTCAATAGAGGTGTCCCTCATTACATCCCAGCACGATTCTTCTATCTGTGCTTCTATCCTGCACCTTCCTGCCTTCTCAGGAACCTCAAATCACACCACAGGTTATCATTTCTCTTTCCTTTACATTCAAGTTTTTCCTTTTAAGTGTTTGCTAAAGCATGATCAAGCCTATAATTCAGCAAACAAGAGCAAAACCTTCCTAAATTAAACAAACTTTTCTAGCTAACAAATTGTTTCCTTTCTGCCTTTGCTAAGAATATATGGAGGCATTTTAAAATTAAAAAAAGTTTTTGAATCTTAAAATCTGCATAAAGGAGCTTTTCAAATTGCATTAAAACAAAATCACAACCCTATTATAGTATTTTTCTAAAAGCTTCAACTGCTGAACTAAAAATTTCCTAGATAATTCTTTGGAATTTTAACTCAATGACCTTTGTTTCAAAATGAGGTCAGATACACTGTGAATTTCTTATTCTTTCATGTCTTTTGATGAGTCTAGATATTCTGGAAATTTTCAGTGGCACATTAAAAAATGTATAATTGCCCATAATAAAAACTACATCTCCCTGCTGCTTTCTCCAGTTTTTCTATAGAAGAATTTCTGCTAATGAAAGAGCAATAAAGTAATATTATAGTATAATAACAAAGTCTTGCTTACTGTAATAAGGATGTACAGGCTGAAATATGAACTGGTCTTTCTTTAACCTAATTAGAGTTCCCAAACAAAATTTATTGAAAAACCAAAGAAATTTCAATATTGAAGACAATTTTTAGAAAGTAATTTTATAGAACTTACACCATCAGATTATAAGGATTACTATAAAGCTATAATAGTTCAGACAGTGTGATGTTAGCATAAGGCTAGTCAAATAAACCAATGACTAGACTAGAGAGTCAAGAAGTAGACCTATATAGACTGAGTCATTTTATTTATAAATAAATATGCCAGTGTCAGGCAGTGGAGAATGAGTGGTCTTTTCAATAAATGGCACCAGAAAATATAAATAACAAAGAAAGATCTATCTGCTCTTATGTTTACCATAATAAAGAAGAAATTCAATTACAACTATTGATACAAAAGAGAAGGGTAAAACAATAATACTGATAGAAGGAAACCAAGGAGTATATCTTCATGATCTTAGAGTAGGCAAAGACTTCTTTAGTAAGACACAGAAAAAAATCACTAAAAATTTCTAGTTTTACAGCATTAAATTAAACTTATTGTTCATCAAAAATTATTGTGTGTTAATAAATCATATTTAAGAAATTGTTCACAGTAAATATATTATACAAAGGACTCATACTGAAAATATAAAGAACTCTACTAAGCAAATATTTTTAAAATCTCATATTGAAAAAAAAGTTTCTATTTAATTGAAAATGGCCAAAAGACTGACCAAACATCTAACAAAAGAAGATGTTCAAATTGTCAATAAGCATATGAGAAATTTCAAATCATTAATCAAAGAAATGCAAATTAAAACCATAGAACACCCAGCAGAGTGGCAAAAATTAAAATGAGAGAGTATCCCAAGTGTTAGAACAGAGAAGTAAGGAAAACCTGCATATGTTGCTGAATATAGTGTAAATCAATACAACTACTTTGGAAAACTTTTAGGTAGTGTTTAGGAAAATTAAACCTCCATTTATCTTAGACCCATTACTTTTAAATTTTTTGGTGTTCCCAACACTGTGTATGTCTTATAAATGATTTATTTGTAGCAGCTTTATTTACAGTACCCAAGTATTTGAAAAAAACTTAAATGGCTGCAAACAATAGAATGGGTATATAGATTGTGTGTTACACATACATAGAGGAATACTACACAGCAATAAAAAAGAACAAATTAGTGACAACCACACATAAATAGATCTCACAAACTGTTGATTAAAAGAACTCATGCATAGTGGACAACTCAATTTATATTAGCTTCAAGGATAGGTGAAACCAGTGGTGATAGATATCAGAATATTGTTAATTCTAGAGAAAGGACACTGGGGTGAAACACAGAATGAAGGAACTTCTGGAATTTAATATCTTGATCACTTAACAAATGAGTGTATTCATATTAAAATGAGTGTATTCGCGTTAAAAATCATATGTTAAAATTCATCCATCCATGCACTTAAAATTAGAACAATAAGCTGTATGAATAGAGTCTTCAGTTTTAAAATAAACACACACACACACTCATGCTCACACAAGTATGATCAAATGCTCTGAAAATGTAGAAGAGAAGGTCATTACATTTTCCTGTGACGCATTCAACTGATGAGGTGCCTAGTCATCCGGTCCATGCTTCATGCATAAGACTGAGCATAAGCAAGTCTGAAAAACACCTAGTCCAGTAAAATTCTATCATGCTGATACATAATGACTCCCTTCTATTTTCTTCATGCTTTGTGAGACTTTGCTGACAAGATACTGAATCTTTTACAGTGAATATCCTGACATAATGAATCGTGAGAAAGCCTTTATCGGTGATCAATGCAAAGAAATAGAGGAAAAAAATAGGATGGGAAAGACTAGAGATCTCTTCAGGAAAATGACAGATACCAAGGAAACACTTCATGCCAAGATGGGCTCAATAAAGGACAGAAATGGTATGGACCTAACAGAAACAGAAAATATTAAGAAGAGGTGGCAAGAATACACAGAAGAACTATAAAAAAGAGATCTTCTTGACCCAGATAATCATGATGGTGTGATCACTCATCTAGAGCCAGACATCCTGGAATGTGAAGTCAAGTGGGCCTTAGAAAGCATCACTACGAACAAAGCTAGTGGAGGTGATGGAATTCCAGTTGAGCTACTTCAGATCCTAAAAGATGATGCTGTGAAAGTGCTGCACTCAAGATGCCAGCAAATTTGGAAAACTCAGCAGTGACCACAGACTGGAAAAGGTCAGTTTTCATTCCAATCCCTAACAAAGACAATGCCAAAGAATTCTCAAACTACTGCACAATTGAACTCATCTCATACGCTAGCAAAATAATGCTCAAAATTCTCCAAGCCAGGCTTCAACAGTATGTGAACCATGAACTTGCAGATGTTCAAGCTGGTTTTAGAAAAGGCAGAGGAACCTGAGATCAAATTGCCAGCATTCACTGGATCATCGACAAAGCAAAAGAGTTCCAGAAAAACATCTACTTTTGCTTTATTGACTATGCCAAAGCCTCTGACTGTGTGGATCACAATAAACTGGAAAACTCTTAAACAGATGGGAATACCAGACCACCTGACCTGTCTCCTGAGAAATCTGTATGTAAGTCAGGAAACAACAGTTAGAACTGGACATGGAACAACAGACTGGTTCCAAATAGGAAAAGCAGTACGTCAAGGCTGTATATTGTCACCCTGCTTATTTAACTTATATGTAGAGTACATTATGAGAAACACTGGGCTGGACGAAGGACAAGCTGGAATCAAGATTGCCGAGAGAAATATCAATAGCCTCAGATAAGCAGATGACACCACCCTTATGGCAGAAAGTGAAGATGAGCTAAAGCGCCTCTTGATGAAAATGAAAGAGAAGAGTGAAAAATTTGATTTAAAACTCAACATTCAGAAAACTAAGATCATGGCATCTGGTCCCATCACATCATGGGAAATAGATGCAAAAGCAATGGAAACAGTGACAGAGTTTATTTTTGGGGGCTCCAAAATCCTTGCAGATGGTGATTGCAGCCATGAAATTAAAAGATGCTTGCTCCTTGGAAGAAAAGTTATGACCAAACAAGACAGCTTATTAAAAAGTAGAGACATTACTTTGCCAACAAAGGTCTGTTTAGTCAAAGCTATGGTTTTTCCAGTAGTTGTGTATGGCTATGAGAGTTGGACTCTAAAGAAAGCTGTGTGTAGAAGAATTGATGCTTTTGAACTGTGGAATTGGAGAAGACTCTTGAGAGTCCCTTGGACTGCAAGGAGATCCAACCAGTCCATCCTAAAGGAAATAAATCCTGAATATTTATTGGAAGGACTGATGCTAAAGCTGAAACTCCAATACTTTGGCCACTTGATGCGACGAACAGACTCGTTTGAAAAGACCCTGATGCTGGGAAAGTTTGAAGGTTGGAGAAGAAGGGGATGACAGAGAATGAGATGGTTGGATGACATCACAGACTCAATGGACATGAGTTTGAGTAAACTCCAGGAGTTGGTGATGGACAGGGAGACTGGTGTGCTGCAGTCCATGGGGTCACAAGGAGTTGGACACGACTGAGTGACTGAACTGAACAGGTGATAAATCACTTTTGAAGATGGAAGGAATTTTTTAAAAATATTTCTTTCTTCATAATGATTAGCAATTTTACCCGATGATAATAGTATCCTTAACTTGTTACTTCCTTTTTCCTTCAAAGTATGAGACCCATAGTTTATCTGGATGTGCTTTTCAAATAGAAATGTAGTGTAGAGCTTGTCTCTAGTAATTTGTAGTTTTCACGATGCCTACCATTCACCCATCTACTCTCATATTTTGACATCTCTTTAAAAATGCTTATATTAACTATTTTGTTGCATACTTAATTTTGTAGTACTGATAGGCTCCTATTTATGTGATACAAGTGAATGAATTGAACGTATTTCATGTAATGTGTGTTAGTCGCTCAGTCATGTCCGACTCTATGCGACCCCATGGCCTGTAGGCCACCAGGCTTCTCTGTCCATGGGATTCTCCAGGTAAGAATACTTGAGTGGATTGCCATGCTCTCCTCCAGGGTATCTTCCCGAGCCTGGGATCGAACCTGGATCTCCTGCATTGCAGGCGAACTCTTTACCATCTAAGCCACAAGCCACAAGTGTATTATTTCATGTAATACTTGGTGTTAAAATTTGAATTGATGTACAAAAAAGAAATAAAAGATAAAACGTAGTTTATTAACCTGATTACGTTTGTATTTATTTTTCTGAGTTGCACAAGAAAAACTTTAGAACCATGAGTGTCAATTATCAAGTGAAATATATTGAATTTCTTGGACATATAAAGCTATATGTTCTATCTCACACAAAATGTTTGACTTAATAAAGCTTTTTCTTTGATACAATCAAAGCAAAAGTCTTTGCAGAATAAAACAATTTAAGGAAAATTATTAAAACTATAAACATAATTTAAAAGATATTTATTCTCTTCTTTTAAGATATAACTTCTGTTTTGCCATTGTATACATGAGGTGAGTTGAAAAGTAAGCAATACATTTTTAAATTCCAAGTTACTTCAAAAGTGATAAATTCTACTTGAAAACTAAATATGATCTGAGTTTAGCAAAAATAATTAATCAACTGGAATATGATTTATTTTCAGCTTTGTGAGTCAACATAAAAATTCACACATGCAAAATGTCATTCAAGATTAAGTATTATAATTTTAAAATAATTTTTCTTACTCTTTGTCTTACTTGTCTCCTTACCTCTACAAACTGTTTTCTCTTTCAGTCAATATTTAAAATAGGATATTAATATAGTATTAATTCCTAACATTTATATAACACTTTTCTATTACTAAGCCAAATATCTTGCCAAGAAATAGAAATCAAGTGAAACTGATATGAGCAGTGACTTTTAAGGCTCTGGGTTTTGAAACATTCATTGTCTACCACTATTGCATTCATACCCCGTGGTCCCTTTGGTTATGCCCCTGCCTATAAGTAATTCCACTTCCCCTATACTGAGAATCCATTTCTTGATTGTTTCCCCTTTGCTGTTCTTCTATATCTTGTCTTGATGAGTGTAACTTTATAATGGAGATTCAGGATTTTTTGCTTAAACTGGGAGAACAGGCAAAGAAGGAGCTCTACAGTCAAAATGTGGGTAAAATAGTAGACTGAATTTTTATACTGACCTTTAGCTCACTATTTTTTCCTTAATTCAGTCTATTCCCCCAAATCATGTTTAAATGGAAATATGATCATGGCACTCGAAAGGTCTTCAGTCTTTCTTTTGATCCAAGGATTGAATTCAAAATTCTCAATATGGCCTACATCATTTGGTACCTGCCTAACAAAGTCAGTGTTTTACAAGCTAAGTAGTTTTTTTCAGAAACATATATTCAGCTAATCACTTGAATGAAGCAAACTAATTGGAGTAAAATGCCAGATGCCTTCCATATTCCAAATAATACTAAATAAAGTGCTTTAAAATGAGATATGATCCTGACCAAATCCTCCTTCTTTTCATGCAAATTTTATACCTAATCCTGCTGGGCTTCTGGAATTAAAATGCATTTAGCATAGCAAGGGTGTTATGGCTATGGAAATCTCTTCATAGTGAAGTGAAAGTGAAGTCGCTTCAATCATGTCCGACTCTGTGAGACCCCATGGACTGTAGCCTACCAGGCTTCTCCATCCATGGAATTCTCCAAGCAAGAATACTGGAGTGGGTTGCCATTTCCTTCTCCAGGAGATCTTCCCAACCCAGGGATCGAACCCGGGTCTCCCACATGGCAGAGAGATGCTTTACCATCTGAGCCACCAGGGAAGCTCCTCTTCATAAATGTATGCTAAACAAATAAGGAAAAATTTTAACTCTGTTTTACAACAATATATATTTAAATAAATTAATAGCTCCATGATATTCTAAGATACTCCATTTCAACTAATAATCTATTTGAATGAAACACTAGGTAAATAAATATCAATATCTGTATATATTTATTTAGTGTATAATATTTATTACATATAATGTTTAAATAATAGTTTCTCAGATGTCCTTTCCTTACAGGTGTTCATAGATGTATTCAGGACATAAGAGCTAAATATAGAACTAAATAATACTTGTTCATGTCAACTATCAGTAAATATTAATGACTTAAGTCCTTCAGAATTCAATAGAGACTTAGCAATCTGTTTTTTTTTTTCCTTCCAGATATAGTCTAAAGTGTACCTTTAGCTATTCTCCTGTGACTAAAATTTTCAAATCTCCTTTTAGTGTTTGGTGATATAGACATATTTTCAATAAGCCTCAAAATGCATTTCATGCATCAAAAACTTACTATGGGTTTTAATAAATGCTTATAAAATATATATGTGAAATATCAAATACCATACTAGGAAAGTTTGGGGTTAAATAAAATTAAATAGGTTTCTGTACTGCAGGACTTCTTAGACACTTTAATAGTGTAATAGCTTATGTGTGTCCTACACAATAGCTCAGTTGTGTCCTACTCACTCCTCTGTCCATGGAATTTTCCAGGCAAGAATACTGGAATGGGTTGCCATTTCCTACTCCAGGGGATCTTCTTGACCTAAGGATCAAACCTGTGTTTCCTGAATTGGCAAGCAGATTCTTTACCACTCTGAGATTTAGTAATAGTAAAATAAAGTATTCTACAATTTCCAAAGTGATTTAATAAAAAAAATCTATTGAAAAAAAAGAGCACTACTTCATGAAACTTTGAAAGGGCTGGCAGAAATGCATATTGATAGGTAATTTGCTTATTGTACACTTTCATAACTAAAATTAAATATCATTTCTTCTTACTGATGATTTATTAGCATATGAATAGAATTATCTTGTTACATCTGTTCTCATTGAAATAACTTGAAAAATTGAAATCATCTTTCACTTGGAAGTTCTCATCTTAAACGTTATTTCTTATGTAAGACATATTACTCTCACCATACTGTAAGTACATAGTCTATCTTCTCTCACAGCACCACTTTAATTTCCTCATAACATATATTAAAATATCCTCCCATCTGTTTCCTCTCACTAGAGTTGTTATCTAACTTCATTACTATAGTCCAGATACCTAGTCAGTGGTTGACACAAAGTAAGTTCTCAATTAATATTTATTAAGTAAATGAAAGAATTCACTAGGGCTTTATGGCTTGTAGAAATTTAAACCAAATAGTTGTATACTTTGTGTGTTTAGTCGCTTAGTCATGTATGAATCTTTTGTGACCCGTGAACTGTAGCCCACCAGGCTCCTCTCTCCATGGAATTTGCCTGGCAAGAAAGCTTAAGTGGGTTGCCATTCTTTCTCCTGAAAATCTTCCTCTATCAGGGATTGAACCCACATCTCTTACCTCTCCTGCATTTGCAGGCAGGTTCTTTACCACTGAGCCACCAGGGAAGCCCAAACTTAAAAGCTGTCTAAATCAAGATTAATGGTCACACGCCCTACTAAAGGATAGTATCATTTGATTTAGTTACACTTGTACCATTATTTTAGTGAAAAACATCAAGTCAATAGGCACGATGTCAAAAGACATGTTTCTGTGGAAAAAGTCAAGAATCTGTAGCAACCATAGCAGGTTGTTGGATGGGAGCCTAATGCCTTCAATGTGATAGTTCATCCTCCTTTTACAGTTCCCCATTTCCTTTAAAACAAGTCAGTACTTAAAACTATGAAGTAACTGGAGAATGCTGTATTTGCTATTTTTGGAACCCGTTGACAATAAAAATTTAAAACACATATTTAAAATTTACAAACCCAAAGCACTTCACTTCATAGGAAGAAGCTTAAAACTTGGATATTTATAATATACTTAGCTATATAATATTATCTCAAAAGATGTATTTATTTACTAATGGAAAAGAAAGCTTTTAAGTATAAAAAAGTAATTACAAAGGTTCTTAAGAATAATTAGGCAAAAACCTCAAATAGGACTCGTTCATTCTATAATACTTCTATGTAAAGCATTTTTGAATGCTATGCAAAAGCAATAGCACTGTGTTAAATTATACTTGCACAGTAATATTTTAAGCTATAGTTTCAAATATGGAAAATTTTAGTATTCAAAATATTGAATTATGTCATTATTTCTTTTTCGATATCATTTTCCCATTAAATAAAAGAGATTTTAAAAAATGAACCATCTTATTTTTTAAATCATTTTTTGTGTTTCTGATTACTCACATGAAATTAGATTTGGTCACTATTTGAAAAAAAATTTTAGTAATGGCAAGGAGCATTTTATTTTCTCTTAATGCTCCATTTTGAACTGCATTCAACTTGAGTTACAATCAAAGAAAATTTTAGATTGCTGATACATTTTATTCACAGTAAATAATTGTTTCCTTTTACTTGGGGAACAAAAAGCACACCCAACAAAATAATCATTTCTTGTATGCAGACTGATAAAGTAGAAAATGTTATTATTAGTGTGGTCATTTATTTTATTGTTGAACTGGGACAGTTTTGAGAGGATAAGAAGACCTAAAATTAAATCAATATTTATATATTGACTTAAAAAATTCTTTTATTATTTTTGATGGATATATAAAATTATTATAATCATAACTACAATTATAGGACCTTATGACTTCTACTTATATACCCAACAATAAGCGATTAATATATTTTCAAAAACATACATTAAAATATTCATAAAGCACTTTTATCCACTAACCCAAATGAAAACTACCAAGATGTCCATCAAAATTAGAATGTATAAGTAAATTAGTATATTCACATAATGAAAATCTACAGAGCAATAAGAATGAAATAACCGTAAGTATAACTATTAGGGAATATGAAAAGGTCACTATCAATATTTTGAGACAAGAAGCCAAATAAAGACTACATAGTATATGACTCCATTTATGTAAAATTTGAAAAATGGCAAAACAAATGTATAGCTTAATAACAAGTAGAGCAGGGCATAAACAGCGACATGTCTTTTGGTAGTGTTCTGTCTCTTGATTATATTATTGGGTTCAATTAGTGAAACTCTTTGGAGATGTACACATATTTGTGAACTTGTACACATATGCTTCAAATAATAGTTTCTTTAAAATCACTGGTATACTCCATAAGCAAAGTTATTCTTGGTGAGCGTGCATAATCTTTAGTGTGATCCATAAATGTGTCTTATTCTAATGTCATGTCTGCTATTTTTCTGAAGAATAAAGGGTCTCTTCTTAAATTTTTCATAAAGTGTCTTTTGGAATTATCTTCAAAACTGCATTTATGGTTAGCACATTTGCTATGCCTGACGCATTTAACTGAAGCTCTTCTAGAGACCATAAGCTTCTTTGAGAATATAATCTCCATATAGGCACTGAGGTAAAGGAAGCTCAGAGAAGATTCTAGTAAATGGAGGCTCTCACTACTTTTTTTTTTTTAATACCGAAAGAGATAGTCATTTCCACCCACGTATTTTCAAATGCCTCCACTCACAAAAATTTTTTCGTACAGTTTACAGCAGACAAACAATAAATGGGCTTCCCTGGTGGCTCAGTGGTAACAAATCCACCTGCCTTGTAGCTCAGTAGGTAAAGAATCTGCCTGCAATGCAGGAGACCTGTGTTCGATTCCTGGGTCGGGAAGATCCACTGGAGAAGGAAATGGCAACCCATTCCAGTAACCTTGCCTGGAGAATTCCATGGACAGAAGAGCCTAGCAGGCTACAGTCCATGGAGTCGCAAGAGTTGAATACGACTTAGTGACTAAACCACCACCAAAGCAGGAGACATGGGTTCAATTCCTCAGTCAGGAAGATCCCCTGCAGAAGGAAATGGCAACCCGCTCCAGTATTCTTGCCTGGAGAATCCCATGGACAGAGGAGCCTGGTGGATTATAACCCATGGGGTTGCAAAAGAGTCGGACATGACTTAGCGACTTAACAAGAAACAATAAATAAACTCTGTATTTACTTCTTTAAAAATGTCACAGAAGTTAGATGCTACAAAATCATTAGGCTTCTCCAGTTCATTCAGTTTTGGCATAGACTATAAGTTTATTCAGTTAAATATACCAATTCCTTCAAAGAGCTTTAAGACAAATCAATATATAATAATAATGGCCCTATTTCAAAACTACATCTCATATACTCCTTATGTTCCCATCATCTAATGTGTTCACTTCCTCCCTTGCTTTGATAGGAAACATCCATTCCTGTTTGCAGGTGTCAATTTCAATAATTGTAACTTATTAGAATCTCCAAAAGCTGTAGATTGTTATTGCATCATTTATTGGTTTTAGGCTTCTAAATAATTTTGGCCAAATGCAACCAATTTAAAACACAAATCCATAAAATAAGCTCATTATTATTCTAAGGCACTTAACTTACAAGGTAGTTTCATCAAAGGCTCAACATTTTAAAAATTCAGTTGGTGATGGCCAGCAAAGAAAGAAAGCACGTAGTGCTATGCTGCGGAGAAGGCAATGGCACCCCACTCCAGTACTCTTGCCTGGGAAACCCCATGGACGGAGGAGCCTGGTAGGCTGCAGCCCATGGGGTCGCGAAGAGTCGGACACGACTGAGCGAAATCACTTTCACATTTCACTTTCATGCACTGGAGGAGGAAATGGCAACCCACTCCAGTATTCTTGCCTGGAGAATCCCAGGGACGGTGGAGCCTGGTGGGCTGCCGTCTGTGGGGTCGCACAGAGTCGGACACGACTGACGCGACTTAGCAGCAGCAGCAGCAATGCTATGCTGAAGTACCAGTATTTAATATCAGCTTCTAGCTCAGATGGTAGAGAATCTGTCTGCAGTGCAGCAGACCTGGGTTTGATCCCTGGGTCACAAAGATCCCCTGGGGAAGGAAATGGCTACCCACTCCAGTATTCTTGCCTTGAGAATTCCATGGACAGAGGAGCCTGGTGGGCTATAGTACATTGGGCCACAAAGAGTTGGACACGACTGAGCAATTAACACTTCCACTTGTCACTGTAAAATAGTTTAAGTAGTATAAAGTGTATAATAAAAAAAAAAAACTTGTGAATGTTGACAATTTTATTTCGATTAGTAGAATATCACAGATTGCTGCTGCTGCTAAGTCGCTTCAGTCGTGTCCGACTCTGTGCGACCCCATAGACGGCAGCCCACCAGGCTCCGCCATCCTTGGGATTCTCCAGGCAAGAATACTGGAGTGGGTTGCCATTTCCTTCTCCAGTGCATGAAAGGGAAAGGGAAAGTGAAGTCGCTCAGTCGTGTCCGACTCTTAGCGACCCCATGGACGGTAGCCTACCAGGCTCCTCCGTCCATGGGATTTTCCAGGCAAGAGTACTGGAGTGGGGTGCCATTGCCTTCTCCTATCACAGATTATTTCTATGCAATTATAGATTGGGGTGTTCTGCAATCAAAATCAAACCACATTACTCCTCGGAGGGTTCTGAATTTGATAAGAAAACAAGTTTTCCATGACTGTGCTCCATCAAAATTTGTGCTTAACTTTTCACTACAAAACCATTAATTTTATGTTTAACGTTGAATTTTAAACTGAAATGCAGTAGTATGAATAACTATGTCAAGTATTTCACTTTGTACAAAATGAAATTCCAATGTTTTACTTTGATTTCATGAAACTATAGATTAACTCAACAACTGATTTTCTCTCTGAAGCATCAGATAACACTTACAAAAAATTAATTGTTGGTATGAAATAATTATCCATCCTTTACCTGTTTCCAAAGTTCTGCTAATGAACAACACATAACAGTATTTCACTTCTGCATGTAAAAGAAATTTGGGGCAAAATATGAACTTAATTTAGAAGAATAGTTACTTGCTTTAAATAAAATGTCATGGTTCAGAGTGAAATCCAAAAACACATCTTCTACAGCTACATGAATTAATTTTTCATCTTGTGGAACACTATCTTCTTAAAATGAATACTTATATTTGAAGTAGATGCTGATGCCTCTTAAGCAGATTTTATGACTTTTAATTTTCATGGGCCGTTGATATCATCATGAGACCTATGGCAGACATTAAATGTAAGCAAACAAAGTTTCAAAATGTTAACAAGCATGAAATAAATTCATATTTTATACTATGTATTTATATTGAATAATAAATGGAAAAATTATAGAAGCAGGAACATTCATTATCTCTATGCTCTCTAAACCACAGTGCTCAGACTCTTTTTCTTGCTCATATTTCATATAGCTAACCTATAGTTTCCAGCTGATGATGCTGTTTTCTTTTCTTTTTTTTTTTTATAAATTTATTTATTTTAGTTGGGGGCTAATTACTTTACAATATTGTAATAGTTTTTGCCATACATTGACATGAATCAGCCATGGGTTTACATGTGTTCCCCTTCCTGGACCCCCCACCCACCTCCCTCCCCATCCCATCCCTCTGGGTCATCCCATTGCCCCGGCCCTGAGCCCTTATCTCATGCATCGAACATGGAATGGTGTTCTGTTTCACATATGATAATATACATGTTTCAATGCTATTGTCCCAGATCGTCCCACCCTCACCTTCTCCCTCAGAGTCCATAAAATTGTTCTATGCATCTGTGTCTCTTACTCTGTCTCGCATATAGGGTTATCGTTACCATCTTTCAAATTCCATGTATATGCATTAGTATACTGTATTGTTTTTCTGATGCTGTTTTCATAAAGCTTCACACATTTGAAAGACTGTGAGTAGGCCATGGCAGAACTGAAGGTCACATCAGCACCCAGCAGAGGCCAGAATAACTTCATGTGTTGTTGTTCAGACACTAAGTCGTGTCAGACTTTTTTGTGACTCCATAGACTATAGCCCGCCAGCATCCTCTGTCCCTGGGATTTCCCGAGTAAGAATACTGGCATGGGTCACATTTCTTCTCTTGGGGGTATTCCTGACCCAAGGGTCGAACCCGTGTCTCCTTCATTGCAAAAGGATTCTTTGCCCCTGAACCACCTGGGAAACATTGTTCTTCATACTGCCGGTGAAGAGAGGTGTTTATTCTCTTGTGCCTGGAAAAAGGCAGTGGGAAAGAGGTAGACTGATACTACTTGCTGTTCCATTTTGTTTGCACTTTAAAGTGAAAGCTCTGTGCACAGCACGTGTATTTCAGACACTGCTAGAAAATATGATGGCAAAAAATGGACAGGGTAGGGTCAACCAATTGCATGTCAGTTTATTTTAATGTACTATTGGTAATAAATAAAAAGTGAAAACTCTGGGACATATACTAGATCAAATGAGTTTCCAGGTCAACAGTCATAAACTGAGAAGAAATGTTTTGCTGACTGTGATCATGAAAGAATTCTTAGAAGAGATAGCACTAAGTTTGGGATTTAAAAGGTGAAGAAGTGTTTAACAGGCAAAAATGGCAGTGAAGATACATGAGGCAGAGAGAATGGCTATAGCAAAAATTCATGACCTATTTTACTGTCAGTATGTAAACCAATTTTCTCATTCTCTGTAGCAGTAACTCAAAAACTCAAGATGTAGTCAAATCCCCTTAGAAACACGGATGCTTTCCATACCAATAAAATCTCCAGTACATTTTCTTGATACATCCCGACTGTGGCTCACACCGCTGGTGGTAAAAGATGATTTCATTTATGTGAACACAATGTTAAAAAATTAAATCAAATACTAAGACAAATATTCTCTTCAATCTTTATAATTATTTCAAAAGGAAAATCTCACTTTACTGCTTGTTTATAACACCTTTCTATGCCAGCAAATATGGAAAAGTCAGCAGTGGCCACAGGACTGGAATAGGTCAGTTTTCATTCCAATCCCAAAGAAAGGCAATGCCAAAGAATGCTCAAACTCCTGCACAATTGCTCTCATCTCACACGCTAGTAAAGTAATGCTTAAAATTCACCAAGCCAGGCTTCAGCAATATGTGAACCATGAACTTCCAGATGTTCAAGCTGCTTTTAGAAAAGGCAGAGGAACCAGAGATCAAATTGCCAACATCCGATGGATCATCAAAAAAGCAAGAGAGTACCAGAAAAACATCTATTTCTGCTTTATTGACTATGCCAAAGCCTTTGACTGTGTGGATCACAATAAACTGTGTAAAATTCTGAAAGAGATGGGAATACCAGACCACCTGACCTGCCTCTTGAGAAACCTGTATGCAGATCAGGAAGCAACAGTTAGAACTGGACATGGAACAACAGACTGATTCCAAATAGGAAAAGGAGTACGTCAAGGCTGTCACCCTGCTTATTTAACTTATATGCAGAGTACATCATGAGAAACACTGGGCTGGAAGAAGCACAAGCTGGAATCAAGATTGCCGGGAGAAATATCAATAACCTCAGATATGCAGAAAGTGAAGAAGAACTAAAGAGCCTCTTGATGAAAGTGAAAGTGGAGAGTGAAAAAGTTGGCTTAAAGCTCAACATTCAGAAAACTAAGATCATGGCATCCGGTCCCATCACTTCATGGCAGATAGATGGGGAAACAGTGGAAACAGTGGCTAACTTTATTTTTCTGGGCTCCAAAATCACTGCAGATGGTGACTGCAGCCATGAAATTAAAAGACCCTTACTCCTTGGAAGGAAAGTTGTGACCAACGTAGATAGCATATTAAAAAGCAGAGACATTACTTTGCCAACAAAGGTCTGTCTAGTCTAGGCTATGGTTTTTCCAGTGGTCATGTATGGATGTGAGAGTTGGCCTATAAAGAAAGCTGAGCGCCGAAGAATTGATGCTTTTGAACTGTGGTGTTGGAGAAGACTCTTGAGAGTCCCTTGGACTGCAAGGAGATCCACCCAGTCCATCCTAAAGGAGATCAATCCTGGGTGTTCATTGGAAGGACTAATGTTGAAGCTGAAACTCCAATACTTTGGCCACCTAATGAGAAGAGCTGACTCTTTGGAAAAGACCCTGATGCTGGGAAAGATTGAGGGCAGGAGGAGAAGGGGACGACAGAGGAAGAGATAGCTGGATGGCATCACCGACTCGATGGACATGGGTTTGGGTGGACTCAGGGAGGTGGTGATGGACAGGGAGGCCTGGCATGCTGTGGTTCATGGGGTCGCAAAGACTCAGACACAGCTGATCGACTGAACTGAACTGAACTGAAACTTGATATATATGTTTTTTAAGTAATAATTATCTGGAAAAAAATTGAATGTTTGTTAAATTTTTAATAAATTTTATTTTTATTGATTAAATTTTTTATTTACATTTATATTTTTTGCAAAAAATAATGCTTTTTCTTTAAAGGCATGATATAAAATTTTCCTTTAAGTCTAAGTGACAAATAAGTCAATTTAAATATAGTATTTATTAGACAATAGTTAATAGAGTTTGCAAAATGGTAAAAATTTCAAAGGCCATATGTAAGTGCCTCAATTTGATGAAATAGCATGTTCAAGATTTGAAAGCAATCTATAAAGAAAATTCTAAATTCAACTAGCACAGTGACCAGGCATTTCAATGTGTCAAAAAAGGACCGCTTGATTTGTCTTTTGTAAAGACATTACTTTTCCAGATGTCCTATGTAAAATTCAACATTCATTTAATTCCAAGCTTTATCTCTATCTTTTCAACATGTAGTCAACCTGTAAAATTTTAGAATGGTTCATATTTTTTTTTAATATTTCCATCAATTCTACAATTATAGTATGATCATATTTTAATCTGACCACTCTCTTCCAAAAGAACATATTCAACACATTTGCCCACTTAAGTCTAGATTTAAAGTATTCTACAGAAATTGAAAGGGAAACATTGTATTAATATAAAATATTTAAAGACTATTCAGTAAGTTAACAATGTACTTACTGTGGCATATTTTTATTACTACTTGCATAATAAATTTGTTTCCTTTATTGGAAAAATGCTTCTGTTGTTTCTGAAAAAAATTACAAGTGTATAGTTATTATTCATTTAGTCAGATCTTGATGCATTTTAAAAATAAGCTTAAGCATTCTATAGCAATTATTCCTTTGTTTATCATACAGCATGAACAGGTTATTTAGAAAGGATCTTTTCAAATGATACCAAAAGAAAAAGAAGTTTAGTTGTATTTTATGTCACATGCATCATATCCTTGGTAAGATGAGAAATTGTGCTAATAGTTTAACTTGTACATTGTAATTTATTTCTGAAAATTTGCCAAGACACTTAACTCAGTGATTACTACCCTTCCTTTCTTATGTCAATTCCTACATCATAGCCTATGTTTCTAAATTAGGTTCAACATTAACCTGTAGTCAGATCTTCAGATAAAATTTATGGAACATTAATTATGAGTTGATCTCAGAACCACAAAGATATTAGAATGTTACAAAAATGGAAAGAAGCAGAGTCTCTGTTTTTAAATATAAATGCTAGCTAGGGAAATGCAAAATATAAACATGAGAAAAGTAAAGAAATTTGAAAAGCAACTTGCAATTAACTATAAATTAATTAAAATAGTAATTGAGAATTAAAGAGATAGGAAGCAAAAAGGCAGCGCGTTCTCAACAAAATCACTTAATAGCCATGTGATCTTGAGCACGTTTCTTAACAATTCTGTAACGCAGTTTCCTCATCAGTAAAATGTGGATCACATTAACACATGCTAGGCAAGCAGGTTGGCTATTCAGTTCTCTCCAACTCCGTATTAGTCAGGTTTTGCTGGGCAAGATTTGCCCAAATACAGACTCCATTTCTCAGTTATTGTTGTAGCCAGCTGTGGCCATGTTATTAGTATAGCTTTTACTGAAGAAACCTGGACAGAAGTAATGTTTGTCTCTTCTGAACCAAGATTATTAAAAAGAGAGTGTTTTTCCCGAATGCTTTCTCTTTGATTTCACTGGCTGTTGGCAGGTCAGTAAGTGGACTACTGCTTTCCACCTACCATAATAATCTCCTTTGACTATTTAGCAAAGCCACTGGGATGAGCTATCTGTTAAAGTAGGTTTTTTCTACTTTGTGTGTGTGTGCTTGATTGTGTCCAACTCTATGCATCCTCGTGAACTGAAGCCTGCTAGGCTCCTCTGTACATGGGACTCTCCAGGCAAGAATACTGGAGTGAGTTGCTGTGTTTCCTACTCCACAGGATCTTCCCAACCCAGCGATTGAAACTGTGTCTCCTGCATCTCCTGTATTGGCAGGCAGATTCTTTACCACTGAGCCACCTGGGAAGCTCCTAACGTAGATTACCCTACTCTAATACAAATGACCTAAGGTTGTTGTGAGGAACAATTTAACATATAGCCTCATCCATAATAAAAGCTCAATAAATGTTATAAATAGTGCTTTTACTGTGAAATATTTCTGATATTGCTTAGTTGCCTTATCAATCAGTTCTTTCTATAAGATAGCTGAAAAAATGTCAATCAACTCTTAACTTGAGAGAATTAAATAATAAATCCAACTTTTTAGGCCCATGTTACCTGTATGTCATTTGATCCAAAAAGTATTTTGTATTAGTCAAAGAAAACAAGCTATTCTGACAAAGGGGAATCTCCAGGGTTTTGCATAATGGATGTCTGCTTTTTTATGTGGTTATTATCATTATTTTATAAATGAACAAATGCATGATCCAGATTGATAATCATCTCCAAAGCTAGCATGTAGCAACTCTACTTATTAGTCTCAGATAATGCACTAAAAATGACTGGATAGGGAGTTCAGCAATTGTTTTGCAGGCTTCATGTATGTAGAAGAAGGTCAGTATCTAAAATAACCAAATGGTTACTTTGACAAAGTGGTAACACTACATTTCTCTAGTTGCCCTTTCAATGGAGTCTAATCATATCTTCAGTAATTCATTTCATAATCTCAATCTATCAATTGTGTTGGATGTATAAATCCTACTTAACACAGAAGTTGTTATTTGGCAGCTTATATCAGACATGTTATTTCTTAGGAGTTCTCTTTGCCTTGGCTGTCACTGTCTTGGCCACTTTTGGAGAATCTGTCATCAGTTTCTTGTTTTTACAGTAGCACCCTTTTATGACAAACCATTATTCTCTAGCTCCTTACAATCATATAGGGTTCCTGTCATCCACAAACCAGGTATTTTCCACTGGCTCAGAGTATTTCACAACCAATTTATTGGCAAATAATCATTACTTTTTTGTTTTAGTCTATAGGAAGGATTATAAGTCCAAACAAGTAATACTGATTTTAAGTTCAAATTAAGCATCTGCTTTTGCACTGTAATGAACAACTTAAGTGCACCATATTTGTCACTTTGGTACTTTTTTTAAATTAAAAAAATTAAAACATTTCCCACAGACATACTCATAGAAGACAATAGTTTGAAGAAGTATGGACTAAATATAAGCACTGAAAATTCTTTGTTCTGAGTCAAAATTTGGGAGTTGAAGAACTAACTGTTCTCTATCATTAATCAGGATGATTTCATCTCTAGATTTCTCAAAAGTATCTGCTTATAGATGAATGTTTAGAATGGGATAACAATGACAAAAAGACAAATGTAAGTCAGCAATTTCTCCAAAATCCTCCCATAATTGATCTATAAATGAAGAAATAATTATAAATACCTTGGTAACTTATCATCCTGAAATAAATAATGAACTTTCACACAGACATATTCAAGAGTGATTATCTCCTGACCAATTATGTTTCTACTACCGATGATGTTTCCTGAGAAATTTAAGTAAACTTTCATATTTATTATGATTGAATTCTCCATGCATAAATTAAACAACAAACTTGTGTTTCCCATAAAGAAAACAAGAGACTTTTATTTCTTAAATTTTGCTTAATATCTTGAAGATTAAACAAAGGAATCCCCAAATCCTATTTTATTATAAAATATAAGACATGAATACATGAAATAGTACAGCCCTCTGGTGTTGACCGTGAATGTAATACATATAATTTCATTTAAATTATGAGTCTATTCAATTTGACGGTGATTTACCTAAGATAAATGAATGAATGCTATTCTAAAACAAGAGGCCTAGAACACCTATATTAACTAAAGCACTATACTTCTAATCAAACAGATTACCTCAGTCTTGCAGTTCTCACATGATTTAAATTGAAAAAAAATTGTATTACTATATTCTTGACCAAATAATGTCTGAATGTTATATTTTTTCAAAGTCTTTTGTTCAGCATAACCTATTCTTACTGAAATTAAATGTCAGGAAAATCCACCTACAAGGTAAGCATCATTTCAAAGGACTCCAGGTGCTCTGGGTGATTATTTGGCTTCCCATTTACACAGAAAAATCAGGTGAAAATTTGAACACAACTAAACAGAAAAATGGAGAAGGCAATGGCAACCCACTCCAGTACTCTTGCTTGGAAAATCCCATGGACGGAGGAGCCTGGTAGGCTGCAGTCCATGGGGTCGCAAAGAGTCGTACATGACTAAAACGACTTAGCAGCAGCAGCAGCAGCAAACAGAAAAAGGTATCTGTGATAGGCCAGTGCTTCTGGATCCACTAAATGCTGTCATTTTGCCTAATTGAGCAGCTTTTGCTCATCCATCCTTTCCATCGGAACTAGATAATAATGGCTAACATTTATTCATGTGCGTCATATGCCAGGTCCCCTTCTAAGCACATTACATACAGCAAATTCTTTAATCCATACAGCGACCTATAAAAGTAGATACTATTATTATCCTTTCTTACCATTTGACAAATAATGCTGCCAAAGTAAGATATTGTTCATAGTTATAGTTAGTATATAATTTGCTGTCTTTTTTGAGACACTTTGAGAATTAAGGTATAAATAATAAAGATAAGAGAGCAGACATCAACTAGGACACCCCAGACACATGAAAATGTATGGTCATCCCCCCTATATTTCATAATGGATTTTAAAAAGTAGAAGTTATGCTACCTGTTAGTCATTGTTTTTCCAGCATTTAAATATCTATAATTTTAATTTTTTTATTTCACCAATTCCAAATTCTTGGGACTGACTGTATAGTACCTACTTAAGTAGCAGCGTTGAGAAACCACTTTTCAGCAATGTTTGTTTTATACTTCAGATAAGCAAAAAAACAACTTGGCAGAGGAGCGAGATAGGAAAAGTATAGAGAATTTTATGTTCCCTTTATATATACATAAATGTCAAACTGTTAAGCAAAATTGCTTGTCATTTCTTTAACAGTGGTAATTGAAAAACAAATTAAAGTACTGTATGTAAACCTAAATCCATTTGCAGAGGTTAATTGTTCATCTCAGAAATGTCAACATGAAATAATACTAAAAGATATTATCCTTTCCTTTCCACATTTGTTCAGGACACACATGGAAGCTAATATTTTAGACTTAGTCTAAATACTGCACTCTACATAGTCTCAGTTATTTAGAGAATTTGATTTAACTGATATTTATGGACTACTTACTGTTTGTCAAGCAGATAGGGATGGTAGGAACTAAACAGTAAATTCTATTCAGAGATGTTTAGGGGGAAAGAGAGAAAAAGACTAATAATTATAAATAATCACAGCATATCAGGTATTAATAATTGCTATAAAATACATTATTAATATAGTGACTGGAGGGCACTTTCGCTTGGGTTATTAAGGAATTCCTTTCTCAAGAATAAACATTTGAGCTGAGTTTTTTTATTCTAGGAAGGAATCAATCACGAGAAGGCTGGGAGAAGTGTATAAAACAGAGGAAAGAGCAGATTCACAGACCTGAGATAGGAAACAAGTAGGCAGGTGAAGAGGATGATGAAACCAGGGCCAGAGCTTAGGCTCAGCAGGAAAGCAGAGGGTCAGGCGAGCCTAGGGACGTCAGCCCTGGCCAGAGCACCAGTCTTGTGGACCCTGGTACTTGCTGTGGGTTTAATCAGAGTGTAGTAAAATGCCATTACGTTTTAATCAATGGCACCATGAATTGGTATGCCTTTTAGACAGATCACTCTGGCTGCAGTGCAAAGAATAGATTATAGGAAGGCAAAATGGAGACAGTGATTCAAACTAAAAGGTCTTTTAGATAGCTAAACAGTGGTTTAGATCTGGAAGCGGGTTTTGGAAGTGAAAAAAGTGGATTGATTTGGAATTTTTTTAAGAATTAGAACAAGTGAGATTTACTGGTAGACCTTCTGGTAAAGAAATTACAGCTTCTTTTTTTCTGCAATAATTTTTACTTAATTAATGAGATTAGTTTTTGCTACTTTGTTTTGCTTTTCACTTGTCATAGGATTCAGTGAGTCAGTTAATAGATTTCAGGTTCTTAGTGAGCTATCTAAAATTGTGTGCAAAATAATCAAGTACATTTATTAATATATACAATTTTGAAGGGAAGTCAGTTAATTTGTTTTGTTGGTTAATAAGAGGCCCATGACCCGAAGCAAGAGAGGAAATATTGAGCTTATTTCCCTAAATATTGTATATATGCTTTTCCATGACCTGAATATCTATCTCCCTGCCTTCATCTCTTACTAGTGCTGCCTAGTAGTTTACATTATAATAATACCAAACTACCTCTCCCATGACATTTTTTTCCTATAATATCTCTTCTCATGCTGTATTCTCTGATTCAGCATTTCTCATCCGTGAAGATTTGGCTGAGATATAAGTTCCTCCAGAATATATTTTCTAAACTCCTAAACTCAACTTTTTTCCTGTATGTCCCCCAAATATATATATTTGTTCTTATTTTCAGGATTATTTCATTAGATAAGAGCCACAGCACAGATATTATTAGATCAAAGGTTATTAACATGAGGATTTCTTTTAATAATTGCCTAATATATTTCTAATACAACTGTACGATTACAGTGTCACCATCAGTGAAGGATAAAACTATTTTGTATCATATTCTCCTGAATGTTGTTGTTGTTATTCAGTCACTAAGTTGCATCCGACTCTGCGATCCCATGGACTGCACCACACCAGGCTATGCTGTCCTCCATTATCTTCCAGAGTTTGCTCAAATCATACCCATTATGTCAGTGATGCTATCTAACCATTTCATCCTCTGCTGCCTGCTTCTCCTTTGCCTTCAATCTTTCCCAGCATCAGGATCTTTTCCAATATAGGCTCTTCACATCAGGTGGACAAAGTATTGGAGCTTAACTTTATTTAAAGAGTACATAAGAATTGCTTTTTCATTTTGCATTTGTTTGATAATGACCGAGGCTGAATTTTTAAAGATAAACATTTAGGTGCAAATTATATTTCCTCTTTTGTTTGCCTACTTATATTATAATTATAATTTATTTTATCTTTTCTCATTAATTTGTAAGAATTATTTATAAAACAAGCAATTATTTCTGCCATATTTGCAACTTTGTTTTAAAACTAGTTAACACTCATTGAACACTAACTGAACTAGTTTATGTCATAACCACCATGCCTAGGGGTTTATATACACTAGCTCATTAAATTGTCAAAGCTAATTATGAAAAAGGTGGTATTGTAGCCCTAATTTTAGAGATAGGAAACTTATGTATAAAATAGTTTAGTAAATTCTAGTAAGGAAAACCAGAAATCAGATTAAAACAGACTCCAGAACTCTTACTACTTCCCTAGAAAAATCTAATCTATTTCAGTTGATATATTGCTTTGGTCTGCCTTTGAACATGTTTAAAGCCCTGACTATGTAAGCTTCCCTGGTAGCTCAGACAGTTAAGAATCTGCCTGCAATGTGGGAGACCTGGGTTTGATCCCTGGGTTGGGAAGATCCCCTGGAGGAGGACATAGCAACACATTCCAGTATTCTTGCCTGGAAGATCCCCGTGGACAGAGGAGCCTGGTGGGCTACATCCATGGGGTCACAAAGAGTTGGACCCGACTGAATGACTAAGCACATGTGTAAGATTATATTATTTCTTAATTTTTATTTTAGTTCCTAGATTAGGAGAGGGTAAGTACTAATTCCTGGTTATTTTCTGCTTAGTGAGATACATAGAAAAGGTATGCGTTGCAGTGCTAGCTCTTTGAATCAAAAGTCTAAAATGTGTTGGAAGTACGTATGCAAAAGTTGGATATTTATTTAATAGTGCTTCATCTCAGTTATGCAACATGACTAATGCCCACTAGAATTGTGTGTGTACAGCACCACAATTGTACATTGTTAACCCTGAGTTACTATAGTTAGGTATACAACTACTAACTTATAAGATCAGGTAAAATAAAAATTTAAACTTATCTACTAGATATTTTTAGTTCTGTCTTTTGGAATATTGGGCCTTTTACATATTCATGCTACTAGATTGTGGGTATGATGCTGTATGCCCATATAAATAGTTGTTATGTTTCTCTTGAAAATATTCCTTAAACCAAATAAGTGATGTACATATTAATTCTTCATCGTAAATAGTGGTTTAATAATGAGCACATAGGAAGTCAGCATCACAGGGGTGAAAAATCTCAGGCTCTGAATTAGAAAGACTGTAGAAATTCATGTTCTGTCATTTACTGTGGGACTTCAGGCAAGTGAATAAGCCTCAGTTGCCTTATATTTAAAATAGGCATCATAATAGCATCAACCTCTGTCAGGTATATTTTGGTGATTAAATGTGATATTTAATGTACCAGAAAAACGAGTTAAAGTGCTAATGTTAGCTAAATATTAATCTCAAAACAGTGCTATTAAATAGTATCTAGCAACTGTCAATATCGAGCTTTGTGAGTTTTATTCCTAGGGCTCTGCTTTCAGGCCCTCTGAAGTCTCCTTCACTTCAGTGGATATGCATATCAATAAATTAGGCCATTGTAAAAAATACACACTTGACCTGGTTGTCAGTGGACTACAGCTTTTTTCAACTGGGATAATGCTTGTTCCTCTCCCATTAACTGTTTTTCAGTTAAATCAAAATTGAAAACATAATTATTTCAGTTTATTTTCCAAATTGTTGAAAGTGATGACTTCGTTTATTATTAAGAGCAACATCAGGTAACATCTTAGAGCATGCAAATCAGTTAACCCCCTTTGATAATGGTTTTCTTCTCTCTTTTCAAGAGGGCTATAGCTTTCTTATCGGTCCAAAATGGAATTATGTTTAATACAAAAGAAATAATCAGCAGGTTGTTATCAATGTAAAACAGATTATGCACTGTGAGTATATAAATAGTTTTGAGTGGATAGAATAAGAACTCCTCGCATATTACAAGAACTCTAAAGTATTTAATATTATCATTAGAAAATACTTTTTTAATGTGAAAATAATTTTAATGCTGCTTTGCTTATCACTGTCACCTGAATTAGTTATATTATAATAATGGTCAAGGCTAATTTTGGCTAACATCGCTAGGAAAGCACAATAAATGAACCTGATTTATTTTCTATCTTGGGGTATTGGATTCATGTGAAATATTTTCTTTTTTTTAATTTTAAAATATAAACTGGCTTTAACTAGTGTTTAAAATCAAGATGGAAATTTTTGCGTAAAAGTATCATATTAATAAAATCACAAACCATTTCTTCATTAAAAATTTTTTGCTAAGTCTAGTGATGGCATTTATATTTTTATCACTAGACAGTTTTTCATGTTCATTTTATCTAGTCTTTTTGCAGTGTAAAAAACCAAGAAAGTGATAAACTTTATAACTTCTTATAGAAAGAATAAAATATTTCCTACTCAAAAAACTAGCTTTCCTATTTATCATCTACTCTTTGATTCCAAAATAATTATAATTGTTTCTACAGAATTTGCAGCATATTATTCATATGTTGCTAAGCATGTTGAGCGGAGAAGGCAATGGCACCGCACTCCAATATTCTTGCCTGGAAAATCCCATGGACGGAGGAGCCTGGTAGGCTACAGTCCATGGGGTCGCTAAGAGTCGGACACGACTGAGCGACTTCACTTTCCCTTTCCCTTTCATGCACTGGAGAAGGAAATGGCAACCCACTCCAGTATTCTTGCCTGGAGAATCCCAGGGACGGTGGAGCCTGGTGGACTGCCGTCTGTGGGGTCGCACAGAGTCGGACACGACTGAAGCGACTTAGCAGCAGCAGCAGCAAGCATGTTAAGAAATACAAAACTCCTATCATTCTCCCGGAACTATTATAAACATTAGATATATATTTCATGAGTCTATTCCAGTAAGAAAAATATGACTAATAATAATGACTAAAACTCTAGCTCTTTCCTAAATTATGCCAGTTACTTGATGCAGATTTTACTTTTTTCATTTGATTTATATTGTATGCACTCATGACAATATTTTTAATTATTATTTTCAGAAAGTATCAGGGCTAAATAGTATATTATCTTCACCATCATCATCACATTTGCTGTATTATGTCTATTTGATAAAATAAAATTCACAACCTAAGATAATGCTGAATTTTAAAATACACAGAAATATTTTAAAAGCAATAAAATGATCATCTACATTTGGAGAGCCAAATGAGAGTTCTTAGTGGCCAAAATATCTTGAATTAAATTTGACAGTATTTCAAAGAAGCTGATTTTTAAATATTATTTCATCATATTGGTAGCTCTTTTCATTTTAATTCATCCATGTAGTTAATTACTCACATTTCTACTTTTTTCATAAATTAGTTAAAAACCAGAGAATCTGGTGTCATTAAAATTAAGCTACTTTTGCTTTTGACCAGTTTTAAAGAGAATGTATTGCCAAACCAAATTCTCTTATCTACATGCTGTAATGGAAAAGTAGGAAATCAGGAAACACCTGGTGTAACAGGCAAATTTGGCCTGGGAGTACAGAATGAAGCAGGGCAAAGGCTAATAGAGTTTTGCCAAGAGAACGCACTGGTCATAGCAAACACCCTCTTCCAACAACACAAGAGAAGATTCTACACATGGATATCACCAGACGGTCAACACAGAAATCACATTGATTATATTCTTTGCAGACAAAGATGGAGAAGCTCTATACAGTCAGTGAAAACAAGACCAGGAGCAGACTGGGGCTCAGATCATGAACTGCTTATTGCCAAATTCAGACTTAAATTGAAGAAAGTAGGGAAAACCACTGGACCATTCAGGTATGACCTAAATCAAATCCCTTATGATTATAGAGTGGAAGTGACAAATAGATTTAAGGGACTAGAACTGATAGAGTGCCTGATGAACTATGGAAGGAGGTTCGTGACATTGTACAGGAGACAGGGATCCAGACCATCCCCATGGAAAAGAAATGCAAAAAAGCAAATTGGCTGTCTGAGGAGGCCTTACAAATAGCTGGGAAAAGAAGAGAAGCACAAAGCAAAGGAAAAAAAGAAAGATATTCCCATCTGAATGCAGAGTTCCAAAGAATAGCAAGGAGAGATAAGAAAGCCTTTCTCAGTGATCAATGCAAAGAAATAGAGGAAAACAACAGATTGGGAAAGACTAGAGATCTCTTCAAGAAAATTAGAGATACCAAAGGAACATTTCATGCAAAGATGGGCTCGATAAAGGACAGAAATGGTATGGACCTAACAGAAGCAGAAGGTATTAAGCAGAGGTGGCAAGAATGCACAGAAGAACTGTACAAAAAAGATCTTCATGACCCAGATAATCACGATGGTGTGATCACTCACCTAGAGCCAGACATCCTGGAATGTGAAGTCAAGTGGGCCTTAGAAAGCATCACTACGAACAAAGCTATTGGAGGTGATGGAATTCCAGTTGAGCTATTTTAATCCTGAAAGATGATGCTGTGAAAGTGCTGCACTCGATATGCCAGCAAATCTGGAAAACTCAGCAGTGGCTACAGGACTGGAAAAGGTCAGTTTTCATTCCAATCCCAAAGAAAGATAATGCCAAAGAATGCGCAAACTACTGCACAATTGCACTCATCTCACACGCTAATAAAGCAATGCTCAAAAATCTCCAAGCCAGGCTTCAGCAATACGTGAACCGTGAACTTCCAGATGTTCAAGCTGGTTTTAAAAAAGGCAGAGGAACCAGAGATCAAATTGCCAATATCCGCTGGATCATCCAAAAAGCAAGAGAGTACCAGAAAAACATCTATTTCTGCTTTATTGACTATGCCAAAGCCTTGACTGTGTGGATCACAATAAACTGTGGAAAACTCTGAAAGAGATGGGAATACCAGACCATCTGACCTATCTCTTGAGAAACCTGTGTGCAGGTCAGGAAGCAACAGTTAGAACTGGACATGAAACAACAGACTGGTTCCAAACAGGAAAAGGAGTACGTCAAGGCTGTATATTGTCACCCTGCTTATTTAACTTACATGCAGAGTACCTCATGAGAAACGCTGGGCTGGAAGAAACACAAGCTGGAATCAAGATTGCCGGGAGAAATATCAATCACCTCAGATATGCAGATGACACCACCCTTATGGCAGAAAGTGAAGAAGAACTAAAGAGCCTCTTGATGAAAGTGAAAGAGGAGAGTGAAGAAGTTGGCTTAAAGCTCAACATTCAGAAAACTAAGATCATGGCATCTGGTCCCATCACTTCATGGGAAATAGATGGGGAAACAGTGGAAACAGTGTCAGACTTTATTTTTTTGGGCTCCAAAATCACTGCAGATGGTGATTGCAGCCATGAAATTAAAAGACACTTGCTCCTTAGAAGGAAGGTTATGACCAAGCTAGATAGCATATTTAAAAGCAGAGACATTACTTTGCCAACAAAGGTCCGTCTAGTCTAGGCTATGGTTTTTCCAGTGATCATGTATGGATGTGAGAGTTGGAGTATAAAGAAAGCTGAGCACCGCAGAATTGATGCTTTTGAACTGTGGTGTTGGAGAAGACTCTTGAGAGTCCCTTCTACTGCCAGGAGATCCACCCAGTCCATCCTAAAGGAGATCAGTCCTGGGTGTTCATTGGAAGGACTGTTGTTGAAGCTGAAACTCCCATACTTTGACCACCTCATGTGAAGAGTTGACTCATTGGAAGAAACCCTAATGCTGGGAAGGAATGGGGGCAGGAGGAGAAGGGGACGACAGAGGATGAGGTGGTTGGATGGCATCACTGACTCGACGGATATGGGTTTGGGTAGACTCCAAGAGTTGGTGATGGACAGGGAGGCCTGGCATGCTGCAATTCTTGGGGTTGCAAAGATTCGGACACGACTGAGTAAATGAACTGAACTGAACATGCTGAGAATACATTTCTATTTTTGAAACCACATGAATAGGGAGATGTTTTTAACTTCTGGTATTCTGGATCACGGGACTTCCTTGGTAGCTCAGCTGGTAAAGAATCTGCCTACAATGCAGGAGACCCCAGTCTGTTTCCTGGGTCGGGAAGGTCCCCTGGAGAAGGAATAGGCTACCCGCCCTGGTATTCTTGAGCTTTCCTGGAGGCTCAGATGGTAAAGAAAATGCCTACAATGCGGGAGACCTGGGTTGGATCCCTGGGTTGGGAAGATTCCCTGGAGGAGGGCATAGCAACCCACTCTAGTATTCTTGCCTGGAGAATCCCCATGGCAGAGGACCCTGGTGGGCAACAGTCCATGGAGTCGCAGATACAAGTTTATTCAAATAGCTTATTGAGCATGCCTATATAAGAATTGAGATGTTCACGACTTCCCTGGTGGTCCAGTCGTTAAGAAAGAATCTGCCTGCCAATGCAGGGGACACAGGTTGGATTCCTGGTCTGGGAAGATTCCACATGCCTCAAGTGGAGCAACTAAGCCCCTGCACCGAAACTACAGAGCCCCTGTGCTCTTCAGCCTGCAAGCTGCAACTGCTGAGCCCAAATGCTGCTGCTACAGAAACCTGAATGCCTAGAGCCTGTACTTCACAACAAGAGAAGCCCCCGCAATGGGAAGCCCCCACACCACAACAAAGAGTAGCCTCTGCTCATCACAGATAGGAAAGCCTGCGTGCAGCAGTGAAGACCCAGTGCAACAAAAAAAAAAGAAGAAGAAGATCTGAGACATCCAGGACAAGGAAGTAATAATTGCCCTGGAGAGTTGGAGGCCTTCTAATGAAAAGAGATTGAAAATTCAGTTGAAGTACAACCAAGAGAAATATAAACAATTTCTCCCCAAATTCCAAATAGTATTATTCTTTTTCTCGGTTTGGAACTGAAGTGCAGAGAATTAGATAAATAGCTTATTATAAAATATCATGAAGCTCATGTTACACCATTTAACATTGGTTAATATATAGTATTCTATGTTGTTTTCCTTCTTTATAAAAACAAATATTACCATACATGCAATACCAACTAAAAGCTATAACATTAACCTAAATTTATATTTACTATTCATTCCTTTCCTAATCAAATCTGTATTCTGAGTTTTATATTTATTATCACCATATGTAGTCTGTTTGAACCTGCATTTTTCGCTCAATATTGTTACTAAGATTCATTGCATATTTTCCTATACTTGACTATTTCTTTTTTTTTTAAATAAATTTATTTATTTTAGTTGGGGGCTAATTACTTTACAATATTGTAGTGGTTTTTGCCATACATTGACATGAATCAGCCATGGGTTTACATGTGTTCCCCATCCTGAACCCCCCTCGCACCTCCCTCCCCATCCCATCCCTCTGGGTCATCCCATTGCCCCAGCCCTGAGCATTTGTCTCATGCATCGAACCTGGAATGGTGTTCTGTTTCACGTATGATAATATACATGTTTCAATGCTATTCTCTCAGAACGTCCCACCCTCGCCTTCTCCCTCAGAGTCCATAAGACTGTTCTATGCATCTGTGTCTCTTATTCTGTCTCGCATATAGGGTTATCATTACTATTACTATTTCTTGACTTTTTAAGATACCTTACATGCAATATTTTTCCTTCTGTGACTGGCTTATTTCACTTAGCATAATGTCCTCCAAGTTAATCCATGTTGTTGGAGATTGCATGATTTCCTTCTTTTTAAGGCTGAATAATATTCCATTCATGCATGTACCATATTTTTTTTATCCACTCATCTGTTAATAGATATATGAGTTGTTTCCATATCTTGGCTACTGTAAATAGTGCTGCAGTGAACATAGGAGGGCAGATATGTCTTTGAGATCTTGATTCCAATTTTTTGGATATATACCCAGAAGTGCTACTACTGAGTTGTATGGTCATTCTGTTTTTAATTTTTTGAGAGTCTTCCATTTCATTTTCCACAGTGGCCATAGTATTGAACAGCTCCACAAATAGTATACAAAAGTTTCATTTCTCTACAATCTAGCCAATACTTGTAATATTTGGGTTTTTTTTCTTTTTTTGATAATAGCCTTCTTAAAAGATGTGAAATGATAACTCATTGTGGTTTGATTTGCATATTCTTGATAATTAGTGATGTTGAACATCTTTTTATAATATTGGTCATTTGGATGACTTCTTTAGAGAAACAACCATTCATGTTCTTTGCCCATTTTTAAAATTGAGTTATTTTCTTTTTTACTGTTGAGTTGCAGGAGTCCCTTATATATTTTGGATTGTTATATATCTCCTAGTGCAAATATGCCATCATTTCTTTTGGGTATATGTAATTTGAAGTGAAACTACTGGAGAGTATGTAAATGTTCTATATCATAACACAATGCCAAAGTGATTTGTGAAATGGTTTATTCAAAAAATATTTATTGAAAAAATACTGTGAGAAGTATCATTTTGTACCCGTAATATATTAATGAATGAAAATAAAGGATATTTCCTTCATCCGAGTTTACAGGTGGGTGTAGAATTCAAACGATTCATATAACAAGTGAATTACAGATATGCTAGAAGGTGATAAGCATTATGGGGGAAAGTATAATAGGTTTAAGTGTATTGAAAGGACTGTTGAGCAAGGACAAGGAAAAATTTAATTCCATTGAAAATTCATTTGAGCAAGAATTGAATACCCGTTTTCAGTACCAAAAAGAAATTCAAAGAGTATGTTTGTTTTATGGAAAAGTCAATGTGTACTAATGTATTTAGATCTTTCACAAATGTGAGATGGACTAATGTAAAATTTCAGAAAGTGGAGGATATCTGCACTTGAAGGTTAAGCAGACAAGGATTTTCTAAAAAAAATGTATGTGGTGTTTAAAGATATATAGAAGTCGAATATAACCCCAGGACTTCTATCCTGAGCGACCAGAAATTTGAGTTGCCGTCTCCTGAAATGATGTCTAACAAACAAAGTTTGTTGAAGAAAGACCAGGACCATAGTTTTGGGTATGTTCATACAAGTTTTGGAGAAGGCAATGGCAACCCACTCCAGTACTCTTACCTGGAAAATCCCATGGACGGAGGAGCCTGGTAGGCTGCGGTCCGTGGGGTCGCTAAGAGTCGGACACCACTGAGCGATTTCACTTTCCCTTTTCACTTTCATGCATTGGAGAAGGAAATGGCAACCCACTCCAGTGTTCTTGGCCTGAAGAATCCCAGGAATGGGGGAGCCTGGTGGGCTGCAGTCTACGGGGTCGCACAGAGTTGGACACGACTGAAGTGACTTAGCAGCAGCAGCAGCAGCATACAAGTTTAAAGTATCCATTTGACATCCAAATAAAGATGTCAAATATATAGGGTTTTTCATATTCTTTTCCATTATGGTTTATTATAGGATGTTGAATACAGTTCCCTGTGCTATATAATAGGATCTTGCTGTTATCCACTTTATATGTAATAGTTTGCATCTGCTAGTTCCAAACTCCCAATCCAACTCTTCCCCACCCCCTCTTCCCCTTGGCACCACAAGTCTGTTTTCTATATCTGTGAGTCTGTTTCTGTTTCATAGTTAATTTGTGTCCTATTTTAAATTCCACATTGAAGTGATGTCATATAGTATTTGTCTTTCTCTTTCTGACATATTTAGCCAAGTATAACAATCTTTAGGTCCATCCATGTTACTGTAAAAGGAACTATTTCATTCTTTTGTTTAGGTAAGTAATATTCATCTTCTTATCCATTCATCTATCAATGGACATTTAGGTTGTTTCCATATTTTGGCTATTGCAAATAGTGCTGTTTTGAAGATAGGGATGCATGTGTCTTTTTATATTTTGTCCAGATACATGCCCAGGAGTAGGATTGCTGAATCATGTGGCAACTGCATTTAAAGTTTTTTGAGGAACTTTTATACTGTTTTCCATAGTGGCTGTACCAACCTACGTTTCCATCACCAGTACAGAAAGGTTCCCTTTTCTCCACACCTTCTCTGGAATTTGTTATTTTTAAACTTTTTAATGGTGGTCATTATGACCAGTGTGAGGTGGTACTTCCTTGTAATTTTGATTTGCATTTCTCTAATAATTAGCAATGAGTATTTTTTTTTTTCATGTGCCTATTGGCCATGTGTATGCCTTCTTTGAAGAAATGTCTGTTGAAGTCTTCAGCCCATTTTTTGACTGGGTAGTTTTTTTGGTCATTGTTGTTATTGAGTTGTATGAGCAGTTGGATATCAAAGAAACAGTTTTATTCTCTGTTTGAGAAAGGGGAGTTTGGAGTTAGAGAGTAAATTCTTAGCAAGCAATATAAATTTGGAAAAAGTTAGAATATCATGGACAAAACTAAAAGGATGTGATTGTATATAGAGAAGAAAATAGAAGGTCAAGAAGAGGAGGGACTGGTAAAAAGTAGCAATTAGACAGGAAAGAAATCAAGAGTGTGGTGTCCAGAAAGCCAGAAACAGAAGTATATTAAGGAGTACACAGTGATCAACATTGTTAAACACTGCTATGAGGTCACATAAAATGAGAACAGAATTAACCATAAGGATGTAGCAACATACAAATCATCGGTGTCCTTCCCAAGAGCACTTTCACTGGAGTAGTAGAAGTGAAGGCCTAATTAAAATAGCATAACAGAGAATAGGAAGAAAGAAGTACCAGTTTATAACCCCAGCAATGATATATGAGATCCTACATAGAACAACAGAAACAGCCATATCATTTACCAGGTCTCACTCAATGATAACCATTCTCTATTTATATTATCTTCCTCATTTAGTCAGCAGCTCTTCCATTAATATCATCTGCTGTGTTTTGTGACTCATTTATAAATTTCTTCCCTGAACTCTATACTCACTCACTTAGCTTCTCTTATGAATACTGTTGAAATGCATCCTGTGGGCTTCCTGCCTCATCCCATCCAACCCCAAACACAATAACTGTAGCTTTTCTAAACCAAATCTTACATTTTATAGATTCTTTGGTCCCCTACATACCTCACGCTCACAATTTTAAATGGAAATTTTTGTTTCCTCTTATCAACTTATTTAAGATTGAGCAACTTTAAATTATTTTGAAAATTGCCAGCAGCCTTAAAAAGAATAAATAACATTTATTGAACATCTCTGGGCATAAGTTGTGGAATTTCTGACTTTGACAGAAAAGAGTAAGAAAAATTGCATAATATGTTATACAGGAGAGTAAAGTTCCTGAAACTCCTCAGAAGTGAGAACAACATACAAATCAAATCAAGATAAGATGTCAGGGGCATGCCAATTAGTACTTTTGATATAGTAGAACAAAGAAAAAATAATGATAATGACAAAGTGAGCTAAGAATGGAGGCTGATGAATGTTTGTGTGAGAAGTCTGAAGGTATTATTGACTAATATTGATAAGCCTTCTTCCCAGTATCATGTCCCATCAGGGTTAAATTTCCATAAAAGCAATCAGTAAACTGAAGTAGCAAGCTATTTGTTAATTTATTTTTTTATTAATCAGTGAGACCTGAATGTGCTCCATACTGAAATTTCAGAATCTCTTGATATATTGGGTTGCCATGACCTTGGGTTATTACTATTAGGACAATCATGGAAATTAGAAAATACCACTCTTAAAACCCTGATTATAGGATAAAGTCAAGTCATTACTCCTTTAGCAAAATGAAAATCCTTCACATACAGTAGCTTCCTTTTCTTTTTAGTTACTCTCCTGAGTACTCTGTGTCACCAGTGTCCGTAAAGAAACAGTACATTCACACAGGTAATTATGAAGAGTTTAATAAAAGGGTCAAATATATGTTAGGTATCATAGTGAGAACAATTCAATAAAATAATTAGCAGAAATACTATAATAAAAACACTAATAAAAGTTTGTAGTTGGTTTATGAAGGATTTTATGTTTGAAACAATCTGCCCAATTGAGACACAAACCCAGTTCAGGGCAAGTTATAAATACCCAAATCAAATGCAAATACTCTGAGGTGACGATGTACAATGCAAATTAAAAATGAGTAATAGACTTAATAAAATTATCCAGATCTATAAATTAGTCTCAACATTTTAATAGCCATATGCCTGTCTTTGGCAACCTCCTTAATATTACTGTATAATTGGTTCTATAGAAAAGTGCATCAGTTAATATTAGTGGACATAGCTTTTTTTGTTTTTGATAAAAAAAGAAATAGGAATAAGACTGTTTGTTTTGCCAACCAAGGTTGGCCTTGTAAAATCTGGGCCCTATAATTTAGTATCACTTGATAAAGGACAGCTCCTGACTGATTAGAAAGGAAGCAATACTTCTGCAGTAAACCAAAGTGCTTTCATTCATATTATTGCACTAAATAGGCCTTAGAGGTCAGCGGGGCAGAGAATGTTATGATCCCTGTTTCAGAGCTGAGAGATCATAGAGTCAGTGTTTGCAACCAGTTCAGTATCCCACAGATTATTTATAGAAGAGCTAGAATGTGAATTTAAGTCTCCTAAAATCAGACTCCAGAAGTCTTTAATGCAGTTCAGTTTAATCCAGTCAAGCAGCTGTGAGTACTAGGTACTGATTGATGTGCATTCAAAGTCAGATGAAAAGGAGTTCTGTCCTTTAGGAATTTATAACATGGCTTGAGAAAAGAAACCTACAAATTTATAACATAATGCAGAAACTCATTCTGAGACTTATACATTTTTTTAAAATATAAAGCCCTATATATAGAAACAACAAAACCTTGTGATTATTATGTATAGAGAGGGATTGCATGCAATAAACACTGTGTAGTAAACCCTTTCTAAATTGGTTTTCTCAAATTCATTGCCAAGTTTTTCCCCAAATAGTTTATTAAACACTGATTAAAACATTTGTCAGCCCTTCCTCTGATGTGTTAAAGTTATAAGTGCATGCATGAAATGGTTTTATACAAATTTAGCGTATAATTATTCCTGTTACTTGGTTGAAGTTACTGTACTTAATTGAAAACTAGATGGAATTCAGGAATATTCCTATAACATGGTAAAATTACCTTTAATATTTTAATCCTTAAATATCTGTCATTATGCTTTTCAGGGCATTCTGTGGCATAAAGGTACACTCCTATGTCTTAAACATATACCCATTCAGAATGTGCAAATATTTTAAATACTAAAGTACTCAAGGAAATTGTAGTCATTTTGTTCCCTCCTTCACCTCACAAGGGCTTTCCTAGTGGCTTAGCTGGTAAAGAATCTGCCTGCAGTGCAGGAGACCTGGGTTCGATTCCTGGGTTGGGAAGATCTCCTAGAGAAGGGAATGGCTACCCACTGCAGTATTCTGGCCTGGAGAATTCCAGAGGTTCTATAGTCCATGCAGTTGCAAAGAGTTGGATAGGACTGAGTAGCTTTCACTTTCACCTCGCAAAATGCTGATTATTTGGTATATTATAGTATGCCTTGGAAAAAGTATGAATGTATGTTGTAATTTTTTTCTAATGGTCATGAAAATTTGAGGGAAATGCAGAAATAAAGTTGAAAATTGTATTTTTCCTGAAGCTTCACCACTAGCTTTACCTTGATCAACAGTGCAACTGTGCAAAAGGAATAGAAATATGAAGTAAATTTATGTTAGTTATGTTGAATGAAAAACTATATGCTGAAAAAAAAATAAGTGCAATGATAACATTTATTGATTGTTTACCATCAACAACACAAAGTGTTTGCTAAAGGTGTCACACATATAATCTCATATTTTACTTGTAGTTATTAACTGTTTTCTCTATTTTATAGTTAAGGAAACTGGGTTTTACATAATTTAATAATATACCCAATATATGCAGTGGATATGAGATGAAAACTCACAATTTTCTAATTTTAGTACCTAATTTTTATGCTTTGATTTCACCACCTTAGTATCAGGGTAATTATCTTTAACACTAGAAAAAAAAATTTAAGTAGAGTTTTTCTTTCCTTAAAATTCTAGAACTAATAATATGAAGTAATTGATGATACCCAAAATAATTTTTTCTTGCCATCTGTTTCTTGGATAATTTTTGGCTAGTAGACATCATTTTATGTTATTTTACTATTTTAAAAATAATAATAGTATGTCCAGGCCTAGTTTAAAAATATTATTTTCTTATGAATCCCTAGCAGTTTTTTCCTCTGACAGAATTTGTTTTTCTTTTGATCATACCTTAAAGAAAAGATGTGTTATCCACAAAGTATTGCTGAAATGAATGAGGAAAATAGTTAACCCAAAAAATTATATTTAAAAATTAAGTTCCTTTTCCAAATTATCATAAATTTTTTTATGGATAAGGTATGCTTATGTCTGTTTCATTACTCCATAAAAAAATTCCTGAAAACCTCACTGATAAATGACTAACCTTGAAAGACATTAAAATTTAAGGAGAATTTCAGCTAAAGTTTTCAAATTCTTTAAACATACAAATAAAACATTGTAAAAGCAAAAATACACTTTTTTTTTCTTTTACTAATCTAGGAAATGCAAAGACATGAAAGCAAAACAACATGGTTGGGATTCTTAAATGAAAGTAATGAATCATGCCAGCACTAATAAGACAAAAGATCTTACAATATTTTTGCATCTTTTTATTGATGAAAGCAATTACTTGGCTTTGCCATGTGTGATCTGCTCATTTTTTAAAATCTGCATGATTTTTTAACTCTTCCTTAGTTTCAAAATTATAGCTTCAAAGAAAGCACTGTTCTGTAAATTCCTATGGCAAAGTAGGATTTATGAAATCTTATGAAACTTGAAGATGGTGGGCAAAAGAAGGGAAACAAGGCTTACTGGCATTGTGCTCAAATCCTTAAAATCATTTATCAATTTGCATTAAGCATTATTTTCACCATTCTGGAGATAAGGAAATGAAGGCCAGAGAAAGATCAACTAGAACAATTCAGCAACTATACTTCTTCCTTAAAAAGAAGAGAAAGCAGCATGGTGTCCACTAGTAGTAGGCACACTTGTAATTTCTGGAATTTGCTTTCAAAATTCAAGCCTTGAATATATTCTTGAAACCATTGACTAGTATTCTTCTTAACTTTTAAACTTGGATTCTTAACCACAAGCTCCTAACTTAATTTTTTTTAATACTCTACCAGTCTCTGTCATTATTGGATAAATATAGTCATGATTATGTATTAATTTTACTACACTAATTTTCAAACTATATTAGGAAGTATTGGGCTTCCCCGGTGGCTCAGTGGTAAAGAGTCTGCCTGCAATGCAGGTGACTCAGGAGACAGGGATTCAATCCCTGGGTCAGGAAGACCTACTGGAGGAGGGCATGGCAACCCACTCCAGTTTTCTTGCTGGGAAAATCCCATGGACAGAGGAGCCTGGAAGGATATCCAAGAGGTTTCAGAGAGCCGGATATGATGGAAGCGACTGAGCACACAAACACAGACTTAAATTGCATTCATTATATTGTGAAGAAACTAAGTATTTAAACAGTTTTGCAGTTGGCCTTTTGTTTCTGATGTCAGAAGGTGTGCAAAGAATATTCCTGCAGGAATTCTACCACAAGCACTACATATTTCTAGAACGCAGTACTCTCTTATGTTACTCACCGTTCCTCTCAGTTAGCAACAACACTTATGTTTCCGTGACTTGCGTACTTTCATGGGAACAACAACAAAAAATAATTTTACTGGATGATTTGAACTTAACAAATGATCTGATCAGCAACAAGAAAGTGTGTTCTCTTTTGTAGAAGGTGTATTAAACATTTGTTTCCATCTTAACACATAAGATTTTAAAAGGTATCTCTATTTTCTCTTATTCTATATACATTTTCTGCAGTTTCTCACACATGAAACATTCAACTAATTGTTAATACAATTCAATTTAATATCAGTAACTAATTATCAGGATGCTTTGAAAATGATTTACCATTTTTAAAGATGTTTTTATGTTATTTTGAATAAATAGTGGCAGTTTTATTCATTACTATGGCAACCTGAAATTCTATTTAAAACTGTGACATTCCATTTTCTCAGAAGGCATTTTAATTAAAACATACTCAAGTGTTTACTGAAATGAATATCTAATCTCACCATCATAGCAGGGGAGCATATACTATTGCTATGACTGATAATATAAGGAGTACCTATCACTGAAAATGAATTGAATTTGGAAAAATGTCTTTTTCTACCCGATTAACTTTCTTGTTAATGAGGTTTGCTTAGTTTTACTACTGCTACCTATAGTTTAGTACTCTTATGCTTTTGACTTACTGAATCTATTGAACTTGCTGTAATTTGAATACCAGATACTATTTCATATTTCTTCTCCTTCACTCTGAGTCTTACAAGTCCATAATGTAAACAAACATCTTTTATTTTCAGCACTCAACTCAGATAGTCTTCCTTAAAGTTTTTAAACCATTTTCTCCCTTTAGGAAGCATTGCCCATTCCTCTAAGTATCCCTAGTGTTTTCTATATAGGTCATGAGTATGTTTTACATACATACTTAATTCTGTTTCCTCTTCACTGAGCTGGTATGTCTCAAGGGCAGAGCTACATTTGTTTCCCAGCATCTAGTTCTAGCACTCAAAATAATGGACTCTTGATAATAGAATTAATGCCTAATGTATAAGTGCATGCAAGAATGGATGAAAATCAACCGAATTACAGATGGCAATAGTTTATAAAGGCACATATTTGAAAGATCTCTTGAAAAGATAAGAATAAATATGATTCATGTAAAGTTTTCACTGTGTCTCAACTAAACTATCCTCTTGAGTTGTCTCCTCATTGTAATTTTTTTTTAAAAAAATTGTTCCTGTGCAGTTTAGAATATAGAGAAAAGACTAGTTACAGAACAGCATGTATATCATAATATTATATAATATGCTATATATGGAAACAGTGTGTGTGTTTGTGTGTCTCTATTTAGAGATCTTGAAAGTGTTCATTAAAGTATTAGAGTGGTCACACAAGGGTGCTAAAATTTTGTCATTTTTTGTTTCAACTTTTAAAGTTTATTTGAACTGCTAGGTTGATCACATGAACTTATTTTGAAATCTATTTCCTAAAGGAAAATATGTTATTCATAGTAAATGAAAAGATAATAGTAATATGCCTACGTATGCTGGAATTGAATAATTCAAAATGATAATGGTATTTTGCCAATATCCGTTGGATTATAAAAAAAGAGTATTCCAGAAAATCATCTACTTCTGCTTCATTGACTACACTAAAGCCTTTGACTGTGTGAATCACAACAAACTGGAAAATTCTTCAAGAGATGGGTATACCAGTGAGCCTTACCTATCTCCTGAGAAACCTGTACACCCATCAAGAACCAACAGTTAGAACTGGACATGGAACAATGGACTGGTTCAAAACTGGGAAAGAAGTCTGTCAAGGCTGTGTATTTTCATCTTGTTTACGTAACTTCTATGCAGAGTACATCATGCAAAATGCTGGGCTGGATGTAATACAAGCTGGAATCAAGATTGCCGGGAGAAACATCAACAACTTCATATATGCAAATATACCACTCTAATGGCAGAAAGTGAAGAGGAATTAAAGATCTCCTTGATGAAGGTGAAAAAGGAGAGTAAAAAAGCTGGCTTAAAACTCAACATTCAGAAAATTAAGATCATGGCATCTGGTCCCATCACTTCATGGGAAATAAATGGGGAAGCAATGGAAACAGTAACAGACTTTATTCTCTTGGGCTCCAAAATCACTGCAGATGGTGACTGTAGCCACGAAATTAAAAGATGCTTGCTCCTTGGAGGAAAAGCTATGACCAACCTAGACAGCATATTAAAAAGCAGAGACATTACTTTGCTGACAAAGGTCCATATAGTCAAAGCTATGATTTTTCCAGTAGTCATATATGGATGTGAGAGTTGAACCATAAAGAAGGATTTGTGCCAAAGATTTGATGCTTTTAATCTATGGTATTGGAGAAGACTCTTGAGAGTCTCTTGGACAGCAAGGAAATCAAGCTAGTCAATCCTAAAGGAAATCAGTCCTGAATATTCACTGGAAGGATTGATGCTGAAGCCGAAGCTTCAACACTTTGGCCACATGATGCTAAGAGCCAACTCATTGGAAGAGACCCTAATGCTGGGAAAGATTGAGGGCAAGAGGTGAAGGGGGCAACAGAGAATGAGATATTTGGATTGCATCATCGACTCAATGGACATTAGTTTGAGCAAACTCTAGGAGATAGTGAAGGATAGGGAAGCCTGGCATGCTACAGTCTATGGGGTCACAGAGTCAGACATGACTTAATGACTGAACAACAACAATTTTTCTATATGAAGGAATCACAGTTGTCATTTTTCCTCTTTTTAAAATATATAATTGCCCAAGTATACATTTTTTTTTCAAAATGAGAAAATCATAAACTTTAATATTAACAACCACAAAAACCCCAGACATAAAATATCTTACACTGTTTGAAAACTCTCTAATGGGTGACCCCCAAGGTTTTTTAAAAGGGAAAAGAGTAATATCAGTTAAAAAAGGAAGTATAGCACACTAGTATTTCAAATTATTTTGTAGATTCTAACAATGAAAGCTCTAGGAGATAATGATGACAAAGGCCTGTATATAGTTAACGTTGCTTCTGCTTCACACATTATGTTTTTAAGTGACTAAGTGTACACTTGATAAACCATTGTTACAACAGTCCAACTATGTCCTAAATAGAACACTTCCCAAAAGTCAGAGCTGGTTTCATAAGAGATAATGAGGTCTTTAATTATACTCCTTATAGTAAAAATTACATATGTATCTTATCTGGTGCTGGAACAGTATATGACCCTAAAAATGATTGTTCTGAGGACATCTTCCAGCAGTAACACTGCTGAGAAGATATTCATCCTTGGATGGAATGAAGTTGAGACACAAAGTCTGTAATTTCCCACACTGACTATGATCATCAGGAGGCTAAAATTATCTCAGTGTGGATACTAGTAAAAGGAGAAGTAAATTGTCTAAGAGAAAAGATTTCCCAATTTGTGGTATGCTTGATTCTCAATGGGTAAGATGAAGCTATAAAGTCTATTAAAGATCACCAAATGTGAAAGAAGTCAAGTCACTAAAAGTCAAAGTCAGATGAAACCATGAACAAAAATATGTTTAGATGTTCAACCATAAAGATATTGAATTCCAGATATTAGAACATCTACATATCAATTATTTTTAAACAGTTAATGTCTGCACAAAAATCCCTGAATATGAGATAATTTCTTAACCTTATGAGATTATAAAAACATACTCTCCTTCTATACCGGTGGCTATTAAGATAAAATCATGAAGGACCATCCCTTGTTTTCTATGTAACTTATATGTATTAGGTTATTGTTATTACCCTATTTTTCTTTAAGAGAATGACTTCAGCACCACAACACTCATTCCTCTCTTTCCCCAATCCCCAATTGTTTCTGAAGGTCACCAATGTGTATTTTATATGATTCCAAAGACATTCTCTCAAGTTCTTTTACTTATTTCCATCTGTATGTGAAGCTCTCTTGGACATTAATAATGTTTCAGTTCTCATGGTGTCAGAGCTGTAATATGATCCTCACAGAAAGCAAAGTAAGGCTTCTGATCACTCAACATCATACTTTGTCTCCTAAGCCGAGACAACACTATATATTCCCTGTATTCTAAAATCCCTTTGAAAACATTTACCCTCGCTTGTAAATTATAGGACTCTTTTTAGAGATTTCAAAAGTAGTAAATGGAAGCATTTGAGCATAAGCCGTCTTGTGCTCTCCTTCTCCCCATCCAATTTTCCACTGCCTCCAGACACTTTTCAAAAAACTTCCTTTTTCTCTCCTACATTAACTAGTATCTTGTTCCTGATCATATTTCACTTTATTATTAAGCTTTAAACAATGATAAAGTTCAGTGTTTTTAGAAGTTTGTTTGTCAAAAGAAGTGCCTGAATAATCAGAACACCCAGTTGGTATGTCACACTGGCATATATTAGTATCAGCTGAATCATATAGCTATAGTATAAAGCTCTAGAAAAATTAGGTTTCATCTTATGGTGGCTTGAGAAGGTTGTCAATATCCTGCATGGTTTTCTTGTAATTGTTGCTGATTCAATATCTATTCTCCAGTGTGCTGTCAAAAATAAGAAGTCAGAGGTTTTTGATACTTTGATGGTAAGTGAGTTACAGTCCTAGTAAAAATGTTACAGCTTTATAGTGTCTGCAGAAGTGCAAGTCTTTATTAGCTGGATCAAGTTTACAGTTTTATATATTCTGTAGAAACAAAAGGCTAACACTCAAAATGGCCATTAGCCTTTTATTCATGGCCAGTCTATTGTGTGATAAAATAACTTTTCAATTCTGAGCATCATGGTGACTGATAAAGTTCTTTAATGACTGGATGTCAGCTGGCATGAACAGTCTGACATAGGCTCTTGCCATAGTCACATTAATTTATGTTATAAGCAATTGTGGAAAGTAGATATTTAAGATTAAAATATCATCCTAAACAAAGAAGAGTAGAGAGACAATACATCCATGTACTTTATTTCTAAGACAATTTCATCATATCTTTTTTGGACTAAAACCATATCATTTGCTACAAAGGCAAAATTGCAAATGCCAAAGGGTTGTGTGTGTGTGGGGGGGGGTGTAAATGTATATAAACATACTTGCATACACTAAGAGTTTGAAACAGTCCTTGGGAACAAACACATTTCTGTATATATGCAAACTGATTGGGAGGAAGGCAGGAAATAGAAGCAAATTTCTCATATTTCAGCATTTCAAATGTCCTTATATAAACTCAATTAGGATACCCACTTACCCTTGATGCCTTCATTTTTCTTCCTCTTTACTAAGTTAAATTAACTCCATTATCACCCAAATGTATCCAGTACCACAATTATACAAGCATGTAGAAAAAAGATGACATAACACATTTTTCCATTTATACTACTTGCTCATTTATATCTCAGCAACCAAAAATTGGCTTAAGCCTAGAAGCCAATGGAATATTTTAATATAAGGGTTAGGAAAATGAGTAAGAGAATGAATGAAAGAGATTGCAAGTGGTAACTGGAAAATGTATGAATACATACAGTCCTAGCACCTTTGCCATAATTTTCAAAGTATAAATACTGGGACAGTAGAATATTCTTCTTTTTGCCATTCATAAATCTTTAAAAGAGGAATTGAAAATATTATCACCTCTGTTATTCAATTTGAAACCAGCAGCAGTAAGACTTTTAATAAATTATGTCCTCTGCAAAATTCTGCTCATATCAAATATTACAGAACAAACTTATAACATGACCCCTAATATACAGAGATTGGGCTACTTATATGCCATCAAGACCATGCACACCGAGTCTAGAAGTTGAGAGACGTTGGCACTGATTTAATCAGAGCATTTCATAACTGCTTTTGCAAATGACATTCTTTATAGCATTTTAAAATTTACAAGTATATTAATATATATTTAAATTCTTGAATTCTCAGTAGGAGATAAATAAAAATACTTTTCTCTGTTGAACCAATTAAGAAAACAGGGATACGAAGACCTAAATAACTTGCCAGTTGCATGTAGGTAGTAAGTGGGAATTAAAATTCAGATTCTCTTAATTTCAAGTTGCATATTTTTTTCTGTATGAAGTATTATTTTATAATTACAGAATAGTTTTTAGCCATGAAGATAAAATGATTAACAGGGCCATATGAGCATTGAAACTAATTAATTCTAAGTGAGAAATTACAGGAAAAAAAACCAGACTAAGTTTAGAGGCTTAGTTCTTTCTCCCAAAGGATGCATTCCAAAAAAATAGAGGAAAGCTTAATGCAGATGGATATTAGAATATATTTATTATTATTAATTTTAAAATTAATACATAGTACATTATTTATGGAAAATATATGATTTATTGGATTTGTTTTAAAATGTTTATGCCAAAAAAGTATATGTCAGGAAAATAGATGAAATTGAATGTTTATATACTTTAATTGGTGTTGGCAAATGGATATAGGGGAATTTATTAATCTACTTGATGAATGTTTGGAAATTGTGCATAATAAATGTCTTAAAACTCAAAGTAGTACAAATCTACTTTGTCAGTGAATTTGAAGACTTAGGTAATACAGGCAATTTTTCCTAGAACATATCTTATCAAACATCACTTTTAAAAAATAAAAATCTCAACTGATATATGACTATTAAAGAAATGGAATCAATCATCTAAAAACTGCACACAGACATACCTAAACCTACTGATCTCAAGTATTTTTTCAGGTGAAGCCTATTTTCAAGAAACAAGATAATTTCAATTACATGTAAATCCTTTCAAAGCATCATAATGTGAGTATACTTTTGAATTCACTTTATGAAGTTAATACATCATTGATCTGCAAATCAGAAAAGGGCAATAGGGGGAAAGAAATTTATAGACTAATCTCATATATTATCACAGATGAAAACTTCTCAATAAAATCGCAGCAAACCCTTAATACAAGTAATCAAAAAGCTTAATACGAGAAATATCTCCATGTGCTTTGTATTAGTCATAAGAGGAAAATATAATAATTTTAATTTTAAAATGAATAAAAATAATTAAACATGATTAAATATGCATTTATAGTAAAATAAGAATAATAGTCATAATTATAATAATAAATCCTCAGGAAACTAGGAATAGAAGACAATCCCTTCCTTAATCTGACAAATGTTTCAATACAAACCTATGACAAATAATCATACCCAATGGTGAAATATTAAGATGGTCCCTTTTATACAAAAAAACAACAGTGTAGGACTTTCCTGGTGGCCCAGTGGTTAGGAATGCACCTGCCAATGCAGGGGACATGGGTTCAGTCCCTATTCCAGGAAGATCCCACATGGTGAGGGACGACTAAGCCGGGGGCCACAACTACGGAAGCCCGCACACCCTGGAGCATGTGCTCTGCAACAAGAGAAGTTACCACAATTAAAAGCCTGTGCACTGCAACTGGAGAGTCGCCTGCATGCAGCAACAAAGACCCAAAGCAGCCAAAAATAAAATGAATTAATCAAAAAACAGAAGTGTAGCATAACACATGTTTACTAAATATTTTTCGGGAAATCCTAAGCAAATACTGTAGAAAAGGAGTCATTTTATGATCACTAGCAGGATAAGTACAAACACTCTACATCCTAGACAGTATGATTGCCCAACTAGAACATTCACACAAATCTACAAGTTATCATACTTCCGTTCAGTTCAGTCGCTCAGTGGTGTCCGAATCTTTGTGACCCCATGGACTGCAGCACACCAGGCTTAACGATAGAATTTACAGTGCACTACACAGACGTTCAAGATGGGAATACCAGACCATCTGACCTGTCTCTTGAGAAACCTGTATGCAGGTCAGGAAGCAACAGTTAGAACTGGACACGGAACAACAGACCGGTTCCAAATAGGAAAAGGAGTACGTCAAGGCTGTGTATTGTCACCCTGCTTATTTAACTTATATGCAGAGTACATCATGAGAAACGCTGGGCTGGAAGAAACACAAGCTGGAATCAAGATTGCTGGGAGAAATATCAATAACCTCAGATATGCAGATGACACCACCCTGATGGCAGAAAGTGAAGAAGAACTAAAGAGCCTCTTGATGAAAGTGAAAGAGGAGAGTGAAAAAGTTGGCTTAAAGCTCAATGTTCAGAAAACTAAGATCATGACATCTGGTTCCATCACTTCATGGAAAATAGATGGGGAAACAGTGGAAACAGTGTCAGAAGAACTAAAGAGCCTCTTGATGAAAGTGAAAGAGGAGAGTGAAAAAGTTGGCTTAAAGATCAACGTTCAGAAAACTAAGATCATGGCATCTGGTCCCATCACTTCATGGGAAATAGATGGGGAAACAGTGGAAACAGTGTCAGACTTTTTTTGGGCTCCAAAATCACTGCTGATGGTGATTACAGCCATGAAATTAAAAGACGCTTACTCCTTGGAAGGAAGGTTATGGCCAACCTAGATAGCATATTTAAAAGCAGAGACATTACTTTGCCAACAAAGGTCCGTCTAGTCAAGGCTATGGTTTTTCCAGTAGTCATGTATGGATGTGAGAGTTGGACAGTGAAGAAAGCTGAGCACTGCAGAATTGATGGTTTTGAACTGTGGTGTTGGAGAAGACTCTTGAGAGTCCCTTGGACTGCAAGGAGATCCAATCAATCCATCCTAAAGGGGATCAATCCTGGGTGTTCAGTGGAAGGACTGATGTTGAAGCTGAAGCTCCAATACTTTGGCCACCTAATGTGAAGAGTTGACTCATTGGAAAAGACCCTAATGCTGGGAAGGATTGGGGGCAGGAGGAGAAGGGGATGACAGAGGATGAGATGGTTGGATGGCATCACTGACTCGATGGACATGGGTTTGGGTAGACTCCGGGAGTTGGTGATGGACAGAGAGGCCTGGCGTGCTGCAATTCATGGGGTCACAAAGAGTCGGACACAACTGAGCGACTAAACTTAACACAGGCGTTGGAGGTCAGTGATTATTGCTTCCCTTTACTGATACTTGGGCTTCACAGGTAGCACTAGTGGTAAAGAACCCTCCTGCCAATGCATGACTTAAGAGACACAGGTTTGACCCCTGAGCGGGGGAGAAGATCCCTTAGAGGGGGAAAGGGCAACCCACTGCAGTATTGGTGCTGGAGAATCCCATGGGCAGAGCAGCCTGGTGGGCTACAGCTCATGGGGTCGCAAAGAGTCAGACACGACTGAAGCGACTTGGCACACATGCACAATTTAGTCAAATGATAGGCAAACTACACAGCCTGTAGAGAAAATCTATTTTGCTGCCTGTTTTTTTAAGAACCGTGAGCTAAAAATGATTTTAAATGTAAAAAATTTCTTAGCTGTTTGTTGAGAATAATTGCTGGATTTTGCTCCTTGGTCTACAAAGTTAAAATATTCACTGACCAAACTTTTATAGAAAGAATTTGCTAATCCCTGACTTAGATCTCTAAACAAAATCTAATCACAGACACAAACAATTAGAAAATGTAATTTATAAACGTCATTTCCAAAAGTTAATGTATAGGATAAGGCTAATATATTGAAAATAATGTTAAGATACTTGTAGAGAAAATTGTAAAACTGTGTTTAAGGCATTAAGATTAGCATGCAAAAAATGTAAAGAAATTCTACTGATCAATTTTTAAATGTCAAATATTCCCATAGAAAAAATAGACAAAAACACAGAAAACACAAATGTCCTATAAACTGTGTATCAATAGCAATTAGGGAGTTACATATTAAGACCATAAGGAGAAACCATTTCAGGTTGGTAAAATTTATGTGTGACACTGTCCAGTATTAATGAGGATGTAGATCAAGTAACATTCTAATATTTTGGTTCAATCTCTGTGGAGAAAAATTTGACACTTTCTACTGATGTTAAAGATATGTATAACCAATATCCCAGCAATTTCATCACTGGAAATTTGCTCTAGATAAACTCATGTTTGTTTGTAAAAGAAGATGAATTTGTAGTAGAACATAAGCTTCAGGAGGACAGCCAATTCATTTTCCTCTTATATTTTTGATGCTCGATGAATATTTCTTTAATGAAAGATAAATGAATGAAATATAATCAGATACGAACTAAATATCCACCAACAGTACAATGGATTCTTTCTGATACACACATAAAAATCCATGCAAAAGGAAAAATAAATGATCTAGAGCTACATGAACCAACAGAATGAGTCCTAAAGGCATAATACAGAAGAAAAATAAGTTATAGAAGGATACATACAGCATAAATATAAAATACAAAATGTAAAAATGATACTATGTATTTTTAAAGATAGAAACATAGAAACATTGTACAAATGTAAAGACATTTATGAACCTGGTTTTCTCTGAGGTTTAAGAAAGAAGGTTAGGTTAGGGAGGAGCACAGAATGAACATCTGAAGGTATTTTTAATGCTTTATATTTTGTTCTGGGTAATTAGTATATAAGTATTAATCATATTATTTTTTAAACTTTTTCCTACCTCTAACATAGTTATTAAAAATAAAAATAATAGTAGTTAAGTATTATGGGAACAAAGAAGACGGTTTATTAAAAAATTGAACCACAATATTTGTTTAGCAGAAGATGAAATGCAAACACAGACGGCCTTTTTTTCTTTTTTGCTATGTTCTCTGCCCTGAGAATATGGAAATCAACTTTGGTTGTGAAATATGAGTTTGTGAAACTAAATATTAGTTTAATCATAAAGAGTCTTGAATGTCAAGTTTAAAAGTTTAAACCAATTTCCGAAAACACTACATTTTCTAGCAAGATAATGACACGCTCAGAAAAGTGTTTCAGGGTAATATGCTGAGCAGCTAAGTTTATAATAAACAGGAAAACAATATGGAGACCATTAACATAGTCTAAATACAATATTATGACAATCTGAACATACACCTAAAAAATAAAGAAATGAAGAAAACAGAAAAGCTAAAAATGAGTCGAAGCTTTTGCACCAAATTGAAGGGTTAACTAATAAAATGACAGCATTCTTTGGATAGGGGGCAGTCTTCCTGAAGAGTTCACGCTGCAATTTTTTTTTTTTTTTAATCATGAGTTGGTTATTTCATTGCTAAGTTTTAGTTTACCTGGTTTATAGAAAACAGGCTAGATCTGGGTAGCTGTCATAATTGAGGAGTATATCACAAAGAACAACTCTACCTAGACTTTTATTTTCACTTTAGTAGATAGCTTAAAATGTTAGCTAATTATATGAGAAAAATCCTTCCATAAGCTTTACATTTGATTCTCTCAAATGTCCTATGAGGTGGTAATATCAGTTTGTTAGGAGTGCCTTAACAAAATACCACAAACTGGGTGGTTTAAACAACAGAAATGCATTGTCTCACAGTTCTGAAGGGTAGAAGTCTGGAGTCAAAATATCCCAGGCTTGGTTTCTTCTGATGGCTAAAGGGAGAATCTGTTCCATGTCTGCCTCCTGGCTTCCAGGGTTTGTTGGCACTCTCTACCGTTCCTTGGCCTGAGGATCTGTGCCTCCATCTCGCTGTATTATTCTTCCTTTGTCCACGTCTGCGTCCAGATTTTCCCTTTTGATAAGAACACCAGTCACATTGGATTGGGAGCCCACTCTACTCCAAAATGACATCATTTAAATAATAATTAAATGATTATTACTTAATTATATGTTCAATGATAATTATATGTGCAATGATCCTATTTCCAAATAGGGTGCTATTCTGAGATACTAGGGGCTGTGACATCAATATTTAAATATTTGAGGGACACAATTCAAGCCATAACAGGTAAATACTGATTTGTTTTAAATTTTTATAGATGACTAAACTGAGGAAGAGAAGGGTGAAGTTTATCGATAAAAATCACCCAGGTAGAATATGGTGGAATATGATGGAGGCCAAGTTTGCGGTCAAGCTGTCTGACTTCACACGCCATTTTTTAATTTAGAAGCTAGAATGAATAAAAGAATTTCCTTTGTTAGGAGGTTGTCTTAGTATATACTAGATATACTAAGACTCAGATTTTATGTAAACATTATAAATTTGTCCTGAAGAGTGTAAATAAAACGTATGAACAATAGATACCAAAGGGTGAGGAATGAAGAAATGGATACAAACACAGAAACCTAGCTCTCTCTCCAGAAGACTCAGTTGTCAACCAATCATTTCCCCCAGGCTTCTTCTGAGTCTACTGACTTCTTCACAAGTGATTAAAGTCAATGGGAATATTGCAGATGGGGATGTGAGAAACAGTTAAGTCTTGAAAGAATTAAAGACGTTGGAAGCTGGTCTCTGTATAACTGAGTTTCCTTTAACTATAAAATCCTATCCTTGTATATCAAAATGTAGCTAATTCTAAAGGTCTGTTCTAAATTTCCACCCCTATTTCAAGCCCCTATTGTTTCCCATTTAAAGATTCTTCCAAATTTTTGTTTCTAGATAAGCCTGTGAGTCACATCCTTGCTGCTGTGTCAGACTCTATCCATGCTGTTTTCTTAGAAGAAACTCCAGTACATAAAATTGTTCAAGGCGTATATAACTTCTGAGACTCGTGGACTATTTTGCAATTGTCCTCAAGTTCCATCAACAAGGTCTCAGTATGAAATGTGCTATCTGGTTTCAATACCCTTTTACAGTCTTATCTCTCATCAAAGTTATTTTTCAATCATGAGTTTGTTTATTGGCTCCCTGAACCTACTTAATGAGCTTTTTCTATATCCCTGTGACATCTGATAATATCATAGTCTTCTAACTCCAATTCACGGTTATTACGTTTGGGGGGAAACTCTCTGATTCTCATAGTAATATTAATTTATCCTTCACCTGTGCTCCCTCTTGGTGAAGGGAATGGCAAACCAGTTTAGTATTGTTGCCTTGAGAGCCCCACGAACAGTATGTAAAACCAAAAAGTTAGGACACTGAAAGATGAACTCCCCGGGTCAATAGGTGCCCAATATGCTACTGGAGATCCGTGGAGAAATAACTCCAGAAAGAATGAAGAGACAGAGCCCAAGCAAAAACAACACCCAGTTGTGGATGTGACTGGTGATGGAAGTAAAGTCTGATGCTGTAAAGAGCAATATTGCATAGAAACCTGGAATGATAGGTCCAGGAATCAAGGCAAATTGCAAGTGGTCAAACGGGAGATGGCAAGAGTGAACATCGACATTTTAGGAATCAACAAACTAAAATGGACTGGAATGGGTGAATTTAACTCAGATGACCATTATATCTACTACTGTGGGCAAGAATCCCTTAGAAGAAATGGAGTTGCCATCATAGTCAACAAAAGAGTCTGAAATACATTACTTGGATGCAATCTCAAAAATGACAGAATGATCTCTGTTCATTTCCAAGGCAAACCATTCAGTATCACAGTAATCCAAGTCTGTGCCCACCAGTAATGCTGAAGAGACTGAAGTTGAATGGTTCTATTAAGACTTACAAGACATTCTAGAACTAACACTCAAAAAAGATGTCCTTTTCATTATAGGGGACTGAAATGCAAAAATAGGAAGTCAAGAAATACCTGTAGTAACAGGAAAATTTGGCCTTGGAGTACAGAATGAAGCAGGGCAAACGCTAGTGGAGTTTTGCCAAGAGAACGCACTGGTTACAGCAAATAAGCTCTTCCAACAACACAAGAGTCTCTACACATGGACATCACCAGATGGTCAATACCGAATTCAGATTGATTATATGCTTTGCAGCCAAAGATGGAGAAGCTCTATACAGTCAGCAAAAACAAGACTGGGAGCTGACTGTGGTTCAGATCATGAGCTCATTATTGCAAAATTCAGACTGAAATTTAAGAAAGCAGGGAGAACCTCTAGACTTTTCAGGTATGACCTAAATCAAATCCCTTATGATTATTCAGTGGAAGTGAGAAAGAGATTCGAGGGATTAGATCTGATAGACAGAGTGCCCGAAGAACTATGGATGTAGATTTGTGACATTGTACAGGAGGCAGGATCAAGTCCATCCCCAAGAAACAGAAATGCAAAAAGGCAAAATGGCTGTCTGAGGAGGCCTTACAAACAGCTGTGAAAAGAAGAGAAGAAAAAGGCAAAGAACAAAAGGAAAGATATATCCATATGAATGCAGAGTTCCAAACAATAGCAAGGAACGATAAGAAAGCCTTGCTCAGTGATCAATGGAAAGAAATAGAGGAAAATAATAGGATGGGAAAGACTAGAGATATCTTCAAGAAAATTAGAGATACCAAGGGAACATTTCATGCAAAGATGGGCTTGATAAAGGACAGAAATGGTATGGGCCTAACAGAAGCAGAAGATATTAAGAAGAGGTGGCAAGAATACACAGAACTATACAAGAAAGATCTTCACAACCCATATAATCATGATGGTGTGATCACTCACCTAGAGCCAGACATGCTGGGATATGAAGTCAAATGGGCCCTAGGAAGCATCACTATGAACAAAGCTAGTGGAAGTGATGGAATTCAAGTTGAGCTATTTTAATCCTGAAAGATGATGCTGTGAAAGTGCTGCGCTCAACATGCCAGCAAATCTGGAAAAGTCAGCAGTGGCCACAGGACTGGAAAAGGTCAGTTTTCATTCCAATCCCAAAGAAAGGCAATGCCAAAGAATGCTCAAGCTACTGCACAATTGCACTCATCTCACATGCTAGCAAAGTAATGCTCAAAATTCTCCAAGCCAGGCTTCAAAAATACATGAACCGTGAACTTCCAGATGTTCAAACTGGATTTAGAAAAAGCAGAGGAACCAGAGATCAAATTGCCAACATCCATCAGATAATCAAAAAAACAAGAGAGTTCCAGAAAAACATCTACTTTTGCTTTATTGACTATGCCAAAGCCTTTGACTGTGTGGATCACAACGAACTATGGAAAATTCTTCAAGAGATGGGAATACCAGACCATCTGACCTGCTTCCTGAGAAATATGTATGCAGGTTGAGAAGCAAAAGTTAGAATGGGACATGGAACAACAGACTGGTTCCAAATCAGGAAAGGAGTGCGTCAAGGCTGTATATTGTCACCCTGCCTATTTAACTTACATGTAGAGTACATCATGAGAAATGCTGGGCTAGATGAAGCATAATCTGGAATCAAGATTGCTGGGAGAAATATCAATAACCTCAGATATGCAGATGACACCACCCTTATGGCAGAAATTAAAGAAAAACTAAAGAGCCTCTTGATAAAAGTGAAAGAGAAGAGTGAAAATGTTGGCTTAAAACTCAACATTCAGAAAACTAAGATCATGGCATCTAGTCTCATCACTTCATGGCAAATAGACGGGCAAGCAATGGAAACAGTGACAGACTTTATTTTCGGGGGCTCCAAAATCACTGCAGATGGTGACTGTAGCCATGAAATTAAAAGATGCTTGCTCTTTGGAAGAAAAGGTATGACCAACCTAGACAGCTTGTTAAAAAGCAGAGACATTACTTTGCCAACAAACGTCCGTGAAGTCAAGGCTGTGGTTTTTCCAGTAGTCATGTATGGATGTGAGAGTTGGACTGTAAAGAAAGCTGAGCGCCAAAGAATTGATGCTTTTGAACTGTGGTGTTGGAGAAGATTCTTGAGAGGCCCTTGGACTGCAAGGAGTTCTAACCAGTCTATCCTGAAGGAAATCAGTCCTGAATATTCATTGGAAGGACTGATGCTGAAGCTGAAACTCCAATACTTTGGCCACCTGATGTGAAAAACTGACTCATTAGAAAAGACCCTGATGCTGGGAAATATTGAAGGTGGGAGGAGAAGGGGATGACAGAGGATGAGATGGTTGGATGGCATCACCGACTCAATGGACATGAGTTTGGGTAAACTCCGGGAGTTGTTGATGGACATGGAGGCCTGGCCTGCTGCAGTCCATGGGGTCATGGAGAGTCGAACACTACTGAACGAATGAACTGAACAAACTTAACTGAACTGCACTTCCTCTGTACTTGCCTCAAGATCATTACAACAGTTATCAGGTTGTTCTAGTTAGCTGACTTTCTGTTTGGATAAGGTGCTAGGTCCTTATGAATGGGAATAACAATATATATAACAATAATTATATGCACTGAAGAAGGAAATGGCAACCCACTCCAGTATTCTTGCCTGGAGAATCCCAGGAATGACAGAGCCTGGTGGGCTGCCGTCTATGGTGTCACACAGAGTCGGACACGACTGAAGCGACTAAGCGACTTAGCATATATATATAATCTTCTGAGCAAGGACTAGTTTAAGTAATATATAATCAAGTAATCAGGTTTTGATAAATGTTTTTGAATGTGTAAAGAAAGCGTATACTCCGTTTCCTTAAATTAGACCTATATTCTCTGAGCCAGTTTTCATCATCTTTTACTTCAGCAAATGATTCTTATAATGGATGACTGTGGTAAATCTCAGTTCCAAAGCTACTTGAGACAAAGTTCAAAGAGTTGAATAGATTTACAGAAAGAACTATGTGGGAATTTTAAAAAAAATAGATTTAATTCACATTTCATTAATGGCTGTAGGAATGGTTGCATTACCATTTAATCATGTTTACTCAATGTAAAAAATACTAACTATGTATCTTGAAGAGAAAATAACACATTTCAGATTTTTTCTATTGAAAAGCAAGGGAAACATGAGAAGTAAAAAGCACTTCTGAGATCAATGGACCATAGAATATTAAACATATTATTGTAAATTTTTAAATCATTTAACACTTTTGAAATATCATGTAAGCCAAAGAAAACATGACTTCAAACAGGGTGTGACAAAAAGGTATCCTGTTTGCAACCTCTGTGATACATAAGTTGTGTCAAAAATACAACCCCCTTGGGGCTAGAGGCTCTAACTCCTAAGCCAACATGCCTTTCGGGGTTCAGAAAAGTTCCAAGTGAGGCATTCAAGTTGGGAATCCACTGCAGCTTCTTCTTCTTTTAAAAAAAAGATGTATATTTAAGTACGTATTTTAAAAAACTTGCAATGTACTCAAGATAGTTCAAAAGCCAACGTAAGCAGCTTTGTAATCTGCTCCTATTTGTGTTCATCTAGGTCAGGGAATTGTTACCCATTAACTTCAAAAGTAAATTAACTCTTTTATTTTCTGTGAACTGTTGTTTTATCTCTTCTCTCCGCAACCTGACCACTCAGACTTTTTGTACCTGTTGTTTTAAGTGCTTCCCTTGTGAACACTTACATATTCTCTATATCTCCCTCACTTAGAACTCTGCTCCCTACTCGGGCATTAACACACCAATCTTTGTTAACATGAGGATGAAATTATTAATCTTTTCCATGATACACAGCTGCTCTCTGCCTGAAAATTCTGTAGTTTCATAAACCAAAAAGTGTCTTTATTTATGGAAATTTGATGACATAGCAAGCACTTTGGGAAATCATTTTCTGTCAGGCAAGACTATGGACATAGCTTAAAGAAGTGATCATCAATTCAATTTCTGTAAAGTAGTCTAACAAGTAAGACACAGAGCAATGCAGATATTGTGTGGTAAACTTAAATGTGAAGGCCTCATCCTGGTAGCCCTACAGCTGCTTTATTCCTGAAGATTTTTTGTCATGCAAGATAGTAAGAATGGAGCTGAGAATCCCAAATTTCAGTTGCTACGAAATGAAACATTTTAAAATTGTTGTTTAAATACCATGTAAGCCAAAGAAAACATGACTTCAAGCAGGATGTGATAAGGGGGCATCCCCTTTGCAACCTCAGTGACATAAATTGGATCCAAATATTATGCCTCTGGGACTAGAGGCTCTAACTCCTAATACAACATGTCTTTTGTGGTTCAGAAAAGTTCCAAGTGAAGCATTCAAGTTGAGAACCCGTTGTGATTCCAGATCAGATTATCCTAGCTATTCACAAATAGGAAGTTTGAGACTTTTGGAAATGTTCAAAGTTTGTTGTAAATGGAAAAATCCAAGAAAAAAAGGCCTTTGCTTCAAAAATTTTTGAATATTAGGTGAAAAACATTTTTCAAAAAAATCAGTGAGGCATATTTAGCATGATCAACTTATCAGTTCTCCCAGCCCCTGCTTAAATTGTTATGTATAATTTTCACTTTTCCCATATGGCTATATTTTAATTGGAAATAAAAGAAATTTAATGTGTTATGTAATATTCTCAGAAGTTCTTACCAGTTTAATCATCAGTGACATTATTTCTTTTTCTTTTTTTTTTTGTAATGTAGTTGATTTGCAATGATGTATTTGTTTCTGCAAAGTGATTCAGCCTTATCTATATCTATATCTATATCTATATATATATATATATATATATATACACACACACACATTCTTCTTCCTACTCTTTTCATTATAGTTTATCACAGGATATTGAATACAGATACCTGTGCTATACAGTACAGCCATGTTGTTTATCCATTTTATATATATATATATATAGCTTGCATCTGCTAACCCCTCACCCCCCTCCCCCTTGGCAATCACAGGTCTGTTCCCTATGTCTGTTTCTGTTTCACAGATAAGTTCATTTGTGTGATATTTTAGATTCCATGGGGCTTCCCTGGTGACTCAGATGGTAATGAATCTGCCTGCAATGCAGGAGACCTGGGTTTGATCCCTGGGTCGGAAAGATTCCCTGAAAGAGGAAATGGCAACCGACTCCAGTATTCTTGCCTGGAGAATTCCATGGACAGAGGAGCCTGGTGGACTGCAGTCCATGCGGTCACAAAGAGGTGGACATGACTAAGTGACTGACACTTTCACTTTCTTTCACTTTCACTTTTAGATTCCACATATAAGTGATATCATATGGAATTTATATTTATCTTTTTGACTTAGTTCACTTAGTATGATAATCTCTAGGCTCATCCATGTCACGGCAAATGGCATTATTTCATGCTTGTATGGCTGAGTAGTATTCCATTATATCTAGGTACTACGTTTTTTTTTCCATTCATCTGTTGTTGGAGATTCAGATTGTTTTCATGAGTTGGCCATTGTCAATAGTGCTACTGTGAACATAGTGGTGCATGCATCTTTTTGAATTATAGTTTTGTCCAGATATATGCCCAGGAGTAGGATTGGTAGCGGAGAAGGCAATGGCACTCCACTCCAGTACTCTTGCCTGGAAAATCCCATGGATGGAGGAGCCTGGTAGGCTACAGTCCATGGGGTCGCTAAGAGTCGGACATGACTGAGCGACTTCACTTTCACTTTTTCCTTTCATGCACTGGAGAAGGAAATGGCAACCCACTCCAGTATTCTTGCCTGGAGAATCCCAGAGATGGCGGAGCCTGGTGGGCTGCCGTCTATGGAGTCGCACAGAGTCGGACACGACTGAAGTGACTTAGCAGCAGCAGCAGCAGCAGGATTGGTAGATCATATGGCAACTCTATTTTAAGTTTTTTGAGGAACCTTTTAAGTTTTTTTATGGAACTGTGTTCCATAGTGGCTGTACACAATTATATTTCCAACAGTATAGGAGGGTTCCCTTTTCTCCACACTCTCTCTAGTGTTTGTTATTTGTAAACTTTTTAATGATGGAATTGTGACCAGTGTGAGGTGCTACCTCATTGGAGTTTTGATTTGCATTTCTCTAATCATTAGCAGTGATGAGTAATGTTTTATGTGCCTGTTGGCCACCTGCATGCCTGAAGAAATGTCTATTTGAGTCTTCAGCCCATTTTTTGATTGGGTTGTTTGTTTTGTTGTTGTTGAATTGTATGAGCTGTTTTTATATTTTGGAAGTTAAACCCGGTCAGTCACATCATTTGAAAATATTTTCTCCCATTCTGTAGGTTGTCTTTTCATTCTGTTTCTTGTTTCCTTTGCTGTACAAAAGCTTGGGTCCCACCTGTTTATTTTTGCTTTTATTTCTATTGCCTTGAGGAACTGAACTAAGAAAATATTGATTTAATTAAGTGACATTATTTCTTAACACTAATAAATATAGCCCTAACAAATTACCCTTTCTCTTTCATTGAATTTCATTTTTTCTGTTATAATAATGAATAAAACTTCACTGCAGAAAATATGGAAATAAAAAATTAATAAACAAAGTTTAAAAGTAATTATGAATACCCTATGCATAGAAACTTCCAGGTTGATTGTAGATATATACATGCAAATTTGGGCATTGTTTTACTTAATAGGTTAATAAATATGGATACACATTTGACCCTTGAACAATGTAAGAGTAAGGGACATCAACACCCCATGCAGTTGAAAATTTGCATATAACTTTTTACTCCTTCAGAGCTTAACTACACTGGGAATAGAATCTGGTTTACCAGAAGTCTTACTAATAGGATAAACAGTTGATTAGTACATATTTTGTATGTTATATGCATTATATGCTATTATATGCTTCATTATGACAATAAAGTAAGCTAGAGAAAAAATGTTATAAGCAAGTCATAAGGCAGAGAACATGAATTTACAGTCCTTTTTTTGATACCGTGTTTACATTCTCTGTTTTCAAAACGAATCATTTGTCAGTACCTACACCAATACTGTCTTATATGATCCAAAACACTGTAGTTGTTCTACATTTTACTAACACTAGACATCAGAAATGAAAAGATAATGAGAAAAGAAATTTATGTTTACTTACAAGTAAAATGATTCATACATTGATAATGAAGAAGTAATATGATTGCTTTAAGATAGACTAGTATTATCAATACAATTGCTTCAAGATATCCTAGTCTATACACTAATGAATGGGTTGTTGCATAATTTATTGACATACAGTCCTACACTCAAATTCTTATTACAGTATTGGATAAATTGTTACTTTCTTTAAAAAAAGTACTTACTGGTGATGCTAGGCTGATATAAATTACACAATTTCTCAATTATGATAGAGAGAGACATACTATATAGTAATGTAATCCTTTGAAAATGAAGTTATAAAACTAAGAAAACTAATATATTATTAATTTTATATTACCACTCACCTTATACCTATGGAAGATAGACTGGCATTTACATATATTTTATGCATTCATGATATATCTAATTTTTTGTTTTCCTTCAGTGTTTCTAGGCTATGCAGTTTATCTATGTTTTTTTTCAAAATGCTACCAATCTCCAAAAATTTTTTCCAAAATATATATTGAAATAATCTGCATATAAGTGTACCCCTCCAGTTCAAATCCATGTTGTTCAGAGGTCTCAGTTCAGTCATTCAGGTGTGTCCGACTCTTTGCGACCCCATGGACTGCAGCACATGAGGCTTCCCTGTCCATCACCAACACCCAGAGCTTGCTCAAACTCATGTCCATCAAGTCAGTGATGCCATCCAACTATCTCATCTTCTGTCGTCCCCTTCTCCTCCCACCCTCAATCTTTCCCAGCATCAGGATCTTTTCCAATGTGTCAGCTCTTTGTAACAGCTGGCCGAAGTATTGGAGTTTCAGCTTCAATATCAGCCCTTCCAATGAACACCCAGGACTGATCTCCTTTAGGATGGACTGGTTGGATCTCCTTGCAGTTCAAGGGCCTCTCAAGAGTCTTCTCCAACACCACAGTGCAAAAGCATCAATTCTTCGGTGCTCAACTTTCTGTAGAGTCCAACTGTCACATCCATACATGACTACTGGAAAAACCATAGCTTTGAGTAGACGGACCTTTGTTGGCAAAGTAATGTCTCTGCTTTTTAATATGCTGTCTACGTTTGTCACAGCTTTTCTTCTAAGAAGCAAGCGTCTTTTAATTTCATGACTGAAGTCACCATCTGCAGTGATTTTGGAGCCCAAGAAAATAAAGTCTGTCACTGTTTCCATTGCTTGCCCATCTATTTGCCATGAAGTGATAGGACCAGATGCCATGGTCTTAGTTTTTTGAATGTTGAGTTTTAAACCAGCTTTTTCACTCTCCTCTTTCACTTTCATTAAGAGGCTCTTTAGTTCTTCTTCCCTTTCTGCCTTAAGGGTGGTGTCATCTGCATATCTGAGGTTGTTGATATTTCTCCCGGCAATCTTGATTCTGGCTTGTGCTTCATCCAGCCTGGCATTTCACATTATGTACTCTGCATATAAGTTAAATAAAGAGGGTGACAATATACAGCTTTGATATACTCCTTTCACGATTTGGAACCAGTCCATTGTTCCATGTCCCATTCTAACTTTTGCTTTTCGACCTGCATACAGATTTCTCAGGAAGCAGGTCAGGTGCTCTGATATTCCTATCTCTTCAAGAATTTTCTACATTTTGTTGTGATCCACACGGTCACTGGCTTTAGCATAGTCAATGAAGCAGAAGTAGATGTTTTTCTGGAACTCTCTTGCTTTTTCTGTGATCCAGTGGATGTTGGCAATTTGACCTCTGGTTCCTCTACCTTTTCTATGTCCAGCTTGAACATCTGGAAGTTCTTGTTTCATGTACTGTTGTAGTGGAGAATTTTGAGCATTAATTTGCTAGCGTGTGAGATGAGTGCAGTTGTGTTCAGAGGTCTACTGTATATTATTTTTTGAGAGGGCAAAATATCTAGATGTACCCTTATTTGGAGAGCTCAACATTAAAGAATTCACCTGCAGTGCAGGAGATGCATGTTCAGTCCCTGGGTCGGGAGGATCCCCTGGAGATGCGAATGGCAATCCACTCAATTATTCTTGCCTGGGAAATTCAATGGACCAAGGAGACTGGCGGGCTACAGTCCTTGGGGTTGCAGGAGAGTCAGATGCAACGTAGTGACTAAACAACAATAACAACAACCCTTATTTTTAATCCATATACTTTTAGAATGTATCCATATACTAATCCATAAACTTTTAGAAATTTTATGACTTTATTACTATTATATACAGTACCTCAATATGTATAAACTTCTATTATAACATGTGAAAGACTTCAAATGTGGCAATTTAAAGTTTGAGAACAATCCAAGATAAACACAAGACTACAAGGCCAAATCCTATCAACACTACTAGTGCATTCACTAGTTGACTATTTCTTTTTTAAATTAGTTTTTCTATAAATTTTATTTTTAAAAAATTCAATATAATTGATTTACACTATGATATAAATTTCAGGTACATGACAGGGACTTACAATTTTTAAAAGTTAACTTCATTTATAGTTAATATAAAATATATTCCATGTTGTCCAATATAGTCTTGTAGTCGCTTGTGCTACTCTTATTGCCCTCCCCTGATCTTGCCTCTCTCTCCTTCCCATTCTCCACTGGTAACCACTAGTTTATTCTCTATATTTAATTGTTTCTTTTTGTTTTATTCACTAGTTTGTTTTATATTTTAGATTCCACATATAAGTGATAACATATAGTATTTGCCTTTCTCTATTTGACTTATTTCTCTCTCTATAATAACCTCCAAGTCCATCCATGTTATTACATATGGCAAAACTTTATTATTTTTTACAGCTTTATTGTATATATGTACCACATCTTCTTTATCCATTCATCTGTCTACGTACACTTAAATTGCTTCCTTGACTTGGCTATTGTAAATAGTGCTTCTGTGAACATTGGGATGCCTATATATCTTTTCAAATTAGTATGGAAAACTGCTATTTTAGATGGCATGGTCAAGGAGGTGCCCTTGAAAAAGTGACACTTGAGCAGATGCCTGAATGAAGCAAAAAATTAATTACATGAATCTCTTGGAAGGAAGCTTTCTAGCCATATGAGTGGCTCAAATAAGTATATTCATATTACGTATTCTCAGTTGTAGAAAATATAAATTATACACATCTCTTAAAGATTGACAACACATCTGTGGTTTTGTGGTATCCAGTGAACCATAGCACTAACTAAAAAACCATTTTTATATGATAAAAACTATTTTCCCCCTTGTATGTATTATGACCATGCCTAATGTTATATCCGTGGTCTTAGAATATCTGGTTAGTTAGGTGGTCAGTACATCTGCAAGATATCTGCTTCCACTTGATTACTAGATATTCATTTACATTCTGATGTTGCCGGACTCAGAACTGTCACAGGCTGATTGACAAACTATTACTAGTCTCAGACTTCTTACACTTCCCTGCGATTAAATCATGTATAAATCATCTTGAACTATGGGCTCAAATATATATAAACCTATATAATTTCTATTTCATATCTTTTGATAGCTTTAATATAAATATATGTGAACAAGGGAAGGACTATGCACTAGCAAATTACAAAACCCCTATTAAATGTCAAGTATTCAATAGACTCTTTACGTACTGTATTCCATTTGCTTATCTTAACAACTCATGAAATATTATTAGCTCCATTTTGCAAATGAGAAACTAGGATAGATGGAGCTTAAGGAACTTGTACCAGACCATTCAGATTATGACAGATGGAAAAATAATATGAATCCAGAGAAGACTGACTCTTAAATCCTATCTACTTTCTAGCTTGTTCTCTTCATAAAACTGAGAGCTACTTCTAAAGAAAGCAGTCTGCTTATGCTGCCTCCATGTTCAAGAATTTTGAATGTTTTTTTCTACTGTCCATGGGACTAAAACTAAACTTGTTAATATGTTTTACATATCTTCAGAAACTAGTCCTTCACCTGCCCTGCCGTAGGCTAGCACTCTTCCTTCATGTGCCATATTCCCAAATATGAAGCACATTGATTTTCCTCTAAAATGTCATGTACAGGAAAAGTATTTTTAAAATTACAGTTTATTTCTTTCCCTCTGCTCCATTTCTAGTGACTGAAAGCTCATATTCTCTCTTTTCTCTTTATTTGACCTTTTGTATCCCCAGAGGATACAACAAAGTCAAGTATTATTTTAAATAAATAATCATGTAAGAAGGAGATTATATTTTTTCTCAAAATTTTCCTAAGCTATGCATATTAGGGGAAAACTTGGTTATGTTGGGATGTAATTTTAAATATAGGTCTTATACTTTATAAAATCATAGATGTAATGATTATAATTTTATGTATCAACTTGAAGAGTAGTTTTGGTTGAAATTGACAATTAATTCAGTAAAGTCTAAGTAAGCAGATTGTCCTCCATAGTGTGAGTGAGTCTCGTCTAATCAGTTACAGGCCTAGTTAGAACAAAAAGAATGGCCTCCCCTGAGCAGGAAGGAGCAAATTCTCCAGCAGGCTACTTTTGGAGTTTATCTGTACCATTGGCTTTCCTGAGTCTTCATCTTTTGGCCTTCAGACTAGAATTGCACCAGCAGCTCTCCTGGCTTTTGACCTTGCTGGTCCGCACTAGACATCTGCCAGTCTCCATAGCTGTGTAAGCCAGCTCCACATTCGGTCTCTATAGATAGATAGATAGATAGACAGACATATTTACATATATACATATATCATATTGGTTCTGTTTCTCTGCAAAACTCTCACATGGTGAATGGTTAGCATTTTGAATTTCCCACTAGTGTGTCTTTTTCAACATTATCTTTTCATATTTTATCATCTTTGTGATTATAGACTTTCACCAGAGAATCCAAAAACAACAATAAAAAATTTATGAAAAAAGAAAGTCACTAACTTTTTGAAAATATAGTCAAGAAAGAAAATATAAATCACAATATACTCAACAGCGAATAAAATTTAACATTTCCATAGCCACGATATTCTAAACACTGAGTACTGATTTAACTAAAAATTATTAGTTTTTTATTGTGTGAAAGAAAGGGAATAGCAAGAATACAATGAAACAAAATCTTTACCTGCAATAAAAGTAAATCAATATTTATTATACAAAGACACAAATTAATAAGTAATGATATTAAAATGTTACCTAGAAATTTGTATATAAATATCACAAGAGACAACTGGATAAATGAGAAATGATTATTACTGTGGATTAGCAATGGAGACTGTGATTTGCAATATTATGTATTTATAAGTTGCATTCCATATTACTCTGGTAAATATCTTTATATGAAAGCAAAATTGGAGTAGCGAATAGTCAATGAAGAGAAAAATGCAACCATCTATGAATTCTGTAAAAAAAAAAAAAAAAAACTTGGAAAGAAATATTATAATATGCCTGATCGAGCTATTATCTCAAAACTTAATTTTATTATAATTGCTGAGTGTGTATGTATGCACTGTCTAGGCAGAAGTCAATTAAGTGAATAATTTAGAGTATAATCTCAGGCCCCAGACTCTTCAAGCCAAAAGACACCATAGAGATCATCTATATATTTCTCATTGCTCTTTCCAGTCCATCCACTTTCCCCTTTATCTCACAAACAGGCATAAGCATGAAGTATTACAATTTAGCAAAAGAATATGCCACAGCTGTTGTCTCTCTGCATAGCTTGCAGTTGGTCAAGTGGGAGTTGCCAAAGTAGGTAATCTAAATTCTATGAGGAAAAAAGATCATATGATCTATTAATAAAGTATTAATAAAATTATTGAATTAATGAAGTTATTGAATTAACAACAGTTATTTATCCTCTTATTGACTGCATTTTAAGCTATTTTAATATCAACAAATTTAAATTAACTTTAAGAATCTTCTGTAGACTTTCACTGAACTTAGACATTTTAGATCTTTAAAAATGCAGGTAGATTAGACAAGCTAAGATGAACACTCACAACAGTTAGCATTGTTTTTGTTGTTGAGTCCCTAAGTCGTGTCCGACTCTTTGCAACCCCATGGATTGCAGTATGCCAGACTTCCCTGTCCTTCACTATCTCCTGGGGTTTGTTCAAACTCATGTCCTTTAAGCCAGTGATGCTATCCAAGCATCTCATCTCTTTCTCCTCCTGCCTTCAGTCTTTCCCAGCATCAGGGTCTTTTCCAATGAGTCAGTTCTTCACATTTTGTGGCCAAAGTATTGGAGTTTCAGCTTCAGCATCAGTCCTTCCAGTGAATACTCAGGATTAATTTACTTTAGGATTGACTAGTTTGATCTCCTTTCTGTCCAAGGGACTGTCAGGAGTCTTCTCCATCACACAATTCGAAAGCATCATTTCTTCAGCACTCAGCTTTCTTTATGCTCTAGCTTTCACATTCGTACGTTACTACTGGGAACACCATAGCTTTGACTACATGGACCTTTGTCAGCAAAGTAATGTCTCTGCTTTTTAATACACTGTCTAGTTTGGTCATAACTTTTCTTCCAAGGAGCAAGTGTCTTAATTTCATTGCTATAAACATTGTCCAAGTGATTTTGGAGTCCCCCCAAAAAAATTTGTTACTGCCTCCACTTTTTCCCCTTCTATTTGCCATGAAATGATAGGACCCAATGCCATGATCTTGCTCAACATAACTTATTATCAGAGAAATGCAAATCAAAACCACAATGAGATACCATTTCATGCCCGTCAGAATGGCTGCTATCCAAAAGACTACAATCAATAAATGCTGGAGAGGGTGTGGAGAAAAGGGAACCCTCTTACACTGTTGGTGGGAATGCAAACTACTACAGCCACTATAGAGAACAGTGTGGAGATTCCTCAAAAAACTGGGAATAGAACTGCCATATGACCCAGCAATCCCACTGCTGGGCATACACACTGAGGTAACCAGACTTGAAAGAGACACGTGTTCTCCAATGTTCATCACAGCACTGTTTGTAATAGCCAGGACATGGAAGCAACCTAGATGCCCATCAGCAGACGAATGGATAAGGAAGCTGTGGTACATATACACAATGGAATATTACTCAGCCATTAAAAAGAATACATTCGAATCAGTTCTAATGAGGTGGATGAAACTGGAGCCTATTATACAGAGTGAAGTAAGCCAGAAAGAAAAACACCAATACAGTATACTAGCACATATGTATGGTATTTAGTTAATCGGTAAAGTTTTTTGAATATTGTGTTTCAAGCCAGCTTTTTCACTCTCCTCTTTCACTCATATCAAGAGATTCCTCTTCACTTTCTGCCATTAGAATGGTGTCATCTGGGTATCTGAGACGCAGATATTGTTGGTATTTCTCCTGGCAATCTTGATTCCAGCTTGTGATTCATCCAGCTCGACATTTAGCATGATGTACCCTGGGTTGGGAAGATCCGCTGGAGAAGGGAAACACTACCCACTCCAGTATTCTGGCCTGAAGAATTCCATGGACTGTATAGTCCATGGGGTTACAAAGAATTGGACACAACTGAGTGAATTTCACTTTCACTTTCATCCTGTATATAAGTTAAATAGTTAGCATAACAGTCTTTATTTTACTTTGGAGTGGGAAATGTTCAGAATTAGACTCCCTGAAGCATAAGGCGTTTCCTTATCCTAATGATCTGTGAACAAACTGGACTTGTGGTCATTTTTATCATTAGACTGGAGAACTGGAATGGCCTGCTGGAATTGCCAGAAGCAATTTTTTTGTGGTGTGATATTAGGGGTACCTACATTTGTAGTTGTAGTCAGCCTTATTAATTCTATAATGACATTAGATGTGTACTTACCATGTGTACTTACCTACAAATGTTTTTGTAGGATTTTAAGCTTGTTTATGTTGGAGAAGACTCTTGAGAGTCCCTTGGACTGCAAGGAGATCCAATCAATCCATCCTAAAAGAGATCAATCCTGGGTGTTCATTGGAAGGTCTGATGTTGAAGCTGAAACTCCAATATTTTGGCCACCTCATGCAAAGGGTTGTCTCACTGGAAAAGACCCTAATGCTGGGTAGGATTGGGGGCAGGAGGAGAAGGGGACAACAGAGGATGAGATGGTTGGATGGCATCACCAACTTGATGAACATGGGTTTGGGTAGACTCCGGGAGTTGGTGATGGACAGAGAGGCCTGGCATGCTGCAATTCATGGGGTCGCAGAGAGTCGGACACGACTGAGCGACTTAACTGAACTGATCTTGCCTATCAACAGAGAAATCCTACTTTCTACACTACCCAACTCCAGGAGAATCCTAAGCAGACCCTACAATTGTGAAATGTGGCTATGGGTCTGCCCACATCCTCAAACAGTTAGCATAGGCAGAAATGAGACATCGGATGAAGATTGGTCAAGGACATTGTATACTCCAGAGCTGAAAGTCAGTGACAGTCAGAAAATATGACATTGCTAGCTCCAAGATATAAGAATATAGAGAACAAGATTTCCAGACAGGATGGGAAAAAAGAGATATGTTGTTTGTTGAAGGTGCAAATCAATTTGGAGATTAGATGAATAGAATATAAATTTTCAACAATTTTTGTATATAGTGAATATTGAAATTTCCAAAGAAGTTTATTATTCATCATCATATTCCAAGGCATCAGTGATGGTTTTTTTTGAGGTGAGATATTGTCAGTGGGCCAAAAGAATTGGAAAGGATAAAATTGTAAACAGCTGGTTGGTTTCTGTGTGCCAGGAGTGAAGAGATGCCTGACAAATTGCTTAACTATAAATCTGGAAGACAAATGTCATAGGTAGTTGACACAGAAGAATTTGAATTAAAGGAATTTATGGAAAATAAGGGAATATGAATTTTTTTTTGCCTTTTGTAATCTTAGTGAATAGGAATGACAGAAATATATATTTCACATGGATTTATTTGGAATGTCTCAAGGGACATTTGACCTTAAACAACATCAGATTTTTTTGGAATCATGCATCTTGTACTGCAGATAAATGACTAAAACTAAAATTATTAATTATGTAGTTTAGAAATTATAATTATAGTATGAAATAAATTACATAATGTAGCTATAGAAGTAAAACTATGGAATTGTTTTTTTATCTTTACCAAAGACCCTTGGTCTTCCCTCTTATGAATTTTACCTTCTTGACAGTGAAGAGCTTGCAGTATTCCCTGTAGTCATCAGCATAATTCTTATCTAAGCTCATTAAAGATCCTCTGGGGTTCCATGCAATGTCTTAGAGATTACATTTTGCTCAGGTGTGAGCTCAAGAGGAATTCCATACAGAAGGCTGCAACTTTGATTTCTTCACTAGGGAGAATTTGTAAAAGTCACAAATAGCATCATGTAGATTTTACTATATATACGAAAAGTTAAGTAGAAGAACCCAGAATTTGAAACCTACCTTTAAATTAATCATTGAATTCCCTATAGCTTTATATTAGGCCATTTGGATTTTGTGGCTACTGTCTGAATTAAGTAGAAGTGAGTCGCTTTGCTATAGCAGTCTGAAACTCAGATTGCTGACATGTAATTGCTGGCTATTTTTAGAATCATTGTTCTATGATTTATCTTCTTCTTGCATCATAAGTTGAGCTGTATTTGAACTAGATTATTGTACACAGAGGAGTCATCCAGTTGACATAAAACAAAGTAAATATATTTTTGCCTCTCCAGCAGTTTTAGAGAATGCATTTTATAAAAGGACAGCAAATTAATCATTAAGACCTATGTCTTAATAAAGTTGTTACTATATTACTTTCTAGTTATTGATGACATATTTTAATCTGGGAAAGGGCAGATGGATTTAGTAAAATGCTATACTTCATGCTATAGTAAATTCTAAAATGTTATACTATATACAACATGCTATACAGAATTTATTAAGATGCCAATATTGAGAATACGTTTTGGCTTAATAATTAGTACCATTTATTGAGCATTAACAGTGTACTTAGAAATATACCATGCTTTACACATCTAATTTTCCTAGAAATAGCTTTATTAACAGTTGTGGGTTTTTTTTTTTTTGGTCTTATTGTTGAATGCTTAGTTTATCAGTCAGCATCCCTACAGAAAATAGATGGCATACTCTAGTGAATAACTGAGATTTGGATGAAAGATAAATTACAAGGATGAAGAAACCAAAGAAACAGGATGAAAACCTAGGAATTCAGAGACATGTCCCCTGAGAGGCAAGGACAGCTAGTAGTTGCCTGATCTGGGGCTGCTGCAATCTTTGGAAAGGTGTTATGGGAGAGCTGTGGCCTTATAGAGAGCACAGCTGCTAGCTACTTGGGTACTTTAAAGGGAATAAATATCCATCCTAATTTTCCTGTCTCTTCTGAGTCTCTGAAAGTATTTCCCACTGGCAAAATTCCACACGTGTAAAGCCAGAGGGCAAAGAAGTCCAGATTGGCAATCTGTAGAGGCCAGCCTCCCATAGCACAGAACATTTAAGGAAAGAACTTGAAGCAGATCTGGTAAAGCAAATGGAGAATATGTTTTTGGGTACTCTTTCAGGCTCTTTGTTATTACTAGTACCCAGAGAAAATGTCTTCAGGCAGGAAGATGACATCCCACAGAGACAGTGCATAAAAGAAACAAAGTAAGTAAAATATATAGTATACAAAAAGATAATGGCTATGGAGAAAAACTAGGGCATTGAAAGAATAGAGGGAACAATAGGAAGTGTAGAAGTTGGGGTAAAAGTTTTAATTTTAAATAAGGTGGCCAAGGAAGATCTCACTGAGGAAGGGATATTTGAGCAAAGACCTTAAAGAAGAATCTACATGGTCATTTAAGGAGAAAACATTTCAAGCAGAGGGACTAGCAAGCATATATCTCTAGGTGAGAACAGGATACAGGCAAACCTCATTTTACTGTACCTCATAGAGACTGCATTTTTTGCAAATTGAAGGTTCATGGCAGTCCTGAATTGAGCAAGTCTGTTGGCACCATTTTTTCAGCAGCATTTGCTCACTTTATGTCTTTGTGTCACTTTTTGGAGATTTTCACAATATTTCAGAACTTTCCATTAACATTATACCTGTTATGGTGATCTGTGACCAGTGGTCTTTGATGTTACTATTGTAATTGTTTAGGTACACCGTAAATAATACTCATATTGGATGCCCAATATAATTGATAAATGTGTGTGTTCTGACTGCTCCATTTACCGGCTAGCAGTTCCTTCATCTTTCTCCCTCTCCTCAGACTCCCTGCTCCCTGAGAGATAATGATTTTGAAATTAAGACAATTAGTAACCCTGCAATGGCATTTAAGTTTCTAAGTGAGAGGAAAAATTGCATATCTTCCACTTTAAGTCAAAAGTTCGAAATGATTAAGCTTAATGAGGAAAGCATGTTGAAAGCTGAGACAGGCCATAAGCTAGATCTATTGCACTAAACAGTTAGCCAGGTTGTGTGCAAAGGGAATGTTTTTGAAGGAAATTAAAAGTGCTACTCCAGTGAACACACAAATGATAAGAAAGCTAACTTGCATCCTTGATAATATGGAGACAGTTTCCATCGTCTGGATAGAAGATCAAACCAGCCATAAGATTCTTTTGAGCCAAAGTCTAATCCATAGCAAGTCTTGAATTCTCTTCAATTCTATGAAGGCTGAGAGAGGCAAGGAATCTGCAGAAGAAAAGTCTGAAGCTAGCAGAGGTGGGCTCATGAGGTTTAAGGAAAGAAGCCATCTTAATATCAAAGTACAAGGTGAAACAGAACTGATGTAGAAGCTGAGGCAGGTTATCCATAAGATCTAGCTAAGATCATTAATGACAGTGGCTACACTGAAAAACAGATTTTCAATGAGATGAAATAGTCTTATATTTGAAAGAAGATGCCATCTAGCACTTTCATAGCTAGAAAAGAGAAGTCAATGCCTGGCTTCAGAGCTCCAAAAGACAGGTTGACTAACGTTCTTGTTAGGCGCTAATGTAGCTGGTGACTTTAAGTTGAAGCCAATGCTCATCTACCGTTCCCAAATAAGGCTGTTAAAAATTTTGCTAAATCTGCTCTGCCTGTGCTCTCTAAATGGAACAGCAAATCCTGAGTGACAGCACACATGTTTACAACATGGTTTACTAAATATTTTCAGCACACTATTGGGATCTGTTGCCAAGAAAAAGATTCTATTCAAAATATTACTGCTCACTGACAATACACCTGGTCACCCAAGAGCTCTGATGGAGACGGATAACGAGATTAATGTTTTCATGCTGCAAATGGAGCATCCATTCTGAAGCCCATGGATCAAGGAGTAATTTCAACTGTCAAGTCTTATTATTTAAGAAATGCATTTCTTAAGGCTGTAGCTGCCATAGATATTGATTCCTATGATGGATTTGGGCAAAGTAAATTGAAAACCTCTGGAAAGGATACACCATTCTAGATGCCATTAAGAACATTCATGATTCATGGGAAAAGAACAAAATATCAATGTTAATAGGAGTTTGGAAGAAGTGTATACCAGGCCTGATGGATGACTTTGAGGGGTTCAAGACTTGGAGGAAGTAACTGCAGATGTGGTGGCTATAGTGAGAAAACTAGAATTAGAAGTGAAATCTGAAGATGGGACTGAATTGCTGTGATAATTCATAATAAAAATTGAATGGATGAGGAGTTGCTTCTTAGAGATGAGCTAAGGAAGTGGTTTCTTGAGATGGAAACTTCTCTCTGTGAAGACGCTATGAATATTGTTGAAATGACAAGAGACGATTTAAAACATTACATAAACTTAGTTGTCAAATCAGTAGCAGATGTGAGAGGATTGATTCCAGTTTTGAAAGAAGGTCGACTGTGGGTGAAATGCTATCAAACAGCATTGATGCTACAGCAAAATCATTCGTGAAAGGAAGAGTCAATTAATTCATCAAACTTTCAGTTCAGTTCAGTGGCTCAGTCGTGTCCGATTCTTTGCAACCCCATGGACTGCAGCACGCCAGGCTTCCCTGCCTATCGCAACTCATGAAGCTTTCTCAGACTCATGTCCATCAAATCAGTGATGCCATCCAGCCATCTCATCCTCTGTTGCCCCCTTCTCCTCCTGCCTTCAATCTTTCCAAGCATGCGGGTCTTTTCTAACGAGTCAATTCTTTGCATCAGGTGGCCAAAGTATTGGAGCTTCAGCTTCAGCATCAGTCCTTCCAATGAATATTCAGGACTGATTTCCTTTAGGATGAACTGGTTGGATCTCCTTGCAGTCCAAGGGACTCTCAAGAGTCTTCCCCAACACCACAGTTCAAAAGCATCAATTCTTCAGTGCTCAGCTTTCTTTATAGTCCAACTCTACATCCATACATGACTATTGGAAAGACCATAGTTTGGACTAGATGGACCTTTGTTGGCAAAGTAATGTCTCTGCTTTTTAATATGTTGTCTAGGTTGATCATCCTTGGAGAAGGAAATGGCAACCCACTCCAGTATTCTTGCCTGGAGAATCCCATGGGCAGAGGAGCCGGGGTAGCTACAGTCCATGGGGTTGCAAGAGTTGGACATCACTTAGTGATTAAACCACTACCACCACAGGTTGGTCATAGCTTTTCTTCCAAGGAACAAGTGTCTTTTAATTTCATGGCTGCAGTCACCATCTGCAGTGATTTTGGAGCCCAAGAAAATAAAGTCTGTCACTGATTCCATTGTTTCCCCAGCTATTTGCCATGAAGTGATGGGACCAGAGGCCATGGTCTTAGTTTTTTGAATGTTGAGTTTTAAACCAGCTTTTTCACTCTTCTCTTTCACTTTCATCAAGAGGCTCTTTAATTCTTCTTCACTTTCTGCCATAAGTGTGGTGTCATCTACCACACTACCGTCTATCTGAGGTTATTGATATTTCTCCCAGCAATCTTGATTCCAGCTTGTGCTTCATCTAGCCTGGCATTTCGCATGATGTACTCTGCATATAAGTTAAATAAGCAGGGTGACAATATACAGCCTTGATATACTCCTTTCCCAATTTGGAACCAGTTCATTGTTTCATGTCCAGTTCTAACTATATTGCTTCTTGACCTTCATACAGATTTCTCAGGAGGCAGGTAAAGTGGTCTGGTATACCCATCTCTTCAAAAGTTTTCCACAGTTTGTTGTGATCCACACAGTCAAAGGCTTTGCGTAGTCAGTAAAGCAGAAGTAGATATTTTTCTACAAAAATGTTCACAGCAAACTTAATTGTTGTTTTATTTTAATGAATTGCCACTGCCACTCCAAACCTCAGCAACCACCACCCTGGTCAGTCAGCACCATCAACACTGAGGCAAGACCCTCCACTAGCAAAAGAATACAGCTCCCTGAAGGTTCAGGTGATGCTTAGCGTTTTTTAGCAATAGAGTTTTTTTTAAGTAAGGTATATACATTGTTTGCTTAGATATGATGTCATTGCACACTAAAATATAGTGTAAACCTAACTTTTATAAGCATTGGGAAAGCAAAAAATCCATGTTGACTCATTTTATTGCAATATTCACTTTATAGCAGTAGTCTGGAACCAAGTTTACAGTACATGTGACTGTATGTAGTTTGTTAGTGAAATGGTAAAAAAGTAAAATAAAGCCAGTGTGGTTGCTGAGAAACAGCAAAGGAGAGAAAGGCTGGCAAGATAGGACTCTTGAAAGTCATATAAATTAATTCTGTTTTATTTAAAAGCAAAGGGAAACCACTGAAAACTTGAAAGAAGAGGTTGATGTGGTTGTTGGCTCTACATTCCAGAAAACTTACTCCAGCTGTAGTGAGAAGTGGCAAAAATGCTTTGGTGCAGGAAGTGATGAAAGGACAAGGAGGAAAGATATAGATGGTCTGGGCAGTTGCACTTAGATAGATGTCAAAGGATGCTACTTTGGATAAAGGTGGTGGCAGTAGAAATGGACTTCTCTGATGGCTCAGCTGCTAAAGAATCCACCTGCAATGTGGGAGAGCTGGGTTTGATCCCTGGGTTGGGAAGATTCCCTGGAGAAGGGAAAGGCTACCCACTCCAGTATTCTGGCCTGGAGAATTCCATGGACTGTACAGCCCATGGGTTCGCAAAGAGTCAGACATGACTGAGTGACTTTCACTTTCAGTACAAATGGAGAGAAGCATAAAGATTCAACAGATATTTAAGACAATGTAATCATCACAGGTCATGGGAAAAGCAATGGATAAAGAGGGTAGTGAGAGAAAGGGAAGTGAACAGGGTGCTGCCTTGCACAAGATAGAGAGCAATGGCAAAGGATTGCATTTGGTTTTAATTCAACTTCAGATATGTTGAGGTGCTTTTCTGACACCCAGAAGAAGATGCCAGGCAGACTGTTGGTATTTGCTTTGAAGTTTAGAGTACAATCCTTGATCAGATATGCAAGTTGTGACTCATCCAGACATCCTTCATGTTATTAAACAAACAAAAAACAACAAAAAGCCACAGTCATAGATGTAATTGATAGGGAGAGTTTCGGTAAACTTTGCTTTGAATAGCTTCAAATTTAGCAACAGATAGAATGAGCTTGAAAAGGAAAAAAAAAGAATTATTTATATATATATTTTTTAATGTATAACCTCATACTAAAAAGAGCTATAGTTTATGTTCTAATGATTAACTTTAGCATGAGCAGCTACAAAACTCTAAATAGTAAAAGGCTAAGTGTGTAGAGTTGTTCTAATATTAATATTCAGTTTCTCATTGAGATATAGAGTGGACTTCAGCATTTTCAGAAAATGGCTTCTTTTCCCCACTTCTGCAACTTTTCATCATAATCTTTTGTTGACTTTTTCTTTCTTGTTTTTTCCTTTTGCAAATGTACTTTCTATACCTAAATAGTCATTCTTTTGTTTTATATAAGCATATTTATTCCAAATGCCTTTAATTGCAGCATTTTTGGTCATATCTAAGAGACAGTAAACTTAGATTTGCCCTTTCTTTGTTCAAAAATACCACTTATTTTTCCCTTTTCCAGGAGATTTTATAGAATTATTCTCCCTTAAATATTCTAACAACATATTTCCTTATGTACTTTCACCTAGCTTAAAAAAAGACAGCTCAAGAAGCAGAAGGTAAAAAGTTTTAAGCCAAGAGACTAGAGCCTTTTGGGATACTAATTGCATCTCAAACAGAAAAGAGAAAAGAAAACAATTTTCTGATGGATTTTATTCACTGAATTGCCTGAAAGAATTTTTTTGTCATGCAATGATTTTTTATGCTTTGATTTACAATTTATGGTTATGCCAATCCTCCCACAAAGGAGCCCTGATATACAGAGTTCCTTTCTAGTTAACAGGCAGGCTTATTACTTTTTCAACAGTCGGGCTGCTCCTGGCCCCTCATTATCTATGACAACAATTTGGCTGCTTTTTCAATCTAGAATAAAGTCCTCACATCCTTTTGCCTGTTATATGGAAGGCTTAGTTTTATGGAAGTATAGCTCTTTGAAGTAAAACAAAATGTCCAACTAGCAAGATTCTTTCGAAGTTAAACGTAAGATTAACTCTGAATAGTATATATCCATAAATGCCTTGAAAAACATCAAATACGAAATACATTGTTTTATGACATCCTCATTTCTATCCAGTATTTAGAATATTGATACAGTTAACCAAGATGGACTTTCCTTAATGTTTCCCTCAGCTTATCTAAACATTAAGCATGTTTCCTCCTGAGTTTATGCCCCTGATCTCCCTACTTAGAACATTTAATTTAGAAAACTTGCAATTGTAAATTATTTTTCTTTCCTTTGTGAAGGACAGAAAAGATTTCTGTAGATCTTCTATAGCCTAGGAATGTCTTTCTCAAGGACCTGGGATTCATTTTTATTTTTGAATAAATTCAGAAAACATTTCATTCCTGTCTCCCAGTTTCTGTGGGGGAGTAGTAACCTAACTTCTTTAAGTGTTAATTAGTAAACACAGATGGCCCATTCACACTGACTGAGTGTCCCCTCCCACACCCCTGTGTCCTTCAGTACTTTCCACTTTTCCTTTCAGGGGAGTCGAGTTCAATATTTCTGCCCTGTTGCAACAGTCTCTCTTTTCCATTGTAATTGTGTTGAAGAAAGTCTTCATTGCCTGTTTAACTGACCTGGTGTAATTTCTCTTTTACTAAAAACTATGTGAATATGTTGGAACAGGGCATGGCAACCCACTCCAGTATTCTTGCCTGGGAAGTCCCATGGACAGAGGAACCTGGCTGGCTACAGTTCATGGGGTTGCGAAGAGTCGGACACGACTGAGTGACTAACATGCATAGGAATACGTGGGTCAAATGGACAGATTCAATGCTGACTTGTAGCGTAGCTTTTATTCAGTCAGTTATATAGCCCATGCACAAAATCAAATGAGACTATAATACTCAAAATCTCTTGACCAAAGTCATTCTTATCTTGCTAATTTAGTACAGTTTTGAAATCAAAAGAAATAGCGTGGTCTTGGCCCATGTAGTTTTTGCCAATATAGTTTGCAACACATGTCTCGTGTTTAAATTCTCATCACATTCATGTCATAGTTTCTAAAATTATTGTATGCAGTTTTTTCAGGGATACCTTCATTTTAGAGTTCTGTAAATTATCATTTGAATTAAAGATTGACAGTAATTTTAGCTTTGGGTTTCTTTCAAGTGTCCATAATTATTTAAACAAAGGTTAAAACGTATTATAATTAAGAAGTTTGGCAAGTAACAGAGAAAGTATAACACTGGGAAAAAGGACATTTTAGTATACTCTAAAATATAAATATAGTGATCAAATATTATTAAAATGTAACATGTTAGTAATTCCACTTAAAGCAATGAATGATTTTTTACATTTATTTAGATATAATTGACAAAATTGCAAGATATATAAAGTATAGATCATGATGATTAGAGATATGTGTATACATGTGAAAGAATTCCTCCCATCTAGTTAATTAACAGATGCATCATCTAACATATTTATCTTCTTTGGTGAGAACTTTTAAGTTCTATTCTCTTAGCAATTTAAATTATACCGCACTATGTTAACAATTGTAGTCAATGTTATTCAGTAGAACCTCAGACCTTGCTCATCTTTTAGCTGAAAGCTTGAACCAAACTCTCCTTATTTATCCAACCTCCCAGTCCCTGGCAACCACTTTTCTGCATTATGTTTCTATGAGTTTGACTTTTTATTTAGATTCCACACATAAGTAATACCATATAGTATTTGTCTTTCTCTTTCTGGCTTATTTCCCTTAGCATAATACCCTTAAGGTCCATCCGTGTTGTCTCAGAATAGCCAAGATATGGAAAGAATGCACAGCTTATGGATTACAAATACACAAATTTGACAGGTATTACCCATATTATGAAGCTTCTGAAAAACTTGTAAAATTTCACCTTAAGTTACCTGAAATTATTGCAAACAAAAACAAGATTTTTAGTGGAATGAACACTTAGATTAATACTTTTCTCCATTGCACTTTGCCTCCCCTCCCTCACCTACCATCCATTCTCTGCCCACCTCTGCCTTGCTCTGTGCTGCTGCAGTCTGCTTTCTGTGGAGATGGAAAACACCAGCACTGGACTAAAAGATGATGCTTTCCCTGCACACACCTCGTTTCCACAGTGCTAGCTGCTTTCCTGTGGCCCATTTCCAGGGCTTCAGCTCTCATAGATTCCATTAACATTGTTCCATTCCCTGTTCTTGTTTTTTTTCAGGCTCACCATAATACTGGCTTCCATAAATCCTTTCAGTTCAGTTCAGTTCAGTCACTCAGTCGTGTCCAACTCTTTGCGACCCCATGGACTGAAGCACGCCAGGCCTCCCTGTCCATCGCCAACTCCCAGAGTTTACTCAAACTCATGTCCATTGAGTCTGTGATGCCATCCAACCATCTCATCCTCTGTCGTCCCCTTCTCCTCCTGCCCCCAATCCTTCCCAGCATCAGGGTCTTTTCAAATGAGTGAACTCTTCACATGAAAGTATTGGAGTTTCAGCTTCAGCATCAGTCCTTCCAATGAACATTCAGGACTGATCTCCTTTAAGATGGACTGGGTGGATCTCCCTAGGCTTCACCTTTCCTTGGTTTCCTTCACCTTGATCTCATCTCTAAGAATAATTCATCTGTTAAACTTTGTCAGTTAATTTCTTTAAGGGTGCCATCAGCTCCCTGCTGGATATAATGTGTATCATATTGATGCTACATGTGATCTGAGTTCAAGTTCCTATCTAAGACAATTGAGAAAAGTAACATCACATTTTAAAATAAGGCCTCTTTTAAACTTTTAAAGACAGTAAAATATAACTTCACAGGTATCTTCATTATCTCTTTATAAATTTACATGAATAAAATTCCAAACATACACTATAGTACAGTAAAATACTGTGACTTCCATCACCCATTTCAAAAATCCTGTATATTTTACTGTATTTGTTTCAATCTACCTTCCTTGTCCTTTTTTCAGGAAAAGAAGGGTGGTAAGAGAAGGAATAGGCCTGAAATGTTTTAAAGCTAATCCCAGATAGCATATCATTTCATTCTGTTTTAGAATACATCAAAAGCAAAAAAAATCCATGTCACTATTACTATGAACAGTTAACAAAATTAACAATTTCTTATTATCAACTAAAATGCCTGTAATTGTCTCAAAAATATCTTTTTAATTTGCTGTTTTGAACATTAGAATTCGAATCTAATCCAAATGATCTATTCGAATTGTATTTCCTAAATCATTCTCTTTCTGTCTTTCCCTTTTATTTATTTTTTTTAATATAGATAAGTCTCCCCTCTTTCCACTCTATTTTTCTTGGCATTACTTTTTTGAGGAAATTAGATTAGTTATCTTATAGATGATCTACTGTCTGGTTTGGGTGATTATTTCCTGTGGCATTTCACACTGTATTTTGTTAGACTGGATATAAGTCCTTAAAAACTTGATTTAATTCAAGTAATTTATTTTTCCTTTCCTGCAAAAATGTTTTATAGATGATGCTGTGATGCTTTGTACATCATACTGGATCACTTTGGAGGCACATATTCTCCAATTGTCTCAGTTCAGTGATATTGATTGATATATAGTTTCAGATGGTTACAACCTGATTCCTTCATTGCAAAATTCTCCATCTTTACTTAAATAGTTTTAACATTCATTATTGACCATTGCCTAAATCAGTTCTTTTGTTAGTAGTAGCTACCGCTGCTGCTGCTAAGTCGCTTCAGTTGTGTCCGACTCTTAGCAACCCAATGGACTGCAGCCTACCAGGCTCCTCCGTCCATGGGATTTGTCAGGCAAGAGTACTGGAGTGGGTTGCCATTGCCTTCTCCGGTTAGTAGTAGCAAAACAGTGTTTTTTCTAATTATGTTATTTCTTCTACGTTTATTATCTGGAATTCTTCTTTTATAAAAGATAGTTTTCTTTACCTACTAGGGTCTTTTTGTTACATTGAATTACAGTTTATGTTGAAAAGGTAGAATAATTGATTAATTCTTTTTGAAGAAGTGTCATACTTTAAATCCAATTGGAATAATTTCTATGCTATCTATTTCCTGTGGTATGGGATGAGTTTTGTTACTCTCTCTTAGAAATACTGTGATAAACTTATGACCTTTTGTACTCACTCTGTTTTAAACAAATTTAGTCTTTTTTTTTTTTTTTTTTGAGATTCATGCTGTCTCATCTTTGGTCAGTGATACTTCCTGTGAACTTTGATATCTCCCCATTTGTTTTCTATAACTTAATTTCTAGCACAATGGGACTGTCCCAGGCTCCTCTTGTACATTTCATGACACAGACTTGAAATCAATCATGTTTTCAAGAAGGCTCCCTTTTTAGTGTGAAAATATTTGTGAGAGCTAGAAGAGCTTGGTATTTGTATGTGGTCACTGCCTCTGTGCTGTGCTTAGTCACTCAGTCGTGTTGGACTCTTTGTGACCCCATGGATTGTAGCCAGTCAGGCTCCTCTGTCCATGAGATTCTCCAGGCAAGAATACTGGAGTGGGTTGCCATGCCCTCTTCCAGGGGAACTTCCCAACCCAGGGACTGAACCCAGGTCTCCCGCACTTGGGCAGATTCCTCACCATCTGAGCCACCAGGGAAGCCCAAGAATATTGGAATGGGTAGCTTATCTCTTCTCCAGGGGATCTTTCCAACCCAGGAATCGAACTAGTGTCTCCTGCATTGAAGGTGGATACTTTTCCAGTTGAGGCACAAGGGAAGCCCGGTCATTGCCTCTAGGCCTTTTCGATTGAGGAATGTGTAAAGTTTTAAAAAGGGAAAAGTGAAAGTGGTCATGTGGCTATTTCCCATGAATCGCACAATTATAGGGTTGTTATTTGCTTGTCTTCTTTGATTTAATACCTGCAGCATGTTGCTTTATGCTAGAAAGCTCAGTTAACAACAAATAGCATAAGTTAAAAAACAGTATTGATTCACTGGATCCCTGGGTCAGGAAGGTCCCCTGGAGGAGGAAATGGCTACCTACTCCAGTATTCTTGCCTGGAGAATTCCATGAACAGAAGAGCTTGGCAGGCTACAGTCCATGGGGTTGCAAAGAGTGGGAGATGATAGAGCTACTGACACTTTCACAACATACAAAGGATGCCTATGACTTTAAAATTGACTCAATACATACATTTCAGGAAAGAAAAGAGGTCTTAGGAGAATAAAAAACAAATAAGAAACAATTTATCTATATTTCAGCTACAATGGAGTAATTGATACTGGACCTATCCTCTACCATAAATAATTATAAAACTAGATAGAGAATATAAGGCATGCTTTCCCTGAACTAAAGGTCACAGATTGGAATTAAGGATGATGAAATGGCTACCAATTTCAACACTAATGATCATGATCCAGAAACCTATGTGGGGGTTCTTTATGAGTATTTGATCAATAGCTGTGCTACAAATGCAAAGGGCAAGACCTAGGGCTGCATGATTGAATGATGGTCATGCCATGATATTCCAGCTTGAGGAAAGTGAAGAGAACTTCCCTACAAGGCCATCACTCAGGTAAAATTCTTAGAAGCTCAAATCTTAACAGTAGGAACTATGCATAGAGTAAGACTACACCCTAGGAGTAAAAATAAAACTAAAATAAATTTCCCAAAGAATAAAACTTTATGGGATCAAAAGGATCTACTTAACTGCCTTCCAGAATGAAGTTCAATACTCTTTTCAAAAAGTCAACATACTCCAGACTTTCTATAATGTACCATCCAGAATGTTCATCATAAAATAATTTGTCTAAATATTTCTGATTGTTATAATTTGTGTTTTTAAACATAACAGACTTGTCTCATATATCCCTACATATCATATAATACTTTTTCTGAAAATTTTCATTTTGAGCAGCCTTAACGTTTTTCACATTTTCTAAGACCTGTTCTGTCTTGGTGATTTGTCTCCATCATTGAGAAGGATGAGGAGAGTGAAGTTACATATAATGTTAGTTTGCTTCTTGTGCAGCTTGTTTTGACTGCCAATGAAATTATTTTGCATTCTACTAACTTTGTATATAACAGAATCTCTTTTTGTGATGTACATGTGTCTGAGATTTTCCTTAATACTAATAATAAGCACAGAAAGCAGAATAGAGATTTATTTTCTCCAGTTTATAAGGATTTCTCAAATATTATTGAATCTCCTATGTATGGATAGCATCAAATATTTATCTGTTAATGTTGTAAAATGTTTGTTAAAGTTAAGCTGTTGATTTATAAATAGCCATAAATATTAATAAAATAACAGAATACACAATGTATTTTCCTATTGTAGGAAAATGGAAAAGAATTACTTATATTCAGCAACATCTGTACAGTTACTTTCTGATATTGCACTGTTTTCAGAATGAAGATATTTTACCTGAAATTCAAGGCTTTGTGAAAATAGTAGTGGATTTCTTACATTAAACATGTGGTGTGTTGTCAATTTCAAAAATTATAAGTAATTATTGGGTATTAAATTATATAATAAAATGGATGAATAGCAAGTCAAGACATATTTTGAACTCTAAAAAATACATAGTAGTTTCTAAGTGCCTGCCCTTAGGAATTGCCTGTTAAGTACTTACAAGAGTGCCAATGTGGTCTTAAGTCCTTGAAAACTGAAAATAAAGATTATAATAATCATTTCCAACCATTATCATAAAATTTACACCCTAGGAAAGATGTATGGCAAAAAACAGCACAGTATTGTAAAGTAATTATCCTCCAACTAAAATAAATAACTAAATGAAATAAGTACTTAAAAAAACATATTAGTGTTAATTTTTCATTAAAATGAATTTGAATAGGTTTTCATGCATGTGGTTTTCAATTGTTTAAGCATGAGTTATGAGTTATGGAAAGAACAGGGAGTCTAAAGTCAAACAAACTTTTGTGCTAAATATTGACTTTGTCATTTCAACGTATCATGTTGGACAAAGAACTTATTCTCTCTCTGTTTCTTGTCAACAGAATAGTCACACTAATGCCTTTATTTCAGGAGTTTTATGAGGATAAAATGTGATAGCAAGTAAAATTACTTTAGGGTGTGTGGAATGTAGTAATATTCCATAAATGTTGGTATCCTTATTCTTTGTCCATTTCTCTCTCATGAAATAAGAAAGCTCAAAGATCAGATCTTTTCAGAATTTTCAGAGAATAGGAAGTAAAGAGATATATCCTAGTCTGTCAGAAAATTCTCATTCTCTCACCATGATATACTTCAATCTACTGCACTAATACTTGTATTCTCTACCTCACTTCCATCATAAGAAATGGACTACTTACATTTTTATCAAAGATTTTATATGTCACTTACGACTGCATTTAACTGATTTTTCACAGTCTATAATTTTGCTTGCATTGTATCCCTCTCTTTCACTCCTATATTTCCTTTTTCTTCTGAATTATCTTTCTTAACATATAATCTTGCCCTCGGGTGTGTGTGTGCATGCTAAGTCACTTCAGTTTAGTTCAGCTCAGTCGCTCAGTCGTGTCTGACTCTTTGTGACCCCATGGACTGCAGCACACCAGGCTTCCCTGTCCATCACCAACTCAAGTTTACTCAAACTCATGTCCATTGAGTCTGTGATGCCATCCAGCCATCTCATCCTTTGTCATCCCCTTTTCCTCCTGCCTTCAATCTTTCCCAGAATCAGGGTCTTTTCTAAAGAGTCAGCTCTTCGCATCAGGTGGCCAAAGTATGGGAGTTTCAGCTTCAGCATCAGTCCTTCCAATGAATATTCAGGACTGATTTCCTTTAGGATGGACTGGTTTGATCTCCTTGCAGTCCAAGGGACTCTCAAGAGTCTTCTCCAACACCACAGTTTGAAAGCATTAATTCTTCGGCACTCAGCTTTCTTTATAGTACAGCTCTCACATCCATATATGACTACTGGAAAAACCATAGCCTTGACTAGACGGACCTTTGTTGGCAAAGTAACGTGTCTGCTTTTTAACATGCTATCTAGGTTGGTCATAACTTTTCTTCCAAGGAGCAAGCATTTTTTAATTTCATGGCTGCAGTCACCATCTGCAGTGATTTTGGAGCCCCCCAAAATAAAGTCTGTCACTATTTCCCCTGTTTCCCCATGATTTCCCATGAAGTGATGGGACCAGATGCCATGATCTTAGTTTTCTGAATGTTGAGTTTTAAGCCAACTTTTTTCACTCTCCTCTTTCACTTTCAAGAGGCTCTTTAGTTCCTCTTCACTTTCTGCCATAAGAGTGGTGTCATCTGCATATCTGAAGTTATTGATATTTCTCCCGGCAATCTTGATTCCAGCTTGTGTTTCTTCCAGTCCAGTGTTTCTCATGATGTACTCTGCATATAAGTTAAATAAGCAGGATGACAATATACAGCCTTGACGTACTCGTTTTCCTATTTGGAACCAGTCTGTTCCATGTCCAGTTCTAACTGTTGCTTCCTGACCTGCATACAGGTTTCTCAAGAGGCAGACCAGGTGGTCTGGTATTCCCATATCTCTAAGAATTTTCCAGAGTTTGTTGTGATCCACACAGTCAAAGCCTTTGGCATAGTCAATAAAGCAGAAGTAGATGTTTTTCTGGAACTCTCTTGCTTTTTCAATGATCCAACAGATGTTGGCAATTTGACCGCTGGTTCCTCTGCCTTTTCTAAAATCAGATTGAACATCTGGAATTTCACAGTTCACATACTGTTGAAGCTTGGCTTGGAGAATTTTGAGCATTTCTTTACTAGTGTGTGAGATGAGTGCAATTGTGCAGTAGTTTGAGCATTCTTTGGCATTGCCTTTCTTTGGGATTGGGATGAAAACTGACCTTTTCCAGTCCTGTGGCCACTGCTGAGTTTTCCAAATTTGCTGGCATATTGAGTGCACCACTTTCAGAGCATCATCCTTTAGGATTTGAAATAGCTCTACTGGAATTCTATCACCTCCACTAGCTTTGTTCATAGTGATGCTTCCTAAGGCCCACTTGCCTTCACATTAAGTCGCTTCAGTCATGCCCAACTTTTTGCAACCCCACAGACTGTAGCCTGCAAGGCTGCTCTGTCCATTAGATTCTCCAGGTAAGAATACTGGAGTGGGTTGCCATGCTCTCCTTCAGGGGATCTTCCCAACCTAGGGCTCAAACCCACATCTTCTTACATTTCCTGCATTACAGGCGAATCCTTTACCACTAGCACCTGGCAAGCTCAATCATGCTCATCAAGGTTGACAAAAATTCTTCAGTGGCCCTAACAGTAAAGCCTGACCTCCAAGCCCAGGTTCTTCCCACTATACTGTGCTATTGCAATGCCTACTTATACTCTGACGATCCATGTCTCTTCTCCTTTCAGATCTCTTACAAGTATGATTTCCACAGACTTCTTAATTTTACAGATGTGCAGCTCTGAGTCCAATATACTTAAGTATACACACACACACACACACAATATACATTCTAAAAGGTAACCATTTGTTCTCAAATAAGATAGTATAATAAGGAGGTAAATATTTACCTGAATATTACCAAAGTTTACATGGAATTAGAACTCAGAAGCATGCAAACTATTTGTACCAAACACTTAGATTCGCACTCTTGTTTCAGTAGTTTTCATTGGCCTTGCTGAGAATGACAAATAAGCTGAGTGCTGAACCTCATCCTTCTTCAAGGCTACTCAAATATCAACAGAAATTTCCAGTCAAAGCTGAAATGACTGTGCTGGTTCCACATCTTGGTATTTGACCTACTTTCAGGAAGGAGGGCTCATTGATGCACTGGCAACCATGGTTTTTTTTACTGTCTTCATAGTTTTGAGTTTTCCAGAATGTTGTGTAGTTGGGATCACACAGTATGTAGCCTTTTTAGACTGGCTTCTTTCCCTTAGCAAAATACACTGAAGCGTTCTTTATGTCTTTTCCTAGTTTAAGAGTTCATTTCTTTTTATCACTGAATAATACCTCATTGTGTGGAGAGACCGCAGCTTGTTCATCCACTTATCTATTGATGGACATCTTTTTTTCCACTTTTATTAAGAAATAATTGACATACATCACTGTATAAATTTAAGATTTATAGCTGAAGGACATTTTGGTTGCTTCCAATTTTTGGCAATTATGAGAAAACTGCCATAAATGTTCATGTTCAGGTTTCTGTATGAACATAAGGTTTCATCTCCTTTTGGTATGTATATATTTAGGAGCAGAATTAATGAATCATATGGTAAGACTATATTTAAGTAATTATCAAACTGTCTTCCAAAGAGGCTATACCATCTTGCATTACCACTAGAAATGAATGAAAGTTTCTGTTGCTATACATGTTCAGCTGCTCAGCAGCATTTGATATTGTCAATGTCCTGTATTTTAGGCATTCTGATACATGTAGTGTGGTAAGATGGCATCACTTGTGTATGTAGGTATACACACACACACACACACCCATTCACACACGTACACACACATATATCTTTGCTGCTTAAAGAGTTTTTCAATGTTATCGCCACTATTTAGGTTCTAAAAATACCTGTCTCTGCCAGCTTTTTAAGACTTTGAGTTTTTGGGATATATAGTCCTGTTATTTCTTACTTGCAGAGCTAACAAATTCTTTTTTAAGCTCATTTCCTTCTGTGATTCCTGGGAAAATGTGATCAACAAAAACCAACATACACATTGGTATTCTGTTTTCTGACTTCTTTCTCTCAAGCTAAGTTCTATGTGTACATGGTCTGCCTCCCAAGTTTCCACTGGAAACAGACTCACCAAATATTTTGCTACAGAATAGCATGAATTGTCACCACAAAACCTGATGGCCTTCTTAGCCACCAGCTACTAAGCCAACATCATATATTACTTTTAAGTTTTTATGGAAGACCCCTACTACTCATAATCAATTCCTGTATAAGTAAAAATCAGATAGTTTCTTATTTTTTAATGAATCTCCAAATCAGAGTGACTTAAAGCAAAAGTTTATATTTCATTCATGCTGCTTGTCCGTCTTGGGTGAGCTGCTCTGCTTCATTCTCTCTTTAGGGCTTCCCAGATGATTCAGTGGTAAAGAATCCTCCTGCCAGTGGAAAAGCCACAGGAGACTCAGGTTTGATGCCCAGGTGGGGAGGATCCCCTGGAAGAGGAAATGATAACCCATGCCAGTATTCTTGCCTGGAGAATCCCATGGACAGAGAAGCCTGGTGGCCTACAGTCCATGGGGTCACAGAGAGTTGAACATGACTGAAGTGACAGCACATTCTCTTTTAGGGTTGCAGGCTGCTGGAGAGGCCACCTCCTGAAAGGTTGTAGTTTGCCACAAAAGGAAGAAAAGAACACAAACAACAATGTCTCAGTCCTCAAAGGCTTCTGCTCTCAAGTTACACGTGCTACTTCTGCTTACACTACATTTCCTAAATGAAGTCATGTCCATGCCTGTTGTCAAGAAGGCTAAGAGATAAAAATCCTACCCTACGTTTGGAAGGAGAACCAAAGCCATTGATAAACAGCACTAATTATAATCACAGCAGCAGAGGCTGAATTTAGAGAAATATAAAAGCCTATTTCAAAATAAAAATACTATTAATTTTTTAAATTATAAAAATATTTTATCTCAGTCTTTTTTCTCTAAAATAAATGTATTAGTGTTCTTTAGAGAAACAGAACCAATAGGAGATATATATATATATATATATATATATATACATATGCATATGTGTATATATATGACTTTATATATAATATATTGACTATATAATAATTATATTATTATAATAATTATATCTTATACATATATAAGAGATTTATTAAAGGCTAATTCAGACTGCTACGGAGTCCAAAAAGTCCCACAATATGCCATCTATAATCTGGAGAACAAAGAGAGATGGTAGTTTATTTGAGTCTAAAGGACTGGGAACCAGCAGAACAAATAGTATAATTCTTAGTCTGAGACCATAAGCTTGAGTGCAGGTAGCTGCAGTGTCTGAGGGCAGCTAAAGAAGAGAGGAGAGAGAATTCATCTTTCCTCTACCTTGCTTTTTCATTTTATTTAGACACACAGAGAATTGATAATTCTCTCCCTTACAGAGATGAGGAGAACTTAACTCAGTCTATTGTTTTGAATGCTAATCTCTTCCAGAAACACCCTCACAGAGCTAACTAGAAATAATGTTTACCAGCTACTTGGACATAGCTTAGTTCAGTCAAGTTGACACAAAATTAACCATCACTGGACACTGTCCCTAACAGGTGCCCCAGAGAAACGATATTACCACTATAACTTGGTTTCTGCTCTATGCAGGGAGGCCAAGTGCAATTAAAGTAACAAAATTACACTTCTTTTGATCTACTCCCTTGTATACTAAAGGATCTCCAACCTTTTGCAATTTGAAAATAGATTTCTAAGCAGTTTATTTTTTTACTCATCAGTAAGGGTCTATCAAACAGATAGAGTGTTCCAGGATGGTTTCATAATGAGATAAAACCAGGCAATATGAAAAAGTTCTGGACCAGCGTAACCTGTTGCTGTTCAGTCGCTAAGTTGTGTCCAACTTTTTGCAACCCCATTAACTGCAGCATGCCAGGTTTCTCTGTCCATCACTATCTCCCTGAGTTTGCTCAAACTTATGTCCATTGAGTCAGTGATACCATCCCACCATCTCATCCTCTGTCGTCCCCTTCTCCTCCTGCCTTCAATCTTTTCCAGCATCAGGGTCTTTCCAATATCAGCAATTCACATCAGGTAACCAAAGTATTGGAGCTTCAGCTTTAGCACTAGTCCTTCCAATGAATATTCAGGGTTGATTTCTTTTAGGATTGACAGATTTAATCTCCTTGCTGTCCAAGGAACTGTTAGACATACAATAAAAATAAAACCCATTCTAAATAGTTGCTTCTGCCTGCCTTAGATTAAAATTCCAAAAGAATTAGGAAATAAGATTTTGTTTCTGCTTGTTTTAAAGAACAACAGTGCAAAAAGTGAACATTAGTATTTTACAAGGGTATGTATACATATTTTTTCTAAAAAAAAATACCCAAAAAAACCCTAAAGGTTTTTTTTTTTTTTAAATGCAGCCACATTTTAATTGTAGCAATGTAAATAAGCAACTTTGTTTTCAAACACAAGATACATTGCTTTAATAGTCATGCTTAGTTTAAATCTTGCAACTGGTAAAATCATGATAACTTATTTTAATAATGCTGGTTCCAAAATAAGAAAATTGTATCAAACTACTTTAATTAATTCACTTGTAAATGAAAATCAGAAGTAAACATTGAAAGATATTCCCAATTATTATAATTCTTTATTCACACAGAACACTATTCTGAGAATTTGAAAGAATATCAAATACCTATTATCTGATTTTCTTTTTTCTTTGTAGTATGTGAAGCAGAATCCCATATTGTTCCCTTCCTGCAGAATAGAAAGGTTTTAATGGAAAGAAAATTTCCTCTTCCTGAAAATATATCCCTCTCCTTGTACTCTGGACCCTGACCTCTCCCAAACTTGCATAAATCATCCACCTGTTCATTCATTTATTCATCCTTCTGCATATTCTGCAAAATTGTGTGGCAATCCAAGTATGTACTGAGCACTATGCTTAGCGATGAGGGTACAATAATCCTAGAGAATATGCTTGAGAAAACAGGAGAAACGTGCAACCCAGTGGAACCTGGCAGTAGGCTCCTGTCTTCCATCCAGCTCCCATTTTCAAATGAAAGCAGATCAGAACTTTTGTTTCCTGAGGGGAAGAGAAGTATATGGAAGGGGGTTGGAGTCAGGCAGGGAAACCACAAGCATTGCAGATTTTTATGCTTTCAGTTTTTTTCAGTCCTGGTCTCAGGGGCAAAATGACTAGGAGTATTGGAATTGCAAGTCCTATCCTGGAAGTCACAGCCAGCTTCAGGCCCTAGAATCATCCTCATGTATATTTAAACCAGAGTGGGGAGCAGCATTAAATGGTACTGAATAGCAGCCAGAACAAACTGCACTTGGACCTTGCGGACAGATCCCTGGAACCCAGGATGGTTGCTGTGCAGGCTTGGACTTCATTTCATTAATCTTGCTATAAAGTGACCCCCACATATTACGTTATTTAATTTGGGGATCTACTTATATTAGAGTGGGGTAAATTACCCGAGAGACACCTTTTTCCTTTGTGACACAGGACAGAGAAAAACAAAGGAAGGAACAAAGGTGCTGATAGTTCCAACATTGGTAGCAAGGAGTTGAGGAATTTTCTACCTTGCTGGTGGTGGTGTCTAGTCACCAAGTAGTGTTTGACTCTTTGCAACCCCATGGACTGCAGCATGCCTGGCTTCCGTCTCCTTCACTATCTCCCAGAGTTTGCTCAAATTCATGTCCATTGAGTCAGTGATGCTATCTAACCATATCATCCTCTGCCACCCCTTTCTCTTCTCCTTTCAGTCTTTCCCAGCACCAGGGTCTTTTCCAGTGAGTCAGCTCTTCACATCAGATGGCCAAAGTATTGGAGCTTCAGCTTCAGTATCAGTCCTTCCAATGAATATTAAGGGTTGATTTCTTTTAAGACCGACTGGTTTGATCTCCTTACTGAGTTCTGTTTTTTCCTGTGGTTCAGGAATCAAGTTCATCTGGTGAGAATGGTGAGGCAAATACATTAAGACATTACAACTTTAAAATAAAACAAAAACTTGCCCAATCTGTATGCTTTTTGCTCCTCAACCTTCTCCAACCGTTGCTTCTTTTGCTGATGAGACCTTTTAAACTCTTTTACTTCCCGATTTGTTCCTGGCTTTATTTTTACTTAATTTGTTTTACTTGTTTGTTTTGAACCAACATGCCGTGTGTGGTATCTGTGTCTCTCAGTTCTAAATTTCAATTTATTGGGAAAAAGAACCTGACAGAGCCAGCTTGGCTCAACTGGACCCACTAAAGCATTCAGCTGTGGTCAGGAGTCAAGTCATATAACCCTGGTGGCCATACCTGAGTATAGAGACTACTTCTGGATAAAGAGAAACTGCTGTAAATTAGTCCGAAAATGTGAGGCACATTCATCTTTCCCATGGACCCTGTGTTCCTAGTTTTCTTTATTTTCAGGAGAATCTTTCTCAGGCTCTTTACTGGACTATTTTCCCTCATCCTGAAATTTTGTTAGTGTTTTCCAGGATTCTCTTCAAGGTCCTTTTCTCCTTTCTCTCTGGGACCCTCTCCTGGGTGATTTCATCCTTTCTCAAGGATACAATCAACACTGATCCAGTGATAATGCCTAAATTTATTCCTCTTTTACAGATTTCGTTCCTAACTATCAGGCTAAGAACAGAGCTAAGAGAGGTAGAGAAAATTTTGATGACATCAAAAATGTCAAAACTCTAGATTTATCTGACCTGAAACTAGATCTGTCTCTGGGTTGTTTTGTAATAAGAATTCTTGCTTAAGCCATATTGAGCTGAATTTCTATTACTTACAAATGCTTATTTCGCTGATTCAGGGATATTTTTTAGACTGGTTTCTTCCTCAATGTTTCCTCTTGCCATTTGCCCCAGAGTTCCTATCTTGGTCCCTTCTTTCTTTTTCTCCCAAGGTCAGGCAAATAGCAATCACAGGAAATATTCTTATGCTCTTATAGAACCATTCTCACTTTCTTATTATCATGAACTTTTCCTAAGTCAACACACGCATGCATATACAGACACAATGAAACGAACTTGAAATGCTAGTTATCATTTTGCTCTTAATTAATAAACAGTTCTTTTGAGAATGTGTAGCTATCAAAGTTAATCTAAACACAGTTCTCTATTTTCACTAGAGGAAAAGATAAGGTATAAGCATGACCGGTAGTAAAATATAAACTCAAGAAACCTGGGACTCATTCCATCTATTTTAACAATAAAACTAGCTGAGAAAACACAGATTTTAAAAAATTCCTTCTACCTTTTTATGTCTCCCCTAATAAAAACTATAATTCCCACCCCTCATAGTGTTGTGTGTGTGCTTAGTCACTCAGTTGTGTAGGACTCTGTGAGCCTTTGGACTATAGCCTGCCAGGCTCCTCTGTCCATGGTATTTTTCCAGGCAAGAATACTGAAGTGGGTTGCCATTACCCATGAGAAATTGTTCTTTGACAATGACATCTCCAAAGAATTAGATACACATTTAAAAGTAAAAGAAAATTAGGAGACATTAAATGGACAAAATCTCAAAAGAAATACCTATATAAATACTTACTTATATGTCATTTTTATCTTGAAATATACAACATTTGTATTCTTGTTCAATAACCATACTTTTGTAAATAAAACTGCAAGTTCTTTCATGTATTTACAAATATAGTAAACTGTATAGAATTCATATACATTATAGCACTTGAATGTGCATACAAAGGATTTAATTTAAAGGGAAAGGAACTCAGTTACTGTTTAATACTATACAGACATATTTATATCTTGGTTGCATTAATAGTGATCTAGCCAGAACTGCAAAATAGACTGATCATAAATATACTTAGTTTCTATATATAGATTTATTTTATTTTAGGTACTTAGTGCAACGTAAGATGTTGTAAGCAGATCCAGAACAATGCTTTAGAATACTTCCAAGCAATTCCCAATGCATCAAGCAAAAATAAAATTCAATACAAATTAAAAATAGATAATACATTTTACTTCCAAGATGTATTTTGCTATAGCATATATCCCAAAATAACCTCTCAATAAGACTTACAATCTTCATAGTAACATATATTAAATATTAATTTCTCTTGCCTATGCAAAATATCATCAAAAAGAGTGCTTTTTGAAATTAGGACAAGATAGTAATTGTCTTGTATTTTTAAACAAATTCTTCTTAAAAATAATTTCACTAAGCTAAATTGCTCACTCCTTTTAAAATGTATAGCTACCTTTAAAACAATTTATAGTTACTAAGAATTCAGAAAGATGATACCAAAAGAATAATAAAGACGAAAAAAATATATTGATGTAGTAGAAAGAATAGAAAGAGACTGATGTCTTAGTATCTAGTTTAGTTCTTGAATTAGATACCTTTGTTGACTGAAAAAAAAAAATGCAACCTAAAAGTTGAGAATTATGTTGTATTTTGTGGACTTACTGAGAACTTAAGCCCAAGATACTGCCGCTCTGACAGCTGTGATGGACTGTTCCATAGCAGAGAAGCCAGGATATATAGGAGTTTTTTATGAAAAAGTAGTAAAACATCAAAAGATTACTGTTAATCACAAAAACACTCAAAGTTAATGATTTTAATGCATTTCTATGGGAGAACACAAGATGCCGAGCTCATGGAAATTCACTCTCCTGATGTGTACCTGACATGGTCTTGGGCCAGTCTCCGGCTTTTCCCCACCCTGGTTTCCCTTCAGGGGACACCCTCAGGCAGTTGCAGTGGGCAACGGCTTTATGGCTGTGACATCCTTGTTTATGAAAATGGCAGATGATATTCTTTGTCCACAGCTGTATGACCTTGTCACATGGGTTCCTTGGGTCTCAGTTTTCTCTCCTGAATAAAGAGAATGTCAGTTTTCATCAAGGATACCTCTACTCATCCTAAGTTGCATTTTAGTGCAATAGGAGAGGAATTAATTAATACACAATGAAACACATGCTCCATCTTAGGTAACATTACACAGAAAAGTAAGAGATAAAATTTTTCTTAAAAAAATCCACTCATCTTCTGAAATTATCAAGTGTATTTATGAAAAGATTAACTCCAGCTTACTCTTAAGAAATGGGAAACTGTGGTTACTTGTATATTGTTCATTATTTGTGATAATTCTGCTATATTTTTCTTTACTAAATTGTGTCCCTTTTTGTTGCTCTTCCTCTGGTTAAGAATTTTAAGATTTGGCCTACAGCTGGGAAATAGGGGAAATCCCTTGGTGACCTAAAGTTGTTTAGAATGCATTTGTATTCCACTTTAAGAAATACAGTAAATCAAAGAAGAGTAAGTAAAAAGTTGCCCAGGGCTACTTTAACTGATGCACCAATGGCACACACAGGATAGTTGCTTTGTACAACTATCACCTTTCTCTTTCTATTGAAAAACAAATGAAGCAGGATCCACTTAAGCATTAGTCTTGTCAAATCAATGCTGGATTTCTCTTTTTTCCTGGAGGCACTTATACTAACAAAGTATCATTATTATTATTAAAGAAGCTGAGGTTGGCTTTGTGCTCAAAATGCCAAAATAATTTAGTCACTACCAAATGACTTGTTTGGCATCATACAAGCATAGCTTTATTTGGAGTAGTCTAACTCATGTGAAAGTGTTTAGGAATAAAACATAAACCACTGGTCAAAAAGAAATGAAGTCAAGCTTTAGTCCAAAAAGAAAAAAAAAAAAAAGGTTAGGACAATAGTCATTTGGGGATAGAGTAATACCAAGCTCACAACAAAGTTATTTCAAGAACAAAAAAAAGGCAATTTAGTCCATTCAGTGGGGGAAACTCTAATGAGACCTTAGTAATAGAAGAAATATACATCTCCAGGCTTACAAGGGACACTTCATCAAACTCCTGGCTTTGAATTTGAAAGCTTCATTCCCTCCACACCTGCTATCCTGCCTCTGTCTATTCACATAGTAATTATGAAACATCTACTATATGCTAGATGCTTGCTGGTCTCTTGAAGATGGAAATGTAGCATGTGATGTGTAGATTGATAATTGTGGTGACAGGCTTATGCATACAATTAAAGGAGTAATGTTTGACTAATGATGGAACTTCAAAGAGGATGTCCTAGAGAAGGAAATTATTGACCTAAGCCTAAGAGAGAGAGAACCAGGCCAGGTAAAAAAGGGATATCTGGCTATTCCAGGGGAAAAAGACATCTTTCAGTAAATAATACAGAAAACTCCTAGCAAATAGGTTACATGTACCAGAAGAGTGATAGATGAAGTTTCAAGAGTCAGGGGTGAGATCACATATCCATGAATATTAAACTAAGAAACTTTAATTTTGAACATTATGAGGAACGATTGGAAGAACACAAGAAAGCAGAGTAACAAGATTTTGATTTGTTTTTAAAACATTCTTTGTATCTGGAGTTTTCTCTTCATATATTCAGCAAATATTTGTTGAGCATCTACTGTTAGAATGTACTGAATCAAGAAATAAAAGTGCAACTATAAATTAGAGTTAGGGTCCCTGCCCTCGTGGAGTTTATAGTTCCTCAACAGAGATAGATAGCCAAGTGCTTATAATTTAATAAGTTATTTCAATAAATGTGGTGAGATGGGGGTCACAATTCAGTCAGTAGCAACAGGTACTGTTGAGAATGTAGAGAAGAAATAGTGCAAAATAGGAGTAGAAGTAACAGGATTTGGTTATTCTGTTTTTTCAGTGGTCACGTATGGATGTGAGAGTTGGACCATAAAGAAGGTCGAGTGTCGAAGAACTGATGCTTTTGAACTGTGGTGCTGGAGAAGACTCTTGAGAGTCCCTTGGACTGCAAGAAGATCCAACCAGTCCATCCTAAAGGAAATCAGTCCTGGATATTCATTGGAAGGACTGATGCTGAAGATGAAACTCCAATACTTTGGCCACCTGATGCGAAGAGCTGACTCATTTGAAAAGACCCTGATGCTGGGAAAGATTGAGGACAGGAGGAGAAGGGGATGACAGAGGATGAGATGGTTGGATAGTATCATCGACTCAATGGGCATGAGTTTGAGCAAACTCTAAATAATGAAAGACAGGAAGTCTGGTGTGCTGCAGTCCATGGGGTCGCAAAGAGTCAGACAGGAGTGAGTGACTGAATAACAACAAACACAGGTAAGTTTTTTTTTTTTTTTTACTGAAGGATAATTGCTTTACAGAATTTTGCTGTTTTCTGTTAAACCTCAACATGAATCAGCCATAGGTATACATATATCCCCTCCCTTTTGAACCTGCCTCCCATCTCCCTCCCATCCCACCCCTCTATGTTGATACAGAGCCCTTGTTTGAGTTTCCTGAGCCATACAGCAAATTCCCATTGGCTATCTATTTTACATATGGTAATATAAGTTTCCATGTTACTCTTCCCATACATCTCATCCTCTCCTCCCTTCTCCCCATGTCCATATGTCTATTCTCTATGTCTGTTTCTCCATTGCTGCCCTTAAATAAATTCTTCAGTACCATTTTTCTAGATTCCATATATTTTTTAACAATAGCCATGTAGCTGATAGGAGAAGGAAATGGCAACCCACTCCAGCATTCTTGCCTGGAGAATCCCATGGACAGAAGAGCCTGGTGGGCTGCTGTCAATGGGGTCGCACAGAGTTGGGCAGGACTGAAGCGACTTAGCAGCAGCAGCAGCAACAGCATGTAGCTGATAAACAGTTACATCTATTGAGTGGCTACTCTTTGTCAGGCACTGAAACAAGCACTGTATTTTACTCAATGCTCATGAAAATTCTAAGCTATATATTATATGTTAATCTTATTAAAAATTAAGGATGCATAGATTTCAAAAATAGCTTCAATACTTTGCAGCTTCTCCCATTAAGAGATGAAGTCTTTTTCCTCACAGGGCCTGGTCATGTAGCTTGCTTTACCCCTTGAAGGCAATAGGAGTGAGGTCATACCAGCTCAGAGTCTGGACCTCTGTCTTGTGTGTCCTCCACCATCCATACACCCCTGATTCAAAGCACACATTAAAGATAATGGGATGAATGAACAAAACCGGGAGTGGACCCCAACCATGAAGCTTTCCTAAATTTGTATTTGGGAGACTTACTTTCAGATTTCTCAGAAAAGATCCTACTCTGCACATATCTTTTATTTCTGGGCACACATGTCACTCCCCACCTTTACTGTCATAGCATTCTATTCTTCAGACAAATTCAGAGACCATTTAGATCAACTCATGTACATGGATAAATCAAGATTTGCTAGCAGTTTTTAGGATCCTGTGTCAGGTTCTTGTGATACAGCCTCTCTCATTAGCAGTGAACCTCTGAAGCTGTTTCATCAATATTTTTAAATGTAATTCTCTGGTTGTGTGATTGTTCATCATAATAACCATAAAGCAAGAATTCTGCCACAGAGTGACTCATAGAAGAGCAGGTCACAGCTAGAAGGGTAACTAAAGAAAATGTATTTTAACATATTTCATGGGTGAGAAAACTATGATGAGTTTCAGAAAACAGATGAGGTTCAGAAATATTGTGACCCGCCCAAACTAGTTCATTAGTTAGAGAGTTAGAATCAAATACAGGTCTTCTGAGGTTCTGTCCAGTGCTTTGTCAACTATCAAAAGTACTACCTAGAATCAATGATTGGTTAATAAAAAAGGAAACCAAAATAAGCACTTTCATCTCCCTAGGAAATTTTCAAGTCCTACAACATAAAGTACAAGTGTTAGTCACACAGTTGTGTCCAACTCTATGTGACCCCATGGACTGTAGTCTGCCAATCTCCTCTGCCATGAAATCTTCAGGCAAGAATACTGGAGTGGGTAGCATTCATAAAAGTACAACTTAATGAAAAAAGAATTGAAACAATGCAAGAGAACATGGGGAAGGAAACAAAATGAAACAGTCTTTCCTTAACAAGCTACCTTTTCAACACTCTTCTTGAAAAGCAAAACTCAATTTGTACATAGTTCACTAGAGAGGTAAAACTCTGTGGAGACTATTTTTAAACAAAATTACATATCCAAGAGAGCAGTTAATATACACTTTAAAGAATTTTTTTAAAAAAAAATAAGCATTATAGAACAATAATTAGTATGTAAAAAAGAATCATTGTTGAAATAAAATGATTGTGATTATTATCTTTCCCAAGGTAGTATTACCAGCAGTAATCATTCTATGTTTTTTAAAATAGTAACAACTTTTGAAGTTTAAACTGCTCCTATTTCATGTGAATTTTAATACATACAATTGAACCACCTAAAACTACAATGAATTGGGCTTTTCCTTAGATTCTCAAAATGATGCATACAATTATCTCATTTATTTTTACAATGAGAATGTTTGTAATTTTGCAATTATGGGTGAAAATTTGCCATGGCTTTTTGAAATTGCATAGAAGACCTGGAATAAATATTGAAATAAGATAAAAACTAGTGATTCTATAAGTATACAATGGAATATCTTCCCAGCCAATACTTATCCGAGAAGCATCCCCAGACCCAGGCTCTGATGAAGAGTTAAACTGCCCTCCTATTCACCTGTGACTTCCCTCCAAGCACTGCTAATGAGAACAAATGTGGGCATAAATTCCAAAATAACCTATCCTTATTGTTTCTTTCAGAAGTTTATGTTTTCTGATTCAGGGACTTACTTTGTTGGTATTGGTTCTTGGAATTGTAAGGTATTGTTCAGTTCAATTAGTGTTTGAACCAGTGTCACAGAAACCTAGAGTCACCATGAACTACAAAGAGATTGACAAGATTGCCCATCTGAAGAGAAAGAAAGAAGGCAATGTGCAGCACACAGCCTGAGGCAAATAATTAGAAGAGAGAATTTGAGTGTAAGAAAGAGGACAAAAGAATAGAACAGATGCTACTTATTAACCTTATACACATGAAACTATCTGTATTCTTTACAACTTGGTTCCTCAAGAGTACTCTGGTTCCTAAGTGCTTCATAGATGTATCACGATAGTACAGAGCTAATTGTATAAATTGTTTCCTTGTCTGAGGAGGTTTTACAAACAGCCAAGGAAAAAAGAGAAGTGAAAGGCAAGGGAGAAAGGGAAAGATATACACAACTAAATGCAGAGTTGCAGAGAATAGCAAGGAGAGATTAGAAAGCCTTCTTAAATGAAAAATGCAAATAGAGGAAAAGAATAGAATGGAAAGACTAGAGATCTCTTCAAGAAAATTGGAGCTATCAAGGGAATATTTCATGCAAGGATGGGCATGATAAAGGACAGAAACAGTAAGGACCTAACAGAAGCAGAAGAGATTAAGAAGAGGTGGCAAGAATATACAGAAGAGCTATACAAAAAAAGATCTTAATGACCCAGTTAACCAATGGTGTGATCACTCACCTAGAACCAGACATCCTGGAGTGTGAAGTCAAGTGGACCTTAGGAAGCATCTCTGTGAACAAAGCTAGTGGAGGTAATGGAATTCCAGTTGAGCTATTTCAAATCCTGAAAGATAATGCTGTGAAAGTGCTGCACTCATTATGCCAGCAAATTTGGAAAACTCAGCAGTGGCCACAGGAATAAAGAAGATCAGTGCCAAAGAATATTCAGACTATCTGAATGAGTACAACTGCACTCATTTCACATGCTAGTAGGGTAATGTTCAAAATCCTTCAAGCTAGGCTTCAGCAGTATGTGAACCAAGAAATTCCAGATGTACAAAAAATGGAAACAAGTGGCAGATTTTATTTTCTTGGGCTCCAAAATCACTGCAGATGATGACTGTAGCCATGAAATTAAAAGATGCTCTGTCCTTGGAAGGAAAGCAATGACAAACAAAGACAGTGTATCGAAAAGCAGAGGCATCATTTGCCAACAAAGTTCCATACAATCAAAGCTATGGTTTTTTCAGTAGTCATGTATGGATGTTGAGAGTTGGTGCATAAAGAAGGCTGAGTGCTGAAGAATTGATGTTTTCGAACTGTTGTGCTGAAGAAGACTCTTGAGTCCCTTGGACAGCAAAGAGATCAAGCCAGTTAATACAAAAGAAATCAACTCTGAATATTCATTGGAAAGACCGTTACTAAAGCTCCAATACTTTGGCCACCTGATGTGAAGAGCTGACTCACTGGAAAGACAGTGATTTGGGGAAAGATTGAAGGCAAAAGAAGTGGGCAGAAGAGCATGAGATGGTTAGATAGCATCACTGTCTCAATGGACATGAATTTGATCAAACTTCGGGAGACAGTGGAACACAGAGGAGTGTGGTGTGCTGTAGTCTATGGGGTTGGAAAGAGTCTGACAGGACTTAGCAATTGAACAACAATGGAGCTCGTGAATTAGGTCCTTAGCTTAGAACCAATGGAGAGACAACCTTGGAAGCATAACAGACCAAACGGTTAGCTTTAATTAGTAATAAAATCTAAGAAAAGGGAGATCTAATAACTTATCCTAAATTTGTCAGATATACATACCCAGTTACAAACCTAAAAGGAATACTGTAGGTTTCACTCATGAGGTCCTGAATCTGAAGAAGGAGGTATAGGTAATACATTTCTCTGCACTCAAAGAAAGGAATGGGTAATCTATATACATTCAATGTGTTCTCCAAAATTCACTAAATAGTGTCATGTTTACTTGTCTGTGATGTTAGTTCTCATCAAAGATAGTCTTCTTTAATTAGCCTGGGTGTTAGCAAGACATTGATACTATCTAAAGTTCTCCGGGTGATTCTAACATACAGCCCATCCTGGAAACCTCATTTCTAGGGAGACTTGCTAGAGAAAGAAATGGCCATTGTCAACCTCCCAGGACTTTTTTTCTCTCAGCTGTAGGACTTGATCATCTGACTTATGACCTACCTAGGTGTGGTTTTCCCTCTCAGGTAAGCATATCAGCAATCTCCCCAGGATTATCCCACTACCATACCCAAGAGGCTCCAACCAAAATACAACAACTCCTATTCAGACTATCTTTGATCTTATGGTTGGTAAGGTATATCCCAGAAAAAGCTGCACAATCCATCCTAAACCCATCCTAATACATCAATCAAATTAACTCCAAGTGTTTCTCAATCCAAAGTTAATACCCTTTACTATTTCCCTACCTAAATTATGTCAGTTCATGTCATAGCTCATCAGCTTCAGCAATAAGATTAAGTGACTTTAAGTATACTAGTTATAAAATAACAACTAAGATATGTGCCATATTTGAATATAAATCTCTTCCATTATTAATTCACAGGAAGATGTGAAAAAGCAGTCCAAACTAATTTTATATTTAAAACTAAAATAATATTTTCAGATGAATTTGAAGCCTAATTAATTTAAAGTTTTACCCAGTTTCATAAATCATTTAATCTCTGTAAGAAGAGGTCTCAACAGTTGCAGTGATAGTTTCAGTTTTTGTCTACTGAGTAAAGTATAAATCCCACAGCACCAATAAAGTTCAGCTTATCTCAGCCGAAGTCTCTTGTGTGCTTTATTAAAAAAACTTTATGTGTATCCACCATTACAGTATTATACAGAATAGTTTAATTGCTCTAAAAATCCCCTGGGCTCCTCCTATTCATCTCTCTTTCCCTCCACCCACCCTCTAGAAACCGCTGATTCTTCTACTGTCTCCATAGTTTTGCCTTTCCACAGGAATACCCTGGTTGGAATCATATAGTGTGTTCACTTACCACTAAGCATTTGAGATTCTTCCATGTCTTTTTATGATTTGAGAGCTCATTTATTTATTGTTGAATAAAATTCCAACACAAAGATATATCTCAGTTTACCTATTGACCTATTGAAGGCCATCGTGACCCAGGGTATTTTAATGTCCAGTCAGAGTTTAAAAAATTACTGCCATAGACCACAGCAGAAATTTAATTGGTTTTGAAGAAAGGAGAAGAAATTGGGAAACATTTATTTTAGCCATGGCTGGGTGTCAGACTACTCATTGTCAGTGTATATTTAAACACACTTGTAATAAACAAAATCAGGAGAAAGCTCCCATTGAGGGATTAATGTTTTTCACTAAGTGTTTTTCATTTGGAGCTGGGAAAGCCACCTACTCATACTGTCTTTTCATGCAACATTTGAGCCATTGTTGCATTCTTGTAAAGCCTAGAAATTTGCTTTCAGTTCCAGTCACCATATGCTGTTTTACGCCTTCCCTGTCTAACCTTTAAATTCAGTTCAGTCCCTTCTAATCAATTTCTCTTTGGGTTGTATGCTTTCACACTGTTATGTAAGCAGACATTTCAGCCTCCTATTTTAGGTCACTTAATAAGGGTAGATACTTTTGAAATCTGTGGCATAAGAAACATTTGCTCTAGTCCTCTAGTGTATTTCAACTGGAGAATCACTGTCAGCGTATTTCTAAGGTAAAACTTACTTGTTTTTTTTCCCCCGCTGTGGCTTGTAACCCCAGAGGCTTAGAATGGACCAACTTCTGTCAGGTAGTCTTAAATACATTGTCTTGTACAGCTTTGGAAAGTCTCAGGCCTTGTATATCGTTGCTCCTTTTGTTGTTTTTTTTTTGTTTCCAAACAGCTTTATTGAGATATAATTAACATACTTATATGTTATCCATTTAAAGTATACAATTCAACATTTTTCAGTATATTCACTAAGCTGTGCAATCATTGTGAAAATCTTAGTTGAGAACATCTTCAGTCTCCCTGGAAAAAACCTGTTCCCATAAGCAACCAATCTCCATTTTCCCCATTAAACTCTAGCACTAAGCAACCACTAATTTACATTCCATTTCTATAAATTTTCTTATTCTTGCTACTTAATATGAATGAAATAATCCAATATATGTTCTTTTGTGACTAACTTTAACTTAGCATAATATTTTCAACAGTCATCATGTTACAGCATATATCAATACCTCAGTTTTTACTGCTGTATAATGTTCCACTATATGGATACCACATTTCATTTATCCATTTATCAGTTGATGGACTTTTGGGTTGTTTACACTCTTGAGCTATATACTGCTGTTATGAACATTCATATACAAGTTTTTATGTGAACATATATTTTTATTTCATTCGAGTATATACCTAGGAATGGAATTTCAGGTCATATGATAATACTGTGTTTAACTTTTTGAAAAGGCACCATCTGTTTTGCAAAATGGCTACACTTTATACTACCCCCAATGATGTTATGGAGAAGGCAACGGCAACCCACTCCAGTACTCTTGCCTGGAAAATCCCATGGACGGAGGAGCCTGGTAGGCTGCAGTCCATGGGGTCGCGAAGAGTCACACACGACTGAGCGACTTCACTTTCACTTTTCACTTTCATGCATTGGAGAAGGCAATGGCAACCCACTCCAGTACTCTTGCCTGGAGAATCCCAGGGACGGGGGAGCCTGGTCGGCTTCCACCTATGGGGTCACACAGAGTTGGATATGACTGAAGCGACTTAGCAGCAGCAGCAGCAGCAGCAGCAGCAGTGAGTGTAAAGTAGTATGTCATGTCTTTAATTTTCATTTATAATGTGGAACATCTTTATATGTGCTTGTTGGTCATTAATACACCTTCCTTGGAGAAAATGTCTATTTAAATTGATTGCCCATTTTAAAATTTCATTATTTGTTTTTTCATTATTGAAAAGTCATTTTTAAATATCTGGATAAAAGTTCTTTATCAAATATATGATATGCCAGTGTATTTTCCCAGTCTGTGAAGCTTATTTTATTTTCTTGATGGTATCATTTGAAGCACAAAAGTTTGAAATAATGTAGTCCATTTTTTTTTTCTTTCATCATTGGGCTTTTTGTATAATACCAAAGAAACCATTGCCTAACTTATGATTGTTAAGATTTACGTCTGTGTTTTCTTCCAAGAATTTTGTATTTGTAATCCTTACATTTAGGTCTATGATCAATTTTGAGTTATTTTCATTTTATTGTATTGTGTTGTTTTATATTGTGATATTTTGTATATGATTTGAGGTAAAGTCCCACTACATTCATTTGCATATAGTCATTCAATATTCAGTACAGCATTGTTGAAATAACTATTTTTTCTTTATTTAATTTTCTTTTCTTACTTTTAAAAAATAAATTGACCATATGTTTATAATTATGTCAGAACTGCTGGAATGATAACTGTCTTGATTACTATAGTTTGCAGTAGGGTTGAAATCAGAAAGTTTAAGCCCTCCAACTTTGTTCTTCTTTGAATATTTCTTTCGGCACACACACACACACACACACACACACACACACAAACAAGTACAAACAAACACTCATCTACCCATTCATCTATCACTGGGCATTTGCATTGCTTCCATATCGTAGGTATTATGAATAGCACTGCAATTAATTTTATATTCTGCAAATTTACTGAATTCACTGGTAAGTTCTAAGAGTTTTTTTGTGGCATCCTCAGGATTTTCTTTATGTAGTATCATGTCATCTACAAATAGTGACAGTTTTACTTCTTCCTTTCCAATTTTTTTTGTTTTTGTTTTCGTGATTGCTGTGTTTAGGACTTCCAATACTATGTTGAATAAAAGTGATGAGGTTGAGCATCTTTGTCTTCTTCTAGATCTTTGTCTTCTTCTTGAAAGAAAATGCTTTCAGTTTTTTACCACTGAGTATGATATTAGCTATGGGCTTGTCATATACGGCCTTTCTTATGTTGAGTTATAGTCCCACTGCTTTGTTGAATGCTTTTTATCATAAATATATGCTGAATTTTGTTAAAAGCTTTTCTGCACCTATTGAAATAATCATGTGATTTTTATTTTTCAGTTTGGAATATGGTGTATCACATTGATTAATTTGCAGATATTGACCCATCATTAGTTGTAGGTTTTTTCTTTTCATCACTTTAAATATATTGTTTCACTCCCTTCTGGCCTGTAGAGTTTCCACTCAAAGTCAGCTGATAATCTTATGAAAGTTTTATATACATAACTAGTTGTTTTCCTGCTGCTTTTAATATTCTCTCTTTACCTTTAATTTCTGCCATTTTAATTACACTGTATCTTTTTTTTTTCTTTTTTTTTTTTTTAATAAATTTATTTATTTTAGTTGGGGGCTAATTACTTTACAATATTGTAATAGTTTTTGCCATACATTGACATGAATCAGCCATGGGTTTACATGTGTTCCCCTTCCTGGACCCCCCTCCCACCTCCCTCCCCATCCCATCCTTCTGGATCATCCCATTGCCCCGGCCCTGAGCCCTTGTCACATGCATCGAACATGGAATGGTGTTCTGTTTCACATATGATAATATACATGTTTCAATGCTATTCTCCCAGAACGTCCCACCCTCACCTTCTCCCTCAGAGTCCATAAAATTGTTCCATGCATCTGTGTCTCTTATTCTGTCTCGCATATAGAGTTATCGTTACCATCTTTCAAATTCCATATATATGCATTAGTATACTGTATTGTTGTTTTTCTTTCTGGCTTACTTCACTCTGTATAATGGGCTCCAGTTTCATCCATCTCAGTAGAACCGATTCAAATGTATTTTTTTTAATGGCTGAGTAATATTCCATTGTGTATATGTACCACAGCTTCCTTATCCATTCGTCTGCTGATGGACATCTAGGTTGCTTCCATGTCCTGGCTATTGTAAACAGTGCTGCGATGAACATTGGGGTACACGCGTCTCTTTCAATTCTGGTTTCCTCGGTGTATATGCCCAGCAGTGGGATTGCTGGGTCATATGGCAGTTCTATTCCCAGTTTTTTAAGGAATCTCCACACTGTTCTCCATAGTGGCTGTACTAGTTTGCATTCCCACCAACAGTGTAAGAGGGTTCCCTTTTCTCCACACCCTCTCCAGCATTTATTGCTTGTAGACTTTTGGATAGCAGCCATTCTGACTGGTGTGAAATGATACCTCATTGTGGTTTTGATTTGCATTTCTCTAATAATGAGTGATGTTGAGCATCTTTTCATGTGTTTGTTAGCCATCTGTATGTCTTCTTTGGAGAAATGTCTGTTTAGTTCTTTGGCCCATTTTTTGATTGGGTCGTTTATTTTTCTGGAATTCAGCTGCAGAAGTTGCTTGTATATTTTTGATATTAATTGTTTGTCTGTTGCTTCGTTTGCTATTATTTTCTCCCATTCTGAAGGCTGTCTTTTCACCTTGTTTATAGTTTCCTTTGTTGTGCAAAAGCTTTTAATTTTAATTAGGTCCCATTTGTTTATTTTTGCTTTTATTTCCAATATTCTGGGAGGTGGGTCATGGAGGATCCTGCTGTGATTTATGTCGGATAGTGTTTTGCCTATGTTTTCCTCTAGGAGTTTTATTGTTTCTGGTCTTACGTTTAGATCTTTAATCCATTTTGAGTTTATTTTTGTGTACGGTGTTAGGAAGTGTTCTAGTTTCATTCTTTTACAAGTGGTTGACCAGTTTTTCCAGCACCACTTGTTAAAGAGATTGTCTTTTCTCCATTGTATATTCTTGCCTCCTTTGTCGAAGATAAGGTGTCCATATGTGCGTGGGTTTATCTCTGGGCTTTCTATTTTGTTCCATTGATCTATATTTCTATCTTTGTGCCAGTACCATACTGTCTTGATGACTGTGGCTTTGTAGTAGAGCCTGAAGTCAGGCAGGTTGATTCCTCCAGTTCCATTCTTCTTCCTCAAGATTGCTTTGGCTATTCGAGGTTTCTTATATTTCCATACAAATTGTGAGATGATTTGTTCTAGTTCTGTGAAAAATACCATTGGTAGCTTGATAGGCATTGCATTGAATCTATAGATTGCTTTGGGTAGTATACTCATTTTCACTATATTAATTCTTCCAATCCATGAACACGGTATATTTCTCCATCTGTTTGTGTCCTCTTTGATTTCTTTCATCAGTGTTTTATAGTTTTCTATATATAAGTCTTTTGTTTCTTTAGGTAGATATATTCCTAAGTATTTTATTCTTTTTGATGCAATGGTGAATGGTATTGTTTCCTTAATTTCTCTTTCTGTTTTCTCAATATTGGAGTATAGGAATGCAAGGGATTTCTGTGTGTTAATTTTATATCCTGCAACTTTACTATATTCATTGATCAACTCTAGTAATTTTCTAGTAGAGTCTTTAGGGTTTTCTATGTAGAGGATCATGTCATCTGCAAACAGTGAGAGTTTTACTTCTTCTTTTCCTATCTGTATTCCTTTTATTTCTTTTTCAGCTCTGATTGCTGTGGCCAAAACTTCCAAAACTATGTTGAATAGTAGTGGTGAAAGTGGGCATCCTTGCCTTGTTCCTGACTTTAGGGGAAATGCTTTCAATTTTTCACCATTGAGGATAATGTTTGCTGTGGGTTTGTCATATATAGCTTTTATTATGTTGAGATATGTTCCTTCTATTCCTGCTTTCTGGAGGGTTTTAATCATAAATGGATGCTGAATTTTGTCAAAGGCTTTTTCTGCATCTATTGAGATAACCATATGGTTTTTTTCTTTCAATTTGTTAATGTGGTGTATTACATTGATTGATTTGCGGATGTTAAAAAAACCTTGCATTCCTGGGATAAAGCCCACTTGGTCATGATGTATGATCTTTTTAATATGATGTTGGATTCTGTTTGCTAGAATTTTATTAAGGATTTTTGCATCTATGTTCATTAGTGATATTGGCCTGTAGTTTTCCTTTTTTGTGACATCTTTGTCTGGTTTTGGAATTAGGGTGATGGTGGCCTCATAGAATGAGTTTGGAAGTTTACCATCTTCTGCAATTTTCTGGAAGAGTTTGAGTAGGATAGGTGTTAGCTCTTCTCTAAATTTTTGGTAGAATTCCGCTGTGAAGCCGTCTGGTCCTGGGCTTTTGTTTGCTGGAAGATTTCTGATTACAGTTTCGATTTCCGTGCTTGTGATGGGTCTGTTAAGATCTTCTATTTCTTCATGGTTCAGTTTTGGAAAGTTATACTTTTCTAAGAATTTGTCCATTTCTTCCAAGTTGTCCATTTTATTGGCATATAGCTGTTGGTAGTAGTCTCTTATGATCCTTTGTATTTCTGTTAGTCTGTTGTGATCTCTCCATTTTCATTTCTAATTTTGTTGATCTGATTCTTCTCCCTTTGTTTCTTGATGAGTCTGGCTAATGGCTTGTCAATTTTGTTTATCTTCTCAAAAAACCAGCTTTTAGTTTTGTTGATTTTTGCTATGGTCTCTTTTGTTTCTTTTGCATTTATTTCTGCCCTAATTTTTAAGATTTCTTTCCTTCTACTGACCCTGGGGTTTTTCATTTCTTCCTTCTCTAGTTGCTTTAGGTGTAGAGTTAGTTGATTTATTTGATTTTTTTCTTGTTTCTTGAGGTACGCCTGTATTGCTATGAACCTTCCCCTTAGTATTGCTTTTACAGTGTCCCATAGGTTTTGGGTTGTTGTGTTTTCATTTGCATTCGTTTCTATGCATAATTTGATTTCTTTTTTGATTTCTTCTGTGATTTGTTGGTTATTCAGAAGCGTGTTGTTTAGCCTCCAAATGTTGGAACTTTTAATAGTTTTTCTCCTGTAATTGAGGTCTAATCTTACTGCATTGTGGTCAGAGAAGATGGCTGGGATGATTTCAATTTTTTTGAATTTACCAAGGCTAGATTTATGGCCCAGGATGTGATCTATCCTGGAGAAAGTTCCATGTGCACTTGAGAAAAAGGTAAAATTGATTGTTTTGGGGTGGAAAGTCCTGTAAATATCAATTAAATCTAATTTGTCTATTGTATCATTTAAAGTTTGTGTTTCCTTGTTAATTTTCTGTTTAGTTGATCTATCCATATGCGTGAGTGGAGTATTAAAGTCTCCCACTATTATTGTGTTATTGTTAATTTCCTCTTTCATACTTGTTAGTATTTGCCTTATATATTGTGGTGCTCCTATGTTGGGTGCATATATATTTATGATTGTTACATCTTCTTCTTGAATTGATCCTTTGATCTTTATGTAGTGTCCTTCTTTGTCCCTTTTCACATCCTTTATTTTAAAGTCTATTTTATCTGAAATGAGTATTGCGACTCCTGCTTTCTTTTGGTCTCCGTTTGCATGGAATATGTTTTTCCATCCTTTCACTTTCAGCCTGTGTGTGTCTCTAGTTTTGAGGTGGGTCTCTTGTAGACAGCATATATAGGGGTCTTGTTTTTGTATCCATTCAGCAACCCTTTGTCTTTTGGTTGGGGCATTCAACCCATTTACATTTAAGGTAATTATTGATAAGTATGATCCCGTTGCCATTTACTTTGTTGTTTTGAGTTCGTGTTGAAACATCCTTTCTGTGTTTCCTGTTTAGAGAAGATCCTTTAGCATTTGCTGGAGAGCTGGTTTGGTGGTGCTGAATTCCCTCAGCTCTTGCTTGTCTCTACAGCTTTTGAATTCTCCTTCATATCTGAATGAGATCCTTGCTGGGTACAGTAATCTGGGTTGTAGATTATTCTCTTTCATTACTTTAAGTATGTCCTGCCATTCCCTTCTAGCCTGAAGGGTTTCTATTGAAAGATCAGCTGTTATCCTTATGGGGATCCCCTTGTGTGTTATTTGTTGTTTTTCCCTTGCTGCTTTTAATATTTGTTCTTTGTGTTTGATCTTTGTTAATTTGATTAATATGTGTCTTGGGGTGTTTCGCCTTGGGTTTATCCTGTTTGGAACTCTCTGGGTTTCTTGGACTTCTGTGACTATTTCTTTCCTCAATTTAGGGAAATTCTCAACTATTATCTCCTCGAGTATTTTTTCATGGCCTTTCCTTTTATCTTCTTCTTCTGGGACTTCTATGATTCGAATGTTGGGGCGTTTCATATTGTCCCAGAGGTCCCGGAGGTTTTCCTCATTTCTTTTGATTCTTTTTTCTTTTTTCCTCTCTGCTTCGTTTATTTCCATCATTCTATCTTCTACCTCACTTATCCTATCTTCTGCCTCCGTTATTCTACTGTTGGTTCCCTCCAGAGTGTCTTTTATCTCCTTTATTTCATTATTCATTCTATATTGATTCCTTTTTATTTCTTCTAAGTCCTTGATAAACATTTCTTGCATCTTCTCAATCTTTGTCTCCAGGCTATTTATCTGTAACTCCATTTTGCTTTCAAGATTTTGGATCATTTTTATTATCCTTATTCTAAGTTCTTTTTCAGATAGATTACCTATCTCCTCCTCTTTTGTTTGGCTTTGTGGGCATTTCTCATTTTCCTTTACTTGCTGAGTATTTCTCTGCCTTTTCATCTTGTTTAGATTGCTGTGTTAGGCGTGGCCCTTCTGTATTCTGGTAGTATGAAGTTCCTCTTTGTTGTGGAGGTTCCTCACTGCGGTTGGGGTTGGACAGGTGGCTTGTCAAGGCTTCCTGGTTGGGGGAGCTTGTGTCGGTGTTCTGGTGGGTGGAGCTGGATTTCTGCTCTCTCGAGTGCAATGGAGTGACCAGTATTAATTTTTGAGATGTCTATGGATTTGGTGTGCCTCTGGGCAGCCTGTATATTGATGCTCAGGTCTATGTTCCTGCGTTGCTGGAGAATTTGCGTGGTATGTCTTGCTCTGGAACTTATTGTCTCTTGGGTGGAGCTTGGTTTCAGTGAATTTATGGAGGCTATTGGATGGTCTCTTATTAATTAATGTTTCCCCTGGCTTTCAGTCTTATTCTTGCAGTAGCCTCAAGACTTCTCCTTCCATACAGCCTCAATAATAAAACTTTTAGGTTAATGGTGAAAAGATTCTCCACAGTGAGGGATACCCAGAAAGGTTCACTGAGTTACATGGAGAGATGAGGTGGGGGGGGGTGGGTTGAGGTGACCAGGAGGGGAAGAGGGGAATTCAAATGTGGAGAGAGCAATCTAGCCAGTAAGCACTTTCCTCTGTGCTTTCCACAGTTTGGAACCCTCAGAGTGATTCACAGAGATACATAGAGAGGGGGGAGGAAGGTAACAGAGGTGAGCATGAGTAGAAAGGGAGGAATTAAGAGGGGAGAGAGAGATCTGGGCAGTATCCTGTTCCTGAAGTGTTCTCCGGTACCCAGAACACCCTCAGAGATTCACAGAATTGGGTTGAGAAGAGAAGGAGGAGGGTGGGAGATAGAGGTTCCCTGAGGGAGAAGAAAGAGCATCAATAGGGGGAGAGAGTGATCAGGCCAGTGATCACACTCCTGAGTAAAAATGGGTCCTAAAGATTGGGTTCTTAAATGTACAAAATTGATATCAAATATGTAAAACAAAGATTAAAAATCTAGAGTAGAGGTTAGACTCTTATAAAACTTACAATCTAAAAAAAAAAAAAAAGAAAGAAAGAAAAAAGGAAACAGTGTAAAAAAAAACAGTAAAACAGTAAAAAAAGAAACATTAAAAAAATGTAGAACAGGAAAAAAACATTAAAAAAAAGAAAACACAAAAGGTATAAGATATATGTATGTAGTTTGCTTCAAAAATAGGGTTTTTTTTTTTTGCAAGTTAATAGTGGGTTATGAAAATGAAAGTTAAAGGTGTAATAGAGGACTTGAAGAAAAAGGAAAGAAGAGAAAAAAAATTTTTTTTTAATTAAAAAAAAAAAAATAATAGTAAAAAATATATATATCCCGGACTTTCTCTGGAGCTGTTGTGAGCAGTGTGGGATCTGCTCAGTTTTAGATAGATCCTTATTCCTGCTTATACTTTTCAAGATCTATAGGTCCTTTTCAATGCAGTCGGTATTAACTACAGGGATCTTAATCTGTTGGCCTGTCCCTTCCAAAGCGCTTCCCTCTGTTTATTTGGCTTCTGTTTGGAGATCTCTTCAGTATCTAATTTCCGCCCTGCAACAAAGCGGTGGAGGTGATCTCTTTAGGTTCGCTTGTTCAATCGTGCTGTGGGGAGGAAGGAACACTGCAATTCTGGCGTGTGTGTGGTAAGCTCGCAGTGTCTCGGCCGCACTGGGTTCGCCCCCGCTCACAGCGTGTGTGCTTTCCCCGTCTACCCTCCTCAGGTTTCAGGTTACTCGGCCGGGGAGCGGGCCCTGAGCTGCGTGCACTTCCCAGGTCTAAGCCGCTCAGGTTCAGGCTCCCGGTTACTCCACAAAGGCGCAGACTCGGTTTCGCCCGCGGCTTGTGCCGTTCCCGGTCGGAGCTGCCCAGGCGGCCAGGAGTTTGGCGAGGGCGCTCTCCCCTATTGGGGCGGTGCGGCTTATCACCTCCCTGGTCCCCGCCTCGGTTTACGGGCGCGCCCGGCTCCGATGTGCTTTGTGTCGGTTCTGGGGAGCTGGTCTCTGGCTGCGACCCTCCCGGCGGCTGTCGACCCTCCGGGATCTCAGACAGTCTTTGCTTAGAAACTGGGAGCCTGTTTGCAGTTTGGTAGGGGGTGCCCTCTCTGGAGCCGAGTTTGCCCCTTTCCGGCTCTGGCGGGCCCCGCCTGCCCGCTGTGTCCGGCGGGGGATGGGGCGGTCCGCAGCCGGCTAGCTCTCCTCTGGTATCGCTCAGTCCTTTGTTCTGTGAGCGGGCCGGCAGTGCCTTAGAGTTGGGCTTTTCGCGGGATAGTTCTCTCTCTCTGGCTGTCCCACAGTTTAGGTTACTATCTCACGTTAGCTCCCTCAGATTGCCCTCGGGGCACTCGGGCCCGGTCCTTATCCTAGGCAATGCCGCCCGCTCCTCTCCGTTCAGCCCCCACTTGCTGGTGGCGGATGATGCGAGCGTCTGGGGTTCTTTGCTGGGAGTTGCTTTAGGCACGTAATCTGTGGATTTTATTTATTTTTTCCTCCCAGTTACGTTGCCCTCCGAGATAAAAAATCCTCCCCCACACTCGCCGGTGGGAGGGTTTCCTGGTGCTTGGAAATTCCTCCTCTTTTACGACTCCCTCCCCGGGACGGGTCTCCGTCCCTAACTCTTTTGTCTCTCTTTTTATCTTTTATAATTTCTCCTACCTCTTTTGAAGATAATGCGCAGTTTTTGTGGAAGCCTGACGTCCTCAGCCAGCCTTCAGAAGTAATTTTGTGAAGTTTGGTCAGCGTTCAGATGTTCTTTCGATAAATTTGTGGAGGAGAGAGTGGTCTCCCCGTCCTATTTCTCCGCCATCTTAGCCCCGCCTCTCTAATTACACTGTATCTTGATGAGGCCCCTTCATGGATCACTGCCTTGTCGTGGCAAAGGGGCTTGCATCACTTGATGAAGCTATGAGCCATGCTGTGTAAGGTTACCCAAGACGGACAGGTCATAGAGGAGAATTCTGACAAAACATGGTCCACTGGAGGAGGGAGTGGCAAGCCACCCCAATATACTTGCTGTGAGAACCACATGAACTGTATAAAAGGACAAAAAGATATGACACTGAAATATGAATCCCCCAGGTCTGAAGGTATCCAGTATGCTACTGGGGAAGAGTGGAGGAGAACTACTAATAGCCCCAGAAAGAACGAAGCAGTTGGGCCAAAGTGAAAACAACGCTTAGTTGTGGATATGTCTGGTGATGAAAGTAAAATCCAGTGCTGCAAAGAACAGTATTGCATACGAACTTGAAATATTAGGTCCATGAATCAAGGTAAATTGGACATGGTCAAGCAGGAGATGGTAAGAATAAACATCAACATCTTAGAAATCAGTGGACTAAAATGGACAGGAATGGACTACTTTAATTCAAATGACAATTATATCTACTATTGTGGGCAAGAATCCCAAAGAAGAAATGGAGTAGCCCTCATAATCAGCAAAAGAGTCCAAAATGCAGTACTTGGGTGCATCCTCAAAAATGACAGAATGATCTCGATTCATTTCCGTGGCAAACCATTCATTCAACATCACATAATCTATATCTATGCCCCTACCACCAATGCCAAAGAAGCTGAAGTTGATCAGAGACCTCCTAGAACTAACACCCCCCCCAAAAGATGTTCTGTTCATCATTGACAATTGGAACACAAAAGTAGGAAGTCAAGAGATACCTGAGTATCAGACAAGTTTGGCCTTGGAGTACAAAATGAAGCAGGGCAAAGGCTGACTGAATTCTGCCAAGAGAATGCATTGGTCATAGAAAATACTGTTTTTCAACAGCACAAGAGACGATTTTATATATGGACATCACCAAATAGCCAATATGGAAATCAAATTGATTACATTCTTTTTACCTGAAAATGAAGAAGTTGTATACACTCAGCAAATACAAGATCTTGGAGCTGACTGTGGCTCAGATTATCATCTTCTCATAGAAAAAATCAGGCTTAAACTAAAGAAAGCAGGGGAAACCACAAGGCCAGCAAGGTACGACTTAAATCAAATCCCATATGAATATACAATGGAGGTAATGAATAGATTCAAGGGATTAGAACCTGTAAATAGTGTGCTTGAAAAACTGTGGACGGAGGTCTGTAATATTGTACAAGAGGCAGCAAAAAAAACCACCCCAAAGAAAAGGAAAAGCAAGAAGGCAAAGTGGTTATCTGAGGAGGCTTTACAAATAGCTAAAGAACAAAGAGAAGCGAAAAGTAAGGGAGAAAGGGAAAGGTGTATCCAACTAAATGCAGAATTCCAAAGAACAGCATGGAGAGACAGGAAGACCTTCTTGAATGAATAGTGTTAGAACTAGAAGAAAACAAAAGAAGAGGAAAGACTAGAGATCTCTTTAGGAACATTGGAGATATCAAGGGAACACTTTGGCCAAAGATAGGTACAATAAAGGACATAAATGATAGAGACCTAGTAGACTAGTAGACTAGACCATTCAAGTATGACCTAGATCAAATCCCTTATGATAATACAGTGGAAGTGACAAATAGATTTAAGGGACTAGACCTAATAGACAGAGTGCCTGATGAACTATGGACAGAGGTTCGTGACATTGTACAGGAGACAGGGATCAAGAAAATCCCCATGGAAAAGAAATTCAAAAAAGCAAAATGGCTGTCTGAGGAGGCCTTACAGATAGCTGGGAAGAGAAGAGAAGCGAAAAGCAAAGGAGAAAAGGAAAGATATTCCCATCTGAATGCAGAGTTCCAAAGAATAGCAAGGAGAGATAAGAAAGCCTTCCTCAGCGATCAGTGCAAGGAAATAGAGGAAAACAACAGATTGGGAAAGACTAGAGATCTCTTCAAGAAAATTAGAGATACCAAAGGAACATTTCATGCAAAGATAGGCTCAATAAAGGACAGAAACGGTATGGACCTAAGAGAAGCAGAAGATATTAAGAAGAGGTGGCAAGAATACACAGAAGAACTGTACAAAAAAAGATCTTCACGACCCAGATAATAACGATGGTGTGATCACTCACCTAGAGCCAGACATCATGGAATGTGAAGTCAAGTGGGCATTAGAAAGCATCACTACGAACAAAGCTATTGGAGGTGATGGAATTCCAGTTGAGCTATTTCAAATCCTCAAAGGTGATGCTGTGAAAGTGCTGCACTCGATATGCCAGCAAATCTGGAAAACTCAGCATTGGCCACAGGACTGGGAAAGGTCAGTCTTCATTCCAATCCCAAAGAAAGGCAATGCCAAAGAATGCTCAAACTAGTGCACAACTGCACTCATCTCACATGCTAGTAAAGTAATGCTCAAAATTCTCCAAGCCAGGCTTCAGCAATACGTGAACCGTGAACTTCCAAATGTTCAAGCTGGTTTTAGAAAGGGCAGAGGAACCAGAGATCAAATTGCCAATATCCACTGGATCATCGAAAATGCAAGAGAGTTCCAGAAAAACATCTATTTCTGCCTTATGGACTATGCCAAAGCCTTTGACTGTGTGGATCACAATAAACTGTGGAAAATTCTGAAAGAGATGGGAATACCATACCATCTGACCTGTCTCTTGAGAAACCTGTATGCAGGTCAGGAAGCAACAGTTAGAACTGGACATGGAACAACAGACTGGTTCCAAATAGGAAAAGTAGTCCATCAAGGCTGTATATTGTCACCCTGCTTATTTAACTTCTATGCAGAGTACATCATGAGAAACGCTGGGCTGGAAGAAACACAAGCTGGAATCAAGATTGCCGGGAGAAATATCAATAACCTCAGATATGCAAATGACACCACCCTTATAGCAAAAAGTGAAGAAGAACTAAAGAGCCTCTTGATGAAGGTGAAAGAGGAGAGTGAAAAAGTTGGCTTAAAGCTCAACGTTCAGAAAACTAAGATCATGGCATCTGGTCCCATCACTTCATGGAAAGTAGATGGGGAAACAGTGAAAACAGTGTCAGACTTTATTTTTTTGGGCTCCAAAATCACTGCTGATGGTGATTGCAGCCATGAAATTAAAAGACACTTACTCCTTGGAAGGAAGGTTATGGCCAACCTAGATAGCATATTGAAAAGCAGAGACATTACTTTGCCAACAAAGGTCCGTCTAGTCAAGGCTATGGTTTTTCCAGTGGTCATGTATGGATGTGAGAGTTGGACAGTGAAGAAAGCAGAGCGCCAAAGAATTGAAGCTGTGGTGTTGGAGAAGACTCTTGAGAGTCCCTTGGACTGCAAGGAGATCCAATCAATCCATCCTAAAAGAGATCAATCCTGGGTGTTCATTGGAAGGTCTGGTGTTGAAGCTGAAACTCCAATACTTTGGCCACCTCATGCGAAGGATTGACTCATTGGAAAATACCCTAATGCTGGGTAGGATTGGGGGTGGGAGGAGAAGGGGACAACAGAGGATGAGATGTTTGGATGGCATAACCGACTCGATGGTCATGGGTTTGGGTAGACTCCGGGAGTTGGTGATGGACAGAGAGGCCTGGTGTACTGCAATTCATGGGGTCGCAAAGAGTCAGGCACGACTGAGCGACTGAACTGAACTGAGACATTGAAGAGATCAAGAAAAGATAGAAAGAATACACAGAAGAATGGTACAAAAAAGATCCAGATGAACAGGATGACTATGATGGTGTAATCAGCCCCCAGAATGAGACATTCTGTAGAGCAAAGTCAAGTGGGCCTGAAGAAGCACTGCTGTTAATAAAACTGGTGGATGTGATGGAATTCCAGCAGAACTTTTCAAAACCCTAAAGGATAATGCCATCGAGGTGTTGCATTCAATATGTCAGCAAAGCTAGAAGACCCAGCAGTGGCCACAGGACTAGAAAATGTCAATCCTCATCCCAATTCCCAAGAAGGAGAGTACTAAAGAATGTGATAACCGCTGGACAGTTGCACTCATCTTCCATGGCAGTAAGGTCATGCTTAAAATCTTGCATGCTAGGCTTCAGCATTATGCAAACCAAGAACTTTGAGATATCCAAGCTGGGCTTAGAAAAAGAAGAGGAACCAGAGATCAAATTGCTGACATTTGGTGGATCATAGAGAAAGCTAGGAAATTCCAGAAAAACATCTATCTTTGTTTCATCGGCTACACCAAAGCCTCAGACTGTGTGGATCATAATAAACTGTGGAAAGCTCTTAAAGAGATGGGAATAGCAGACCATCTTACATATCTCCTGAGAAACCTGTAAGCAGGTCAAGAAGCAACAGTTAGAACCCTATATGGAAAAAACTGATTGGGTCAAGATTGAGAAAGGAGTATGACAGCTGTCTGCTGTCACCCTGTTTGTTTAATCTATATGCTGAACATATCATGAGAAATGCCGGGCTGGATGAGTTACAAACTGGAATCAAGATAAGCCAGAGAAACACCAACAACCTCAGATATGTGGATGATAGCACTCTAATGGCAGAAAGTGAAGAGGAACTAAAGAGCTTCTTGATGAGGGTGAAGGAGGAGAGTGAAAGAGCTGACCTAATACTAAATATAAAAAAAGCTAAGATCATGTCATTACTTCATGGCAAAAGAGGGGGAAATGTGGAAGTAGTGACGGATTTCCTCCTCTTGGGCTCTAAAATCACTGTGGACAGTGACTGCAGCCATGAAATCTGAAGACTATTGCTTCTTGGCAGAAAAGCTATGACAAACATAGACAGTGTGTTGAAAAGCAGAGGCATTACTCTGCCAACAAAAGTCTGTATAGTTAAAGCTATGGTCTTCCCAGTGGTCACATATGGTTGTGAGAGCCGGACTGTAGAGAAGGTGGAGCACTGAAGAATTGATGTCTTCTAAGTGTGGTGCTGGAGAAGACTCCTGAGAGTCCCTTGGACAGCAAGGGGATCAAACCAGTCAATCTTAAGAGAAATCAACCCTGAATACTCATTGGAAGGACTAAAGCTGTAGCAAAACTCCAGTATTTTGGTCATCTGATGCAAACAGCTGACTCACTGGAAAAGCCCCTGATGCTGGGAAAGATTGAGGGCAGAGGAGAAGAGGGCGTCAGAGAATGAGATGGCTGGATGGCATCACCAATGCAATGGACATGAATGTGGGAAAACTTCGAGAGATGGTGTGGGACAGAAAGGCCTGGCATGCTGTAGTCCATGGGGTCACAAAGAGTCAGACGTGACTGGCTGACTGAACAACAACAATCTTGATGTGGATGTCTTTGGTTTAATCTTGTTGGACTCTCTGTGCTTCCTGGACTCAAATACCTGTTTCTTTTCCTAGATTAGAAAAGTTTTGGTTATTATGTCTTCAAATATGTTCTTTGCCCCTTTGTCTCTTCTCCTGGGACCTGTATGATATGTATTTAATACACTTGATGTTTTCTCAGTAGTCTATTAAACTCTTCTAGTTTTTTTAATGCCTTTTGTTTGTTTGTTTTTCTGTTCAGCTTGGTTGATTTCCACTACTCTGTCTTCTAGTTTGTTGACCTGTTCCTCTGTATCATTTAATCTGCTGTTGCATTTAGTGCATTTTTTATTTCAGTTATTGCATTCTTCATCTCTGTTTGGTTCTTCTTTATATTTTCTAGGTTTTTGTTAAACTTGTCACTATCCATTCTTCTTTTGAGTTAGTTGAGCATCTTTAAGATCATTGGGGGCTTCCCTGATAGCTCAGTTGGTAAAGAATCTGCCTGCAATGCAGGAGATCCCAGTTTGATTCCTGGGTCAGGAAGATCCCCTGGAGAAGGGATAGGCTACCCACTCCAGTATTTTGGGGCTTCCCTTGTGGCTCAGCTGGTAAAGAATCTGCCTGCAATGCAAAAGACCTGGGTTCAATCCCTGGGTTAGGAAGATCCCCTGGAGAAGGGAAAGGCTATCCACTCCAGTATTCTGGCCTGAAAAATTCCATGGACTGTATAGTCCCTGGAGTCACAAAGAACTGTACATGATTGAGTGACTTTCACTTCCACATTCAAAGATCATTAACTTGAATTCTTTATTGGGTAGATTGCTTATCTTCATTGTGCTTGGCCCTTCTTCTGAAATATCTTGTTCTTTCTTTTCAAAAATACTTTGCTATTGGCTTAATTTTGCCTGATTCTCTATTTTTCTTTCTGAGTATCAGGTAGGTCATTTATTTTCTCGATCTTGAAGAAGTGTCCTGATGTAGAAAATGTCCTATGGGATCCAGCAGCACACTCCCCTCTGTTCATCAGAGCTATATGCTCTAGAGGTGCTCTTTATGTGGGTTGTGTCGGCCCTTCTGTGTGGTGGGACCAGCTACTGTGGGTGCACTGGTAGGTGTGGTTTGTCCGTGGTCCTGTTTGTTGTCTAATAGGTAGGTTACCAGCCACTGGTGAGTGGAGCTGGTTCCTGGGGTGGCTGGATGTGGGGCTCAGGGTCTCCCAGAGCCAGCCCACTGGTAGATAGCCTCAGCTCCCAACTTGACTGGATGTATGGTCCTGGAGGATCCAGAGATAGTGCTGACCCATTGGTTTGTGTCGCTGGGTGCTGGGTCATATGGTGGGCAGTGCTGAGGCCCAAGGTGGGTGGGGGTCTTGGTGTGGGTGGGGGGCTGTGGCTGCTGCCAGCCTGCTGATGGTTGGGTTTGTGTCCCTGTGAGGCTGGCTGGAAAGTCCCGAGAGTTGTGCAGACAGGCCGGAGTTGGCACTGGATTCTGACACTAGCAAGGTAAAAGGAGAAGCCCAAAATGGCACTTGCTAGCACCTGTGTCTTCATGGTAGAATGAGCTTCCAAAAATGACTACTGCCAGCATCTGTGTCCCCAGCGTGAGTCCAAATTGTCTCCTGCCCTCTCCTAGAGGCTTTCTAAAATCAGCAACTGAGTCTGCTCCAGGCTCCTTTGAATTACTGCTTCTGCCATAGATCTCAGAGCACGTGAGGTTTGTGTGTACACTATAAGAGCAGAGTCTCTCTGTTCTACTTCCTTCTAGCTCTCCAAAAGGCAAATCCCACTGGCTTTCGAAGCCAGACATTGCGGGAACTCATATTACCAATGCAGAACCCCTGGGCTAGGGAGCCTGATGTGAGCTTAAACACTTCAGCCCTTGGGGAGAACCTTTGAAATTGTGATTATCCTCCTGCTTGTGGGTTATCTACCAGGAAATGTCGATCTTGACTGTACTGTATCTCTGCCTCACCTGTATGTCTTGTTGTGGTTCCTTCTTTATATTTTTAGTTGTAGATATGTTCTGCTAGTTTTCAGGCTTTCTCGTCAATGATTGCTCTGTAAATAATTGTAATTTTTGCATGTCCATGGTAGGACATGTACTGAGGGTCTTCCTACTTGCATCTTGGCCAGTCCCCTATTGACCTCTTTAATATTAAGCAGATTTTGTTTAGTGTAACGTTTTAGTCACAAACAGATTTTAACTAGATTTTGAGTAATTTATATTAGCTATTAGCTTCTCAAGGATTTATAATACAAATCTTAACTTATCAGAGTCTACTTCACGTTTATACTGACTAGCCAGACATCCTGGAATGTGAAGTCAAGTGGGCCTTAGGAAGCATCACTACAAACAAAGCTAGTGGAGGTGATGGAATTCCAGTTGAGCTATTTCAAATCATGAGAGATGACGCCGTGAAAGTGCTGCACTCGATATGCCAACAAATATGGAAAACTCAGCATTGGCCACAGGACTGGGAAAGGTCAGTTTTCATTCCAATCCCAAAGAAAGGCAATGCCAAAGAATGCTCAAACTACCGCACAATTGCACTCATCTCACACGCTAGTAAAGTAATGCTTAAAATCCTCCAAGCCAGGCTTCAGCAATACGTGAACTGTGAACGTCCAGATGTTCAAGCTGGTTTTCGAAAAGGCAGAGGAACCAGAGATCAAGTTGCCAACATCCGATGGATCATCGAAAAAGCAAGAGAGTACCAGAAAAACATCTATTTTTGCTTTACTGACTATGCCAAAGCTTTTGACTGTGTGGATCATAATAAACTGTGGAAAATTCTTCAAGAGATGGAAATACCAGACCACCTGACCTGCCTCCTGAGAAACCTGTATGCAGGTCAGGAAGCAACAGTTAGAGCTGGACATGGAACAACAGACTGGTTCCAAATAGGAAAAGGAGTACATCAAAGCTGTATATTGTCACCCTGCTTATTTAACTTAAATGCAGAGTACATCATGAGAAACGCAGGGCTGGAGGAAGCACAAGCTGGAATCAAGATTGCCAAGAGAAATATCAAGAACCTCAGATATGTGGATGACACCACCCTTATGACAGAAAGTGAAGAAGAACTAAAAAGCCTCTTGATGAAAGTGAAAGAGGAGAGTGAAGAAGTTGGCTTAAAGCTCAACATTCAGAAAACTAAGATCATGGCATCCAGTCCCATCACTTCATGGCAGATAGATGGGGAAACAGTGGAAACATGGCTGACTTTATTTTTCTGGGCTCCAAAATCAATGCAGATGGTGGCTGCAGCCATGGAATTAAAAGATGCTTACTCCTTGGAAGGAAAGTTATGACCAATCTAGACAGCATATTAAAAAGCAGAGACATTACTTTGCCAACAAAGGTCTATCTAGTCAAGGCTATGGTTTTTCCAGTAGTCATGTATGGATGTGAGAGTTGGACAGTGAAGAAAGCTGAGCGCCGAAGAATTGTTGCTTTTGAACTGTGGTGTCGGAGAAGATTCTTGATAGTCCCTTGAACTGCAGGGAGATCCAACCAGTCCATCCTAAAGGAGATCAGCCTTGGGTGTTCATTGGAAGGACTGATGTTGAAGCTGAAACTCCAATACTTTGGCCACCTCATGCAAAGAGCTGACTCACTGGAAAAGACCCTGATGCTGGGAAAGAATGGGGGCAGGAGTAGAAGGGGACGACAGAGGATGAGATGGTTGTATGGCATCACCGACTCGATGGACATGGATTTGGGTGGACTCAGGGTGTTGGTGATGGACAGGAAGGCCTGGGGTGCTGTGGTTCATGGGGTCGCAAATAGCTGGACACGACTGAGTGACTGAACTGAACTGAACTGAACTGAACTGAAGGAATATAGACAAAAAAGTTTGTCCTTTCCTTCTCCTTGAGAATTCTGGACCCCTCTCTCCTTGGGGACCCCTGAACTTCTTATCAACCTGCCTAGGAATTGACTCTCTCAATAACTACCTACATAATTACTTTTAATGGCACTCTGTTTTTTCTTATGGCTTTGAATTATTATCTTTCATTTGTTTTCAGTCTGTAGAACTTCTTTTAATATTTCTTTTAAAGTCCTTCCAACAGATTCTACTTGCAACAGATCTACTTGCAACAGATTCTCTGTTTCTCCTTATCTGGGAATGGCTTTATCTCACTCACAGTTTTGAAAAATAGTTTTGCTAGACATAACAGTCTATGTGCAACAGTTTTTGCTTTTAGTATGTTGAATATGTCATCCCACTGCCTTCAGATTTCTGTTGTTTCTAATGAGCAGTCAGTTTGATGTTATGATTCCTTTTCTCTTGTTCCTTTCAAGATTTTCTCTTTGTTTTTCAACATTTTGTGTGTGATTTGTCTGGGTGCTTCACCCTTGACACTTGTCTTACCTGTAGTTTGGTGAGGTTCTTGATTGTAGTATATGCTTATTTTTCATCAGTTTTGGGGCTTTTTAGCCTTTATTTCCTTAATTGTTAGTCTCTCTTACTTTCCTCTCCTTGTGGTAGTCCTATTACATACATGTACATTGGTGTTTTTAATGGTCTTCCACATTTCTCTTGAGGATCTGGTAATTTTTCTTTTTGTGTTTTCATTCTTTTCATGTCTTTTTAAAAAAGTATTACTGAAGTATAGTTGATTTACAATGTTGTGTGTGTGTGTATATATATATATACATATATATGTGTGTGTGTGTATATATATATATTCCCTTTCATACTTTATTCCATTATGGTTTATTACAAGACATTGAATACAGTTCCTTGTTGTATACTGTAGGATCTTGTTGTTCATCCATGTTATATATACCAGTTTGCATCTGCTAGTTCCAAACTACCAATCAAACCCTCCTTCACTCCTCTCCCTTGGAAACCACAGGTCTGTTCTTTATATCTGTGAGTCTGTTTCCATTTCATAGATGAGTTCATTTGTGTCATATTTTAGATTCTAAATGTAAGTACTATCATATGATATTTGCCTTTGTTTTTCTTTTTTCTCACTTACTTCACTTAGTATGATAATCTCTAGGTCTATTTATGTTGCTACAAGGTGGCATTATGTTATTCTTTAGTATGGCTGAGTAATATCCTTTTATATATATGTAAATCACATTTTCTTTATCCATTCATCTTTTGATGAACATTTAGCCTGTTTCCATGCCTTGGCTGTTTCAAATAGTGCTGCTGTGAATACATGAAGCATGTGTCCTTTTCAATTATAGTTTTATCTGGGTATACGCACAGGAGTGGGATCACTGGATCATATGGCAACTCTAATTTTAGTTTATTGAGGAGCCTACATACTGTTTTCCATAGTGGCTGTACCAATTTACATTCCCACCAACCATGTAGGAGGGTTTCCTTTTCTCCACACTCTCTCCTGCATTTGTTATTTGTAGACTTTAAAAAAATTGTTTATTTATTTATTTATTTATTTTTGACAGTGCTAGGTTTTCATGGCTGCGTGGGCTTTTCTCTAGTTGTGGTGGACAGGAGACTACTTACTCTTTTATGTAGTGAGAAGACTTCTCACTGCAGTGCCTTACCTTGGTGCCGAGCACAGGCTCCAGGGTACACAGGCTTCAGTCGTTGGGGCACATGAGCTCAGTAGTTTTGGCTCCTGGCCTCTAGAGCACAGGCTCAATAGTTGTGGTGCACAGGCTTAGTTGCTCTGTGGCATGTGGGATTTTCCCAGCCCAGGAATCAAACCCATGTTTCTTGCATTGGAAGGTAGATTCTTTTTTTTTAACCACTGAGCCACCAGGGAATCCCCTATTTGTAGACTTTTTAATAATGGCCATTCTGACTGGTGTGAGGTGGTACCTCATTGTAGTTTTGACTCACCCTTCTTAATAACTAATGATGATGAGCAACTTTTCATATGTCTGTTGGCTCTGTATGTATTCCTTAGAGAAATGTCTATTTAGGTCTTCTGCCCATTTTTCAATTGGGTTGTTTGGGGTTTTCTTTTGTTGTTGTTGTTGAGTTGTATAAGCTATTTGTATATTTTGGGAATTAAGTCCCTGAAGGTCACATTGTTTGCAGATGTTTTCTCCCAGTCCATAGATTGTATTTTCATTCTATTTATAACTTTCTTTGCTGTGCAGAAGCTTATAAGTTTGATTAGGTTCCATTTGTTTAGTTTTGCTTTTATTTTTATTACCTTGGGAGATTGAACTAAGAAAACATTGGTACTATTTATGTCAGAGAATGTTTTTCATATGTTTTCTTCTAGAATTTTTATGGTGTCATATCTTAAATTTAATCTTCAAGCCATTTTGAGTTTATTTTTGTGTATGATGTGAGAGTGCATTATAACTTCATTGATTTGTGGCTCTCCAACTTTCCCAACATCACTTACTGGAGAGACTGTCTTTGCCCCATTATATATTCTTGCCTGAAGTTGTTGATGTTTCTCCCGCCCGTCTTGATTCTAGCTTGTAACTCATCCAGCCCAGCATTTCTCAAGATGTGCTCAGCACATAGGTTAAATAAACAGTGTGACAACAGAGAGCCCTGCCGTACTCCTTTCTCAATACTGAACCAAACAGTTGTTCCATACAGGGTTCTAACTGTTGCTTCTTGACCCGCACACCAGTCTCTCAGGAGAAATCTTACTTATAAGTAAGATGGTCTGCCTGTCAACAACCTCAGATATGTGGGTGATACCACTCTAATGGCAGAAAGTGAATAGAAACTAAAGAACCTCTTGCTGAGGGTGAAGGAAGAGAGTGAAAAAGCCGGCTTAAAACTAAATATTAAAAAAGCTAGGACATGGCGTCTGGCCCCATTACTTCATGGGAAATAGAAAGGGAAAGGTGGAAGTAGTGATAGATTTCCTCTTCTTGGACTCTAAAACCACTACAGATGATGACTGTAGCCATGAAATCAGAAGACAGTTGCTTCTTGGCAGGAAAGCTGTAACAAACCTAGACAGTATGTTGAAAAGCAGAAATATCACTCTGCTGACAAAGGTCCATATAGTCAAGGCTATGGTCTTCCCAGTGGTCACGTATGGTTGTGAGAGCTGGACTGTAAAGAAGGCAGAGTGCCAAAGAATTAATGCCTTCAAACTGTGGTACTGGAGAAGACTCCTGAGAGTCAATCTTAAGGGAAATCAACCCTGAATACTTGTTGGAAGGACTGATGCTGAAGCTCCAGTATTTTGATCATCTGATGTGAACAGCTGACTAATTTGAGAAGTCCCTGATGCTAAGACTGAGGGCAGAAGGATAAGAGAGCATCAGAGGATGAGATGGCTGGATAGCATCAGTGATGCAATGGAAATGAACTTGGGCAAGCTTTAGGAAATGGTGAGGGACAGGGAGGCCTGGCATGCTGCAGTCCATGGTGTCACAAAGAGTTGTACACAACTGGGTGACTGAACAACAATATTTGTACCTCCTGGTTCCAAATAGGAAAAGGAGTACGTCAAGGCTGTATATTGTCACCCTGCTTATTTAACTTATATGCAGAGTACATCATGAGAAACGCTGGGCTGGAAGAAACACAAGCTGGAATCAAGATTGCCGGGAGAAATATCAATAACCTCAGATATGCGGATGACACCACCCTTATGGCAGAAAGTGAAGAAGAACTAAAGAGCCTCTTGATGAAGGTGAAGGAGGAGAGTGAAAAAGTTGGCTTAAAGCTCAACGCTCAGAAAACTAAGATCATGGCATCTGGTCCCATCACTCCATGGGAAATAGATGGGGAAACAGTGGAAACAGTGTCAGACTTTACTTTTTTGGGCTCCAGAATCACTGCTGATGGTGACTGCAGCCATGAAATTAAAAGACGCTTACTCCTTGGAAGGAAGGTTATGGCCAACCTAGATAGCATGTTTAAAAGCAGAGACATTACTTTGCCAACAAAAGTCCGTCTAGTCAAGGCTATGGTTTTTCCAGTGGTCATGTATGGATGTGAGAGTTGGACGGTGAAGAAAGCTGAGCGCCGCAGAATTGATGCTTTTGAACTGTGGTGTTGGAGAAGACTCTTGAGAGTTTCTTGGACTGCAAGGAGATCCAATCAATCCATCCTAAAAGAGATCAATCCTAGGTGTTCATTGGAAGGTCTGATGTTGAAGCTGAAACTCCAATACTTTGGCCACCTCATGCGAAGGGTTGACTCATTGGAAAAGACCCTAATGCTGGGTAGGATTGGGGGCTCGAGGAGAAGGGGACGACAGAGGATGGGATGGTTTGATGGCATCACCGACTCGATGAACATGGGTTTGGGTAAGCTCCGGGAGTTGGTGGTGGACAGGGAGGCCTGGCGTGCTGCAATTCATGGGGTCGCAGAGAGTCGGACACGACTGAGCGACTGAACTGAACTGAACTGAACTGTCAAGATTGATTTACTATAGGTGTGCGGGTGTATTTCTAGGCTCTCTATTCTGTTCCATTGATCCATATGTCTGTTTATGTGCCAATATCATGCTGTTTTGATTACTGTAGCTTTGTAGTATTATCTGAAGTCTGGGAAGGTTATGCATCCTACTTTGTTCTTTTTATTCAGGGTTATTTTGGCAATTCTTGATCTTGTATAGTTCTATATAAATTTTAGGATTATTTGTTCTAGTTCTGTGAAAAATGTCATGGACAATTTGATAGGGCTTGCACCAAGTCAGTAGACTCTGTGTAGTATGGCCATTTTAACAATACTAATTCAATCAAACTACGTAAGATATCTTTCTATTTCTTTCAATCATCTTTAGTTTCTTTTATTAATGCTTCATAGTTCTCAGCATATGAGTCTTTCACTTCCTTTGTGAGGTGTATTCCTAAATATTATATTTTTGATGCAATTTTAAAAGGGATTATTTGCTTATATTCCCTTTCTGATATATTATTGTTAGTGTAAAAAATGCAGCTGATTTCTGTATGTTAATCTTGTATCCTGCTACCTTGCTGAATCATTTATCAGTTTTAGAGGTTTTATGTGGGAGCCTCTGTTATGTTTTTTCTTAATTCCTTATTCTCTGTCTTAGATTACATAATCTTAATTGATGTATCTTCAAGTTATTTGATATTTTTAAATCTGCCAGTTCAGCTCTGTTGTTGAGCCATTCTAGTGGTTTTCACTTACTTTATTTTTCGACTATAGAAATTTAATTTGTTTCCTTTTAATAATTTCTATTCCATTATTCAATATTTTATGAGATGTAAAAGAGATACATCATTTTAATTCTTTAAGGTTTGTTTCCTTCAGTTCTTTGAATGCATTTGTAATATCTGCTTTGAATTTTTTTTTTCTGCTCAGTCCACTATCTGGACAATTTCAAAGACATATGCTATTGCTCATTTTTCCTTTGTTTATAAGCCACACATTTTCCTGTTTGTTATCGTGTTCCATTATTTTTGTTGAAAACTGGACATTTTTGATAATACATTGTGGTTTATTTGTTTAGTGACTTGAAAAAAAAATGATTCTATAAAATATGTTTACCCTGCAGTCTGTAGCCTCTTATATGTTGCTCATGTTGTCACCCACCTTTTTTTTTTCTTAAGCCTGGTCCCTTCTAGGTCAGCATAAATCACTTACTGGTCAGAGGTCATACTTAAGCCTCCTTAGACAGTTAACTTTTTGCTGAATGTGCTTTGTGGTTTGGAGACTGTAACATTTCATGGATTTTTATATTCCTTCCTATGTTCAGCCAGGAATAATAGCTTGAAGTTTCTTTCTCTGTTCATTCCTAAGAGAATACAGCCTTGGGCATGCACGTAGTGTTTGAGATTTCCAGGGATGACTGTGATATTATTTAAAAACTTGGTTTTTGAGGAGTCACCCCTGGTTAGAGTAGCTTATTCTGTCAGCTGTGAAACTTCAGATACTGTTGGTCTGTGTGAGGCTTGGGGAATATTTCCAAGCCTTGCTCTGATTACTATTGAGCAGGCTCAGCCTAGTAGTATAGATGCTTTCCAAACCCTAGAGTTGTCTATGATCTCAGGAGGGCTTTTATTGGCTGTCTCTTTCCCTGGTTCTCTTTACTAAGCTTCTGGCTGTCTTGTTATTTTATTAGTATGAGAGCTACTTATCCTTGAAGCTTGCAATAATGTCATTGTGTTTATTTCCCACTGATACAGCCCTGAAAGATGGATTTTTTAGATTGGGGAATTTTTTCCTTTTATTTGTTTACTAATAATATCTACCACTCCACTGTGAATGAAATAACACGTTGAGGCTCAGATAGCTAAAGCTATATTCAGAATTCAGTAATTAACAATTCCAGAGCAGGTTGGTTGAACGTTACTCTTGACTTTGAGGCAAGATACACTTAGCATGAACAGTCTTAATTTAGAATGTTATCAGGACTCTATAGCACTATGTGGAACTCAACTCTCTTTGTGAATAAAAGCCTAGGCCTCAGCTTGTATATTCAGCTGAGAAAAAAAAATTAAGAAGCTGAAAACTTATTCCTCACCTCATTATCTAAAGACTTCTTTAGGAAAGATTCCTTGAGGTAGGCAGAATTGATAGGAGTAATAAAGCCTCTGCCTGGCTCCATGATTTCCAGCCCTTAGTAGGCACCCCTTCTCTCAGTTTTTCAAGCACTAATATAGGTGAAGGGATGTAGAAGGTAATTAGTCTCCCTAATCAACTGGCTTTAAATTGGAGAGATTATCCTAAGGGAGTCTGATCTGATCAGTAAGTCCTTTATTAAAGTGAAGTGGTAGGATTTCCTTTCATTTTAAAGGCTAAAATAATATTCTATTAATGCATATACCAGATTTTCTTTATCCATTTTATCCATTCATCTGTTGACAGGCATTGAGGTGGTCTAAATGCCACCTGCCATTGGAGATAGCAGATAATGCCATTATGCTATAAATGCCATTATGGAGATAACTGTTGTGAATAATGCTGCAGTGAAAATAAAAGTGCACATATCTCTTCAACATCCTGATTTCAACTCTAGGATATATATTCAGAAATGGGATTGCTGGCTCATATGATACTGCCTTTTTTAACTTTTTGAGGAACTTCCACATAGTTCTGCACCATTTTTCTTTTCAATGAATAGCATTTAAAGATCCCAGTTTCTTTATAAACTTACCAACACTTGTGTTGTTTTTTTTTTTTTTTTTAATATGTAATAGCTGTTCTAACTGAGATATTTTCATACCATGGTTTTAGTTTGCATTTCCCTGGAGACTAGTGAAGTTGGGCACCTTTCTGTACACCTGTTCGTTATATGTACGTCTTTCTTGAAGAGATATCTATTCAAAGATTTCACCTACTTTTTAGTCTTTTTTTTTTTTTACTATTGAGTTGTAGGAGTTCCTTATATGTGTTGAAATTATCCCCTTATCAAGGATATGATTTGCAAATATTTTCTCTTTCTATAGGTTGCCTTTTCACTCTGTTGACTGTTTTCTTTGCTGTGCAAAGCTTTATAGTTTGATGTAGTCCCACTTGTCTATGTTTTCTTTTATTGTATTTTCCTTTGGTGTTATATCCAAAAAAATTGTCATAAGGCTTTCCTCCTGTTTTCTTCTAGAGATTTTAGAGTTTTAGATTTTATGTTTAAGTCTTTAATACATTTTAGTTGATATTGTGTGTGGTATCAAATAAGGGTTCAATTTCATTCTTGCACATGTGAATTTTCAGCATTCCCAGCACCATTCAACAAATGGATAAAGCTAAAGGACATTATGCTAAGTGAAATAAGGCAGTCACAGAGGGATAAACACTGCCACTTATATGAGTATCTAAAAAACTCATGTTTAGAGAAACAAAGGTAGAATAGCATTTGCCAGGGAGAGGAAAAGGGGGAAATAGGGATTTGCCAGTCAATGGGTATAACGTTGCAATTATTCAGGGTGGATAAGTTGTAGATGTCAGCTATATAGCATTATGCCTGCCATTTATAATATTGTATTGTGCACTTAAAAATCTGTCAAGAGAGTAGAACTTATGTTAAATATTCTTGCCACAATAATAACTAATATTCAGATATATACATAGATAACTAGACAGACAGCTGGATGAGTAAACAGATAAATGCAGAGATAGATAGATAGAGACAAAGAATAAAATGAGGTATAAGAGAGAGATTCCTCTGGGTTGGTCTAAAAGAAAAACTGGAGTATGCCATGAATTCTGCCAATGGATTTGGAAGAGGTCCTCAAGCCTCAGATAAGAAATGCATCTCCTGCTTATACCTTACTAGAACAGTTGAAGATCTGAGTAAAAGATTCAGCCAGCATTTGCCTGGATTCCTGACCCTGGAAACAGTGAAATAGTTCATTTGTATTGTTTTAAACTATTAAAATTGTGGAAATGTGTTGACACAGTCACAAAAATCTAATTTACTGTCTTTCTCTGTAACTGAATCCTTGCCTCTGCTGTGCCTGATTGCTAAAGGCAGTACTGTCCTCCTGCATTTCCTAATGCTGCTGCTGTAGTCCTACTAATTTAAAAGTAGCCCCTTTCCTGCATAGAACTTGCTCACCTAAATAAAAACTGCCACAAGCCTCTGAATAAAGTCTTCCTAAAGTGTATTAACCTGACAAATTCATAAAATCATGTGGACAACCCTTACAAAAGGCTACGATCAAGGCAAGCTCCCCAGGCTGGATGATAAAACGTCAACTGCAAAACAGGAAACACTGACTTCAAGAACCACATAGGCTTCTGAACACTATCAAGGTCAAAACTACCACAACTCCCACATGCTAATCTAAGGCTTAAAACCTCAGTCAAGCCTCAACCAGAAGATGCTCAGACTTGCAAAATGTACAAATCTTAGACCTAATAACACAACTTAAAAAAAAAGATCTGTACAGTTCTTAAAGACAGTTATCAGTTTTAACCATGATTATCTTCATATGTGTATGCGTATATGCATGAATATATGTGTGTATCAGCAAATTTGTTTGGAAGGAAGTAACCACTGAATATGTAATTAAGCAATAATTCATAATCTTGCGATCAGATACCTTATTCACCATTCCAGAGGAGTAACCATTAGATTTTTAAATGATCTCTGAAGAATTCCATTTTACTCAGGTTACATATAAAAACATCATTTGGCAGATGAATCCTTTGAACATCCCTATAATGTGAAAACATACACAGTGTATTTAGGAAAAAAATAGTCCAATGTTAGTATTTAAAAACGTTGTCCATACATTATCAAGCTTTAGAAAAATTAAAATATATGAAATTCTATACTTTAGAAATTTATGATACCCTCTTTCTGTCTGCCACAATCAGGAAATAAAGAGAAGGTAAGGGACCACAAATATAATTCCTTTTATGGATGTGCTTATAAATGATATTCTTTGTTTCCAGTTATGCCCTGTTGGCCAGAACTTAGTCACCCGGGTACACCAACTGTGGAGAAAACTGGGAACATATCCTGTACATGATAACCATATGCTCTGCTAAAACTTAGGAGCTCTAAAATTAAAGAATGAGATAATGGATAGATATTGGACTTTTAGTATTTGTCTTTAGCTCTTTCCTAATCTTTCTACATACAGTAACCTATTGTGTTGCCATCTCCTATTTTCAGTGGTTGTATGCCAAAGTTATTTTTCAAGGATATACAATCCATTTATTATTTCAAAAATAAATTAGAGTGCAAAGTTTAAAAATTCTGCTCTTCAAAGGAAACTAAAAAAGAATGAAAATACAAGCTACAGACTGAATGAAAATATGTATAAACCATATATCTGATAATTTACATAGACAGTATGTAAAGAATTCTCAAGACTTAATAATGAGAAAACAAAAAACCCAAATTTGTAAAAAATGAGCAAAAATTTTAGCATACATATTACAAGGGATACACAGATCTCTATCATACACACACACAAAATTCTCAGCATCATTATTCATTAAAGAAAGGCAAACTTACCACAGTGATATACCACCACACCTATTAAAATGGCTAAAATTAAAATTAAAATGATTGACTATAATGCTGATTAAGATGTGGAGGAACCAGAACACTCATACACTGCTACTAGGAATGTAAATGGGGTATAACTATCACTTTGAAATGTTTAGAAAATTTTTTTAAATGTAAACATATAGCAACTATATGATCCAATTATTCTGCTCCTGGATATTTACCCAAAAATAAATGAAAAGCTATGTTCATACAAGTCACATACACAGATGTTCACAGTAGCTTTATTTTGTATTAGTCAAATACTTGAAATAAGTGAAAGTTCATCAACAGTGAAAAGGATTAATAAACTGTGGTATATTCATATAATAAAATATGAATGACACAGGGATAAAAAGTGATGATCTATTTATACTTATAACAAGATGAATAGATATCAAAATCGTTATTCAGTACAAAAAGCCAGACCTCACCTCCTCCCAAAATAGTATCTCCTCATTCTGTGATTTCATTTGTTTAAAATTTTAGAAAACTCAAACTAATCTTTAGTGATAGAAACCAGATCAGTTGCAGTCTGAGGATGGAAAAATACTATGGAGAAGTAGAAAACGAATTACAAGGAATCACAGAGAAATTGTTGGAATTGATAGATATGTTTATTATACTGATTGTGATCATTTTATAGGTGTATCCATATAATGACACATTAAATTTTACGCTGAAGTATGCAAAGTTTATTGTATATCATTTATGCTCTCAAAAATTTTTAACAAATGAATAACAACAGATTCAAGAGTATTATTGGGTTTTGACATGACAGAGAAGGGTGCAAGCGTTTGGGTATGGAGTAGTCCATAATCCTGTGTACCCCTTTGAGTCGGTATTATGAATATGAATGTCATCTGTCATTTGTGTCTCAGTTGGAAAAAACTGGAACTTCTGTTTGAGTTTTGTGCTTGGACTAAGGACTGTAGAGCAAGACATGGTCCCTGTGCTACAGAACTCTTAAAAAATTGCAGGCAATGCTACCCTTCTCAGTGCACATCTCAATTAAATTGTGAATTCCTCAAGGAACACATATTCTAGACTCATAAAATATTGGAAATAGATCAATTTAGGTTTATGTAGTCCAGCCTAACTATTTTCAGAAAGGGAATTGAACTTACACAATTCAGTAATTGTGAAATAGCACACAAAAATATATTGGCATAGTTGGGTTTAAACCTGCCTCTCCTGGCTCCCTGCCCAAAGTTTTCTCCATTACATCATTTCTCTTTTACTGAACACTATACTCTGAGCAAAGTCAGTGGTCAGTAAATTTGCTTAACAACTGCTGATCAGAATTGACAAAAAGCACAGAACAGTCCCTTCACAGTTACATTCTTTTCTGAGGTTTAAGTGACGAATAGTTCACAAGAATAAGAAATAGGGGAAGATTCTGAATCTTCCTGTTTATTTCTTCTTTTCCTCTTTAATCATATATATATTTACATGTAAGTGCTATAAAATAAACAAACAATTAACAATTAAGAGCCAGTACCTACAAACAATAAGAAAAAATAGTTGACACTTTGATGGGAAAAAATTTAGAAATGACTGCTAAAATGTCAATTTATGAATTAAGACTCTTAGTAGAGGTTAAGTTAATCTGGTTCACAATCAGTGGGAGATCTTTGAGAGACTCCAAGCTATTTATAGTAAAGGCTCTGAAGCTATGCTGTTCATTTATATCAGGTAACAAAATTACTACTGCAACAGAAGCACTTTGTAGGATCTATGGCACTTGGCAGGAAAAGAGTATTGATTCCAAGCCAAGGAAATGACAGTACAGTGTAGCTGCTGCTGGATTGAAGAAGGAAAAATAAAAGAATAGATAGTAACAGATGCATGTGGGCAGTGAGAAGAAGTGCAATCAGTTCAGATTAATTACGAGCCCAATATGTGTGCAGAGACAAATTTTGAAGAAACTCAAGATAAAAGAGAGTAAGCAGGTAGGATGGCTGTAGGGAATTGATATTCAGACAAAAAACACTACATTTGCATCAGTTAGGAAAAAGAACCTGTCACAAGAGGGACATCATGAATGACTCTGTAAGCAGGAAGAGGTAATCACAGGCCCTGGCACATGGAGGCACATTGAATCTGCTCAAGGGAGTAACTTCTAGTTCTTGTCATCATGTGATGTTCATTTTTCTTAAGCCATTTTCAGAAATGCATTATGGTAAACAGGAGTACTGATGACTTATTAAGGAAGCATGTGCTGAAAAATATTAATAAAAACAAACTATAGTTTCTAATTGAGTCACACTGTCATATCTAATTGAGTCACATAAAGTCACATATGTAATAAATTCACTGTGATAGATTATAGTCCACAGTTATAAATATAAAGAAAAAAAACCCAACAAAATTGCCATGTCCTAAATGGATATCATAAAACCCATGCATTCTGATTATCTGAGATGCCCTCATCAGATTTTATTGCAACAAGTTTGTGTTCTCCAATAGCAAATATATAGTAGAAAGTTCAGAGGGAAGGGACTGCTATAAAAAGGTTATCAGATGAAAAATATTTGTAAAGCCATAAAGATAAGGGGATTTCATAAAAATCATGAGACAAAATAAATCTTAATCAGAGGCCAATCTATGTTGAAACATATATTTCTGCACCTCGACTGATCATGATACTAACACATTCTATGATGTAAGATGATTTACATTTAGAGTGATGCCTCAAAAATCACTGAAAGAATGAAAAATCATCTTCAGTACATTCTACCACAAAGACATGAAAGTGAGAAATACAGTATGGAAATGCCTCCATGCAAAAGTATTAAAATGTAAAAAAATTACTGCCTTGATTATAGAAGCGACCTGGAAAATTCCTTTCTGTGAAACATTTCATTGGTCATAAGGCATTTTCTAGACAAGCCACAGTAAACTCAGTGGTAAAGGAAACAGATATGTATTTGGTATATGGCTTTTGCTTGGCAATGAGAGAAATCCAGCTAAAATGATTAAATAAATTTTCAGTTAGTTTATGTACCTGAAAAGCCTAGTGTATTCAAATATAGCTGGATAGAGGTATATAAAGTGCCAGGAATCTATTGTTTTTTATCTCTTAATTCCATTTCTTTGTGTTTTTTTTTTTAACCATTTTATTTTGAAAATCTTATTAACTTACAGAAAATGCAGAAGACTATTACAGAGAGTTCACATATATTCTTTATTTAGCTTTCCCTAACATTAACCATTTAGATAGCCATAATGCAATTATCTAACTGCGAAACAAACGTTGAAACAATGCTATTATGTAAACTATAGACCATATTTGAATTTTACTAGGGCTTTATTTGGGGCTTCTCTGGTGGCTCAGACAGTAAAGAATCTGCCTGTAATGTGGGAGACCTAGATTAGATCCCTGGGTCAGAAAGATTCCCTGAAGAAGGAAATACCAGCCCATTCCAGTATTCTTGTTTGGAAAATTCCATGGACAGAGGAACCTGGTAGGGTTGCAAAGAGTTGGTTTTCCCCAAAAGTTTTTTTTTTTCTTTTCCAAGATCCAGTCCAGACAGCTACCAAGCATTTAGTTGTTTTGTCACTTCAGTCTCTTCCTATTGTAAAAATTCTATTCTTTCCTTGTTTTCATTACCTTGATACTTTTGATGAATATTGATCACTCAGTTTTGTAGATGGGTCTCAATTTGAGTTTTTCTGGTATTCTTTATCCAGTAATTAGGTTGAGGTTATGCAATTTTGGCAATAATACCATAGAAATAATGACTTTTTTCTTCTCCAAATGCATAATGTTGAAAGAACACAATGCCAATAGATCTTATTTCTGAAGATGTTAACCTTGATCGCTTGGTTAACATTTCCTCTGCCAGGTTTCTCCATTAGTTAATATTTCTCTCTTTGTAATTGATCAATAACTTGGAAGAGACGCTTTTGAGACTATATAAAAAACTTGTTTCTCCTCAAACTTTCACCCAATGATTTTATCACTTGTCGGTAGGTATTGTCCAGAAAAATTATTCTATGATGTCTGCCACAGCTATATTTCTTCATTAGCTTCAGTCTCAAAGGGACAGTGCTAAAGAAATAGGGACCACAAGTTGCTCTTGGTGATGTCCAATCAGCTCAGCAATCCCAATGAAAGAAGCAGTTCCTCCAGTTGCAACAAAACCCCTGGTGCTACCAGTTGTTTCCTTCATTTAGATCATATATTCATTGCTGAATTGATTACCTCAGGATATCCAAGGGAACACCCCTGTCACAGACCAGGCCTGGAGCATGTTCCCACACCTGCAGTTGGAGGATGGGTTGGGTTGTCCCACTATAACCACATGAACTGAGAATAGAGGAGAGGAGGTTCCCCAAGATAAAAACAGTATATTGTTACCAGAAGAGATGGTAGATGCTGCAGAGACACCATCAAGATACCTGCCACACTAAGATATAGCCAGTTATTCTTGATATGTTTTGAGATCCAAGTTTGTGAGACAGTTTGTCAACCTATCAATAGTAAAGTGCTTAAAAATATAATACTTAAATTTATCTTATTTATCACAATGTGGAAGACTGCAAATTCTTGGTCATCGATTTCAGTGTTTTCCAACACTTACAGTTGCTATAGTGTAAGATTTCCTTCTCCTCTGTCCTTAAGATAAATAGGAAAAATAACCATACTTCTATAGTTAAAATAGAGTACTTGGTATAATACATGACACATAGGTAACTGCTCAAAAATATCATGGTTGTTATTACGATTATTACTATTATTAAATACTCAACTTGACACAAATTTATGTAATGTCTGTTATACATAAGATACTACTAGGTTTAGGAACTCAAAGATGAATAAGAAAGTGTTCTGACTTTAAGGAACACAGAGACTAGTGTGGAGGATAAAATATGCACAAAACTCTACCAGGCAGGATGTTACAAGTTTCCATAATAGGAATAAGTGCTATGAATATGATATATGTTTATGTTTTTATATATTTAGTATCTCTTTTTCAGGCAATACAAAAACAGAAAATAAAGGAATGCATTTTCAAACAGCTTTTTCTTAAAAGATTAGTCTCTCTACACACACTTAACCTTTCAAATATAAATTGGATGTCACATTAACCAGCAACGGAATAGAGTGAAGAACAATTGACTTCATTGTTAAGAATATCTTAGATAGAAAGACTTAAAGATCACAACAAGTAATCTAGTCAGAATGTTATTTTTCAGCATTTAATATTATAACTCTTTATGCATGACAAAAGACCTCTGCATTTTTTCCCCTATACATGAAGAAAATTAGATTATTTGATTTGTTTGACAAAAGGCTTTGTGATTTAGAGATCACTTTTGAACTAAATGACCAGACTGTTGCTAAGCAACTGTGTAAAACAGTTCTTAAATACAAAAGACACAGCTAAAATACAGCCTTATAAGGTCTATAGTAGTATGTCTGACAATTTTGTATAATCAGTCTAATATTTTCAAAATAAATATTTTCAATATTCTCTTTTATAAATTAATTATATATGTGTGTGAATGTGTATATTCAGAGAAAGTAAATAGATTGAATGTGAAATTGAAAGCAAAATCTCAACACAATTGTGTTAATTTACAATAATAATTTTTCAGGTCTTCATTGGCCCTGTTAGCCTGCCACAACATAAAATTTTTCTAAATATTTTTAGAAACTCTTGAAGCTTCTATACAGAGTATCATTCAGATGTTCTGGATCAATGACTGCTCTGCAAATAGATTTTACAGATTTTATTTCTGGAAAAACAAGGAAGTATTACCTGACTTGACAACATATATTCCAATTTAGAAATTATTATATAATTAATGTAATTTTATTGTTAGAGTAGTTACTAAAAGTTCAGCAATTTATTACATAGTAAATGTAGATTTTCATTACTAACACTACAGAGGCCAGGAATATACTTGTCACTTCTTAAACAGAAAGAGAAGATACACTTTTCCTGTAAAGTTGTGACAAGTGTTAAGCCTGATCTTTTGAAACCAGAGAAAGAAGCCCTTGAATTACTTTCCTATGAAAATACTGCTTCACTTCTACAGAAGCAGCTCTACCATCAGGTAAACTTGGCGACTGATGAAGCCATCACTGTGAGAAGCTAAATTAACCACTCTACTCAAGACGCCTGCCCCCTGTGGTCCTAACTAGAGATTGTCAAATACGTAGCTATTACAAGTGAACCATTTCTGTTTCTTTCACATAAGAACATTCCTTTCACAAAAGTCATATGGACAAAGCAAAAACAAGGACTTACCCTGGAAGGCAAAGGTCTTTGAGTAATTTCCCAGCTAAGCTACCTTCTGTAAAGACTGAGTCCTAGGGGATATTCACTTCAGTTCAGTTCAGTCGCTCAGTCATGTCCAGCTCTTTGTGACCCCATGGACGGTAGCAAGCCAGGCCTCCCTGCCCATCACCAACTCCTGGAGTTTACTCAAACTCAGGTCCTTGGAGTCAGTGATGCCATCCAACCATCTCATCCTCTGTCGTCCCCTTCTCCTCCCACCTTCAATCTTTCCCAGCATCAGGGTCTTTTCCAGTGAGTCAGTTCTTCGCATCAGGTGGCCAAAGTATTGGAGTTTCAGCTTCAGCATCAGTCCTTCCAATGAATATTCAGGACTGATTTCCTTTAGGATGGACTGGTTGTATCTCCTTGCAGTCCAAGGGACTCTCAAGAGTCTTCTCCAATACCACATTTCAAAAGCATTAGTTCTTCAGTGCTCAGCTTTCCTTATAGTCCAACTCTCACATCCGTGCATGACTACAGGAAAAAACATAGCTTTGACTAGATGGACCTTTGTTGGCAAAGTAATGTCTCTGCTTTTTAGTATGCCATCTAGGTTGGTCATAACTTTTCTTCCGAGGGACAAGTGTTTTTAATTTCATGGCTACAGGCACTATCTGCAGTGATTTTGGAGCCCAAGAAAATAAAGTCTCTCACTGTTTCCATTGTTTCCCCATCTATTTTCCATGAAGTGATGGGACCAGATGTCATGATCTTAGTTTTCTGAATGTTGAGTTTTAAGCCAAATTTTTCCCTCTCCTCTTTCACTTTCATCAAAGGCTCTTTAGTTCTTCTTCACTTTCTGCCATAAGGGTGGTGTCATCTGCATATCTGAGGTTATTGATATTTCTCCCGGCAATCTTGATTCCTGCTTGTGCTTCATTCAGCCCAGCATTTCTCATGATGTACTCTGCATGTAAGTTAAATAAGCAGGGTGACAACATATAGCCTTGACGTACTCCTTTTCCTATTTGGAACTGGTCTGTTCTTCCATGTCCAATTCTAACTGTTGCTTCTTGACTTGCATACAGATTTCTCAGGAAGCAGGTCATGTGGTCTGGTATTCCCATCTCTTGAAGAATTTTCCACAGTTTGTTGTGATCCACACAGTCAAAGGCTTTGGTATAGTCAATAAAGCAGGAATAGATGTTTTTCTGGAACTCTCTTGCTTTTTCGATGATCCAACAGATATTGGCAGTTTGATCTCTGGTTCCTCTGCCTTTTCTAAATCCAGCTTGAATATCTGGAGGTTCACGGTTCACATACTGTTGAAACCTGGCTCGGAGAATTTTGAGCATCCCTTTGCTAGCATGTGAGATGAGTGCAATTGTGCAGTAGTTTGAGCATTCTTTGGCATTGCCTTTCTTTGGGATTGGAATGAAAACTGACCTTTTCCAGTCCTGTGGCCACTGCTGAGTTTTCCAATTTTACTGGCATATTGAGTGCAGCACTTTTACAGCATCATCTTTTAGGATTGAAATAGCTCAACTGGAATTCCATCACCTCCACTAGCTTTGTTCATAGTGATGCTTCCTAAGGCTCACTTGACTTCACATTCCAGGATGTCTGGCTCTAGGTGAGTGATCACACCATCATGATTATCTGGGTCATGAAGATCTTTTTTGTATCGTTATTCTGTATATTCTTGCTACCTCTTTTATAATTTACTCAGATTTAAAACAATCTCAGCTTTTCCAGAGTTGTCTGCCCAATTAATAATATGATAATAAATGCAGAGTGGTAGACTTGATACTGTCCCATTCTCTCAGAGCTGCTGCAGAGAACATAGTGGACTCACATATCCAGATGATACTTCTCTGAATTTCTGTCCTATCAGCCACAGTGTTAGTCTGCTCAGGTTGCCATAACACAACACCACCGACTGGGTGGCTTAAAAAATACAAATTTATTTTCTCACAGTTCTGGAGACTAGAAGTCCAAGATGAAGCTACCAGCTTGGTTCATTGCTGGTGAGATCTCTCTCCTGGGCTTGCAGTTGACACCTTCTTGCTGTGTCCTCGTATGGCCTTTTTCTGAGTTCTGGTTTTCCCATCTGTTTAAATGGGTAGCAGTCCTATTGGATTAGGACCCCACCCTTAATGACCTCATGAGTGCCTGCTTAGTTCCTCACTCAGTGTGTCTAACTCTTTGCAACCCCATGGACTGTAGCCCACCAGACTCCTCTGTCCATGTAATTTTCCTAGCAAGAATACTGGAGTGAGTTGCCATTTGATGATCTTGACAATGAACCATGCAGAGCATAACTGATGGACAGCTGCAATTGCTCTATCTCTGATCTGCCATTACACTGAAACTTTTAGAACTGCCTTACAGTTAAAACTCTTCCTATTCCATCCTCTTTCCTTCCTACACTCCTTCCCTGAGATCAGGCCTGCATCATGATCTAAAGATTCCCTATCTTCTTCCCTTTGTCCTGGCACAGGCATTTCTCTCAGTGAATCTCTTGCATGTCTAGCCCCATCTTGGCATCTACTTCTAGGAAGACCTGAAATGACACATAAAGATATGTGGACACAAAGCTTCTAATTATAAAGGGAAGACATGGCAACAGACTGGAAAAAAAGAAAGAATTGTTAGCGATTTAGAGATTATAGGAAATTTTTTAAACATATCTTTACTCTTTAACAATTGTTCAGAGTGGAAGAATAATTTTGTAATCAGAGAAAGCAGAGAAAATTAAATAATACCATTTTTAGTAACATGGATAGGACCTAGAGATTATCATACAGAGTGAAGTAAGTCAGAGAAGACACATATGTGATATTGCTTGTATGTGAAATCTAAAATTAGGGTACAAATTAATTTACAAAACAAAAATAGACTTATAGATATAGAAAATAAACTTCAGTTACCAGGGGTTGAGGAGGGAAAAGGAGGAATTGGGAGATTGGGATTGACATATACACACTATTATGTATAAAACAGATAACTAATAAGAATCTGCAGTGTTGCACAGGAAACTCTACTCAATACTCTATCATGGCCTATATGGGAAAAGAATCTAAAAAGAGTAGATATATGCTGCTGCTGCTAAGTCGCTTCAATCGTGTCCGACTCTGTGCGACCCCATAGACGGCCTCCCACCAGACTCCCCCGTCCCTGGGATTCTCCAGGAAAGAATACTGGAGTGGGTTGCCATTTCCTTCTCCAGTGCATGAAAGAGAAAAGTGAAAGTGAAGTCGCTCAGTCATGTCTGACTCTTAGCGACCCCATGGACTGTAGCCTACCAGGCTCCTCCATCCATGGGATTTTCCAGGCAAGAGTACAGGAGTTGGGTGCCATTGCCTTCTCCTAGCAGATATATATATATGTGTGTATAATAGATTCACTTTGTTGAACACCTGAAACTAACACAGCATTGTAAATCAACTATACTCCAATAGAAATGTTTTTTTAAAAAGCCATCAAAGAGGCCAGAAAATGATGCTCCAGCAGCCAGAGCCTTTTGAGTGCCTCCAGAATAGAGGACAGAGGATTCTGCCTCTAACTGATTGAAAGACAGCTCCTTCACTCAGCCCACAGTTTTCCCAGAAGGTAAAGTGAGCTCTTAATGCTCTGTGTGATCTGAGTTGTGAGTGGAAGGTCACAGGCCATGCCCTGTGCCTAGGAGGGTATGGGAAGCTTCCACCTCAACACGTTCTGAGGCAGTTCATTCCTGCCTTGATGGCATTATTGATCCCCAGGTGACTGACTGGTACTCTCTCCCCCACCTCCTTATCAAAATCTGAGTAAATGTCTTTCAAGAAAGAAAGAAAGAAAGAAAGGAAGGAAGGAAGTAAGGAAGGAAGGAAGAAAAATAAAACAAAATACAAATGTTTAAATAAGGAATGAGCAACAATATGGGCAGAAGAATTCTGGGTAGAAGTAAAGGAAGATCCGGGGGAAGAACGAAAGACTTCACAATCTGCCTAGACTGTGATCAAATAGCAAGTAGATGGTGGTCCACAGACTCCTCTGTGGAAAGGGAAGAAAATGCTCTTCTTTTTCCCTTTTGAAAGTCACAAAGTCCATTGAACAGATTACCTTGATTGAAAGTCTAATTCCACACTATTTCTTCACTCTTGGCCTCCATCACCTCATTTGTAAAATAGAACTAAGAAGTTTTTTCTAGGATTAAATGAGATAATGCATCAATGTACTCAGAAAAGAAGGTCCTGGCACATGATATAAACTTAATTAATATTATTTTCTCATCGTGACTTTCCACAACTGTCTTTCATATACTTTGAACAAAATATGAGGTTAAATCATGAAGTAGTCTTACCATTAAATATATGGTTAAACAAGAATAAAGACTCTGTCACATGAAATTTAGAAGGCAATTTTATTCTAATGCTCTTCTGATTTATATAATCACATTGTGTGACTCTAGGTTTCAGGGTTTTGAGACTAACTTTAAAATAATGCGGACGAGCAAAATATATATTATTTTCAATTAAGAGGCTCAAGTAGAAAGTACACTTGAGCTGCTTTCAAGTGAAACCATTGAGATTTGCCAATTGAAACGTAAATCTTACAGGTTGCCCTTTCTGCCATGTATTTGAGCCTTCTAAAACTGATGGAGATATTTCACAGATCCAAATATTTGCATAAAAAAAAAAACTGTAACTGATTGAAAAAAGTTCCAGCATTTCCAGTCCTCCTCAGTCCAGCTGCTAGAGAATAGGGGGAGAAGACATTCCTAGGACATCTATTCACCAACTCAGAAAGTACAGCTTAAATTAATATCCAACACAATATACATACAATGGTTTGTATAAGCCATTGTACTTTTTTATTTCATTCAGTAAAATAACAGAAAAAAGTGTTAATTGAGAGCCAAGTAGATTTTGTCATAGAAATAGGAGAAAAACAATCAATACGACAAACTAGTTTACCCTCAAGGAGCTTACAGTCAACCAAAGGAAAACAAACAGGAAGTAAGTAAACTAATAAAAAGAAAACAAACTAATTAGTGTAATTTGTGTAAAGCAAACAAAGGAATAATGTGATGAGGTGATTGGGTGGAAACAAAAGGAAGTAGTCTATTATAGATTATTATTTATTAAAGTCTTCTCTTTAGGTTTATTTATGAAGAAAAAGAACCAGCCATTTCAAAATTCTCAGGGACACTTCATGAAAAGGGAGAAGTGAGTGCAAATGCTTGAGAGGAAACCCATTTTGGTCCTTAGAGGAATAAAAGAAGATTTGTATTATTGGACCCAGGAAATGAAAGGGAGAATGGTGGGTGAGGGAGGTCAGAGGAGTTAGGAAGACATTAAATTAGGGGAGAATTAGATATCATGATATCGATTTTAGGTTCATTCCAAATTCAGTGGGGAGCTTTTGAAGGGTGCTAGGCAGTGGAGATGTGATATCCACCATTTTGAAATAGAAAATTTTCATGTGGCCATTTAACCTATTAGGAGTATAACTAAATGTAAGCTACATGAATGACATTTTAAATTATAGCACATGAAATAGCAGGAGTAATTTTATCCACATTGCAAAAAAAAACAGCATAGAATTTGCAGGGAAAAAATACTGGAGAAATCAACAATCATTATTTTACAAGCAAAACATAAATAAATAAAGAAAATATCAACTAAGGTCTATGTTTTCTTATGGGAAGTTACTGATCTAAGAAAGAGTTGAAGTCTTAGAAATTTAGTGAAACCCTGTCCTGCTTATGATGTTCTCTTTACCCCTATCTAGATGGAAGAGCAGCAAATTATTCTCTACTTTACAAATGTCTAGGGTTAGAAGTTCAGATTAGTTCTTCAGGAAGTTACATCTCACACAACTATCCTGACACCGGTAAGAACCAAGGATTGAAGAAGGTCAGCCTCCGCAGCCACACTTCCCAAGTTTTCTGCCGGCGAACATAACCGAAGTTCACTCGGTGCGTTCGTTTTGCAATATGTTTTCAATAAATGTCGCCATGTACTCAGAAAACAACTCTAAAATTAATCTTACCTGTGGTAATATGTCTTGGAATTGGACAGGCTAAAGGCTCTCATAAAATCTTACATGATATTTAAGCCTCAGATGTGGCCATTCAGTGTAATTAGGAACTTGTTAGTTGGAGGAGTGTTAACTTTATGTTCAATGTATTTGGATGTTGCTTTGGTTCAGAAAAGACTTAAGATATACAGTGATCTTAGACATTATGCCATATAACAGGGTAAGATTAAATTCTACAATAAAAAGAGAATAGAAACAAGGCAAAGAGAAACAGACATGGGGAAGTAAAATGGAGCCAGCATGAGCTTAACAAAACATAAATACCATTAACCTTTCTGAAGGGTTCACAGATTGGCTCCAAGCTTTCCAGAAGAATGGCATTTATTCAGCTATGTTCTCAGTATGTTAAGATAATAACTAATTTCTCAAGAAAAGCAATAACTCTTTGTGGTTCTGAGATCAGAGTGAACTTTATCCCACGGATCCTCTCAGTTGAACTGAAGACCCTCGTTAATGCACTGAACAACATCTTCAATAACATTCTTATGGGACACGTAAGTTTGTGGAATTGTTTTTATAAAGAAACGGATGAATGAGACTTCTATATCTACACATGATAAGATAATAATTCTTCTTTCTCAGTTTAAACTGCTGTTAGCATTCTAATATTTAGCATTTTATCAAATAAATAGTTTAGATTTAGGTTGCTAGGGGTTGAAAATAATGTTTGTGAATAGACCTCAGTCCCTCAAATGCTTTTCCTTTGGATGAACACTTAAACAAAGAAAGGTGGAAGATGCAATCATGTATTTATTGAGTGAGACTAATTCTAAAGGAGGAATGGTTCAGATATAAAGGAGTGTGCAGAAGAGAACATTTACCTCCCTGAATTTCTATAATTGGTGGATGAGGAAGTCATGGCTTTGAAACAGAGAACACATAAAAGTGCCCCAAGGGTGCTTGGGGCCAGCTACATTTCCTTCCAAAACAAAGGGGGGTTTTTAAGGCAGAAAAAAGAAAACACCCAGGAACACAAATTTTCACATTTATTTTCTGGGTCAAGGACTCCTTTACGATTCAGATAAAAGCTATGTATTTTCTCACTGGGGGGAAAAACACATTTTAATGTACCAGACATGATCTCTCAACCCGTTCTAGCTTTAGACAATTTTTGATGGTGAGAATCTAAAGCAAGCGGAAAAAATTCATCATTTTTATTATCTCCATTTGTACATCTGCATTAAGAAGAAAGCTGGCAAGCTACAGGTATGTACACGTGGAAAGTATTTTGTTTAAAGCAAAGAATGTAATAGTGTAAAACTGACAAAAGAGTTTTAGAGTCGAAATGTTGACCAGTATACAATGGTGACAATAGATCTGGGAAGGATATTGGCAAGGGCTAGAGAAAACTCAAAGGAGTGTATCAACAGAAACTTGTAGGGAAGGGTTGAAGGCATCCTTGGTAGCGACCAGGACAGCAGTACAGCACAGGGAACAGAATTTGCTTCACTCGGTTATCTTTGTGCAGCACTGCCAGGAATTCAAATGCTATGAGGCACAGAGAAGAAAGAGTAGGTGGTAGAGTTAGGGTTATCCCACCTCACATTTGGGAATACAGAATGAGCTAGAGCATTCTCCCTGTAGTCTGTAAATAGAGAAGAAGGTGAGAACAATGAATCCTCTACTAGGATTAGTTAAATGGGGGAGTGCAAACTTTGAAGTCTTTAAGCCAACATAAACTTATTGATGCCATCTATTCTGATAGCCTAATAGGATTTTTTAAAATTAGTTTTCAGTGTGTAGAACTAATATATATATATATATATATATATATATATATATATATATATATATATATATACACATTTCTGGCTTCTTAAAAAAATATCAGATGATTTGACGATGGTGGACTCCAATTTTTGTATGCAACAATCATGCCCTCACAGCACCAAACTTTGTTTTTTCAACACTGAGACTAACTTATCTTCAAGCTTAAGAAGTGTTTCCAGTAATCAGGCTGCCTGTTTTGTTAATTTGTATTACTTGCCTCACCTCTAGAGCTTTGAGTTCATAATCCACTCCTCTCCACCCCCTAAACTAATATGTTGTATTTCATTCATCTACTGTGGCAGCCATGAGGTTGCACCTACAAACCTCCAATTCTAGGGAGTTTAATTGGCCAAAGGTATCAGATGCTGCACTTTGAACCTACTACTATAATTTCACCAATGCCATATTCTTTATTGGCTGTTCCCAGTCAATGATTGAGTGCATCCTGAAATAGCTCCAGGACTCTCTAGTGAATTTGCCGAAGCTTCTAAAATTCCTAGGCAGACTAAGATGCTTTCCTTCAACTTTCCTTTACTCTGGGTCATACTTGCTTCTACCAGCTTTTTCCACCTCCCTCTCATTTTCTGTCTTAAAGGCATTTTCTCTACTAAAGCCCTTGCCTATGTTTAATGCTCCTCACTACCTGCTTCTTGATGAACCTGGACTATTATAAGTGATATCAGAAGTAGGGTGATTTGAGAAAGAGCGCAATAAGATGGGGATTTGAGATTGGCTCACCCACTGCCAAAAAGGTGAAGAGAGTGTCATTGTGGTTGATAAAGGGGACATGGATAGTCACTGGCACACACTGGCAGCGTACTTGCTAACAGTTTTACCTGCAGTGATTTGAAAATTTAAAAATGTAAGAAAACAGTCCCAATGGAGATTTTAACTCGGCAGATGAAATGATGTAGACCGTTGAAAAATTTGGGAGTGGGAGGATACCTACAAAGGCAGTGAACTTAACTGAGTACAGCTAAATTATACTGACACTTTATGGAAAGATAATGAGAGACTGAGGGCTATCTTTTAAATTAATTTCTATTGGAATATAGCTAATTTACAATGTTGTGTTAGTGTCTGCTGTACAAAAGAGTGAGTCAGTTATACATATCTATATCTGTATCTATATCTCCACTCTTTTTTAGATTATATTCCTACATAGGTTAGTACAGAGTTTTGAGTAGAATTCCCTGTGCTATACAGTGGATTCTTATCAGAGAGACTGCTGCTGCGCTGCTGCTGCTGCTGCTAAGTCGCTTCAGTCGTGTCTGACTCTGTGCGACCCCATAGACGGCAGTCCACCAGGCCCCCCCGTCCCTGGGATTCTCCAGGCAAGAACACTGGAGTGGGTTGCCATTTCCTTCTCCAATGCATGAAAGTGAAAAGTGAAAGTGAAGTGGCTCAGTCGTGTCCGACTCTTCGCGACCCCGTGGACTGCAGCCTACCAGGCTCCTCCGTCCATGGGATTTTCCAGGCAAGAGTACTGGAGTGGGGTGCCATTGCCTTCTCCATCAGAGAGACTGAGGGCTATTCAAAAGCAGTTAATGGCTAAGTGGGACAGAGAGCCTCTGTGATAGAGTTATTACCTGAATAAGATGAACAGACATAGCACCTGGATGAATTGAAAGCATAAAACCCCAGAAATACTTAAATGCTCAGTCAAGGCAAGTCTGTTTTACAAAGCTTAGGGCATGGTAGAGAAAACCTGAGATGTTAAACTATGACTTGGGTATGTCTAGATGGAGACTCCTTGCCCGCTCAGACTCTCTGGTCTAGCAGAGATGTGATCCACCCGTCACTGGTAAGAGCTAACATTTCTCTTTGCTGGAATATGCTGCCAGAGCCTCTCCCTCTCATGAAGCACCAAGTATTCTTCCACGCCCTCTCCTGGACACCAAGCTGATAATGAATGTTAAATCCCAACATAATCCAGCTGCGGATATGCTCAGGCTGATAAGGGGGGATAGAAACAATATATAATAAGGAATTGCAAGATTTAGCAGGCACTTACCAGAAGGAGCCAAGGGGTGCTCCTGGGATTGAATTTTAAGAGGACTTGTTCAAGAGTGCCAGAATGTAAGACAGCATAAGGAAGAATTCATTGACTGAAGGGGCAAGGCATTTTCTCAGGGTGTGGATTTAATATTCTACTAAGAATACCATCAGATGGAGCAAAGTTCTTCCTGCAGTGGCTATTAGATGCTAGGAAAGGATGATAGTTGAGTCTATGTGAAGTAAAAATGCCTAAGTTACCCTGGAAGATGATTGAGGAAGGAATTAAGAAGCTGAAAGAAGTGGGCATACTGAAATGGCTATATTATGTAAGGGCAAAAAATCCACCAGAAGATTATAATCCATGAAAAGATCCAAAGAACACACCATTCAGTAAGTCTTTCAGGAATGTTTGGTGAAAGGGGTATCATCACTAAGTCCCTTGATGGATATCCTTTCTAGTCCAGAAAGGATGGTAAGAGAGGAGATTAGAGAGCTGGTGTTGTTAATGTTCATGGAATGATGGGAACCTGGAAATAATAGATGCTAGAGGTAGTACTTAATGGGGCTTACCAGGTGGGTCAGTGGTAAATAATCTGACTGCAATGCAGGAGACATGCGTTCAGTCACTGGGTAAGAAAGAATCTCACTCCAGTATTCTTGTCTGGGAAATCGCATGGACAGAGGAACCTGAGGGGCTATAGTCTATGCAGTTGCAAAAAGTCAGACATGACTTGAGCACATATGCATGTGTATGTGCTTTCTAAGTTGCTTCGGTCATGTCTGACTCTTTGTGACCCTATGGACTGTAGCCCGCCAGGTTCCTCTGTCCATGGGATTCTCCAGGCAAAAATACTGGAGTGGGTTGTCGTGCCCTCCTCCAGTGGATCTTCCCGACCCAGGGATCAAACCTATGTCTCTTATGTCTCCTGCATTGGCAAGTGTGTTCTTTACCTCTAGAGCCATCTGGGAAGCACACACTAGCATTTAATTGCCAGAAACCAAGAGGCAGCAATTACTGTAACTATCAGTAAGGTCAGGGAGAAAATTTGGCTACATCACCTCCCTTCCATCCTGGAAAGGCCAGTTCTTTGTCCTCATAGCATGAGAAATTTTTGTGAATTGGGTTTGCTTTTCCTCCCTGCAGAGCCTCAGGCAAACCTGTGAAGGGCTTATGAAATGTCCAATTTATAGACATGGAATCCCACACAGCATAGCAACTGACCAGAAGACCCTCTTCACGGTGAAGGAGATATGAGATGATTCAGAGAATCACAGAATTCATGATCATAGAATCCATTGATCAAGTCTTACATCATGCCATTCAGAACCAGCTAGTCTCATACAAAGCTGCAATGGTCTTCTAAAGGTGTAACTGAAGAAAGTACTCTGAAAAGATGATGTGTTATCCCCTCGGGACATAGTGCATTCATTAAATCAGAGACCATGCTATAGTGTTATATTCTCAAATAGGAAAGATACATGTGTCCTTCCAGAAAGCAGGAGTTCTCCTACATACCGTCCCTTACAAAGATTGACTGGAGGATTTTGTGCTTCCTGGCCCCATCACTCTGGGTTCATCAGTGCTGGAGCTTTCAGCGCCCAAAGGAGGCACACTCTTGTCAGGAGATGCCACAGGGCCCACTGAATTTTAAGATATGGCTGCAGTCAGAGCTTTAGATTTCCAATATCAAGGGAGCAACTGGCAAAAAGAGATGTTCACCATCCTCCACGGGATACTGACTCCATTCAGTAGGAAGTAGAGATGCTTTCACACAATAAGAACAGTGAAGGATCTGTGTAGAAATCAAATGATAAACCCGGCTGCCTTCTGGTGCTCTCTTGTCCCATTGTTTCTGTAAGCAGGCACATACAGCAGTCCTAAACTGAAAAGACTTGATGATCAAGAGCTCAAAACCTCCACTCCCTTGAAGAAAAGCAAAATATGATAATGACCTCTGTCACAGTGGAACTGATCTGTAGCCATATCCTGACCTCTATAACCCTCTGTTTTTGTACTGATCATCACACTTAGCAAGCTTTTGCTGTATACCTGAAATGCACTTTCCTAGGAAATGGACATTGTTTTCTCACCTCTTTCTGTGTTTTTTCAAATATCACCTTCTTAGTAGGAGCTCTGTGACTGCCCTATTTAAAACTTCATATTTGCTTCCTATTTATCTTTACTCCATTCTTGCTTTGTTTTTCCCATGGCACTTACTAACAACTAAAATACAACACAGTGCACTTTTATTTTCATATTCTTTATTGTCTCTCAGCCCAAATGTAAGCTTCAAAAAACTGGGATTTTTGTTTGCTTTTTACATTTATATTTAAAGTCGCTCAGTTGTGTCTAATACAGTCCATGGAATTCTCCAGGGCAGAATACTGGACTGCGTAGCCTTTCGCTTCTCTTGGGGATCTTCCTAACCCAAGGATCGAACCCATGTCTCCCAGATTGCGGGCAGATTTTTTATCAGCCGAGCCATCAATTTAAATAGTGCCTGGTGCATGTTAGAATGTCTTATTGACCTATATGATGAATGGTTATCATTATAGGCAGCAATTGTTATATACATAAAGCAATGTAAGCAGAAGCTAGATTGCAAGGGTGTTGCCGTGTAAATGGGCATTGAGAAAATAGCATCATCATCATTGACTTCATTATTATTCCAGCAACCAACATTTGTGAATGTTTATTATGTGTTATACACTTTTCAATCTGTTTTACATGCATTTTATTATTTAATCTTCCCAACTTTATGACATGGGTTCTAATAGCATTCTTATTTTCTCTACAGCTCAGAAACATTAAATCTCTTAATCAAGATAGAACTAATTGGCAGAGATATTATTCTAACTGGATCTGACACTAAAATTTTGATTCATAATTTGAATTCTCTGGTGCACACAGAAATCACAGAGAACAGTTTTATAACTTTGTAGTACACCAGAGAACTGGAGAAAGACAAAGAAATATTAAAGTAACTTAGCAATATGACATGTAAACATTTCTCATTTTTAAAGTGTAATTTAATAAAAATAGATAATGTTTTAAAGAGATCAGAAAAAATACAAAAAATAAAAATAAAAAATAAAGTTTTATGGCATATCTTAGACATACACCATTGCCTTTATTTAAAAAAGTAAACAATGACTTTGGTCCTCCATCAGTCTTTATAATCAATTTTAATGGAAGTTCAATTAAGAGTTGTTCCCATAATAGAGCAGAGTAATCACAGACACATGCAGTAGCAATATTTTAAGTCCAGCAAAGAAACGTAAAGATTTTTATAAATGCCTAGGTAATAATATATGTTCTAGAATACTACAGTGAATTTTCGAGTCACTAGCTTTAGCCCACTGTTAAACACACACACAAACACACACATTCATGAACCAAATGAAAGTTTATTATGCTTTTTTGGGGGTGTCTTTTGAGGTGTATTTGAGACCCAGGTGCAGAACATCATAGAAAAGTCTGTTATCTCAAAAACATACAGCTAAAGAACTCAGTTACTTTAAAAACTTTGAGATACCAAGGACAGTTCTGTTGCTTAAATGAAAAGCAAGTGAAAGTTCTACAGAAAAGTAGCAAATCATAAAAGAATCACAGATATGAAAGTCACTTGGGTCAAGGCTAAGAAACAATGGTAGATACATGTACAAACTAACCTTGGCTAATACAGATAAAGGAAACGTTTCCTTTGAAAACTTGCATTTCATTTTTGTTTCTATCTATGCTTTCACATTTGTTGGAAGCAATCTTCACTATGTAAAAAATTATAGGAAACATTTTCCATGCTTTGATGAGCACATATTCAAATTTTAATTTTACCACATGGCTATCTTACTCATTCATTTCTACACACATACACGTTAATCGAAAGTCCCTTGAATACTAGATATTGTTAGGTTTTGTTTAAATGTGAATGAGATTTTCTTTGTCCTAGAAGCCTACATAGACACTAAAATTTGCAATACAGTGTGAGAAGTGGTATTGATCTAGGTAGACTCCGGGTCCTGGATGAAAAACAGTTGGTTTTAAAGGAACGGATTATATCCTACATAAATTTTGGGGAGTGAGGGATGTTAGAAGGTGGATGTTAGTCTTGAAAAATCTTGAGGGATTTGAAGGACTCAGTGAGACATTCGTATGTCTGGATCATGAGCTGCTGCAGTGAAGCCAAAGGTGGAAGATAGTATTGGAAAGTGAAGTGTTTACATCAAGAAAGAAATACAACTGGGGCTTCCAGTTGCCCAGCTGGTAAAGAATCCGCCTGCAATGCAGGAGACCTTGGTTCGATTCCTGGGTCAGGAAGATTCCCTGGAGGAGTGATAGGTTACCCACTCCAGTATTCTTGGGCTTCCCCGGTGGCTCAGATGGAAGAATCCGCCTGCAATGTGGGAGCCCTGGATTCAATCCCTGGGTTGGGAAGGTCCCCTGGAGGAGGGCATGGCAACCCCCTCCAGTGTTCTTGCCTGGAGAATCTCCATGGCAGAGGAGCCTGGCGGGCTGTAGTCCATAGCGTCACAAAGAGTCGGACACAACTGAGCAACTAAGCACAACACAAGAAGGAAAACTGAGAACACTTTCAACAGGAAATGATAATATCAGCTTGGTTACTCAGTAGAACAGTGTAGTGACATGCAGAGTATACTTGAATTATTGGAGATGGAAGGCAGAGGGAATAGATGCTACAAGTTAGACAAAAATGAAGACACAGTCTAAACCAAACTGTTAAAACTAGTCTCAACCAAGGTGTGATCTGTTTGGAATATTTGTTAATAGCAGCAGTGAAAATAGGTAGATGCCATGCATGGGATTCATAAACACATTTATTGTCTATTACTCTACTCTCTTTACCCATTTATGTTACCAGTTAATGGTAGTAGAGTTAGTATGTCAGTACAGTTCCCTAAGGCATTCATGCTTGTGAGACTTGGCCTAAATTTAGTATTAACAGAGAATAAGAGAGAAGAGGGCAGAAGTCTTTTCTATGTCTCAGGTTAAGCTGATTTTCCAACAGCATATTTGTGATTTCCTCATTCATCATTAATATATATATATATGTTAATTTCTTCCATACTTGAGATAATATTTGAGCAATATTAGAATTATGAATGTCTGTGACAATAAGGCCATTTTTAATTATAACAGTTTCATGGAATTTGCTAGTTGCAATGTTATTTATGTCATTAAGGTTTATCAGTATTTCATTATATACCAAGCATTTTATTCTTGGGTCATCACGAGTATCTTCCACTCCTACAGAAACCATTAGTGTTTAATGTATAAGCCACATTCACTGACAACCAATTACTAGAAGAAGCACACAGTGGTGAATCACAATCAATAAGCCAATTTCAGGTCAGGCACTTAAATCCAAAAATGAGAAATCAGTGAACAATTTAAAGAAAACAATGGACAGCTTGATGCAAGTTTATTTTACTGTAGCTACTTTGTACTTCACAGTAAGAAATAGTTGAGAATTAAGAAGATCATCACTAAAGGTATACAATTTCATTCATCATGCACACATTTTTAGACATATTGATTTTGATGGAAAAATTCCACAGCACATTTTGAATCAAGATCATCTTACTTATAAGTAAGATAGCTTACTCTATCAATTCAAGACATGGAGTGAAATGAAGTAAATGTTGGGTATGATCTCTAAATTGATAAAACAATTGCCCAGTTATTTTCTGCTGTAAGATCTTCTGTAATTGCAAATGCCAATAACGGTTTTCTGTGTTAATTTTGGTCTTTTTTGCTCATCTATTGGAAGAGAAAGTGGACCCATCTTTCCATTAATGTTACCACCTTTAGCAAATATTTACTTTGACAGTACTGAGGAGCGAATAAACATATTTTACAAAAGGGAAAAAAAATGTGTCTTTGCACAAAACACAAGATAAAAACATTATTCCAACCTAAATTGAGAGTTCCAAAGAATAACAAGGAGAGATAAGAAAGCCTTCCTCAGTGATCAGTGCAAAGAAATAGAGGAAAACAATAGAACGGGAAAGACTAGAGATCTCTTCAAGAAAATTAGAGATACCAAGGGAAGATTTCATACAAAGATGGGCTCAATAAAGGACAGAAATTGTATGGAACTAACAGAAGCAGAAGATATTAAGAAGAGGTGGCAAGAATACACAAAAGAACTGTACAAAAAAGATCTTCAGTTCAGTTCAGTTGCTCAGTCGTGTCCGACTCTTTGTGACCCCATGAACTGCAGCACGCCAGGCCTCCCTGTCTATCACCAACTCACTGAGTCCACCCAAACCCATGTCCAAGGAGTCAGCGAAGCCATCCAGCCATCTCATTTTCTGTCGTCCCCTTCTCCTCCAGCCTTCAATCTTTCTGAGCATCAGAGTCTTTTCCCAAGAGTCAGCTCTTTGCATCAGGTGGCCAAAGGATTAGAGTTTCAGCTTTAACATCAGTCCTTCCAATGAACACTCAGGACTGATCTCCTTTCAGATGGACTAGTTGCATCTCCTTGCAGTCCAAGGGACTCTCAAGAGTCTTCTGCAACACTACAGTTGAAAAGCATAAATTCTTCTGCACTCAGCTTTCTTAATAGTCCAACTCTCACATCCATACATGATCACTGGAAACACCATAGCCTTGACTAGATGGACCTTTGTTGGCAAAGTAATATCTCTGCTTTTTAATATGCTGTCTAGGTTGGTCATAGCTTTCCTTCCAAGGAGTAAGCGTCTTTTAATTTCATGGCTGCAATCACCAACTGCAGTGATTTTGGAGCCCAGAAAAATAAAGTCAGCAACTATTTCCACTGTTTCCCCATCTATCTGCATTGAAGTGATGGGACTGGATGTCATGATCTTAGTTTTCTGAATGTTGAACTTTAAGCCAACTTTTTCACTCTCCTCTTTCACTTTCATCAAGAGGCTCTTTATTTCTTCTTCACTTTCTGCAATAAGGGTGTTGTCATCTGCATATCTGAAGTTATTGATATTTCTCCCAGCAAACTTGATTCCAGCTTGTGCTTCCTCCAGCCCAGCCTCTCTCATGAGGTACTCTGCATATAAGTTAAATAAACAGGGTGACAGTATACAGCACTGAGGTACTCCTTTTCCTATTTGGAACCAGTCTGTTGTTCCATGTCCAGTTCTAACTGTTGCTTCCTGACCTGCAACAGGTTTCTCAAGGGCAGGGCAGGTGGTCTTGTATTGCCATCTCTTTCAGAATTTTCCACAGTTTATTGTGATCCACACAGTCAAAGGCTTTGGCATAGTCAACAAATAAGAATTAGATGTTTTTCTGGTACTCTCTTGCTTTTTCGATGATCCAGCAGATGTTGGCATTATGATCTCTGGTTCCTCTGCCTTTTCCAAAACCAGCTTGAACATCTGGAAGTTCACTGTTCATGTAAAGCCTGGCTTGGAGAATTTTAAACATTACTTTACTAGCGTGTGAGATGAGTGCAATTGTGCGGTAGTTTGAGCATTCTTTGGCATTGCCTTTCTTTGGGATTGGAATGAAAACTGACCTTTTCCAGTCCTGCGGCCACTGCAGAGTTTTCCAGATTTGCTGGCATATTGAGTGCAGCTCTTTCACAGCGTCATCTTTTAGGATTTGAAATAGCTCAACTGGAATTTCATCACCTCAAATAGCTTTGTTCGTAGTGATGCTTCCTAGGGCCCACTTGACTTCACATTCCAGGATGTCTGGCTCTAGGTGAGTGATCACAGCATCGTGATTGTCTGGGTCGTGAAGAACTTTTTGTATATTTCTTCTGTGTATTCTTGCAACCTCTTCTTAATATCTTCTGCTTCTGTTAGGTCCCTACCATTTCTGTCCTTTATTGAGCCCATCTTTGCATGAAAATTTCCCTTGATATCTCTAATTTTCTTGAAAAGATCTCTAGTCTTTCCCATTCTATTGTTTTCCTCTATTTCTTTGCATTGATCGCTGAGGAAGGCTTTCTTATCTCTCCTTGCTATTATTTGGAACTCTGCATTCAAATGGGTATACCTTTCCCTTTCTCCTTTGCTTTCCACTTCCTGTCTTTTCACAGCTATTTATAAGGCCTTCTCAGACAGACATTTTGCTTTTTTGCATTTCTTTTTCTAGGAGATGGTCTTTTTCCTGTCTCCTGTACAATGTCATGAACCTCCATCCATAGTTCATCAAGCATTCTGTCTATCAGATCTAGTCTTTTAAATCTATTTCTCACTTCTGCTGTATAGTCATAAGGGATTAGATATAGGTCATACCTGAATGATCTAGTGGTTTTTTTCACTTTCGTCAATTTCAGTCTGAATATGGCAATAAGGAATTCATGATCTGATCCAAACTCAGCTCCCGGTCTTGTTTTTACTGACTGTATAGAGCTTCTCCATCTTTGGCTGCAAAGAATATAATCAATCTGATTCCGGTGTCAAACATCTGGTGATGTCCATATGTAGAGTCTTCTCTTGTGTTGTTGGAAGAGGGTGTTTGCTATGACCAGTTCGTTCTCATGGCAGAACTCTAGTAGACTTTGCCCTGCTTCATTCTATACTCCAAGGCCAAATTTGCCTGTTACTCCAGGTGTTTCTTGACTTCCTACTATAATGAAAAGTCTCCTATAATGAAAAGGACATCGTTTTTTTGGGGTGTTAGTTCTAGAAGGTCTTGTAGTTCTTCATAGAACTGTTCAACTTCAGCTTCTTCAGCGTTACTGGTTGGGGCATAGACTTGAATTACAGTGATAGTAGAAAGCATCACTACGAATAAAGCTAGTGGAAAGCTAGTGATGGAATTCCAGTTGAGCTATTTCAAATCCTCAAAGATGATACTGTGAAAGTGCTGCGCTCAATGTGCCAACAAATTTGGACAACTCAGCAGTGGCCACAGGACTGGACAAGGTCAGTTTTCACTCCAATCCCAAAGAAAGGCAATGCCAAAGAATGCTCAAACTACCGCACAATTGCACTCATCTCACACGCTAGTAAAGTACTGCTCAAAATTCTCCAAGCCAGGCTTCAGCAATACATGAACTGTGAATTTCCAGATGTTCAAGATGGTTTTAGAAAAGGCAGAGGAACCAGAGGTCAAATTGCCAGCATTCACTGGATCATCGAAAAAGCAAGAGAGTTCCAGAAAAACATCTACTTCTGATTTATTGACTATGCCAAAGCCTTTGACTGTGTGGATCACAATAAACTGCGGAAAATTCTGAAAGAAATGGGAATACCAAACCATCTGCCCTGTCTCTTGAGGAACCTGTATGCAGGTCAGGAAGCAACAGTTAGAACTGGACATGGAACAACAGACTGGTTCCAAATAGGGAAAGGCTGTATATTGTCACCCTGCTTATTTAACTTATATGCAGAGTACATCATGAGAAATGCTGGGCTGGAAGAAACACAAGCTGGAATCAAGATTGCTGGGAGAAATATCAATAACCTCAGATATGCAGATGACACCACCCTGATGGCAGAAAGTGAAGAAGAACTAAAGAGCCTCTTGATGAAAGTGAAAGGGGAGAATGAAATAGCTGGCTTAAAGCTCAACGTTCAGAAAACTAAGATCATGGCATCTGGTCCCATCACTTCATGAGAAATAGATGGGGAAACAGTGGAAACAGTGTCAAACTTTATTTTTTGGGCTCCAAAATCACTGCTGATCGTGATTGTAGTCATGAAATTAAAAGATGCTTACTCCTTGGAAGGAAGGTTATGACCAACCTAGATAGCATATTTAAAAGCAGAGACATTACTTTGCCAACGAAGGTCCATCTAGTCAAGGCTATGGCTTTTCCAGTGGTCATGTATGGATGTGAGAGTTGGACGGTGAAGAAAGCTGAGAGCCAAAAAATTGATGCTTTTGAACTGTGGTGTTGGAGAAGACTCTTGAGAGTCCCTTGGACTGCAAGGAGATCCAACCAGTCCATCCTAAAGGAGATCAGTCCTTGGTGTACATTGGAAGGATTGATGTTGAAGCTGAAACTCCAATACTTTGGCCACCTCATGTGAAGAGTTGACTCATTGGTACAGACCCTAATGCTGGGAAGGATTGGGGGCAGGAGGAGAAGGGGATTGCAGAGGATGAAACATTTGAATGGCATCACTGACTCAACGCACATGGGTTTGGGTAAACTCCAGGAGTTGGTGATAGACAGGGAGGCCTGGCGTGCTGCTATTTATGGGGTCGCAAAGAGTCGGACATGACTGAGCAAATGAACTGAACTTAATGGTTTGCCTTGGAAATTAACAGAGATCATTTTGTCGTTTTTGAGATTGCATCCAAGTACTGCATTTCAGACTCTTTTGTTGACTATGATGGCTACTCCATTTATTCTAAGGGATTCCTCCTCACAGTAGTAGATATAATGGTCATCGGAGTTAAATTCACCCATTCCAGTCCATCTTAGTTCACTGATTCCTAGAATGTCGATGTTCACTCTTGTCATCTCCTGTTTGACCACTACCAATTTGCCTTGATTCATGGACCTAACATTTCAGGTTCCTATGCAATATTGCTCTTTACAGCATCGAATCTTGCTTCTATCACCAGTCCCATTCACAACTGGATGTTGTTTTTGCTTTGACTCCATCCCTTCATTCTTTCTGGAGTTATTTCTCCACTGATCTCCAGTAGCATAGTGGGCACCTACTGATCTGGGGAGTTCATCTTTCAGTGTCCTATCTTTTTGCCTTTTCATACTGTTCGTGGGGTTCTCAAGGCAAGAATACTGAAGTAGTTTGCCATTCCCTTCTCCAGTGGACCACATTCTGTCAGACCTCTCCACCATGACCCGTCCATCCTGGGTGGCCCCCCAGGCATGGCTTAGTTTCATTGTTAGACAAGGCTGTGGTCCATGTGATCAGATTGGCTAGTTGTCCATGACTTTAGCTTCAGCCTGTCTGTCCCCGATCCCCTCTCTCAAGTCCCACCGTCTTACCTGGGTTTCTCTTACCTTGGACGTGGGGTTTCTCTTCATGGCTGCTCCAACTAAGCACAGCTGCTGCCCCTTACTTCTGATGCACCCTCGGGTGCAGGGTAGCTCCTCTCGGCCATGCTCATGATCTTCATGACCCAGATAATCACGATGGTGTGATCACTCACCTAGAGCCAGACATCCTGAAATGTGAAGTCAAGTGGGCCTTAGAAAGCATCACAACGAACAAAGCTAGTGGAGATGATGGCATTCCAGTTGAGCCATTTCAAATCCTAAAAGATGATGCTGTGAAAATGGTGCACTCAAGATGCCAGCAAACTTCGAAAACTCAGCAGTGGCCACAGGACTGGAAAACGTCAGTTTTCTCTCCAATCCCAGAAGACAATGCCAAAGAATTCTCAAACTACTGCAAAATTGTATTCATCTCACACGCATGTAAAGTAATGCTCAAAATTCTCCAAGCCAGGCTTCAACAGTACATGAACCATGAACTTCTAGATGTTCAAGCTGGATTTAGAAAAGGTAGAAGATCCAGAGATCAAGTTGCCAACATCTGTTGGATCATTAAAAAAGCAAGAGAGTTCCAAAAAAAAAAAAATCTACTTCTACTTCATTGGCTATGCCAATGCCTTTGACTGTGTGGATCACAACGAACTGTGGAAAATTCTTCAAGGGATGGGAATATCAGACCCCTTGACTATCCTCTTGAGAAATCTGTATGCAGATCAGGAAGCAACAGTTAGAACTGGACATGGAACAACAGACTGGTTCCAAATAGGGAAAGACTGTATATTGTCACCATGCTTGTTTAATTTACATGCAGAGTACATCATGAGAGACGCTAGGCTGGATGAAGCACAAGCTAAAATCAAGAATGCTAAGAGAAATATCAATAATCTCATATATGCAGATGACACCACCCTTATGGCAGAAAGTGAGGAAGAACTAAAGAGCCTCTTGATGAAAGTGAAAGAGGAGAGTGAAAAAGTTGGCTTAAAGCTCAACATTCAGAAAACTAAGATCATGGCATCTGGTCCCATCATTTCATGTCAGATAGATGGGGAAACAGTGGAAACAGTGGCTGACTTTATTTTTGGGGGCTCCAAAATTACTGCAGATAGTGATTGCAGCCATGAAATTAAAAGATACTCCTTTGAAGGAAAGTTATGGCCAACCTAGACAGCATATTAAAAAGCAGAGACATTGCCAACAAAGGTCCATCTAGTCAAAGCTATGGTTTTTCCAGTGATCATGTATGGATGTGAGAGTTGGACTATAAGGAAAGCTGAGCACTAAAGAATTGATGCTTTTGAACTGTGGTGTTGGAGAAGACTCTTGAGATTCCCTTGGACTGCAAGGAGATCCACCCAATCTGTCCTAAAGGAAATCAGTCCTGAATGTTCTTTGAAGAACTGATGCTGAAGCTGAAACTCCAAATCTTTGACCACCTGATGCGAAGAGCTGACTCATTTGAAAAGACCCTGATGCTGGGAAATTTTCAAGGCAGGAGGAGAAGGGGGCGACAGAGGATGAGATGGTTGGATGGCATCACAGACTCAATGGACATGGGTTCGAGTAAACTCCGGGAGTTGGTGATGGACAGAGAGGCCTGGCATGCTGCGGTTCATGGGGTCGCAGAGTCAGACACGACTGAGCGGCTGAACTGAACTGAACTGAATTATATACATGCTTTGTTGTAATTACAAAATCCTTAATGTGAAGGAGCCATGAAAAATATAATTTGGAAGAAAAGGATGAGGTAATTGGAAACTAAGACAATTTAGCATACAATATAACTATATCTGTGACACAACTAAATACTTTAAAAGGAAAGTTTAATGAGATTGAATTCTTACAGTTAAAAAATGAGTAGTTATTCAGTGGGTCATTAATATATAACTAATCCTTACAATTTGTTCCTGAACCTTGATTATATAATGGATCTTTTCTCTGTTCACCAAATAACTGACTAAATTTCTACTTTGCTTTACATAGACATTACCCAAAATAATAGAAATCTACCATTTTAAGGCTTGAAAGGAGTTAAATTTTTACATGTTGAAAAGCCCAACATGTATTGAATGCTCTCCTGATCAATACCTAACATTTACTGAAGGCTTTCTCTGTCAGTAGCATTTTACATATTCTATCTCATTTAAACCTCAATCAACCTCTGATCAAGTACCCTTATTCTCCCCACTTTACGTGGGGTGTAATTGAAGGTCAGAGAATTCAATTTACTAAAAGTCACAAAACTTCAGAGTGACACATTTAACATTTGATATATATAGTTTAAATAAAAAGCCTAAATTCTTTTTTTAATGTGCTACTAATGTGCTACTATTCTTTTTTAATGTGTTCATTTACTTTTTATTTATTGAAGTAATAATGTTGGTTTTTAACACTGTATAAATTTCATGTGTGAAATATATATTTCCCTTCTGTGTGTGTTACAGGGTACTGACAACCAAAAGTTTAGTTTCCTTCCATTCATCACCATGTAACTGACCCTCTTTGCCCATTTTATCCTTCTCCTACCCTTCCCCTGTGGTGACAACTAATTCGTTCTCTGTATCTACCTGTTTGGTTTTATTTGGTTTGGTTTGTTCATTTATTTTATAAGGCCTAAAATAAATGGAATTCCATCATAGCTCAGTCAGTAAAGAATCTGCCTGCAACACAGGAGACCCAGGTTCAATCCCTGGGTGGGAAAGATCCCCTGGAGAAGGAAATGGAAACCCACTCCAGTATTCTTGCCTGGAGAATCCCATGGACAGAGGAGCCTGGTGGGCTACAGTCCAGGGTCGCAAGGGTCAGACACAACTTAGAAACTAAACCACCACCACCAAATTCTTAACTATTATATCACACTACCTCCAAGCTCACAGTGAAAATTACAAGAAACAGAATTCAGTAGCATGAGAAACATATTTTAAAAAGTTGATATTTGAAATCTTGGTCACAAAGAATTTTTCAATTCTTTATAATGTACTGTTGAAAAGACTTGTGAATGAATGCCAGAATTTTTACTTAAAATTTACTTAAAATTTTGCTTAAAATTTAACTTAAAATTAGTTAATCATTCATTTAGTTATTATTCATTTAGTTATCCTATAAGCTACTTGAATAATTGGAATCTAGTTTTATTCATGGCAAGTTCACTGTAAAAACAAAGCAAATGCATTTCTAGTTTTATTCTTTTTATTCTACACTCAACCATTTTTATTGTTTACTTATGCCTTTTTTATAAAGTTTATGCTATCTTACATAGTTATATAAATACAAGATACAAAAATTTTAGAAATGAGGTGATGTCTGCTACAGCTCTTCAATTATTGTTGGATTTTCTGAGTCCAATAGAGGACCCATATTAGAGGCTGGATAGTGGACACAATGACATACACTTTCCACAGCATCCTCTTCTTTTGTTTAACTTTTTTAGTTTATATTGGAGTATAATTGATTAAAAAATGTGACAGTTTCAGGTGTACAGTAAAGTGATTCAGTTATACATATATACATGTATGTATTCTTTTTCAAATTATTTTCCCATTTAGGTTGGTACACAATGTTGAGCAGAGTTCCATGTGCTATACAGTAGATCCTTGTTGACTATCCATTTTAAATATAGCAGTATGTATATGTCAATCCAAAACTCCCTAACTATCTCTCCACATCCCCTTACTCCTCACCAGTAACCATCCCACCCAAAATTTATGGGTTACTCAGTGAGTGAAGTATGGCCTCTAATATCACCAGCATCCAGATAATCTCAGCATATATTACACCTCTTTATTCATGAGTGAGTTGTATAAAGTATAGAAATTTGTCTTTTTCTTTAAAGAGAGTAACCTGACATGCTGCAGACTTCTGAGCCCCTGGGATCAACACAGAGGTGGCAAGTTTCCAAGGTTTATGGAGTTCATCTTTCATTCTCTTGCACCCATGTTTTTTAAATCATTAGGTCCTTCCTACTCCCTTGTTATTAGATCCACTGAATATAGGGGTGGAGAGAAAAGAGAGAAAATTCAGCACACTCTCAAAGACTACTCTTATGGAGACAAAAAAAAAGAAAGAAAGAGAGAAAGTTAATGGAAGAACGTCATGGTATTGACTTTACTACCAAAGAGATCCACAACTGATCTGATATCTTACTTTAATAGGTTTTCTAAACAAAGCCAGATGCATATTGTGCAGTTGTCAGAAAAATATTGTCAAAAAAACTTCAGTATTGGTGCATTGGCTCAATAGAAATATTTTACTTTCTTTCTAGACAATGGAAATCAATAGATCATGCCTGTAGCTAATTCATGTCTTAAACCAATGGTAGGTTGAAAAGAACTGATGAAATGGTACAACTGATGACTGGATTCTGATCTGGGTTACATTTATATTATAATGTCAGGTAATTCTTACATGTCTGATTGTGTTCCATAATCACTTTCCCCCATTATTTCCTTAAGGCAATGTATAACACATATTAGTAGAATTTAAATTCAATATATGAAATGAAACATTTTTTTTTTATTTTTTAGTATTTCAAGTTTTCTTTGTTCAAACTTATATGCAGCCCATAGTTACCATACTAAAATTTCAGAGTGCTGTTTTGACTCTAAAAATATGGGTATAATTTCAACTGCTGCTGCTGCTAAGTCGCTTCAGTCGTGTCCAACTCTGTGCGACCCCACAGACGGCAGCCCACCAGGCTCCGCCGCCCTGGGATTCTCCAGGCAAGAATACTGGAGGGGGTTGCCATTTCCTTCTCCAGTGCATGAAAGGGAAAAGTGAAAGTGAAGTCGCTCAGTCGTGTCCGACTCTTAGCGACCCCATGGACTGTCGCCTACCAGGCTCCTCCGTCCATGGGATTTTCCAGCCAAGCGTACTGGAGTGGGGTGCCATTGCCTTCTCCCATAATTTCAACTATATTTCCATTATTTATTGGGACTTCCCTGGTGGCCCAGACGGTATAAGAATCTGCTTGCAATGTGGGAGACCCATGTTTGATTCCTCGGTTGGAAAGATCCCCTGGAGAAGAGAATGGCTACCCAGTTCAGTATTCTTTCCTGGAGAATTCCATGGACAGAGGAGACCGGCTAGCTACAGTCTACTGAGCGACTAACAATATTACTACTACTTAATTATATATGAAGCCTAACAATGAGCTAATTATTTTATCCATAAATTTAGCTCCAAAATAATTTTGAAAAGGTGCTCTAAAATATTTTAAACATTACATATAGTCACCGATGCTGATTATTTTCTAAGGGAAAACTCACTTGATATAACTATAACTCCATTTTTAAGTCTCATGACTTCACCTTCTCACCTTGTCTGCTTCCTCAGAAAAAAAAAAATCAAGATCACAAGTAAAAATGTATGTGATTGTTGAAGAAGTCTGATAGTGTTTTTAATCAGTTGAATGAGTCATAAAAATTTGCTATGTATATACATATGTATGTAGATATTTATATATAGAGAGACGGACTCCGGGCATAGTTTTCCTCATGCATATAAAAATGTAAAAACCGGTGAAATGGAGTGATTCACAATTCAGCTTCATCAGGCTAGTTCTTTTATTGCTCAAAAACTTGACTCTAAATATCATAAAGGTGATCAAAATATTTTACAAGATAGCAACTTTTACTTAAATATATAGGAAACAATTTATAATATCATAAATTATAACCTAATAAAACCTTAGAATCTTAGAGCATTTTCTGAGTAAACAAATATACCTCTGTTAACCAGAACCAAGGATTATTATAAGTGTGATATTATTTTTGTAAATGAAATACTGTAGAGCTCATCTAAAATATGTCAAATATAATTCATAAAGAAAATCAATTAAAAATTAAATAAACTTTGCAATAATCTGCCATTAAAATTGTGTAACTAGAATTGCCCATTTTGTTATTTTCTTACATTTTCCACTTTTAGTTTGTGAGTTAGCAGGACTCTATTTTGAGCTAGCCAAAGATATCTGTGAATTATTTATAGACTAAGCAGGCATATGACTTAAATGAGATAGGTTCCTCTCTATAGAATAATGTGTACCATTTATAATACTCCTTAAATTCAACTTCCTTTGCATATTTAGCAGAATACTTAAACAAATACACAGATGAATCTGAAACACAAAGCATTATATCCTTTTTTTTTTCCCATAAAGGACTTGTGAGGACAGAAAAATACAATTGGAATAATACATGTTTATAGGATTTTGACAAATAAATTCTTTGAAGAGTATATTTTCTATTGGGTTAGCTTGCAGCGTCAGGGATAGCAATTATTTTATGGAATAGTATTTCATTTTTAATTATGAAATCAAGGCATAAAAATAGATTTTTCGTAAGAAAACTGTGGACAACGTGAAAAATGATTAGAAGCTAAAATATGTAAATGTGTGGCTAAGTCTGGGACAGATCATATACTACTGTAAAAAGAATTCATTTGAAATAGTGAGTTTTCTCCCAGCTTTATTGAGATGTGATTGATAGATAAAATTGTATATACTTAAAGTGTACAACTTGATGTTTTGATATACATATACACTGTGAAATGATTACCACAGTCAAGTTCATTAACACATCCATCACTTCACATGGTTACTTTTGGGTATGATGAGAACACTTAAGATCTACTCTGAGAAAATTTCAAGCATATAATACAGAATTATTAACTATAGTCACCATGCTGTACTGTGAGTTCCTCAGAACTTATTTGTCTTATAACTGTAATTTTGTACCCTTTGACTAACATATTCCCATGTTCTCCATCCTCAGCCACTGGTAACCAGCTTGCTATTCTGTTTCTATGAGTTTGACTTTTCTTAGTCTAGATTTCATGTATAGGTGATGGTGGTTTATTTACTAAGTTGTGTCCGAGTCTTGCAACCCCATGGACTATAGCCTGCCAAACTCCTCTGTCCATGGGATTCTCCAGGCCAGAATACTGGAATGGGTTGCCATTTCCTTCTCCAGAAGATCTTCTTGACCCAGGAATCAAACCTGGGTTTCCTGCATTGCAGGCAGATTCTTTACTGACTGAGCTCTGAGGGAAGCCCACATATAGGTGATACCATACAGTATTTGTCTTTCTGTAGCTGGCTTATTTCACTTAGTATAATGCCCTCCAGGTTCATCCATGTTGTCAGAGATGGCAGTATTTCCTTCTCTTTTAAAATTGAATAACATTCCATTGGATATATATACCACATTTTCTTTATCTATTCACCTGAAAATAGACACTCAGATTGTTTCTCTGTCTCGGCTATTGTGAGTAATCCTGCAGTGACCATGGCAGTGTTTGTCTCTTTGAGATAGTGATTTTGTTTCACTTCATTACTAGAAATGGGATTGCTGGATCATACAGTAGTTCAATTTTAATTTTTTTCCATAATGGCTGTACCAATTTCTGTTCCCACCAACAATGCGCAAGTGCTCCTTTTCTCCACATCTTCACCAACGTTTGGTATCTCTTGTCTTTTTGATAATAATTATCCTGACAGGTGTGAGGTGATTTCTCACTCTGGGTTTTACTTACATTTTCCTGATGATTAATAATGTTAGGCACCTTTGCATATACCTATTGATTATTTGTATATCTAAAAAATAACACTGAAATTAATGGGGAAAGACAGAAGAAATAACAATATATTTGTGTACTAATCCACCAGCAAGTAAAAAATTATCATATCGGAGAGGATAGGATTTCTAGAACAGTGGGATTGAGTAGGTGACAGAAGATGGCATCTAGTGTTTAAGAGGAGGAGTAGACTTTCAATAGAAACACTTTGGATACATATACAGCAGCAAGCAGGAAGACTGGAGTATGAATGTGCTAATACTGGTAAATGGTTAGTAGTGGTTTTCATGTGAAAATACCCTGATACTTGCTACAGTTCTCTCTGTGAACTAGAAATTGAGGTGAGGATGAAGAGGTGTTGAGATTTTAAGGAAGAGAGAAAATAAATAGTTATCTAAAAGAGAGGAAATATGAAATGAATAGGAATGCAGAGTAGGAGAGCTGGGCAGAATGAAGGATTCATCTGTGACTCAAAGTCGTGAATATAAAGTGAGACAAGTTAGCATAGCTGTGCTTTTTTTCCCCAGCCTTATGTTGCACAGGTGGAAGCCTGGTGTAGGAGAACACTTTAATTAGACAAAACTTGTGTTTTCCTAAGGAACTAAAATAAAGCAAGAATAACATGAAATAAAGGGAATAAAGAATATACACAAGGAATTAAAATCAGAGATCACAATTTTAATCTGAGTGGAAAAAAGATATGTAGAGAGTGAAGAACAGTGAAATAAAGGTCATATGAATGCAGTGAGAGTACTGGTTAAATTGAAGGAGGCTTGAGGTCTGGGTATTCAAGGTAAATAATAAAAAGAAAAGGATGTGGTTAGGGCATAGAATACATCAAATTTAAATTTGGAGTGGTTGTAACTGTGGAAAGGACAAGGTCTTAGAAGTATTTCTGTGGAAACTCATGCCTGAGGTAGGATAGAAGACAAGATAGATGGACAAGAGGTCAAATCCAGAGAGCATCAGTGGAAAGATTGTCTACTCAAATATTTTTAAATGCTCCAAATTAAGTCACAAGAGAGTGACGGCAAAAGAAGAAATAAAATTCTCGAGAAATGAATGTCATATGCAACGTTATTGGTTCTGATGATTGGTGTAAAATTTGTGTTCTTCAATATCCATCTTAATCTAAAGCTTTGTTGTTGAACTAAAACTTAATTTAGTTAATTGCATTATTTCAGAACCTTATTGTTAAATGGTGTTAAACTACATGACTTTGTGAATCAACCCCCAAAAGAATTTATAGTCAGTGTTGCCAATTGAAATGAAACAGAAAGTCTTCCCCATGTTATTAATGGAGGGAGGGAAAACTTCTTTTTCTAGTTTGTGAGATCAGAGCAGCTTCTCAGAAGACTGATATATTCCTCTATTATAAGCAGTGGGATGAGTATGCATCAGGTGCATCAATTTGTACAAGATGTTTATTAATTTTAAGAGTCAAACATATGGTCAGTGGAGGCTCTCCTTAATATTAACTGCCAAGGTTATGGGAAAGCATGATGGCTAAGACAATAAAGTCAGAGAAGATATGAATATGATCTGAACAAGTGGTAGCATGGAGAATCAGGTATGAATTCTCTTAGAAGCTGAGACAAGAATGAGAATTATGAGGAATGTAATTTAGTGATACAATACCATATGATGACTGGAATAACAAAACCAGTGTGTTCCAACAAGATATTTGTTAGAAATTTTAACAAATTATAAATCATTCAGCATCAGTTCAGTTCAGTCGCTCAGTCATGTCCAACTGTTTGTGACCCCATGGACTGCAGCATGCCAGGCTTTCCTGTCCATCACCAACTCCTGGAACTTGCTCAAACTCATATCCATTGAGTTGGTGATGCCATCCAACCATCTCATCCTCTGTCATCCCCTTCTCCTCCTGCCTTCAATCTTTCCCAGCATCAGTCTTTTCCAATGAGTCAGTTCTTTGTATCACGTGGCAAAATCTTGGAGTTTCAGCTTCAGCATCAGTCCTTCCAGTGAATATTCAGGGTTGATTTCCTTTAGGACTGATTGATCTTCTTGAAGTCCAGGGGACTCTCAAGAGTTGTCTCCAACACCTCAGTTCAAAAGCATCATTTCTTCAGCGCTCAGCTTTCTTTATAGTCCAACTCCCACATCCATGCATGACTACTGGAAAAACCATAGCTTTGACTATATGGATCTTTGTCAGCAAAGTATTCAGCATACATGGAGATATATTTGAAAGACAGAAATCATGAATGTTAGGATAAGCCAGGGCTAGCTAAGTTATGCTGCAGTTATCAAATAATCCACAAATCTCCATGGTTTGAGACAGTAAATGTTTCTCTTTCATGCTACATGTCCAATGTAGGTCAGCAGAAAGGCTGTTCACGGAGGTTACTCAAAAGACCCAGGCTGATAGAGTCTCCATCCCACACTGGTATGGTAACACGTGGTAGTTATGTATACTATATCTGCTCACAATTTCCCAAAGTGCCAAAGGCAGAGAAATGAAAGATTTGTGAATAGCCCTAATGACCACAACAAAATTATAATGAAAATAATCCAACCACATAATGTTGCCAAAACTTGGCCTCTGTTCACTGGTAGCAAATAGAAACACAGAGACAGAGTTTTGAGTGAATAGAAAGGTTTAGATTTTATTGTTTTGGCAGGCAAAGGGGGCCACAGGGGGTTAATGCCCTGAGGACCATGTAACCCACCTTGGAGCGAGTAGTGAAGAGTTATGTACTGTTCAAGGAGCAGGGCATGATCAGCTCATGGTCAGTTCTTGGACTGGTTGGCATCAAGTTGAAGTTTCAAGCATCATCAACCTTCTGGTTTCAATCAATCTAAGGTTCTATATTCTTGTGGTCAGCAGTTTTCATCTGGAGGGGGTCTGCTTCCTGTAAAAACAACTTAGGAATGTGTGTCAGCCCTTTATCTATATCTTTCAGGAAACTAGGAGCTCAGTGTTTCTGCTGTGCAGCAGAATTATAGTCTAAATTGTTATCAGTTCTCTAACCCACCAGGTACTTTTTGTTTCATCTTCATATTTCCCAATCATTAACTCTTGAATTAACATTTTACTTCAAAAGATAAGGACACAAGGGCTTGTACATGGTTTCGATAGCACATTTTTTCAAAAATAGGCATATATGCTGCTGCTGCTAAGTCGCTTCAGTCGTGTCCGACTCCGTGCGACCCCTAGACGGCAGCCCACCAGGCTCCGCCGTCCCTAGGATTCTCCAGGCAGGAATACTGAAGTGGGTTGCCATTGCTTTCTCCAGTGCATGAAAGGGAAAAGTGAAAGTGAAGTCACTCAGTCGTGTCCGACTCTCAGCGACTCCATGGACTGTAGCCTACCAGGCTCCTCCGTCCATGGGATTTTCCAGGCAAGAGTACTGGAGTGGGGTGCCATTGCCTTCTCCATAAGCATATATATATATATATACACACACACACACACACACACATACACAACTATAGACATATTTATAAGCAGTTAAAAATCTAGTTCCTGACAAATCTATAAAGCTATTTTCCAACTTGCACCCATGAAAAATATAGAAACTGACACCAAGCAGTCCTTCCCATCTGCTGCTGCTGCTAAGTCGCTTCAGTCGTGTCCGACTCTGTGCGACCCCATAGGCGGCAGCCTACCAGACTCCTCTGTCCCCGGGATTCTCCAGGCAAGAACACTGGAGTGGGTTGCCATTTCCTTCTCCAATGCATGCATGCATGCTAAGTCACTTCAGTTGCATCCGACTCTGCGACCCTGTGGAGAGCAGCCCACCAGGCTCCTCTGTCCACAGGATTCTCTAGGCAAGAATACTGGAGTGGGTTGCCATTTTATTCTCCAGTCCTTCCCATCTAGCTCATCACTAAGTGATTAAAATTGCCCCTTGCATAAAATTGAATGTAAAGTACCATATATAGGATCTCCCCCCTCAGGTGAGAAGGACTAAATCATGCTTCTAGACCTATATTCTTCTTAGAATAATTTTAAGAACATCTTCCTGTGGCACCCTCCTTTTTCTTTCCTTTTTCTTTCAGGTGACTCAACTCCTGATTAGACTTAATCTGAGGATTTGATAACTTAAGATATAGGACTTAAAATAAATACCTAATGACAAAGATAAGAGCTGGATGTAATTTCCAAAGGAAGCTGAGATCTTCCCAAAAACTTTCAAAATCTTAGTTATTTTTCTTTCCAGCAATATTGTTTAGCTTCTGCTATGTAAGGACAACTGGAAACTGTATACAGAAGTATTTTGGTCAAGCACAGCTGCATTCAGACATAGTTAGCAAAATGTTGCTATTGAGGAAGATAATGTGGGTCAACACTTCCACTGATGAAGACTTTCCTTTTTTTTTTCTAAAATCACAGTTACTCTTTTAAAGACAGGTTTGGTCCCAGAAGAGGTAACATATCACTTAAATATTCTTGGTTTTCATGGGAGTGACAGGGAAGGTAGGAAAGAAGCCAGGAACAAGAGCCCAATAGCTATCTAAATGTCACATAGCTGAGGCACACAATGCTGAAACAGACAGAAAATCAGTTTTCAGATGGATCTGCATGAGGCCAAAAGCTTGATGTTATAACTTAGATGTACAAGATAAATCCAGCATTTTCTATGTAGCTGCCAAGATAGCCCCATAGAAACTGTTTTTCTGAGGATTCTACTGGAAAGAGTAAGGAATGACAGGATTATCAATTGTGGAGAGTAATTCATGGAGTATATATTATGACAGAAAAAATAGAGAGATTTCTGTCTTTTGTGTTTGAAAGACAGAGAAGGAAAAATAAAGGGAGTATTATGATGTAATAGAGGTTTTCTTTAAAAGCTTTATGATATTTAGAATATTTTCAATTAAGAACAGTAGTTTTAATTAAATATTGAAAACCAATATAACAGGGTACATAAGAACATAAATCAGACTATCTGGGTTAAAACTCAGCTTTTGCTATCTATATGCCATGATTTTTCACAAGTTACATATCTTTCTGTCATTCAGTGTCCTCATCTATAAAATAGAAAAAATTGTAGGCTTTTGTCATAATGATTAAATAAACTAATGCGTGTAAATCACTTAGAAGAGGGTTTGCTACGTAGTGAGCACTCAATAATTTATTATAAGCACTCACAGTAATTTATTCATTATTGTTATTATTCAAGTTAATAATATCTTATTTGAATAATATATTCCTTATAGGAATCTTGTAGATTTTTAAAATAATTTATACGTAATGTTGAATTATTCTCAGTAAATTGAATTTAGGGAGAACCAGCTATTGACAGTAAAATATATTAAATATATCCATTGGAAATATGTTCAGTGGTTCTACTCATATTAATACTTATGTATGGCATATTAATTTAAAATGATTTCTCAAGGTATACCCTTATTTTACTTTTAAAAAATATATGTTTATATATTTGCAAACACATAGCATACTACTTCTGGAAAAAAAACAAATGTTTGTTAATGGTAATTTCCTCTGAGGGTGGTGGTATTGTGGGCATGTAATGGAAAGAGACTTAATTTTCATTATATTAGCCTTTGTGTCAGGGTTTTTTTAGTGTGTGTTAGCATATCAATAAAAAATATATTGAAATATTTCCTTTCCTCATACAGAGCAGTTTATTTGCCTCATTACATATATTTTTTCCTGTTTCAGTGATTTTTTTTTTCTTTTGCTACAATAGGCGCAGTCTAGGGAAATCAGAAAACACGAGTTGAATTATGCATGAACTTTAAGGGAACTTTTTAACTCTTACATTAACAGCATGTCCTACTGGGATAGGGCAGGAAAACACCCTACTCATTGATGACCTGTCAGAGCAAGACTGCATCAGTGCACCTTGCCAAAAGGAGTACTCTCAGTTCTAGATTACTTTAAATATATATGGTAATACCAACTAGAAAGCTATATTGGGATCCCATTACCATTTTTATCTCTGACATCAGTGAGTCAAAGAATGTTTAGTACAATTGCAAGTGACATATTAACAAGGTTGAAATGGAAGACTGTGGTTCAAAAACATGGGGGATCCCTAAATTAAGAGTACAATTTTATCCTGAGGAGAAAGGAAACAAAAAATAGCACTTTTTTCAATGCAGTTTCTAGGAAAGTTGTGAAACAACCTTCTTTTTATAAAGTGTTGAAACTGTTGACTATATATATTAAAGGAACACATTTTCCCCCATCTTTTATTTTTAACAACTTTGCATCAACTATTATCTAATTTTAAACTTGTCATGCAAAGTTTCATCAAGAATAGTTGTTTTAAATCATTAGAGTTAGCTCTAATATTGTGGGATGTTTTTACTTTTACCTATGTCCTATGAAACATATCTTAAGGGACATAAATTGCTATTTTGAAGAATTTATTAGTCAAAACATTTGTGGAAGCCATGTGCAAAATTAGTTGTTTTACTTCCTTCAGAACAATCAAGCCATGTATGTTCATGAAATAATGAATGTAATTATTTCTGTAATTTTCTAATCATGCCAATTCTGGAAAAAAAGACATTTTTCTGACTGTATAGAAAACTAAAAGTCTATTTCAAATTTTTCTATATTTATAAGGAAAGCAAATTTATTTTGAAATAGACTACATTTTAATAAATACAAAATAATGGTTGAGCTGTAATAAATTTTTGTCTTCTTTTTGAAAGACTGTTTTTTAAAGAGCATTTTTAGATTTATAGCAAAATCGAGAGAGTACAGAGATTTCCTGTATATCCCTTCCTCTACACAGATGGAGCATCTCTCATTATTAACATCCCCCAACAGGGTACTGCATTAGTTACAACTGATGAACCCACACTGGACACATCATAGTCACTCATAGTCACAATGAGTCATAAGGTTCATTCTGAGAGTGGATAAATATATAATGTATATTATATAACATGTATGCATCATGCAAAGTATCTTCATTGACCTAATGTAATATTTTGCATCTTCTGAAAATTTGATCACAAAAAACTTACATCTGGCAATACTATTTGAAATACAAATTGCAAACTAACTTTTTATTTAATTAGTATCTTTATCTAGCATACTAGTATATAAAGTGAAAGTGAAAGTCGCTCAGTCATGTCCGACTCTTTGTGACCCAATGGACTATAGCCCGCCAGGCTCCTCTGTCCATGGAATTCTCTAGGCAAGAATACTGGAGTGGGTAGCCATTCCTTTCTCCAGGGAATCTTCCCAACCCAGGAATCAAACCCAGGTCTCCCACATTGCAGGTGGATTTTTTACTATCTGAGCCACCAGGGGAGGCCTAGTAATATATATAATTCCCTGTACTATACAATAGCTCCTTGTTGCTTATCTGTTTTATATGTAGTAGTGGGTATCTCAGTTCAGTTCAATTCAGTTGCTCAGTCATGTCCAACTCTTTGTGACCCCATGGACTGCAGCATGCCAGGCCTCCCTGTCCATCACCAACTCCTGAAGTTTACTCAAGCTCATGTCCACTGAGTCAGTGATGCCATCCAACCATCTCATCTTCTGTCATCCCCTTTTCCTCCCGCCTTTAGTCTTACCCAGTATCAAGGTCTTTTCCAATGAGTCAGTTCACATTAGGTGGCCAAAGTATTGGAATTTCAGCTTCAGCATCAGTCCTTCCAATGAATATTCAGGACTGATTTCCTTTAGGATAGACTGGTTGGATCTCCTTGCAGTGTGTATCTATTAATCTCAAACTGCTAATTAATTCTTCCTTCCTCCCTTTTTTCTTTGATAACCATAAATTTGTTTTCTATGTTTGTGAGTCTATTTCTGTTTTGTAAATGAGTTCATTTGTATCATTTTTTAGATTCCACATATAAGTTATATCATATGATATTTATCTTTCTCTGATTTATTTCACTTAGTAAGATAATCTCTAGTTTCATCTATGTTGTTACAAATGGCATTATTTCATTCTAAGACAAAAAAAATCTTAGTATTCCGTTCTGTACTGGAAGAGGGCATGGCAACCCACTCCAATATTCTTGCCGGGAGAATCCCATGGACAGAGGAGCCTGTGGGCTACAGTACATGAGATTGCAAGGAGTCCAACATGACTGAAGTGATTAGCGGCAGCAGACGCAGCAGCATTCCATTGTATATATATGTACACCACATCTTTATCCATTTGTCTGTTGATGGACACTAAAGTTGCTTCCATATCCTATCTATTGTAAATAATGCTGCTATGAACACTGGGGTCCATGTATCTTTTCAAATTAGAGTTTTTGTCTTTTCCAGATACATGCACAGGAGTGAGATTGCTGCAGTTCAGTTCAGTTCAGTCACTCAGTTGTGTCTGACTCTCTGTGACCCCAGGAACTGCAGCACGCCAGGCCTCCCTGTCCATCACCAACTCCTAAAGTTGACTCAAACTCATGTCCAGTGAGTCAGTGATGCCATCCAACCATCTCATCCTCTGTCGTCCCCTTCTCCTCCTGCCCTCAATCTTTCCCAACATCAGGGTCTTTTCAAATGAGTCAGCTCTTCGCATCAGATGGCCAAAGTATTGGTGTTTCAGCTTCAACATCAGTCCTTCCAATGAATATTCAGGACTGATTTCCTTTAGGATGGACTGGGTTTGATCTCCTTGCAGTCCAAGAAACTCTCAAGAGAGTCTTCTCCAACACCACAGTTCAAAAGCATCAGTTCTTCAGCACTTATCCATACATGACTACAGGAAAAACCATAGCTTTGACTAGACGGACCTTTGTTGGCAAAGTATTGTCTCTGCTTTTAGTATGCTGTCTATGTTGGTCATAACTTTTGTTCAAAGGAGCAAGCATCTTTCAATTTCATGGCGGCAGTCACCAAATGCAGTGATTTTGGAGCCCCCCAAAATAAAGTCTGTCACTATTTCCCCATCTATTTGCTATGAAGTGATGGGAACAGCTCAACATTCAGAAAACTAAGATCATGGCATCCGGTGCCATCACTTCATGGCAAATGGATGAGGAAGCAGTGGAAACAGTGTCAGACTTTATTTTTCTGGGCTCCAAAATCACTGCAGTTAGTGATTGCAGCCATGAAATTAAAAGACACTTACTCCTTGGAAGGAAAGCTATGACCAACCTAGACAGCATATTAAAAAGCAGAGACATTACTTTGCCAACAAAGGTCCGTCTATTCAAGGCAATGGTTTTTCCAGTGGTCATGCATGGATGTGAGAGTTAGACTATAAAGAAAGCTGAGCACAGAAGAATTGTTTTGAACTGTGATGTTGGAGAAGACTCTTGTGAGTCCCTTGGACTGAAAGAAGATCCAACCAATACATCCTAATGGAGAGCAGTCCTGGGTGTCCATTGGAAGGACTGATCTTGAAGCTGAAACTCCAATACTTTGGCCACCTGGTATGAAGAGCTGACTCATTGGAAAACACCCTGATGCTGGGAAAGATTGAGGGCGGAAGGAGAAGGGGACGAAGAGGATAAGATGGTTGGATGGCATCACCGACTCAATGGACATGGGTTTGGGTCGACTCAGGGAGTTGCTGATGGACAGGGAGGCCTGGCGTGCTGCAGTTCATGGGGTTGCAAAGAGTCAGACATAACTGAGCAACTGAACTGAACTGAACTGAACTGATGGGACCAGATGCCATATCTTAGCTTTCTGAATGTTGAGTTTTAAGCCAAATTTTTCACTCTCCTCTTTCACTTTCTTCAAGAGGCTCTTCAGTTCTTCTTCACTTTCTGCCATAGGTGTGGTGTCATCTGCATATCTGAGGTGATTGATATTTCTCCCGGCAATCTTGATTCCAGCTTGTGTTTCTTACAGCCCAGCGTTTCCCATGATGTACTCTGCATAGAAGTTAAATAAGCAGGGTGACAATATACAGCCTTGATGTACTCCTTTCCCTATTTCTAACTAGTCTATTTTTCCATATCCAGTTCTAACTGTTTCTTCCTGACCTGCATACAGATTTCTCAGGAGGCAGGTCAGGTGGTCTGGCATTCCCATCTCTTTAAGAATTTTCCACAGTTGAGCTGACTCATTGGAAAAGACCCTGATGCTGGGAAAGATTGAGGGCAAGAGGAGAAGGGGATGACAGAAGATGAGATTGCTGGATGGCATCATCGACTCGGTGGACATGGGTTTGGGTCGACTCAGGGAGTTGGTGATGGACAGGGAGGCCTGGCGTGCTGTAGTTCATGGGGTTGCAAAGAGTCGGACATGACTGAGCGGCTGAACTGAACTGAACTGATTCTGACTGGTATGAGGTGATATCTCATTGTGGTTTTGACTTGAATTTCCCTAATAATTAATGATGTTGAGCATCTTTTCAAGTATCTTTTAGTCACTGTGTATCTTCTTTGGATAAATGTCTACATAAGTCTTCTGTTCATTTGTTGACTGGATTGTATGTTTTTATAATATTAATCCACATGAAATGTTTGTAAATTTCAAAGACTAATCCCTTGTGGGTCACAGCATTTAGAAATATTTTTTCCCATTCTAGGGACTTTTTGGTTTGTTTATGATTTCTTTTGCTGTATAAAACCTTTTGAGTTTAATTAGGCCTCATTTGTTTATTTTTTGTTTTTATTTCCATTACTATAAAAGATGGATCAAAAAAGATATTACTGTGATTCATGTCAGAGAGTGTTCACCTATGTTTTCCTTTAGCAGTTTTATAGTATCCAGTCTTACTTTTAGGTATTCAATCCACTTTGAGTTTGTTTTTATATATGATGTTCACTTCAGTTTAGTTCAGTTCAGTTGCTCAGTCATGTCCGACTCTTTGTGACCCCATGAGCTGCAGCACACCAGGCCTCCCTGTCTATCACCAACTCCCAGAGCCCCCCCAAACTCATGTCGATTGAATCGGTGATGCCATCCAACCATCTCATCCTCTGTCATCCTCTTCTCCTCCTGCCGTCAATCTTACCCAGCATCAGGGTCTTTTCAAATGAGTCAGCTCTTTGCATCAGGTGGCCAAAGTATTGGAGTTTCAGCTTCAAGATCAGACCTTCAGTGAACATCCAGGAGTGATCTCCTTTAAGATGGACTGGTTGGATTTCCTTGCACTCCAAGGGACTCTCAAGAGTCTTCTCCAACACCACAGTTCAAAAGCATCAATTCTTCGGCACTCAGCTTTCTTTATAGTCCAACTCTCACATCCATACATGACTACTGGAATAACCATAGCCTTGACTAGACGGACCTTTGTTGGCAAAGTAATCTCTCTGCTTTTGAATATGCTGTCTAGGTTGGTCATAACTTTCCTTCCAAGGAGTAAGCGTCTTTTAATTTCATGGCTGCAGTCACCATCTGCAGTGATTTCGGTGCCCCCCAAAATAAAGTTTCTCACTGTTTCCACTGTTTCCCCATCTATTTCCCATGAAGTGATAGGACCAGATGCCATGATCTTATTTTTCTGAATGTTGAGCTTTAAGCCAACTTTTTCACTCTCCTCTTTCACTTTCATCAAGAGGCTCTTTAGTTCTTCTTCATTTTCTGCAATAAGGGTGGTGTCATCTGCAAATCTGAGGTGATTGATATTTCTCCCGGCAATCTTGATTCCAGCTTGTGCTTCTTCCAGCCCACCCTTTCTCATGATATACTCTGCATATAAGTTAAATAAGCAGGGTGACAATATACTGCCTTGACGTACTCCTTTTCCTATTTGGAACCAGTCTGTTGTTCCATGCCCAGCTCTAACTGTTGCTTCCTGACCTGCATACAGATTTCTCAGGAGGTGGGACAGGTGATCTGGTATTCCCATCTCTTTCAGAATTTTACACAGTTTACTGTGATCCACACAGTCAAAGGCTTTGGAATAGTTAATAAAGCAGAAATAGATGTTTTTGGAACTCTCTTGCTTGTTTGATGATCCAGTGGATGTTTGGTAATTTGATCTCTGATTCCTCTGCCTTTTCTAAAACCAGTTTGAATATCTGGAAATTCACAGTTCATATATTGCTGAAGTCTGGCTTGGAGACTTTTGAGCATTACTTTACTAGCGTGTGAGATGAGTGCAATTGTGTGGTAGTTTGAGCATTCTTTGGCATTGTCTTTCTTTGGGATTGCAATGAAAACTGACCCTTTCTAGTCCTTTGGCCATGGCTGAAGAGATCTGTAATCTTTCCCATTCTATTGTTTTCCTCTATTTCTTTGTATTGATCACTGAGGAAGGCTTTCTTATATCTCCTTGCTATTCTTTGGAACTCTGCATTCAAATGGTTATGTCTTTCCTTTTCTCCTTTGCTTTTCACTTCTCTTCTTTTCACTATTATTTTTAAGGCCTCCTCAGACAGCCATTTTGCTATTTTGCATTTCTTTTTCTTGGGAATGGTCTTGATCCCTGTTGCTTCCCTAGATAGGTTTATTTCTAGGTATTTGGTTGCTTTTAATGCTATGGTAAATGTATTGTTTCCTTAATTTCTCTTTCCAATATTTCATTGTTAATGTATAGAAATGCAAGAGATTTCTGTATATTAATTTTGTGTCCTATAACTTTATGGAATTCATTTGTAAAACTGTCACTGTTTGCAGATGACATAATACTATACATAGAAAATCCTAAGGATGCCATCAAAAAACTACTAGAGCTTAGTAATAATATGATAATATGAAATGAAATGATGAAATGTTAAAATCTCTGTATGAACAAATTGCATCTGAATAAAAATCATTGGTGTTGCATGAGAATCCTCATGGCACTGTGCAAACTAAGTCCACGTTTAGTTCGCACTTGAAACAGAAAGTTACTTTTCTTTCCAATGGAGGTTTAAGTACCCTTTCAAATACCATGGACAGCATAATACTAATCACTGAGAAGAAGACTGTTATTAGATCAGGGGTAAAAATCAGTTACTAAGTGTATTTAAAAGAAAGATGCTAATATATTTATTGTGTAGCCATTTGTGATAACAAGTAAAACAGGCCATTGCTATTTTTACATAGACTCCTGGAGGCATGTCACACTTCTGTAAAGTCTGTGAACTTTGAATATTTGCTGTAACAAAAATCAAATGTGTTAATTGCAGAGGAATAACTCTACCATGATGTCCTGGTTAGCTTGCACATATCCAAATATGCCGAGGTTTGAATCACAGCTTGAATCTGAGTCTTGGCAGGATGCTTTATGATTCTCTTAGAATACAAGAGGATGCAATGACTCGAAGGATCTGCTATGAGGCCATTGCAATGGAAACCCACTCCAGTACTCTTGCCTGGAAAATCCCATGGACAGAGGAGCCTGGTGGGCTGCAGTCCACGAGGTCGCGAAGAGTCGGACACAACTAAGCGACTTCACTTTCACTTTTCACTTTCATGCCTTGGAGAAGGAAATGGCAACCCACTCCAGTGTTCTTACCTGGAGAATCCCAGGGACTTCGGAGCCTGGTGGGCTGCCATCTATGGGGTCGCACAGAGTTGGACACGACTGAAGCGACTTAGCAGCAGCAGCAGCAGCATGAGGCCATTTCCTACTCATCGTTGTCATCCTGGGAGGCAGTCTACAAAACAGTTTCTCATGGTCTCTGGGTTTTGATGAAGTCTGAGGCTTTATACCCCATCCCCCTCAGTATACTGTCAGAATATAAACCCACATAGATAGTCTGTCTTTGGTTCCTCAGCAATGGTGGTCCAACAGATCTTATTTCTATCTCCAGCTCCTTTTGTTCCATTATTGTCCTTCTTAGTGTGTGGAACATGAATCACTAGGAACTGGCACCTTTGGCTTTTAATCTTCTCTTCATTGCCTATGTTAGTAATAAATAGTCTAAATCTACAAATGGCTCATTGTATCTTTATGAATTGGATCAATCAAGCCTTGGGCTTGACCTTGCCAATCTTGTCTGTTAGCTACCAGTAACAAGATCTCAAAATTGAGTATTTCACATTTAAGGATAGAACATGAAATGTCACCAAGCATATGGAAGTCCAGGAGAACTGACACAATGAAAAGATATTTGGGATGGAGATCCTGTAGTGCTCATGTAATATTTTCTAGCTGATTATAACCATCACTTTAAAAAAAAAATTAATTTATTTATTTTAATTGGAGGCTAATTGCTTTGCAATATTGTGGTGGTTTTTGCCATACATTGACATGAATCAGCCATGGGTGGACATGTGTCCCCCATCCTGAACCCCCCTCCCACTCCCTACCCATCCCATCCCTCTGGGTTGTCCCAGTGCACCAGCTTTGAGTGCCCTATTTCATGCATTGAACTTGGACTGGTCATTTATTTCACATATGGTAATATACATATTTCAATGCTGTTCTCTCAAATCATCCCACCCTCGCCTTCTCCCAAAGAGTCTAAAAGTCTGTTATTTACATCTGTGTCTCTTTTGCTATCTCACACATAGTGTCATCATTAACATCTTTCTAAATTCCATATATATGCATTAATATACTGTATTGGTGCTTTTCTTTCTGACTTACTTCACTCTATATAATAGGCTCCAGTTTCATCCACCTCATTAGAACTGACTCAAATGTGTTCTTTTAAATAGCTGAGTAATATTCCATTGTGTATATGTACCATAACTTTCTTATCCATTCATCTGCCAGTGTACATCTAGGTTGCTTCCTTGTCCTAGCTATTGTAAACAGTGCTGCAGTGAACACTGGGGTACATGTGTCTCTTTCAATTCTGGTTTCCTCAATGTATAGTGAGAATTGCAGTGGAATTGCTGGGTCATATGGCAGTTCTATTTCCAATCTTTAAAGGAATCTCCACACTGTTCTCCATAATGACAGTACTAGTTTGCATTCCCACCAACAGTGTAAGAGGGTTCCCTTTTCTCCACACCCTCTCCAGCATTTATCATTTGTAGACTTTTTGAAGGCAGCCATTCTCACTGGCATGAGATAGTACCTCATTGTGGTTTTGATTTGCAGTTCTCTGATAACAAGTGATATTGAGCATCTTTTTATGTGTTCGTTCAGTTCAGTTCAGTTGCTCACTCATGCTTGACTCTTTGCAACCACATGGACTGCAGCATGCCAGATTTCCCTGTCCATCACCAATTCCTGGAGCTTGCTCAAACTCATGTCCATCGAGTCAGTGATACCATCCAACCATCTCATCCTCTATCATCCCCTTCTCCTCCTGCCTTGAATCTTTCCCAGCATCAGAGTCTTTTCCAATGAGTCAGTTCTTCACATGAAGTGGCCAGAGTATTGGAGTTTCACCTTCAGCATCAGTCCTTCCAACGAACATTCAGGACTGATTTCCTTTAGGACAGACTGGTTGGATCTCCTTGCAGTCCAAGGGACTCTCAAGAGTCTTCTCCAACATCACAGTTCAAAAGCATCAACTCTTCAATGCTCAGCTTTCTTTATGGTTCAACTCTCGCATCCATGCATGACTACAGGAAAAACCATAGTTTTGACTAGACGAACTTTGTTGTCAAAGTAATGCTGCTTTTTAATATGCTGTCTAGGTTGGTCATAACTTTTCTTCCAAGGTGCAAGTGTTTTTTAATTTCATGGCTGCAGTCACCAAATGTAGTGATTTTGGAGGCCAAAACAATAAAGTCTCTCACTGTTTTGTTCCCCCATATATTTGCCATGAAGTGATGGGACCAGATGCCATGATCTTAGTTTTCTGAATTTTGAGTTTTAAGCCAAATTTTTATCTCTCTTCTTTCACTTCATCAAGAAGCTCTTTAGCTGTGTTTGTTAGCTATCTGTATGTCTTCTTTGGAGAAATGTCTGTTTAGTTCTTTGGCCCATTTTTTGATTGAGTCATTGATTTTTCCGGTATTGGGCTGCATGAGCTGCTTGTATATTTTGGAGATTAATTCTTTGTCAGTTGTTTCTTCTACTATTATTTTCTCCCATTCTGATGGCTGTCTTTTCATCTTGCTTATAGTGTCCTTCGTTGTGCAAAAGCTTTTAAGTTTAATTAGGTCCCATTTGTTTACTTTTGCTTTTATTTCCAGTACTCTGGGAGGTGGGTCATAGAGCATCTTGATGTGATTTATGTCAGAGAGTATTCTGCCTATGTTTTCCTGCAGGATTTTTATATTGTCTGGTCTTACATTTAAATTTTTAATCCAGTTTGAGTTTATTTTTGTGTATGGTGTTAGAAAGTGTCCTGGTTTCATTCTTTACAGGTGTTGACCAGTTTTTCCAGCACCACTTGTTAAAGAGATTGTTTTTTCCCCATTGTATATTTTTGCCTCCTTTGTCAAAGATAAGGTGTCCATAGGTGTGTCAGTTTATCTCTGGGCTTTCCATTTTGTTCCATTGATCCATATTTCTGTCTTTATTCCAGTACCATACTGTCTTGATGACTGCAGCTTTTTAGTATACTCTGAAGTCAGGCAGGTTGATTCCTCCAGTTCCATTCTTCTTTCTCATGATTGCTTTGGCTATTTGAGGTTTTCTGTGTTTCCATACAAATTGTGAGATTATTTGTTCTAGTTCTCTGAAAAATACCATTGGTAGCTTGATAGGGATTGCATTGAATATATAGATTGCTTTAGGTTGTATACTCATTTTCACTGTATTGATTGTTCTGATCCATGAACATGGTATATTTATTCATCTGTTTGTGTCATCTTTTATTTCTTTCATCAATGTTTCATAGTTTTCTATATATAGATCTTTTGTTTCTTTAGGTAAATTTATTCCTAAGTATTTTATTTTTTTCATTGCAATGGTGAATGGGACTATTTCCTTAATTTCTCTTTCTGTTTTTTCATTGTTAGTGTATAGGAATGCAAGGGATTTATGTGTATTAATTTTATATCCTGAAACTTTACTATATTCATTGATTAGCTCTCATCACTTTTAAATGATGAAGAAATAGAAACAAAAAAGAGGGAAAAATAAAAATAGTTATAGAACAATCAGAGTACATAGTATTTAATAAAGTTAAGCTAGCATACAAAAAGAGTTGCTATGTGAAACTTATGTTTCAGTTATTTATATAAGTATTCCTCTATATCATTAACTATGGCTACAAGAATTACACATTTAAAAAATAAATCTAATCAGCATACAATAATGTTTTTTTTTTTTCTGGGTCAAAGGACATGTTCATTTTTAAAATACTTTTTCAACAGTATATAAAAATTAATAATCCTATTAGCAATGTATAAGATGTCCTATTTCCCCACATCCTCACCAACACTGATTGCTACCAACTTTATAAATTTCTGCCGATCTTCTGTCCAGTATGGTCTCTCACTCTTTTCAGTTGCATGTTCTTGATAAACTAGAGAAGCTAGGCAGCTTGTCATGGTTACTGTCCACATATCATTTCTTTTCTGAGTTGCTAATTCAAGACTTTTACCTAGTTTTCAGTTGAGTGATATGTCATCTCCTTATCAGCTTGTAAATTATGGTTATTAATCCTTGCCATTCGTATGTGCTGCAAATATTCTCTCAGTCCATTGTTCAACTTTTTATTCTGTTCATGTTGCATTTTTCTGTGCAGAAATTTGAAGTTTTTTAAAGTCTGTTTATTTATTTATTTATATTATTGGCTATGCTGGGTCTTTGTTGCTGCATGCAGGTTTTCTGTAGTTTCAGAAAGCGGGGGCTACTCTCTAGTTGTGGTGCGAGGGCTTCTCATTGCAGTGGCTTCCATTATGGAGCATGGGTTCTAGGTGCACGGGCTTCAGTAATTGTGGCACATGAACCCAGTAGTTGCAGTTTATGGGCTCTAGAACATGAGCTCAGTAGTTGTGGTACACAGGCTTAACTGCTCCATGGCTTGGGAACTCTTCATGAACAAAGGATCAAACCTGTTTCCCTCTCATTGGAAAATGGGTTCTTATCCACTGTGCCACTAGGGAAGTTTGTAGTTTTTTTTTTTTTTTAATTTTATAAATTTATTTATTTTAGTTGGGGGCTAATTACTTTACAATATTGTAATAGTTTTTGCCATACATTGACATGAATCAGCCATGGGTTTACATGTGTTCCCTTTCCTGGACCCCCCACCCACCTCCCTCCCCATCCCATCCCTCTGGGTCATCCCATTGCCCCGGCCCTGAGCCCTTGTCTCATGCATCAAACATGGAATGGTGTTCTGTTTCACATATGATAATATACATGTTTCAATGCTATTCTCCCAGAACGTCCCACCCTCACCTTCTCCCTCAGAGTCCATAAAATTGTTCCATGCATCTGTGTCTCTTATTCTGTCTCGCATATAGGGTTATCGTTACCATCTTTCAAATTCCATATATATGCATTAGTACACTGTATTGTTGTTTTTCTTTCTGGCTTACTTCACTCTGTATAACAGGCTCCAGTTTCATCTATCTCAGTAGAACCGATTCAAATGTATTTTTTTAATGGCTGAGTAATATTCCATTGTGTATATGTACCACAGCTTCCTTATCCATTCGTCTGCTGATGGACATCTAGGTTGCTTCCATGTCCTGGCTATTGTAAACAGTGCTGCGATGAACATTGGGGTACACACGTCTCTTTCAATTCTGGTTTCCTCGGTGTATATGCCCAGCAGTGGGATTGCTGGGTCATATGGCAGTTCTATTCCCAGTTTTTTAAGGAATCTCCACACTGTTCTCCATAGTGGCTGTACTAGTTTGCATTCCCACCAACAGTGTAAGAGGGTTCCCTTTTCTCCACACCCTCTCCAGCATTTATTGCTTGTAGACTTTTGGATAGCAGCCATTCTGACTGGTGTGTGGATGTCTTATCCTGTTACTGGAGAGAGAGTGAGGAGCTGGGACAGAAGCCCATTTGGCCACATTCTCTCCAACTCACATTTCTCTATCTGAATATGTGCTACCATGGAGTTCAGTTCAGTTCAGTTCAGTTCAGTCGCTCAGTCGTGTCTGACTCTTTGAAACCCACACGCCAGGCCTCCCTGTCCATCACCAACTCCCAGAGTTTACCCAAACCCATGTCCATTGAGTCGGTGATGCCATCCAACCATCTCATCCTCTGTTGTCCCCTTCTCCTCCTGCCCCCAATCCTTCCCAGCATTAGGGTATTTTCCAATGAGTCAACTCTTCGCATGAAGTGGCCAAAGTATTGGAATTTTAGCTTTAACATCAGTCCTTCCAATGAACATCCAGGACTGATCTCCTTTAGGATGGACTGGTTGGATCTCCTTGCAGTCCAAGGGACTCTCAAGAGTCTTCTCCAACACCACAGTTCAAAAGCATCAATCTCTTTGGCACTCAGCTTTCTTCATCATCCAACTCTCACATCCATGCATGACCACTGGAAAAACCATAACCTTGACTAGACGGACCTTTGTTGGCAAAGTAATGTCTCTGCTTTTAAATATGCTGTCTAAGTTGGTCATAACCTTCCTTCCAAGGAGTAAGCGTCTTTTAATTTCCTGGCTGCAATCACCATCAGCAGTGATTTTGGAGCCCAAAAAAAATACAGTCTGACACTGTTTCCACTGTTTCCCCATCCATTTGCCATGAAGTGATGGTACCAGATGCCATGATCTTAGTTTTCTGAACGTTGAGTTTTAAGCCAACTTTTTCACTCTCCTCTTTCACTTTCATCAAGAGGCTCTTTAGTTCTTCTTCACTTTCTGGCATAAGGGTGTTGTCATCTGCATATCTGAGGTTACTGATATTTCTCCCAGCAATCTTGATTCCAGCTTGAGTTTCTTCCAGCCCAGCGTTTCTCATGATGTACTCTGCATATAAGTTAAATAAGCAGGGTGACAATATACAGCCTTGATGTACTCCTTTTCCTATTTGGAACCAGTCTGTTGTTCCATGTCCAGTTCTAACTGTTGCTTCCTGACCTGCATACAGGTTTCTCAAGAGGCAGGTCAGGTGGTCTGGTATTCCCATCTCTTTCAGAATTTTCCACAGTTTATTGTGATCCACACAGTCAAACGCTTTGGCACAGTCAATAGAGCAGAAATAGATGTTTTTCTGGAACTCTCTTGCTTTTTTGATGATCCAGCGGATGTTGGCAATTTGATCTCTGTTTCTTCTGCCTTTTCTAAATCCAGCTTGAACATCTGGAAGTTCACAGTTCACGTATTTTTGAAGCCTGGCTTGGAGACTTTTGAGCATTACTTTACTAGCATGTGAGATGAGCGCAATTGTGCAGTAGTTTGAGCATTCTTTGGCATTGCCTTTCTTTGGGATTGGAATGAAAACTGACCTTTTCCTGTCCTGTGGCCACTGCTGAGTTTTCCATATTTGCTGGCATATTGAGTACAGCATTTTCCATGGAGTGCTATCGTGTAAAATCCGTTTACTACATCTAAATAAAAAATCTTTACAGTGAATATGTATTCATGTGTTAGTAAAAAAAATAAGTTGGTTGTGAGTCTGAAAAGAGAATTAAAAATTAACGTATTCTATCTCAGCTTTTCTTCCAACAGGATCATGTTTTGCATTTCTGTCATTATCTCCCCCACATTATTAAGTTAAAAGATGTCTTCGAAAATGAGTAAAAGGTTTTAATGGAAATAATTGAATTAAGAGCCCTAGAAAAGCTCATGTGCTAGAATAAAAATTTAACTCAAAAGTTATGTTAAAATTAAAAGTTGTAAACTCTAGAGGAAAATACATGAAAGTTGAAACTGTGATCTACATATGAATAAGACAATTAACAAAAATGGTGGAAATATATTTGATTCTAGAAAGTTTTCCCAGAGTACAATATAATCTTTTTGTAATATCTAGGGAACATTGTGTGCTGTGTATTAATGACTACAATTAGCATAGAATAGCTTCGAGCATCATGTACAGATAACAGGATATGTTGAACAGACTGAAAAATCTGAGGAAGGAGGAAATGGAGGAGGGATTTGACTTAGTGAAGGAGTCGGGTTTCAAAGGAAAAACTGTATAAATTAAATGGTCTAAGAATTGTTATAAACGTGTATCTCATGAAGAAGCCTGTAGCTTACTTGCGTCTGTATAGAACGATGATGACCTCACCTTTTTCTTATCTCCACTAATGTTTCCCCATGTTCCCTATACTTCAGACCACCCTGCTTCCTAAGTTTATGTATATCCTGAGACCCTCTCTTTTGGGGAGGCCGATTTGAGACTTGTTCTTTATTTCCTCACTTAGCTGCCTCGTGAAAAAGCCCTTTGTCTGCTGCAAACCTCAGCATCTCAGCGTTTGACTTACTGAGTGTCTGGCAAAAAACAGTGAAAGTGTTACCACTTTCTCGTAGTGGTAACAGAGAGAAACATAGCCTCTTAGTGACCAGACTCAGGCAGTTTCCTCAGCTACCATCAGCAGCACAAGGTCACTTTTTCCCCACTTGCTAATGCTTTCAAATCTTCCATCAGCCTAATACAGGGCATTTCTAAATATTTAAGTTCAGTTCAGCCGCTCAGTCATGTCCGACTCTTTGCAACCCCATGGACTGCAGCACACCAGGCCTCCCTGTCCATCACCAACTCCCAGAGTTTACTCAAACTCATGTCCATTGAGTTGGTGATGCCATCCAGCCATCTCATCCTCTATCATCCCCTTCTCCTCCAGCCTTCAATCTTTCCCAGCATCAGGGTCTTTTCCAAGGAATCAGTTCTTCGCGTCAGGTGGCCAAAGCATTGGAGTTTCAGCTTTAACATCAGTCCTTCCAATGAACACCCAGGACTGATCTCCTTTAGGATGGACTGGTTGGATCTCCTTGCAGTCCAAGGAACTCTCAAGAGTCTTCTCCAACACAACAGTTCAAAAGCATCAATTCTTCAGCACTCAGCTTCATTTATAGTCCAACTCTCACATCCATACATATTTTTTCCATACTGGAAAGAACATAGCCTTGACTAGATGGACTTTTGTTGGCAAAGTAATGTCTCTGCTTTTGAATATGCTGTCTAGATTGGTCATAACTTTCCTTCCAAGGAGCAAGCATCTTTTAATTTCATGGCTGCAGTCACCATCTGCAGTGATTTTGGAGCCCCCAAAAACAAAGTCAACTGCTTTTTCCACTGTTTCCCTATCCATTTGCCATGAAGTGATGGGACCGGATGCATGATCTTAGTTTTCTGAAGGTTGAGCTTTAAGCCAACTTTTTCACTCTCCTCTTTCACTTTCATCAAGAGACTCTTTCGTTCTTCTTCACTTTCTGGCATAAGGGTGATGTCATCTGCATATCTGAGGTTGTTGATATTTCTCCCAGCAATCTTGATTCCAGCCTGTGCTTCCTCCAGCCCAGCGTTTCTCATGATGTACCCTGCATATAAGTTGAATAAGCAGGGTGACAGTATACAGCCTTGACGTACTCCTTTTCCTATTTGGAGCCAATCTGTTGTTCCATGTCCAGTTCTAACTTTTGCTACCTGACCTGCATATAGATTTTTAAACACAGAGTAAATTCACTGGTACATTTCAAGCTACATTCTTTAAAAATTCCTTAATAATTACCAAGAATCTACTCAGGATGTAAAATTGAAGCTCCTTACCTAAGTTCAATAATTTGGGATGTGTATGGTTGTTTCTTGAGGCTTGTTTAGTTTCAGAGATCTCATGCTCAGAAAGAACGGTTTTCAGTATCCTTTAAGCTTTCAGTCAGTTCCAATGGAATCTCAGCAGCAAGTAGCACTGATAACTGTTTCCAGAAATAAACAAGCAGTTTTTTCCTTTCTCTCTCTCTCTCTGGCTATGAAAAGAAGTTAACTGGGAAAAAAAGAAGTTAACTGACACTACAAATAAAAATTGCAAGCATATTAAAATGTTCACATTCCCCAAGATAATTGCATTCAGAGTATTATAATTTCAGAGTATTGATCATTTATCTTTGAGGATTTCTACTTATAGTCTATTAACTTAACTTGCTGCTGAGAATATTGCTTGTTCTGTCATCAATCATTTCATTCCTAGTAAATCCCTAATAAAATCACTATTTATAATTGAAAACATTATCTAAACTCACCCAAGACTCAAGTTTATATAATGGAGAAAGTTTTTTTAATGTGATAAATTTAGATTTAATATTTACCTCCAATAAGTAAAAGATAGTTCTGACATCATCTTTTTTTCTTTTAAGACTACTTTTGAAGGACAAAACCAGTAAATCCCATTTCTATTTCAAAAATATGTTGTTCCCCAGACTACATGGAAGCCTGTTAGAAATATGTATTTGTTTTGTGTATGTGTGTGTGAAAAGCTACTTAGAGTTCATCTCTCAAACCTTTGTAAAAGATAGGTTCTTTTTCAAGAGAGGTTACTTTAAATGTGGCATTTGGAATATTCCATTAGTTCCTGCGATATAGGGCAATGAGGTGTGCTGCATTGTTGGTTTGGCTGAGCAAAGCTGTGCAAAATCTTACAAACGGCAGAGGGCTATACTTGGGTTCTTACACGTATTGGATTTATTTAACTCTTCTCTTTAGTACCACAGTGGGGAGGAACCTGTATTCAAAGATGAGTTACTAATATAGACTATCACCTCCTTTCTTACCACTGGAATCTAATGAAAACCAACTGAATTGTAATTTGATTCTTCACATTTTTCACAGTGCGTGGCATTTCTTTTGCACTTCTTTGCATTTTCTCTTTTTATTAAGCTTACATTCATACATTCTTTACTGGAGATTATACTAATGCAACAAAAATGTAAATGAGAAGGCATATCCCTGATGTATTGAAGTTACCTATATTGAGACTAGATCTTCTGTTCGCCTCCGCACCTGGAGTGGCACAGCGCTAACTGAACACACTTAATTAGCATTCAGCAAGTGTCAGTGGAATTAAAAATGAGCCATTACAGTTCTTCATTTTTTAAGCATAATGATATAAGAAAGAAAATAGGATTTGCAGTCAGAACATCTAAGTTTGACTGCCAGCTCTGATATTTACCAGCTTGTATTGTCAGAAAAGTTACTTAACCTCACCAAATCTCAATTTTTTTCTTACATAAAATGATGATTAAAAACAATTTTCTAACAGAATTATTGGTATAATCAAAAAAAGGTAAAGTATATGAAAGTTTTCTCAACTGTGATATCCAAATATTTTCAAAGGTAGGTAGAAATAAATAAAACATTAAAAACAATTTTAACCCACCAATATGAAGAAAAATTCTAATTAGTGTTACTATACCAATGGTTTTTGCCTTCTACTGTACCACAGAATAAGCATTACTTCAAGTGACAGTAACTTGAATTAAATAACAGTAATATTGGCACCACAAGTGTGTACTGTGATTAAATAACATAAAAATATTCACAGATTAATCATTTATCCTCTAATTGCAATTAGTTTATTCATTTTTCCTTTTCTTTATTGGCGATTTTTCTATGTAATTTCCTTTCATTCTTATTTCCATTCATTAGAGAATATGTACTGAGGTTTGATGAAATCATGTTTGATTATGTTTAATTTTAGTTTACTTTTCCATCTTACATGTTTCACCTATAGGGACAAAAGAATAATCTGAGGGAAAATAGAAAATTCAATAGTTTGGAAAGAATCAAAGTTTAATATCAGTGAGGAAATGAATACCAGATAAAAAAGGGATTTCTGGGTAGTACTAGTGTCTTGTAGCTGCAAGAACATATAATAGCAATGAAATACATTGTCAGAAATATGTTACTGTACCAGTTAATTAGGTTTGAAGTAGCCAAACCCACTGCATATAATGAAGAATCACTGTCTTCCTGAATCTCTTTAAGTAAATATTGTTTGTGAATAAAACCAGGCATGGAGCAAATTATGACACTTCAGAAATTTCAAACAGCCTTTACATGTTAATCACATCTGAAGGCCGTTTTAGCATTTGATGCGTTGTCTAGAAATTATTTTTAAATACTGTTTATAAAATATTTCATTCCCACTATATAACTTATCAAGAAGTAACACCTATAATTATAATCATCTTTGCATTTATTAAGCTTTAATATTTTCTTCAAAAAATTGTAGCTTCAGGTTGCATGTGGCTGGTCTACTGTTGTTAGTCTGCAGTACTCCTGAATGTCTGCGTTCAATCACAAAGTCCTGCTGGTTCCACCTCGAGTATCTTTTTAATTTGTCCATTTAAATAGGCTCTCTGCTTTTTATCTTATCACCTTCCACAACTCAGTGCATCCTCCAAAGTGAAGCCAGAGTAAAATAATCTTTCTACCACCCAATTCTGAGTATCAAACCCCTCTTTGAAGTCTCTTGGCAGTTCACTGACTTCACGACTTAGTCCAGACTTCTCAGAAGCTGTATAACCATCCCCCTCAACACAACTCAGGTCTTGTCTCTCCCGATTTACTATCACTTAATCCCAAGTCCCACTCCATACCAACACATATATTCTATTTTAGTAATTCTTTATGCTTTCCTAAATCACTGAACTTCTACACATACTTTTTCCCATTGTTTAAAAAGCTCTTCCTCTATTTCATCTAGCCATCTGATCTCAGGTTAGATGTCATATGGTCCAGGAACACTGCAAACTAGAATAGGTTTCCTGCCTGTTTGGCCTCATCTCACCCTCACTTATTTGTAACCATGCCCCCATAGACACTGAGTAAATGAACAATGAATGAAATGAATATTTTAGACAAAATTAAGTATCATGTAGAGCCAATCAAATTGTGGCTCTCATGACCTCTTAAAATAGAACATTTATGAGCTACTTGCTAAACTCACTGTCTTTGGGGATTAACTAGTGATAAAATAGTAAAGTATGTACTGAAAATTTTTCAAGGTAAAAGAGAAGATTTTTTAAGGGAATATTGGACAACAAAATTTGTTAAATATATGAGAGAATTGTTTATGACATTAAATAAGTACAGCCAACATGTTAACAGAATTTTAGTGACAAATGGGCATTGAGGAAATAAAATAATACACATGGCTCAATGGGAAGCTAAAAAAATGTGGCATATAAATTAGTGTTAATCTGAGTGAAGAGGAAGTAAGTTGGAAAAAGTCTGAACCATAGAAGCCAAAAAAAATAAAGGATCAAATTTTAATTCTACCAGTTATTAATTGAATGACTTCAGAGGACAAAAATTCTTTGAGTCTATGTTCTCTCATCAGTAAAATGAGAATGACAGTGATACATCTTTCCATGCGAAATTTGAAAAATACACCTTCCAAATCTAAAGCACCTACTACATTATCTAGCACAAAGTGGAAATGCAGTGTTATATAGTTAATATTATGAAATATAATGGAATTAATGAGGTCACTGTGAAGTATAGTCAATAAATAAGACCTCATGTAAGAAATTATTTTGATCTGGGCTTTGAAGATGGGTGAACACTGAGATCAAAAAACACTGTGGATGGTGACTACAGCCATGAAATCAGAAGACATTTGCTTCTTAGCAGGAGAGCTATGACAAACCTAGAGAATGTGTTGAAAAGCAGAGACATGACTCTGCCGACAAAGTTCCATATAGTCAATGCTATGGTCTTCACAGTGGCCATGTAGGGTTGTGAGAGCTGGACCCTAAAGAAGATGGAGCACCAAAGAATTGATGCCTTTGAGCTGTGGTGCTGGAGAAGACTCCTGAAAGTCCCTTGGACAGCAAGGAGATCAAACCAGTGAATCTTAAAGGAAATTGATCCTGAGTACTCATTGGAAGGACTGATGCTGAAACTCCAGTATTTTGGTTATCTGATGTGAACGGCTGACTCACTGGAAAAGTCCCCAGTGCTAGGAAAGATTGAGGGCAGAAAGAGAAGAGGGGGCCAGAGGATGAAATGGCTGGATGGCACCACGGATGCAATGGACAAGAACTTGAGCAAACTTTGGGAGATGGTGATGGACAGAGAGGCCTGGTGTGCTGCAGTCCACGGGGTCACAAAGAGTTGGACACGACTAGGTGACTGAACAACAACGAAACACTGAGAAAGTGATGGAGACAGGATGGGGGCAGGTTGCATTTATAATTCAATCACACCTTTACTATGCAACATTTATTACAAATTAACTTGTGTCATTGTTACCTGTGTTAAAAATTTTTCTTTACTAGATTCCAAATTTCTCAAAGAAAGGGAGCATACTTTGACCAACTCTGCTAAGTTCTTGACAACTAACTTAGAGTACATTCAAAGTAATTTACTGCTGTTATTAATTTAAATAGCTGTGTGGGTGACTCTTAGGAACAGTCTGATTGATCACTGAGGCAGGGTTAAATAGTTTGAACGAAGTGCTATTATGGACAATCTTCAAATCAGGAAAAAAATAGATACTCAGTTTTACTAAAAGTCTTAAAATAAGCCCTGAGTAACTGATGAGTTAGAAAATAGAACTATCCAGTTTTCCTAAATTAATGTAAAAAATCACATAGAAGAAGAAGTATGCGTGTATTGGTAGTAATGTTTTTAATGAAAAATCATGAAAGGAAGTACTGATATATACTGTTTATTAAAATTTGCCCTAAAGTATATATAAGCAAAACCACATGACACAGACAAATAGGTGGAAGATGTCTAAAGCCCAGGCACAGAGCCAAAAGTGGATTGTTTTAGCCACAGTTTGAAAGGCTCTGAAGGTCAGAAACTAAAGAAAATCTTTTCAGCCAGTGGAACATTGTCTGATATATACCTCATTGTCCACTTTGCTTGCAAAGATAGATGGTCTGAGGGAAGGAGCTGTACCAATTGTTATTAGGCTATGGCTAATGATTAGAGACTTGTAAGAAACAAGATTAAAGACTTGTGGCCAAGAACATTAGGGAAGAAATACTCAACAAAATGTTTCCACAGTGAAGCCAACCATGAATAATCTGACGTACATATTCACCTACTCTGAATGTAGGTTAGCCTCCTTCTGAGCAAATTGGAGCTTGCTCAGTGGGTGCATAACAAGGTGGGCAGCCATCATGACATGAACATAGAACACACATGGGCATAGCACCGAGGGGTTGTCTTCATGAAGACTGATCTACCTTCCACCACTGGCACCCAGTTGTTAGAAATGATGACTAACTCTAGGACCTCAGCATACTATCATGCCCTAATGAAATCAGCCAGCTAGAAGATGACAGATTGACTACCTGGGATCTCTTCCATCATGAAGGAGGCAGTAAAAAATCCTTGTTGAAAAAGGCACTTATTATGTTTTTGAATATCCTTTTCTTCCTCATCATACTTCTCTCAGAATCACTATCTGTGGACTTACTAATACACCGACATTTTGTCCCACATGACACTACTTCTAATCATCAGACAAGTGGCAAAGGCATAGGCAAAGGGCTAGTGTCCATGGGGTTTGTTGGTCTTATCATCTGTAAAATGGTAGAAAGGCCTAGTGAAGATATGATTGTGTCCTCAGCTAGAGGACATGGTATCAAGATATTACTACCCACTAACTTTTAGTGATTACTCACTCTATACTTCTAACAGAATTATATTCTTGTTAGAGGTCCCTTAGACAGGAGATTTCCTCAGGCCTAACTCAGACACTGAAACTATACTTCTCAATGTAGAGCAAACGCTAAGAATGGTGGGAATAAATGGAATAGCATCTACGGAGTACCTAGTATGCACTAGACATAGTGCTAAGTCTATTTTGAAGGTGAGGAGGTAGGCTTATGAAAGTTTAAGTCACAAATATGATGTATACTTGAGTGTAGATAGGAACCTAGGTGTGTTTTATTCACAATTTTCTAGTGTGCAATGTTGGAGAAGGCTAAATAATCTCCTTACTAAAGAAATTTATATAAATTTGAAAAATACTGAAGAACAGTAGATTTTGCATCTACTTCAAAGAATGTGTAGGACCTCTCAGAGTTGAGAAATTAAAGGTGTTAATAAACACCTCTAATTAACATATTCAGTTCAGTTCAGTCGCTCACTCATGTCTGACTGTTTGCGACCCCATGGACTGTACCATGCCAGGCCTCCATATCCACCACCAACTCCCGGAGTTTACCCAAACTCATGTCCATTGAGTCGGTGATGCCATCCAACCATCTCATCCTCATTTCTCAAGAGGTAGCTCAGGTGGTCTGGTATTCCCATCGCCTGAAGAATTTTCCACAGTTTGTTGTGATCCACACAGTCAAAGACTTTGGTATAGTCAATAAAACAGAAGTAGATGTTTTTCTGGAACTCTCTTGCTTTTCCGATGATCCAGTGGGTGTTGACAATTTGATCTCTGGTTCCTCTGCCTTTTATAAAACCAGGTTGAACATCTGGAAGTTCACAGTTCACGTATTGTTGAAGCCTGGTTTGGAGAATTTTGAGCATTACTTTGCTAGGATGTGAGATGAGTGCAATTGTGTGCTAGTTTGAGCATTCTTTGGCATTGCCTTTCTTAGAGATTGGAATGAAAGCTGACCTTTCCCAGTCCTGGGCCACTGCTGAGTTTTCCAAGTTTGCTGACATATTGAGTGCAGTTTCACAGCATCATCTTTTAGGATTGAAATAGCTCAACTGGAATTCCATCACCTCCACTAGCTTTATTTGTAGTGATGCTTCCTAAGGCCCACTTGACTTCACATTCCAGGATGTCTGGCTCTGGGTGAGTGATCACACCATTGTGAATATCTGGGTTGTGAAGATCTTTTTTGTATAGTTCTTCTGTGTATCCTTGCCACCTCTTCTTAATATCTTCTGCTTCTGTTATATCCATACCATTTCTGTCCTTTATTGAGCCAATCTTTGCATGAAATGTTCCCTTCAGTTCATTTCAGTTCAGTCGCTCATCAAGTCCGACTCTTTGCGACCTCATGAATCGCAGCACGCCAGGCCTCCCTGTCCATCACCAACTCCCGGAGTTTACCCAACATGTCCATCGAGTCAGTGATGCCATCCAGCCATCTCATCCTCTGTCCTCCACTTCTCCTCCTGCCCCCAATCCCTCCCAGCATCAGGGTCTTTTCCAATGAGTCAGCTCTTTGCATCAGGTGGCCAAAGTATTGGGAGTTTCAGCTTTAAGATCAGTCCTTCCAATGAATACCCGGGACTGATCTCCTTTAGGATGGACTGGTTGCATCTCCTTGCAGTCCAAGGACTCTCAAGAGTCTTCTCCAACACCACAGTTCAAAAGCATCAATTCTTAGGCAATTAGCTTTCTTTACAGTCCAACTCGCACATCCATACATGACCACTGGAAAAACCATAGCTTTGACTAGACGGACCTTTGTTGACAAAGTAATGTCTCTGCTTTTTAATATGCTGTCTAGGTTGGTCATAACTTTCCTTCGAAGGAGGAAGCGTCTTTTAATTTCATGGCTGCATTCACCATCTATAGTGATTTTGGAGCCCAGAAAAATAAAATCTGACACTGTTTCCACTGTTTCCCCAACTATTTCCCATGAAATGATGGGACCGGATGCCATGTATTAGTTTTCTGAATGTTGAGCTTTAAGCTAATTTTTTCACTCTCCTCTTTCACTTTCATCAAGAGGCTTTTTAGTTCCTCTTCACTTTCTGCAATAAGGGTGGTGTCATATGCATATCTGAGGTTATTGATATTTCTCCCGCCAATCTTGATTCCAGCTTGTACTTCTTTCAGCCCAGCATTTCTCATGATATACTCTGCATATAAGTTAAATAAGCAGGGTGACAATATACAGCCTTGACTTACTCCATTTCCTATTTGGAACCAGTCTGTTGTTCCATGTCCAGTTCTAACTGTTGCTTCCTGATCTGCATACAGCTTTCTCAAGAGGCAGGTCAGGTGGTCTGGTATTCCCATCTCTTGAAAAATTTTCCGCAGTTTATTGTGATCCACACAGTCAAAGGCTTTGGCATTTTCAATAAAGCAGAAATATATGTTTTTCTGGAACTCTTTTGCTTTTTCGATGATCCAGCAGATGTTGACAATTTGATCTCTGGTTCCTCTGCCTTTTCTAAATGTTCCCTTAGTGTCTCTAATTTTCTTGAAGAGATCTCTAGTCTTTCCCATTCTGTTGCTTTCCTCTATTTCTTTGCACTGATCCCTGAGAAAGGCTTTATTTTCTCTCCTTGCTATTCTCTGGAACTCTGCATTCAAATGGGTATATCTTTCCTTTTCTCCTTTGTTTTTCAAATGGATATATTCAGGTAAATACAATTATTGTTTATTTCTTTGCCTGCTTAATCCCTATTTATCTTCTCTAAACGAAAATGCCATGAGAATAAATTCATGTCTCATACATTATTATAGTTCCACCTCCTCACTCTGTGGCACTTGACGGATACTCCATTCATACCTATTATGTGAATGAATGAATGAATGAGACAAAACTTGGTTTCCAGTCAACTGTCTCCCACTCCCCCACAGATTCCACCCTTCTACAAATTGAGGTTCAAAGAGTAACTACCTAGGGAGATCTTTGGTGCATAATAGACCAATATGATGTTAGAGTACAGTTGAAGGACTTCTTGTTTTGAGAAATTACTATATCCATATAATATGCAAAATGCATTTTGTATCATGAGAGAACACTAATATTAGGAGTCTGTGATCCTGGTACTGACTGTCCCTAATAAACCGTGAATTCTTAAACAGGTAACTCAATGACCTAAGCTATGTATTTCTTTATCTTTGAAATAAGTAGATTTAAGCAATTGATCTCAAAGAACCTCTATAATCTAAAATTCAGTGACTCTAAAAATTACATTGTCAACTGTTTTGTGTTTCATATGAGTGGGATATTTTTATTCAGCTTGTAATCTAACATGTTAGCACATTATGGAATTGGGCATATCTATTTGTGTCTTAGTTTTTATTTGTAGTGCATAAAAGTAAAAGTATATCATAATGTAAATATAAAATTTGAAAATAGAAAACATGACATGCATTTAATTTCATTGACTAAGATGATTAGCTTTTCTTTTTTCTGATTATATATATTTAGACACATATTTTTCAGTTCCTATTCAAAAACATTACTCTATAACAAAACTGCTTAAGACATTCAATTTCCCCTTAAAGATAAATTAAGGAATATTTATTGCACCATATCAGGAAGCAAACTCTTTTTACTGTATCTTAGGGAATCATATAATACTTGCACTTCGACAGACAAAGAGCTTGATTACTGTTATTCATTACTAAATTGATAACATTTAAAGGTCCATGGCATTCAGTTTTTTAAAATGAATTAAAAATACATAGGAGATATTTTGTTTTTACTGACTTTACAAAAATCCCTGATTAACATGCCAGATGCTACAGCTCTTCAAGCTGATGAAGGCTCCCGGAGTTATTGTCCTTTCAGCAGTTGCTGTCAAAGAACTGAAGCAGATTGTGCAAGGCTGCATAATCATATGATTTTCTTCCTATTGAGGAACTAGTAACACAAGAAAAACCACTGTCTTCATGAAAAAGTTTAAAATAATAAAATTCTGAATAATGAAAAATTTTAAATGCAGATCAGTAGTATGGTATTCTTTGACATTCTAATTCTGAAGCCTGTATTTCAGTTTCTTCTCATTGGAATGAAAATCGTATATTTTATCATCATGGAACAAAAAGCTTTATAGCAGCATGGCTAAAGAGAGAGATGCTTTAGTGGGTACAGTCTGTGTGTGTGGATAATATAAATGAAAATAAGAGATAAGGAAAATTAAATTGCTTGAGAAACTTTATTTTTTAATTGAATTTTCACATCCCTTTAGGTTGCATATTCATTAATTAAGGCTATCACAAACAATCTTGGACATAAATAAGTCCGTGAAGCAGCCCATTTACACCTAAATACAGAGAGAGTCACAGAAACCTATTTCATTGTGCCACTTGGATCAAAATGACTAACTTTGGAAGACACTGTTCATTCTGCCTTCTTCTGTGGTAGCATCATGATTTTATCTAGGGAAGCAGTGTAGTTCTCTAGTTGTGAATCACGATACTAATTCATGACCATATTTTCCCCTGAGCTCCCAGCCTCCCCTCAAGGTAGAATGACTTTGGGATCTAGCTCTGGTCAAGAAGACTTAAAAGGATGTCTGCTGAAGGAATTTCTGGGAAAGTTTTTCCTTTCAAAAGGAATATATGGACCTAGCAGAACCCTTTTCTCTTCAGCTGTTATCCCACATCACATTGATATTCAAAAGAAAACAAGCATGAGAACTACAAAGATGCTGATCCTTATATCACCAAGTTCTGAATTAACTTCAGTCACCGTCTACTGTTGGGCTTCCCTTGTGGCTCAGCTGGTAAAGAATCCTCCTGCAAAGTGGGAGGCCTGGGTTTGATCCCTGGTTGGGAAGATCCCCTGGAAAAGGGAAAGGCTACCCACTCTAGTATTCTGGCCTGGAAAATTCCATGGACTATATAGTCCATGGAGTCGCAAAGAGTTGGGCACGACTGAGCAACTCTCACCATCTACTGTTAGGAGTTCATTTGTTAAAATAATAAACTAGACATTCACCACTGCAAGATAGGTTTGCTGTTACTTACAGCCAAACATTAGCATATTACTTTATTTATATTACTTTCTAACATGCCAACCATTCAGAATTGCATCCTAACTCTAATGATTCTTACTAACAAACCAGCATCTCTTGCTTGGATCAGCTATAGATTCAGTCTTATTGCCTCTAGTTTAATCCATTTACTATCAGATGGTCTTTATATAATCTAAAACTAATCTGTTCATCTCCTCTTTAAGACTCTTCAGTGGTTCCCCAGGTCTGCTAGGGTAAAATTTAAAAGCCTTGTCATAACCTGAATAACTGGTTCGTAGTTGCTTCTCCAGCTTCATTAATCCATTTATTAATTTTTAATTATTTTATTTTTAAATAAATTAAAAAAATCTAAAAAAATTTTACTATTTTAAATTTATATATTTATTAAAGATCTAATAAATATGGAACCAGTACCAGCCTGCTGCTATGTAGTTTCTTTTTTTTAATCATAATTTCCCATTCTTTGGCTATAAGTATGTACCCTGCCCCACATCCCATGTTAGAAGCCTTAACCAGCCAGCTGTGTGACCTCTAGTCCTAACACATTATGTGTAGATACAAAATAAATTACTGGTCTTCTGTGTCACGGAGCCCAAAATAATTTCAAAAAGAATTTAACAAACATTTCTGTATTGGAATACTGAGATCTAATCTGTGGCTCATGAAAATTACAAAGCAATTGTTGAAAACCAGCCAAACTTCCATTTCCAGGTTTTTTCACTTGATTCTTCATTTTCCTATAATAAATCAATAGCTTACATGTAGCATTATTCAGTTGTTCCCTTATTTAACTAGCTATAACCATAAGTTAGTAATATTTGTCAGTAAATATGGCTGCTTTTAGAATTGACATTGTTTTTCAGTAAAAGTACAAATGTGCCACCAAACATTCAGTTGAAGGAAACAATTTCAAATCTATTTTGATATTAGTCAAAACAAGTCCTTCCCAGAAATGCACATTGGTAATGCCTCAGCTAAAATTAAGCATTCAGAAAATGATATACACATCTAAAACCAAGTGGCAAAAATAAAGTAAACTCAAGTAACCAAAACTGACATTAACACATAGGTTTTCAGCAATTTAAAACTCTTTCATCAATACTCTTGTACTTCAGACAGTGTAGAATGAAGATTATTTTTATACTTGAAGATTACTTTACACTTGAAGATTATTTTTTCTCTCAAAATTTTGTATGTATAGAAATATTTTAAAAATAGATTCCCAAATGTAAGAAAGAAGTATATATTGAGTACATGTATATAAAAAATTAAAATCTATGCTGCCTTGTAGAAACATGTAGATTATCAAGCTAATATGTTTAAAAACTCATTTTTTCATAGAAACTGTTAAAATTACTTCTACTCAGCAGTTTTTTTCATGAATAGATAATCCATCACAAAACCTACAAAAATCGTAAGTCTTACATTGCCTTGTGCTTTGTAGTGGTAAAAGCTTTATTTGCATTTGCTTTCTCATTTTATCCTTAAATCTGTCAATACAGATATTTTCCCCCTTTTATAGTGGATTTCCCAAATATTTTAAATGAACCAGACAAAATGGCATTCATCTATTGTGGACTTAAGTCCTTAATGTTTTTACTTAACAGCCTTGTATAATTAAAATCAGTCACTGGACTCAAGCATACCTGTGCTTGAATTCTGGTTGTGAAATATTTTAGCTGCATGATGTTATCTAACTTTTCTATGTAAAAGGGAAGTTGGCAAGATTAGTTGACATTGTTGATAAGATTATTTGTGTTGTCTAGCTCAAGGTCTGAAATATAGAAAGCCCTCAAGATGCCCCCCCTCTACAATCCCTCTTTCAAGTTCTCTCTCCTTCTTTTCCTTCCTTAAAGACATGTCCATGGGTTTAAGAAAAAGAAAGCTGAAAAAATAAGCATTTTCTACTTCATGGAAAACATGGCAAGTGTCTAAGTTTTCCTGAGTTTACCCTAAGAATAGATTTGAATTATTGAAAATTCATTATGCTGAACCTGTGGCCTAGTTGGGCTTCCCTGGTGACTCAGATGGTAAAGGATCTACCTGCAATGCAGAAGACCTATGTTTAATCCCCAGGTTGGCAGAATCCCCTGGAGAAGGGAATGGCTACCCACTCCAGTATTCTTGCCTGGAGAATCCCTGGGCTACAGTCCATGGGGTCACAAAGAGTCAGACACGACTGAACGATTTTCACTTTCAAGTTTCATCAAACTGAGGGAAATATTATGAAAATCTTGGTCAAGTATCAGATTTGTAGGAAAATAAAACCAAAAGACAAAAATAATTTACAGGTGTTTTAGTTATCTATTACTATGTAACAAAAGCAAAAGTGAAAGTGAAATTGTTAGTCAATCGTGTCCAACTCTTTGCAGTGCCATGGACTGTAGCCCACTAGGGTCCTCTGTCTATGGAATTCTCCAGGCAAGAATACTGGAATGGGTAGCCATTCCCTTCTGCAGGGGATCTTCCTGGCTCAGGGATCAAATCCCGGTCTCCTGCATTGCAGGCAGGTTCTCTACCAATTCAGCCACCAGGGAAGTCCACTGTGTAACAAAATACCCTCCAAATCATCAGCTTACTTTGACAAACATGTATTACCTCAGCACAATTTAAGAGGGTCAGGAATTCAAGCAGGGCTTGGCTGTGTGGTTTTGGCTCGAAATCTCTTAGGGCATTGCAGTCAAATAAACCAAAGCTGCTGTCCTCTTAAGGGTCGGAAAATCCATTTCCAAATTCATTCATGTAATTTCTGATGGAAGTTTTAATTCTTTACCACCTGGGCCTCTCCGTAGAGGCCTCTCCTGCTTACACAGCATTATGACTTTCCCCAAAGCAAGTGGCATTTGAGAGAGAGATTGAGAGAAAGGTCCTAGGACGGAAGCTCCTGTCTTTTACACCTAACCTAGTGAAATACCATCACCTCTGCTAATTACTATTGATCACAGAGACAACCCTGGTACAATTCATAAAGGTATGAAAACAAAAAGGCAGGAATCATTAGGAACCATCTAGGAGGCTGGCTACCAAACTGCCATGATCCACCATGTAAGCTGAGCCCTACTTGTCCCAGTAGCCCAGACAATGTGTACTGAGCAAGCAGGAAATTTTAGAGGCGTAGGTTTTATTCTAACCTGAGTATAATGCAAAACCAGCAGAGAAATCTGAAAGCCTCACTGTTGCAAAGTTGCGAGAGTAAAATAGCACAAAATGTCACTTTAGCACTATGCCTCTCACACTGTTACCAAGTAAGTAAATATTTAAGCAAACTTTTTATACTGTCTCATATCCATTTAAGTCTAGATACTCTTGAGGGTTCTCCAGTTTAGTCATATTTATCCTCTGGAAGAAACATCCTTTCTCTCTCTGCCCTTTAAATGTCTGAGCTACAGAATCCATCTCCATTGTACAGAAAGATTTCCAAACAACCATATAATTTTCATTTCAATAATATAACTTAATTAGACTCTAGTTGATATTTTTAATGATGTTATATTTATATTCTGACTCAAATAATTCAGAGTAATGAGCACAGAGTAGTTTTCACATAGTAGGCATTATAAATATTTATTAATTAAAGAGACCTTTCTACTGCCTTTTTATACAAAGTAACAAAAGAAAATATGGTGATATGTCAGATTTTTTGCTAATATTGCAAAGGAAAGTGGACCTTCTTAAAAGAACTATAAATCAATAAATATCAATATGTAAATGTTAAAAAGCACATGTACAGGACACAAATATTGCTATCAAATTAAAAACTTTATTTCCAAATACCTATAATTTGAAAAAGTGGAAGTTTTTTTGTATCTTTTAAAAAGGTCAGCATTCATGAAAATAGTAACACAAACCTCTTTCCTTTATTACATAGCATATGTATCTAGTTTCAATGAATTTTATATCAGGACTCATAAGCTGAAATTACGGTAATTTAAAACCACTTCAAAGATGTTATGAACTGCCTCTTTTTCAGGCCTATCTCATAGATATTTCTATAGTATAATTTATAATTCATGATTCTGGAAAAAAAATGAGAAAGTGACTGAGATATCATTTTAAGGCAATTTTAAACAAGTGACAACTTGTTCAAAGATGTGATTGAGGAATTTAAATATTCATAAATAATCTTTAGAATTTATTATTTTAAGTTATAATAACCTATACTTTAATAATAGTCTGAGCTATTCAAACTATGAATAAAAGGCTAAGAAGGTGACTAACAGATTCTTAGGACTATTACTTCATAATCTTATTGCATTAAAAATGTAGACCTGGATGAAGGTTTAAGAGAAATGTCGGTAGATGATGATTAAATAATGCTCTTCTAACTACTGAATATTTATGTTAAAAAGTAAAGCATTTTCTTTAGAAAATAATTTTAGGGACAGTTTAAGTGTGTAAAAAAATGAATCAGAAACATCACTAGAGTCAGGAGACCAGAAGGGGGAGCTCTCACATCCTTGACAATAGCCAAGCCCAACAGGAAGAAAAATGACACTCTTCTTTCTTGGCAAGGTCTCAACCAATGAAAAGCCATGGACTCTGTTTGTTACAACCATCCCAACTTCCTTTCCCCCTCTATGAAGTATTCTCCTCCCCTTGCCACAGGGTTACTGCACACAGCTGGCCATGGTTGTATACCCTAAATTGCAATTTTCTGCTGATCCCAAATAAATCCATCTTTGCTGGGGAAATATCTGGCAATCTATTTTAGGTCAATTATAACCAGAATAATTAAGTTTCTCAAATTAACATGATAAACAAACAAGCAAACAAAAAGCCCAATTTCTTACAATTTATTCATTCATTTACTCTGCTTTCACCCAATTTATTCATTTTCATAGCCATTATCACCACCTAACCTATTATATGGCTTCCCAGGTGACTCAGCAATCAAAAATCTGCCTTCCAAACAGGAGATGTGGATTTGATCCTTGGGTCAGGAAGTTCCCCTGGAAAAGGAAATGGCAATCTGCTGCAGTATTCTTGCCCAGGAAATCTTATGGACAGAGGAGCCTGGCAAGCTACAGTCCATGGGGTGGCAAAGAGTCAGACACAACTCTGCAACTACACAGCAGTAGCAGCAACCTGTTATATATTTATTGTTTTATTGGTGTGTTGGTGTGTTTTATTGATGTGTTGTGTATATCCACCCACTAGAATATGAACTCGATGAGAAGAGGACTCTCTCTGTAACATAAACAGTTCTAAACTCAGATCATAGAAGAGTCCCAGGTTTGTATTAGGTACTTCATAAATATTTACTGAGCGCATAAATAAATGATGATCGTGTGCCATGCACTGAACCAGGTGCCAAAGATGCAGTAATAAATGATATAGATATGATCCATATAAATGATATAGATATGATCCCTATCATGAAAGCGCTTAATTTTACTGAAGGTAGAGACAAGTATACAATTATAGGAACCAATATCACAAATACAGTGGGAGAGAAAAACAAAACAGCAGAATGAACTCTGAAACTGGGAGAAGGCTTTCTAAAACCAAAACTCAGATCTAAAAATGTTTGGAGATTATCCAAGTGTTTTAAAGGCCATAAAAGAGAGAAAACTATTCAACATGGGCAAACTGTGTGAACAATGACCCAGAAAGGAAAGAAGGAGTGACCTGAAAGAAATTCCATACAATTCTATTGTAGAGTTTAAATTAAAGGTAACAGGTATCAGTTAAGATGCTTTCAGCACCAAGCAACAGAAAAATCACCTCTAAATCCTCAGTTCGGTGGCAATCAATTAAACTACGATTCACTTTATTCTTTCCTTTTCTTAGATCTGATACCACTGATTCACTCTTGGTAACCTAACACCTGCAGTGATAGTCCTAAAGTGACTAGCGGCAGCTCTCCACATCTACTTTTGCTTCCTCTTTACACTCAGAATTGAAAAAAGGTGGGGGAGGGAAGGCAAAGTGACTACTGTTTACAGAAAAATCCTGAGATTCACTTTTGTTGGGTCAATTTAGATCACATGGAAGCTAGCTATTAGCATGGACTGTTTTGTCTTACCCAGGTCTCCTGCTCAATGCTTGGACCATGGATGGAATCAGTATCCCTAAACTCATAGTGAGCCAATAGAAACCAAGGATTCTTGGAAATGGTGAAAGGAAAATTGAATGCATGGTTTGTTGTATTTACCATGTAACATTAGATTGTATCATAAAAGCAACTAAGAGACATTGAATTGAGCAAAGGAAGAAGTCACTCAGATTTTCATGTTAAAAATATCACTCAGTGTGAAGAACAGAGTGAACACAATCAAGACTAGAAACAAGGAGGCCAGTTAGCAGGTTGTTGTAAAGTGTTATTTGTAGGGATTGCTGTTGCTGTTCAGCTGCCAAGTCATGTCCGATTCTTTGCAGCTCCATGTAGTGCAGCATGCCAGGCCTCCCTGTCCCTCACCATCTCCTGAAGTTTGCCCAAGTTCATGTCTTTTGCATTAGTGATGCCTTCCAGCCGTCTCATTCTCTGACACCCTCTTCTCCTTCTGCCCTCAATCATTCTCACATCAGGGACTTTTCCAATGAGCCATCTGTTTGCATCAGATGACCAAAATACTGGAGCTTCAGCTTCAGCATCAGCCCTTCCAATGAGTATTCAGGGTTGATTTCCTTAAGATTGACTGGTTTGATCTCCTTGCTGTCCAAGGGACTCTCAGTCTCTATCAGAAGGGATAGGCTGACAATAAAATATTCAAGATATATTCAACAGTTAGAATAAGCAGACATTGAAGAAGATTTGGATTTAAGAAATGAAGGAAATAGAACAGTCAAGGATGAGCCATGTGTTGGTCAAGGGAACATGTATGATGGTACCATGGAAACCAAGGATGAAAAACAACTTGTGATAGGAAATGATTGGTTGATTTTTGGATATGAGCTTGACGGGTCTACAGCCTTGAAGTTGTTTGAGTGCCCAGGGCCTTGCCATTTCAGGAGATGTTAAATATGTTATATAATTCTATAACAGAAGTAAAACTATAAAATTAGATATAACATTTATTAATTATTAGCACAGAACCTATTTTCTTTTTGTGTTAAAGTTCTCGCTACATAATTGCTTAATTTTTTATGCTATTTGCCAAAGCCAATGGTTAGGAAATAAAATTAAGAGACTAGAAGCATACAACAAGTCATTTGTGTTTCCTCTAACAACAAACATGAATGCCTATCAAATACCACCTGCTCCAATGGTGTGGAAATCAAATAGAATATGAATTAGAAATATCCTAATTCAGTGCACAGAGGAGCAAGCACTGAATTAGGTAATATCACAGTCAAGTAGGCTTCCCAGGTGATGCTAGTAGTAAAGAACCCGCCTGCCAATGCAGGAGACGTAAGAGACATGAGTTCAATCCCTGGGTGGGGAAGATCCCCTGGAGAAGGGAATGGCAACCCACTCCAGTATTCTTGCCTGGAGAGTCTCATGGACTGAGGAGCTTGGTGGGCTAGAGTCCATACGGTGCCAAAGAGTTGGATGTGACTGAAGCGACTTAGCACGCTTGCACACGCGCACACATACACACAAGGTCAAGTAGCAACATACACGAAGAGTAAAGACATATACAAAAGTAAAGCAAGATTTTTTAAAGTTAAGATGAAAAAAAACATTATTATCAAAACACAGATGCCCTAGATGCTTGTAAAAGTTGGGGGACAGGCATCTTTGTATGGGATAATATCTACCTGAAACATCCCTTGGAGGAAGAGGACTAGGCAGTAAGATTAGCAGCTGCAGCATGGAACTGATTCAGCAGCAGATGTGAAGCAAAGCTCCTCATTCCAAAATTTGCTAGAGGGATGTAACCTCATTAGGGAGGAAGCTGAATCTAGGTTATACAATAATGAAGTAGACAAAAGGCAGAGCTAAACAGAACTTCATAATAAACCGATGAGAATTTCAGGGAGAAAGAACAGAAAAGAAAAAAGAAATAAGGAGGATCAGGGTGAGAAATAGGATAAAGAAAAGAAGATGAGGAAGGAAGAGAGTGAGACAGGGCATTGGTGAGGGGAATGGTGCAGAGAGGGGAGGGCAGAGGAGAGAGAGAGAGAGAATTAAACTGCAATGAAGTAACCAGAGAAGAGCTTTCTTATGGGTAAAGGCAATGTTTTAGAAATTATAAGCTATTTTCATTGAGTAGTATTGAATTTAATATTTCCAGCAAAGTCTGATACACTGAAATGTTGACACGTGGTAATATTGAGAATACTAACAGGAACAATAACAGGAAATGTGGTCATCCTAACAATGACCCCTTCTATCAGTTCTTGGATAGATGATCTCTGTCTCCTAAAGAGGAAGGATAGACAGGTGTGTTTTGGGTTCCATATGCCATGGCAGTTTCCCTTGAGATTAGATTTAGGTTTTATTCTAAATGAATTCAAAGTGAAATTATATTTACATAACATTATTCATTCATGTATTCAAAAATACAATCGAGCAAACTGAATGACTGCATATAGCATAAATAGTGCTTTGACAAAGAAGGTACAGTGTAGAGCTAAGAGTGACTTTGCTACAAATACACAAATTAGTAGCTGAATTAATTATGTAATGGCATGTGAGCCTAAATGAGGTAAGTCTAACATGGTTGTTAGAGTAGAATTTTGTTGTTGTTCAGTCTCTCAGAACTGTGTCCAACTCTTTGCGACCCCATGGACTGCAGCACACCGGGCTTCCCTGTCCTTCATTATCTGCCAGAGTTTGCTCAAACTCATCTTCATTGAGTCAATGATGCCATCCAACCATCTCATCCTCTGTCACTCCCTTCTCCTCCTGCCCTCAATCTTTCCTAGCTTTGGGGTCTTTTCCAATGAGTTGGCTTTTCGCATCAGGTGGCCAAAGTATTGGAGCTTCAGGTTCAGCATCAGTCCTTCCAATGAATATTCAGGGTTGATTTCCTTTAGAATTGGCTAGTTTGATCTCCTTGCTGTCCAAGGAACTCTCAAGAATACTGGAGTAGGTAGCGACTCCATTTTCCAGGGGAATCTTCCTGATGCAGGGATCAAATTTGTGTCTCTTGCATTGCAGGCAGATTCTTTACTGTTTGAGCCACCAGGGAAGCCCCTATAGTAGAATAAATCTGTACAAAGTATACAAAGTTTTAAGGACTATTTTTTCAACATCCATCAATAATTATTATTTTTAGGGATGTAGGACCAAGGTCCTAAACCTAACTCTGATGCTATGTGTGTGATTTTGACCAAAGCGCAGGGTATATTCAGAGTTCAGTTTCCTCATTTTATCTTGAAAGCATTGATTTGATTATTCTGCAAGTTCTTTCACAGCCAAAACAGACTACAGTTCTGATGCCAGTTAGTCTCACCTTTTTCTAAGGTGTGGCATTTCTACTATGGTTGTTTTCTTAAAATGTTTCTACTGTCATCTTTTAAAATAAGACAAAATTAAATATAAGATGTGCCAATCCATGAATGCACCTTCTGCTTTTTTTTTTGTTTTTTTGAAGCTAGGCAACTTTTTTTCAGAAAAAAAAAAAAAAGGATAGTCCCAATATGACTTCTACTGAAAACAATTATCTCTTCTGGTCAGTGTCATTTGCTATCATCATTCTTATTCATGGGATTTCTATCTCAAATATGACTACTCTGTTAGAAAAGTGAAAAAATACAATTCTCTTTATTTGCCCTGACAGATCCCCATGTGATAAAGCTTCATTATAAAATCACTTTTAGGAAATTTATTAGGTGACTTATTCAAAAATAGATAGTGTATAACTATCAGGAATAAGAGCTGATTTTAGCATGATGCAAAACATAATGCTCTTTCACTGTCCAGGAGGCTCATAAGTAAGATTTGAGCATCCAAATCATAGAAGATATTTCACACACACACAAAAAAACAGTAGAAGAGTGTAGAAAGAATGATAGAGTCTACTCTTGTTGAATCATAACACATATAAATGAAACAAGAGAGTTGTTGTGGGTATCAGGTAAGATAGTGTTTGCAGAACATTTGGCACATGTAATTAATTAGTAAATTATTTCACTGTATCCTCTCCATGGAGCAAATATCCCAGTTTTACAGATGAGGAAACTAAGGCTCATATCATTAGGCTAGTGAATGGCGGAGCTGATACTCAGACCCATTAACAGACTCCAGAGGTGATAGACTTAACTCATGTACCATAACACCTTCCAAACATACTATTACCATGTTCACAACTTCGAGCACATGGAAACAAAGAGTTTTATTAACAGCTTCCTATTGGATGAGACGTTGAGAAAACAGTAGAGCTGTTGAAGATATATATTGCTGAGTAGCTGGAGTAAACTAATTTTATCACTTCAGTGAATGTGGTTATCTACTGGTTATTTGCGTTTATACTCAGACAGCAAAGTTCTTTACAACAGATGATGAAGCTTAAGGGTTCAGGCCTTATTCTAGCATGGAATGTCAGCACTGGAATGACCAAACCAGATGAGGAATTTGACATCAGTGGAGTGGGGTAAACCTATTACAGGCAGCAGTTGGAAGCACAGTAGGGCTGGTATAGTATTCAGAGTAACAGTTAGGTGGCGATTCGGGAAGGTAATACCTACATAAAAGGTAATAACAGATGTTATCAAGTATAGAAACAGATGTAGGAATTCCAGTGTCAGGAAAAATGAAACTGTAATATGAGTTAAAATATAACAAGTACAGTGAAACTGTACAAGTACATCCTAATACTGTATGTGAGATCCAAAACACATAACCTTTATAATGTGAAGTTACACTATTTGAAGTTAATGAAATGACTGGCCTAAGGCTGCTGCAGAGGATGGGAAGTGATCACCAATCACATTTTATCCAAAATTGCATTGTTGCAGGATGCATTAATCTCAGTATTTCACTGTGCCTACTACACACCAGAAAAACTAAATACTTTACTTGTACTATTTCATTTAATCAACAACAAGTCTGTAGCTAATATTACCTACTCCTTCACACAGGTGAGAAAACTGAAATGGTTAGTAGCTTTCCCAAGATCAATCAACCAGTAAAGGGCAGGGCTATAATTAAAACTTGTGCTGCCCAGCCCAAGAGCCCACACTTAAAACTACCAGGCAAGCCTGCCTCTGCAAAGTCAAGTATCAGCTAGCTAACATCAGAGACTCTGGCAGAGGGTAACAAGTGTCATGTCACAAGGTTGCAATCTGAAGGGTGGGATCAGAGCTCCAGTCATTTTGACACATTAGAAGTGAAGCAGTGAGAATAGTATCTGACATGTTAGACATACTCAATGAGTGTTATCTATGAACATAATAAGAATCACTGTTGCTGTTGTAAAAAGGAGAAGAAAAGATGGGAATTGTCATAGGCTGAATTACAGCCACCTCCAAATGTGTTGAAATCATAACCCCCAGGACCTCAAAGTGTGACTTCATTTGGAGATAAGGTCTTTAAATAGGTAACTGAGTTAAAATGAAGTCGTTCAGTTCAGTTCAGTTCAGTTGCAAAGAGTCGGCACGACTGAGTTTCAAGTCAGCTTCACTATAATACATTCATCTTCTACTGTGAGAACACCAAATTGTAACTAGCTGCTGAACAACCATCAACAGGACGATGTTCAGTTCAGTCCAGTTCAGTTGCTCAGTTGTGCCCAACTCTTTGACACCCCATGGACTGCAGCACGCCAGGCTTCCTGTCCATCACCAGCTCCCAGAGCATGCTCAAACTCATGTCCATCATGTCTGTGATGCCATCCAACCATCTCAGCCTCTATCATCCCCTTCTCCTCCAGCCTTCAATCTTTCCCAGCGTCAGGGTCTTTTCCAATGAGTCGGTTCTTCGCATCAGGTGGCCAAAGTATTGTAGTTTCAACATCAGTCCTTCCAATGAATATTCAGGGATAATTTCCTTTAGGATTGACTGATTTGATCTTCTTGCAGTCCAAGGGTCTGTCAAGAGTCTTCTCCAGCACTGCAGTTAAAAAGCATCAATTCTTCATCGCTCAGCTTTCTTTATTATAAAGTAAAGATGTTACTTAATTATGGCTCTTCACATCAGGTGGCCAAAGTATTGGAGCTTCAGCTTTAGCATCAGTCCTTCCAATGAATATTCAGGACTTATTTCCTTTAGGATTGACTTGTTTGAAGTCATTAGGGTGATCTCTAATCCAATATCACTGGTTTCATTATAAGAGGAGAAAATTGCAGCCCCGGAATTTTGAGAAAAAAATTGTCTGTTGTTTAGGCCACCCAGTCTGTGGTGCTTTGTTATGGTGATCCCAGCAAATTAATATAGGTACCCAAAAGTGGGAGACGCAACATAACCAGAAAATATAAGATCTGTGTTAAATTCAATATGAAAGCTGTTGTGTTCAGTCATTAAGCGTATCTGACTCTTTTCGACCACATAGACTGTAGCACAACAGGCTCCCCTGTCCTTCACCATTTCCCAGAGTTTACTCAAATTCATGTCCATTGAGTTAGTGATGCTATCTAATGTTATGAAAGAAATTGGTACAAAACTGTGGTAGGGACCCACATAAGAGAGGTGAACGTCAGACAAGAGCTCAGATGTAGGCTCTGAGGCAAAGCTTGTAGCATGACTAATAGCAAAAGTAGTTAATTGCCAAGCTGCTGTTTTAAAGTTTCTTGAATATTCCCTGCTAAGAATGTTGAAGGAGCTTGAGGATGGGGCAATCTTAATTCTGATTTTTTCCAAATTAACATCAAACCTATGTTTCCAGTATGTGTTAAGCCTAAACTAGATTACTACAGCTGCATATTGTCTGTTATCTTGCTTATTTCAGTGATGAATAGCCTAAAGTAACGGGGATATATTTTTCTAAAAATAAGATCTTGAAATCTGTAAGATATATAGGGAACAAATACCTGCTTAGAACTTCCTTTTTATCTACTAACCTGCTTTAAATAGACATTAATTTCTGCTATTCACTTAGATGTTATTACTTTTTGGTAACTATCTACAGTATATTTTTAATGTTAGGCATGTCTAGATGTGGGTAATATGCATTGGGCTGAATTGATGAAATTATTCCAGAAGAATGGTATCAACAATAGTAGTTTTCTTTTCCTGTTAGATCCCACGGGTACACACACATACTGCATTTAACAGCATTTAAAAAGCAAGATCATTGCTTTGCATTCTTCATTAATAATTCATATTGCATGCACACAATACCAAAATAGCTTAAATGAGCACAAGTGAACTAAAAGTAAATTAGTGATGTTATAACCAGTTACAATTGCAAGAAAGAATAAAAAGCATACAGTGGGGAGCAATTGGCATTTGAAAATATTTTGAATGTTGTGGCTTTTCATTATCAAAATTCAATTGCAACAAGAAAATTGGCTAAATGTCACCCTCCTCCTAACTTTTGGAACATATTCCACCTTTACAGATGATTCTGTGTGTGGTATGTTGATATATTTCACAGGTCTGATGGTGAGACTCAATAGAAACAAGTGACATTTCCCAGAAAGTGCTCTCCATCCCAGATTAATGAAACCTAAGTAATGATCGTAGTGCCAATCAGAAGCATACAGGTCATTGCCTCTGTTTTAAGATTTCTAAGTAAGAAAATATTTAGGGAATTATTTTAAGCTATATTCAAACAGTGATTTTAAATTCATAAATGGACAATTGCTATGCTTATTAGTCATCAACCGTCAAGGAACAATAGCTGTTGTCCAGCTATGCATTCTTCATGGTGCAACTCATCTATTTATTTTCCACATTTCCTTAGGAAAGTAAATAAACTCTCTAATATCAACTATGTGTTGTCAATTAGCATGATGCTAATGTTCAGGTTGAATCTCTGTGATAAAGAAAATCATGATATGCTCTGGGGAGGGCAGTTGCACCATTATTGAAGTTTACCCCATATTCATGGGTATCTGGGAATTCATGGGTATGTGGGACGACAGGAAAAGAGCAGCTTCCTCAATTTCTGTCAGATCATCCTAACAGCTGCTATCCTAATGCAGCCCAATGTAAGGTGAGAAACGTTTTGAGATACCAGTTGTGTGCTATTATATACTAATGATGTTTTAAATACAAAATCACTTAACATGATTTTTTAATTTAAAGGTGTACATATTTTGATTATTTTAACCTTAAGTTCAAATAAAATCACATAGATTTCCTTTTATTCTCCTCCAGAATATGCCAAACCTCTGCAGAGATATTTCTAGCTTTTTAGCTACAAAGGAATTATACATTTTTCTCAGACAGTGGCTGTTATTTTAAGATAAAATACACCAGAGAGTGAGGGTTTTGTGTATGTACAAAAGAATTATCTTAGCCCTCAAAGACATTCCAAGGAAAGGTATGATATGAACAACTCTCAGCTTACTCTTTTGTTAATATGAGTTAGAGTCCTACAGATAAGTTAAATATCCAACATTTTTATGCTTGTTATACAGTGTACATAACTTAAGAATAAAAGAAAAATTAGCATTTTCTACAGACTTCAGATTATTTAAGTTATGTTTTCTGTAATCTTTGAGCCTTTGAGTGTGCTATTTTTAAGATGAAAAAAGAATGGAAATAATACAGGGAAATTAACCCCTCTAAGTTCACTTCCAGCTCTTCTAGTGGGAAGTCTGTAAACCTCAACCCAGATTTTTCTCAGACTCTTCAAGGCCTCTACACACATAGGGCAGATAAGAAAATCCTAGGAGCTTATATACAGACCTTGGCATCCTCAAGGCCAGAGTAACATCAATATAACTAATCAGTTTTATTCCAGTGAAAGCAGCCACGCTCTACAAAAACTTTATTAAGCCTCTACTGTATGTAGATGCTAAGCTAGATACTGGTGCCAGAAACCTCAGAAGTTCTTTTCTTGAAAAAGAAAAAAAAAAAAGAAAGTCTACATCTTATCCAGCACCAACCGGGGCAAATCAGGGCCAGGACCTACTATTTCTAAAATTAATTTTTAAAATCATGGTAGAGTTGGAAAGTATGAATACAATGACTAACTAGAGCTCCAGAAGCAGAAAAAAACTTTAAAAAATCATTTTTAATTCATGGATTCATTTATTCACTTATATGTTCAACTAATATGTATTAATTATATATTTCTGCCAGTTGCTCTTCTAAGTACTTTCCATGAATTATCACAGTAATTTAAAAAATAAAAATCTTATGAGAAAGGTATTATGATATATACTTTACATTTAAAGCTTCCCTTGTGGCTCAGCTGGTAAAGAATCTGACTGCAATGCAAAAGCCTTCCCTGGTGACTCAGATGGTAAAGCGTCTGCCTACAATGTGGGAGACCCAGGTTCAATCCCTAGGTCTGGAAGGTCCTCTGGAGAAGGAAATGGTAACCCACTCCAGTACTCTTGACTAGAAAATCCCATAGACAGAGGAGCCTGGTAGGCTATGGTCCATGGGGTCGCAAAGAGTCAGACACGACTTCACTTCACTTACATTTAAAGGGCTAGAATCCTAAGTCAAAATTTTGTCATAGTTAATTAATCTTTTATGTGTGTGGTAATTAAGTTCCAATCCATCCATTCTTCAAATATTTAACAAGTTTTGGTATTGAGGAAACAGTGAAGAAAACATTTCTTCCCTGGCCTCTTAGAGCTCACAATGGAGACCAGTACCTCCTTCGGATCCAAGCAAGTGGGGCCCCTGCCCCAGGCTCTGCTCTTTAGGGAGGCCTAGATGTTGAAAGGTCTTTCTCAAAGTTATCAAAGTCCTCCTCCCATGCCTGAAGACTGCAGTGATACCCAGGTAGAAGTTCTCAGGTCAGGCTCGGGCTAGGTGTCCAATAGCCCCTATTCCTTGTATCTCCCCTCCAGGCACTTGCATGGGTTCAACCAGAGGCCCCAAAGGGCTCCAGGACTCATGCTTATGAGGTCACTTTAGGGTCCCCTGGGCTAGGCCTTATGTCCAAGAAGGTAACCTAGAGAGAGAACTGCTCCCTGCAAGCCAGTGTATTATTTCTTTCACATAATTATTTATGTAAGAATGACCTTCCAGAATGGCCCAGACAAGCTGACTGTGTGTGATGCTCATTGACATGGGGCATGTGGTGATCTCAGAGCTCTGGGCTCCCAAGAGTATGCTGCTGACCAACCTTTGGCTTGAGTTCATGGGTTGGATCTTACATTGGAGTCATGTGTCATATCTCATACATCTGTGTCCTGGCCACTGTGCTGCCTCTGATCTGCAGTGTCAGAGGGCCATGACAGGCGCACTCCTTGGGGTGCTGCTCACTATAGCACCCAGAGAATCACTGCCCTCCCCCTTAAGCTCTGTGTGATGTATGAGGGGGTCCTTGGGGGTAGTTGCACCTAATGCAGCTTCGTTCTTATCTAAGAATCATAACTTAGGTTTTTCATAATGTTTCTGCTCTCCGATTGTTGTATTCACTGGATGCATCTGTTCATGTGCTGATAGCATCAAGTATCAAATATGACTGGCTAAATAAGCCTAGTATTTGAGAACTGAGAGCTAATAGTCAGCTTATATGACACCAAAAATAGTTTCCAGTTTCTCAAAATTATAATTATTCTTTCCTTAATTTCCTACCTGTCTGAAGAGCAGGTCCTCTAGAATCCATTTTGTATGACATGAACATGCTTTCAGACCTTATGAATTGACCCAATATGCCTTTTTCCAATAATTCATAAGGAGAGAAAGAGACAGACATACATCCAGACAGGTGAGTTAGGTATTATTTATCTACCAGTAACTGACTATGATTTTCTGTAAGTCATCTGTCCCCACTAAACCCCTTTCCTGCATAAGCTAGCTTGAATTCTTACATTCATATCCAGAAGATCACTAAATTCCTAACAAATAAAACATTGTCCAATATAGAATAAATGTTTCCCCCTAAAAATTCTCTAAGTCCCGCCATTATGTAATTTCAGGGTTTGAATACATATATGTGTGTGTATATATATTCTATATATGTATATATATATATATATACATATATATATATATATATATATATCCTATATCCCACATGGTGCCTATAGATAAATTTCTCATGAAAACAAGCATAATATGTAAATTTCCATAATATAGGAAGAAACAGACATTGTCAGTGAGTCAGTGAAAGCAACATATATGGTAATTACTCTTATAAATTTCAGATAGTGTAATTATTATTTCAAAAATCATCAAATGGATATTTCTTTCTTTTTTTTACTTTTAATTTTGCATTGGGGTATAGCTGATTAACAAACAATGTTGTGACAGTTTCGGGTGAACAGCAGAGGGACCCAGCCATACATACACATGTACCCATTTTCTCCCAAACTCCCCTCCCATCCAGGCGGCCATGTAACATTGAGCAGAGTTCCATGTGCTATACAGTAGGTCTTTGTTGGTCATCCATTTTAAATATAACAGTGTGTACAGATAACCATAAGTTCGTTCGTTAAGCCTGTGAGTCTCTTTCTGTTTATAAGTTCATTTGTATAATTTCTGTTTAGATTCTACATATAAGGGATGTCATTCAATATTTCTCCTTCTCTGATGACTTACTTCACTCAGTATGAGAATCTCTAGGTCCATCCATGTTGCTGCAAATGGCATTATTTCATTCCTTTTCATGGCTGAGTAATTGAGCCACCAGGGAAGCCCACAATACTCCATTGCGTATGTGGGCCACATCTTTATCCATTCCTCTATTGATGGACATTTAGGTTGCTTCCATGTCTTGGCTATACTAAACAGTGCTGCAATGAACATTGGGGGTACATGTATCCTTTTGGATAATGTTTTTCTCCAGATATATGCCCAGGAGTGGGATTGCAGGATCATATAGTAGCTCTATCAAATGTATCTTTTAAATAATTATGCAGATAAAGTTTTAAAAGGGCTTCCCAGGTGGCACTAGTGGTAAAGAACCAGCCTGCCAATGCAGGAGACCTAAGAGACATGGGTTCAATCCCTGGGTCAGGAAGATCCCCTGAAGGAGGGCACAGCAACCCACTCCAGTATTCTTGCATGGAGAATCCCATGGACAGAGGAGCCTGGTGGGCTACAGTCCATAGGGTCACAAAGAGTTGGACACGACTGAAGTGACTTAGCACAGAAGCATGCACAGAGTTGAAAATATGAGAAAGAAATCTATAGAAAGTAAAACCAGACAACTTTGGAAAAGAAGCCAAAGAACTTACAGGAATTGAAACTGTAGTCTGTGAAATAAAAATAAGCTTCAGTGGCTTCATCAAATAGTAGACCAATTGCGTAAGAGATAGTCATATAGAAATAACAACTCACTATGTTGTATAACAGGAGGTAACATAGTGTTTCAGGTCAATTATAATTCAAAAACAAACTCATAGAAAAAGAGATTAGATTTGTCATTCCCAGAGACATGGGATGGGAAGGAAGGGGAATTGGGTCAAGGTAGTCAAAATGAATAAACTTCCAGCTAACGGGCTTCCCTGGTGCCTCAGACTGTAAAGAGTCTGCCTGCAATGCGGGAGACCTGGGTTCAATCCCTGGGTCAGGAAGATCCTGTGGAGAAGGAAATGACAACCCACTCCATTATTCTTGCCTGGAGAATTTCATGGACAGAGGAGCCTTGTGGCTACAGTCCATGGGGTCACAAAGAGTTGGACATGATTGAGCGACACTAACAGTTTCACTTTCATAAGATAAATAAGTACTAGGGATGTAGTGTACAACATGATAAATATAATTAACGTTGCTCTATGTTATATATGACAGCTGTTTACAGAGTGAACCCTTAAAGTTCTCATCAGAGGGGAAAACAACATTTTTTCCATTTCTTTAATTTTGTATCCATATGATAGAATAAATGTTCACTAAACTTATTGTGATAATCACTTCATAATGTATATAAAGCAAATCATGATGCTGTGTGCCTTAAACTTATATAGTACTGTATGTCAATTATATCTCAATAAAACCAAAAGGAAAAGAAAAAGATAATTAGCAAAATGGAAGTTAGAACTGAAGAAATTATCTGAAACAGGCAGGCAGAGATAAAAATCTTTTCTTAAAAAAGAGATTAAAGACTCCAAAAAGACAAATTGTAAAGGTATACAATGTAAAAAGTAGAGAGAGTGGAGTAAAAGCAAATTTTCAAGGAACAAAAATGGCTAACAAATATATAGAATTGATAGTGGTTTAATAACTAAGTCGTGTCCAACTCTTGTGATCCCATGGACTGTAGCCCAGCAGGCTCCACTGTCCATGGGATTTCCCAGGCAAGATAAAACTGATAAATGATATAAAAAATTAGCAATCGAGTAGTATAAAAACAATTCCAAGGAAATGAAACAAAGCCAAATCCATGGTTTGACACATCAAAATGAAATTGTAGAATGCTGAAGACAAGAAGCAGCACCAAAGAGACAAATCAGATGATGAATAGAATAATTACAATGAGTAGATGATCGATCTCTGAATAGCATCAAAAATGTTGTAAGACAAAGGAATTATACCTTTAAATATCTGAAATGAGAGAATTTTATTTTATAATAAAATTACATTGTTTTATACTTAGCTAAACTAAGTATGCTTGTGAAATAGAGGCATTTTCAGACACGTAAGAATTGAGGAAATTTACCTTCAACAGATCCTCACTGGAGGAAATTGTCTCTAGTAACACATTTCAGAAATAAAATTGCTCCCACAAGCAAGCAGAGATTTGAGAAAGAATACAACTCTGCCTGAAGCCAGCTCTGACCTATAACAGGTATTCAAAAATCAGTTGTTAAAAAATGAATATATTATTTTAATTTATAATTTGAAATAAAAAGTGGTTACCAAGTATAAATTGTTCAGGACAAGAGGAACATGGCACAATCTTTTTGTAAGTACCAAATTCTGAAATAAAAAGATGACAGATCAGGCTAGAGACAATTTATTTTTTCCACTGTCATTAACAATTTTCAGTTCCTTAATGTGGAAAGACGAGTGACTGATATGAGAACTTGTTATATATCATCTTGTTATTTCTGTTTCACATGCACACACAAAGTCTTCAGGCACTGTCAATCCTCCCTTATCCTTTTGAGAATATCATTTGGTCACCATTTGTGTAAACATCAATTTATAATATCTCAATGAGTATTCATTGTTAGTTTCCAACAATAAACATTCAAATCAGAATTCTGGGAAGGTTTAATGTGTGTTAACCCTTATCTTCTTCATTAAAAAACAAGATAATTGTAAGCAAATCTTTCTGTATCCTTGTGAATGTCATTTTCTAAAACACCAAACAGAATAAGATTAAGCCAATGCTTTCATGCTTTGCATTACTTGAATCTCTCCCATTCAATATCCAAGATTATGTTTGGTGCTTTTTTTTCCTTACGTCCTCTCACTACCCTAGCACATAATTCAGCTAGATTACACCAAGGTGCAGCTCATTTGAGCAGCTGAAACAATTAGTCCTTTTATTTTCTGAGTAAATTTTTCTGCAGTGTGAAGATAATTTATCTTAAAGGAGAAGTTCCCTCAACTCTTGGATATTCATTAGTATCTGCCTTTCAGCTGGCTCCAAGCCTAAAATTCTCTATCATCTTAATGAAAATATAAATGTAATCGTTCTTGGGGGTTTTTTAAACATTTTCAGATACATCAGCTCATTCAGGGTATTAGTCTTCCTGACACTTCTTAAAATTTAAATTTCTGAAAACTTTGTACCCATAATTCTTTAAAATGTTGAGCTTAAGGCAAATTTTATCTGCACTTTCCATCCCTTACTTTGATCCTGTGTATAGTTTAAACAGTGTCAAGAAAATCTTCATTTATTGTGCAAAATGGCTGGCCCCTAAAGATGGCCATGCATTAATCTCCCCACTTTTACATGAAAAATAACTTTGAAGACATAATTAAAGTTATAGACCTGAAGAAAGGGTGATGACCTTGGGTGATCCCTGTGTACTCGGTGTGAACATGAGCCCTATTCATGTCAATGTATGGCAAAAACTACTACAATATTGTAAAGTAATTAGCCCCCAACTAAAATAAATAAATTTATTTTAAAAAAAAAGAAACCAATGAAAACACTTGAATTTTTTTCAGTATCTAGATTTTATGACATCAGAAAAATAAAAGAATTAAAACTTAAAAAAAAAAAAGAAGCGGAGACTTTCTCCAGATGGAATCTGAAAGATTCAGCAGAAGTCAGAGGACTCAATCTGCTGTTACTGAAAGAAGCCACATGAGAAGCAGAAGGACCACAGGCAGCCTCTAAACAAAGACTAGCCCCTGGATGACAGCTTGCAAGAAAACAGAAACCTTAGTCCTATAACCTCAAGGACATGAATTTGGTTGACAACTTGAATGAGCTGGGAATTGAAATTTTCCCCAGAGCCTCCAGATAAGACTCCAGCCTAAACCAGGATGCTAAGTTTGGCCTCTCAATGCCTTGAGCAGAGAATCCAGTTTAATCACACTGTGCCCAGACTTCTAACCCACAAACCTGTAAGGTAATAATTGGCATAGCTCTAAGCCATCCATTATGTAGTAATTTTGTGATAGCAATAGAAAACCAGTACGCTCACAGCTCTCTTCCTTTATAGAGCTCTATCTCATGGAAGTAAGTCTATTTTCTCCTGATTTTTATGGAGTTAGCCTCCATAGTATCTATATTATAGGTCAGGTTAGGCTCAGTCTTCCCTTCATGGCGCAGTAACTTACAAAATAATATTGTTTCTTTTCCTCAAGACTTTCCATCTCTTCTGTTCCACCAGTTCTTTTGAAGAGATGGTCAAAATTGGAATAGCAATTTCTGTTCTTGCTCTCTTTGCCTTTTGAGAGATGAAGTCACCAGCAAAGCAAGTCAAGAACTTGTCAGATACTCTGATTTTAGCCAACTGAGACTTACAGCAGATGTCCAGAGAGTCCCTCAGTTTGCCTCTGTGCCAATTCTGTATTTTGTGTCAGGAATGCGTCATCCATTCCTTCCATCTGTTAGTCTGTCACCTTCAAATGTAAGGATTATAGAGAAGCAGCATTTACGTATTTGGCACTAAAATGATAATGATATTACTTCAGCTCTTCTCTCCTTTTACCTTCTCACAAACAGTCCCTACTTCGAAGTCACTTGGACATGAAATCACAGAGACAGATTTTGCTAGCTCATTAATCTCACCTGCCTGGCTACAGGGCCTCCGTTCATCTTTAGTTCAATAGCACCGCCCTCCTCCACAGGGCACGATTCTCAATCACACACAGAATAAGTTTTATCTAGCACCGAGCTTTACTCCTGCCTCACAAAGGTCCCAAGAAAGGAGCCATAATCAATGCCAAATCAAAATTTGGGCTGCCCTCACCCCATCAGATCCATCTTCCTAAAATCACTTCTCCTTTAAAGTGTGTTTTAGGTTAGAGTGACCAGCATTAACAAAGGCTGTTACAGATTTTACAAGGAAACTACCTAGTATGGGCTTCTCTCAGGCTTTATAGCCTATTAATCATGTAACTACAAAGAATATGTAGCTAAATTCTATTCTCCAATATAATCATGTCTCATAATTCCACTGTAGGTTTCTTTATAATAGACAGCCTAAAAAACAGAAATTATCCACTAAAAAGATAGCTAGTCAGTATACAATGACTCCTGGAAAATCTTTATTTATCTTCCAGCTGGTAAATTTCACCAGAATATCGACAAGGAGATCTGGTCAAAATTGCCTGTCTTGAGGGAAATGGTAGGAAGTAAATGACAGACTGACTTTTCTTCCAGTTTCCAGTTATAGTCAAGGCCATTGCTCTCCTTTGATGATCAGAAATTTTCTTTCCTTCAGAAGAATTCTTTCTCAGGTGCCAGACATTCCGCTCCTACCCACCTGCTCTGTTCCAGTTCCCTTCCAGTGCCTTCCTGTGCTTCAGTTCACCGGCAATGCCTATATAGCTGACACCCTCAGTACTGAAAAAGTCAAGACTTGTTTGGTTTTAATTTTTCTCATTTTTGTATATTTGATGCTGTTTTCTATAAGAGGCTCCTAACCCCATGAAGATGAATGGATGTAAAAATATATGTACTGCCGTTAGGAGGAGAATGTACTCACATCTGTGTATCAGTAACAGCCCTGATTCACTCTATAATCCAACACATGTTAGCATATGTCTTCCTGATGTTGGTTACTGCTGGCTCTCCTCTCCTAATTTGTAATTGTTTTTTTACTATCTCCAATTACTTATTTCCTTTGTGAATCCATTCCAACAATTTGCATGACATCACTGAGGTTAAACATTACCATTTTATGCAATATTTAGTTTTTTTATTAACCTTATACTAAACATTGGTATATTATAGACATCTGAGACCATACATTTTATTTCTTAGTAGCCTCTTCTAAATAATTGTTTGTGTTTATTTATAGCCAGTATTTCTAATCTCTACAAAATACTTGTATTCAATTTTGTTCATCTTAGAATTTGAATTTCTCCTCCCTTTTCAGTTCAGTGCATTTTTTTGGACAAGTCATGTAGTCTTCAGGCAAAAAGCAAACTCTTGTGATTCCTGTGAGGTGAGCTAATTTCTTTGCCAAAGAGTCTGACATTATGATTCAGACTCCAAATGACCTTTTTCAGTACCACTTGTAATATCTGAAATCACTTAAAAACATCACTGTTCTTTGAAGTACTTCAGTTTTCTGTTCAAAATCACTTTGCACAGTTGCTTTAAGATTTTGGATAGCCCTTCTCTGGAAATATCATTCATCTCCTTATACATTAGCAGGGACAACTAGCATACAGAAGATTAGATTAAGGAAGGGTAGGCTGTCTGTTACATCCCATTCTCAATGAGCACATCTCCCAGTGGATCATGTTAGGCCTACCCTCAGTTGGGAGTTAATTCAACCATTCCTACTTTCCAGGAACTATACTATATTCTTGGAATCAATACCACTAGGAATTTATTACACTGTTACATTGTTTTTCCCAGAAATCTAAGTTTCCTATAATAGAACATGCTTATTGATTTTAGAGCTCCAATAGAGCAGCTTGTTTTTCTACTTTCCTACTTACGTCACTTCTCTAAACTCTTTATCTGTGTGGCTTTGTTGTGATTTCCAAATATTTTCTCATCCTATTTTACAAAGCATATTTTCTCTTGAGTGATTCCTTTGATGTAATGTCTCGTATGTATTAGTTAGAAAGTACAGAGTTTTTTTCCTTCATTCCTGAATCATCAGTCTCCATTCTCTGAATGCTTGCTATGAATTTTTATATACTCAATGTCCCTTGACTTTTGTACTATTTCTTCTTTCTCTAGTCATTACTCCATTCTATGACTCATGTTTGGCAAAACAAACACTTATCCTAGAATGAAAACTCCACAGACCTGATTTTTTTTTTTTTAACAAATGTGACCCTGAGCAGATAAAAACTATTTTGAGCACCAATTTCTCTTAAAGATGGGAATAATAATTTCTATACTTCAGAGTTGTGAAATAAAATAACACATGTGAATTTTTGAACTATAACATGCTATAGAAAGCCTTGGTATTCATAGTTTGGTAAGGATTCAATCATTCATTCATCCATTTTTGTATTCAAAGTAGATATATTAAGGTTTATATATGTCCTTTTCACTCAGGTCCAAGTCCTTGATACTTCCATTTCTTAGAGATTTTTGCTCACCAAAACAGAAACTGTTGGAAGATAGTGTTTTTTCTTATTTTATTTAACAACTATTTCAGTAAAAATATATTTTCATAGAGCATGAAAATAAAAGGAGATATATTCCATACACTAAAATCAATTTGGAGGTCAGAAAGTGCATTCCATCCCTAGGTACTTTGGGGTAGTATCTGAGGAGGTTGGTAAGACTGAAGAAATACCTGTGCTGTACACCTAAAAACAGGCACCCAATGAGTACTCACCAAGGAGTGCTATAATGGTTAATTTTATGTGCCAACTTGACAGGCCTAAGGGATGCCCAGTTAGCTGGTAAAACATTTCCAGGTGTTTCTGTGAGTGTTTCCAGAAGAGATTAGCATTCGATTTAGTAAACTGGGTAAGGAAGATCCACCCTCACCAACGTGTATGGCATTGTTCAATTCATTGGGAACCCTAATGGAAAAAAGGGCAAAGGAAGGGGAAATTTACTCTTCTTGAGCTGGGACATTCATCTTCTCCTGCCCTCAGATATCCAAGTTCCTGGCTCTCGGGCCTTAGCTGGGATTGAATTATTCCACTAGCATTTTTGGTTCTTCAGCTTGCAGATGACATATTGAAGGAATTCTCCGCTTCTGTAACCAGATGAGACAATTCCTATACTAAAATCTCCTCACATTTATCTCTATGGACCCTATTAGTTCTGCTTCTCTGAAGAATCCTGACTAATATAAATACTAATTTTTCAGAGTAATTTTTAAGCATTTAGAGGAGCCCCTGTAGCTGGACCACTGGTGGCAGCCCACCAGGCTCCACCGTCCCTGGGATTCTCCAGGCAAGAACACTGGAGTGGGTTGTCATTTCCTTCTCCAATGCATGAAAGTGAAAAGGGAAAGTGAAGTCGCTCAGTCGTGTCCGACTCTTAGCGACCCCACGGACTGCAGTCTACCAGGCTCCTCCGTCCATAGGATTTTCCAGGCAAGAGTACTGGAGTGGGGTGCCATTGCCTTCTCTGAGAGATGAGAAACTCACTAAAATTATGCAAAAATTATGCTTTTCTATAACTAAAAGATTGTGTTTAAATTCTTACTTTTTTCTTTATATTTTCCATATTTTTAAACTTTCAGCTATAAGCTTGTATCACTTTTTATAATCAGGCAAAAAAAAATGTGTTATTTTTGCAGTTCCTTTCTGACACTTTCTTACCTTATCTCCCTCCAGTTGTCAAGAAACAATTGGTTGCCAAATACTAGGAAATTAACAGCAATTATCACCAGCTGCCTAGCTGCTCAGAGTAGTCACTAGACTGTAATCCACCCAGCATGAGATAGAAAACCTTGAAGGAATAAAGTCAATGATTAAATCAAACGTGAAAAATTAACTTCCCAGGAGAGCATATATCAAGATCTTACTGACCACCGGACATCATTGTGAAAGTCCAGTTTTAATCATTTCAGCAGCATCAACCCTTCAAAGCAGGTTGCTAATAGTCCACTTGGCAGAAGAGGAATTTCATATGTTTGAGATAGCTTCTAAAATTCTAGCTAACAGTGAAACATTTCATTGACTTGGGTGTGACAATAATATTTATATATAAGATTTTCTTTATTTAATCAGCATTGGGTTCAAGTGCACAAAGAACATTACTGGATTGAATACTGACTTTACAAAGATGGAGAACTATTGTCCTTCTCTCTAAATTTCTTAAAACCCAGGTAGGTAGACTACATGAGAGCATTTATTGTTGTTCAGTCACTAAGTTGTGCCAAACTCTTTGCAATCCCATGGACTGCAGCATGCCAGGCTTCTCTCTCCTTTACTATCTCCTGGAGTTTGCTCATACTCGTGTCCATTGAGTTGGTGACACTATCTGACCATCTCATCCTCAGCTACCACCTTCTCTTCCTGCCCTCAGTCTTTCCCAGGATCAGGGTCTTTTCCAATGAGCTGGCCTTTCGCATCAGGTGGCCAAAGTACTGGAGCTTTAACTTTAGCCTCAGTCCTTCCAATGAATATTCAGGATTGTTTTCCATTAGGATTTACTGTTTTGATGTCCTTGCTGTCAAGGGCTCTCAAGAGTCTTCTGCAGCACCACAGTTTGAAAACATCAATTCTTTGGCACTCAGCCTTCTTAATTGTACAACTCTCACATCCATATGTGACTACTGGAAAAACCATGGCTTTGACTATACTGACGTTTGTCAGCAAAATTACGTCTCTGCTTCTTCATATGCTGTTTAAGTTTGTCTAGCCTTTCTTCCAAGGAGCAAGTGTCTTTTAATTTTGTGGCTTCAGTCAAACATCTACAGTGATTTTGGAACCCAAGAAAATAAAATCTGCCACGGTTTACAATTTTTCCCCATCTATTTGCCATGAAGAGATGGGACTGGATGCCGTTATCTTCGTTTTTTGAAACATGAGAGCATAGATACTCATTTTCAGATTTTGAGGAGAGGGAGCAAACCACTTTTCAGTTCAGTTCAGTTCAGTCGCTCACTCGTGTCTGACTATTTTCGACCACATGAACCGCAGCACGCCAGGCCTCCCTGTCTATCACTAACTCCTTAAGTCCACCCAAACCCATATCCGTCGAGTCGGTGATGCCATCCAATCTCATCCTCTGGCGTCCCTTTCTCCTCCCGCCCTCAATGTTTCCCAGCATCACGGACTTTTTCAATGGGTCAGCTCTTTGCATCAGGTGGCCAAAGTATTGGAGTTTCACCTTCAACATCAGTCCTTCCAAGGAACACCCAGGACTGATCTCCTTTAGGATGGACTGGTTGGATCTCCTTGCAGTCCAAGGGACTCTCAAGAGTCTTCTCCAACACCACAGTTCAAAAGCATCAAGTCTTCGGCGCTCAGCTTTCTTTATAGGCCAACTCTCACATCCATACATGACCACTGGAAAAACCACAGCCTTAACTAGATGGACCTTTGTTAGCAAAGTAATGTCTCTGCTTTTTAATATACTATCTAGATTGCTCATAACTTTCCTTCCAAGGAGTAAGCATCTTTTAATTTCATGGCTGAAGTCACCATCTGCAGTGATTTTGGAGCCCAGAAAAAAAAGTCAGGCACTGTTTTCACGGTTTCCCCATCTATCTGCCATGAATGACGGGACCTGATGCCATGATCTTAGTTTTCTGAATGTTGAGCTTTAAGCCAACATTTTCACTCTCCACTTTCACTTTCATCAAGAGGCTCTTTAGTTCTTCTTCACTTTCTGCCATAAGGGTGGTGTCATCTGCATATCTGAGGTGATTGATATTTCTCCCAGCAATCTTGATTCCAGCTTGTGCTCCCTCCAGCCCAGCATTTCTCATGATGTACTCTGCATATAAGTTAAATAAGCAAGGTGAAAATATACAGCCTTGAGGTACTCCTTTTCCCATTTGGAACCAGTCTGTTGTTCCATGTCCAGTTCTAACTGGTGCTTCCTGACCTGCATACAGGTTTCTCAAGAGGCAGGTCAGATGGTCTGGTATTCCCATCTCTTTCAGAATTTTCCACAGTTTATTGTGATCCACACAGTCAAAGGCTTTGGCACAGTCAACAAAGCAGAAATAGATGTTTTTCTGGCACTCTCTTGCTTTTTCAATGATCCATCGGATGTTGGCAATTTGATCTCTGGTTCCTCTGCCTTTTCTAAAATCAGCTTGAACATCTGGAAGTTCATGGTTCACATATTGCTGAAGCCTGGTTTGGAGAATTTTGAGCATTACTTTACTAGCATGTGAGATGAGTGCCATTGTGCGGTAGTTTGAGCATTCTTTGGCATTGCCTTTCTTTGGGATTGGAATGAAAACTGACCTTTTCCAGTCCTGTGGCCACTGCTGAGTTTTCCAGATTTGCTGGCATATTGAGTGCAACACTTTCACAGCGTCATCTTTTAGGATTTGAAATAATCAACTGGAATTCCATCACCTCCACTAGCTTTGTTTGCAGTGATGCTTCCTAAGGCCCACTTGCCTTCACATTCCAGGATGTCTGGCTCTAGGTGAGTGATCACACCATCATGATTATCTGGGTCATGAAGATGTGCTTTGTACAGTTCTTCTGTGTATTCTTGCCACCTCTTCTTAATATCTTCTGCTTCTGTTAGGTCCCTACCATTTCTGTCCTTTATCGAGCCCATCTTTGCATGAAATGTTCCCTTGGTATTTCTCATTTTCTTGAAGAGATCTCTAGTCTTTCCCATTCTATTGTTTTTCTCTATTTCTTTGCATTGATCACCGAGGAAGGCTTTCTTATCTCTCCTTGCTATTCTTTGGAACTTTGCATTCAAATGGGTATATCTTTACTTTTCTCCTTTTCTTTTGCTTCTCTTCTTTTCACAGCTATTTGTAAGGCCTCCTCAGTCAGCCATTTTTGCTTTTTTGCATTTCTTTTTCTTCGAGATGGTCCTGATCCCTGTCTCCTGTACAAAGTCACGAACATCCATCCATAGTTCATCAGGCACTCTGTCTATCAGAACTAGTCCCTTAAATCTATTTCTCACTTCCACTGTATAATCATAAGGGATTTGATTTAGGTCATACCTGAATGGTCTAGTGGTTTTCCCCACTTTCTTCAATTTAAGTCTGAATTTGGCAAACAGTTAGAACTGGACATGGAACAACAGACTGGTTCCAAATAGGAAAAGGAGTACGTCAAGGCTGTATATTGTCACCCTGCTTATTTAACTTATATGCAGAGTACATCATGAGAAACGCTGGGCTGGAAGAAACACAAGCTGGAATCAAGATTGCCGGGAGGAATATCAATAACCTCAGATATGCGGATGACACCACCCTTATGGCAGAGAGTGAAGAAGAACTAAAGAGCCTCTTGATGAAGGCGAAGGAGGAGAGTGAAAAAGTTGGCTTAAAGCTCAACGTTGAGAAAACTAAGATCATGGCATCTGGTCCCATCACTCCATGGGAAATAGATGGGGAAACAGTGGAAACAGTGTCAGACTTTATTTTTTGGGCTCCAGAATCACTGCTGATGGTGATTGCAGCCATGAAATTAAGAGATGCTTACTCCTTGGAAGGAAGGTTATGGCCAACCTAGATAGCATATTGAAAAGCAGAGACATTACTTTGCCAACAAAAGTCCATCTAGTCAAGGCTATGGTTTTTCCAGTGGTCATGTATGGATGTGAGAGTTGGACGGTGAAGAAAGCTGAGCGCCGCAGAATTGATGCTTTTGAGCTGTGGTGTTGGAGAAGAGTCTTGAGAGTCCCTTGGATTGCAAGGAGATCCAATCAATCCATTCTGAAAGAGATCAATCCTGGGTGTTCATTGGAAGGTCTGATGTTGAAGCTGAAACTCCAATACTTTGGCCACCTCATGCGAAGGGTTGACCCATTGGAAAAGACCCTAATGCTGGGTAGGATTGGGGGTGGGAGGAGAAGGGGACGACAGAGGATGAGATGGTTGGATGGCATCACCGACTCGATGAACATGGGTTTGGGTAGACTCCGGGAGTTGGTGATGGACAGGGAGGCCTGGCATGCTGCAATTCATGGGGTCGCAAAGAGTCGGACACGACTGCGCGACTGAACTGAACTGAACTCGGCAATAAGGAATTCATGATCTGAGCCACAGTCAGCTCCCAGTCTTGTTATTGCGGACTGTATAGAGCTTCTCCATCTTTGGCTGCAAAGAATATAATTAATCTTATTTCGGTGTTGACCATTGGTGATGTCCATGTGTAGTCTTCTCTTGTGTTGTTGGAAGAGGGTGTTTGCTATGACCAGTGCATTCTGTTGGCCAAACTCTATTAGCCTTTGTCCTGCTTCATTCTGTACTCCAAGGCCAAATTTGCCTGTTACTCCAGGTGTTTCTTGACTTCCTACTTTTGCATTCCAGTCCCTCATAATGAAAAGGACATCTTTTTTGGGTGTTAGTTCTAGAAGGTCTTGTAGGTCTTCATAGAACTGTTCAACTTCAGCTTCTTCGGCGTTACTGGCTGGGGCATAGACTTTAATTACCATGATACTTAATGGTTTGCCTTGAAAACGAACAGAGATCATTCTGTCGTTTTTGTGATTGCATCCAAGTACTGCATTTTGGACTCTTTTGTTGACTATGATGGCTACTCCATTTCTTCTAAGGGATTCCTGCCCACAGTAGTAGATATAATGGTCATCTGAGTTAAATTCACCCATTCCAGTCCATCTTAGTTCACTGATTCCTAGAATGTCAATGTTCACTCTTGTCATCTCCTATTTGACCACTTCCAATTTGCCCTGATTCAGGGACCTAACGTTCCAGGTTCCTCTGCAGTATTGCTCTTATAGCATCGAATCTTGCTTCTATCACCAGTCCCATTCACAACTGGGTGTTGTTTTTGCTTTGACTCCATCCCTTCATTCTTTCTGGAGTTATTTCTCCACTGATCTCCAGTAGCATAGTGGGCGCCTACTGACCTGGAGAGTTCATCTTTCAGTGTCGTATCTTTTTGCCTTTTCATACTGTTCATGGGGTTCTCAAGGCAAGAATACTGAAGTGGTTTGCCATTCCCTTCTCCAGTGGACCACGTTCTGTTAGACCTCTCCACCATGACCTGTCTGTCTTGGCTGGCCCTACACGACATGGCTTAGTTTCACTGAGTTATAAAAGTGGTCACTGTGGTCCATGTGATCAGATTGGCTAGTTGTCCATTACTGTAGTTTCACCCTTTCTGCCCCCTGATCCCCTCTCTCAGTGCCCACCGTCTTACCTGGGTTTCTCTTACCTTGGACTCAGGTTCTCCACGGCTGCTCCAACAAAGTGCAGCCTCTGCCCCTTACCTCGGTGCTCTTCTTTCCTATTCAAATCCTAATCAAGTTAAAATATAGACAAAATGTTAAGGCAGCTAGAAGATCAAAATCGGAGAGAGCACTTCCATTTGTGGCAAAGAAGGCATTCTTATTTTGACACCCACCTTGTTAGAGGTAACCCTAGTGCTAACCCTCCGACGGGGAAAAAAACTGCCTCTGCATAACTGTTGGTGGTGAGGAGTAGAGCAAAATGTGTGCTCTCTCTGGACAAAATTGTACTACAACAGTGTTTCTCAAAGCATTGTTCCTGGAGCAGTAGCAGCAGCATCACCCGGGAAAATGTCAAAAATGCAAAGTCACAGACCAACCTCAGACCTACTGAATCAAATCTCTGGGAAGGGCTCCCAGAAATTTTTAAAGAGCATCTCTAAGGAATCCTAAAATCACCTGTACTAAAGAGATAAAGAAATATTGAAAGAGAGAAGGAAACTAAAATACACATGCACGCCATCTCTTTCTAAGCTCTCCAATAAAATAATTCTTCCTACATCTGTGGCAAGAAGGAAGTAAGGAATAGTAGGGGAGAGGCTGGGAAGGTTATACTTTTGGAACTCCCTCCAGATAGAAGGGAATATCCAGAGTAGGGAAGAAGCATCCACCGACAAATCTTCTTTAGCTATTAATCCCCTTAACCTACTGAATTTAAACATTAAGTTTATGGTGAAATGGGAGTTTATCTCTCCTTTTGATGGAGATCACAGGAGAATCATGATAGTTTGTTTCCTTTCACAAGCCTACTTCTCCCTTTACCAAACTTTTACTGCTTTTAGTACCTTCCTGGGATCATTGGTGGACAGTGTACACTTTGTTTCTCAGTTTCTGAAATGATTTTGAATACCAATTAATTTGGTTGAGACAAAAATTAGAATTATGACTAATCCCTTCATAATGAAAAGTTTAGGGCTAATCTAACTGTTTTGAAATAGGGACACTTACAGACTGCTGTTGATGACAAGGAAGAAAAATCTTTATTCTTAGCTCCAGAAATTTTTAAAAATTTAACTCAGAAGATTTATCTAAAAGTCCCGTAGCCAAACTTGCAAATCAAACGTGAAGAATCTACTTGCAAAATTTCAGCTAATGACCTACTTAGCCAGGCAGCTACTCTTTTCTGTTTAATCAGACAAGCAATCTATGGTGCAAAATTTTTAGCAGTCCAATCACTCATGTGATAAGTTATGTAACTGTGTAAAACTGCACGTGTCTAAACTGAAGGCATAGGACCATCATAAGTTGAACTTGATGCTTTTCTCCTTGGGTACAACTAATTACAGTGGAGGACTGTTCCACTAGGAATTAACTACAAGGCTGTTTTGTACTTAAAGCCAACAGGACACCCTCACTTCTGTTTCCCATGTCAAATTAAACTCACTAGTATTGTCCAACATAAGCTCTCTAAATTCTACAAATAGGAACAAATGTCAAATTAGAATATGTTAGTAATAATAGCAAGCAAGATTCCCAAATGTGAGATAACTTTTCTCTCATTTTTATATTCCAAGGAAGAAATTAAGGGACAAAATTTAAAGACATCAAAAGCCAATGAATTAAAGCCTCAAATTGAGCTGTCTTGTTCTTTTTTAAGTGAAAGGCCTAAAGAAATAAAATTCTTCCCCAACTTCTTATTATGCTGGGTTTTAGAGAGGGTCATTGATGTTCCTATGGAATTGGGGCTCACTCACAACCACCAAGGAGGTGATGTAGTTCCTTTTGGACCTCAGAATATGAATCTGTCTCTCAGAATCTGTCTTTGAAATCCCTAAAGAAACAGCCAAAGGAAATTCTGCAATATGCCAGATATGTGAGAGGCTGTTTCCTAAAAAACACTTCCACATAAAACATAAACTTACAGGAACCAAGAGAAATCTCCGTGTCACTACCCCTCTATCTGAAATAAAAGACAACACCTCATGAGCTGAAACCTGAATAGGTAGAGTTGCCCATATAATTGTTTAGATCAGGATACTAAACTTCGGGCCTGGTAAGATGAAGGAGCTGTAATTGAGACACCTGCATTAAATCTGAGATCTGGTTCCAGCAAAATTTCCCTTTCCCTCCAGGGAAATATCTTCAATTCTGGTACTTAGGATTCTCACCAATCAAAAGCAATTGGATACAAGCACATCACCAAAGATGACCAAAATCAGAAGGATTCAGCAGGACTAACAACAAATTTAGACCTACAAAGACATAAGTTTTGTTTTGTTTTTTTTCCAGATTTATTTTAATAGATATAACCAACCATTCTAAAAGTTTGGGGCTTAAAAAAAGATCTCTCTCTCTCGCTCTCTCTTTTTCTTTTTAAAACTTTTACATGTCAGGAATTTGAGAAAGTCTTAGCTAGGTGGTTCATCTCTGATCTACTTGGGATCAGTTGAAATCTCTGGGAGCTGGAGGAGCTACTTCCAAGATGCGTTCTTTGTTATGTCTACTGCCTTATTGCTCCTTGGTTTCCTCTCTCTCCAATTGTGTCTCATCTTCCAGGCCCTAGCCACTCAGTTTGGCCTCAAGGATGGTAATTTCATATTAATCACATTTCTGTTATGTCTGTTGGCTTCCAAGTAGGGTTGTCGTATTCAGCAAAAACAAATATAGGATACCCACTTACATTTGAATTTCAGGTAAACAAACAATTTTGCTTTATATAGAGTATCCTAGATATTGCCTGGGACACACTTAAACTAAAAATTATTAATGATGTTAATCCCAAGAAGTAGTTAAGTGAAAGACTTTTGAGCCATTTAAGGGTCTTGCTCAGAATTGAAACAGATGTCATCTCCACCATGGAATACTGGTCAAAGTAGTCACAGTGTTCACCCAGATTCATTGAGGCAGTGGCAAGATCACATTGCAGAAGGGACTGTGGGATGGACTATATCATCATGGCCATCTTTGGAAAATATAGTCTGCGAAAAAAATAAGCATTAATATGGGAGATTTTAAATATACAATGTTTTAGTGCTGGCCTTGTAAAATGAGTTTGGAAATATTCCCTCTTCTTCAATATTTTGGAAGAGTCTGAGAATCACATTAATTCTTTGAAAGTCTAGTTCACCAATGAAGCTGTCTGATCCTAGACTTTTGTTTTGGGGTAAATTTTTGATTATTGATTCAATCTCCTTACTCACTAGTCTGTTCAGATTTTTTACTTTATGATTCAGTCTTGGTGGATTGTATGTATCTAGGAGTTTATTAATTTCTTCTAAGTTATTCACTTTGTTGGTGTGTAATTATCCATAGTAGACTATTATGATTCTTTGTATTTCTGTAGTATCAGTTGTAATGTTTCATTTTTCATTCCTGATTCATGTTTGTCTTCTCTTTTTTCTTAGTCTAGCTGAGGGTTTGTTAATTTTGTTTATCTTTTCTAAAAAGTAACTTGATTTCATTTATTTATTTTTTTTCTATTCTCAATTTTATTTATTTCTGCTCTGACCTTTGGTACTTTTTCTTTCTGCTGAGCATAGGTTTAGTTTGTTCTTTTTCTAATCTCTTGAAGTATTAGTTTACTTGAGATTTTTATTTTTTATTATTTTATTACAATAAACTTCCATTTAGAACTATTTTTGTTGCATACTGTAAGTTTTGGTATGTTATATTTTCATCTTTGTTTCAAGATATCTTTTGATATTTTTCTTTAACCCATTAGCTGTTTAGGAGTGTGCTGTTTAATTTACACAAAACTCAAAACTGGATCAAAACATCATTGTAAAAACTGTTACAATATCACTGACAAAATTAAATGAAGAAAGAATTAGAAAAAATAGAGCTTCTGAATAACACTGTAGATACAAAAATATGGCCAAAGAGAAAAATAAAGTTAAAACAAGCCCCAAATTATCAGCAATAACAATAAAATTAAGTATATTGAATTTGCCAGAGATTCTCATATTGGAAGAGAAAACATTCTACCTATACATGCTTTATAAGACACAACTAAAACATAATAGACTGCAAAGTTTCATCTAAGATGCTAGAAAAAATTATACCAGGAAAATACTAATGAAAAGAGAGCTGGGATGATGCTGTTACTGTCAGACCAATTTGACTTCAAACCAGTTAACTTGGTTAGGGTACAGCCTAAGCTGTGGAAACAAGTGATACTTCCAATACAGCTGCTCTGTCATGTGATGGTCCAGGAGCAAGAGATCAGTCAGTGCAGGGAAGGTAGCAGCAATGACAACAAGGTCATTAAAAGACTCAGAGTCCTTAAGCTTCCTTGGTCCACCACCACTGAGAGTGTTGTTCATCTGTTTTTTGATTTTTAGTGCATAAAGCTTGGTCAACATGTCCATGTCTCAGCCAACAGAGAGACTGCAGTCATTTTCTTTCCAGTGTAGGTGAGATGTTGTTACACTTTTGATCCCAACTCATTAGTTACAAATTAGGTACATGAATACAGCTGGTTGCAAAGGAGGCCAGAAAAGGAATTCTTGCTAGGAGGCTATGTGCCACCTAATTCAATAGAACAGGAAGACATATGATTATAAAACTGAAAGCCCTTGTTAAAATACCTTCAACATATGTAAGGCAAATATAAAGGATGAATCTGATGAACTGACTATTATAATGAAGTATTTCAATACGCCTTTCTTAGTGATTGATGAGTCATGCAGAAAAAAGTTAGTAATACAGTAAGTTTGAAAAGCACAACTAACAGTCTGTATTAAATGAACACATGCAGAGCTCTGCACCGACAAATTAGAAATACACATTCTTTTCAAGCATATATGGTTTATTTACACAATCTATCACGTACTAAACTATGAATGATCTCTCAACAAATTTCAAAAATCTCTATCTTGATTATACATTTTGTGTCTACACTGCAATTAAATTGGAAGTTAGCATCCAAAAGATATATTTGAAACACCAAAAATACACCATTCAAAACTACATGTCAAATAATTTATAATATAACTTGCTAGGAGGCTAGTTTATTTGGTGCCTAAACAAATCCATACAAGAGGGATTGAAAATGTGTGAAATGAATGTCTTCTCACAAGAGATTTTAGATGCTATTACACTAGGCAAAGCCCACATTTTAATAAATACTAAGGCTCTTGAAGTATGGGGCTCAAGAAGGAAATGGAACTTAAAATACATTTAGTGTAATGTATGAGGAAGACCCAGCAGTTAAATTAGATGACCTCCTTTACAACTCTTAAATTTTGCAAAGAGGTAATAATCACTTGTATTGTTCCCAAATACTACTCCTACTTCCTGTAGGTGAATTATGAATCTCATCGCTGCCATAAGACTTGCAGTGCATGCAGTGAAAAGAGTGTACATATGTCACTTTGATGCATTTGGCCACATCACTTCCTTTGTCCAACAGCACGTGAGCAAATGGCATATCTATCACGTCCACACAACTGCTTTAACAGCCACTGCTATTTGTTGCCATTTTGCTTACTCTTTTCCCTCTGCTCTGAGAATAGCATGTCCCAAATAATCAAAGATTCTTCAGCCTGAATCCTGGAATAAAAGAGAAATGTACAACAGACCCACAGGTGCTCTAAAGTGACTAGCAGCTACCATGTTTTTTATAAAGATTTTTTTTTTTTTTTTTTAACCAGTGAGACTATGGGATAGTTTGTTATATCAGCAGGCTAAGCCAGACACTGCGCCGGACATCTCACTCATCATGCATAGACAGGAAGCATAAGCATATTGTTCCTAGGTATGATAATGTTATGATGCCAAAACTCACAGTCTAATGTGAAAATTTCCCTTCTTGTGCTTAGACTCACAGTCATGAATCCCAGGTTTCTAGTGTAAGCTAACAAGTATCCTAGTGAGAGTAAACTGTGGGAGAGACACTTTCCCTATTCTAATCCCTTCCTCTCAAGTAACTGAAGCTTTCCTAATGGCTCTTGGCAATATCATTTTCTGGGAATAACTTCTGTTAAATGGGGAATGGTTATTTTTCTAAATTCAATAGTCCTGGGAGCAGAGCTATATTTATGTGTGTTCTACAAAGTATTTGGATTTTAAAAGAAGTGAGCCACATAGAGACTTGGCATTCAATTAATTAACTCCTGAGTTCTCCCAGGGTGCAGCTCTTGACAAAGTCCTAAATTACCCTAAACACAGGAAATTCTTCCAAGCTAAGATGCAAAAGAGAAAGAAGAAGAAATCCTCAACTTTAATTTCTTTGAAATTTAAAAAACAGGAGCATGAGTATTTGATATTAAACTTCAATCCCTTTATATTTTGAATTTTTTTAGTTTTAACACGCAAGAGGATTGACTTTCTTTGGATGTCAACTCTTCGCTGATGAGTGATAAAATGAAGGGATTCAGGTTGAAATTTGGGGTATCTCCATGTTGACTTCATTATTTGAATACCTTAATGTTGTCATTTGATGTTGTCATAAGCTTCTGATAGGCTACATTGGAACAATCTGGGAAGGGAAATAGACATGAAAATGAATTGTCAGTATTTTACAAGTGTGACCTGAATATTAATTTAATACTGAATTTTTCATCCAATTTCAAAGCCTTGTGGCAACAAAATTGTACTGCCCATCAGTGGTCTGAGAAAAATATCCAAGGAGCAGTGGTTTATATGGAAGAAGTGTTCTAATGAAGGTAGAAGCAGAACTGTCTAGTAGGCTAGTGACGTCTTCCCCTGAAAAGAAGAGCCACAGTACACGTAATCCACGGGCTCGTTAGATAAACCCAGTACACTAAGAGAAAAAAAGCTGCTAGATGTTAGGGGAGTTCTTCTTTACACTCTTGATATTTCTTTATATCTGGCAGGAGCTCCACTATTGTTGCATATCTTCACTCATTCCGCCTCCATGATGATCCATGAGTTAATGAAAAGAAAGTGGGCATGTTCAACCCAGTCATTTGCTGTTCTTTTTCTCTACAGAAAGAATGTGTTCCACTCTGCTGCCCCATCCTACAAGTTGTAACTAGGTGGGAATGAGTTCTAGTTCTAGTGAAATAGGCAGTGTTGAGATAAAAAAATCTCAGTGGCTTCATGTACAAAGTTGGCTTGGGTCGGGAGCTCTGCAAAGCTACTCATTTCCAATCAATGACTCAGAGATCCAAGTTGGCTTGCATCTTACCATTGTACCATTTGAGCATACGAATTTCTGGTAATATTGTTAACGGGAAGACAAAACCTTGCATGGCGCATTTTAGATGCTTTAACCTGGAAGTGATATACCATATACGTGATAGCCCACTCTCTAGAACTCGTCACAATATGTTTTACACAAGAGAGCCAGGGAATATTGAAAGCGTATGGAGGTTTGGTAAGCAGCTGATATTTCTGCTGCAGTAGATTCATAACATTCTGGTGAACACTGTTTGCCCGTAAGATATGACACATTTAGCTATATCAAGTTTATCAGTAATGAAGGTAATATTTCTTATCCTGCTTGCCCCATTTGTCTTGTTTAATGGCCTCAGAATTTGAGTAGTATAGAGATATGATTCTTATTGCCACCTCCAGTGGCCTCAATATTGAGTAATGAACAATTAGTAAAGATAATACAAGATCTCAGAACAAAGAATGATGACTGTAAATCAGACAAATATTTGGAAAGTAGGTAGAACTTAACCTCAGATTTGAAAGATTAATGAGACTTAGAGTTTTAAACATTTTTAGTATCTCTCTTCCCCTAAGAAAAATCAGCAACAACAAAAAATTCTGAAACTATATCTTCATAATTAAATAAAGACAAGAGAGCTAGGGAAAAGTCAATGAACTAATACAGAGAATCTGACAGTCTTGAAATGTTAAGTCCTGAAATATAAGTTTCCTTGCTTCCCTGTAATACAAAACCATTATTTTTCTTGATGGCTTAACAAGGATGTGTTGAATATATGCCATATCCATCCAAATACAGGCATATTCCATTAAATAATGCAGCAGTGAAGAGGCCTTGAATGACATCCTATATGCCCTTATTTGCTAGCAACACTTTAAGATGCTCAAATCTGATCCATTGTAAGCTTTCTTCTTGTAAGTCCTTTTTCTTGCAAGAGCACAAATTAAACTGAAGTTTGTCAGTTTCTTTGAATGTTATGTTCTGCATTCACTGTCATAGCACTCATTCCAGTAGATTTTCTACAAATTTTCGTAAAAGCCAAGGTACCTTTTTTGAAAACTATTATCAGGTAATTACCTCACTCCATTTGGCTGTTGTGAGTCTATAAGTATGTCAAGTTTAATCATAAGTCTAAGCCTACAAGATTCCAAACTTGGTATTCTTTACTCTTATAAACATTAAGCTGATGCTTATGGGGGGAAATCAATGACTTTTTCTTCAGTGATAGATTCTCATCTAAACAAGAAGCTGTAATTTATTGATATTCCGTTAATGACATTAAACTTCAATATGTGTATTATACAAGAGCAAATTCCTTAAATAAATGTTTCTCATATAATGATTTCCTGCATAATAAAAAGAAATAAGTTCAAGAAGCCAAATAAATTTTGCTGTGTAAGCAGGCAATGTTTAGGGTGATTTTTGTCCTATAAGTAATTTGTATTCAGGTTAAATATATACGATAGGTGCTACTATTTCATAGGACTGATTCAGTATTACATAAGAAAAAACACTTACCTCAGGTCTCAGTGCTGTGTCTACTCTGCATTAGTCCCCATTCCAATCTTTTGAATCTATATTAAAATTATTATTATTCTCATTTCTTCAGTATGTATTGATCAAACCACAAGTGACAGAAAGCCAATTTAAACTAGCATAAATAAAAGAAGAGAAAAAAGAAACGAAAAAGGAAGTCAGGAGACTGGAAGGAAAGAAAGGAGGGATACAAGAGGATAGAAAATAATGGCTCACTGACTGAATGGTCTAGGAGTCAATCATATTCCTCTCTGGCATAAATGGACTTAAATGTTCAAAATATCAAATCTCTCACTCTCTTTCTCTCTCCTCCTTCTGCCAGACTCTCTCTCCCTGCTCTCTTTAGAAGATAGATACTAGTGGCACAATAGCTAAGCCTGGGTCTTGGTTTAAGAAAAATAAAGTCCAGAAAAAAAAAAAAAAGTCCACAGGAGAGACTCTGATTGTTCCGTTTTAGATCATACATTGAAACAAACTCATTAGTGCAATAAGAAAGATGAAATACACTGAATGACCAGGGTCAGCATCACAGATACACCTCTGTTACCAGATTTAAAAGAATTGAGTAAAGAAATATGGTCAATAAGCTAAAAATAATATACAACACTATTGATTTATTTAGTGTCAGGCACATTCTCCAACTCTTTCTCTGGTAAACTCCCTGTCTCCATATCACTTAGTTCCCCTGGGGTTTTTTCTTGTTCCCTCGTCTGAGACATATTTCTGCTTCATTTTGTCTAAATCACCTCATACCAGTCAGAATGGCCATCATCAAAAAATCTACAAATAATAAATGCTGGAGAGAGTATGGAGAAAAAGGAACCCTCCAAAACTGTCTGTGGGAATGCAAATTGGTGCAGTCATTATGGAGAACAGGATGGAGGCGCTTTAAAAAGCTAAAACTAGAACTATCATATGACCCAGCCATCCCACTCCTGGGCCTATATCCAAAGAACATTATAATTTGAAAATATACATGCACCCCTACATTCATAGCAGTGCTATTTATAATAGCCAAGTCGTGGAAGCAACCTAATTAAGGGTCCACTGATAGATGAATGAACAAAGAAGATATACTAAATATTTACAATGAAAATAAAAAATAAAATAATGCCATTTGCAGCAATATGGATGGACCTAGAGATTATCATACTAATGAAGTAAGTCAGAAAGAGGAAGACAAATGTCATATGATATATGTGGAATCTAAAAAATGATAGAAATGAATTTATCTACAAAGCAGAAATAGACTCACAGACACAGAAAACAAACTTATGATTATCAAAGGGGAAGTGGGGGAGAAGGATAAATTAGGAAATTATGGTTTAAATAAACACACTACTATATAAAATAGATAATCAACAAGGATCTACTATGTAGCATGGGGAACTATACTCTCTCTCTCTCTTTCTATATCAGTTCAGTTCAGTTCATTCGCTCAGTCGTGTCTGACTCTTTGCGACCCCATGAACCGCAGCACGCCAGGCCTCCCTGTCCATCACCGACTCCCTGAGTTTACCCAAACTCATGTCCATTGAGTCGGTGATGCCATCCAACCATCTCATGCTCTATCATCCCCTTCTCCTCCTGCCCTCAATCTTTCCCAGAATCAGGGTCTTTTCCAAAGAGTCAGCTCTTCGCATCAGGTGGCCAAAGTACTGGAGTTTCAGCTTCAACATCAGTCCTTCCAATGAACACCCAGGACTGATCTCCTTTAGGATGGACTGGTTGGATCTCCTTGCAGTCCAAGGGACTCTCAAGAGTCTTCTCCAACACCACAGTTCAAAAGCATCAATTCTTCGGCGCTCAGCTTTCTTCACCATCCAACTCTCACATCCATACATGACTAATGGAAAAACCTTAGCCTTGACTAGATGGACCTTTGCTGGCAAAGTAATGTCTCTGCTTTTTGATATGCTGTCTAGGTTGGTCATAACTTTCCTTCCAAGGAGTAAGCATCTTTTAATTTCATGGCTGCAATGACCATCTGCAGTGATTTTGGAGCCACAAAAAATAAAGTCTGACACTGTTTCCACTGTTTCCCCATCTATTTGCCATGAAATGATGGGACCAGATGCCATGATATTAGGTTTCTGAATGTTGAGCTTTAGGCCAACTGTTTCACTCTCCTCTTTGACTTTCATCAAGAGGCTCTTTAGTTCTTCACTTTCTGCCATAAGGGTGGTGTCATCTGCATATCTTATGTTATTGATATTTCTCCTGGCAATCTCGATTTCAGCTTGTGCTTCATTCAGTCCAGCCTCTCTCATGATGTATTCTGCATGTAAGTTAAATAAGCAAGGTGACAATGTATAGCCTTGACGTACTCCTTTTCCTATTTGGAACCAGTCTGTTATTCCATGTCCAGTTCTAACTGTTGCTTCCTGACCTGCATACAGATTTCTCAAGAGGCAGGTCAGGTGGTCGGTATTCCCATCCCTTTCAGAATTTTCCAAAGTTTATTTTGATCCATGCAGTCAAAGGCTTTGGAGCAGTCAATAGAGCAGAAATAGATGTTTTTCTGGAACTCCCTTGCTTTTTCAATTATCCAGCAGATGTTGGTAATTTGATCTCTGGTTCCTCTGCCTTTTCTAAAACTAGCTTGAACACCTGGAAGTTCACGGTTCACGTACTGCTGAAGCCTGGCTTGGAGAATTTTGAGCATTACTTTACTAGTGTGTGAGATGAGTGCAATTGTGCGGTAGTTTGAGCGTTCTTTGTCATTGCCTTTCTTTGGGATTAGAATGAAAACTGACCTTTTCCAGTCCTGTGGAAAACTCAGCAGTGGCTGCGTTTTCCAAATTTGCTGACATTTTAATTGCAGCACTTTCACAGCATCATTTTTTAGGAGAAACTAACACATTGTGAATCAACTGTATTTCAATAAAAATGTATAAAAAGTAAAAATGAAACCCTTTAGACCTTAGACCTCCCACTGTTGTCACCTATATTTCTTCTCTCTGATGTATGGCATACTTTACTTTGTACTTTTCCAATGGGAAGAGATATTTTATGTTAACCCCCTTATTTTAACCCTGAAAACCATATGGAGAAAAAAAAATCCAGGCCCCAAAGAATAAAAAATTTATAAGTATTTTTTCAGAAAAGAAATTGATTTTATGACTCATTCCCTGTGGGATTATCAGCATCATACCCAGCAATATTCTAACTAAATCAAGCAGCTCAGCTAGACTGGCACCCCTTTGGATTCCCATCATATATGAAACAGAGGGTATTAGGATAGTTTTGAAATCATTTTGAAAAAAAACTCTTTCATCTGATCTCAGAAACACTTGCTGGGTAATTTCATGTGTTACCTTTCATCCTCCATCATAATCTCTTTTTTATTTTCTTCTTCCTTGATATTCACCAGGAAGAAAATGACCATCTATTTTTGAGATTATGTTTGAAGCTGGAATATATGACCATGGGGGTTTTTAATGGAAAAATTAATAACATACAAAACAGCAGTTCTTCACCAATGTATTGTTATTTATAACAATCTGCTACCTTGGTGGAAAAAGTGGGGGGTAAAGACAGAAAATAAGAGGAAATCTTTAAATAATGTATCAGTCATCTTCTCTTGTATAAACATTATGTGCAATCCAATAGCATCTTTTGTGACATTCTTTAAAAATCACAGTCACTGTAGGTAAATAGATGCAAAAATCTAGTTTTCATTGTAGAAAGAATTATATTCCTATAAGAAAAACTTAAGTATACTGTTTTTTCCTGACCCAGGGATTGAACCTGTGTCTCCTGCATTGCAGTCAGATTCTTTACTGCCTGAGCCACCACGGAAACCCATTATTTTATACATTAAACACAAATATAGAGAATTCTATGTGCAAATGTATATTATGTATTTATTTCTGTAAGGCATAGTTATATGTTTTATATGGATATATTCATGTTTTATGCATGTGATTCCTTCAATAAAATAAATATTGATAGATATTTTATAAATATGTTGCTATGGACTGAACTGTGAAAGTGAAAGTGTTATTCACTCAGTTATGTCTGGCTGTTTGTGACCTCATGAACTATAGCCCATCAGGCTCCTCTGTCCATGGAATTCTCCAGGCAAAAATACTGGAGTGGATAGCCATTCTCTTCTCCAGGAGATCTTCCCAACCCAGGGATCAAACCCAGGTCTCCTTTATTGCAGGTAGATTCTTTACTGTCTGAACTACCAGGTAAGCCTGAATTATATCTCCCCCCAAATTCACATGTTGTAGCCCTGACCCCCAATGTAACTGAATCTGGAAGCAGGGAGTTTAGGAGGTAATTAAGATTAAACGAAGTTGCAGTGGTGGGTCCTGGATCAGACAGGACAATGGCATTAAAGGAAGAGAAAGAGAAAGAGTTCTTTTTGTCTCTACTGTGTGAGCACACAGTGAGGAGACAGCTATCTGTAAACCAAAAAAAGTGTTCTCACAAAACACCAAATCAGTTTCACCTTGATATTGGACTTCTTTAGCTTCTAGAACTGTGAGAAATAAATTTTTCTTCTTCAAACCACCCAGTCTGTACTATTTTGTTATGGAATCCCCACCAGACTAAGATATACATATATATGGATATACATTTGGAAGAGGACATGGCAACCCAATCCAGTATTCTTGCCTGGAGAATCCCATGGACAGAGGAGCCTGGTGGGCTACAGTCCATGAGGTCCCAAAGAGTCAGACACAACTGAAGTGACATAGCAAGCACATACATATATAATGCCAATAACAGTGGTCAGCATTTATTTAGTGCTTACCAAATGCCCCAAGTGGTATTTTAAGCTACTTATATGCATAATTTCATTTAGTATCCACCACAATTTTGTGTTATGCATTATTATTGTATCAGTGTAATGTATTAATTAATTGTTCACATGCATACAGCTGACCCCCAGTAGAGCCAGAATTTGAATTTGCACAAGATAAATAAATTAAAGATAAACTTAGCAATAGCAAAACTGAAAAAAAAAGAAGAAAGCAGAAAAATGGGTGTAAATAAATTATTCACCGTAAAACATATTTTTCAAAAACTCTGAAAGAAATTCATTGTAGAAATTGACACATAGAGAAAAAATATTTTGTATACTTTTAAAATCAGCCAAGTGATCCTATAAATTATAAACTAGTGGTTAGATGAATTTTTAAAGGATAGAATTTAAGTGTTCCAAAGCAATCTTGAGAAAGAAGAATGGAACTGGAGGAATCAACCTGCTTGATTTCAGGCTCTACTACAAAGCCCCACTCATCAAGACAGTATGGTACTGGCACAAAGACAGAAATATAGATCAATGGAACAAAATAGAAAGCCCAGAGATAAATCCATGCACCTATGGACACCTTATCTTTGACAAAGGGGGCAAGAATATACAATGGAGAAAAGACAATCTGTTTAACACGTGGAGCTGGAAAAACTGGTCAACCACTTGTAAAAGAATGAAACTAGAACAATTTCTAACACTATACACAAAAATAAACTCAAAATGGATTAAAGATTTAAACGTAAGACCAGAAACTATAAAACTCTTAAAGGAAAACATAGGCAAAACACTCTCCGACATAAACCACAGCAAGATCCTCTATGACCCACCTCCCAGAATATTGGAAATAAAAGCAAAAATAAACAAATGGGACCTAATTAAAATTAAAATCTTCTGCACAACAAAGGAAACTATAAGCAAGGTGAAAAGACAGCCTTCAGAATGGGAGAAAATAATAGCAAATGAAACAATGGACAAAGAATTAATCTCAAAAATATACAAGCAACTCCTGCAGCTCAATTCCAGAAACATAAACGACCCAATCAAAAAGTGGGCCATAGAACTAAACAGACACTTCTCCAAAGAAGGCATACAGATGGCTAACAAACACATGAAAATTTGCTCAGCATCACTCATTATCAGAGAAATGCAAATCAAAACCACAATAGGTACCATTTCATGCCCGTCAGAATGGCTGCCATCAAAAAGTCTACAAGCAATAAATGCTGGAGAGGGTGTGGAGAAAAGGGAACCCTCTTACACTGTTGGTGGGAATGCAAACTAGTACAGCCACTATAGAGAACAATGTGGAGATTCCTCAAAAAACTGGAAATAGAATTGTCATATGGCCCAGCAATCCCACTGCTGGGCATACACACCAAGGAAACCAGAATTGAAAGAGACACGTGTACCCCAATGTTCATCGCAGCACTGTTTATAATAGCCAGGACATGGATGCAACCTAGATGCCCATCAGCAGATGAATGGATAAGGGAGCTGTGGTACATATACACAATGGAATATTACTCAGCCATTAAAAAGAGTACATATGAATCAGTTCTATTGAGATGGATGAAACTGGAGCCCATTATACAGAGTGAAGTAAGCCAGAAAGAAAAACACCAATACAGTATACTAACGCATATATATGGTATTTAGTCAATCGGTAAAGATAACCCTGTATGTGAGACAGCAAAAGAGACACAGATATATAGAACAGTATTTTGGACTCTATGGGAGAGGGCGAGGGTAGGATGAATAGGGAGAATGGCACTGAAGCATGTAAATTATCATATGTGAAGTGAATCGCCAGTCCAGGTTTGATGCATGATACAGGGTGCTTGGGGCTGGTGCACTAGGATGACCCGGAGGAATGGGATGGGGAGGGAGGTGGGAGGGGGGTTCTGGAAGGGGAACACATGTACAGCCCTGGCGGATTCATGTCAATGTATGGCAAAACCAATACAATATTGTAAAGTTAAAAAATAGATAAATAAATAAATTTAAAAAACAAAACAGAGCGAGAAAAACAATGCACTAAGAGCCATTCTCCCTCTTTCCTAAAAATAAAAATAAATAAATAAATAAATAAGGGTTTCTTTTGAAATCTATTTTATTAACTTATTACCAACCTTCAGTGCTTTACTTAAAGGCATCTTAGTGCTTTTATTAGTAAGTACCTCCCATTTCAGCACAAATGCATGTTGAATATTAAATCAATAAAAATATTATCATGCTGAATATCACATCTTCTATTTTTAGCATGTAAACAGATTTCTTCTGCATAATGTTAAACAGAGCACAACTTTCTTATCATTTGTTTTTCTTGTCTAATCAACATACTCTTACACAGATTTTTTTTTAATTGTATAAAAATATCATACTCATTATTTGAAAATTTTTGATGAATTTTCCTATTTCAAGTACACATACTTCAAATACACACACACACCATTATCAGAAAATTTATAATGTTGAAGATCTATTTAGCATTTATAATTTAAGGAAAGACTAATAATATAATAGTATATCAATAGAGTATAATATAATGGATGGAGTATGTCAAACATAAACATTTCCAAAACATCGACTATATAGTCAGTCCTCTAGAGGTTTAAAAAATTACACTAATTGCAGAATACATTGTTTGGTTAATTAAATACGCTACACAAATTTTATGAGGTTTAAAAGTCTGTTTTCCGATGTGATGAAATATGCTTAAATATGAATTCACATCTATCAGTTATCAACTGAGACCTAAAAAACTTAAGAAAAAATCTAAAAATTCACATTTAAGGAATATAGAGAGAGAGCAGTTCATTTTAATTTTTAATTGGGTTATAATTGCTTTACAGTGTTGTGCTGGTTTCTGCTGTACAGCAATGTGAATCATCTGTAAGTATACGTGTATCCCTGTCCTCTTGGGTCTCTCTCTCCTACCCCCTTCCCCTCACCCTGCCCCTCTCCTGTGGAGATAACACATGATACAAAAACTTCATACTTTTTCCCACTCCTATGTATCCATGAGTGTGCCTCTACCCCAGTCCTTTTTTTGTTTCTGATCTTCCTATCTGTCTCCTTCAGGCCCCTAACCAAAAGGCCAGGCTACTTGACACTGCCTGTGAGTCTGCATGTATTCTTATCTTGACACACATGCCCTGTGGCCAACACAGCCCAGGAATTCTTCTTCTCTGTCAGCTGCATATAAGGGATACCCTAAATAGGTGTCAGCCGAGGAAGGGGACCAGACAAGAGTGGGAGATGGTGTGGGGTCTGAGCTCCCTGCTCATGCAGATCGCTTGTGCTGTGTGGTTCTGCTCTTGCTCAGTCTGGATTTGGCACTTGCATCTTCTCATATTAGTACTGCTCTTGCCGATCTTATTTATGAATTGGTTGATCTCATATGTCTTACAGTAGACAGTTCTAGATGAATAGTCACTTGATGTCTTATGGTCAAACACTCTATCAGGGATCAAATGCATTTCAGAAATGACCTTTCAAGAGGCATGTCATTATCTACTGCATATGACATGACTTTATTTCAGAATTCCAGGAATTTTGTGTGTGTGTGTGTGATTTCCGTACTGGGGCTTCTGATAGACAACAAAACATCTTTCCCAATACAATTTCCTTAAGATCATAGGGCCTGAGTGTTTCAAGTGTTTTTACTGCTTTATTTTTTTCATGTTGGTTTCTCTTAATTTAGGCTTTTAGTATCAGGCATTGTAGTTGAGAAATTGTTGGTAGAAACAGTTTGGATACTAAAATTATGTTATCTTCTTCCAGAGAGGATTAAGGTATACCGCTTCTAGTCTCCTCGGGGCACAGGCATACTGAGATCGCCTTAGCCTAATTTCAGAGATTAAGATCACTCAAGTTAAGCTGCAATTCCCTCCAAGGACCTCTTTCTTTCGATTTTATCCTACATGTATAGTGCAGCCCTTAGAAGTTATGATGTGTATATAAGTGAGTTCAGGACTCTAATATCTTTCTCCATACTTCTGTATGGCTATTAAAATATCCACTAAGCATCTCTGGTGCCTGACACACAGTATACACTCTATGTATTTGTTAAATGAGTGAATCTATGAATGACTGAATGATGGATACTTAAATACCAATAGTGGTCATTGTAACTGATGAGCGTCACTAATCAAAAAGACAACAATTAGTTTAAAGTGTGTGTATGTGTGTATTGCATGTATGTATGTGACTGGATTGCAGTACTGCAACAGTTTTTCTGGGGATATTCATTTTCTAAATAATTCCTGCTTAACACTTACTATGTCCAAATATACAAGCCTCTCCCACCATTAAACAGCACACATATTCCACTAAGAGATCTTAGTAGTAAAATAATAAAAACTTACTGGAATATTTGTATAATTATCTATCAATATTGATTTTATTCATTTTATATATTCACTATAAACACAAATGTATATCTATTTGGGAAAGAAACTATTAACATATGCTTAATAGGAGGATTTTACATATACTAAGTTTAAATTTGATGAGAATAGAAATCTTTGGACTATGAGCATGGGTATCAAACTCCACTTGATTGCTAGAAAGTGCTAGGACCTCGGTCTAGTTACTTTATCTTCTAGACTTAAATTTCCTAATCTGTAAAATGAGAGTGTTTGACTAGGTGACTTTTCTATATCTTCTAGTTCTCAGATGGTTTGATTTTTATCAAACCCTGGAAATTTCTCACTGTAACAATAGAAAAATCAACCAAGTATGAGTAACCACTAACACTCATATTTATAATGGGCAATGATATTTGTTAGCAATGTATAAAAGAAAATGCACTTTAACATATAATTTCTTTGATGTAACAAGGATTAATTTAAAATGAACTTTTAAATATAAAAAGATTAATGTATTCTAGTATTATATTCAGAAAATGAATAAGGAAATCATGCAGTGCTGTAATGGAAGATTAACTTTAATGATTTGTGAGCACTTAAATGATGATTATATTCACATAGATTGTCATATGCCACATTAATCATTCAGTTTATGACTATAATTCAGCTTTTTATTCTTGTTACAAGGAATTCTGTACAATAATTAATTGAACCCAAGTAAAAATCTGTGTATAAAGGAAGAAAAACCACCCCAACACTTTAATTTTGCATTGACTACATTATAGGCAGGAAAAAAGAAGCAAAATAAAAGTGCCTACATTACTTGTGTCTCCTGTCAATAAGTAATTGACCTTAAACATTCTTCACTCTTTATCTAACTTAAGTATCTCAACTAACTAAACACCCAGAATTCCACCAAACAAAACATTAAGAAAATACCTTCACAAGAGGGAAGAGATTACGTTCTGAGATCTGTCTTCCTTTTCCTATGAAATTTAAAAGCACTATTCATTCACTTATTCATTTATGCTCAAAGTTCATCAAAAACTGTGGCAAAAATTGCTAAATGCTCACCTATTTTATTCTCCTCCTGGGTAGATGGCAACGTCACATCTCCAGACTCCCTGGCAGTATGACTAGGCTCTGGTGAAAGGAACATGGACAGAAGTGATAGCCTCCATTCCCAGGCTTAGAAAATAAAACCTTCCCTATATGATCCCCTTCTAATTCTCTTTCCTTTAAAACTGTAAGCTCCATGAAGGCAAATACTGTCTTTCTTTTTCATAGGTTTATTTTGGAAGCTAATTTATGCCAATATATGGCAGATGACACTCAGTAATTACTCTTATTTATTGTTTGAGTGTTTCCATGTGCCTGTGTTATAGTCTGAGGGAACGTCAGAAAATCAGGCCAGTTAGGTGTATGGTGAAAACATTAAAAAGTCTTTATCCCTGGGTAACTATCAAAGATTTTTAAGCAGAGGAATAATGGATCAAATTTGTTATTTTAAAAGATATCCTTGGCAATAATGAAACAATATCTAGTGAGGGGCAAGGCTTCAGTTTTTTTTTTTCTTTAATTACTATCACACTAAAAGAAATGCTTGGTTTTATTAAGTGAGAAATTTTTATATTCTTACATTTATAGAATAAGACTTCAGACTGGTATTTCATTTGTCTTGCTTTCCAATTTTTCCAGTGATTTGAGCAGTCCTAACACAGGGTAGGCACACAATGAAATACTTACTAAATCAATAGAAACATATTCTTTGTATTTTCTCATGCATTTAAAAAAACGTTCTTTCCTACCAATTGACACATCCCAGAAAATTGTTCATGTGTAATTTAAAAGACTTGATGTTGCAACGCCAACCTCTAAATTGATACATGAAAGAAAATTAGGAACAGACTTCTTCAGTTCCCAAAGAAAGGTTAAGATCATATTTTACTTGAATGTACTTTCTATATATAATATAACCACACTTTACTGCACAGGCTAAAGCAAGCTGCTTCACACCCAAGATTAGAGAATTGGGCCTATTTAAGGGAAGAAAATCCATTAAATGAAAAAATTAGTATTGTTAGGTTCATTTCTTTCCAGCTAAAAATAGAACTACTATTAAAGTGTCATAGAAAGCATATTCCTAATAAGAATTCTACAAACATTTCTTCCAAAAGAATTCAAGGAATTTACTAGACATGGCCTTCACTATAAATAGTCATTAATGCTCACATTTCAGCATTCAGATGAGTTGTTTGTAATATTTTCTTTCAAAGAATTGCAGCACTTATCTTACTGAAAAGGAAACTACTTGAAAATAGGGGGATTTTTCTCCCCTATTAAAATGTGCAAAATTTTATTCCTTTCAGCATATCTAAAAATAGGATAAAACTTATAGGTAACTTAATAGAGAATATTCACTACCCTTTTATAAACAAAAATGCTGGAAACAGCTGCTGTTTTTTCTAAATGAGAAATAAGGAAGATGGCTGTCTCAGGCCTTGCCCACGAAATATAATCCCTCTACTCTGCCCCTCTCAAACCAAACAGGTTCCAGTGCCTGGAGGAGGTGAGCAAGGCTGTGGGTGCTGATGGGATCCTAAAGGACAGAGCTGTACAGACGAGAGCCAAGGTAAGAGCAGCAGAGAATTGAACTGAAAATTAAAGCCAACTCTTGATTCCAAAGAGAGCCTGGCTTACATTTATTCATGGTAATGTTTGCTCCTTAGAAAATAAGCTAATTTTTCCCAAAGAACTGAGAAGTGAGATAGACAAGTTGAGTTCTCTTTGTTACAGTCACTAAAGAGTACCGGCTTTTGAGAAGAAAAGGGAATATTCAGTGAACAAACTACTTGCAAAGTGTTAGTTGCTCAGTCATGTCTGACTCTTTGCGACCCCATGGACTGTAGCCCACCAGTCTCCTCTGTCCATGGGATTATCCAGGAAAGAATACTGGAGTGAGCTGCCAGTTCCTTCTCCAGGGAATCTTCCCCATCCAGGGATCAAACCCGGGTCTCCTGTATTGCAGGTGAACTCTACCGTCTGAGCCTGCAGGAAAGCCCCACACTGCTTGCAAGTGAACCACTAACCCATGGCAATAGCAACCCTTGTGTCTTTCACTGTAACTGTCAGTGAAGTTAAGGCACTCTGGCCGTTAGACCCAGAGACTGGAAAGTGATCCTGCATCCAAAGAGAAACAAAATAAACTCACCCTTAAATAATTTAGATTGCTAGAGTATGAATGCATTATCTTAATACCCTCTATCCTCAGTTCAGTTCAGTTCATTCGCTCAGTCGTGTCCGACTCTTTGTGACCCCATGAATCGCAGCACGCCAGGCCTCCCTGTCCATCACCAACACCCGGAGTTTACCCAAACCCATGTCCATCGAGTCGATGATACCATCCAGCCATTTCATCCTCTGTCATCCCCGTCGCCTCCTGCCCCCAATCCTTCCCAGCATCAGGGTCTTTTCCAATGAGTCAGCTCTTTGCATCAGATGGCCAAAGTATTGGAGTTTCAGCTTCAACATCAGTCCTTCCAAGGAACACCCAGGACTGATCTCCTTTAGGATGGACTGGTTGGATCTCCTTGCAGTCCAAGGGACTCTCAAGAGTCTTCTCCAACACCACAGTTCAAAAGCATCAATTCTTTGGCGCTCAGCTTTCTTTACCATCCAACTCTCACCTCCCCACAAAAATTTCAGGATATTCAAGTTCAGCTTAAAAAATGTTTGGAAACATAAAGCATATCACAATTTCTATTGTACTAGCAGGCATAGCCAGAACACTAAGACAAGAGAAACAAATACAGGGTATAAAAAAATTGAAAAAATAAACCTGAAAAATCAGAAAATAAATATAACATTATTTGCAGATAATTTGAAAGTATTTTATAAATTCCATAAAAATCTATAGAAAAAAATTTAATCCATAAGTAAATTTAACAAGTTTGCTGGACAGAAAGTCATTTTTAAAAGTATTGCATTTCTATGTGTCATCATCAAGCACAACAAAATAAAATTTTTAAATTAGACCACTTAGGTCAGCATAAAAAATCAAATGCATCCATAGAATATACAGCACTAAGAGTAAAGCCTAATATAAACCCTGAACTTTAGATGGTAATGATGTGTCAATGTAGATTCATCAATTGTAAAAAAAAAAATGTACCATTATGGAGAGGATTAGACATCAGGACAATTAAAACCTAAATGAAATATTGCTGTACAAATGCCAATGTGTATAAAATTGAAAAGATTGACAATATCAAGTATTAGCAAAGTTGCAGAGCAATAGGAGTTTTCAGAGTCTACTGGTGGAAATACGAAATGGAACCACCATGTTAGAAAACTCTTTGGTGGTATGTACCAAAGCTGAACATGGGCATGCCCTATGACAGTGGTATTCTATTACTACATATGTACCCAGAAGAAATTCACAGATAAATACATCAAGAGACATGTGTAAGTACATTTATAACAGTATTATTTGTAAAAGCCAAAAACTGGAAACAAGTCAAATATCCATCAACAGTAGATTAGATAAATAAATTTAAGTAGATTTATCCAATAAAAAGCTAGAGAGCAAAAAAAATTAATAGACAAATATATTAGCAAAACTATGATAGAAGTAAAAAACAATAGATTTGATTTATTATTTTGTATAAAATATCTATATAAACTTGTTAAAATACTGTTTATTACTATAAATAAATTATGTTTACAATATAATGACTATATACATTTCAAAGATTTTTTTCAACATTGGGCAAAATCATCTTAAAAATCACAAAAAAAATAGATGAATAGTATGTTAAAAAATAGACAAAGTATAAAATAGTAAAAGGGGAGGTTAGCCTGACCAGCTTACCAGATGTTAAAATTAATACAATCAAAACTATGAACTGTTGGTATGAGGATATGTGAATATATCAGTGAAACAAAATAGAGATCACCCAGTACCAAGTGATAGTATCTTAATACAGTTAGAAAGAAGAGAGGTTATTTAATCAGTGGTGCTGGCAAATTGGCCTTTTTCCTTGGAACTCCAAATCACAGCATGAAACAAACAAACAAAAATTAGATTGATTAAAGACTTAAATGTAAAAAAGAATAAAAATATTAGAAGAAAACTTGAGACTTTATTTGAAATTTTGTGTCTGAAAGGCTTACAACCAAGACAGGAAATGGATTTTTTGCAACTTAGTATTAAAAAACCAGAAAAGAAAGAGGTGAGAAAGTATAAAATTAAGCAGAGTTTTTCAAAATTGACACTATTGATATTGTGGACTGGATTCATCTTTGTTATGGGGGCCTATGGTGTCCAGTGTAGTATTTTTAGCAGTATCACTGGCCTCTACCCAGTGGATGCCAATAGCACTTCCCATACTTCCTGTAGGTAATAACAATTGAAAATATCTCCAAACGCTGCCAAATGTGCATCACTGTGATAAATACATGTCACAGGATGTTAGCTAATCCCCAAAAGAATGCATTAGCTTGCCTGATAATTTTTAGCTGGCTCAGATGGACTGTCACAATGTAAACATGAGACATGACCTGAGAAAAAATGCAGTAAAATGCACATAACATAATCTTATTTTTGTATCAGAAAGAAAAAAAAAATGATTGTGTCTGCATGTGTGTTTTTTTCATCTCTCATGTTTATATGTTTCAAAGATAGAAACAAACTATTTAGTTCTTTGTTTTTAAAAGAACACAATATGAAATGTCAAGTTAAAGTTTGGGATATTTTTTGAAGTTCAAAAATAGGAGGTTTTTTTTTTTAAGTTCAATTTAGAATAATAAGTACACCAACTAAAAATTAATAATAACATACTAGCTAGATTCTTTAGTTTTTGACACTAAATAACCACCTATATTTGGGAATGAATCTTTTATGTCCTAGGATATTCACAACAGTCCTAATTCCAATATATTGTGTTTCATTCAAATAAAGGATATTTAACTACCAAGTGTTTTGATACTTTAAAAATATTTTATAAATAAATTCACCATATAGAAAAACATATCATTTATCAAATCATGATCCCTACTTTGAACTAGAAATAATTATTACCTGAAATTACTTAAATATACTTGTCAAAGTCTTATAGAAAGACATCACAACGGGCATCAAAACATTTGCTAGCATTTCTGATCAAAAGATGTTCTTAAATTGAATGATTGCTTACAATTGCCAACATGTTTATGGTGTCTATCATATATCATGATTTTTCTCAGATAATCTCAATTTTCAGATGAAAAAAACTGAAACTAATAAAGGTTAAATAGCTTGCCCAAGAACACATACTTAATAAGTAGAGAGATTATGATTGCAACCAAATTGTTTGATTCTAATGTATAAATTATTTTGTTAAACCAAATATCAGGACAACAAGCATATTAGTCAGATTATTGTTCTCACCTTATAGGAAAGAAATGAATGTTTAGTCACTCAGTTGTGTCTGAGTCTTTGCAACTCCATGGACTGTAGCCCGCTAATCTCCTCTGTCCATGGGATTCTACAGGCAAGAATACTGGAGTAGGTAGCCATTCCCTCCTCCAGGGGATCTTCCCTACCCAGGGATCGAACTCTGGTCTCCTGCATTGCAGGAGGATTCTTCTCCGTCTGAGCCACCAAGGAAGCCCAGGGATGAAGTAAGATCCAATAAACTGAAAGCCTCAATAGAGGGGTTCCAAAAACCTCAGGAACCACTCGCTGTAGTGAATATTTGCAGACTGACTTCCCAGCATTCATTCTTACATTCCATCTTCTCAAAAGCTACTAATCACTTTTGGGGAAGTATGTTAGTTTCTAATTATTGCCTTTAAAGAATGAATACTCCATGAATGTAATGAGAACAGTATCAGAAGTTGGCAGAATCTAAATTTCAGAACTCCGAAAGTTAAACAGAAGGTTTTCAATAATCCAAGGAGCACATATTCAAGAAAGAGGGCTGAATCTTAATGAGAACAGCCAGTTTTATGGGTTCTGAACTTACTTTATTCCCACTACCCTCGTCTGAGTTCCACCATAGCCTTGAAACCAGCATACTCACACTGTGGTAGATAAGAAAGCCAAAAGACTAGCAGACACTGGAAGGGGAGGAATTATTTTGAAGTTTCCTCAAAAGTCTAATTCCCAGAGAATTGTTGCTATTAGATATGTCTGGTGTCTCTCTGGAAAAGCCCCATTCACGGGATTCATCTGTATTTGACCTAAGTTTGCTCAGTGGAAAGACCCTATCCTCAGAGAGTTTGTTAAAAAACAGTGCGATGGCAATAGATAGTAACTCAAATCCACAGGAAGAAATAAGGAACACCACTAAATGTAACTACATGGGTAATACGAAATACAGTATATATGTTATTTTTGTTTGTACTCTTTTCTCCTGCTCTCTGATTTTAAAAGGTAACATAAAGCCATATTATAAAATTTTGTTAATAGGCTTGTAATATATAAGAAGCAATTTTCATGACAAGAATAAGCATGTACACCCATGGCTGATTCCTGTTGATGTATGGCAAAAACGACCACAGTATTGTAAAGCAATTATCCTCCAATTAAAATAAATAAATTAATTTAAAAAAAAGAATAGCACAAAGAAGTGAGGTTGGAAAAGACTAATTTAGAGCATAGTTCTGGTATAGTATTAAAATGAAGTTATTATTAATGTGACAATTAAGATGCTAATTATAATTCCCAGGGCAACTCCAGAGAAAGTAACTTAAAAATAGATAGTAATAGAAACAAGGGAAGTAAAAGAACACTAAAATTACCTATTTAATAGAAAAGTATGTGATGACTTCTTAGATATGTTCTCTTCTACAAGTTTTACAGTTTTATGTTTTACATTTAGATTTGATTCATTTTGAGTTAATTTTTGTACAGTGTGAAGTCTGTGTCAAAATTAATTTTTCTACCAATCAGTGTCCACTGTTCCAGTGTCATTTGGTGAAACTACTCTTCCTTGAATATTCTTGCTCTTTTGTCAGAAGGAAATTGGCCATGTTTGCATGGGTATATTTATTTTTTCCATTCTATTATTACATCAGCTTATTCCTCCACCAGTACTACACTGTCTTAATTACTTAATTCCCTCCAACTTTGTTCTTGTTTTTCAAAATGATTCCAGCATTTTAATTCCTTTCAACTCCATAACATTTTAAAATAAGTTTTTCTTTATCTACAAATAGTAACATTTTTAAAGACTTTTCCTTAAAGAATGAAGAGGGAGTATAATACACAGATGAGTTTCAACATCTTGATGTAGAAAGTAGTGTACGTTAGGGCTGCAACAAAGAGCTGGTCAACTACAAATTAAGATCTAGTTTTATCACTTATTAGTTGCCTGACTTTGGGCAAATAATTTACTTTCTCTAATTTTCAAATTCTTTATCTGGAAAGTGAGTAGGTGGTGGTAGGCTTGTAAAAAAATTGAGCTCCTTATATAATAGAATCAGTTTAAAAGAAATCTGTAGATTGATGGTAATCAACAATCCCTCACAGATGCAGCTGAGGTCTGCAACACAATACAATAAGCTTGTATCTTGATGTTTATGAGAATAACATGAAAATAAGCTAAATGCTGAAGAAAATAGATTGTGATTGGAAAATAAAGAATAGCAAACTAGGCATTGAGGGAAGCAGATTATTCACTATTACTATAGAGAATATTTGCATAAGGTGACCTGCTACCTCATTTTATTGAATTGAAAATGCCAGTGATTGCAACAGCACTATCAATTTTATATCCCACTAAGAAAGAAAAAAATGCTATCAATTATAATTATAAAACATGATCTAAGTTTTGGGGTATTAAAATGTGAAAACAGTGTGCATCTTAAAATCGGTGAAAGGATACAATTCCTTCAAGCTTTCAAACCTGTCCTAACAGAAAATCAGACAAATAAAAATCATAGTTTTGCCACATATAAGATGAATGACTCCTAGAAAGTTATTCCATCTCTCAAATCCTGAGTTTGATCATCTTCAAAAAAGAGCATAGTAAGAGTAAACTGCTTCAAAAAATTGTAGAAATCAAGGTCAGTACTTCGAAAATGCTTAATGTTGTATAGATATGTAACAAACAATAGCTAATTCACTGGTACTTTGAGAGATATTACTAGAAAAAAAGACACTATTCTTGAGCCCTGGTACAGAGAAGTTTCTCTTACTTCAAGTTGGGCTTTTTTTCTTCCTACTCCTTTATCTCTGTCAGAGCTTAGGACTTCATGCATGCTCACTTTCTCACATTTTCTATTTTCCAGTATCTTTCAGAAATCTAGATCTAGCCTTTAAAATACTCTAGGTAAATACCTTAACAACTTTATATCTCCTTTCAGCCTTTATTTGGAGTAATATATAGTCCTCAGTGAATGCTCAGTGTACTCATATGTCTCCTTTATTGTACTTACTTGAAACCTTCATACTAAACAGGAAGTAGCTATATAAGAAGTTCATAGAAAATTGTCTGTGCTAGCATTTCCTAAACACTGCTCTTTTAACTCTTCTGACTTGCTATAAATACAAATACAGATTCTCGGAGCACATTGCTTTAGCCAGCTGAATGGAACTCTAGAATCTTCCTTTTCTGAAAGCTGACCAGCTCACCTTGCTATATAGTCATGTCTAGTAACCTCTGGTTTAGGCCTCCCAGGATCTTACCTGTGAAGTTCCCTGACCACCTGAATCAGAATCACCTAGGATGATAAGAACATTTCCAGGTCAGAGTGTTAGCTTCAGAGCATGTACTATATTTTTATGATCATATATGTATTAGATTTTGCTTTCATATTTTTGTATCTCCACTGGCCTGTAAGCTTCATGAGGATAGGGCCTATAATTGTTTTATTCATTGATTTTCTAGCACCTTTGCTCTAAGAAGGAAAAGGTGTGGAGAGGGAGTTAGAGATAGTGGCACAGGTTACCCAGGAAATGTTTGTTCACAGGAAACATCTTTTTTGTTCCCATACAAAGAAGTCTGTAATTTATCACCATGTAACTTACACAATCTGGAGAAGGCAATGGCACCCCAATCCAGTACTCTTGCCTGGAAACTCCCATGGACGGGGGAGCCTGGTAGGCTGCAGTCCATGGGTCGCTAAGAGTTGGACACGACTGAGCGACTTCACTTTCACTTTTCACTTTCATGCATTGGAGAAGGAAATGGCAACCCACTCCAGTGTTCTTGCCTGGAGAATCCCAGGGACGGGGGAGCCTGGTGGGCTGCCGTCTATGGGGTCGCACAGAGTCGGACACGAATGAGGCGACTTAGCAGCAGCAGCAGCAGCAACTTACACAATCAGATACAGTTTAAAAATATTAAGTCAGGCTTCCTTGATGGCTTAGATGGTAAAGAATCTGCCTGCAATGTGGGAGAAAGTGAAAGTGAAAGTCATTCAGTCGTGTCCGACTCTCTGCAACCCCGTGGACTATACGGTCCATGGAATTCTCCAGGCCAGAATACTGGAGTGGGTAGCCTTTCCCTTCTCTAGGGGATCTTCCCAACCCAGGGATCGAACCCAGGTCTCCCGCACTGCAGGCGGAGTGGGAGGCAATGTGGGAGCATTGTGAGAGCAATGTGGGCAAAGTGGGGCAATGTGGGAGCAATGTGGGCAAAGTATTGGCAGTGTGGGAGACCTAGGTTCAATCCCTGGGTCAGGAAGATCCCCTGGAGAAGGAACTGCCAACCCACTCCAGTATTCTTGCCTGGAGAATCCCATGGACAGGGGAGCCTGGTGGGATAGAGTCAGACATGACTGAGAGACAAACACAAAACACAATATTAAGTTAGATAAGTCTGAATGATACTTTTCTAAAAGAGAAGTCAAAAATTCTTTGCTGTTTACTAATTAGTCCTCATGATAATACAGCTTAGCAGTTAAGGCAGTTAGTTTAAAATTAGAACTGAGTACATTTGGTCACTATCACTTACCAGCTGTGACCTTCAATACATTTTTTAAGCTATCTAATCCTGAGTTTGATGGTGGTGGTGGTTTAGTCACATAGTCTTTAAAAAAGACATATAGGATTAAAATCATATGATCATCTCAATGGATGCAGAAAAAGCATTTACAAAATTCAACACCTATTCATAATAAAAGCTGGTGAAAAAGTTGGTGTAGAAGGAACATATCTCAACATAATAAAGGTCATTTAGGACAAGCTCATAGCTAACATTATACTCAATGGTGAAAAATAGAAAGCTTTTCCTCTAAAATTAGGGGAAAGACAAGGACGCCCACTCTCATCATTTCTATTTGACATAATATTGGTCATAGTCATAGCCATAGCAATCAGACAAAAAAAAAGAGAAAAAAAAGAAAATAAATAAAAAGGCATAAAAATTGGTAGGGAAAAAGTAAAACTGTTGCTATTTGCAGATGACATGATACTATATATAGAAAACCCTAGAGTTTCCACCCCAAAACATGTTAGAACTAATAAGTGGATTCAGCAAGTATATTACTCAGCCATAACAAACAATGAGATTTTGCAACAACATGGATGAAACTGGAGGCTATTTTGCTGAGTGAAGTAAGTCAGATAGAGAAAAGTAAATATTGTATATAATTACTTCTAATGTGGAATCTAAAAAATAAAACAAATGAGTTAATATACCAAAACAGAAACACATTCCTAGACACAGACAATAAACTAGTGGTTACCAGTGGGGAGAGAAGTCAGGGGAGGAGCAAGATCGAGGAAAGAGATTAACAGGTACAAATTATTAGGTATAAAATAATTAAATACAAGAATGTAATATATACAACAGGGAATATAATCAATTATTTATAATAACTTTAAATGGAGTATCATCTATAAAAACATCAAATTGCTATGTTGTACACTTCAAACTAATATGATATTATGAATCAATTATATTTAATTTTTAGAAAGTTAAAAAAACAGTAAATGATAATTCATACACTAGTTTTAAATAATCAAATAAAATAATACCTAAAAAGAACTAAACATAATATCTAGTACATGATAAGCTCTCAAATATTATATGGTGTGATTATCCATCTTGGAAATTAATATATTTAATAATGCTGAAATAAAGAATTTTGGCCTTTATATTATTTTAAATATCAGCATTACTCATTCTAATTGCCATCTCAAATACAATTGAGTGGTGGTGAAATTTCTGGGAAAAGAGTTAAAAATGTCAAGAAATTTTTTTGAGATCAATTTTTTCATAGTTTCTCTTTTGAACTGGTGTCCTTTGTGTACATACTATTGAGAGTTCAGTTCAGTTCAGTAGCTCAATCGTGTCCGACTCATTGCAAACCGTGAACCGCAGCACACCAGGCATCCCTGTCCATCCCCAACTCACGGAGTCCACCCAAACCTATGGCCATTGTGTCGGTTCATGGCATCCAACCATCTCATCCTCTGTCGTCCCGTTCTCCTCCTGCCCTCAATCTTTCCCAGCATCAGGGACTTTTCAAATGAGTCAGCTATCTGCATCAGGTGGCCAAAGTATGGAAGTTTCAGCTTCAGCATCAGTCCCTCCAATGAACACCAAGGACTGGTCTCCTTTAGGATGGACTGGTTGGATCTCCTTGCAGTCCAAGGGACTCTCAAAAGTCTTCTCCAACACCACAGTTCCAAAGCATCAATTCTTCGGTGCTCAGCTTTCTTTATAGTCCAACTCTCACATCCATACATGACTACTGGAAAAACCATCGCCTTGACTAGATGGACCTTTGTTGGCAAAGTAATGTCTCTGCCTTTTAATATGCTGTCTAGGTTGGTCATAACTTTCCTTCCAAGGAGTAAGCATCTTTTAATTTCATGGCTGCAATCACCATCAGCAGTGATTTTGGAGCACAAAAAAATAAAGTCATTCACTGTTTCCACTGTTTCCCCATTTATTTGCCATGAAGTGATGCAACTGGATGCCATGATCTTAGTTTTCTGAATGTTGAGCTTTAAGCCAACTTTTTCACTCTCCTCTTTCACTTTCATCAAGAGGCTCTTTAGTTCTTCTTCGCTTTCTGCCATAAGGATGGTGTCATCTGCATATCTGAGGTTATTGATATTTCTCCCGGCAATCTTGATTCCAGCTTGTGCTTCATCCAGTCCAGCGTTTCTCATGATGTAATCTGCATATAAGTTAAATAAGCAGGGTGACAATATACAGCCTTGACATACTCCTTTTCCTATTTGGAACCAGTCTGTTGTTCTATGTCCAGTTCTAACTGTTGCTTCCTGACCTGCATACAGGTTTCTCAAGAGGCAGGTCAGGTGGTCTGGTATTCCCATCTGTTTCAGAATTTTCCATGGTTGATTGTGATCCATAGAGGCAAAGGCTTTGGCATAGTCAATGAAGCAGATATAGATTTTTTTTGGAACTCTCTTGCTTTTTTGATGATCCATTTGATGTTGGCAATTGGATCTCTGGTTCCTCTGCCTTTTCTAAAACCAGCTTGAACATCTGGAAGTTCACGGTTCACGTATTGCTGAAGCCTGGCTTGGAGAATTTTAAGCAGTACTTTACTAGTGTATGAGATGAATGCAATTGTGTGGTAGTTTCAGCATTCTTTGGCATTGCCTTTCTTTGGAATTGAAATGAAAACTGACCTTTTCCACTGCTGAGTTTTCCAAATTTGCTGGCATATTGAGTGCAGCACTTTCACAGCATTATCTTTTAGGATTTGAAATAGCTCAACTGGAATTCCATAACTTCCACTAGCTTTGTTCGTAGTGATGCTTCCTAAGGCCCACTTGACTTCACATTCCAGAACGTCTGGCTCTAGGTGAGTGTGAGTGATCACACCTTTGTGATTATCTGGGTCGTGAAGATCTTTTTTGTACAGTTCTTCTGTGTATTCTTGCCACCTCTTCTTAATAACTTCTGCTTCTGTTAGGTCCATACCATTTCTGTCCTTTATTGAGCCCAGCTTTGCATGAACTCTTCCCTTGGTATCGCTAATTTTCTTGAAGAGATCTCTAGTCTTTCCCATTCTATTGTTTTCCTCTATTTCTTTGCGTTGATCACTGAGGAAGTCTTTCTTATCTCTCCTTGCTATTCTTTGGAACTCTGCATTCAAATGGATATATCTTTCCTTTTCTCCTTTGCTTTTCACTTCTCTTCTTTTCACAGCTATTTGTAAGGCCTCCTCAGACAGCCTTTTTGCTTTTTTGCATTTCTTTTTCTTGGGGATGATCTTGATCCCTGTCTCCTGTACAATGTCACAAACCTCCGTCCATAGTTCATCAGTCTATCAGATCTAGTCCCATAAATCTATTTCTCACTTCTACTGTATAGTCATAAGGGATTTGATTTAGGTCATACTTGAATGGTCTAGTGGTTTTCCCAACTTTCTTCAATTTCAGTTTGAATTTGGCAATAAGGAGTTCATGATCTGAGCCACAGTCAGCTCCCAGTCTTGTTTTTGCTTACTGTATAGAGCTTCTCCATCTTTGGCTACAAAGAATATAATCAGTCTGATTTCAGTGCTGATTTTCTGGTCATGTCCATGTGTAGGTCTTCTCTTGTGTTGTTGGAAGAGGATGTTTGCTATGACCAGTGCGTTCTCCTGGCAGAACTCTGTTAGCCTTTGCTGTACTCCAAGGCCAAATTTGCCTATTACTCCAGGTGTTTCTTGACTTCCTACTTTTGCATTCCAGTCTCCTATAATGAAAAGGACATATTTTGGGGTTTAGTTCTAAAAGGTCTTGTAGGTCTTCATAGAACCATTCAGCTTCAGCTTCTTCAGCATTACTGGTCGGGGCATAGACTTGGATTACCGTGATATTGAATGGTTTGCCTTGGAAACGAACAGAGATCATTCTGTCATTTTTGAGATTGCATCCAAGTACTGCATTTCGGACTCTTTTGTTGACCATGATGGCTACTCCATTTCTTCCAAGGGATTCTTGCCCACAGTAGTAGATATAATGGTAATCTGAGTTAAATTCACCCATTCCAGTCCATCTTAGTTCGCTGATTCCTAGAATGTTGATGTTCACTCTTGCCATCTCCTGTTTGACCACTTCCAAGTTACTTTGATTCATGGACCTAATATTCCAGGTTCCTATGCAATATTGCTCTTTACAGCATGAACCTTGCTTCTATCACCAGTCCCATCCACAACTGGGTGTTGTTTTTGCAGCACTATTCAACACTATTTCTACTATTGACAGTAGAATATTCAAAATCACTAAAACCTTGTTTTTTTGTCCTAGGAAACAGATTTAGTCAATCTGATAAATTATTGCAGTTATAAATAATTTTGTTCCCATATGTGTGTGTGCGCTGCTGTGTAAAGACAAAGAGAAAAAGAAAAAAGAAAAACAAAAAAAACAAATGAGGAAAACAGTTAAAGGCACCAAAGACTCACTGGTGTCAGTATATATTACGAGATATTGTGAATTTGTTGTTGGGAAAATGATCTCTGTTTGCAGAAGACATTGTCATAGCATGGTTCCTATGGAGGAAATAGTAACAGAAGCTTCACATTCTCATTTTACGATATACTAAGTGGAATGAAACTCAAATAAGTGACCCAAATTCTGCTCATTCCTCTATAAAGTAGTGCTTTGTAAATTCAAGGGCTTGTGTTTTGGGAATCAGCTACTGTAGAATATAGTATTCTACTATAGTAGAATATACTATTCTACTACAGTATTCTAATATACTGTAGAATATACTATTCTACTACAGTATTCTAATATACTGTAGAATATACTATCAGTATTGATAAAATTATCCAAAGATTAATTGCTAATAAATGTTTACAGTTTATCAGATATGGTGGATCCAACTGTTCACCAAGTCTCTTATTTTGATTAACCTAACATCCTCTAAGTAGGAATAGTTTTATGAAGTTGATACTGGTTGGCTATGTTTTCATATAAAAGCAGCAGTTTGGCTTCTATCTCATTGTGGTAAATTGTACACTAACCACTCCAAATGAATCACACTTTCCAATATTCATAACTTTCAGTGGTCCTCACTTGACTCTGGGCTTAGCCATCTGTGTTACTTTACCATGGGGATATCAGCAAAAGTGACACAAGCAGTGGATTAAGAACTTAATCATGCAGCCTCCCCTCTTGGAATGCTACCTCTATCATGTGAAACAGGGACCAGTCTCCAGTCAGTACTAGACGTGAGTACACCTGCGTGAGCGAACCACAGGAAACCAACAGAAAAACAACCCACCAAAACCACAGGGACATAAAAAATGGTTAAATTATTATATTAACTCACTAAGTTGTGGAGTTATTTGTTTGCAGAGTTGTGGAGTTGTTTGTTTGCAGCAATACATTACTGTATTAAGAATTTAGTATTAGAAGTGGTGGACAAAACTCAGAACATGTGACATTACTTTTGAGACTGGGCAGTGGGCAGAGTCTCTAATGGCAGCAAGGAACTAGAGTGGTTGAATGAGCCATAGGAATCCAGCGCTAAAGACTGGAAGCATGGTGAGATGTATTTTTGTAGTAGCAAATCTATTAGTAAATTTGTTATCCACAGTAACTTTAAAATATAAAGTATTCCTGGGAATTCCCTAGTGATTCAGTGGTTAGGACTCCAAGTTTTCACTGCTGAGGATGTGGATGCAATCCCTGGTCAGGGAACTAAGATCCTACAAGCCAGCTGTATGGTACAGCCACAGAAGAAATATATATATATATATATATATATATATATATATATATATATACATAAAATATTTCTAATGAACCTGAGGATTTAGGTGATTGATTTCCAAGCTGAATGTTGGAATTGTCCATTACCTTCTTTTACCAACATATGTGAAAGGGAGTGAGAAGGAATCCCAAGATAGAACTGCTTAGTACCTGAACAGAATTTGGTGTGCCATTTTAATTAAATTTTAAGCATGGGGTTAAATGAATGCATTTAATTCTTTCCCCAAATTTTCCTGAGGTCAGGTTTGTGGCCAGGAATCATTAAGAAGTATTTCTTTCCTCTCCATCAGAACAAATGCCAAACAAGTCTCTATCATCAGTATACCTTTTTGTGGTGTATTGTGGTTTGGTGGTGGGTGTTGTTTGTTTGGTTGGTTCTTTGGGGTTTTCCCAATGACAATATCACCTTAATGGATCCTGACGTTGTAAGGGAATGTTCCTATGTAACTTCCATCCAAAGTGTGGTGTGTCTCTCCCCACAGAGGATGCATAGATATTTCCAGGGTGAATTCTACTTTAGTGGTATTCACTCTTCTGGATTCACAGCTTTTCCATGTATGTTACCTCTAAGATTTTCTACTGTGTTCTCATTCACTCATCTGTGAATAGATACAGGGAGGTATCACTTTGGTAGGACCTGAACATTGTATAATTTGGAGGACATTTGTTAAGAAAAAGAATGCCAAAGGATAAATACAAGTTTCCTCAGGCCTTAGAATGGGCCTTGAAACTTAAGCTTCAATAAACCTTATGGTAAATCTCCCTCCAGTTTACAGTTCTTAAATATTTCATTTATAAATTTTAGGTTACATATAAAAAGAATTTCTCGAGACATCTAATGTATTGTATCACTGGAAATAGAAGTATAGTTACTGCTCAGTATGTACTTTCTCTGTTTGATTGTAGTTCCATGAAAATAGCAGCAGGGACTTTGTAGTTGACTGTGTCCTCAACATTGGCTGCTCAGTAAATGTTTGATGAATGAATGTTTGAATTGACAATAAGTTGAACTTACTTTATTGGTCAGATATCTTTATGCAAAAACATGAAATGGAACTCAAGAGTATAGAATTAAATAAGCAAATGTAAAAATTAATTAATTCAATAACCCAACAGCAGATTACACCAGTTGAATCAAAAGGCAATTCTCTTTTGAAATCAGATTGTTCTAAAGAAGTCACCCTTAAATTCTTGGAACAATGAAATCAGTCAATAATATACTCCCTCAACATTTTCAATCAAAATTTTCTCCCATGTTATAAGATTGGGAACTCTGGACAGTCAGTGAGAATATGCAGAGTTGTTTTGCAGAGGAAAATTGGCCTCTGTAGACATGCCTCCCACCCACATCCATAGCGAAGTGAACTGTTTAGATAAGAATATTAATATGCATTTTAGAATTATAGAAGGATGACAACTTTGCCCCTTAACATCTGATGGCTAAAGTTGTCAAGGGCACTTGTTAAAGACTACCTTAAAATATGTGTGTGTGCTCAGTCATGTCCAACTCTTTGCAACCCCATAGACTGTAGCCTACCAGGTTCCTCTGTCCCTGGAATTTTCCAGGCAAGTATACTTGAGTGAGTTTCCATTTCCACCCTAAAATATAGATATATGAGAATAACAGTTTCCTGAGGTGGTAAGTCTCCATTCATCTGGGTTTGGTAAATTCTGTCTCTGTAATAAATTAGACATGGGTCACATGAAGCACCTGAACCATAATAGCTTAGCATCCCATAGAAATGCCTTGATTGAATTATTTTCTATTCTTTCCTATGATTTAATGCTGTATCTCCACCTTTGTAAGAGGTCAAACAAAAACTCTTTATCTGAACAGTGTTTTTATTCCTTTGGTACAAACAAAAATGAAGACATTATCAACTGACAAGGCTGCCCATTATACATAAATCTCCATGATATATGTCTCACTAAATTTATTTCCAAGAAATAATTTGCCCCTGCAGAGTAATTTATAAGCCTTTGATATCAGACATGAATATTACTTAGCTCAGTATGTTTCTTTTTTTTTTTGCTATAGCGGCCAAGAAACTAAGCCAAATTTTGTGCCCAGCAATAGTAATGAGGTCATCTGAGAAATCTGGTGACATAAAGTCCTTATGTTTCTCTAAGCTTGTCTCTCTTCTTGAATTTAACACAATTTAAAACTGTATATTTCAAGTCTAAATCATTTGAAAGTAGCTGAGGTTGAGATAAGCAAATAAATAGTATACATTTTAAAGAGCTATATTTGTCATCATTATAGCCATTGTCTTCTGTGTATAAAATATAGATGGAATATGATGTATCAGTTAAAATTTTCCTAGTGTAAATCAACTATATATGTCAGGTATTTATATAAATATTATTCATTAATCCATTCTTTCATAAATAATGAGTTTCTACAACAGGCCTGTTTAAAGAAGATTGTGCCAGGTATTGTGGGGGGGAAATTATAAAAGTACTATTCAATCCCTTAAACTAAAAATCTAGTCAAAGAAATGGGAATCTAAAATTTAGGTAACACCAAAGGCATATAACTATCAGTCAAAGGTCCAGCATGTTCTAGGAAATGAGCACAGTAATTCAGTCAGCTCTCTGTGGGCTCATTATTCCCTAGTCCCCATGGAAATGTATACCTGACACTGGGATTTATCCTCCAATCAACAAATTACACTTTTATTGGTATGTGGCTTTATCTTTTCAGTATATTTTAGACTTGTTCTAATGATAGAGCCTATTAGGCCTCCAGTTCTATCCTTATTAACCTGGCTTGAATTAAAAGCTTATCTGTAAGAAAATAAAATATCAGTTGTAAAAAGACAGACCCTAGCAGAATAAACAAACCAAATGGATTGGCAAGTGGCCTCTCAAACTGAGGAAAGCAGGATATGAGTCATTGACTCTCAATGAGGAAGAATCCAGATGGACTAGTGTTTATTCTACCATACAGTGCTTTAATCGGGGTTATAACAAATGAGCTCAATTACCAGGCAGCATATAATGCAACATGCCTATGTATAACAGTATATGATGATATTTTATTGTCATTTATTAGCTTGCATCCCTGTCTCCCCCCCACTAGATAAGGAGGGAAGAATTTTCCCCAGTCTTGCTCAGCATAGGATCCCTAATGCATAGAACAGTGAAAGACACATGCTAGATAAATGCTGTTGATGGAAAGGATTAAATAATAAATGATTGATACAAAAAATAAACTATGCAGAAGTCTGGAAGAAAAGAGGATCCTACGCTCTTGGAGTGTTGTCTTAGGTTAGATTTCTCCCCATATAGACAAGGATTCAAGAGTAAATGGTGTCTTTGGGAGGTGATCACAGGAAGCACTGAGAAGGAAGCAGAAACATGAGATAGGGAAGAGAGGGAAGCCAAGAAGAGGTATGTTATCTAGAAGGTTCCCATGTCCGGTTACCAGTTTGATCTGTGATCAACTGGGAGCTTTAAGAGATGCTAGACTATAACTCAGAATTTTCCCTCCTTAGAGTTGAGAAACATGGAGTGTTTATCCTCCAACTTCCATCTAACTTTGGCTAAGGATGGATGCTGAGAATATGAACTACAACCTCCTCCATTCCTGTTGTGTGTGAACTGAGAGACCAGCCTCTGCAGAGAACTGAAGTCTCCTGAACTAGGATGCAGTAGGCAGGCATTGAAATAAGGAGTGCAGAGAAGATACTGGCAGGGCAGCAAGAGTGTCTGCTAAAAGCATTATTGAAATAGAGGAATTAAAAGTAGCCCCGCGCAGTTGAAAAATGAATAGAATTCAAATTGACAAAAGAAGAATCAAGCCAGAGGCATAGAACAAGTGAGACATAAAACCAAACCTAATGGATTGGAGGATTAGTGAGAATTAGTTTTAAAAGTCCATTGGATCCAAATCACAAGGGTCTTAAAGGTGACCAAGGATTTTGGACTTTACCCTGCAAACAAAGGAAACCCTGGAAGATTTTCAAACATAAGAATAAAATGAAGAAACAGAATAACAAAGGTTAATTTGTCAGTTCTAAATAGGAAGAAATGAAATATTGTGATCTTGAAGTGTTTTCCACATTATATTGTAATTCAGGTTTGAGAAGCCTGGACTAGAATGGTGGAATTAAGGCAGGAAACAACAAAAAGGCAAATAAGATGTAATAGACTAATAGAGGAAGAGCAGGAAAGAAGGAGGAGCCTAAGGAGGAGCCCAAGATTGTCAGGGTTGAAATTAGCTGGTCATGACAATTGTGCTTTGACTCAGTCCTAAATTATAGGATTAATTGGGCTTCCCTGGTGGCTCAGATGGTAAAGAATCTGCCTGCAACTTGAGAGACCTGGGTTTGATCCCTGGGTTGGGAAGATCCTCTGCAGAAGGGAATGGCTACCAACTCCAGTATTTTTGCCTGGAGAATTCTATGGACAGAGGATCCTTGTGGGCTACAGTCCATAGGGTCATAAAGATTCGGACACAACTGGGTGACTGACACTTTCACTTTCACTTTTTGGCATTGGTGAGTTTAGTCTGTGTGTGCACAGAATTATTTGGTACCAATCTATTGTATCATAAAAATGAAATTTTAGAGAAAATAAAAGATTATATTTTAAGGCCTCTTTACATGAAGAAGGTAAGTTGTTGAGCGATCCTACTGTGCTATATTATTACGTTATGGACTGTTAGCTAGCAGCCTAAAGTAGCTAGCATTGAGGTATGGTAAAATTTTGTCTGCATGCAGGGTTTGGAGCTGACATATTCATACCTCTCCCTGACTCTGTAGCTAGTCTATCAGATAGTAACAGATGGCATGTCTTCAAGAGACACTATGATTCATATGTATTAGTGCATTTAATCTTCCAAATAACCAATCAGGAAGTTGCTAGTGTCCTCATTTAAAAATAAGAAAATTAAGACAAATAAATAAAAGTAGGTTTCCCCAAAGTCACACAAACAGAAGATGGCAGAATTAAAAGTAGATGACAGGCAATCTTTTTCCAGAGCCACACTCTCAACCCTTTTTCCCCTCTGCCTGAGCAAATGAGCTTAACCCAGAGAAGAGTAATGGCTGAAACTCATTTTGGATGTCCTAATATGGCTGACTGTTCCATTCGCCATAGCAGAAATGTTGAAATTTGTGTATTCTATAAGACCATTATTTAGGGAAAAGCAAATATAGAAATTTGAATTCCTCCTTCTTTTTCTTGTAAATAATTTTAAACTTTGTCAGGTTTATACTGTTTAGCTATTTCAAGGGTGTGTTTCTTTTTCATCTTTCCTCTTTGAATCTTCCAGAGTATAGTCACACATTTGACAAATCAAAAATTTAATTAGCCTGAGAGCTAAAGCCACTATTGTAATTTCCTCTGGCACATACATTTTCAAATCCCTGTATAAACACAAAGACATCTTTTCCCTTTCCCTGAGATCTATAGGGGTAAAAGTGTTGAAACTGGCAGAGTGACAGAGAGAAGACCCTTAAAGTCCACAGCAAGTAACTTTTAAATATAAAATCTATTTCCTTAATAATTTTTCTCCTCTTTAAAGGTTAGGAAATTGCTTTTGTTGGATTACCTATTTAATACTTATAATAACCTAAGTGTATATTGATTTTCTTTCTATAATGATGTATTATGGAATGCTTCCCAGGGTTTGTAACATTTAATTTCCACTCATCTATTTTATAAATCTAAACTTAAAAAAAAAAAAAGCATTTTAAGTAAAACTATGGGGTTGACGAAAAAGTTCATTTGGTTTTTTCCATAAAATGTTACAGAAAAACCTTAATGAACTTTTTGGCCAACCCAATAGAATAAAGTTACACTTGTTACAAAATTACATATACCTAACACTTTCACTGGCAAATATTACACTGCCTTTTACTTATTTTACATACTTTTTTTTTTTTTGCAAGGTAACACTTCAAATGATTACTCAACAACTATTTACTGACAAATACTATTGTCAGGGACTTTTCTTGGGACTAAGATGAGAAGATGAGCAGAACTTGCATCCCACTTCCAAAGACTTCATGTTTCTCATAAAACATACAGACCAAGTAAATATATGATTCCAATACCCAATCATGCTAACAGAATAATGACTCCTCAAAGACATCCATATCCTAGTCCCAGAAGTGGATATATCAGGTCACATGGCAAAGATGAATTAATATTGCTTAATATTGCTAATAAACTGATCTTAAAATAGGGAGATTATCCTAAATTACCCTGATGGGCCCAGTATAATCACAAGGGACCTTGAAAGTGGGAGAGGAAGGCAAAAAAAGAAAGAGTCAATCAGAAGAAATGATTACAGAAGATATGCAGAGATTCAAAGATGGAATTAAAAAACCCCAATCCAAAAACTTTGGGCAGCCTATAGAAGCTGGAAAAAAAAAAAAAAAAAAAAAAACAGGAAACCACGGGAAAAAAAAAGGAAAAGGGAGAAAAATCAGGGGGGAAAAAAAGAACCAGGAAACAGATTTTTCCCTAGAGCATCTGGAAAGGAACACAGCTCTGCAGACACCTTGATTTTCACCCAGTGAGCCCTGTATTGAACTTGTATCCTACAAAACTGTAAGACAATAAATCTGTGTTAAATTACTGTTGTTGATGTTCAGTCGCTAAGTCGTGTCCGATTCTTTGTGACCCTATGGACTGGAGCACTCCAGTCTTCCCTGTCCTTCATTATCTGTTGGAGTTTGCTCAAACTCATGTCCATTGAGTCAGTGATGGCATCCAACCATCTCATCCTCTGTTGCCCCCTTCTTCTCTTGCCCTCAATCTTTCCCAGCATCGGGGTCTTTTCAGTGAGTTGACTCTGCATCAGGTAGCCAAAGTACTGGAGCTTCAGCTTCAACATCAGTCCTTCCAGTGAATATTCAGAGTTGATTTCCTTTAGGATTGACAGGTTTGATCTTGCTGTCCAAGGGACTCTCAAGAGTCTTCTTCAGTACCACAATTCAAAAGCATCAATTCTTTAGCACTCTGCCTTCTTCTTTTTTTTTTTCTTTTTTAGATCTCTGCCTTCTTTATGGTCCAACTCTCACATCCATAATTGCTACTACAGCAAATTAGCACAAATTTAGTAACTTTAACTGCATACATGACTACTGGAAAACCCATAGCTCTGGTCCATAAAGTCAAAGCTATGGGTTTTCCAGTAGTCATGTAGACAGTTTAAGTCACTGAATTTGTGCTAATTTGTTGTAGCTGCAATAGGAAACTATACACCAATGAAAAGCACTGAACCAGAGATAGCCTAGCTAATACTAAAGGAGCCCACCAGGAAACTCAGTCTGGAATGAAAAAATGAGTGCCGCCCCCACCCCGCCTCCACCCAGAGAAATACAGTAAAGATCAAGAGTCTTCACATAACCCTGTCCCCGGTCTTCAAAATGTCTACATGGTCAAGATCATGGAAGGAAAATTTTGACACCTTTATGAGGGCCCTTGTCGGATTGTTATAGATTTAAGAACAAGCAGGAGAGTCAAAGACAGACAACTTGAAAAATCATACTCCCTTCTTTTTGAATCCTTTTTTTGAGAAATAATGGCAAAGCATGTCAAGAAATTGGAGCTTCCCTGGTGGCTCAGACAGTAAAGAATCTGCCTGCAGTGCAGGAGACAGGGTTCAATCGCTGGGCTGGGAAGATCCCCTGGAGAAGGGAATGGCTACCTACTCTAGTATTCTTGGCTGGAGAATCCCATGGATAGAAGAGCCTGGTGAGCTACAGTCCCTAGGACCCCAAAAGAGTTGGACAGAACTTAGAAATTAAACAGCAATAGCAACATAGGTATAGTATAGTTTTTTATAACTAGGTGGTAAATAATGGAAAAGCAGGGGAATATCTGTCTCTCTTTGTCTCTCTTAGAACTTAAATGTAAGACACTATTTGAAAGACCAAAAGGAGTAATTTCTGTGGCATGGCCCTCTCAGCAACTCAAAAAAAAAAAAAAAACCTCAGAGCTATAGGAGAGAACTGTAAAATGGCTTCCAGATGTTAGTTTATAAAATTCAGACAGGCTACAATCCAGGTGTCTACTCTAGGAAAACTGTAAGAGGCTTACTGTGAATAAAAAGAAAAAAAGCTAAGTGACTGCCAGTGAATTAATGGTGAAAGATGTCTTTTTATGTCACTCTTCAAAATCTGCAGTCACCTGCAGTGAGCTCTCAAAAATTGCTATTTAGGAGACCTTGTAACTAAAGATCTAAAGATTCTTCAATTAATTGCCAGTTAAATTCCCATCTCTTCCACTAGACCAACAGTTTGAAAACAGAAACCTCTCATACTCTTCAGCAATGGATCTTCAGTATTGAACATATAACACCTTGCATATAATAGATGCTTAATCTTAATCCATGTTTGTCTAATAAATCAAGTGATTATTTTTTAATTTTGAAAAATATTGAAAGAGAAAATTCTTTTAAGTAAAATAACAGGTGAAAGAAAAAACAAACCAGGAATCAGATACTCTCATCCCAATTAGGTTAAAACACACATACACACACACACATAGCAAAGAAATTAAAAATGTTAGCTGCAGATTTCTGATTGGTGGGCTAATGAATGTTTTATATTGTTTATTTTAACTTTTCTTTGTTTTCCAAACTCTTGAAAATGAGCATATACACTTTTATAATCAGAAACTTTAAAGCCATGTTAGTTACAAAGAGATGCCCTCATAAGAAACCGATGCCATGACCTTAGAATCTCATTTTTATTTTGGGTTCTTCACCCTGCATGATTTCCAGCCATTTTCCATGTAGTAAGCCAGAAACCACTAGATTGTATAAGGTAAGCAGCCTCTTTCCCATCCTTCCTTTATTTTTTCCCTATGCAAGAATCTGAACTGATACTAAAACAAAGATTCTTATAGATTCAAGGCATTCTTTATATGATTCTGTAATCAAGCAAGAAATCTCCCCTGTGATTTGAAGCAATTTAAAGAGCAGTAATCCTGACAAGGAATTCATTCATTCACTCACTCATTCAATCATTGATTTATAGATGTAAAATAATGTACCTTCAGTCAATAATGTTATGACTCTGTCACTGACAGACTGTTCCATTCCATTGCTAGTCTAGGTTCTCATATATACTTGGTCCAGGATCGCAATATTTCTGACCTAAATGATTCAATTAGCATCCTAACTGGTCTCTCTGTCTCCTGATTCTTATTCTAATCTATCCTTTATTATGTTTCTTGAAGCTTTTAGAAACACAAATCCATTACATGGCATGTAATAAGGAAATTATGACCTTGGGGATCAGAGAAATCTGGATTGGAGCCTGATTCTTCTACTTACTATATTGGTCATAAGTTTTATCTATGAAGTTATACAACCTCTGTTTTTCAAATCCTGTCTCTGATTCTTCCTAGCTCTGCGCCCTTGGGGAATTTATTCAGTCACTCTCTCACTTCCCTTCTCTGTAAAATTGTTGCAGGAAGGGGGACCCCTTCCAGGGCCCGAAAATGGGCTCTTGTCTAACACTCAAAAGTGAATTGTCCGAGGAGACCCATGTGCTGGCACAGCAAGAGATTTTATTGGGAAAGGGCGCCTGGGCGGAGAGCAGTAGGGTAAGGGAACCCAGGAGAACTGCTTTGCCACTTTGCTCGCAGTCTCCGGTTTTATGGTGATGGGATTAGTTTCCGGGTTGTCTTTAGCCAATCATTCTGACTCAGAGTCCTTCCTGATGGTGCACACCTTGTTCAGCCAAGATGGATGCCAGTGAGGATTCTGGGAGGTGGTCGGACATGTGGTGTCTCCTTTTGACCTTTTCCGAACTCTTCCAATTGGTGGTGACTTATTAGTTCTGTATTCCTTACCAGGACCTCCTGTCATAAAACAGCTCATGCAAATAGTTACTATGGTGCCTGGCCAGGGTGGGCGGTTTCAGTCAGTGTGCTCCCCCTAACAAAATGGGGCTAATCACACCTACCTCATAGTATTGGCTGACATAATACATGAGAAGTTCTTCCCTCATTGCTTAGCATCTGCATTTCCTACTGCTGCTATAACAAACTACCACAGAGTCAGTAGCTTAAAACAACAGAAATGTATTCTGTCATGGATCTGGAGACCAGAAGTCGAAAATCAGTTTCACAGGATCAAAATCAAGGTTACAACAGGACTGTGTTCCCTCTGGAGACTCTATGGGAGAAGACGTTCCTTCCCTCTTCCAGATCCTGGTGGTACTGTTTCTTGGCTTGTGGTTGCATCCTTCTGAACCACACCTACTTGGTTACATTATGTTTTTCTCTTTTGTCTGAAATATCCCTCTGCCTCTTTGTTACAAGGACACTTGCTATTGAATGCATTTAGGGACCCCCCTCATATAATCCAAGATAATCTCCCCATATCATGATCATCAATTTAATTGTATCTGCAAAGTCTTTGCCATATAAGATAACATTCACAGGTTTCAGAGATTAAGATATGTACATCTTAAGGGGCATTATTATGCCAACTCTAGACCCTAGCTCATAATTAATTCCAAGAAATGTTAATTATTATCCATATTATGAGACTTTGGGCTACCTTCTTAGTTTCAATGAGTTTTTACTATAAGTAACAAAATAGCAATGTACTGACTCCTACCCCATTATCCCAATAATGGTATAAAAGCTCATAATAATGGTTTAATAAATGCATTTCCTCTTCCTTAAATATCTTTAGTGTGTTTTGTTGAGGGTGTAGAGCCACGGGAGCACTTACAGAGTCTAAATTGAAACAAACATCAACCATTCCATTCCTAGATACACACTCAGAAAATTGCATGCGTATTCACCAGAAGAGAGGTACCAGCACTCAGGAAAATGCTTCAAAACAGTCCCAAACTGAAAACAAGCCAGATGTTAAGTCACCAGCAGAGTTGATAAATTGTGACATGTTTTTACACTAGAATAATCTACAGAGTTGGAAATAACCTGCAACCACCTGTAGCAATGTGAAAGAGTCTTTAAAACATTCACATTAGCAATATGAATGAATGTTTTTGAAATCAGACACTCAAAAACTATATATGGTGGTCCATATCTAAAAACATAATCAAATTTATAAATGCTGTTGCATGTCATGATAGTGGTTACTCCCGGAGTATTGACTAGAAGGGGGCAAGCAGGGTCTTATAGAATGCTTGAATGACATGTCTTTTGATTTCAACAGTAAATTCATCATCATACACTGATTGTATATGATCTTCACTGTAGTATATTGTGCTTTAATTAAACATTAAAATTGAAAAAATATTCTTCAGAAATACCCTACTCCAAAAACATTAAGTCTAAATTGTTTAGACTGGTGCACAAGGCCATTCTCAATTTCCCCCATTCCCCATTCTTTTTTCCCAGCCTCATTGCCTACCATTTCCCCCACTCTACCATCACAGACTTCTAGGTACCAGTCCCTAAAACAATGTATGCTTCCTCACACACGTGCTTTCCATTCCCTCTTCTTAGATTCCATTTTCCCATCTCTTGATGAATGCTACTCATTTTTCGGCCCCAGTTTAACTTCCGTCTTGTCTCCTGTGTGACTCTATGCATACTGTTCATAAATCTACTATGTAACACTTATCTCATGATACTTAAATTATTTATGAGTTTGCACATCTATATAGGAAGCTGTTATTAACATTCAAGATGGGTTAGGCAATCATTCTCTTCCATCTGTCAAAGACCCCTTATGGATTTTTCTATTATAAGACATTCTGTACTACAGCCATTTCATTATGCATTCATCTTGGCCCTTATAGGGTATAGGTTTCTTATAGACAGAGAGACCTTCTTATCTCTGTGTCACCTAATAAGTGTTCAACACATTTTAATTAAGCTAGACTCAATTCCCTTCTCTACTACATTGGGAACTGTTGAGCAAACAAACTGCAGTATTTATTATTGAACCTCTGGCATTTGTCTCAATGCTTGATGCATACTAGGTTCTCAATATATTTTTTTTCATTGCACAATTAAGTCTATGCTATTTCAAATTTTGGATTAAAAAACTTCTGAATCTATCCTATTTAGTGGCCGTTCTATGACTTTGGAGTTGTAGGTTGCTTTGCTGAGCTTCATCTGTGGAAATTGAAGCAATGGTGATGAGACATGCCTTGATAAGTTTTAGTACTTATGAACTTTAATAGATTATCATGTCTTTGGAGAAACCTAAAATGGCAAACTGACCCACGTCAATTCAATTAATTTAATTCAATAAGCATTTACTGAAAAACAAAAGTATTCTGCTAGACTTGGTGGGGTATAACAGATACAGAAATATTGTCCCTGCCCTCAAGGGAATCACTGTCCTGTGAGAGAGATCAGAGAACCAGCCTGCACAACTCCCAGCTTAAGCATCTAAAACATGGTATCCTGTGGTATAAGAGATAAAGCACAGCTACAGGAGAGAAAAGTGCTCATGAGGCAGGTCATTTGAGCTCATTCTTGAAAGATACATAGATTTTTAATGTGTGTATCAAAGATCCTGTAGTTCAGGGGTACACATTATTTTTGTACTGTTTTGCAAAGTAATCAGAAAAGTTGTTAGTCATTCAGGGGAGAAGACAGGGAGAAATGAGGATGAGAAACAATATTAAAAATCCAATCCAGTTCAAGTTGTTAAGGGTTTTAAATGACACTGAGATATTTGGACTTTATTCTGTATGAAATTATAAATGTTAAATATTGATTATCTGTAGTAGGAATACCACTTGCTGATTGTGTGTTAGAGACACAAGAAAGGAGACATTGGGAGCAGGGAGACACCTGAGGAGTTTGCTGCAGTAATACAAATAAGATGTAAAGAGAATCTGAACTACAGCAAAGATTGTGGTAGCAAGAAAAAAAATTGAACTCTATTGCTAAATTAGAATTGGTAGTGATAGACAACGAATCGGTGGTGAGTGGTAATATCTGGCTAGGAAGTAAATATAAGAATGACACTAGAAACTAACATGACATCATAAATCAACTATACTTCAATAAAAAATAAAAAAGTAAAAAATGAAATTTTAAGATGATTCTTACATCTCAAGCTGATTTTTCTGACATCATTATACTATCAAAATTCTCTTATTACAAACTTTTTATTGAAATATTGTTGATATACAATGTAATGCTAGTTTCAGGTGTACAACAAGATAGTTCAGTTAAACACACATATATATAATCTTCATATATAGATATTCTTTTTCAAGTTGTTTCCCCCTATAAGTTAGTAAAAAATACTGAGAATAGTTCCCTGTGCTATACAGTTTTAAGTCCTTATCTATTATCTATTTTATATGTGTATGTATTAATCCCAAACTCCTAATTTAACTGTCCTACCTTTCCCCTTTGGAAACTATAAGTTGGCTTTCTATATCTGAAAGTTTCTGTTTTATAAATAAGTTCTTTTTTTTATCATATTTTAGATTCCACATACAAGTGATATCATATGATATTTGTCTTTATCTGTCTGATTTCGCTTAGTATGGTAATCTCTAGGCCCATGTTGCTGCAAATGGCATTTTTTTCATTCTTTTTTATGGCTGATTGTATGTATGTACAACATCTTCTTTATTCATTCATCTGTTGATGGACATTTATGGTGATTCCATGTCTCAGCTATTGTAAATAGACCTGCAGTGAATATTGGAGTGCATCTGTCTATTCTAATTAGAGTTATTTTTGGATGTATACCCAGGAGTGAGATTGCAAGATCATATGGTAGCTCCCGTTTTTAGTTTTTTAAGGAACCTTTATCCTATTCTCCATAATTGCTGCACCAATTGACATTCCCCCCAACAGTGTAGGAGGGATCCTTTTTTCCACACCCTTTCCAGTGAGATAGTTATTTTTCATTTCACTAAAGAAGAAAAGAAAATGGTTGCTGAACATACAACCACTTCTACTAAGAAGACCCAAGTTGAGCAAAATTACAGGAAGACAGGATATCTATAATTTCAAGTTTATTATATTAAGCCACTGGCCAGAAATCAAGGTCCTGAACCCCTTAGTCAAAAAGCGCAAGTTCCCTAACTCTGAGAGTCTGTTGCTGTTTTGTAAATAAGTTCATTTGTATCATTTTAATTGATATCCTATGATATTTCTCTTTCTCTGTCTGACTTTCTTGACTCAGTAGGACAATCTCTAGGTCCATCCATGTTGCTAATGAAATGGCATTGTTTCACAAACTTAGAGAACGAGCCTATGGTTACTGCAAGGGGAAGGATGTGTGGGAGTGGGGAGGGAGAGTTAGGGAGTCTGGGATTGACATGTACATACTTCAGTATTTAAAATGGATAACCAACAAGGACCTACTGTATAGCACGTGGAACTCTGGTTAATATCCTGTAACAACCTAATTGGGAAAAGAATTTGAAAAGAATAATAAAGAATAAATACATGTGTATGTATAACCAAATCACTGCTGTACACCTGAAACTGACCAACATTATTAATCAAGTGTACTCTAATATAAAATAAAAAATTTAAAAAAGAAAGATTAACAAGCTCTGAGGATGTAATGTAAAACACGGTGGCTATAATTGATTATACCATATTATATACTTGAAATTTTCCCAGAGAGGAAAGCTTAAATGTTCACAAACACAAAAGATAAACATGTCAGGTGAAGAATGTGTTAACTAGATGGTGGGCATCCTTTCAGAATGTATAGTATATCAAATTATTACAGTGTACAGTTTAAATATCTTACAATTTTATTCATCAACTATACCTCAATAAAGCTGAAAAAAATAAAATTAAAAAAATAGCACAAGTTACACCTTCCTGCACCTTTATATCATGGCTGATGTGTTTAGTCACAAGGTTGTGTCTGACTCTTTGTGACCCCATGGACTATAGCCCACCAGACTCCTCAGTCCATGAGGTTTCCCATGCAAGAATAATGGAGTGAATTGCCATTTGCAGGGCAACTTCCTGATTCAGGGATCAAACCCACATCTTCTGCTTGGCAGATGGACTATTTACTACTGAACCACCTGGGAAGCACACCAACCAGGAGTTATTGTCAGATCATAATCAAGAATATGAGCCATAGAAACCCACCCCAAGAGCTTCAAAATTAACAACACTTTAAAGAAATTATCCAAGTGAAATGCCAACTAAATTATAAGAGTTCTCCTCCTAGTGGTTCGGCACTCACAAATCAGTGTGTTGTTGTTCGGTCGCTCGGTCACATACAACTTTTTGTGACCCCGTGGACAGCAGCATGCCAGGCTTCCCTATCCTTCACCATCCCCCGGGGATTGCTCAAACTCATTTCCGTTGAGTTGGTGATGCCATCCAACCATCTCCTGCTCTGTCATCCCCTTTTCCTCCTGCACTCAATCTTTCCCAGCTTGAGGGTCTTTTCTAATGGGTTGGCTCTTTGCATCAGGTGGCCAAAATTGGAGCTTCAGCTTCAGTATCTGTCCTTCTAGTGAATATTCAGGACTGATTTCCTTTAGGATTGACTGGTTTGATCTACTTGCAGTCCAAGGGACTCTCAAGAGTCTTCGCCAATGCCACAGTTCAAAAACATCAATTCTTCGGCACTCAGCCTTCTTTATGGCCCAACTCTGACATCCATACATGACTACTGGATAGTTTTGACTAACTATATGGACCTTTGTTGGCAAAGTAATGTCTCTGCTTTTTACTATGCTGTCTAGGTTGGTCATAGCTTTTCTTCCAAGGAGGAAGTGTCTTTTAATTTCATGGCTACAGTCACCATCTGCAGTGATTTTGGAGCCCAAGAAAATAAAGTCTGTCACTGTTTCCCCATCTATTTGCCATGAAGTGATCGGACCAGATGCCATGATCTTAGTTTTCTGAATGTTGAGTTTTAAGCCAACTTTTTCACTCTCCTCTTTCTCTTTCATCAAGAGGCTCTTTAGTTCCTGTTCACTTTCTGCAATAAGGGTAGTGTCATCTGCATATTTGTGGTTACTGATATCTCTCCTGGCAACCAATTTTGGCTTGTGCTTCATCCAGTCCAACATTTCTCATGATGGACTTTCCTGATGACTCATACGGTAAATAATCTGCCTGCAATGCAGGAGACCTGGGTTCAATCCCTGGGTTGGGAAGATCCCCTGGAAGAGGACATGGCAACCTACTCCAGTATTCTTGCCTGAAGAATCCCATGGACAGAGGAGGCTGGCAGGCTACACAGTCCATGAAGTGGCAAGGTGTTGGACATGACTGAGCAACTAAGCATAGCACAGCACATATTATAAGTTAAATAAGTTAAATTATAAGTTATATAAGCTATTAAAGTTATGTAAGTCATAAATTATATGCTATATATTAAATATATATAATTATATATATTATGTTATATATTAAAGTTATATAAGTTATTATAAGTTAAATAAGCAGGGTGACAATATACAGTGTTGATGTACTCCCAATTTGGAACCAGTCTGCTGTTCCATGCCCAGTTCTAACTGTTGCTTCTTGACCTGTGTACAGGTTTTTCAGGAGGCAGGTGAATTGGTCTTGTATTCCCATCTCTTTAAGAATTGTCCACAGTTTGTTGTGATCCACACAGTCAAAGGTTTTAGCATAGTAATGAAGCAGAAGTAGGTGTTTTCTGGAGCTCCCTTTCTTTTTCTCTGATCCAACAGATGTTGCCAATTTGATCTCGGGCTTCTCTACCTTTTCTAAATCAGCTTGTACATCTGGAAGTTCTCAGTTCACATACTTTTGAAGTCTAGCTTGAAGGATTTTGAGCATTACCTTTCTAGCATGTGAAATGAGTGCAATTGTGCAGTAGTTTGAACATTCTTTTGCATTGTCTTTCTTTAAGATCGGAATGAAAGCGAGCTTTTCCCTGTCCTGTGGCCACTGCTGAGTTTTCCAAATTTGCTGGCATATTGAGTGGAGCACTTTCACAACATCATCTTTTAGTATTCGAAATAGTTCAACCTGAGTTCCATCACCTCCACTAGCTTTGTTCGTAGTAATGCTTCCTAAGGCGCACTTGACTTCACACTCTAGGATGTCTGGCTCTAGGTGAGTGACCACACCATCATGGTTATCTGAGTCATTAAGACCTTTTTTGTATAGTTCTTCTATGTATTCTTGCCACCTCTTCTTAATCTCTTCTGCTTCTGTTAAGTCCTTGTCATCTGTCCTTTATTGTGCCCATCTTTGCATGAAATGTTCCCTTGGTATCTCTAATTTTCTTGAAGAGATCTCTGGTCTTTCCTATTCTATTGTTTTCCTCTATTTCTTTGTGTTGGTCACTTAGGAAGGCATTCTTATCTTTCCTTGCTATTCTTTGAAACTCTGCATTTAGATGGGTATATCTTTCCTTTCTCCTTTGCCTTTCTCAGCTATTTGTAAGGCCTCCTCAGACAAACCATTTTGCCTTTTTAAAATGAAAAATATTCTTCAAATCTTGGGTTAAACATACATAATATTTGACCTTCAAGTCTCCACATTTAATTCATAACAAATTCCAAAGTTCTATGGAAATAATGCATGAACATGGAGGGAAATGAGGTCCTTGAAAATAAGGCAGTTCACACCAAAGAGATGAGAATGATGTCACAAATGCCTTACAGATATTGAGAAGTACTAGTGAGAAAGAAATTCAACTGAGTTACTTCAAACTGACTTTAGGTAGTGGCAACAATCTATTTTAATTATAATCCTCATAAACCAAACTGCATCTGTGTTTAAAAAGCAACAACAACAACAAAAAATACAGGATCACAATAATAGTCACAAAGGAACACAGTGTTTTCTTATTTCCATCCAAACGTATCCTTCCAGACAGTTAATAACTCCCACACCATTACCGCCACCACAACTGCTACCACTGGCATTAACATCCCTCCCATATATTCTTGGAATCCCCACAGGATAGCTCTTCTGTGCTTCAGGGGCCAGTCCTCTTAGCAAGCCTGAAGCATTTTATATTTTTCTTCCTTCCTACTCTGACACTCTGTGGTTACATCTCTCTCTGCCAAGACTGCAGAAATTTCTAGTGCTGCTGCCTGCTGATGCTTCTACAGTGGCTATCAATGCTGCATGTCTAGAGAACTAATAGCTCTAAATCTTGTCTTATCACTGCTTATCTTGTCTTATCATTGCTAATCACTGAGGAAAAACCTATGTCAGTCTCCTGTAGCTTTGTAACTTCCAAGCATCACTTTGTTGACCTAATGCCACTTTACAATAGCCTCAGTCCCTTGGGACTGTACAAGTTAAGTGGCAGATACTCTATTTAGAATCATTCCTCTTCTTCATTCTTAGATTCGTACTTATAATAATACTCAGTAACTGTTTCACCTTTGCTGTGCACAAAGCACTGTAAGAGACTTTAAATAGATTATATTATTGAATTTTGACAACAAATCTGTAAACTAGATATTATTATATTCATCTTACAGATGGAATAAACTGAGGTTTTAGAATTATTACAGTTGTTGACCAGTGGCTTAGAGTCCAAGTAGTCTCATGCCGCACTACACTAAACTGCCTCTCATTCCTTAGGGCAAATGAATCTGATTCATTCTTTCTACAGTGTGTAACTATGCAGGCAAAGGACACATCAGCCTAGAGCAGATCCTACTTGACTCCACTGGGGTCTGTGAAGAAAATTATGCCTTCCCTGATCAATTGCCTGGACAGGCTTTTCTGGACATGCCTAATACCTATAGCAATGACCAAAATGGCAGGTTCCCCTCTTTCCTGGATGGCAAGAGATTTGGTTTGTCTTTGTCAAAAAAAAAAAAAAGAATTAATTCATACCAGCATATTCATGAAATGGGAGGCAAATGTCTTTCATCTCTTTTTTGACCCTTTTGTTTTCGACTGGAAAGACAGTGTGTCTGATCATAGTGCTTCTACAAGTCTAGCAAACCCTGGCCAGTATGGCTTGCCTCCAGTACTAAGGGCTAAATGGAAAGTGTCAGTGAGCCTGACATATGCGGAGCTTTTGGCTTCTGGAGAAAAGTCTCTCCCAGAGAGTTGATTTATTGAATATGCAACAGAGGGTGGTGTCAAATTGCTCAAAAGAGGTGCTCCTCCTTGCCTTATATAAACTGAGTTATGTGAGACTCAATAGCAGTTGTCTGAAAGAAAAGACCAAAATAAATTTAAGGAAAAACATGAAAGAGTGAAAACAATATAAAAAACAGAAGGTGATTTATCAAATAAAATCTAATATTCTCAGAGATATAAAATAAAACAGCACATCCTCAAAGAAAGAACGGGTGGTAGATTAAAAAACAAGCTAGAGGAAAAACCTCCAATTATATATGTGTTTGTATATATGTGTATCTGAGATTCCAAATAGCTTGGAAATCATACTAAGAGTATTTCCCAAAAAGCAAAGTAAAGGAAAATAGAAGAGGAAATGGTGAGAAAATTAAAGGAACATAGTGGTTCAACATCAGATAAAAGAAACACCAGAAATAACAGAAAGAAACCTTAAGAGTAGCTGATAAAAAAAAAATACTAACTTACAAATTTATCCACAACTAAAGGACCCAAGTCTCCCAATTATATAAATTCATGGAACATCCTGCAGAAAGAGAAAAAAATAATAAAAATTATCTCTGCCAAAATGTATCATTATAACATTTCAGAATATTAAGGATAAAAAAGGTTCTAAAAACTCTTTAAAAAGTTAAGACAGATGACTCAAAAAGGCATAAAAATAAGTTTTTCATGGACTTTAATGACACCGGAAAGATATTGTAACAATGCTTTCAGCATGCTGAGGGAAAATAGTTTTCAATCTATAAATCTAGATGTATCACATGTTAAAGACTAAAAACAAATTTCTCCATCATTAAACCTTGAGAACTTACTAGAGGATGTGCCTTCTAGGATAAGAGAGAAACTAACAAAGGAAAGAGGAAAAGAGAATTTCCATGATGTGGACAAAAAGGTCCCAAAAGGTAGTTGTCCATCTCGCCTCCTACTTAACCAATCCAGTTTGGAGTAAAGGACTGAGTTCTCTGGGAAGATGGCCCCCATGAAAACAGCAAGATGATAGGGATTTGATATGTTGACAGTTTAGAAAATATTGTCAGTGTGTTTTGAGACTTCCCAGGTGGTGCTAGTAGTAAAGAACCTGCCTGCAAACGCAGGAGATGTAAGAGACATGGGTTCCATCCCTGGGTCCAGAAGATCTCCTAGAGAAGGGCATGGCAACCTACTCTAGCATTCTTGTCTTGAGAATCCCATGGACAGAGGAGCCCAGCAGAAAACAATCCATAGGGTCACAAAGAGACATGACAAAAGTGACCCAGCACACATGCACATCAGTGTGTTTATAATGGCTCCAGTGAAGCATAGGGACAAAACTTAAGTCAATAGAAAACTATGCAAATAAGAAAATTATCAAAATTCAAAGAAAATCAGAAAGATGTGTGAAAAAGGATAAATAACCTCTTCTTAATTCTGTATGAAAATTTTTACTTAGTTTTTATATGTAAATAATAATGAATGATATAACCAAAACTATAACATAGCTATATTAAGAAGAAAGTAAAAAAGGAAATGAGTAAATGAAGAAGAGTTACACAACAGAGAGCTGATCTTTGTGCAACCAGAAGGTGTTAATAAATATGCAAAATTGATTTAGATCAGTATAAGAATATTTGGCCACCTGATGTGAAGAACTGACTCATTTAAAAAGACTCTCATGCTGGGAAAGATTGAAGGCGGGAGGAGAAGGGAATGACAGAGGAAGAGATGGACATGGGTATGGCATAAACCATCTTGGGGTAGGTCACCATTAACCACACCATAGAGCCGCCAGAACTTACACAGGACTGGGGAAACAGACTCTTGGAGGGCACAAACTGAAACTTGTGCACACCAGGACCCAGGAGAAAGGAGCAGTGACCCCACAGGAGACTGACCCAGACTTGCCCGTGAGTATCGAGGAGTCTCCTGTGAAGGTGTGGGTTGGAGGTGACCTGCTGCAGGGTTGGGGCACTGAGTGTAGCAATGCATGCATGGGATCTTTTGAAGGAGGTCGCCATTATCTTCACTATCTCCACCATAGTTTGGCCCCAGGTAAATAACAGGGAGAGAACACAGCTCCACCCATCCACAGAAAATTGGATTAAATATTTACGGAGCATTGCCCCGTCCATCAGAACAAGACCCAGTTTCCTCCTCAGTCAGTCTCTCCCATCAGGAAGCTTCCATAAGCCTCTTATCCTTCTCCATCAGAGGGCAGCCAGAATGAAAACAACAATCACAGAAAAGTAACCATTCGATCACATGGACCACAGCCTTGTCTAACTCAATGAAACTAAGAGCCATGCCGTGTAAGGCCACCCAAGATTGATGGGTCCTGGTGGAGAGTTCTGACAAAATGTGGTCCACTGGAGAAGGGAATAGCAAACCACTTCAGTATTCTTGCATTGAGAACCCCATGAACAACACGAAAAGGCAAAAAGATAGGACACTGAAAGAGGAACTCTCCAGGTCGGTAGGTGCCCAATATGCTACCAGAGAACAGTGGAAAAATAACTCCAGAAAGAATGAAGAGATGGAGCCAAAGCAAAAACAACACCCAGTTGTGGATGTGACTGGTGATGGAAGCAAGGTCCGATGCTGTAAAGAGCAATATTGCATAGGAACCTGAAATGTAGGCACCATGAATCAAGGCAAATTGGAAGTGGTCAAACAGGAGATGGCAAGACTGAGCATCGACATTTTAGGAATCAGTGAACTAAAATGGACTGGGATGGGTGAATTTAACTCAGATGACCATTATATCTACTACTGTGGGCAGGAATCCCTTGGAAGAAATGGAGTAGCCATCTTAGTCAACAAAAGAGTCCGAAATACAGTACGTGCATGCAATCTCACAAACGACAGAATGATTTCTGTTTGTTTCCATGGCAAGCCATTCAGTATCACGGTAATCTAAGTCTATGCCTCGACCAGTAATGCTGAAGAAGCTGAAGTCGAACAGTTCTATGAAGACCTACAAGACCTTCTAGAACTAACACCCAAAATAGATTTCCTTTTCATTATAGGGGACTGGAATGCAGAAGTAGGAAGTCAAGAAATACCTGGAATAACAGGCAAATTTGGCCTTGGAGTACAGAATGAAGCTCAAAGTACAGATCAAAGGATTTTAGACATTTGCCAAGAGAAAGTACTGGTCATAGCAAACACCCTCTTCCAACAACACAGGAGAAGACTCTACACATGGACATCACCAGATGGTCAACACCAAAATCACATTCATTATATTCTTTGCAGGCAAAGATGGAGAAGCTCTATACAGTCAGCAAAAAAAAGACTTGGAGCTGACTGTGGCTGAGATCATGAACTCCTTATTGCCAAATTCAGGTGGAAATTGAAGAAAGTAAGGAAAACCCCTAGACCATTCAGGTATGACCTAAATCAAATCCCTTACAATTATACAGTGGAAGTGAGAAATAGATTCAAGGGATTAGATCTGATAGACAGAGTGCCTGAAGAACAAAGGATGGAGGTTCATGACTTTATACAGGAAACAGGGATCAAGACCATCCCCAAGAAAAAGAAACACAAAAACGCAAAATGGCTGTCTGAGGAGGCCTTACATATAGCTGTGAAAACAAGAGAAGTGAAAGGCAATGGAGGAAAGGAAAGATATACCCATTTGAATGCAGAGTTCCAAAAATAGCAAGGAAAGAAAAGAAAGCCTTGCTCAGTGATCAATGGAAAGAAATAGAGGAAAATAATAGGATGAGAAAGACTAGACATATCTTAAAGAAAATTAGATACCAAGGGAATATTTCATGCAAAGGTGGGCTTGATAAAGGACAGAAATGGCGTGGACCAAACAGAAGCAGAAGATATTAAGAAGAGGTGGCAAAAATACACCGAAGAACTGTACAAAAAAGATCTCCATGACCCAGATAATCTGCTTGGTGTGCTCACTCATCTAGAGCCAGACATCCTGAAATGCAAAGTCAGGTGGGCCTTAGGAAGCATCACTACGAACAAAGCTAGTGGAGGTGAGTTAATTCCAGTTGAGCTATTTCAGATCCTAAAAGATGATGCTGTGAAAGTGCTGCACTCAATATGCTAGCAAATTTGGAAAACTCAGCAGTGACCACAGAACTGGAAATGTTCAGTTTTCATTCCAGTTCCAGATGCTGAAACTACCACACAATTGCACTCATCTCACATGCTAGTAAAGTAATGCTCAAAAGTCTCCAAGCCAGGCTTCAACAAGACATGAGCTGGGAACTTCCAGATGTTCAAGCTGGATTTAGAAAAGGCAGAGGAACCAGAGATCAAATTGCCAACATCAGATGGATCATCGAAAAAGCAAGAGAGTTCCAGAAAAACATCTACTTCTGCTTTATTGACTATGCCAAAGCCTTTGACTGTGTGGATCATAACAAACTGTGCAAAATTCTGAAAGAGATGGGAATACCAGACCACCTGACCTGCCTCTTGAGAAATCTGTATGAAGGTCAGGAAACAACAGTTAGAACTGGACATGGAACAACAGACTGGTTTCAAATAGGAAAAGGAGTACATCAAGGCTGTATATTGTCACCCTGCTTATTTAACTTATATGCAGATTTCATCATGAGAAACGCTGGACTGGATGAAACACAAGCTGGAATCAAGATGCCAGGAGAAATATCAATAACCTCAGATATGCAGATGATACCACCCTTATGGCAGAAAGTGAAGAAGAACTAAAGAGCCTCTTGATGAAAGTGAAAGAGGAGAGTGAAAAAGTTGGCTTAAAACTCAGCATTCAGTAAACTAAGATCATGGCATTCTGGTCCCATCACTTCATGGCAAATAGATGGGGAAACAATGGAAACAGTGTCAGACTTTATTTTTTTTGGCTCCAACATCACTGCAGATGGTGACTGTAGCCATGAAATTAAAAGACACTTGCTCCTTGGAAGAAAAGTTATGACCAACCTAGACAGCATATTAAGAAGCAGAGACATTACTTTGCCAGAAAGGTCCATCTAGTTGGAGCTATGGTTTTTCCAGTAGTCATATATGCATGTGAGAATTGGACTCTAAAGAAAGCTGAGCACCTAAGAATTGATGCTTTTTAACTGTGGTGTTGGAAAAGACTCTTGAGAGTCCTTTGGACAGCATGGTGATCCAGCCAGTCCCTCCTAATGGAAGTCAGTCCTGAATATTTATTGGAAGGACTGATGTTGAAGCTGTAACTCCAATACTTTGGCCACCTGATGCAAAGAACTGACTCATTGGAAAAGACCCTGATGTTGGGAAAGATTGAAGGCTGGAGGAGAAGGGGATGACAGAGGATGAGATGGTTGGATGGCATTATCAACTCAATGGGCATGAGTCTAAGTAACTCCGGTAGTTGGTGATGTACAGGGAGGCCTGGCATGCTTCAGGCCATGGGGTTGCAGAGAGTCAGACATGACTGCGCAACTGAACTGAACTGAACTGAAGAATCTTTGCAGACCCTCAAAAGATGTATACCTAGGGAAATAAAAGCAGATAACAGAGTCATGTTTGTCTCTGAAGAACAAAATTAGAGAATGCTAAGAGTTGACTCTCAATAAATTTAAAATTGTAAATAAATTATAGTAAAGCTGGAGATACTACTTAAAATAAGAGTTAAAATAAGAGTTTATCAAAAATGAGAAAGCATCAATTGGAACATGGTTAACTGGGGGCAGTGGCAGCGAGAAGCCAGAGAAAGAATTCAACAGCCACATAATATTCAAATGTAATGTTAATTAATTAAACAAGGAGGGCATTAGACTGACGTGGTCTCACTCCTTAGTAGCCTATGTAAACAGTTCAGTTCAGTTCAGTCGCTCAGTCGTGTCCGAGTCTTTGCGACCCCATGAATCGCAGCACGCCAGGTCTCCCTGTCCATCACTAACCCCTGGAGTTTACCCAAACCCATGTCCATCGAATCGGTGATGCCACCCAACCATCTCATCCTCTGTCGTCCCCTTCTCCTCCTGCACCCAATCTTTCCCAGCATTAGGGTTTTTTCCAATGAGTCAACTCTCAGCATGAGGTGGCCAAAGTATTGGAGTTTCAGCTTCCACATCAGTCCTTCCAATGAACACCCAGGACTGATCTCCTTTAGGATGGACTGGGTGGATCTCCTTGCAGTCCAAGGGACTCTCAAGAGTCTTCTCCAACACCACAGTTCAGAAGCATCAGTTCTTCGGTGCTCAGCTTTCTTCACTGTCCAACTCTCACATCCATACACGACCACTAGAAAAACCATAGCCTAGACTAGATGGACCTTTGTTGGCAAAGTAATGTCTCTGCTTTTAAATATGCTCTCTACGTTGGTCATAACCTTCCTTCCAAGGAGTAAGCATCTTTAAATTTCATGGCTACAATCACCATCAGCAGTGATTTTGGAGCCCCCAAAAATAAAGTCTGACACTGTTTTCACTGTTTCCCCATCTATTTCCCATGAAGTGATGGGAACAGATGCCATGATCTTAGTTTTCTGAACGTTGAGCTTTAAGCCAACTTTTTCACTCTCCTCTTTCACTTTCATCAAGAGGCTCTTTAGTTCTTCTTCACTTTCTGCCAGAAGGGTGGTGTCATCTGCATATCTGAAGTCATTGATATTTCTCCCGGCAATCTTGATTCCAGCTTGTGTTTCTTCCAGCCCAACGTTTCTCATGATGTACTCTGCATATAAGTTAAGTAAGTGGAGTGACAATATACAGCCTTGACGTACTCCTTTTTCTATTTGGAACCCGTCTGTTGTTCCATGTCCAGTTCTAACTGTTGCTTTCAAAATCTAAGTCTGAAATGCCTCAAGGTTAATAAATAGAGACCTAAGGATGACCAATCACAAATAGCAAACTAGGCCTTCCCAATCAATGCAACCATCTAAGTATAGCCAATCAAATAATTTCCTACCTTTTCTACCACTTTGTTTCTGAAAAAGTCTTTCCCTTGCCTCTGTAGGTGAAGTGCTCTTAACCACCTCCAGCTTGTCACTGCCTGATTCAATTCAATTTTTATTCAAATAAACTTAAATATGTTAATATACCTTTGTGTATCTTTTAACAGCAGGCACTACCACGATGCATTCCTGTCACTATCATTATCAGTTTTTTTCTATATGAGTACTTACCATATAAATTTTGCACATGGAATTCCCACAATAACCCAAGATAGGTACCTTACAACTCCCCTCTCCCACTAGTAACTCCTTACCACATTATCTCCTTTTACTGTCTTTGTAACAGTTACAAATTCTCTGAGTTAGTATTACCTTTTGGTTGGAGATGTCTTTGTTTTACTTGTTTATTATCTGTCTACAATATAAGCTTCATAAGAACACAGACTTAGTGTTATTCCTTACCTGGAACATAGTAGGTGCTAAGTAAATTTTGTACAGAAAAATACAAAATCAATCTACAGAGAGGTTAAATACCTAAGATGAATATTTAAAACAGAAATATGTTCAGATATGGAAAAATAAATTTAAGAAAACTGACAATTGGTATGAAATCATAGAAAATATTGTGTGGTATGTGTATTATATGTACATGAAATATAGAATCTGAGGAAATATTAGCATTACCTAACTCACAGTGAAAGTTGTATTTTTTTGCTTTGCTTCTCTGCTTATTCTAATTTTTTACATTAAACATAACGTATAATAAACATAGTAAAATGTTTTAAAAAACCACATGTGACAAGATACATACTCAAGATACTAAAATAACATACTCATCTAAGTCCAAGGACTAAGCTGTTTGCAATGATTCTTTTTAAGGAATGCTCAGGTGCCCAATTGCTTAATTTAACTCCTATATGGTCAAAATAACCTAGAAAGTCTACAACCATATTTATTATTTGGACTCAGAGGTCACAAAAAGCTATGGACAATATTTGTCCCAACAGACCTTGATATACCCAATGATATTCTCTGTTCATATTCCATTTTCGCCTTCAAATCTAAATCTATTTGCTCTAAGCTTTGTTTTCTTTTTCGGTTTCATTTCAGTCCTTTTAGTAGTTTAGTTTCCTTTTTCTGCTCTTCCTTATTCTCTCTGCATCTCTTCTCATACATGAAACTGCCATCTCTTGGGAAAAAATGAAGTGGTTAGTGTGGTTATGAAAATTTCCTGTTATCCTTCTTGTATAAATCAATCTGTTTCTTTCTAAAGCTATTTTTGATCACCCAGATTCAGTTTGCTATGCTATGCTAAGCCGCTTCAGTCGTGCCCGACTCTGTGCATCCCCATAGACAGCAGCCCACCAGGCTCCGCTCTCCCCAGGATTCTCCAGGCAAGAACACTGGAGTGGGTTGCCATTTCCTTTATCCAGTGCATGAAAGGGAAAAGTGAAAGTGAAGTCGCTCAGTCGTGTCCGACTCTTAGCAACCCCATGGACTGCAGCCTACCAGGCTCCTCTGTCCATGGGATTTTCCAGGCAAGAGTACTGGAGTGGGTTGCCATTGCCTTCTCCGCAGATTCAGTTTACCATACGCTAATAGAGAGATCATTTACCTAAAGGACTGAAACATAATAAAAAATTTTCTTCTCACGTCATTTGATCTACAAGTAAGCTTTCATTTTCAGCTTTCACTTGTTTGCATTGCTTTTTTGTCTTACTTATAGGAATGCAAATCTGGTTATGGATACCTGGTGTGTCACATCCCGTTAAAATATTCCACCTCTTAACATATGTTTCTAAATAATTAAACTGGTAAGAAATATTTACCTAAGATAATGTATTATTGCTTAATTAATAAAGTTAAGTGTTGGAATGATAGAAATATACATATATGTGTGTGTATATATATATATATATAATTTGCATAGGTGTAGGGAACACTACTATGAACTATGTTCAATTAAGAACCAAGTGTCATAGAAAAATGTAACATATTTTCACAATTCATTTAAGCTTATTTTCTGATAGATATATACAACATAGTATGAAAATGCACTGTTTCCAAAAATGCTGGGTGAGATGACATAAAAAGAATGCACTGTTAGCCGTGTGGAGCAGCTGTGTGATCAACTCCCCACCTGCCTTTTGGGAAGGAAGCCCACTCTGGGACCAGGCACACCAAGTGATAATCTAACAGATGCTGCAGGACTACCTCCTACTCACCAGGCTTGAACACAGACAGCATCACCTAAAACCAAAGGAAATAGCAGCATGTGTGAAGAGAATACTATTAAACAGGCAAGATAGAAATGACCATCAGATATCTTTGAAGAAGTCAGTCTTCCAGTGCTCTACCAAATAAAGCCATATAGCAAACTGAACGTGTTCCCCTTTTTGGTTTCACTGAAGTAGCTGCCTCTTCTCTTCTAATTATACTATAAGGAAGTCAGTCCAATTCTATGTATTAAGCAACCTGTCTGCAAGATGTAGATGAGATTTACTTTCTTTGTTAAATATCATTTGAAAGAATTAAGAGAGAGAAGAATATAAATGACGTATGCATTAAGAGATACAAATGACAATGCATAAAATAAGCAATTAGAATATATTGTACAACACAATGGAAATGTAGCCATTATTTTTTAATGATTTAAATAGAGTATAATCTGTAAAAATATTGAATCACTATGTCATATACCTGAAACTTATATCATATTATTAATCAACTATACTTCAGCAAAAAATAAAAATTTCAATTAAAAAATTAAAATTTTAAAAAATACATAAAAAGTCAAAACAAAGAAAATAACATGCACAGTGAAGTAAATTTGAGGTAGCTCACTAAAAGCCTGAAAGAGAAAAACTAAGTCCAGTTGAAATTGCTTCCTTCTTAGGAAAGTGATACCAAAGTTATGTTTTTTTCCTGTTCAGACATTGATTCTCAGAATGGCCTGCAGCATGTAATAACCTTTCTACTCTAGTATCCTTATGCAGAAAATTGGAATCATATATTTTATTACATTGAGTTCATCTCTAGAGTAGTGAGGGGATTAATTAATTTATTCATACATATTAAATACATTTTGTAAAAGTCCTTTTGAAATTCTACCATAAACCAGCCTTCTCATCTTTGATCATTAGTTGTTATTTTTCAAATGGTTGTATAATGTTTTAAAATTTCTTTCATGTTTTCCACTGGTAAACAAAACTTCTGTAGGAAGATTGTGAATGCTGCTTGATTAAATCAATGCTAATTTCCACAAACAACAAATTTTCTCAAATGCCTATTTTAATTCCTATTACAATATAATGTAAATTTTAGCAACTACAAATCAAGCAGTCCAGAAATTAGGTCTGATAGATTCAGTGCATTAATGGGTTTGATGCATTGTTCAGCATATTTTGTTGCAGAAGCTAATCTTTTTCCTGGTATCTCACACAGGCACACAGCTAGAGCTAAAACGAACGTGCAATTTTCTGAGGCTTTCCCAAAGGGACAATGCGTATCACATAGCAACATCTGCCAAGGAGAAAACTACACAGCCAGTTTCAGTTTCTCCCTCTTGTAAAGATGATTTCATCCAATTGCAGGAAAAGTATGCAACATCAATACCATTTTAAACATACTTTACTATGCACGTCTATGGTTATTTTATTGGTTTTAATAACCATTATCACACCTTAAATTTTGCATTTCTAAAGAATTTTCACATCTGCTTAACAACCTTGCCAAGGAAGGGTTGATCATCCCCATTTTATATACAGAAAAGCTGATATTTAAAAGAGATGGGTGTCTTGATCAAGATCATAAGACTGCCTTTATGTAGAACCAGGATGGGATTCACTACTCAGTTCTGTTTTCATTATACCTTTCATATATATGTGCACAAAGAACAGTGTATAATACAAGTACATAGTTATGTACTAACAGTCTGTTTTATAATCTACCAGGTCGTATGTATTGTGAAGGGAAACACTACGTCTATTGATTGTTCTAATTTCTGTGTAATCATAGTGCAGTTTGGTTTTTTGTCTTATAAATGATGGAGATTTGGAACAGCTGCAAATTGCTAATGTTCCTGGATACATTTGGCAGCAGCCTGAGGCAAGCAAATCCACAACAAGCAAATTAAATCCTTATAGTAATTTATCTCTAAGCACTTACAGTATGAATAACAGAAGTATTGTGGGCCCAAAACAATTTTAAAAGAAATATAAGTGGTTGTTTATTTATTTATACAAAGGGACCAAGAAGTTTAGAGCATATGGTACAAAGGACAATAACCAGGAGAGTCAACTTCTTGCTATAGTTGAAAAATCATGAGCTTTGAACTGAAAAAAAAGAACCGTTTGAATTTGGTAAGATTTCAAATTTGATATCAAGGTGAAAGATTGATAGTAAGTCCAGAAGGGCTTTCCAGGCAGAGAGCATAGATGTCAGAGATGGAGCGGAGGCAGATGAGAGAGTCATGTTTCAAAGAGTTTAGTTTACTCAAAATCTGCACCCCTCTTGTTAAAAGAAACAGAAATAATGGCCAGGTAAATAGAGATGCCATTATTCTCTCTACTGTACAGCTCTAGAGTACAGTTAGCTGCTTGGCATTTCACTTCTTCCTTCATTCATAGGTCTATGCCATGCCTACCCTCTACTCAAGGCCAACTTTACACATATTTGGCAATTTCTACCTCATGGTTCTAAGCCATTGGTGATGAGCCATGCATTAGGTAAATAGCTGAGGGAGGAGCACAAAAAGAAATATTAAACTAATAAGAAAATTATTCATGAATCCTTGTTAAAGATAGTGAAGCAGACTTTGTCAAGGGGGACTGTCACGAAAGGCATCTGGATCACCACAATGGGGTTTTACAGTAGGTAAGAGATAGTGCCCTCAACTCAATAGAACAGGAAAATGGGACTTTATAGCCAAAAAGCGAGAGGGGTTATCGGTGGATGGAAAATTATTAAAAGGAAATATCAGGGGTCGGGGATGATTCTAGCTTTAACAACTCAACGAGACTCTTGCTGAAGGCAAGTCAGGGTGGTCAGACAGCACCTGAAGAATGGTGAAGTGTGGGGAACTTGATCAGATATCGAGATTATGGCTAAACTGACTTAGCAAGATTATTGCTAAACTGGACAATGCAGATATGAGCGCAGAAGCTCAAACATCAGGGCCTAGTTGAGAAGAGTGTTACAAGAAGCCTGACCAGAGTTTGGTCAAGATAAGAATCTTTGTCAGCACGCACACGCGTAGAGCCCCTATTCATTCTGTCCACAGATACCTGCCAGTGTCATCAAGTGCCAGTATCCCCATCTTGTCAAGTTCACCACACCCCATCCCACCTCTATACCTGTATGCACTTTTGCCTGTTTTAATATTGTTGAAGGGCACTTTTCCTGACCCTTCCTGACTAGAAGATAAATTCTGTTACATGCTTTCATCATCCCATATTTGTCTCTCACAGCAGATAGTCATTATGTAATTGTGCAATTGTAGATAGTAATTGTGTGTCAATGTGGTTCTTTAATAATTACCTGCCAATAGTTCAACAAAATTCTTGAGGTTTGTTTTAAATTTATTTTATTGAAGTAATTAAAGTATAGTTGATTTACAATGTCTTGCTAAATTCTGCTGTTCAGGAAAGTGATTCAGTTTTACACACATATGTTTGTGTATGTATACATTTTTTTGGTATTCATTTCCATTATGGCTTATTATTATTATGACTATAATAAGTTGAATATAGTTCAACTATATTCAGACTGAATATAGTTCTGTGTGCTATTCAGTAGGAACTTGTAGTTTATCCAGTCTATATATAATAGTTTCCACTCGCTAATCCCAAACTCCTAGTCCACCCCTCCCCACCCACCTCCCCTGTGGCAACCACAAGGGTTGTTGTCCTCTATGTTGTGTGGCTGTTTCTGTTTCATGGATAAGTTCATTTATGTCACAGTTTAGATTCCACATGTCAGTGATATCATATGGTATTTGTCTTTCTCTTTCTAACTTCACATAGTATGATAAGCTCTGGGTCCATCCATGCTGCTGCAGATGGGATCATTTCATTCTTTTGTATGGCTGAATAATATTCTATTGTATGTATACACCACATCTTCTTTATCCATCCATCCATCACTGGACATTTAAGTTGCTTCCATGTTTTGGGTATCATAAATGGTGTTGCTATGAACGTAAAAGTGCAAATATCTTTTCAAATTATAGTTTTTTTCCTGGATATATGCCCAGGGGTGGGATTGATGGATCACATGACAACTCTATTTAAGGTTTTTGAGGAACCTCCATACAAAATTCCTGAGTTTTCATTGACTGTAAGTTTCATGAGGGACAATGATGGGTATTTTTTGCTCAATACTATAATCTGGCACCCTCCTATAGTGGATCAATAAATACTTATTGAGTAATTGAGCCCTTTCTAAGAATAATTCTCAAGTAGAGAGAGGAGTGGAAGTGTGGGGAAAAGATAAGAGCAATTAAAACAAAACAAGAAAGCTGGGTTTATTCACCCACTCATACATGTAAAATTGTTCACTCAATAGCTAGTAAGCTGGTTTTAAATATAGCAAATTTTGATAGTGAACCTCTATTTGCTTATTTACTTAAGTTTATTTATAGGGCTTGTAGCATAACGTCCCTACTTTGCATGATTAGAAAAGTTTACAGTTATCATATATTAGTGGATTTACTTTTATATATATTGTTTAGCCCTTAGTGAAAAATAAAACCCAGAATTATGATACTGCTTCTCTGAAAAGCATGGTCTGTGATGTTCATAACTGTGATCTATATGAAAATGTGGCATCCATATATTTTATGCAAAGAATAGCAAGAACTTGTCTATCATAAAAAAAAAATGCAGATTATCAACCGTAAGACAGTTCAAAGTCTTTCAGAAGCCTAAACTAGGGAAAAGATAGGTAGAAAAGAAATTAAGGGAGGAAAAGGAAATTAAGGGAGCGGTATGAGACTTGGGTAACTTAGCTCAAAAACATGGATTGAGAAAGTTCTATAAATGAGTTTAAGTATATAAACTTTAGAAAAATAAAAGTAAGAAGCTAATCCAAAGGAAACATTTTATATATTTGAATAACAATGATTGTTTTATATGCATGCTCAGTTGGCATCTTCTTAACCTAAACTGTTAATACAAATTTGTTTGATACACGTAAGGTTTTCCGCATGAAATTGATCAATGTTCTCTCTCAGAATATGTCACTTCAGCATAAGAACTACTTTGACCTGGGGACAATTAAGAAACAGTAGGCAAGAGGAAATCTCAGTACTCTGTCTTTCTGCCTAAAAGTAGGAGGTAAATGTATCTTAGTCAAGGTGTTCCCCCTCCCTTTTCCCACAAAGGAAGAGGACAATGACCCTCAAACTCTGAAGACAGCTCAGCCTTATTAGTGGAGAGAGCACCAGCTCTAGTCTGCATGATAAACAGTACTAAACACCACTTATCTTAGTAGCCTTACTAAGCAACACTTATCTTCCATTAGCTTTCCTCATATATTTACCTTCTCACAGTTTACTGCCCTTAGAAGCCCAACCCCCTTTTTCTGGATCTTGTCCCCTGTCCACAATTCATTGCCCTTTGTTAAAATGATCTATAGCTCTCAAGCCAATCACATCTTTGGGTTTTCTCTTCATTTTGTTTTTGGAGGCCCCATATGCATAATAAACCTTTTTCTGTCAATCTATCAGTTGCCATTTTAATTTGCAGACTCTAGCTACTGAACATAAGAATGTAGAACAAAAAATTTTTTTTCCCTAACCTTCCACCTCCCATCTCTAGTTTTTCAACAAAAGAAATGGGCACTTTTTAATAAACTGCCATCAAGTAGGAAACCTCTTAAATGACAGGCAATATTGTTTGGAGAGCATTCTAAAGAGGAGTATGCCATTCAATGAATCATTCATTCATTGAAAATATATTTATTGGGCACCCACTATAAATCTAATGTATAAATATAATGGTTTGACTAAGATAGACACAGTGATTGTCTTCATAGATACAATATTTTATCAGGGAGAGACAAGAATTAAGCAAAGAATTACACAATTAATAATTTGATAACAATAGTATTAATCCTATAGAAAAGAAGTACAGGGTATTGTGAAAGTGCAACTACTAAAAGACCTGACCCGGAATGGAAAGATAGGGTGACCCATAGAGACATCCTTGAAAGAATTATATTTCAGCTGAGTGTTGAGAAATGAGTAGGAATTAACTAATATTTTTATTTGACCAGACAGCATCAAAATCCCATTGAAAATTTACCGTTTAATGAGTTTTTGTTGGGGCAGCGTCCACTCCAGTTAAAAGAAGTTGAAACTACCAGATACTCATTTTTGCAGCATCCTTTATAGTTAATTTGCAGCCACATTTGTATTACTGTGCCTTTAATATATATATATATTAAATATATATATGTAAAACTGAATTGGGAACAAGTGACACAAAATGAATGGGAAATGGATGTTTTCTGTAGACATCAGCTGATGCAGAAATAATGAGTTGCTTGGGCAACAGACTTGGCAGGTAAGCAGCCACATATGGGGCTTGGTGTTGAGGACCATGATGTCTGGAGCGATCGGAGATGTGGTTCTGGCAGCGTGGCCGCAAGCTTTGCTGTCTAGAGCCGTCCCAGTATTTCTGTGAGCCCCCAAACATCTTTTAATATTTTTTTCCTCTTAAATTAGTCAGAGTTGCATTTTGTTGGTGATAACCAAGCAAAGGAGTGGGAGAGAGTAAAAAAGAGCTCCTTGGTGAAGGTGAGAGTGAATGTGAACCGTCCGAGTCGCTGGCAGGGACGATGTGACAGGAAAGCTGCTGAAGTGGACAGCGACCACCGAGCCAGGGCACCGAGGCCGTGAGAGGGATTCTCTACTTCGTTCTAAGAGAAATGAGAATCAGTAAAGAGCTTTAAGCAGGCAGGAGACACGATAAAATTTGCATTTTTAAAGGTCACTCAGCGATTGGAGCCTTTATGCCAGAAATTACTGTTGCTAGATAAAGACTACGGCTGTGGAAATGCAGACGAGAAGCTGGAATTCTGAAATTCTGTGAAGTAAAATAAATCGGTTTTGGCAAGAGGTCAGATGTGTAAGAGTTGGACATTTTACTTGCACAACAACCTGTTACTTTTTCGACAGAAGCGGATAACGGAGTAATTCCAATATATGTACATTCTCTGGCTGGTCTGATTTGCATATATTCTGCTAAACCAAATATAGTAAGTAGAAGCCCATAGTTAATACACACACATGATATTTCTTTCCCGATTTTCTTAACCTAAAATTATTAAATTCAGTTCCTCTGCATTTCATGTACTTCAACAGTTTATAACATTATGTCATTTCTGCAATAACAATTTAACCTTTTTCCTTGCATTTTGAAAGGAAACGAAAGCATAAATTTGTTCTAGAAATGTGGAAAAGAAATTCAGAAGCTAGACAAATAGAAGGGTTGAGAATCTGGTTGATGCTTGATGAGTTGCTTAACAGTAAAGTCCAATTATTAGTAATAAAAATAAAACAGAAATTACTTCTTCAAACCATCTAGTAAAAATAAGCAAAACATTCTAATAGTTGAAAGTCTTTTCATTGTCTTCTAATGATAATACTGCAGAACTCAGCCTCTTTGTTCAACAGGTATTTGTGACTGGTAATGTTGTATTGGTGGAACCTTTTGGTTTTTTATTTTTATTTTTTTACTTTAACTCTGTGCCTTCCTCCATGTTTTCTTAGAACTCCAAGCAAAGCTCTAACACACACTTTCATAGGTCATGACAGGGATGGATTAATGTGGTTTACTTCCAATACAGAAATCATGGATCCTATCAAATAAGCTGCAACTTTTCCAACACTCATAGTTTCCACAGCCTTAATCATGTGTGTCCTCTGGGCCCTCACTTTTAACTGGCATCCATCCTTGTTTAAAACATGATGCCTGTGCATCATGACTTCTTACCTAGTATCTCCAAGTCTGACCAATGGCCTGCTTGTTCCTGTAGCTTGATACCATGCTTGCCTTTGCCAACACAACCCTAATCTGTGGTACAATTTTCTGGTACCAATTTGTAAAGTTTCCATGCAATTACTGTTAGCAGCCTTAGTGGTTTAAATTTTTAATTATTATTCTTAATTAAGTTATATGTATCCAGGCTGCAAAGGTTTTTAAATGGACCAAAAAGATGCATTGTAAAAAGTAACATCGCATTCAGGGAGCAGAAGGGGTGAACCGGTAGGGCAGAGAGGGTTTTTATGACAGTGAAACTACTCTATAGGATCCTGAATGGCGTATGCATGGCATGCCATACATTTGTCAAAGCCCATAGAACTTACAACGCAAAGGGTGAACCCTCATGTAAACTATGGACTTTAGTTAGTAATAATGTATAAATGTTGTCTCATCAACAGTGACAATTGTACCACACTCATGTCAGTTATTAATAATAAGGGAACCGTTGATGGGGAAAAGGGGCATGTCCTGTGGGAACTCTGTGTACTTTCTGCTCAATTTTTCTGTGAACCTAAAACTGGTCTAAAATATAAAGTCTAATAACTTTCTCTCCCGTTCATGCCCCACCACCTAATTCCTTCCCCTATAGGAAATACATGTGCAGAATGTTTTATACACTATCCATACATTAAAATATGTAATGACAATTAGCTACCAATTATAGGTGCTGCTTTTAAACTAAAAACATGATTCACTATAAGGAAACCAAAATGCCTCTTGCCACTGTTCTTACTTCAGTTCCATCTTATTTCACCTCCAAGTTCCTCTCTGACCCAGAGGATTTTGTTTATGTTTTGCTTCCACCTGATTAATTTTTTTCCAAGCTAGAGAAGAGTCCATTATTTATTCATTTTTCACAATTATGCTTTTGATAGTACACATTACAGGTAATTGGGCTTCCGTGGTGGCTCAGCTGGTAAAGAATCCACCTGCAATGCAGGAGACCTGGGTTCAATCCCTGGGTAGGGGAGGTCCCCTGGAGAAGGGAAAGGCTACCCACACCAGTATTCTGGCCTGGAGAATTCCTTGGGCTGTATTCCATGAGGTCGCAAAGAGTCAGACACAACTGAGGGACTTTCACTTTGTCACTTACAGTTAATTACATGTCAATTTGCATCATTATTTTGTTTAATGTCTGCCTATCCTCTTAGTCTGATAAACTTGTCATTGATGGTAAAGTTTGGTCCAAGTCAATTTTAAAAGGCATGTAGTTCCATTCTTCTTTCTCAAGATTGCTTTGGCTATTCGAGGTTTTTTGTATTTCCATACAAATTGTGAAATTATTTGTTCTAGTTCTCTGAAGAATATCGTTGGAAGCCTGATAGGAATTGCACTGAATTTGCGGACTGCTTTGGGTAGTATACTCATTTTCACTATATTGATTCCTCCGATCCATGAACATGGTATATTTCTCCATCTATTTGTGTCCTCTTTGATTTCTTTCACCAGTGTTTTATAGTTTTCTATATATAGGTCTTTTGTTTCTTTACGTAGATATATTCCTAAGTATTTTATTCTTTTCATTGCGATGGTGAATGGAATTTTTTCCTTAATTTCTCTTTCTGTTTTCTCATTGTTAGTGTACAGGAATGCAAGGGATTTCTGTGTGTTAATTTTATATCCTGCTACTTTACTATATGCATTGATCAGCTCTAGTAATTTTCTGGTGGAGTCTTTAGGGTTTTCTATGTAGAGGATCATATCATCTGCAAACAGTGAGAGTTTTACTTCTTCTTTTCCAATCTGGATTCCTTTTATTTCTTTTTCTGCTCTGATTGCTGTGCCCAAAACTTCCAAAACTATGTTGAATAGTAGTGGTGAGAGTGGGTACCCTTGTCTTGTTACTGATTTTAGGGGAAATGTTTTCAGTTTTTCACCATTTAGGATAATGTTTGCCGTGGGTTTGTCATATATAGCTTTTATTATGTTGAGGTATGTTCCTTCTATTCCTGCTTTCTGGAGGGTTTTTATCACAAATGGATGTTGAATTTTGTCAAAGGCTTTCTCTGCATCTGTTGAAATAATCATATGGTTTTTATTTTTCAATTTGTTTATGTGGTGTATTACATTGATTGATTTGTGGATATTGAAGAATCCTTGCATCCCTGGGATAAAGCCCACTTGGTCATGATGTATGATCTTTTTAATATGTTGTTGGATTCTGTTTGCTAGGATTTTGTTAAGGATTTTTGCATCTATGTTCATCAGTGATATTGGCCTGTAGTTTTCTTTTTTCATAGCATCTTTGTCAGGTTTTGGTATTGGGTGATGGTGGCCTCATAGAATGAGTTTGGAAGTTTACGTTCCTCTGGAATTTTCTGGAAGAGTTTGAGTAGGATAGGTGTTAGCTCTTCTCTAAATTTTTGGTAGAATTCAGCTGTGAAGCCATCTGGTCCTGGGCTTTTGTTTGCTGGAAGATTTCTGATTACAGTTTCAATTTCTGTGCCTGTGATGGGTCTGCTGAGATTTTCTATTTCTTCCTGGTTCAGTTTTGGGAAGTCGTACTTTTCTAAGAATTTGTCCATTTCTTCCAAGTTGTCCAATTTATTTGCATATAGTTGCTGATAATAGTCTCTTATGATCCTTTGTATTTCTGTGGAGTCTGTTGTGATCTCTCCGTTTTCATTTCAAATTTTGTTGATTTGATTCTTCTCCCTTTGTTTCTTGATGAGTCTGCCTAATGGCTTGTCAATTTTATTTATCTTCTCAAAGAACCAGCTTTTGGCTTTGTTGATTTTTGCTATGGTCTCCTTTGTTTCTTTTGCATTTATTTCTGCCCCAATTTTTAAGATTCATTTCCTTCTATTAACCCTGAGGTTCTTCATTTCTTCCTTTTCTAATTGCTTTAGGTGTAGAGTTAGGTTATTTATTTGATTTTTTTCTTGCTTCTTGAGGTGAGGCTGTATTGCTATGATTCTTCCACTTAGCACTGTTTTTACCGGGTCCCATAGGTTTTGGGTTATTGTGTTTTCATTTTTGTTCATTTCTATGGATATTTTGATTTCTTTTTTGATTCCTTCTGTGATTTGTTGGTCATTCAGCAGTGTGTTGTTTAGCCTCCATATGTTGGAGTTTTTCGAATAGCCAAAGCAATCTTGAGAAAGAAGAATGGAACTGGAGGAATCAACCTGCCTGATTTCAGGCTCTACTACAAAGCTGTAGTCATCAAGACAGTATGGTACTGGCACAAGGACAGAAATATAGATCAATGGAACAAAATAAAAAGCCCAGAGATAAATCCACACACCTATGGACACCTTATCTTTGACAAAGGAGGCAAGAATATACAATGGAAAAAAGACAATCTCTTTAACAAGTGGTGCTGGGAAAACTGGTCAACCAATTGTAAAAGAATGAACCTAGAACACTTTCTAACACCATACACAAAAATAAACTCAAAATGGATTAAAGATCTAAACGTAAGACCAGAAACTATAAAACTTCTAGAGGAAAACATAGGCAAAACACTCTCCGACATAAACCACAGCAGGATCCTCTATGACCCACCTCCCAGAATATTGGAAATAAAAGCAAAAATAAACAAATGAGATCTAATTAAAATTAAAAGCTTTTGCACAACAAAGGAAACTATAAGCAAGGTGAAAAGACAGCCTTCGAAATGGGAGAAAATAATAGCAAATGAAGCAACGGACAAACAATTAATCTCAAAAATATACAAGCAACTCCTGCAGCTCAATTTCAGAAAAAAAAAAAAGACCCAATCAAAAAGTGGGCAAAAGAACTAAACAGACATTTCTCCAAAGAAGACATACAGATGGCTAACAAACACATGAAAAGATGCTCAACATCACTCATTATCAGAGAAATGCAAATCAAAACCACAATGAGGTACCACTTCACACCAGTCGAATGGCTGCTATCCAAAAGTCTACAAGCAATAAATGCTGGATAGGGTGTGGAGAAAAGGGAACCCTCTTACACTGTTGGTGGGAATGCAAACTAGTACAGCCACTATGGAGAACGGTGTGGAGATGCCTCAAAAAACTGGAAATAGAACTGCCATATGACCCAGCAATCCCACTGCTGGGCATACACACTGAGGAAACCAGACTTGAAAGAGACACTTGTACCCCAATGTTCATCACAGCACTGTTTATAATAGCTAGGACATGGAAGCAGCTTAGATGCCCATCAGCAGACGAATGGATAAGGAAGCTGTGGTACATATACACAATGGAATATTACTCAGCCATTAAAAAGAATACATTCTAATCAGTTCTAATGAGGTGGATGAAACTGAAGCCTATTATACAGAGTGAAGTAAGCCAGAAAGAAAAACACCAATACAGTATACTAACACATATATATATGGTATTTGCTGCTGCTGCTAAGTCGCTTCAGTCGTGTCTGACTCCATGCGACCCCATAGACGGCAGCCCACCAGGCTCTGCTGGTCCTTGGGATTCTCCAGGCAAGAATACTGGAGTGGGTTGCCATTTTCTTCTCCAGGGCATGAAAGGGAAAAGTGAAAGTGAAGTCGCTCAGTCGTGTTCGACTGTTAGTGACCCCATGGACTGCAGCCCACCAGGCTCCTCTGTTCATGGGATTTTCCAGGCAAGAGTACTGGAGTGGGGTGCCATTGCCTTCTCCGATATATGGTATTTAGTCAATCGGTAAAGATAACCCTGTATGCGAGACATTAAAAGCTGCTAAGTCGCTTCAGTCGTGTCCAACTCTGTGCGACCCCATAGACGGCAGCCCACCAGGCTCCGCCGTCCCTGGGATTCTCCAGACAAGAATACTGGAGTGGGTTGCCATTTCCTTCTCCAGTGCGTGAAAGGAAAAAGTGAAAGTGAAGTCGCTCAGTCGTGTCCGACTCTTAGCGACCCCATGGACTGTAGCCTACCAGGCTCCTCCATCCATGGGATTTTCCAGGCAAGAGTACTGGAGTGGGGTGCCATTGCCTTCTCCGAGACATCAAAAGAGACACAGATAAATAGAACAGTGTTATGGACTCTATGGGAGAGGGTGAGGGCGGGATGATATGGGAGAATGGCATTGATGCATGTAAATTATCCCTGTCCATCACCAACTCCCAGAGTTTACCCAAACACATGTCCATCGAGCCAGTGATACCATCCAACCATCTCATCCTCTGTCGTCCCCTTCTCCTCCTGCCCCAAATCCTTCCCAGCATTAGGGTCTTTTCCAGTGAGTCAACTCTTCGCATGAGGTGGCCAAAATATTGTAGTTTCAGCTTCAGCATCAGTCCTTCCAATGAACACCCAGGACTGATATCCTTTAGGATGAACTGGCTGGATCTTCTTGCAGTCCAAGAGACTCTCAAGAGTGCTCTCCAGCACCACAGTTCAAAAGCATCAATTCTTCGGCGCTCAGCTTTCTTCACCGTCCAACTCTCACATCCATACATGACCACTGGAAAAACCATAGCCTAGACTAGATGGACCTTTGTTGGCAAAGTAATGTCTCTGCTTTTAAATATGCTATAATATAAAGCTTATTTGATTCATTGTATGATTGAGTCAGCATTGTTTTTATTATTTTAATGTGGTATATTGGGTCTTTGTTCAATTCTTCATTCAATTCAGTTAAGTCACTCAGTTGTGACTCCTCGCAATCCAATGGACTGCAGCATTCCAGTCTTTCCTGTTCATCACCAGCTCCCAGAGCTTGCTCATATTCATGTCCATCGAGTCAGTGATTCCATCCAAGCATATAATTCTCTGTCGTCCCCTTCTCATCCTGCCCTCAATCTTTCCCAGCCTCAGGGTCTTTTCAAATGAGTCAGTTCTTCGCATCAGGTGGCCAAAGTATTGGAGTTTCAGCTTCAGCATAAGTCCTTCCAATGAACACCCAGGACTGATCTCCTTTAGGATGGACTGGTTGGATCTCCTTGCAGTCCAAGGGACTCTCAAGAGTCTTCTCCAACACCACAGTTCAAAAGCATCAATTCCTCGGTGCTCAGCTTTCTTTATAGTCCAACTCTCACATCCATACATGACTACTGGGAAAACCATAGCCTTGACTAGACAGACCTTTGTTGGCAAAGTAATGTCACTGCTTTTGAATATGCTGTCTAGGTTGTCATAGCTTTTCTTCCTGAGCTAGCATCCTTTAATTATTCATTACTTCCCTCTAATAGAGTCACATCCATACCCTTTGGCAACTGATTTTGAAGTACCTTCCTTGACATGGTATGTAAGTCCCCACTCAAATAACATTTGGCTGAGGTATTAATATTTTACCTGCCTCTGCAGATAGAGTATAAGTGAGGATACGTACACCACATACCATGGAGGACTGTAAAAGGTGATTTTGTCGTTTGACTTGGCTTCCTGGAATTTTCAGCCTCTGCCAGAAAAATGTGCCCAATGTGGCCCTTTCCTTGCTCAAATCTGGAATGGAGCACATAGAATAGACTTGAATCCAAACCAAAGCTGGGAGTTCAGCCTACACCGGCTCAAACAGAGGAGCCCAGTCAAGATAAGCGAAACAATAGTTGACCTGGAGACCCATGAGGGAGAAAAATAAATGTTTATTGTTGGAACCTGTGGATATCTTTGGGGTTACTTGTTACCAGTGTTACCTCAGTGTAAACAAAGCAAAACAAAACTGTGTAGTGCTAAACTGTGTTGTGAAATTATTAGTAACAAGTAAAACATCCATGTATTCTTCCAGTGCTACCAGAAATGTTAAATAGCTGAACATTTATCTTTTTATTTTGGTGAATTAATTTGTTTAAGAATTTGCAAATTTATTTTTAAAAGCAAGTCACTGTCTCCTTGTTAATAAAACTGCCTCACCACCGTACAATCATTCCAATCCATATCATTTTGAAGAGTAAAAAACATTTTGAGTTATCATACAATGTCCACCTTTTAAACTACTTAGTTTTATCATAAGCACCAGTAAATAAAACTTCACGTAGATCCCTAAATTTAGTGACAAACTACTTAGTTTTATCATAAGCACCAGTAAATAAAACTTCATGTAGATCCCTAAATTTAGTGACAAAACATTAAATTTAGTGACAGTCTGGAACTTTCTAAATTCACATTAAATTAATTTGATCACTACATACAAAATAAAAGAATAAAATCCAAATATATTTGGAAGTTGTTTATCATTGAAGGTAATTATCAGATGTGGTGTAGGTATAGAGGTGAAAACCAAAATAGCAATGACTTCCATTTTACTGTGACAAATAGTATCATAAAACATTTATTATTTCTAAAGTGCTTGATACCTTTGTAGGGTAGGCACTATTATATCCACCCTAGAGATAAGAATATTGAGGCTCAAGGAAGTAAAATCTGTCTGAGAACACACAGGCACTAAACCAGGCTTCAGATAAAAAACATTTGTCTAATACCATAACCTGGAGAGGGAAATGGCAACCCACTCCAGTGTTCTTTCTTGGAGAATCCAATGGACAGAGGAGCCTGGCAGGCTACAGTGGGGTTGCAAGAGTCGGAAACGACTTAGCGACTAAAACAGAGAGAGAGAGAGAATACCATAACCACAGTGCTAGTCACACAATGTCTTAAGGTCATTCATCTTTTAATACTCCAAATACACAAATATTCATAAAATGTTTGCTGAGTTGAACTGAGAAGGAACAGATATTCAATTCTGCAAGGGGTAAGTAAGCAAAAGCAGCCACTGTACCTCTTTGTCTTACTTTTCCCTATGGCAAGAGTAAAATTATTTCAAGAGTATCAAGCTGTGACCAATTTTGTTTTGATTTTGTGTTCAATTTATCTATCCGTTTTTGTAAAAAAATATCAGAAACATACTAGATCTTCAGCATCCATACCTTAATGGCTCCTGCCTTGGCCAATTTCTTAACCTAGACATTCTGCCTAATAAGAATCATTCTGCCACCAGCAAGGAATTATGATTTGCCAGGAGTAATCCCTTTAGACAATTAGAAACATCTTCTTTATTATTTTTTTCTCATATTATATGCTGCCATATGGCAACAAGAATCTACCCAGCAGAGCATATGGAAAACTTGCCATGCATGGGAAAACATTAAAGGAAAAATATGGAAACAAGAGATGCTGCCATTGCTCATACCACTGCATAAGAAAGTTGCTTGCCTCTCGTGCCAAAGCATAAGTAGTTGAACATATCTCTTATGTGTGATTTCTATTTTGTGTTTAAGTCTGGCTTACCAAGCAGCACCCTGCCAGTGTTAGTCCCTGTTTGGATGCCACTTGGATGGAAACGTTTTTCTATAAATGCAGTGATCTAGCACAGGAATCCAGAATGTTCTCTGCCTCCCACCTTGAACAGCCTCTTCTACTATAAATTTTCCTTTACATTACCATTGACTCTGTTTCTCAGAATGAATGCATCCCAACCAGTCTCAATTACTTCTTCTCCCTCACCTCCCATATCTAGCTAGATACAAATCCCATAAATTTTATTTAAGAAATATCTTTGAATCTGGTTTCTATTTTTCATCCTCACTGCCTTTACATTTAAGCACTTTTTTCCTTTTTGAAAAATTGCAACAACTGTAACTGTTTTCTCTCTCCTAGACCTAGTTTTTCTTCCCACCAATCTATCTTTCAACTGCTGCTGGAGCTAACAAATTCTAGAACATAATTTAGATTAAGCCACTCCTGTAGTTCAAAACGTCTGTTAGTTTGACAGGGTAAAGAATGAGATCTGGCTTCTTAGCTTAATATCTCAGGGGCTTCACAATCTATGCCAATGAATCTCATCTCGGTGAATGCTCCAGCCACATGACTTTTTTCTCATCTTTTCTTCGAACACTTCAGACCCTTTTATATCTCCACGTCTCTTGCAAACTAATACTACTGCCACGGATGGTCCTTCTCCACCATCTTTATCTTGCCAGTTACAACTCATATGTGAAGTACCTCCTCCAAGTAGGGTTATTAGTTTCTTTGATGCTTCCAGCACTCTTAGTGTACATTGTTATCTGTTTCTAAGTTTTAATCTCCCTCTTTGCCAACAAGTTTTATAATATCTGACACTTAAAAAGCACTTAAAAAAATAATTGCGGAGTAAGTGAATGAATAAATGAATGAATGGTGTATCTATTTTAGGATGATCTGATTTTCAACACATACTCTATAAAGTAGACTTCGGAAATTGTAAAAAAAAAAATTTGATATTTTTAAGAAAAAACAATAGAGATATGGGGGAAATGTTTACATATGCAATGTCTGTGTGTGTCTGTGTTCAGTCACTCAGTTGTGTCTCACATAATAATTTGTCACAAATAAAATTAATTTCTTAAGGGGTTACCCAAATGCAATTTAATATCAAATCATTCTCAGAATATTCTAGGTCTTTGTCTAGATAGTCTTGACTGGAAATGAATTCTCTTTCCTGATCCTTTAGGATTATCACATATCTTCTTGCTGTCCTCTTATTTAATGTGACAGTAGTCCTTACAAATTGGCTACTACAGATTGCTGGAATCCTTCTGAATTTCAGCTTCAACTTCAAATATTTGTTGAATGCTTGCCATATATCCTACACTGTGCTTACAACTTTTACATGTATGTTTATCTTTAAGGGGTTGATTTTTTTTCAGTATTAGTCTTTACTAGTATTAAGAAGAGGTGGCAAGAATACACAGAAGAACTGTACAAAGCAGATCTTCATGACCCAGATAATCACGATGATGTGATCACTCACCTAGAGCCAGACATCCTGGAATGTGAAGTCAAGTGAGCCTTAGAAAGCATCACTATGAACAAAGCTAGTGGAGGTGATGGAATTCCAGTTGAGCTATTTCAAATCCTCAAAGATGATGCTGTGAAAGTGCTGCACTCAATATGCCAGCACATCGGGAAAACTCAGCAGTGGCCACAGGACTGGAAAAGGTCAGTTTTCATTCCAATCCCAAAAAAAGGCAATGCCAAAGAATGCTCAAACTACTGCACAATTGCACTCATCTCACACGTTAGCAAAGTAATGCTCAAAATTCTCCAAGCCAGGCTTCAGCAATACGTGAACCGCGAAATTCCAGATGTTCAAGCTGGTTTTAGAAAAGGCAGAGGAACCAGAGATCAAATTGCCAACATCCACTGGATCATCGAAAAAGCAAAGGAGTTCCAGAAAAACATATATTTCTGCTTTATTGACTACGCCAAAGCCTTTGACTGTGTGGATCACAATAAACTGTGGAAAATTCTGAAAGAGATGGGACTATCAGGCCACGTGACCTGCCTCTTGAGAAACCTGTATGCAGGTCAGGAAGCAACAGTTTGAACTGGACATGGAACAACAGACTGGTTCCAAATAGGAAAAGGAGTATATCAAGGCTGTATGTTGTCACCCTGCTTACTTAACTTATATGCAGAGTACATCATGAGAAATGCTGGGCTGGAGGAAGCACGAGCTGGAATCTAGATTGCCGGGAGAAATATCAATAACCTCAGATATGCAGACGACACCACCCTTATGGCAGAAAGTGAAGAACTAAAGAGCCTTTTGATGAAAGTGAAAGAGGAGAGTGAAAAAGTTGGCTTAAAGCTCAACATTCAGAAAACTAAGATCATGGCATCTGTTCCCATCACTTCATGGGAAATAGATGGGGAAACATTGTCAGACTTTATTTTTTGGGGCTCCAAAATCACCGCTGATGGTGATTGCAGCCATGAAATTAAAAGACGCTTACTCCTTGGAAGGAAAGTTATGACCAACCTAGATAGCATATTTAAAGCAGAGACATTACTTTGCCAACAAAGGTCCATCTAGTCAAGGCTATGGTTTTTCCAGTGGTCATGTATGGATGTGAGAGTTGGACTATAAAGAAAGCTGAGCCCCAAAGAACTGATGCTTTTGAACTGTGGTGTTGGAGAAGACTCTTGAGAGTCCCTTGGACTGCAAGAAGATCCAACTAGTCTGTACTAAAGAAGATCAGTCTTGGGTGTTCATTGGAAGGACCGATGTTGAAGCTGAAACTCCAATACTTTGGCCACCTCATGCGAAGAGTTGACTCAATGGAAAAGACCCTAATGCTGGTAAGTATTTGGGTAGGAGGAGAAGGGGATGACAGAGGATGAGATGGCTGGATGGCATCACCGTCATGGGACACAGGTTTGGGTAAACTCTGGGGGTTGGTGATGGACAGAGAGGCCTGGCGTGCTGCGATTCATGGGGTCGCAAAGAGTTGGACACGACTGAGCAACTGAACTGAACTGAGTCTTTACTAGTAATGTTTTTGACATTCCAGGTCTTATTATTGCTACTATTTCTCCTGCTTCTGTGTTTCTCTTTCAACACCACGTTGTTACCTGAAACTACCTTGTGTTAGATATAGTTTCTGTAAAACTCCCCTCTTGCTGTTTTGTTCTGAAAGCAGTCTCAGGCTGAATGCTTTTGGTTTGGGCCATCTGCCCCCAAACATTAGTCTAAATCCACTCAATCCCCTAGCAACTTAGACTTTGCCACATCACTACATGGTTCATGATGTTATCGATCATTTCATCATTTCTGGTCTTGCTAACAACTCTGGCTATCCTAGCTTAACTTGCAGTTCACTAATCTTCTAGCTCACGCTCTGCTTATCTGTCCCACAGCCTGCTCTGACAGCATCCCTATCTCAAACATCAAAGTTTCACTGAAATTATAAATAAGCCTCAAAGCCCTTTTTAAATCTTTTAACTTCCTCCTTCATTTATACTAATCTTCCGCAGTATAGAAATTGCCTATGTATCTACCAAGTTCCTAATTTTCTTAGACCATTTTTAGATAATCAACATTGATTATCAGCCCTTAATAATTGATGAAAGTAATTGTCCTAAAGGAAGAAATTATAAACACCTCCTCCATGTATTAGTCATCCTTCATAGTTCTGTGTGAGCCTCAAGGAGAAATATATTGAGTCATACATAGAGGAAAGAAAGAAAGAAAAAAGAGGACTACCTCAACCTTGAGGCTGCTAAAACAACTATCATAATAAATATATGTCATTGTTCTCTTCACCTACTGAATACAAGTCTCTGGCAAGGATAAACGAAGATGCTTATGGTTTATATTTAGAGATTTTCCTGCTGTTCAAGATATATTCTTTATTCTGAGCAAAATACCAAACAAGTAAGTTTACCAAAACTTAATATTTTCTTAACAAATACATGCAGCCCACCATTTGTGAGTACAAGTATTAATATTTTCCAAACTCTTGCTTATAACATGCCTATTTGGAACCTTCTTTCCCCAGAGATCTAATGTTTGTCTCCACCTGAAATTTCATCACAATGTGTCTAAAACAAACACTAATAGCATCGATTCAACTCCATGAAGCCCTCATTCATTTTTTTTTATGGCACTATATATTTCAAGTTAAGATTCAAGTGACAAAAGTATATCCCCCTGCTACTAAAATAGTGGTGACAGTTAATGTCAGGGAAGACAAGGTAGCAAGCAGGTAGTCCTGAGCCCTGCAACACGTGACCTCAGAATATGCAGGACAGGAGGGAACCTTATAGATCACTCATCGCCCCAGAATTTGTAATTCAAACAACCAATTCTTGGAGTCAAAAGGATTTCCTGATACCACTGTGATTCTACTGAAGATGGATCACACATCCATACATTTGAGGACAGAGAAAAGAGGCTTTTCTGTTTGTCATTTCAAGTCATTACTTTTTTTTTTAATATTCATAAAATCAAATTGAAGTTCCAAAGTCAGGCATTGCAATTTTGGAAATGGTAGATAGATAGAGGGGAATAAGTGATCCATAGATCAAAGAACCATATTTTCATTTATGCTTCTAAGTCCTACTTGATTTTCAAAGTCCAGTTCAACTACTAGCTCCCATCTAATTGTAAGCGGAAAGAATTTTATCTGCCTTCCCAAGCATATAGTTCATTGCACAGTTCAGTCTCTCAGTCATGTCCGACTTTTTGCGGACATGAACCACAGCACACCAGGCCTCCCTGTCCATCACCAACTCCTGGAGTCTACCCAAACCCATGTCCATCGAGTCGGTGATGCCATCCAGCCATCTCATCCTCTGTCGTCCCCTTCTCCTCCTGCCCTCAATCTTTTCCAGCATCAGGGTCTTTTCAAATGAGCCAGCTCTTTGCATCAGGTGGCCAAAGTATTGGAGTTTCACCTTCAGCATCAGTCCTTCCAATGAACACCCAGGACTGATCTCCTCTAGGATGGACCGGTTGGATCTCCTTGCTATCCAAGGGACTCTCAAGAGTCTTCTCCAACACCACAGTTCAAAAGCATCAGTTCTTTGGGGCTCAGCTTTCTTTATAGTCCAACTCTTATATCCATACAAGACTACTAGAAAAACCATAGCCTAGACTAGATGGACCTTTGTTGGCAAAGTAATGTCTCTGCTTTTTAATATGCTGTCTAGGTTGGTCATAACTTTCCTTCCAAGGAGTAAGCGTCTTTTAATTTCATGGCTGCAATCACCATCTGCAGTGATTTTGGAGCCCAAAAAAATAAAGTCAGCCGCTGTTTCCAAAAAAATAAACTCAGACACTGGCATATAGCCGGTACATATTATTTGATGAATTAATTCATCAATGAATTGACTGATTAATCATCCCAAATCTCTTCCTCTAAATTTCCATTGTATTTTATCTATACCCTCTTTTTCTTTCACTTCTTATATGATAATATAGACATCACCAGCTTGATGGATATCACCAACCTGATGGACATGAGGTTGAACAAGCTTTGGGAGTTGATGATGAACTGGGAAGCCTGGCTTGCTGCAGTCTATGAAGTTGCAAAGAGTCGGACATGACTAAGCAACTAAACTGAACTGAGCTGATGTGACAATATGTTATTTATTTTTGTGAATGCCCTGTGTCCATCACATATGATTTCTTTAGAACGGGGCTTATGCATGATTAGTTTTCACATGCACTGATCAGTTAACAACTAGTTGTGAAAAGAATGAGTATCTGTAAAATATAAGCAAATCAAATTTTGTTTTGGTTTTAAATACTGGAATACTAGTACATGGTGAAAACATGGTAATAAGAATTTTCCATCCATGTAGCACTCTTTTAAAATTACAGAAAGATCACTGTTATAAAAGGAATTTTCAAAAGTAAAATTCCACTTCCTAAGGACAAATAAGTTTTAAAGTAGCAATTTAGCTCTCCAGAGATGTTTTGATAAATAGATTATCAAGACTTTTCTAAGAACTATAGAGTTTATATGTTTGCTTTTATTTTGCAGTCATAGAAATGACACCTTCAGCATTGATAATAAATCTCTAATGGTTTTTGAAAGAATTGGAAAAAGAATACAAAGTTTTCTTCAGCCAGCATGTGTATGAGACTGGGCTTATTACTTGCTTGCTGTTTCTAGCATTAAATATAAAATCAGAAAGATGCAGAAGGAAATAACTCAGCATTAGACCTCAGCTCACAGAGAAGCCAGGTTGTAGCTATTGGAACCAGAACACAGCACATGAATTCAGTAACCAAACTGCAATATGAAATCATAATTCTATTTGTTCTTTGATAATACAACAACACCAAGAATCTTTCATCCAGATAAAAAATTAACAGCAAAGAAATGCTATGAATGTTGGGTTATTGTTAAGAATTATATATATATTTTATATATATATATAAATATACATAAGAATTATATATAGAATTATAGCATATCATAATAATCACATCAATTCCTCTCTTAAATGCACACACACCAAATTGATGAGCACAAAACATGTGACATAAAAAATAAAATTTGTGACGAGAAAATATAGTATTACAATAAAATACTGTGTGGTGCACATGTCTTTTGGTATAGAAATATTATTTAACTTAATCTAGACCATTCAGAAGTTGACTATCCAATTTAGAAATTATCAAAAAAACTCCCTCCTTATTTTCTTTGGCACTTCTAGTATAATAGAAACCAAAAAAGGGAAGGAGTGACAGTAGGAAAAGGAAATAATTCCACTTCGCTTCTTTTCAGCAAATTTGTTAAATATTGTTAGGAGGGGAAATTGAAACTTGTAATTAAGTTAGTGCTTTTGATTACCAGTGGATTTCATTTTTTCTGACTCTAAACTCAATTATCATCGATAATTGAGATCTATCTTTATGACATTAAGAAAACATGCACTTAATTGGATAGTCAATTGAAGGAGTGGAGAAAACTGAGGAGCTTGAAAGTCAGGCAATCCATCTCCAGTCTCCCTTCTCTGGCCCAGCCCCACCCCCTTCACTCTTAGGAGGCTGCACCAAGCTTTCTCCTGTACACAAAGTGAGAAATAGAGCATGATAAACATCATCTGTGCACTTCAGTATTATGGATTACCATAGTAGCAAAGCACTTCAGGTGTACTGATGTAATGTGTTTGGAATTGGAATATTAACCTAAAGAACCTAATGCTGTTTCTCTCACATTAAAAAAAAAAAAAAAAAAAAAAAACTTGCTAATAGATATATTTCCTAAAGGAAATCAGTCCTGAATATTCATTGGAAGGACTGATACTGAAGCTGAAACTTCAATACTTTGGCCACTTGATGTGAAGAACTGACTCACTGGAAAAGACCTTGACGTTGGAAAGACTGAAGGCAGGAGGAGGAGGAGGGTGCAACAGAGGATAAGACAATTGGATGGCATCACTGACTCGATGGACGTGAGTTTGAGCAAGTTCCAGGAGTTGGTGATGGACAGGGAAGCCTGGCGTGTTGCAGGCCATGGGGTCACAAAGGGTTGGACACAACTGAGCGACTGAACTGAATAGATATATAGCTGCCAGGCTTAGCTTAAAGTGAAAGTGTTTAGATTGCCTGCCACGAAGAAAATTGACAGAAAAACTCATGCACTTATGGCACCTCTACTAAGAAATCTATGAGTGTTTAGTTAGTTGAAGAAAATGTAAAACTGTCAAGAAAGCAACTTTATGATCATAATCTCTGTCTTGCTGAGACTTTCTGCAATGCTTTCATCAAGGACATTCTATGAACCATCCCACTCTGGTAATTATCTGTTGCTGAGTAAGTCCTTTGCATTTTATTCAAGGGTGTCCCCTTAAAACCCAACGAAGATGGCTAAAACAGATTATCTTCTCATCAATATGCTTTGAAAGTAATGCATAACAAATACCACTCCAAGTCCCGTCCCCCCCACCCCCAGGGAGATTATACCTAAATCTAGAAATTACTGTGGCATCTCCAAGGTCAAATAGCATCTGTAGAGTAAGTCAATTTTTCCAAGAAAGCATATAGATTTTGGTTTCTCTGAAATTCGGTTAAAAGCAGTCTCTCTAGATGGTGACATTGCTCTGAAAGATATTTATAATACGACTCAGTTCAAGAATTGCAGGGTTTTCTTTATTGTAAAATAAACTTATTTGTTTAAAGAGTATTTTATTTTATTCTAGTACTTTAAAGTTACAAAAGATCATATGGTTTATAACACAAACAGGATAATTGACTAGAAAGGCATTTTGTTTCCATGATATATAATGCAGTTTACTGAAATTGATTATAATTATCTCTGTAGTTTAGTCATTGGTGAGGTGATTAATAGCTAAAGTCATAACCTTTATGATTCAGATCTGTTCAAAACATTTATTAAATGCCTTTTATATGCCTGCTCTAATACAGTACATAGCTAACTGAATGGAACATTATGTACTGTACATTATTCTAAGACTTCTACCTGATAAGGTAAAGTTCTGTTAGGAAGATATTATTTCCTTCCGTTTTTCCTTCTTTTTTTCCTTTTCACTCTCTCTTCAGTCCCACCCTCTCTTTCTTCCTGGCTTTCATTTGCATGTCCAAGGTGAGAAATTTGTTTTAAAATCTATTTGCCAACCTTTGGTAAAGGTTAAGGATGCAAACAGTGAATGAAATCTGCCCTTAAATTTTGAAGTATCCATGGCTGAGTTCCTGTAACCTGTGAATATGGTACCTGACATAGCAAGTAAAAGACCCCACAACTTTGTAAATGCAGTTAACATAATAAACCTTGAGATCAAGAGACTATTCTGGATTATTTCGGTGGACCCAATCAAATTGCATGACTTTTCAAAGGCAGAGAACCTTTTGGCTACAGTTAGAAATGCAATGACATCAAATAAACAGCAGTGAGAAGGAGTCACCTCTGTGTTGTGAGTTCTGAGATGAAGGGGGTGTTTAGGAACTAAGGGTAGCTTCCAGCTGACAGCCAGCAAAGACAAGATACCTCAGTCCTACTACATGGAAATGAATTCTGTATGGGCAAGGAAATAGATCATCCCCTAGAGCCTTCAGAAATATGCTGACCCCTTGAATTTAGCTCTGTGAGAATGGTGTTGGACCTCTAAGAAAATAAATTAGTGTTGTTTTTAGCCACTAAGTTTGTGGCACTTTGTTATGACAGCAAAAGAAAACTAATCAAAGGTCTTATAATCTACTGGATAACAGGAAATATAAGCACATTAAAAAGTGATGTGGCAAGTATTTCAAGAGTGATATGAACAAAGCACTGTGGGTGTATTATTTCCTGGGACTGCCATAAGAAAGTACCGCAGACTGGGTAAGCTAAACAATAGAAACTTATTTTCTCATAGTTCTGGAGGCTCCAAGTCCAAGATCAAGGGGTCAGCAGATGTGGTGTTCTCTGAGGCCTCTCTCTGTTGGCTTACAGATGGCTGCCTTCTCCATTTCCTCACATAGCTTTTCCTCTGTGTCCTAAGCCCTTCTTTTCGGGAGCCCAGTCATATTAGATTAGGATCCACCCATATAACCTCATTTTACTTTAATTCCCTCTTAAATGTCCCATCTCCAAATACATCCTAAGGTTTAAGACTTCGATATAAGAATTTGGGAGGGACACAATTCAACCCTCAATAGTGGGATTCCTGAATGAGAGAAAGCTTGGAGAAAATTCCATAAAGAAGATTAGATACTTGAGCAGGTTGCTATTTTTTCAGGCAAAGAAGAGGTAGAAGAGCATTAAGCTTAGGTGGACTGCCAAACGCAAAGGCCCAGAGTTTTTAAACCACTACTCTTTCTTTAATACAAATAAGCTGATCAAAGAGTTCTGAGAGAATATAAATTTCAAAGTTTCAGATTACCTCTACAGACTCTACCATCTGAGTTCAGGATATAACAGGATATAACCCCTGTTAACCTATTCATATATTTTCTTCCATGTGATTTAAATTTACATACAAGCATGTGTTTATTTACCAAAAAAAAAAAAGCAAATTGCTGGGCTACTTGAATTTTTTAATTTGAAAATATTTACAAGCTGTATATTTATATAATTTTAGTGACTATGAAATATTCCATTTTAAGGATATACCATAGTTTTCCAGTCCCCTGTTTACAAGTATGTTTTGCTTCTCCAAATAAAGTTGCAATAAACCTTCTTATACACCCAGCTTTGTCTATTAACTGGTTTTGAAATAGACTGAACTTAATGGATGCAAGGTTTCCCTGGTGACTCAGTGGTAAAGAATCTGCCTCCCAAGCAGGAGCCACAGGTTCAATCCCTGGATCAGGAAGATCCCCTGAAGAAACAAATGGCAACCCACTCTAGAATTCTTGCCTGGAAAAGCCTATGGACAAAACAGCCTGGAGAGCTATAGTCCATGGGGTCACAAAAGAGTCAGACACAGTTTAGCAGCTAAACAGTAAACAAGCAATGGCTACAAACAGAAAGATTGTTTTGTTATTGTTGTTTTGCATTGTTTCACTACTGCCTTTGACAGTGATCCTCAAAGTATGGCCTCTGCCCTGTCAATATTAATATTAATATCACCTATGCCGATAATGATAATCAATAAACAGTCAATAATAAGAATAGAAAAGAGTTTTATTTGAGCCAAATTGAGGACTATAGCATGGAGCCCATTTCCCAGGTTACTCTAGGGAACTACTACAGGGAAACTTGGCTTTCAGCACAGTTTTACCTCCTGTTAGGACAAAGAACATAACAAGTCAGGAGTACATTTCTTCAAGGTTAAAAAAAAAAAAAGAAAATAGACCAGCACTTACACAGCAAGTCAGTGTGGCCTTGGCCCCTGGGAAGGGAGCCTTATCATCAAAGGAGTGCTAGCATTGGCATCCCAGGGAGAGAGCTATTTAGTCTTTATTTTTAACACAGACTTTCTTTACTTCTGGTGAGTGTGCCCTTTTCTTTAGTAATGAAAGCAGATGTCCAGTGTATGTTCGATAGGCCACAAACAGACTGTTCTAGTTAGTATAAAACTTAACTTGTGTCTAAGCCAGGATGACTTCCTCATATCCCAATAGTGTATGGGAAAATTTATTACCTGGAAATTTAGAAATGCAATTCTAAATGCAAATGCATTTAGAAATGCAATTCTCAGGTCCCAGAGACCCTGTCAGATCTACTAAATTAAAAACTCTGGAGATTGGACTGCAAACCCTCCATGTGCTTGTGATAAAGAGCAACATCTCATAATCCCTGCCCTAGCACCTCTCCCATTCCTACTCCTTGAGGACTCCTCAGGCACATCGCTTAGCTTTCTCATATCATTCCATTTTGCTAAGTGTTTTTGGGTGTTAAAATATCTCAGAATTTAAACAGAGAGGTTGATTCCAAATCAGTTCAAATTCTGAACCATGACAGTGTGTGGGGAAGGAGATTGTCTATTCTTGCACTTTTCTCATTTGTAATCCCATCTCACTCTGCTACTTTAGGATCTCTCTTCTCTGAAATTCTAAGACCTGGAGGATAGTTGGGGAAAAGGAAAAACCATGTCTTAAATGATTAGTATTATTGCAATCCAGCTATTGGGCTTCCCAAGACAGTTAGTGGTAAAGAATCCATCTGTCAATGCAGGAGATGAGGTTTCAATCCCTGGGTTAGGAAGATTCCCCTGGAGGAGGAAGCAACAACCCACTCCAATATCATTGACTGAAAAAACCCATGGACAGAGGAGCCTGGCGGGCTACAGTCCATGGGGTCACAAAGAGCTGAACAGGGCTTGGTGACTGAATGAGAACCATAAACCCAGATATTAGGATCCTTGATGAGGCAGGCATTCAAATACAGATTTTCTGGAAGACCTCCACAGGCATCTCTAATCTGCAGAGTTCCAGGGAAGGGATTGTGCACTCTCTGACAGGCCTCTGTGGCCTCCCCCTCCACCAAATCCCCTCCTCTGCCTCTCCAGCCCCTGCCCTTGGCAGGCTACTGCTCAGCCTCTTTTTGCCAGAATCCTCCAGACCCCAAAATCTACCCACTTGATTGATATTAGGTTGAAATGGCTCAAACCTTGTGGCATTCCACAGCAGTCAATTAATACACAATAAGCTCATTTATCTGTATCATGCTGATTGCTGGGCATACAGACAGTTCCTCTGCTTGCCCTTCTCTTTTCCAGCTATGAACAGTTTGAGAGGTCCGCATAAAGGGTAATCCTTTCCCTATCTGAGATAAAGTCAAACTACATACTAGATACAGGAATCAAAAACACAGAGATGGAGATCAGCTATGGGTTATTATTTAAAAAACAAAACAAAACACCTGTTTACAGGAAATGGCTTAGAACTGTGCCAGTAGTGCTTGCTAATATCAGCACATGGCCTCAAGTAATATGTAATTACTTACCCAGTTATAGGCATGGCTGCAAAACTGTAGTACTGCCCCCAACCCCCATGAGCAGGCTCCTTAATCCTTAACAGAAAAGCGGGTGATGCTGAGGCATACTTCTTCTGGACAGGCTGCTTCCCAGAGATTAGAGAAAGGGAAAAAGACCGAGTCGGAGTTGTCAGCCCTATTTCCCAGACCTAACAGATAAATTGTCTTGTTTCCAAATATGAAATGAATGAGTAACAAATAAAGAAGCAAGACTTTAAGCTAGGTCAGTGCTTTCCAATAGAAATATGATGAGCCACAAATGTTAGTCACATGTACAGTTCAAATTGTTGAGTCAGTTCAGTCGCTCAGTCGTATCCGACTCTTTGAGACCCCGTGAATCGCAGCACGCCAGGCCTCCCTGTTCATCACCAATTCCCGGAGTTTACCCAAACCCACGTCCATCGAGTCGGTGATGCCATCCAACCATCTCATCCTCTGTCATCCCCTTATCCTCCTGCCCCCAATCCTTCCCAGCATTAGGGTCTTTTCCGGTGAGTCAACTCTTTGCATGAGGTGGCCAAAGTATTGGAGTTTCAGCTTCAACATCAGTCTTTCCAATGAACAACCAGGACTGATCTCCTTTAGGATGGACTGGTTCGATCTCCTTGCAGTCCAAGGGACTCTCAAGAGTCTTCTCCAACACCACAGTTCAAAAGCATCAATTCTTCGGCGCTCAGCTTTCTTTACCGTCCAACTCTCACATCCATACATGACCACTGGAAAAACCATAACCTTGACTAGATGGATCTTTGTTGGCAGAGTAATGTCTCTGCTTTTAAATATGTTGTCTAGGTTGGTCATAACCTTCCTTCCAAGGAGTAAGCGTCTTTTAATTTCAAGGCTGCAATCACCATCAGCAGTGATTTTGGAGCCCAAAAAATAAAGTCTGACACTGTTTGCACTGTTTCCCTATCTATTTCCCATGAAGTGATGGGACCAGATGCCATGATCTTAGTTTTCTGAACGTTGAGCTTTAAGCTAACTTTTTCCACTCTCCTCTCTCACTTTCATCAAGAGTCTCTTTAGGTCTTCTTCACTTTCTGCCATAAGGGTGGTGTCGTCTGCATATCTGAGGTTATTGCTATTTCTCCTGGCAATCTTGATTCCAGCTTGTGTTTCTTCCAGCCCAGCGTTTCTCATGATATACTCTGCATATGTGTTAAATAAGCAGGGTGACAATATACAGCCTTGATGTACTCCTTTTCCTATTTGGAACCAGACTGTTGTTCCATGTCCAGTTCTAACTGTTGCTTCCTGATCTGCATACAGGTTTCTCAAGAGACAGGTCAGATGGTCTGGTATTCCCATCTCTTTCAGAATTTTCCACAGTTTATTGTGATCCACACAGTCAAAGGCTTTGGCATAGTCAATAAAGCAGAAATAGATGTTTTTCTGGAACTCTCTTGCTTTTTCGATGATCCAGCGGATATTGGCAATTTGATCTCTGGTTCCTCTGCCTTTTCTAAAACCAGCTTGAACATCTGGAGTTCACAGTTCACGTATTGCTGAAGCCTGGCTTGGAGAATTTTGAGCATTACTTTACTAATGTGTGAGATGAGTGCAATTGTGCGGTAGTTTGAGCATTCTTTGGCATTGCTTTTTTTTTGGATTGGAATGAAAACTGACCTTTTCCAGTCCTGTGGTCACTGCTGAGTTTTCCATATTTGCTGGCATATAAAGTCCAGCACTTTCACAGCATCATCTTTGAGGATTTAAAATAGCTCAACTGGAATTCCATCACCTCCACTAGCTTTGTTCGTAGTGATGCTTTCTAAAGCCCACTTGACTTCACATTCCAGGATGTCTGGCTCTAGGTGAGTGATCACACCATCGTGACCACATTAAAAAACTAATTTTATTAATATACTTTAATTTAACCCAATATTCTAAAATATTACTCTTCTATCATAATCAATATTTTAAACTGATACATAGCACTCTTTTTAAATACTAAATCTTAAAAATCCTATTCATATTTAGTACTTTGAGCACATTTGAATTAGGACCAGTCATAGTTCAAATGCTCAGTAAAGGCATGTGACTACAGGCTACCATATTGGACCATGCAAGTCTAGCTTAACACTTTCAATTTTAAACATAACTAGAATGGATTGTAAGCCTTCCCTACCCTCAGTCCACTTCCAGATTTCAGAATTCTCCAAGCATAAAGGAGACAGTGGTTTCTGTGATCATGACACCTTCACCACTACTCTCATCTCCAAACACCACAAGTTATGAGTTATTAACTCCTCAAATTTTTTTCTGTAAGGATTAGCCTACAAATTTCTGCAGCTCTGTAGAATGCTGCTAGGAAGTGTGATCTGTTTCCTATAATTTGAATTCACTCTGATTACTACAAGCAGATACACATTCTTTCTTATGTGCCATGTCCTAAAGCTGTCAGCCCCTGCCAGGATATATCATTAGACCAAAAAAAAAAATTTTTAATAACTTAAATTATGTTGATTTATTTATAAGCTGTAATAATAATATTTATAACCTACCACTGTGCAGTTATCTATTATATAGTTTATATAAAGTGAAGTAAAAGTGTTAGTTGCTCAGTCATGTTCGACTCTTTGTGACTCCACAGACTGTAGCCCACCAGGCTCCTCTGTCCATGAAATTCTCCAGGCAAGAATACTAGAGTGTATAGCCATTCCCTTCTCCAGGGGATCTTACTGACCCAAGGATCAAACCCAGTTCTCCTGCATTGCAGACAGATTCTTTACCATCTGAGTCACCAGAGAAACCCAGTTTGTATAATAGGTATAATATATATAACTTGTCTTAGACAATAGAAAATATGTGATTTAAAGTCAATGAATAAACTTTGCCTGCAAAAGACTCCCAAATTTTCAAAGAATTTAGGACTCTACATAATTTGAGAATTTACCTTCTCTTGATCTTATTCAAATAGAAAAAAACTCTTAAGTTAGTATTATTTGGTGCACCTATCATTGTTAAGATTTTAAGCTCCTACAGACTCAGGCTAAAAGTGGAATATTTTCTTGTTACAGAGCAACTACTTTTTATCTAATTGGATCATGAAAAAATCTCTTTAAGAGTCTTTATCTCACTTTTGCTACAGTTATATATGAAGTGAAAATACATAAGATTACAATATATAAGATATTGTATATATAAGATAATATATATACAAGATTAAAAAATAAAAGATTACAATTGATTTATATGCTATAAGGCTGCAAGAAATTAAACTTTTACACAATTAGTTATAATACATATTCAATTTACCCACGTTGAAAGAGTCAACATTCATGTCAAACCTATTTTCTAGCATGCCCTATAAATATATGAAATTATCTATTAGGAGTATTACTATTTTCTTAAAATTTTACATTATTTTATATTAACAACATGATGCATGAATTGGGGATCTTTGCAATATGATTATTTTGAAAATGTGATCAGATTTTCTTAGCAATGCCATAATGATCACAGTTAGAACGTCATCCCAGCTGATTGTGATGAGCATCAATAAGCAACAACAATGTAGAGACTTCCTACTACACCAGCAAATATGGAACCTAGATAGTAAGTGGGCATTCCTCTGGAATGTCTCTATGAGGAACTCAGTGCATCTATATGACCCCCCTCCTGTATGGGCTTTTGTTACTTAAGAACTTTCCTCAACTCTTGTCCCCTAGATCTTTGGTACTTTGAGCAAGAATGTCCCTGAAAAGTACCTCAGATGACTGAATCGTACACATTCTCTTTCCTTCTTCCTCTTAGTCTTTTACCTCAGTGCCCCCACTCTTTCCTACATAGTTTTCAAAATATCTCTGGATGGAGCTGTTTTCAAAAGTATGCTTTGACATATTGCAGTACCTCCACAATGTACTGCAGAAGTAAGGTCCCCAAAGTTCTCCATCATGTAAAAACTCCTCTATGATCGTTATGTTTGCCAGAAATAAGCTAAAGTTGAGACATCTCAGTTTTTTTTTTTAAATAGCTTATTTTTATCCGCTTCACTAGAATTACTGCTTTTGCCCTATTGTGTCCTATATTGTGTTAATTCCCAATCCCCCTCTCCACCTTTATTAATTACAAAAAGTAGTATGGCAAAAGTAACAAGGACTGCCTGGGTTCAATTCCAACATGGATATTTAATATCTGTATGATTGTGGCAGCATTGCATTAACCATCAGTAACTGTTTCATCATTTATAAAGTGAAGATAATAACAGCATCTACCTCATTGGGTTTTTTGAAGAAGTAAATGAGTTGATACTTGGAAAGCTCATAGAAAATATGTGGCATGTAGAAAGTGCTCAGTAATGTTGTTTACTAATAATCTAATATAATATGAATTCAATCTAACATAATATGAAATCCCCAGGATGCTAAAATAATAAAAACTATTTGGATGAAATGATGCCATAGAACTAACTGGAGAAGAAGAAAGAAGGAAAAGAGATAAGTGATCTAGGTATCTGAGAAAAGGAAAATAAGAAGCAAGGGGAGATGCAACAGGTTAAAACTTTTGAAATTGTTATTTTTGTAGCTCAAATATTGATAATTTCTTATGGATCAAACATGTAGTAAAAAAACATTAAGCAAAAGACTATTGGAGAGGTTGCTGGATACGAACGAACACCACATTTATGTTGAGGCCATATACTTGAGTGAAATAAACACCTGAAGGAGAAGATTATTTGGACAAAGAGTAAAGAAAAGAATTTTCAAATATCTTAAATCTAATCAGCCAGATAGGGAGGATGGGAAATGGTGAATTGAATTCAGGTCTGGATACCACATTTTGACTAATGCATGGAAGCTCTTTCCAGACAATAAAGATGTGGTATAAGATTAAAATTATATTTACTGAAAAGTTATTGGCAATTCACCATTGTGATAAACTAAACTTATAAAATACAATAAGCTTTCAAGAAAAGTTTATTCTTAAAAGTATGTGATTCTACAACCAATTAAAAGTTGGAAGAGTGTCATGATCATCACTATTATCCTCATGTTCAAAAATAGAACCTTATGGTATTAAAAGACTATTCAAGCATAGGGTAAATCAATTTTAGCTCAATTTCCTGCACCTAAAATATGTGACAGAAATAATCCTTTCCTAGTCTTCTCTCCCATAGAATCCAAACTCCTTACCCTCACCTTCAGTGTCCTTCATAATTTGTCACCCCTGCCTGCCTTTTTGGGCTTCCCAGGTGACGCTAGCAGTCAAGAACCCACCTGCCAATGCAGGAGACATAAGAGATGCAGATTGGATCCCTGGCCCTGGTGGGGAAGATTCTCTGGAGGAGGGCATGGCAACACTCCAGCATTCTTGCCTGGAGAACCCCATGGGCAGAGGAGCCTGGTGGTCTATGGTCCATAGGGTTGCAAAGAATCGGACATGACTGAAGCGACTTCACGGTCACACACAGGCTGCGTTTTAACTTTGTTTCCTACCATTTCCTGGAGAGACCATGTCATCTACTGTTCAAACTGAAACAATTTTAAGAGTGAATATAAGTCTCTAAAGTAATTACACAATTATAAATTTCTGAAATATTATTTTCTTGTTGAAAGTTTGGCTTTATTGTGCTTGTGATTTATAAAATTCTATTTAAAAATATTTTCAAAATTAAAATTCTATTTAGAAAATAGAGATAACACATACAACTGTTTCATAAAGGAGGAAGCTACTTTATCTTGATTATCAGAACACAAAAAATTGTCAACAGCAGCAATGCTACTGGTACATAAGCAAATACTTTTAATCAGTTCCTTAGTTGTTATCTGTCCCAACATCATATCACTGTTTTTCTTTTCTTAAAAATGTATTTTTAATTGTCTCCTTATTTAATATTTTTTTGAAATTCTCTGTAATCTTCTTCAAAACTAAATAGAAGGCTAAAAATTTGGTACTGTTGATATCTTCAATAGAATATTTTCTATAATCACAACACTTTTCACTAAGGAAATATTCTCTCTACACAAATAGGAAAACTGATAACCTCAAAGCAGTTCTGCTAAATAGAGGATATTCTCAATTCTGATATTTGAATAAGTAAATATTTCATTGTAAATATTTGCTTAAGCACATCATTTTTACCTGCAATCAGAAAATTTATCTCTGGCAAAAATTTTAACATGAAAACGGTGTCAAGTAAGTTATCTATATTTATAATTGCTCTAGATACTTTACCAAATTTAGGTCTTGCAAACTTATAGGACTTCTTAACATCATTCCGTTCTTGTATAGAATTTAAATTAGCCAATGAGAAGTGAGAGCTCTATCAAAATCAACTTATTCCAAATGCAATTATAGAATTTCAAACTAAGTCTTACCTGCTGTTTGAACTCCTATCATTTAATTTGTTCTCCTCAATTTGTTTTTTATGGATACATTTCCATGTCTTTCTTTTCACTAGCTTTGTTTTAAATAACTGCAATTCTTAAAAGTTTCAAAAGACAGAGACTCTTAAGTGTTCTGTTTGTTAAATATTTAAAGATTCTTCATTGATTTTCAGTAAAGTGCAACCAAGATTTAGAGATATCACTTATTTAAAAATTCAACATCATGATAAGATACAGTTAATTACAAATAGTTTTTCAAAGGCTCGAACATTTCAAAGCTCTCAATGATACTGGGTAATAAAGAAAAGTACTCACTGCCATGTTTCAGCATTATTTCTGCTGGACATCAGTTTTGTCACAGACAATTAGTTATTCAATTAAAGTATGTATATGTCTTAGAAAATTATATACTTGGACATTTGTGAAACCATGACATATCTCAAACGCATTTCTATATTTTGTAGCTTTCTAGAGTTGATAGCCATCTTCTTATAACAACACTGTACTATACCCATATGCTTTTACTAGCATTATCAACACAAAAGTTTTAAACTTAGTTCTTAACTTTTAGACTTAATTTACAATAGCAATTTAATAATGTTAAATATATCTCCTTTTACAGGATGAGATTCCAAAAGATTTACTTTGATTCCATGAAAAGAGTACTTTGTTTAAAAGCAAACCATTATAAAAATTTAATTGATTTACTATTTTCAGTGTCAAATGACATTTTTGTAAAACTGGCATCATTTATTTGCTAAATTCCTCTGTTGCTAATGGATCCGATTCATTAACACCTATGATGTCATTTTTTGTACATGAAAAAGAAAATCTAAGATTAAAAATGAGCAAAATTAACTTGAGACAGTAATCATTTAACCTAAATGTGCCTTCCACAGGCCTTAATATCTGGTAAGTTTCAAAACAGATAATGACTTATGCTTCTTCAGAAGATTATATATCATTATGCTCTCCACAGAAAATGTTCACCAACACTTTGTTTGATTTACAAATTCCTCAACAACTTTTTGAATGAAACAAGACTATAAGTTTTCATTATATATATATACTTTTTTTTAATCTCATTGCTACTAAAATGATTTATTCAAAAATCAAAATGACTTACCAAATAATAAAATAAATGGTTATAGATATTCAGGTCACTTCAGTTCAGACGCTCAGTCGTGTCTGACTCATTGTGGCCCCGTGAACCGCAGCACGCCAAGCCTCCCTGTCCATCGCCTACTCCCGGAGTTCACCCAAACTCATGTCCATTGAGTCGGTGATGCCATCCAACCATCTCATCCTCTGTCGCCCCTTCACCTCCTGCCCTCAATCGTTCCCAGCATCAAGGTCTTTTCAAATGACTCAGCTCTTCGCATGAGGTGGCCAAAGTATTGGAGTTTCAATTTCAACATCATTCCTTCCAATGAACAACCAGGACTGATCTCCTTTAGGGTGGACTGATTGGATCTCCTTGCAGTCCAAGGAACTCCCAAGAGTCTTCTCCAAACCACAGTTCAAAAGCATCAATTCCTCGGCACTCAGCTTTCTTTATAATCCAATTCTCACATCCATATATGACCACTGGAAAAACCGTAGCCTTGACTACATGGACCTTGGGTGACAAAGTAATTTCTCTGCTTTTTAATAAGCTGTCTAGGTTAGTCATAACTTTCCTTCCAAGGAGTAAGCATCTTTTAATTTCTTGGATGCAATCATCATGTGCAGTGATTTTGGAGTCCCCAAAAATAAAGTCTGACACTGTTTCCACTGTTGCCCCATTTATTTACCATGAAGTGATGGGACCTACATCATGAGAAATGCTGGGCTGGAGGAAACACAAGCTGGAATCAAGATTGCTGGGAGAAATATCAATAACCTCAGATATTCGGATGACACCACCCTTATGGAAGAAAGCAAAGAAGAACTAAAGAACCTCTTGATGAAAGTGAAAGAGAAGAGGGGAAAAGTTGGCTTAAAGCTCAACGTTCAGAAAACTAAGATCATGGCATCTGGTCCCATCACTTCATGGGAAATAGATGGGGAAACAGTGGAAACAGTGTCAGACTTTATTTTTGGGGGCTCCAAAATCACTGCTGATAGTGATTGCAGCCATGAAATTAAAAGACGCTTCTACTTGGAAGGAAGGTTATGGCCAACCTAGATAGCATATTTAAAAGCAGAGGGGGGTCCAGGAGGGGGAACACATGTAAACCCATGGCTGATTCATGTCAATATATGGCAAAAACTATTGCAATGTTGTGAAGTGATTGGCCCCCAACTAAAATAAATAAATTTATAAAAAAAAATAAAAATAAAAAATAAAAAAAAATAAAAATGGATAATCAGAAAAAAAAAAAAAAAAAAAGCAGAGACATTACTTTGCCAACAAAAGTCCATCTAGTCAAGGCTATGGTTTTTCCAGTGGTCATGTGTGGATGTGAGAGTTGGACGGTGAAGAAAGCTGAGCGCCGAAGAATTGATGCTTTTGAACTGTGGTGTTGGAGAAGACTCTTGAGAGTCCCTTGGACTGCAAGGAGATCCAATCAATCCATCCTAAAGGAGATCAATCCTTAGTGTTCATTGGAAGGACTAATGTTGAAGCTGAAACTCCAATACTTTGGCCACCTCATGCGAAGAGTTGACTCATTGGAAAAGACCCTAATGCTGGGCAGGATTGGGGGCAGGAGAATAAGGGGACAACAGAGGATGAGATAGTTGGATGGCATCACTGACTCGATGGACATGGGTATGGGTAGACTCCGGAAGTTGGTGATGGACAGAGAGGCCTGGCGTGCTGAAATTCATGGAGTTGCAAAGAGTCGGACACGACTGAATGACTGAACTGAACTGAACTGATGGGACCTAATGCCATGATATTAGGTTTCTGAATGTTGAGCTTTAAGTCAAGTTTTTCACTCTCCACTCTCAATTTCATCAAGAGGCTCTTTAGTTCTTCTTCACTTTCTGCCATAAGGGTGGTGTCATCTGCTAATCTGAGGTTATTGATATTTCTCCCAGCAATCTTGATTCCAGCTTGTGTTTCCTCCAGCCCAGCATTTCTCATGATGTACTCTGCATATAAGTTAAATAAACAGGGTGACAATAAACAGCCTTGAAGTACTACTTTTCCTATTTGGAACCAGTCTGCTGTTCCAACTCCAGTTCTAACCATTGCATCTTGACCTCCATACAGATTTCTCAGAAGGCAGGTCAGGTGGTCTGGTATTCTTTTCTCTTGAAGAATTTTTGACAGTTTATTGTGATCGACACAGTCAAAGGCTTTGGCATAGTCAATAAAGCAGAAATAGATGTTTTTCTGGAACTCTCTTGCTTTTCCAATGATCCAGTGGATGTGTGCAATTTGAACTCTGGTTCCTCTGCCTTTTCTAAAACCAGCTTGAACATTTGGAAGTTCACGGTTCACATATTGCTGAAGCCTGGCTTGGAGAATTTAGAGCATTACTTTACTATGTGTGAGATGAGTGCAATTGTGCGGTAGTTTGAGCATTTTTTGGCATTGCCTTTCTTTGGGGTTGGAATGAAAAGTGACCTTTTCCAGTCCTGTGGCCACTGCTCAGTTTTCCAAATTTGCTGGCATATTGAGTGCAGCACTTGCACAGCATCATCTTTCAGGATTTGAAATAGCTCAACTGGAATTCCATCACCTCCACTAGCTTTGTTCATAGTGATCCTTCCTATGACCCACTTGACTTTGCATGCCAAGATGTCTGGCTCTAGTCCAGTGATCACACCATCATGGTTATCTGGGTCATAAAGATCTTTTTGTATACTTCTTTTGTGCATTCTTGACACCTCTTCTTAATATCTTCTGCTTCTGTTAGATCCATACCATTTCTGTCCTTTATCAAGCCCATCTTTGCATCAAATGTTCCCTTGCTATCTCTAATTTTCTTGAAGAGATCTCTAGTCTTTCCTATTCTATGTTTTCCTCTATTTCTTTGCATTGATCACTGAGGAAGGCTTTCTTATCTCTCCATGTTTTTCTCTAGAACTCTGCATTCAGATGCTTATATATTTCCTTTTCTCCTTTGCTTTTCCCTTCTCTTTTCACAGCTATTTGCAAGCCTCCTTAGACAGCCATTTTGCCTTTTTGCGTTTCTTTTTCTTGGGGATGGTCTTGATCCCTGTCTCCTGTACAATGTCACGAACCTCTATCCGTAGTTCATCAGGCACTCTGTCTATCAGGTCTAGTCCCTTAAATCTATTTGTCACTTCCACTGTATAATCATAAGGGATTTGATTTAGGTCATACCTGAATGGTCTAGTGGTTTTCCCCACTTTCTTCAATTTAAGTCTGAATTTGGCAATAAGGAGTTCATGATCTGAGCCACAGTCAGCTCCCAGTCTTGTTTTTGCTAACTATATAGAGTTTCTCCATCTTCACCTGCAAAAGATATAATCAATCTGATTTTGGTGTTGGCCATCTGGTGATGTCCATGTGTAGAGTCTTCTCTTGTGTTGTTGGAAGAGGGTGTTTGCTATGACCAGTACCTTCTCTTGGCAAAACTCTGTTAGCCTTTGCCCTGCTTCATTCTGTACTCCAAGGCCAAATTTACTTATTACTCCAGGTGTTTTTTGACTTCCTACTTTTGCATTCCAGTCCCCCACAATCAAAAGGACATGTTTTTGAGGTGTTAGTTCTAAAAGGTCTTGCAGGTCTTCATAGAACCATTCAACTTCAGCTTCTTCAGTGTTACTGGTTGGGGCATAGACTTGGACTACTGTGGTATTGAATGGTTTGCCTTGGAAATGAACAGAGATCATTCTGTCATTCTTGAGATTGCATCCACCAGGTACTGCATTTCAGACTCTTTTGTTGACTATGATGGCTACTCCATTTCTTCTAAGGGATTCCTTCCCACAGTAGTAGATATAATGGTCATCTGAGGTAAATTCACCCATTCCAGTCCATTTTAGATTGCTGATTCCTAGAATCTCAACGTTCACTCTTGTCATCTTCTGTTTGACCCCTTCCAATTTGCCTTGATTCATGGACCTAACATTTCAGGTTCCTATGCAATATTGCTCTTTACAGCATCGGACCTTGCTTCTATCACCAGTCACATCCACAACTGGGTGTTGTTTTTGCTTTGACTTCATCATATTTCAATACCTGGACTGCCATTCCATTGAGTGATTTGAGAATACTTCTGAAGCAGACAGTCATAAGAAGGAGATTTCATCAATCAAGGGCTTCATACCAAGGAACAAACTGAAGGATGAAGACTACATGTACCCACAGCCTGCAGGATTAGATCTAGTTCACCAAGGCTACAGATTGTCTTACTTTAATCTTCATTTCTCTTTTCTTTATCTTCCTGAATAATTTCAATCCTCTGCTGGAATAAGGTTTTGGATTCTTACAAAAATATGTTTTCTTTTTCCTTAAGCGTAATATTTATAGATTCTACACTTTACATTTCTTTTTGAATCCTCATATACTCCTTGGTGTGAGTCCAATCCCTGATTGTAATCTTTTCATGATTCAAACAAAATGTACAATTAAACTGACTGTTGTATTGTTGTACATTTACCTCTCAATGCCAACCAGTTCCCTTAAGTATAAATCCCTTGTAAAAACACAATTGTTTTCATCAGTAATTGGACTCAAATATGGCATGACTTTTTAATATAGCAGATAACATAGTAGTCCAGGAAATAAAAAAAAAATGTAAAACCCCCATCATAAAATATCTATGAAGGAAGATATTTCTGCTTTCTGCTTCCACTGAAACAACAGCCAAGATTCATTTGTAATAAAAGAACTCTGTAACCAAACTTTCACAATTTGCCTCAGAAAGAAAACAGGAAATAGATAGCTTGTGTTTTACTTCTACCACATTTACAGACCCTACAAAAAAGGCTTATTATGTAAGTCTGTCTCCCTATCAGATCTAACCATTTACCTATTCAATCATGTCTCCACTTTATAATCTGTGTATGCTATGTCGCTTCAGTTGTATTCGACTCTTTGCAACCCCTGGACTGTAGCCTGCCAGACTCCTCTGTCCATGAGATTTTCCAGGCAGGAATACTGGAATGGGTATCTGTTCTCTTCTCCAGGGGATCTTCCCAACCCAGGGATTGAACCCAAGTATCATGTCTCTTGCATTGGCAGGTGGGTTCTTGGGAAGCCCATAATCTTCTGCCTAGCACCCAACTACTTCTTAATGGGGCTGAGACCATGCAATGAAATTGAGATAGCCCATAAGGGATATTTTACCCAAGACCACAACATTGGATAGACTCCAAACCTGATATTAAATATGTAGTGATAATAATAAAAACAACAACAACCTATTGGCTACTTTCAAAAAACTAGACATGGTCTAGTTATCTCAGTAAAGTGATCTCTGACATAATGCAGGATCCATTTTGACACCCTATTTCTCCTTTGAAAAAGAGCTCACTTCTTAACGTGGTACAAGAAGGAGAAAAAAAACAAAACTGGGCCTCAGTTTTAAGTTCAAAATCTTAATCATTCGATAGAAAATCCAGATAGTTTTGTTCTGTCATCAGGAGTTTTCATTTCATGCTTTAAAGGAGACACAGAATGTGAAGAAGCTCCTACCTGCCATGGAGCTAGACAATCTCGCTAGGAAGTACATGAGATTGAAAATATGATGATTTGGAACAGAAAAGCCCTAGACAGGATATTGGCCTCTTGAGGCTGTTGAAATGCCATTTGAGGGGGAAAAGAAATTGTTGCACTTTCATCTCTACAGACTTTATGAGGCCTTTAAAATTACCAAGAAGATCTGAAAAACCAGTGAAGAAATCACAAAATTAATTGACTTGGCTAATATCTTCATATCTGGTTGTGCAGGCTCCTCAGAATGAAACTGGGATTTGTTTTCTTGGTTTACTTTAAACACTCTCAGATTTAGGGCTAAAAGTCTATAAACTCTAATTATAATCATGCCTCTAATATTTGTCTGAGTGGCACAGTTCACTCCAACATCTTACACCTTATTTTACAGTCACCATCCATTAAGTGATCCACAAAACTGATCATCTTACAAAAAGAACAAGAAAGCCTAATATGTGTAGTAGTTGAAATAATTACCACCAGCAACTTGCCGTGACTTTACAAAAAGATGGTATAGAACTGGACCAATTGTTTTCCCAGAAAATAATAATCTATCCTCCAGCCTGGGATGATGAATGACAGCAATTAAGAACTCAGAATTGAAGGCATCTGTGTCACTATGACTTAGAAGAGACTGTAGATCACTTATGTCAGCCTGACTTAGTTGTTAGTTCCAAAAATTTTGCCAAGAAAAAAATAAAACTGTAAATCAGTAAATAACTTCACTGTTTGCTTCCTACGTACTTGCCCTGTCTCCAGCTAATGATCATTCTAGCTTTAGATCAGAGTATCTCCACTATTATAGCTTATCATAAGGGCAGTGAGGGGTATGCTGCTTTGCTGCTTTCTCTGGTAACCAATGAGGTAAGTAAAGTGAAGTGAAAGTCATTCAGTTGTGTCTGATTCTTTGCAACCCCATAGACTGTAGCCCACCAGGCTCCCCTATCCGTGGGATTTGCCAAGCAAAAATACTGGAGAGGATTGCCGTTTCCTTCTCCTGACATCCATTTCTGCTATAACAGGTGATCTCCCCTCCCTTGGCAGTGAAGACTGATGCCACATCTTTCTTGCCACATGGTGGAATGTTACTCCAGACCTTTCTTCAAGCAAGTAAGCACCACCACCCCACCCCACCCCATCCATTAAACCATTGATGTTGCTGACTCTGGGCTCTTTCTTTAGTCTAGAAATTGGACTTCTTTCTAGACTGAAGTACAAGTACAGGGCTTGAAGGCCTGCAATGTGCAGCCCAGCAGTTGGTGGGGCCATCTAGGAGACTGAGGAAACTTCTGTGAGCACCGAGTTGTCAGGAAGTAAGTGCTGCACAAAAACGGGACACGAGGGAACAGGCATGTCTCAGGTCTTGGATGAGTCCCTGGGACAGGCTGCCAAGTGAGGGTCCTTGAGAGAACCATAGTAAAGTGAAAGCAACTGACGTTTAATATAAGTAAGTAACTTATATTTGGAGAGATACATTGTGGCAGAATGTAGTCTGTCTCAGAAGGTGAGAGTGGCCCTGGGCTGTGGGGGTTAGTTTTTATAGGCTGGGTAACTTCATATGCTAATGAATAGGATAAATATCTATTATGGAGGAGGAGCAGAAATTTCCAGAAATTGGGCTGCTGCATACATTTTGGCCTTTTATGCTGGCCTTGAAACTGTCATGTGTCATTTAGTGTATAGTAATGTATTATAATGACTGTATAGTGAGGCTCAAGGTCTTTTGGAAGTCAAATTTCCTGTCATCTTGGGCCTAATCAGTTCCAGTCCATTTTTGTTGTATCTTGTTATTCTTAATGGCTGTGTCATTCTTTTAATGATCGTGCCCTGCCCCTTCCCTCCTGTCTCCTAAGGACAGGGAATGGAAAGCTGCTGGGGCCATCCATAGCATGTGGAACTTGAACGTTGTGGGTGTAACTGAACTTTTGCATTACTTTCCAAAAGTTGTAGAGGTAATCCTAGGGTGGCTGTCAGCTTATATGTGGTGCCCTGTGGTGGCTGTCCTTGATGAACAGGGGCTGCCAGGAGAGTATGGGGAACTCACAGACACCCCTAAGACTGTTGCAGAGATATTGGCGGTCATGGTCCATGCATGGATTGGAAAAGAATTTCAAGACATGAGGCAGAATGAGAGGAGAATAAAATGTATTAGAGTGGGAGATGCTGTTAGAAGAGCAGGCTGGCTCGAAGGGGAGCTGAATCATTTTGTAGGCTAGTAGCCAATTTTTATAGCCTCAAGACAGAGGTTGGTATTTTACCTAATATGAGGTCAGGGAACTGGCCAGATTAGATTCGGAGGTTCTTCACAACAGTTGCTGTGGGGCTTGGTCAGTTCCAGAGATTTTTGTCCTATGACCTTGGTACAAGGCTCCACACCTGGGCCCTTGGCTTAGGGCTCCACATTAGCCACCATTACAGTGGGGAAAAAAGAAGTTAGACAATAAGGCAATGACTGTAGCTATGAGCTGGCTATTGTGTTCTATGTTAAGGGCACAGACACTGAGCTAACAGCTGAAGTGAAGGTTGGGGGCCTCAGAAGTTAGGTTGAAATGGAAATCCAAGATCTTGTTCATAGGGCCTAAAAATGGAATCCACAAACACAAAAACACTCATGGTAGCAAGCAAATAAAATTTATTAGAGAGGAGGAAAGTAGAAAGCTCTCAGCATAGACACTGAGAGGAGGTAAAGAGTCCCTCAAAGGCCGGACTTACAGCAGTTTTTTAATCTTTAATCTGTACATCCTTAGTTGGCTCTAATCCTTAAAATATGTGGAAATACAGAGTCCAAAATGCAGTAATTGGATGCAGTCTCAAAAACAACAGAATGATCTCTGTTCATTTCCAAGGCAAACCATTCAGTATCACAGTAATCCAAGCCTATGCCCAGACCAGTAATGCTGAAGAGGCTGAAGTTGAATGGTTCCATGAAGACCTACAAGACCTTCTAGAACAAACACCCAAAAAAGATGTCGTTTTCATTATATGGGACTGGAATGCAAAAGTAGGAAATGAAGAAATACCTGGAGTAACAGGAAAATTTGGGCTTGGAGTAGAGAATGAGGCAAGGCAAAGGCTAATAGAGTTTTGCCAAAAGAAGGCACTGGTCATAGCAAACACCCTCTTCCAACAACACAAGAGAAGACTCTACACATGGACATCACCTGATGGTCACTACCACACATGGACACTACCGCATAATTCCACTCATCTCACACACTAGCAAGGTGATGCTCAAAATTCTTAAACTCAAGCTTCATGAACATGAAGTACATGAACATGAAGCAAGTACATGAACCATGAACTTCCAGATGTTCAAGCTGGATTTAGAAAAGGCAGAGGAACGAGAGATCAAGACAGAGGAACCAAATGGTCAATACCAAAATCAGATCAATAATATTCTTTGCAGCCAACGATGGAGAAGCTCTATACAGTCGGCAAAAACAAGACTGGGAGCTGACTATGGCTCAGATCATGAACTCCTTATTGCCAAATTCAGACAGAAATTGAAGAAAGTAGGGAAAACACTAGACCATTCAGGTATGACCTAAATCAAATCCCTTACAATTATACAGTGGAGTCAAGGGCTTAGATCCGATAGACAGAGTGCCTGAAGAACTATGGATGGAGAGGTTTGTGACAATGTAGAGGATGCAGTGATCAAGATCATCCCCAAGAAAAAGAAATGAAAAAAGGCAAAATGGTTGTCTGAGGAGGCCTTACATATAGCTGTGAAAAGAAGAGATGCAAAAGGCAAAGGAGAAAAGGAAAGATATTCCCATCTGAATGCAGAGTTCCAAAGAATAGCAAGGAGAGATAAGAAAGCCTTCCTCAGTGATCAGTGCAAAGAAGTAGATGAAAACAATAGACTGGGAAAGACGAGAGATCTCTTCAAGAAAACTAGAGATTCTAAGGGAATGTTTCATGCAAAGATGGGCACAATAAAGGACAGAAATGGTATGGACCTAACAGACGCAGAAGATATTAAGAAGAGATGGTAAGAATACACAGGAGAACTATACAAAAAAGATCTTCATGACTCAGATTAGCACGATGGTGTGATCACTACCTAGAGCCAGACATCCTGGAATGCAAAGTCAAATGGGCCCTAAGAAGCATCACTTACGAACAAAGCTAGTGGAGGTGAGTGAACTCCAGTTGAGCTATTTCAGATCCTAAAAGAAGATGCTGTGAAAGTGTTGCACTTAGTATGCCAGCAAATCTGGAAAACTCAGCAGTGGCAAGAGGACTGGAAAAGATCACTTTTCATTCTAATCTCAAAGAAAGACAATGCCAAAGAATACTCAAACTATCGCACAATTGCACTCATCTCACATGCTAAATGGCACCCCACTCCAGTACTCTTGCCTAAAAATCCCATGGATGGAGGAGCCTGGTAGGCTAGTCCATGGGATCACTAAGAGTCGGACACGACTGTGCGACTTCACTTTCACTTTTCCCTTTCATGCACTGGAGAAGGCAATGGCAACCCACTCCAGTGTTCTTGCCTGGAGAATCCCGGGGACGGCGGAGCCTGGTGGGCTGCCGTCTATGGGGTCACACAGAGTCGGACACGACTGAAGCGACTTAGCAGCAGCAGCAGCAGCACATGCTAAAAAAGTAATGCTCAAAATTATCCAAGCCAAGCTTCAACAGGACGTGAACCATGAACTTCCAAATGTTCAAGCTGGATTTAGAAAAAGCAGAGGAAACAGACATCAAATTGCCAACATCCATTGAATCATCAAAAAACAAGAGAGTTCAAGAAAAACATCTATTTCTGCCTTATTGACTATGCCAAAACCTTTGGCTGTGTGGATCACAATAAACTGTGGAAATATCTGTAAGAGATTGGAATATCAGACCACCTGACCTGCCTCCTGAGAAATCTGTATGCAGGTCAGGAAGCAACAGTTTGAACTGGACATGGAACAACAAACTGGTTCCAGATCAGGAAAGGAGTACATCAAGTCTGTATATTGTCACCCTGCGTATTTAACTTATATGCAGAATACATCATTAGAAATGCTGGGCTGTATGAAGCACAAGCTGGAATCAAGATTGCTGGGAGAAATATTAATAACCTCAGATATGCAGATGACACCACCCTGCCAGATGACACTTGGCAGAAAGCAAAGAAGAACTAAAGAGCCTTTTGATGAGAGTGAAAGAGGAGAGTGAAAAAGTTGGCTTAAAGCTCAATATTCAAAAAACGAACATCATGGCATCTGGTCCCATCACTTCACAGCAAATAGATGGGGAAATAATGGAAACAGCGAGAGACTTTATTTTTGGGGGCTCCAAAATCACTGCAGATGGTGACTGCAGCCATGAAATTAAAAGATGTTTGCTCCTTGGAAGAAAAGTTATGACCAACCTAGAAAGCATTTTAAAAAGCAGAGACATTACTTTGCCAATAAAGGTCTATCTAGTCAAAGCTGTTGTTTTTCCAGTAGTCATGTATGGGTGTGAGAGTTGGACTATAAAGAAAGCTGAGCACTGAACAATTGATGCTTTTGGACTGTGGTGTTGGAGAAGACTCTTGAAAGTCCCTTCGACTTCAAGGAGATCCAACCAGTCAATCCTAAAGAAAATCAGTCCTGAATATTCACTGGAAGGACTTATGCTGAAGCTGAAACTCCAGTACTTTGGCCACCTTATGTGAAGAACTGACTCATTGGAAAAGACCCTGATGCTGGGAAAGATTGAAGGCAGGAGAAGGGGGAGACAGAGGATGAGACTGTTGGGTGGCATCACCAAATCAATAGACATGAGTCTGAGTAAGCTCTGGGAATTGGTGATGGACAGGGAGGCCTGGCATGCTGCAGTCTATAGGGTCACATAGAGTCAGATAAGACTGAACGACTAAACTGAACTGAAATGGATCTAAGTGCTAATAACTTATCAGACCAAGGACACATTCCAGAAATTGGGGACAAAAGGTATAGCTTTAGGCTAATAGAATGAGCTCTTTATTGAAAACAAGATCAAGATCTCAGAGTCCTACAATGACTGCCTAGCAATTTCTACCTCAAGGTGACATTATGTTAATTGACCAGGAAATGTTGAAAATGGCCTCTGTGACTGGCCACCTAGCTCCATGGCAGTGCTTACATGGGGCCATCGATGAGAGTGAAGTGTTTTCCCTGCTCTTTTGGGTAATAGTTGCCTGTCCCATCACCTGACCAAATTAAGGGGTTATACCTACTACTCCTCTCCCTTGGCTGCTGTAGAATGTGTGAGGAGAGCTAGGCATGAAACATGCTGTGTATGCCAAGCCCTATGAAGGGCCAGACAGTGAGTTATTTTCATCAGGAAAGAAGGGTGAGATACTTCAGTCAACTCCTAGAGGACGGTGTGGGACTTTAGTGTCATTTATGAGTTCCTTAGTAGGACATCCAGTTGAAACTGTTTACCTCAGATTGGGACTTAAACCCATGTGCTTGGACTTGAACCCAGCCAAAACCCAGTTTGGGAATCAAACCCACATGGTCAAGACTTGAAGCCGACCAAAACCCTATTTGGGGCTTGAACCCACATGGCTGGGACTCATGAAAGTGAAGTTGCTCAGTCATGTCCGACTCTTTGCGACCCCATGGACTGTAGCCTACCAGGCTCCTTCATCCATGGGATTCTCCAGGCAACAATACTGGAGTGGGTTGCCATTTCCTTCTCCAGGGGATCTTCCCAACCTAGAGATCGAACCCGGGTCTCCTGCATTGGCGGCAGATGCTTTAACCTCTGAGCCACCAGGTTTGGGAATCAAACCCACATGGTCAAGACTTGAACCCGACCAAAACCCTATTTGGGGCTTGAACCCACGTGGCTGGGACTCATACCTGGCCAAAACCCATAATCTTCTAACTGAGATCACAGACCTGGTTTCAGGACCTAATGAAGTTCAGGTTCTTGATGTCCCATTACAGAAAAAAAAAAAAAAATCAGTGATAGGTAAGAAGTGGATTTATTCAGAGAGACTGACAGAGTGTGGGCCATCACAGAAGGCAAAATCAGCAGCAAAATGTGGCAGTTAGTTTTATAGGCTGGTAATTTCATAGGCTAATGAGTGGGAGGAATATTCCAACTGTTTTGAGAAAGGGGTGGAGATTTCCAGGACTTGGACCCCTGCCCACTCTTTGGTGTGCTGTTTGGCTTGGTGATTGAAGATCAAGGTCTAGTTGAAGTTGATTTATCTGCCATCTTGGACCCACTTGATTCTAATGCATTTATATTGTCCTCGGGCTATGTCATTCTTTTAAAACTTGTGCCCTGCCCCCTTCCTTCCTATTTCACAGTTGTCCATGTCATGCAAGCCATACCAGACTTATGAGAAACAGAAGAGATACCTTGCTGGAGTGATCAAAACCCTTTTCTACCTTGTAGTCCCCCTAGGGTATATTTTCTCTCCAAGAAAATTAGAGATACAAAGGAAACATTCCCTGCAAAGATGGGCTCAATAAAGACAGAAATGATATGGACCTAACAGAAGCAGAAGATATTAAGAGAAGGTGGAAAGAATACATAGAAGAACTATACAAAAAGATCTTCATGATCCAGATAACCATGATGGTGTGATCACTCACCTAGTGCCAGACATCCTGGAATGCAAAGTCAAGTGGGCCATAGGAAACATCACTATGAACAAAGCTAGTGGAGGTGATGGAATTCCAGTTGAGCTATTTCAAATCCTTAAAGATAATGTTTCAAAGTGCTTCCCTCAGTATGTCAGCAAATTTTGAAAACTCAGCAATGGCCACAGGACTGGAAAAAGTCAGTTTTCATTCCAATCCCAAAGAAAGACAATGCCAAAAATGTTCAAACTACTGCACAATTGCACTCATCTCACATGCTAGCAACATAATGCTCAAAATTCTCCAAGCCAAGCTTCAACAGTACATGAACCATGAACTTCGAGATGTTCAAGCTGGATTTAGGAAAGGCAGAAGAATCAGAGATCAAATTGCCACCATCTGCTGGATCATCAAAAAAGCAAAAGAGTTCCAGAAAAACATCTACCTCTGCTTTATTGACTATGCCAAAGCCCTTATGTGGATCACAACAAAATGTGGAAAATTCTGAAAGAGATGAGAATATCACACTACCTGACCTGCTTCCTGAGAAACCTGTATGCAGGTCAAGAGGCAACAGCTAGAACTGGACATGGAACAACGGACTGTTTCCAAATCAGGAAAGGAGTACGTCATGGCTGCATATTGTCACCCTGCTATTAAACTCATATGCAGAGTACATCATGCAAAATGCCTGGCTGGATGAAGCACAAGCTGGAATCAAGAATGCTGGGAGAAGTATCAATAACCTCAGATATGCAGATGACACCACCCTTATGGCAGAAAGTGAAGAAGAACTAAAAAGCCTCCTGATGAAAGTGAAAGAGGAAAGTGAAAAATTTGGCTTAAAGCTCAACATTCAAAAAACAAAAATCATGGCATCTGGTCCCATCAGTTCAGTTCAGTTCAGTCGCTCAGTCGTGTCCGACTCTGTGACCCCATGAATCGCAGCACGCCAGGCCTCCCTGTCCATCACAAACTCCTGGAGTTTACCCAAACCCATGTCCATCGAGTCGGTGATGCCATCCAGCCATCTCATCCTCTGTCATCCCCTTCTCCTCCTGCCCCCAATCCTTCCCAGCATTAGGGTCTTTTCCAATGAGTCAACTCTACACATAAGGTGGCCAAAGTATTGGAGTTTCAGCTTCAACATCAGTCCTTCCAATGAACACCCAGGACTGATCCATGGGGTCACAAAGAGTTGGACACGACTGAGCAACTAAACTGAACTGAGGGTATATTTTGCAAAACTGTGAGATCTTCAACTGTGTCCCCATATTTGAAAGAAAATGATACTTTTATTTTAATGGTATTTGACCTAAGTACACCTTGAGATTTCAAGAACAATGCCTCTAATGGCTCTGCTATTGTATCAAACTGAGCCTTTCGGAATTGATTTGGATTTTATCTTGGGTGTGTTCAAGAGTGACTTGAGTTAAAATCCTGTTCTCTCTCCCTGGTTTTGACCCTCATTAGGGGGTCCTAGCGGAGAAGGCAATGGCACCCCACTCCAGTACTCTTGCCTGGAAAATCCCATGGACGGAGGAGCCTGGTAGGCTATAGTCCATGGGGTCGCTAAGAGTCGGACACGACTGAGCGACTTCACTTTAACTTTTCCCTTTCATGCACTGGAGAAGGAAATGGCAACCCACTCCAGTATTCTTGCCTGGAGAATCCTAGGGACGGCGGAGCCTGGTGGGCTGCCGTCTATAGGGTCGCACAGAGTCGGACACGACTGAAGCGACTTAGCAGCAAGGGGTCCTAGTAACTTGAATGCTGATTTATCTTCCACTGAAGGTAAGGCATGTGAATACAAGTGATGATATGTATTATTTAATACTGTTATTTGTTTAAACTGAATCAGCTGTCTAGAAACTTGGAGAAAAAAAAAAACCTGAAGATGTTCAAAATGGGATTCTTGACATTCTAAATCTGGCTTTTGCTAGTAGAAGTCAGCTTTCTAGACGGAATTGGTATTCCTCTTTCTGTGCCTTTTGAGATATAAAAGGTCTTCCTAGCGTTCTCAGGAAATTTCATCTAATCCCTTAGAGTGAAAGAAAAACAAAAAAGAGAAAGCAAACTTTATGAACTCTAGCAGAAAAACTATGAGATCTCTATGTCTATACGGATGTGTGTGTGTGTGTGTGTGTGTGTGTGTGTGTATAGTTTATAAATATGAAGTGCATCAGCCTCCAGATAGCATTGCCAAAATTGGTTCATGATGAGTTCTTTAGAGTCATCAGTGTTAAATATAATAATTATATTGTATCTAAGTTTATTAAGGCTAAATAAGACCTTATTATATCTGTTGCAAATTTTTCAGCAAGGAAAATGATCTGATATGAAGAAAGTAAATATAAGTAAGTAATATATGTAAATATGAATAAGAGTTTTTAGGGAAACTCTATCAGTTCAGATCAGTTCAATCGCTCAGTCATGTCCTACTCTTTGTGACCCCATGGACAGTAGCACGCCAGGCCTCCCTGTCTATCAATTCTCGGAGTTTACTCAAACTCTTGTCCATCAAGCCGGTGATGCCATCCAGCCATCTCATTCTCTGTCATCCCCTTCTCCTCCCTCCTTCAGTCTTTCCCAGCATCAGGGTTTTTTCAAATGAGTCAGCCCTTCACATCAGGTAGCCAAAGTATTGGAGTTTCAGCTCCAACATCAGTCCTTCCAATGAACACCCAGGACTGATCTCCTTTAGAATGGGCTGGTTGGATCTCCTTGCAGTCCAAGGGACTCTCAAGAGTCTTCTCCAACACCGCAGTTCAAAAGCATCAATTCTTTGGCGCTCAGCTTTCTTTATACTCCAACTCTCACATCCATACACAACTACTGGAAAAATCATAGTTTTGACTAGATGGATTTTTGTTGGCCAAGTAATGTCTCTGCTTTTTAATATGCTGTCTAGGTTGGTCATAACTTTCCTTCCAAGGAGTAAGCATCTTTTAATTTCATGGCTGCAGTCACCATCTGCAGTGATTTTGGAGCCTCAAAAATAAAGTCTGTCACTGTTTCCAATGTTTCCCCATCTGTTTGCCATGAAGTAATGGGACCAGATGCCATGATCTTCATTTTTTGAATGTTGAGTTTTAAGCCAACTTTTTCACTCTCCTCTTTCACTTTCATGAAGAGGCTCTTTAGTTCTTCTTCACTTTCTGCCATAAGGGTGGTGTCGTCTGCATATCTGAGGTTATTGATATTTCTCCCGGCAATCTTGATTCCAGCTTGTGCTTCATCCAGTCCAGCATTTGTCATGATGTACTCTGTATATAAATTAAATAAGCAGGGTGACAATATACAGCCTTGACGTACTCCTTTTCCTATTTGGAACCAGTCTGTTGTTCCATTTCCAGTTCTAATTGTTGCTTCCTGACCTACATACAGATATCTCTGGAGGCAGGTCCAGTGGTCTGTTATTCCCATTTCCTGAAGAATTTCCCACTGTGTTTATTGTGACCCATACAGTCAAAGGCTTTGGCATAATCAATAAAGCAGAAATAGATGTTTCTCTGGCACTCTCTTGCTTTTTCAATGATCTAGTGGATGTTGGCAATTTCATCTCTGGTTCCTCTGCCTTTTCTAAAACCAGCTTGAACATCTGGAAGTTCACGGTTCACATATTGTTGAAGGCAGGCTTGAAGAATTTCAAGCATTATTTGTGGTAAACTCTATAGGAAGTTGTATTTATTATAAGTAAATATAAATAAGATAAGAGTTTTTGGGTAAACTCTATAGGAATAATTTTGTTTTGGGAAAGTCTATTTAAAATAATCTCCTCAGATTTTAACTTGAAACCAAGCCAAGTTAAATGAAGAGAACTCATTTACTAACTGGGTCAGTTCAATAAAATGTTGAAACATTAATTGCTGGGCAGGTCTAAGTTTACATACCTTTGTCTTCATAGGAGAGGAAGGTGAAAACATAAGTTTTCCAATCAGGAAATGTGGGTATGACAAACAGTTCACAATTACTTGCTTCTTGATTTTTGTCACAGATTAAGGTTTTTAAGGGTTAAGATTATAATCAGTCATAATTCTAGTTATTGTAACCAAGTTTCTTTATTGATTACAGTGTAATCAGATGTTTAAAGTCCTTCGTCATTCAATAAAAAGAAATAAAAGCTATCTAAATTAGAAAGGAAGAGGTAAAGTTGTCATTATATGCAGAGACACGCTTATATAGAAAACTCTCAAGACTCCACACAAAAATTACTAGAACTGGTAAATGAATTCTGCAAGGTAGCAGGATATAAGATTTATATCTGGAGTCTGTTGTATTTCTTTACACTAACAATGAATATCAGAAAGGAAAAGTAAAAACCAACTTCTTTTAAAATTGCATCAAAAAAATAATTAGAGGAAAACAATTAAAAAAAAATAATTAGAGGATCCTGCTGTGGTTTATGTCGGAGAATGTTTTGCCTATGTTTTCCTCTAGAAGGTTTATAGTTTTTGGTCTTACGTTTAGATCTTTAATCCATTTTGAGTTGATTTTTGTGTATGGTGCTAGAAAGTGTTCTAGTTTCATTCTTTTATGACCCACCTCCCAGAATATTGGAAATAAAAGCAAAAATAAACAAATGGTACCTAATTAAAATTAAAAGCTTTTGCACAACAAAGGAAACTATAAGCAAGGTGAAAAGACAGCTTTCAGAATGGGAGAAGATAATAGCAAACGAAGCAATGGACAAACAATTAATCTCAAAAATATACAAGCAACACCTGCAGCTCAATTCCAGAAAAATAAACGACCCAGTCAAAAAGTGGGCCAAAGAACTAAACAGACATTTCTCCAAAGAAGACATACAGATGGCTAACAAACACATGAAAAGATGCTCAACATCACTCATTATCAGAGAAATGCAAACCAAAACCACAATGAGGTACCATTTCACGCCCATCAGAATGGCTGCTATCCAAAAGTCTACACGCAATGAATGCTGGAGAGGGTGTGGAGAAAAGGGAACCCTCTTACACTGTTGGTGGGAATGCAAACTAGTACAGCCACTATGGAGAACAGTGTGGAGATGCCTCAAAAAACTGGAAATAGAACTGCCATATGACCCAGCAATCCCACTGCTGGGCATACACACTGAGGAAACCAGACTTGAAAGAGACACGTGTACCCCAATGTTCATCGCAGCACTGTTTATAATAGCCAGGACATGGAAGCAGCCTAGATGCCCATCAGCAGATGAATGGATAAGGGAGCTGTGGTACATATACACAATGGAATCTACTCAGCCATTAAAAAGAATACATTCAAATCAGTACTAATGAGGTGGATGAAACTGGAGCCTATTACACAGAGTGAAGTAAGCCAGAAAGGAAAACACCAATACAGTATAGTGACACATATATACAGAATTTAGTTAATCGGTAAAGATAACCCTATATGCGAGACAACAAAAGAGACACAGATATATAGGACAGTATTATGGACTCTATGGGAGAGGGTGAGGGCGGGGTGATATGGGAGAATGGCATTGAAGCATGTAAATTATCATATGTGAAACTAATCGCCAGTCCAGGTTCGATGCATGATACAGGGTGCTCGGGGCTGGTGCACTGGGATGACCTGGAGGGATGGGATGGGGAGGGAGGTGGGAGGGGGCTTCTGGAAGGGGAACACATGTACACCCATGGTGGATTCATGTCAATGTATGGCAAAACAAATACAATATTATAAAGTTAAAAAATAGATAAATAAACTAATTTAAAAAAATAAAAGCAATTGTTGTATTATGAAAATGAAAAAAAAAAATTAGGGATAAATCTGACCAAGGAGGTGAAAGGCCTGTATTCTGAGAATTATGCCACATTAATAAAGTTCTCTGCTCAAATGTTACCTCATCATAGAGGCCCTCTCTGACTATTCTATTTAAAAAATGAAAATTTCCTACTATCATTCTCTATATATTGAACATGCTTTATCTTTACTCATAGCATTAATTACTGCTGGCTATATTATGTATACAACTGTCTACTTCATTATTATCTTTCTCCCTCAGTGAGACTATGGCTCCATGAGAGAAATGATTTGTCTCCTAGTCATTTCTGTGTCCCTCATATCTAGAATAGTGCTTAGTACATAACAGATAACAATAGACATGAGTAGATGAATACACTGTTAAGCCATATTTTCTACAACAATTCTCACTTCCTTTAAGTATTTTATAGACAATATTTCTGGCAATTCATTTTAAGAGTATCAGAGCAGAAAGAAATTTGTTAGTTATAATAATAATTGTTACCATTTATTTCATAATAGTTCCCATCACTTTTTCCATTAACAGCCCATCTGTTTAAAAAAAAAAAAACATGTTATAGCAAAGAATATGTTTATTAAACTTTGAACAAATAGGAATGTTTTTCTTTAATAACATGGGCGTCCCTGGTAGCTCAGTTGGTAAAGAATCTGACTGCAGTGCAGGAGACCTGGTTTCAATCTCTGGGTCAGGAAGATCCCCTGGAGAAGGAAATGGCAAACTACTCCAGTATTCTTGCCTGGGGAATCCCACGGATGGAGGAACCTGGCAGGCTACCATCTATGGGATCACGAGAGTCGGATACAACTTAGCGACTAAACCACCAACACTTGTTTACCTAAACAAAATCATTATGTTCTAGCCACAATAATCGTCATATAATGAATTAGCAGCCACTCACTTACTAACAAAGTTACAGAATCTTCTTTTTCTCCATCTGTGTCTGAGGAGAAAAATAGAGAGAAACTATTTTCTAATTATTTTAAAGAGTTTAAGATTGTGACTTTTATTGACTTGAAATTTACCCTACTTGCTAACTAATGAGTTTGCCTGCCAGTTTCATAAATGCTGAACAAAAGACACGAGATTTCTATTCACAGACAAAGAATTTCATAACTACAAAAATGGCAGTGATGAAAGTAACAGCATTTGAGCCAGTTCTCTGAGCCTAGATTCCCAAAGAGGAATATGAAGGGGGCCACGTGATGCCTACCCATCAAGTAGATTGCACAGAAGAGAAACCCTAAGTTTAGGGACCTTGAATCTTTGATCATGGGCAGTAAGTGTGTCTGACTTTTGTTCAGAAGGAGATAGTACTATAGTGAATAATAAACAAACCTGCCTTTGCTCCAAGAAGAAAATGCTATGTCCATCTTGCAAAGCTGTTCACTTTACATACATTCTGGAAAAGATAGTCTAGGAAAATGGCAGTTAGTGTGTCTGCTCACAAGAGGTATGGAAATGTAAAGAACCTATGGTCTCTCTACAGGTACAATTTAGCATCAACTCCAACATGGCAGTAAAGTTGTTAAGGCACCTTGAGAGCTCTTCAATGAGGTACTTCCCTCTTCTAACACACCTCCATTGACACCATTTTCCTTTCTCCTAATTATATTTTAGAAATCAGATTATAAATTGCCTCCTCTGGGGAACGTCCTATGGTCCCTTGAGGTTAAAACAGTTGCCCTTTGCCCCCACAAAATTCTGCAAATCTCCTAATTTCTATATCACACCTCATTCTATATTAAAATGGCTCATGAATTGTTGAATTGTTTTTTCCCCTCTTAAGCCATAAACTTCTTGAGAATAAGAACTGTGATTTATTCATTAATGTGCTCTTGGAAACTTAAAAGAGAATTTGACCAATTGTTAATACTTACTAAATATATCGTCTTGAGAGTTTATGATAGTTGAGATTTTCATAAAATACAGAATTTTTGAACTCTTTAGTAAATGCTAGGCATTGTGCAGACTGCTTCCTGAGGTGCATCTTCATGAAGAGGTGACATTCTAGTTAATTCAGAAGGAATAAAAAAAAAAGGTAAATTTTCAATTGCAGAGAATTAAAGAAACCTGATTAAAAAAAAAAACTTGATGCCTCTAAAATTAACTCAAATTAGCTTAAGAAAATGTTTTTTAATAGTCTGTCATAATGTTCCATTAGTTCAGATGGAAATCTTTGACAAGCAGATGCAGACCTTGAGATCTTGTAGCTTACAACACTAGGCAAAATTTTATGATTATTTTCAAATTAAAGAATTATCTGTTTTGAAAACAACACTCTAAGGCAGTCTTACATTTTCTGGGAATTATTTTAAAAAAAGTTGTCATTTTGATATTTTTAGTTAAATCTAGGCAAATATTCTTTCTTTTTTTCTGGTTTCTTGTCTGCAAATAGAAATCTCATGAGCATGTCCGCCCTATGGAATTAAGTGTGTTACATTAAAGACAGGTACATTGTATTCTAAGCACTGTAGCAGATAAAATTTTCATAGTAAAAGTATACTCAAAACTTATAGCACATCTTATTTTTTTATTTTCAAAAACTGAAGCTGCCATAACAACCAAGTAACCTGATGGATCCAGTAGCTCATTATTTCAATTAGGTTTATTTTTTTCCAAGAGTACAGAATATTTTGTTCTCCTTCAAGAATTTAATATACTGGGCAAGATCAGCTGTAAAATCAGTTAACATGAAAATATCCAATTAGAACAATGCATCTTTTAGAAATAACATCTGCCAGAAATTTCAAAATCCTACAGAGTATTGAAATTATTTGTTCTTCTACTTAATCCCCAGGCATCTTGAATTTCAATACTTTTAAATAATTTCTCTGACAATGCCAAATAGAACTGAGGGTGAAATGGCAACAATTAGCTATGAATTGGCATTTTGAATGACAATAAAAAAGTTCAACATTAGTTGGGATTTGGCCAAAAGATCACAGGATAGAGAAATGACATTCTTTCCTTATTAATTAGATAGTTTTAATACTGCATACTATTTTAGAAATGTTAATAATTATTTTTATTAAATATGTTAATGCAGGAACTGGTTTTCAGAGCATTTTCCACCAATATCGCTTCAAGGGTGCCATCATTCTAAAATCCCACAGTGCTAAAAATTGCATCTAAAGAGTTTATAATGTATTTTAGCCTACTCATTTGCATTCCCAGCAAAAGAGAATGTGAAGGTCATTCAATCATGACTATTAGAAGGCAATATCAAGAAAAATATTTTAGACATTTGTGTAACTTTCATTTATCTGGTTATATACACCAGCTTCTACATCATTTTTGCTGAGCACATTTGTTCTAGGCCCAAGATTTTTAGAATTGACTGCCTTCATAAATCTTTTTGAGAATATATATATCAAATAGAGTTTAAAACATTAACAGTAATGAACCCTAGAGGGAAAAATTATGTTGAGCCCAATTTACTACCTTTCCACATCTAATTAGACACACTGGCAGCTTCTTATCACTTTAATAGCTATCGGTCTAATTAATGGATAGGTCATTAGAATTTGAATAAGGAATTAATAGAGACAATTCTACTAATTTACTGAATTTCATTTGTTTATAAATATAAGACTTCATATAGGTAGATAAATATTAATAGTTAAATTAGTGACTATTACACATAGATGTAATTTAAAATCTGGTGGTTAAGCAGAAATATACAGTGTGCAAGCAACACTGAAGCTAATCTTTTGACTCTGAGCAGAACACATTGTTGTTATAAGTTTCTGTCACACAATGGAATTTGTAAAAGCTGTTACCAGAAAGTAATCATTGGTTAACAGTCGAAGATATATTGTGTGCCAGGCGCCATAGTAAATATTTTGTTGATATAACCATACTTAATCCTTGTAAAAGCTCTAGAAGTTTTATCTTATCATCTTCATTTTACCTGGTGATGAAACTGAATCTCTCAGAGACATGGGGCATGAGAGTGGAATTCTGAGCAGTGATATGACCCAGTCCTGACTGACCCCAAGGGCCTGGACTCTGAGCCACATATTACAACCCATTGGTTTACTTTCCTCTCTACATTTGTCTTTGGCTGGCATTTTAATTATATGTCAGTCTAGCCATAAGATGGCTTCTATACTCAGAACTTGATATATAGCAACTTTGTTGTGTCCTAAGGTACACTGGTCATATCTCTTAGTGAGACAGCACCGGGAAAGGCACAGGAAGGGGAAAGGTTGTTGATATTCCCTCCCATTTAGGCCTGTCAGATTTAGCAGGTAAGAATACAGGACACCTAGTTACATTTGCATTTCAGATAAACAATAAATACATTTTTAGCCTAAGTATGTTCCAGGCAATATTTGAAATTCAAATTTTATCTGAAGTTCAAATTAAACTGAGTATCCTGTATTTGACCTGGCAGCCTTTCTCATCTACCCCACACACAGCTGTGAATAATAACTATAGGTCAAATTCCAAATGAGGCTTTTGAAAATACATTAGCATTAATTTTTTTTTAAACCATAATAGGCGATATCAGGATTATGGAACCCAAAACCTTGGTAGAAAAATATTGTTAAATGGAAAAAGATTGCACAAAAATCCAAAAATATATTTTTAAAAGTACAAAAATATATTAAAAAAGTAAACTAAGAAAAAATAGCAATAGGATGTTAAGTATCTTAACTTTTTAACAATACATATTAGAAAGTTGCTTTCTACTCATGTTTGTTCTTGAGATTTTTATCAAAGAGGTCAGATGCTATTATAATAATAGTTATAAGAGACAACAATTACATAAATTAAATTCCCAAAGTCAATTTTTGTGTTTGTGGTTTTAGTAGGCTTCTAACTGCTGGCTTTTCTTAAATTAATATACAGTGGTTCAAGTTATTCAGAAAATATATCCCTACATTCCATGTCTTCACTCATATTGCTTTTTTTTTTTTTTTGAGAAAACATAAAATTTGAGCTGAGTACCTTTTCTAAAGGTCTGTTGATCCTCTTCATAAAGTTATAGCAAAATAAATGTCTCTTCTGTAGGTTTATCCTTTGAATATGATTACACACATGCTCAAGATCCAAACTTGTACTAAATCTTTTTTCAGTTGATTTCAAAGAAAGGCCTTTCTTTGTTTGATTATAGTCTCCAAAACCACATCTGGCCTCTTTTATAAAGCTGCAGCCCACTTATTCTTTAATCTAAAATACTCTGTGGCTGAATTTCCCTGCCCATTACCAGCATTTTGCACAATTTAGGAGTAGAAGAAAGGTTATTTATTTATTTTTATTATTTATATATTTTTTAATGTTATTACTACAGTGAGTCATATCCTAATTGGTGTCCAAGAAAACATTATCTAGACCTGTGGTACTTCCTGTCTAACATCATTAACCTCCAACAGTAGCAGTTCATTTTCATTACCAATTATTCATTTAATGTCCAACATCATAGACTCCACAGGCACTAATTATTCATTGAGACCTGCAGTCCATTCACTCCTCTTCAATTCCATTGTCTGTTACTTCATTCTCCCTTTCATTCCTTATTAAGCTTATATTCCTTGATCATAATTGTAATCTCTTCTTGAAGACATCCTCTACTCTTCATCCTTCCCTTCCATGGGCATACACATCTGGCAAAACTCCAGATTTTTGATTGAGCCCAGGTATCTGCCTTCTCCAAACTGCCAAATCAAGAAGCTCAATGTTGCTGAGAAAGGCACATACCTGGGCTGACTAGTTTCACTGTAAATTCATGATCCTAAACCTAACATAGACGTTCAACTTTGCCTAGTCATCCTACTCTTTTTTTCCTAGTAAATTTGCTTCCCCATTCTGGAGATGGCAATTGTGACCTTTACCCTCTCTGCTCATACATTCCTTTATTGCCCCACTTGCAACCAACAAACACATCTTTCACAGTCTTCAGGCAAGAACTCTCCAACATTCCCACTCCAGTCCATCAGCCTTCCGCAGCAATACTTACAACATAAGCTGCTGCTTACGCTGACTTTTTTCCTTTGTTCCAAAAGCCCATCCTTTTATTAAAGGCCAATTCTTCCCCTACGCTTTTGAACATACGACCTCTAATGTTCTCATGATTTCACTTCTGAGGTTATCTTCTCTCCTCCTCTATCTTCTCTCCTTCTCCTTATTGCCAGTTGTTTTCTACACTGACCGTTGCCAAAAAAATACATACTGTACTACTGTCTGTCTTCAAACAAACATTCCTTGACATATATCCATGTACAGTTACCACCTCTCTTTAGATCCATTGCCATACAAACTGTCTGAAAATGTTTACATTCACCATTTATCTTCCTTACTTTTTGCTCACTTTTAACCCCCTTTCAATCAAACTTTAAATTATAAGGTCACAACAAAGTTTCATGTTGTATATCTAACAAACACCTTTCAGTATATACCTATTTTACACGTTTCATAATATTCGGCTTAACTGATCACTGATGTACCTTGAAATTTTTTCTTTGTTTCTATATTAGTCTGTTTTGGTTGCATTATACTAAGTTATGTTGCAAAATTTCATTGATTTAAGAAAACAAATAACTATTTTTGACTCTAGTTACATGTCAACATCTATGCATTGCAAGCTGTGACTCTGCTCTAAGTTGTACTTTCAGTTCATGTCTGCTACATGTGTTTTCTCACTCTGGGACCCAGATAAAGGGGTCAGCTTCTTTCTGGGGCATACTTTTCCCTTGGCAGAGGACTGAAGAACAAAAGACCAGGAAGAAACTTGCAGTGATTCTAAATCTTCTCCTCAGACACAGTGGATACATCACCTCTGCTCACATTCCATTTGCCAATTAAGTCATATGACTGAGTCCAAAGTAGTACAGGGTGAAAGGATCCTTCTCCAAGACTTGTATGGCAAGAGGTAGAGATGACCAATCCTCTTATGAGACAGGGGGTAGATAGCTATACACAACGATACTACCTACCAGTTTCTGAGATATCATGATCTTCATATCGACTCCCATTTTATCGACTCCTTTTTCTTAGTCTCTTTTTTGCAGTTGCTCATCTTCTTCCTTTTTAATGTTGAAGAATCCCTAAGATTATTTCTGGGCAAACTTTCCTTCTGTATATATAATATCTCTCTACTTTATCTCTATCATTCCAGTTCAGTTCAGTTCAGTTAGGTCACTCAGACGTGTCTGACTCTTTGCGACCCTATACATCAATTTACAATGCTATATCAGCTACAAACAGATATGCAATTCTAGTCTATAACACTCACAATAGCAATGAAAACATCAAGTATTTAGGGACAACTCTAACAAAATTGTGCAAGCTCTCTAGATAAAATTATGACAATTTTTTGAAAGGCACTCAGTTCAGTTCAGTCGCTCAGTCATGTCTGATTCTTTGCCACCCCATGGACTGCAGCATGCCAGGCTTCCCTGTCCATCACCAACTCCCAGAGCTTGCTCACACTCATGTCCATTGAGTCGGTGATGACATCCAACCATCTCATCCTCTGTCGTCCCCTTCTCCTCCTGTCCTCAATCTTTCCCAGCATCAGGGTCTTTTCCAATGAGTCAGTTCTTCAAATCAGGTAGCCAAAGTATTGGAGTTTCAGCTTCAGCATCAGTCCTTCCAATGAATATTCAGGACTGATTTCCTTTAGGATTGACTGGTTGGATCTCCTTGCAGTCCAAGGGACTCTCAAGAGTCTTCTCCAACACCACAGTTCAAAAGCATCAATTCTTCAGTGCTCAGTTTTCTTTATGGTCCAACTCTCACATCCATACATGACTATTGGAAAAACCGTAGCTTTGACTAGACGGACCTTTGTTGGCCAAGTAATGTCTCTGCTTTTTAATATGCTGTCTAGGTTGGTCATAACTTTTCTTCCAAGGAGCAACCATCTTTTAATTTCATGGCTGCAGTCACCATCTGAGTGATTTTGGAGCCCAAGAAAATAAAGTCTGTCACTGTTTCCACTGTTTCCCCATCCCCATTCCAATGGCATTTAAATATTAACTGTAACTTAATGACTTTCAGATGTACATTTCATCCCTGATTAACTGCTCCCTTAATGTCTACAAAACAGAGTTTTTGATTCACACACACATATACACACACACATCCAATATTCCTTATGCTTCCACATCTCACAAATAGTTTGGTTTTCTAAGCCAAAAACAAAGCATTTATCTTGATTTGTTTCTCTCATGTTATATCTAACCCATCAGCAATTTCCAACAGCTTTACCTTTAATATATGTTAAAAACTGTTTACCTCTCTTCATCTCTAATACATCTATTTCATTTCATATCCAAGGAACCAGGATCATGGTAAGTTTGGATGCTATATTTTTAAAAAATAGACACAATCTCATTTTTCAAAGAGCTCTTAATTAACAACATGGAACAACACATGCACTTTTTTAAGCTGTGAAAGATCATACAATGCATGCTAAACTTAAGGAAAGTACTTTAGTGCTAAGGAACACATATAAGAAATAAATTAATTTTGGTTTTGGTAGTAAGAGAAAGCAACCATAAAAAAAAAAAAACACCTCTCATCTTTTTCTTACAGCATTGGTAGAATTATATCAGAAACACTCTTATAATGGCCATATATGTGTTGGTTGAGAAGATTTAAGGGAAAGTAATATTAATACAAAAGCTAGAGAGAAGAAAAAAAATAAACTAGATAACTGGTTGGGAAGAAGGTAAGCAATTCTGAGAACCTGAACTCAGGTATTGAATGTGGAGGCTGAAAAGAAGACCAAAATTCTGTAGGTAGGTATTTACCTCTTTTGAACAGCTCAGTTTTAATAATGAGAGGAGATAGATGCTTTTATAGCAAGATATAATAAGAAAGAAATCCTTTAAGATATTTATAAACCTTGGTGGCTTTCTTTATACTTAAATTATATAGTTCAGTGTCAGAATAAAACAATTAAAAAGATAGAGGCCTATTGCTATTCTAAAATATTTTGTTCCCTGTGCACATTTTTAGAATGTACCAAAAAATTTCAAAAATTGGAAAAATATCACTAGACATCACAACTATTTATTAATATAACCATTATGTTAGTCTCTAAAACTCAGATTTATTTCAACTTGAAGATCAGTGAAAACATTATTGAACTAGCATCTGAATATGAGAGTTGTACATTCACCCAAGCTATAAATTCAGAACTCAGATTATGACTGCTCTATCAGCCCAAAGCCAAAATCTGTTGTAGGTATCTGAGAATAAAATTTAAGGTATACAGGCATCCAAGATAGGACTTATTCATGCTTTTACAGTTTTAGTATGAGCACTGAAGCTGAAATATTCACTATTTTGTTGGATTTATCTTGCCTGGATGTACTTTAAGCATCAAGAATAAAATGACAGATCCCATCAGTTATTTCAAGACTTTAATCTGTATAATGCCCTATGAGGTTCTACATATGTCCATAGAAAGACAGCAATGTGTTCTGATAAATATACAAACCAGAGTATTCTCTTGTCTTCTGCCAGTCCACTAAATAGATGCATCCTTGGCCTCAAGGGGCATATGTGATGTGACATGTTTATGCATGCCTAGAAATCCCTGTTTGCCAGTCCAACTTCTATACCTCCTAGGCTGAGGGAAAGTTGGATAGCTGGAAGGAGGAAAACTGTGCTGTGATCAAAGTAAATATAAATAAATCTCACAAGCGTTCTTCTGATAAAATCCAGTTTTCTTTCCTAACTTTCCACTGCATTTCTAAAACTTTGCTTAAAAGCTACCCATTTTGATAACAGAGCCATATGTTTTTGTTTGGGCTTTTTAAATAAATGTTTATAGAGCCCTTACCATATGTTATGTACTGAGCCAAATGGTTTAAATGGCTTATTTCACACTAATTCAAAAAGATATATGCACCCACATGTTCATTGCAGCATTATTTACAGTAGTCAAAATATGGAGATAACCTGAGTGTTCATCAATAAATGAATGGATAAACATGTGATAAAAACACACACACTGGAGTATTATTCAGACATAAAAAAATGAATCAAATTTGTAACAACATGGATGGACCTTGAGATCATTATGATGAGTGAAATAAGTCTGAAAAAGACAAATACTGCATGGTCTCACTTCTGTTTGGAATCTAAAAAACAAGAAAAACAAACCAAACAAAAACCAAGCTCATATTTAGAGAACAGATTGGTGGTTGCCAGAGGGGAAGGGGTGGGGTGGGTGAAAAGAGTGAATGGGGCCAAAAGATACAAACTTATAAAATAGATAAGTCATGAGGATGTAATATAATAATATGTTATATTAATATGTCCATTATACCTTAAGTTTTTAAAAAGAAAATTGATGCAAATGCAATTTAATAAAGACCATATAGTCTCCATATTTATTAACTATTCTATTCATATATTTCAGTCCTATCTCATCCCACAAAGGAATTGATTTGTTCTGACAATATTAATTATAAAATCCAATTACATTGTATCATATCTAGGTTTAAACATCTGGAGTGAGGAAGAACTCAGCATATAAAGAGGCAGATCATTCCCTCAGCTAGGAATTTATTTACATAGCTTTTTAAAATATATTCAGCCAAAATCTGTTTTCCAGTGCCTTCTACTTCTTTATCTTAATTTGGGGGCCATTTTTTCTAGCAGCTATATTGAGAGTCACATACCATATGATTCACCTATTTAAAATGTACAATTTAGTCCTTTTAAGTATATCACGGATCTATTCTGCCATCCTTACAATCTAAGAATACTTTAATCATCACAAAAAGCAAACTTCGTAGCCTTCAGCAATCACTCCTCATCTCTCTGTTCCAGTTTCTTGAGCCTAGACAACAAAAATTGATTTTCTGTCCCTGTAGATGATCTAGTCTGAACATTTAATAAATATGGAATCATACAATCTGTGGTCTTTTTTATTTTTTTTGACTGGCTTACTTTCCTTAGCATAATTTTTCAAGATGTATCTAAATTATAGCATATATCAGTATGTCATTTATTTCTATTACTGAATAATATTCTATTGTATGAATATACCACATTTATCATTTAATCAGTTGATCCATATTTGAGTTTTTTCTACTTTTGGGCTATTTTAAATAATACTACTATAAATATTTGTGTGTAAGTCTTTTTGTGGGCATATGTTCTCATTTCTCTTGGGTATATGCCTAGGAGTAGAATTTCCAGATCCTATATTAACTCTACATTTTACATTTTCAGTCACTGCTATGCTTTTGGTTTGTTATTTTTCTGAACATAGCTCCTTGAAATATATTTTTTAAATTATTTGTATAGTATAAGATACGTTATTAAAACAAATACCTGATTTAATCAGTTGAAGAAACAGAACATTGACAACATCATGGTCTGCTCTATCATGGCCTTCCTCCTCCTGCATGGAGATGTCCAGTGTTCTTACTGTAAAAAAATTACTCTTTGCTTTTAAAAATGTTGTTTGTTTTGTGTTTTTTAACTTTAATTGAAATAATATTATGCATACTATTAAATTACTTCTCTTGTTTATCATTGCATTTGTCAAGTTTGTTCATTATTACATCTAGCTGTACATCCAATTTCGTTGCTATATGACATCCCATTCTATGAGTATGTCACAATTTTTTAATCCATTTTCCTGTTGATGAACATTTTTGTTGCTCTCAATTTGAAGTTATTTTTAAACCTTGACAGTATAAAATATTTTACAGTTATCTCCTGATACAAACATTCAGTAGATACTCTAGGGAATATCTTAGGAAGGGAATAACCATCTTACAACTTTTCTTAACCATGTCATACTCTTACCCAAAATACTTACCATAAAGCCCTATACTTTAGATTCTTGTTCCACACATTTTTTTTTTTAATTCCATGTCTTCCTCTGGTAGTTCAGATGTCTAGTTATGACTTTAATTTGTATTTTTTAATAATAAATGGGATTGATAAGCTTTTTATTTGACCACTGACCACTTAGATTTCCTGTTATGTGAAGTGTCTATAAAAGCCTTTTACCCATTTTTCTATTGAAATGTCTAGTTTTCCTCATTAATTTGTAAGAATATATATTATGAATATAAGTATTTTATTGATAATATGCACTGCAACTTTTTCTCAGTAATTGTCTTTATTCTTTTTATGTAAAGAAATTCTTAATTTTAATGCAGTGTAACTAATGGTTAGGGGTTTCCACATCTTAACAAAGAATTATTTCTATATATCAAGTATGTAAATATATTCTCCTCTTGGATATTTTAAAATCTTAACTTTAAATCACCTGCATTTGACTTTCGTACAAATGCAGAAAATAATATCAGAGGTTGGTTATAATTTCTGTTCATCTTGACAAATATTCAGTTACCCCAGCACCATAAACTGAAAGTCCATCATTTTTCTCCCTAACTGCAGCACTGCCTCTGTTGCATATGACTGGATGTGTTTCTGAATTCTCTGCTCTATTTCTTTTGTCTATGTATCTAAACTTGTTCTAATAAAATGCAATTATTTTATACCTTTATAGAGTCTTAATATCTGTTAGAACAAGTTCACAACAATCATATTCTTTTTCTCCAACAAAGTGATTGTTCTTTGCACTTCAGGAAAACTTTGGAATTAACTCCAAAAACTCAACAATAACAGCAGCAACAATAGTTCTCAGTGAGAACTGTCTAAAATCCATAGGTTAATTTGGGAAGAATTGACACCTTAAAAATACTGTTTTCAAATCCATGATCATAATATACCTGTTTATTTATATAGCTAGTGCCTTTCAGGACTTCCTCAGTGGCACAGTGGTAAAAAACCCTGCCAATGCAAGAGATGCATGTTCAATCCCTGGATCAGGAAGATCCCCTGCAGAAGGAAATGGCAGCCCACTTACAGATAGAAAACAGATGGGCTGGTATTGGAATCACAGCCAAGGCCTAACTGAGGAGCCCACGAATGTACCTGGCCCCCTCCCGTGGCCTCAGCTCCTCCTCTGGGGCCATGGCTTCCTTCTGAGCACCCTGAGTATGTGCCATCCTGGGACACACACAGCCCCTCCCTGCCTCACAGCGCTCCCAGGCCAGTAGTCCAGACACTGGTCTGGAGACAAATAATCATACAATGACTGTGTTACTGTTGGGAGAACTCCCACTCAGGAGAGGTCCAGTTTGCTGTAAGAGCTTGTAACAGGGGTGGGGAGGGGATGGAGAGGGAGCAGGAGAAAAGGAAAGATATAGCCATTTGAATGCAGAATTCCAACGAATAGCACAAAGAGATAAGAAAGCCTTCCTCAGTGATCAATGCAAAGAAATAAGAAAAAAAAAAAAAAACGGGAAAGACTAGAAATCTCTTCAAAAAAATTAGGGATACCAAAGGAACATTTCATGTAAAGATAGGATCAATAAAGGACAGAAATGGTATAGACCTAACAGAAGCAGAAGATATTAAGAGGAGGTGGCAAGAATACACAGAAGAACTATACAAAAAGATCTTCATGACCTAGATAACCATGACGGTGTAATCACTCACCTAACACCAGACATCCTGGCAGGTGAAGTCAAGTGGGCCTTAGGAAGCATCACTACCAACAAAGCTAGTGGAGGTGATGGAATTCCAGTTGTGCTAGTTCAAATCCTAAAAGATAATGTTTCAAAGTGCTGCACTCAATACGCCAGCAAATTTGGAAAACTCAGCAGTGGCCACAGGACTGGAAAAAATCAGTTTTCATCCCAATCCCAAAGAAAGGCAATGCCAAAAGCGTTCAAACTACTGCACAATTGCACTCATCTCACACACTAGCAACGTCATGCTCAAAATTCTCCAAGCCAGGCTACAACAGTACATAAACCATGAACTTCCAGATGTTCAAGCTGGATTTAGAAAAGGCAGAGGAACCAGAGAGATCAAATTGCCAACATCTGTTGAATCATCAAAAAAGAAAGAGTTCCAGGAAAACTTCTACTTCTACTTTTTTGACTATGCCAAAGCCTTTGACTGTATGGATCAAAACAAAATGTGGAAAATTCTGAAAGAGATGGGAATATCAGACCACCTGACCTGCATCCTGAGAAACCTGTATGCAGGTCAAGAAGCAACAGTTAGAACTGGGCATGGAACGATGGACTGTTTCCAAATCAGGAAAGGAGTACATTAGGGCTGTATATTGTCACCCTGCTTATTTAACTTATATGCAGAGTACATCATGAGAAATGCCAGGCTGAATGAAGCACAACCTAGAATCAAGATTGCAGGGGAAAACATCAATAATCCCGATATGCAGATGATACCACTCTTATGGCAGAAAGTGAAGAACTAAAGAGCCTCTTGATGAAAGTGAAAGAGGAGAGTGAAAAAGTAGGCGTAAAAATCAACATTCAAAAAACAAAGATCATGGCATCTGGTCCCATCACTTCATGGCAAATAAATGGGGAAACAATGACAGACTTTATTTTTGGGGGGGGCTCCAAAATCACTGCAGATGGTGATTGCAGCCATGAAATTAAAAGACCCTTTCTCCTTGGAAGAAAAGCTATGACCAACCTAAACAGAATATTAAAAAGCAGAGACATTACTTTGCCAACAAAGGCCTATCTAGCCAAAGCTGTGGTTTTTCCAGTAGTCATGTATGGATGTGAGAGTTGAGCTATGAAGAAAGCTGAGCACCAAAGAATTGATGCTTTTGAACTGTGGTGTTGGAGAAGACTCTTGAGAGTCCGTTGGGCTGAAAGGAGATCCAACCAGTCAATCCTAAAGGAAATCAGTCCTGAATATTCATTGGAAGGACTGATGCTGAAGCTGAAACTCCAATACTTTGGCTACCTGATTCGAAGTACTGACTCACTGGAAAAGACCCTAATGCTGGGAAAGATTGAAGGCAGGAGGAGAAGGGGATGACCAAGGATGAGATGGTTGGATGGTATCACTGATTCAATGGACATGAGTATGAGGAACTCCAAGAGTTGGTGATGGATAGGGAAGCCTGGCATGCTGCAGTCCACGGGGTCGCAAAGAGTCAGACATGACTGAGTGAACTGAACTGAGTGCCTTTCAAAAAATTGTCATAATTTTATCTGGAGAGCTTGCACACTTTTGTTAGAGTTGTTCCTAAATACTTGATATTTTCATTGCTATTGTGAGTGTTATAGTCTAGAATGTGTATTCTGTTTGTAGATGATATAGACATTGTAAATTGATGTATTGTTAGGTACTGATTTTGTATCCAGAAACTGTCCTGAGTTTTTTCATTGTTTGCATAATTCATGTATATAATATCAAACAGAATTAGTGTTATTTGGTTCAAAACCATCAATTCTTTGGAGGAAGCATCTTTTAATTTCATGACTGCAGTCACCATCTGCAGTCATTTTGGAGCCCAAGATTCCAACTTGTGCTTCTTCCAGAGGAGCATTTCACATGATATACTCTGCATATAAGTTTAATAAGCAGGGTGACAATATACTGCCCTGACGTACTCCTTTTCCAATTTTGAACCAGTCCATTTTTCCATGTCTGATTCTAACTGTTACTTTCGACCTGCATACAGGTTTCTCAGGAGGCAGGTAAGGTGGTCTGGTATTCCCATTGCTTTAAGAATTTTCCACAGTTTGCTTTGATCCACATAGTCAAAGGCTTTAATATAGTCAGTGAAGCAGAAGTAGATATTTTTCTGAAATTCTCTTGCTTTTTCTATGATCCAACAAATATTGGCAACTGTACATCTCGAAGTTCTCAGTTCACATACTGTTGAAGCTTAGCTTGGAGAATTTTGAGCATTAGTTTGCTAGCATGTGAAATGAGTGCAATTGTGCAGTAGTTTGAATATTCTTTGGCTTTGCTCTTCTTTGAAATTAGAATGAAAACTGACCTTTTCCAGTCCTGTGGCCACTGCTGAGTTTTCCTAATTTGTTGGCATATTGAGTGCAGCACTTTTACAGCATCATCTTTTAGGATTTGAAATAGCTCAACTGGAATTCCATCACCTCCACTAGCTTTGTTCCTTGTGATGCTTCCTAAGGCCCACTTGACATTGCACTCCAATACGTCAGGTTCTAGGTGAGTGATCACACCAGCATGGTTATCTGGGTCATTAAGACCTTTTTTGTATAGTTCTTCTGTGTATTCTTGCCATCTGTGAATCTCTTTCACTTCTGTTAGGTCCATACAATTTTTGTCCTTTATTGTGCCCACCTTTGCATGAAATGTTCCCTTGGTATCTCTAATTTTCTTGAAGAGATCTCTAGTCTTTCCCACTCTATCATTTTCCTCTATTTCTTTGCATTGATCACTTAGGAAGGCTTTCTTATCTCTCCTTGCTATTCTTTAGAACTCTGCATTCAGATGGATATATCTTTTGATTTGTCCTTTGCCTTTCACTTCTCTTCTTTTCTCAGCTATTTGGAAGGCCTCCTCAGACAACCATTTTGCTTTTTTGAATTTCTTTTCTTGGAGATGGTTTTAGATTTTCTACCTACTATTGATTATTATTGTTTGAAATAGTCTCTAATTTCCTCTCATTTTTAATCATAATTTCCACTTATGATTTTTCTTTACCTAATAATTCTATAAAACTGTGTTTCCTATTTACCACTTTATGAAGATATTCTTATTAACTTTTAAAAATTACTTTTGATACTTAATGCACTTTGGTGCGGAGAAGGCAATGACACCCCACTCCGGTACTCTTGCCTGGAAAATCCCATGGACGGCGGAGCCTGGTAGGCTGCAGTCCATGGGGTCGCTAAGAGTCGGACACGACTGACCGACTTCGCTTTCACTTTTCACTTTCATGCATTGGAAAAGGAAACAGCACCCCACTCCAGTGTTCTTGCCTGGAGAATTCCAGGGACGGGGGAGCCTGGTGGGCTGCCGTCTACGGGGTCGCACAGAGTCGGACACGACTGAAGCGATTTAGCTGCAGCAGCAGCAGCACTTTGGTGAGATAACATGTCCTTTTAAATTTTTTGAAATTTTACTTAGGGAAAAGACAATTTTAAAAAAATGTCCCATGTATTCTTTAAAAGTATGTATATTCTTGAGTTTTACAGTCTACTAAGTCAACAATATGCTAGTCATATTGTTCATATCATACTTATTGTTTGATATGCTTGTTCTATCAACTAAGGAGAAATGGCTTCTAAAATCTACAACTTACGTATTTATTGTGGTAGGTATATGTATTAAGTCACTTCAGTCATGTCCAACTATATGTAACTCTGTGGACTATAGCCCACCAGGCTCCCCTGTCTATGGGAGTCTCCAGGGAAGATTAGTGTAGTGGGTTGCCGTGACCTCCTCCAGGGGATCTTCCCGACCCAGGGATCGAACCCACATCTCTTATGTCTCCTGCTTTGGCAGACGGATTCTTCACCACTGTGCCACCTGGGAAGCCCATTTATTGTGGCAGTTCTAAAAATTATTCCTTCATATATTTTGTATTTATCCCTATATGAATACTTGATATCTATATAAGGCCTATGGATATATGATATCCACTTACTTATAATTTTTATTGCTTCTTTGAGAATTGAATTTTTTATCTCTGTGAAGTAGATGGCTCTATCGCCAGCAAACCTTCTATACTGTTATGTCTGATAATAATAGAGGTGTGAGAATGCATTCATGCAACAGAGATGCACCTGTTACTTTTAGCTAGTATTGGTATGGGCTTCTCCAATGGCTCAGTAGGTAAAGAATCTACCTGCAATGAAGGAGAAACAGGAGACACAGGTTTGATCTCTGGGTCAGGAAGATCCCCTGGAGGAAGATATGCAATCCACTCCAGTATTCTTTCCTGGAAAAACCTATGGATAGAGGAGCCTGGTGGCCACAATCCAAAAGGGTCACAAAGAGTCAGACACAACTGAACAACTAAGCACAGCACACAGTATTTGTATGGTAAACTATTCATGGTTGGAGGATTATTTTGTTGTTGTTGTTTGGGAATGTTGTTTATTACTTCCCAATTGATAAAAATTTTTACTACAACTCAGTTCAAAGTTCTACATATGACAATAATTTCTAAAGGGCTTTTTTTTTTTCTTTCTTCCTGCTCTGCCACGTGCTAAGTCTCTTCAGTTGGGTCTGACTCTTTGCAAGCCCGTGGACTGTAGCCCTCCAAACTCATCTGTCCATGAGATTCTCCAGACAAGAATATTGGAGTGGAGTTGCCATGCCCTCCTTCTGGGAATCTTCTGAACCCAGGAATTGAACCCATGTCTTCTAAGTCTCCTGTGTTGGCAGGAGGGTTCTTTACCACTCGCACCTACTGGGAAGCCCTGCTCTGTTAAGTGGCAGAGAAACTTTTCTTATAAGAGCCTAGAGATAAGAGTATGGGTAGAGGCAGGTTTAACACCTTGTTCACACTTACCCTGAAGTAATAGGGCTTTGGGGCCTCAGAGTTTCTGCATTAATCCACCCCACCCACACACCGTGTTTTTTTGTATTCTCAGCCTTGACTCCACACACAATTTCTTACAAGGTCTTCAGATGTGGAACTCAAGATAGCCTAGACCAACAAAAGCCCTCAAGGCAAAAGCACCTTCAATGAACACCATCTGTCTTTCAAAGTTCTTGGGATTTTAATTTGCCACTCAACAAATTTGCTATCCCTGTAAAAAGTTTATCATTTTTATTTCTGTGTCTTAATTGGAGAGACTGTAAGCTGTAATAACTAAGAATGCAAATGCTACAGTCAAGGACATCAGAGAAAACTCAGTTTCAATTGTCATCGTAGGGAGGTTTTACTTCACACATGTGTCCAGAGGTTACTTTATTCAGTGGTTCAAGGACATTGTCAATAACTGGGGCCTTTTTATCTTTCTTCCCTGCTATACTTCAGTGTGTTGGCTTCTTCCCATCATGGTCTCTAGGTGACCTTGGCATGTTCAGCCATCTTTTCTTCATGGTAAGTTCCAAAGACCTTAAAAAACATTGTCTTTGTCATGTCTCTCAGAAACTTTCCCAGTCAACTCTCCTGGAAGGTCAAAATGTTCTCTTATACCCATTTCCAAATCAATCATTGGTAACTGATGTGGTGGCACAATGATTGTCTTAAATCAGTCATGATTCTGGGGTTTGGGGTGATGTTTTTACCCTTGAGTATATGGCTGCTATAGAGTTCACAGCTGAATAAAACAGGGGTCTAATTAAAAATAAAAGGAGAGACTGGTCTGTGGGTAGAAAATAAGTAATCTTAAATTTTTCTTACATTTCATTATTGTTATGGTAATAATTATTCAATATGTTAATTTATAAAGCATATTATACAGGGAACACGTTTTATAAATTAACATATTGAATAAAGAGAAGAGGGTGGCAGAGGATGAGATGGCTGGATGGCATCACCAATGTAATGGACATGAACTTGAGTAAACTCCAGGAGATGGTTATAAACCAGGGAAGCCTGGAGTTCTGCAGTCAAGGGGTCACAAGGAGTCAGACGTGACTTGGTGACTAAATGACAACAACAACAACATTCCTAGGGGACAATCAAAGCTAAATTCTAAAACAGTGTTAGAAATTCTCTTATTTGTTTACCCAAGGATCACACCTGTGTCTCTTGAATTACAGGCAGATTCTTTACCGTCTGAACCACCAGGGAAGCCCTTATATATTTATACCAATTCATTGATCTGGACCCTTTGAATAGTGCTCCCCAGCTGATTATTTTTCTAATTAGCTGTTCAAGTGTCTGTTTTTTATTTCCCTTTATCTCGTTCACAAGTATAACAGAATAAAAGAGCTTTTCTATTGACTAAAGTTCAGAAACCCTATACCTAATGATATTCAGTGCTAAAGTGTGAGGTTGCTTCTCTGTCTACATTTCTGTCACATTTCTGTCAAAAAATTTTTACTTGAACTGATATGATTCATTTCAAATGACTCCATTTTGGCTTCTGATGGCTACTTTTTTTCTTTCTTTTTTGGTCAAGAATCAATATCAAGGTCTCAAGGCTATACCTTCTCTTTGAATATTGTTACAACTTTCTTCTGCTTCCTGTATCCTCTCCACAATTCCTCACAGACTGTTAACACTAATAGTGGTGGCAGTTTATAATAGTATAGATAACATTTTTGAGCAACTTGCTATGTGCTAGACTTGTGCTAGGATCTTTAAATATGTTAACATCATCTAATCCTCAGAGCAACCCTGTAAATTTGGTATTGGGTTATAGAGAGGACAAGTGACTTGCCCCAAATAAAAACATCTTGAATCTGGAACCCACACTCTGGGCTACTGTGCAATAGTATAATATAGCAGGCATTCCCTTCAATTATGCCTTTGTCCTATAAGAAATAATTCAAAATATGGTCACTTTAATCTTAGTTCTTACCAAGATCACACCATGTTTCTACCATCCTAAATTTGATCAGTTTCTTTATCCACCTAGCATCTCAATCTTAAATGGATTGGTAAATAAATTTTTAGTTGTGTGTGTGCTCAGTCGCTTCAGTCGTATCCAACTCTTTGCAAGCCTATGGACAATTACCTGTCAGGCTTCTCTGTTCATGGGATTCTTCAGGCAAGAATACTGAAGTGGGTTGCCATGCCCTCCCCAAGGAATCTTCCTGACCCAGGGATTGAACCTGCATCTCTTATGTCTCCTGCATTGGCAGATGGGTTCTTTACCACTAGCACCACCTGGGAAGGCCAATTCTTAGTTGCTATCTTATTAATATAATTTGCTTCTAACGATGCCATAATTTCATGTTTGAGATTCCTCTTAGAGCTATAATTTATACTACTCCCACTGCTAAACTAGTGTATTGGATCTTATTTTCAAAAATTTCTTACAATCTTCACATCAAGAAAAACTAACAAAGGCCAAAAAATATGCCTGAGGTCTTGCAGTTAACTATACCATAAATAACCAGAATAATGGAGTAACCTGAGTGAACATTTTCAACCTTATTTTTAGAACATGTCTTTATGTAAAACAGGAAATATTTGATTACCTCACCCTAAGTAATGTCAGATTGCTAGCTGGCTTTAAGGGTGGAAAATTAATATCAACAGATAAAATTTTCTATTAAATTCACATATTTTATGAACTTAGAATATTTTTATAGGAATTACAATATAGCTCTAGACAATTTATTGAAATGATCCTATTCTATCATTTTTTATAAACATTTTCTGTGTATAACGTATTGTATCAATGTAGTCACTTATTAGTACAGCTTTAGTTTTCATCATAAAATGGCAGTCAGTTAGCTACATCACATGTCCAAGGCATCCATTGTAGATATCTGTCTGTAGCTTTTTCTAAGTCTGGAACATTTTTCTGTTCCTGCCGGATGTCAGTACACAGTTGTAGTTCTTCCCAGTTTTCTCAGTGTGTATAGCTGCTTCTTGGTTCATCATAATAAGGTATCTGTGTATACTGTATCAGTATCCATATATAGCAATGTTAGCAAATCCAGACTGAGCCTCAAATTCCACGGTGGAGGAGCCTGGTAGGCTACAGTCCATGGGGTCGCTAAGAGTCGGACACGACTGAGCGACTTCACTTTCACTTTTCCCTTTCATGCACTGGAGAAGGAAATGGCAACCCACTCCAGTATTCTTGCCTGGAGAATCCCAGGGACGGCGGAGCCTGGTGGGCTGCCATCTATGGGGTCGCACAGAGTCGGACACGACTGAAGCGACTTAGCAGCAGCAGCAACAGCAATGTAAATACCTTTAAAAGGGGACGAGTAACATGCACTTCACTCTCAAGTTTCCTCTTTCCAATTGTCCTTTCTCTTTCTCTTTCCCCTCTTTGCATTTCCTACCCTAACTGTTTTGATAAGGTGATGTCTTATTCTTACAATTGTGGCTTAATGTATATACATGTTTTGGAAATTACTAAACTGTGTACTATCTCGCTAAAATAAAAGGCCATATGTATACATGTACATACACATAGAGAGACACAAGGCAACCTAAATGCAACAAATCACCTAGTTATTTGGATATTGTGATTCACAATTCAAGCGTATTTTCTTACCAGCTAATAAAGAATTTAGATTGGATGACCTCTAGTCTGACAAGCTATGAAAAGAAAAGAGAAACAACTTCTCATTACAGAAATCTCCCACACTTGGAAGCATTGCAATCATCTCTCTTTTATCAGGAAATTTCCTCTTTGAGGAAATTGATGAAGAAAGTATTTACATATGAGGTAACAATTGGTGCCACTGGTAATTAAACCATGACACTTTATCTTCCTTTTCACACTGTTTCCTGCCAATTAAGGCACAATGACCCTCTTTTAGGTGTAATTTTGATCTCACAAGGTGGCCTTATTATTAACCAACAGTAAACATGCTAAGGAAATGGCAACCCACTCCAGTATTCTTGCCTGGAGAATCCCATGGACAAAGGAGCCTGGTGGGCTACAATCCATGGGGTCACAAAGAGTCGGACATGACTGAGTGACTAACACACACACACACACACACAAACATGCTAAACATTAATTATGGAGAATTTTTTTTTCACTCTTTGGGTACCAATCTCAACATTTTATTTTATTTGCATTTGTTTTAAAATAGACAACTACAGCAAATTCAGCATAAAAGTCTATGTCACATGCACAGTCTAAAATGTGGCTTGCAAGTTTTCAACTTCTCCAGTTTTCTTGGTTTGGAATGAGATTTTCTTTTACATTTTATTTTTCTTTTCCTCTGATGAGTTTGTGAAAAAGCTGTAGCGTTTTGCATACATAACTATCAAGTTCCTTTCAAATGCCATCTTACTTTTCTTGGTGGTAGAATATCTCTCAGAGTTTGATGCATAGCTCCAACCTCTGGTTTAGGTTGAAGAGGAGGAACTGGTATGGTGTAGAGTTTTATGAGAATCTCAGAGTCAGTATTCAAAAATCAACAGTATATAATGACGGAGGGAGAGAGAGTGGGTTCACAGACAAAATACTAGAGCTGTGAGTACAATAAAGACCTAAATGTGACCCAGTGCCTGCCCACATGGAGCTCACAGTCAAGTTTGGTAAAACTCATTAATCAAATATCATACAGCAAAGGAAATGTACATGACGCCTTGAAAGTTTGCAACTGGGGGGCTAACTAGCCCGAAAGGCCAAAAGGCTTCCATGAGAAAGTGATACATGAAATCTGATAAATGAATGGCAGTTCAGTGGGCAAGGGAACTCTGGCCGTCCCCAGCTACCAAGCAGCAGGAAGAGCTTGTAGCTGGAGGAAACATGGCTCATTTGAGCAAATGAAAGAAGTTCACTATTATTGGAACAGAGGAAAAAGAGAGGGCGATCGAAATAGAAGCAGGAAAAGAAGGTGGAATGAGGCCTGAAAGAGCTTTGTAGACCCAGGATAAAGACTTTGGTCTTGAACCTGAAATCAGTACAAAGAGATGAAGGTTTGTGTCTCTATAAAGATGAAAAGCCATGACTTTAACAGATTTGTGTTTTCAAAGATCTCTCTGCCTACATTTTGGAGCTCTATTCTGCTACTTCTGAACTGTCTGCCTTTTCTGGAGCTCGGAGTTGCTGCAGAGGATTAAAGCAAATTACTCTTCCATCACCCTGAATACATCAGAGTATACAGTGACTTGTTTTTCACATCTATCTCGAATTTGAGGTACTTATTCTCACCTCTCATGCCTAAAGCTATTTAAATTACCATGGAGATGGTCTGTCTACAGTCATACCATCATAGCAACTAATCTTCAGTGGCAAGTTTCTCTGGGGGGTCTCTCCCTCTAGAATTTATTAAATGAAATCTACATTTTTCTTTCTAAGAAAAATGCAAACTCATGTATTTATTCTGACACCTATCTGATTATTGCATTTAATTATATGCAAGAGTCTCTGTCTATAAACAGGCATTTATATAAATATAATAATTTTAAATTGTAATGCTAAGACATGCAGTTTTTTGAGATATACCTTAATACATAGAAATAGAAAATAACTAAATTATCCCATGCTCAGTAAGACACTTGAGATTTTTTCTGAGAAAAACATGATTATCTCCATAAGGCATCAAATCAAGCCAATATGTCATACTTTTAACATTAGCATTACCCAGTTTCTAAACTCCTCTGAGATTTTATTTCAGTAATCCATTATCACTTTTTACTAAACCTAAATGAAATAAAAGCTGAAATTGCATAATTTATGTGACTAGGAAATTAATAAATAAGCTAAGGAAATACATCATCGAGACACAGTTCACGCTAGGACACTTTCTTCACTGGTCCTCTTCTTATAAGCTGAAGACATTTAAACTAAAATAAACACCAACTGCCCTGTCTGGACAAGTCTTGCCAGTCTGTCATGCATCTACATCCCCTGACGCCATTTGTCATCTCGCCTCTCAATTTGTAGAAGTTCTAAAAATACAAAAAGACTTTCTAAGAATAGCAGCATTCATATCTTGAAACAGCCACACTATTTTTAAGTTTTGTTTTCTGATGCTCTTTTCTGATAAAACTAGCTCCATGCTTCCACCCAGTGGGGTTTCTTCACAAAAGGATTCAAGAAAGAAGGCAGGAAAGAGAAGCAAGGGGATAAAGAAGAGGAAGAGGAGAATGGAGAACAGCAAGAGGAGGAGGAAGAAGATGAAGGGAAGAAAAAGTAAAAGCACTCTTTTCTTTCGAATCTCATGGTTGGAAAACTTGAGTATCTAACTTTGTCTTTGACCCCAATGCCATTTTCTCAGGCATGTCCATTGCTGAGTTATACTCAGAAGTGTCTCACCTCTCACCTCTATTTAACAAACTATGATCTTGCTGTGGCCAGGAAACCTAGTAATACAAATGTCTAATTAACAGTGCTAATCCAGTATTGCCTTTGACAATATTTCATTCTAATTCAGCAATCTAGAAAGACGTGTTTAAAGTGCTGACTTAATATGGCTTGAAAATATGTTCAGAATGAGGCCATTTTTGTACCTTCATATTTTAAAATTTCTTTCAGAGTCGTTATTTTAAATGGATCCAGAAGTTTGTTTGTTTTTTTAATGTAGGAAGATAACTCAAGAAAAAGAATTTGTATCATTTCTGCCAATGAATAAAACTTAAATGAACTTCCAGAATTGGCAAATCTGTAAATACCATTGGTTCATTTATTCAATAAATATTTATTGAACATCTACCAGGTGGCAGGAACTGAGGATATAAAGATGATGAAAAGGATGTGCTGCCTTCACAGAGTTTCCTTTATCGTAAGGAGACAGCATACAAACAAACACAAGATATAATGTCAAGTGGTGGTAAAGAGTTGAAGAAAATTGAAACACATTAAAGGAATCTTATAGATTAGTTACCCAGGAATGTCTGTCTGAGGAAGTGACATTTGAGCAAGGAACACAGTGACATAGAGGAATACGATGTTGTTGACGACTATTCCAGAATGAGAGGATGCAGTGGGAAAGGGCTGTGAGGTGGGCATGTATTCAAATAATATCACAACAGTAAGTTGCACTTTTACCAAGTAAGCGTGTAAGACTGAAAATTACATTTTGAATGCAGTCACAGATTTCTTATAAAACGTAGTTCCAATTTAACCAAATGCTTTGAGAACCATCCATATTCTTATAATTAAATAGCAGGATTTTTTTTTTCCTTTTTTGAAACAAACTTTATTTAATATATTAACATAACATTTATAATATTTATATTTTAATTCTCCCTCTTTATTTATTTTCCAATTAATTTATTTTTTATTGAAGGATAATTGCTTTACAGAATTTTGCTGTTTCCTGTCAAACCTCAACATGAATCAGCCATAGGTATACATGTATCCCCTCCCTTTTGAACCTCCCTCCCATCTCCCTCCCCATCCCACCCCTCTAGGTTGATACAGAGCCCCTGTTTGAGTTTCCTGAGCCATACAGCAAATTCCTGTTGGCTATCTATTTTACATATGGTAATGTAAGTTTCCATGTTACTCTTTCCATACATCTCACCCTCTCCTCCCCTCTCCCCATGTCCATGAGTCTATTCACTATGTCTGTTTCTCCATTGTTGCCCTGTAAATAAGTTCTTCAGTACTGTTTTTCTACATTCCTTATATATGCATTAGAATACGGTATTTATCTTTCTCTTTCTGACTCACTTCACTCTGTATAATAGGTTCTAGGTTCATCCACCTCATCAGAACTGATTCAAATGCATTCCTTTTTATGGCTGAGTAATATTTCATATACTGTGTATATGTACCACAACTTCTTTATCCATTCATCTGTTGATGGACATCAAGGTTGCTTCCATGTTCTAGCTATAGTAAATAGTGCTGCAGTGAACAATGGGATACATGTGTCTCTCTCAATTTTGGTTTCCTCAGGCTATATGCCTAAGAGTGGGATTGCTGGGTCATACGGTGGTTTTATTCCTAGATTTTTTAAGGAATCTCCACACTGTCTTCCATAGTGGCTGTATCAATTTACATTCCCACCAACAGTGCAAGAGCATTCCCTTTTCTCCACACCCTCTCCAGCATTTATTGTTTGTAGACTTTTTGATGAGGGCTATTCTGACTGGTTTAAGGTGATATCTCACTGTAGTTTTGATTTGCATTTCTCTAATAATGAATGATGTTGAGCATCTTTTCTTGTGTTTGTTAGCCATGTCTATGTCTTCTTTGGAGAAATGTCTGTTTAGGTCTTTTTCCCACTTTTTCATTGGGTTGTTCATTTTTCTGGTATTGAGTTGTATGAGCTGCTTGTATATTTTGGAAATTAACCCTTTGTCAGTTGTTTCATTTGCTATTATTTTCTCCCATTCTGAGGGTCATCGTTTCACCTTGCTTATAGTTTCCTTTGCTGTGCAAAAACTTTTAAGTTTAATCAGGTCCCACTTGTTTACTTTTGTTTTTATTTCCATTACTCTAGGAGGTGGGTCACAGAGGATAATGATTTGATTTATGTTATCGAGTGTTCTGCTAATGTTTTCCTCTAACAGTTTTATAGTTTCTGGTTTAACATTTAAATCCTTAATCCATTTTGAGTTTATCTTTGTGTATGGTGTTAGGAGCTGTTCTAACTTTATTCTTTTACATGTAGCTGTCCAGTTTTCCCAGCACCATTTATTGAAGAGGCTGTCTTTGCCCCATTGTATATTCTTGCCTCCTTTGTCAAAAATAAGGTACCCATAGGTGCACTGGTTTATTTCTGGGCTTTATATCTTGTTCCATTGGTCTATGTTTCTGTTTTTGTGCCAGTACCATACTGTCTTGATGACTGTAGCTTTGTAGTATAATCTGAAGTCAGGAAGGTTGATTCCTCCAGCTCCATTCTTCTTTCTCAAGATTGCTTTGGTTATTTGGGGTCTTCTGTGTTTCCATATGAATTGTGAAATTTTTTTGTTCTAGTTCTGTGAAAAATGCCATTGGTAATTTGATAGGGATCACATTGAAACTGTAGATTGCATTTGGTAGTATAGTCATTTTCACAATATTGATTATTCCTACCCAGGAACATGGAATATCTCTCCATCTGTTTATGTCATCTTTGATTTCTTTCATTAGTGTCTCATAATTTTCTGTGTACAGTTCTTTTGTCTCCTTAGGTAAGTTTATTCCTAGATATTTAATTCTTTTTGTTGCAATGGTGAATGGGATTGATTACTTAATTTCTTTCTGATTTTTCATTGTTAGTATATAGAAATGCAAGTGATTTCTGTATATTGATCTTGTATCCTGCAACTTTCCTAAATTCACTGATTAGCTCTAGTAATTTTCTGATGTTATCTTTAGGGTTTTCTATGTACAGTATCATGTCATCTACAAACAATGAGAACTTTACTTCTTCTTTTTTGATCTGGATTCCTTTTATTTCTTTTTCTCCTCTGATTGCTGTAGCTAGGACTTCCAGAACTATGTTGAATAATAGTGGTGAAAATGGACACCCTTGTCTTGTTCCTGATCTTAGGGGAAATGCTTTCAATTTTTCACCATTGAGAATAATGTTTGCTGTAGGCTTATCATATATGGCCTTTACTATGTTCAGATTGGTTCCTTCTGTGCACATTTTTTGAAGAGTTTTAATCATAAATGGGTGCTGAATTTTATCAAAGGTTTTTTCTGCTTCTATTGAGATTATCATATGGTTTATCTTTCAGTTTGTTAATATGGTGTATCACATTGATTGATTTGCATATATTGAAGAATCCTTGTATCCCTGGAATAAACCCAACTTGATCATGGTGTATGAGCTTTTTGATGTGTTGCTGAATTCTGTTTGCTAAAATTTTGTTGAGGATTTATGCATCTATGTTCATCAGTGATATTGGCCTGTAGTTTTCTTTTGTTATGTTGTCTTTGTCTAGTTTTGGTATCAAGGTGATGGTGGCCTCGTAAAATGAGTTTGGAAATGTTCTTTCCTCTGCAATTTTTTGAAAGAATTTTAGAAGGATAGGCATTAGCTTTTCTCTAAATGTTTGATAGAACTCTCCTGTGAAGCCATCTGGTCCTGGGCTTTTGTTTCTTGGAAGATTTTTGATCATGGCTTCAATTTCAGTGCTTGTAATTGGGTTGTTCATAATTTCTATTTCTTCCTGATTCAGTCTTGGAAGATTGAACTTTTCTAACAATCTGTCCATTTCTTCCAAGTTGTCTATTTTATTGCCATATTGTCGTTTGTAATAGTCTCTTATAATCCTTTGTATTTCTGCATTGTCTATTGTAACCTCTCCTTTTTCATTTCTAATTTTGTTGATTTGATTCTTCTTTTTTTCTTGATGAGTCTGGCTAAAGGTTTGTCAGTTTTGTTTATCTTTCAAAAAACCAGCTTTTAGTTTTAGTAATCTTTACTATTGTTTCATTTCTTTTCATTCTTTTTCATTTCTTTTATTTCTGCTCAAATCTTTATGATTTCTTTCCTTCTATTTTGTTTTGTTGTTGTTGTTCTTCTTCTTCTTTTTCCAGTTGTTTTAGGTATAAAGTTAGTTGTCTATTCAATGTTTTTCTTGTTTCTTGAGCTAGGATTGTATTGCTATAAACTTCCCTCTTACAACTGCTTTTGCTGCATCCCATAGGTTTTGCATTGTCATATTTTCATTGTCATTTGTTTCTAGAATTTTTTTGATTTCCCTTTTGATTTCTTCAGTAACCTGTTTGTTATTTAGAAATGCGTTGTTTAGTCTCCATGTGTTTATGTTTCTTACACTTTTTTTCTTGTAATTGATATCTAGTCTCATAGCATTGTGGTTGGAGAAGATGCTTGATATGATTTCAATTTTCTTAAATGTACTGAGGTTTGATTTGTGACCCAAGATGTGGTCTATCCTGAAGAATGTTCCATGTGCACTTGAGAATAAGGTGTATTCTTCCACATTTGGATGGAATGCCCTAAAGATTTCAATGAGATCAGTCTCATCTGATGTTTCATTTAAGACTTGTGTTTCCTTATTAATTTTCTGTTTTGATGATCTGTCCATTGGTGTAAGTGGGGGGTTAAAGTCTCCTACTATTATTGTGTTACTGTCAGTTTGTCCTTTTATATCTGTTAGTGTTTGTTTTATGCATTGAGGTGCTCCTATGTTGGGTGCATAAACATTTACAATTGTTATGTCTTCCTCTGGGATTGATCCCTTGATCATTATGTAGTATCATTCCTTATCTCTTATAATCCTCTTTATTTTAAGGTCTATTTTGTCTGATACGAGGATTGCTACTCCAGCTTTCTTTTGCTTCCCATTTGCATGGAATATATTTTTCCATCCTCTCACTTTCAGTCTGTATGTGTCTTGAGGTCTGAAGCGAGTTTCTTGTAGACAGCATATATATGGGTCTTGTTTTTGTATCCATTCAGCCAGTCTGTGTCTTTTGGTTGGAGCATTTAATCTGTTTACATTTAAAGTAATTATTGATATATATGTTCCTATTGTCATTTTCTTAATTGTTTGTGGTTGAGTTTGTAGATCTTTTTTCTTCTCTTATATTTCTTGACTATTTAAGTCCCTTTAACATTTGTTGTACAGCTGGTTTGGTGGTACTGAATTCTCTTAACTTTTGCTTGTCTGACAAAGTTTTTATTTCTTCATCAGTTTTGAACGAGATCCTTGCCAGGTACAGCAATCTTGGTTGTAGATTTTTCCCTTTCAGTACTTTAAATATATCCTGCCATTTCCTTCTGGCCTGCAGAGTTTCTTCTGAAGATCAGCTGTTAAACATATGGGGTTTCCCTTGTATGTTGCTTGTTGCTTCTCCTTTGCTGCTTTTAATATTCTTTCTTTGTGTTTAGTCTTTATTAGGTTGATTAGTATGTGTCATGGTGTGTTTCTCCTTGATTCATCCTGTATAGGACTCTTTGTGCCTCTTGTACTTGATTGATTATTTCCTTTTCCATGTTGGGGAAATTTTCAACTATAATCTCTTCAAAATTTTTCTCATACCCTTTTTTTTTCTCTTCTTCTTCTGGGACCCCTATAATTCAAATGTTGGTGCATTTGATATGGTCCCAGAGGTCTCTGAGACTGTCCTCAGTTCTTTTCATTCTTTTTACTTTATTTTGCTCTTCAGAAGTTATTTCCACCGTTTTATCTTCTGGCTCGCTGATTTGTTCTTCTGCTTCAGATATTCTGCTATTGATTTGTTCTAGATTATTTTTAATTTCAGTTATTGTGTTGTCTCTGTATGTTTATTCTTTAATTCTTCTAGGTCTTTGTTAATTGATTCTTGCATTTTCTCGATTTTGTTTTCAAGGTTTTTGATCATCTTTTCTATCATTATTCTGAATTGTTTTTCAGATAGTTTGCCTATTTTCTCTTCATTTACTTGGATGTCTGTGTTTCTAGTTTGTTCCTTCATTTGTGTAGTATTTATCTGCCTTTTCATTATTTTTTTTTAAGTTATTGTGTTTGAGGTCTCCTTTTCCCAGGCTTCAAGGAAAGTTGAATTCTTTCCTTGATGAAGGTTGAAGTCTTTCTTCCTTTTGGTTTCTGCCTTCCTAAGGTTGGTCCAGTGGTTTGTGTGAGCTTCATATAGGGTGAGATTTGTGCTGAGTTTTTGTTTGTTTGTTTGTTTCTCCTCTGATGTGCAAGGATGAGCAAGGTGGTAATCCTGTCTGCTGATGATTGGGTTTGTATTGTTTTGTTTGCTGTTTAGATGAGGCATCCTGCACAGGGTGCTACTGGTGGTTGGGTGATGCCAGGTCTTGTATTCAAGTGGTTTCCTTTGTGTGAGTTCTCACTCTTTGATACTCCCTAGCATTAGTTCTCTGGTTGTCTAGGTTCTTGGTATCAGTGCTCTCACTCCAAAGGTTCAGGGGTTGATTTCTTGTCAGGAAGGAAGATTACACAGGTGGTTTGTTATGGCATTAAGTGAGATTAAAACAAATACCCCAAAACGAGAAACCAAAGATGAACCCCAGACAAATGATGTTACAAAATCACACAAATAATAATTAAAATAATGGAATATAAACATATAAATATACACCCACGAGCAAAGTGAAAACAGTCTAACAAAAATAAAGTGCAGTAGATTGACTCAGCAAACAAAGGAAATGAAAAATTATATTTACCTGTTAAGAACAGAATTAACTTAAGCACAAACTGGGACACAAAACTAAAGCAAGGTGCCAAGTGGGGAATAAAGCAATGAAAACAAAACAAACAAATATGTTGACAGGAAAGGAGAGAAAGAAAAGAAAGAATAGATATGCAAAGTTAAATAGATGTAGAGAAAGAAGATTTGCATATGTTAAAGATTAACTGCAAGGGGAAAGAAGAGTAGGAAACGCAAACAAAGGAATAAATGTAGAAAAACTAATAATAGGCTTAAAAAATTAAAAATTAAAATTAAACAAGAGAAAAGAAAAAAAGGAAAACTCCACAGAATTGCAAAAGCCCAATGTAGAAGCAGAGGTTTATGACAACAATAAAAAAAAAAAAAAAATACGACTAAGGGGAAAAAAAAACTTCAAAAGCTTAATTGGATTTCTTAGTGCCAATAAAATTGACAACTACGACAGAAGGGGGAAAAGGAGAGAAAAAAAAAAAAGAAAAAATTCCAAAAGAATCTACAGAACAAGTCAAAAAATAAGAATAATAAATGTTTTTCTTGAGTCACTGCTGTCAGAGTCCTTTCCCTCACTGGGAGTCACAGTCCACCTCACCTCCTTAGGATGCCCTCCAAAACTGTGCTGATCTCTGGACCTGCTGTGGGGCAGCTCAGATTCTAATCTGGTCCTATTCCTGTGTGTTCTTGCCTCCAATGTCCACGGCTATCAGAGCTAGTAAGTTTTCTTCTGTGGGAGCTCTCAGTGACCTTTTATATATTCCATAGACACAGAGTCTGCTTAGTTGAGCGTGTGGATTTAATCTGCAGCTTGTACAGCTAGTGGGAAGGTTTTGGGTCTTCTTCCTTAGCCACACTGCTGTTCGGTTTCAATTGTGGTTTTATCTCCACCTCTATATGTGGGTCGTCCACTGCAGTTTGCTCCCGAGGCTGCCCTGGAGAACTTGGGTTTGCCCCTGTGAGGGCCAGGTGTGGAGGTGGTGCAGCTGCTTGCCTTCTAGGGGTTCTGGCAGCATCAGGTACTCAGGGGGGTTGGCGGCTAGGGCAGCAGGAAATATAGTGCTCTAGAAGGGTATGGCAACCAGTATTGGCCAATACAGTCCAGTTTTCTTGCCTGGAGAACCTCTCTCTGACAGAGAAGCCTGGAAGGCCACAGTCTACAGGGTCGCAGAGTTGAGCATGACTGAAGCGACTCTGTGTGCATAGACACAAGACTTTTTTTGCCTGTGGCAGCTCTGCCCCAGTGAGAGTTGAGCATGAAGGTGGTGCAGCTGCTTGGCTTGCAGGGACCCTGGTGGTGCCAAGTGTGTAGGGACACGGATTGCCTCTGCTGCAGGAGTTATGCCCCTGCCAGTGTCTTTTTTTGAGCCTCTTGTAGCTGACGATCAGAAGGCCTTTTTGGTCAGTCTTTCCCCGTAGCTCTGCTTATTCGTGCACTTAGACGGCTCCCTTGCCTGGGGTCCTTCCTTATTGTTCGGTGTGTCAGGCACATAGAGGGACCCCCCTGGCTGGGGTCTTACTCTGTAGATCAGCACATCAGGCACTTAAAGGGGCACCCTGGGTGGGGTCCTACTCTGCAGTTCAGTGCCTCAGGCGTTTGACGGGCTAGCCTCTCTACTGTTCAGCTGCTGATGCTGTTGTGTGGGGGGAGAGAGGTTATGGTGATGGCTCCACCCCCTATGCGTGACTCAGCAGTATTGCCTTACTTCCATGGCTGCCTGGCTTTCCTCCACAGGCATTTCCCACCACAATCTCTTCCTTCACATCCCCTCGATCCATCTCTCCATAGTCAACACCAGCCCTCGCCCTGGGATTGCCCCACAATCCCTAAACTCCAGCTCCCAGCCGCTGCACCTTCCAGGAGACCAGAATTCCTGTAGGAGTATGTGTGGCTGCAGCAAGGACTGTCTGATTCTCATTTCCTTTAGGCTGCCACAGAACAGATGTTTCACTCTTAGTCTTAAATGTTTCTCCTCTGGCTCAGACAATTGCCCTGCTGAGGGGATCTGACCCCTACTTCAGGAGTTTAGTTTTATTTCAGTTAATTTGAAGTGGTTACGAATTTTCAAGGCCGTGTCCCTGGATATACAAATTCAGCTTTCTGTTTTTGTATAACTTATCTTCATCTCCATTTTGAATCAACACTATTCCTGATGGAAAAATATAATCTCATTCAATTCCAAGTTAGTTATTTCAGACCTTCTCTGTGAATGACAAATTCAAGAAGGTTTACACAATACCATGACATAGAGGTAGGAGATTGGAGGGAAAGTAGGAAGTAGGAATGTTTTATTTTCCCGTTGATTGAAGTTGAAAATACTACTTGGCCTTTTGATATGTTCCTTTTATTACACTGGCAACTGTTGAGAATTCTGCCCACTCAACACCTGCATAACCTATGGTTGCTTTCTGCTCTGTATCATTGTTGAAAGTGAAAGTCGCTCAGTCGCGTCCAACTCTTTGCAACCCCGTGGACTATAGAGTCCATGGAATTCTCCAGGCCAGAATACTGGAGTGAGTAGCCCTTCTCTTCTCCAGGGGATCTTCCCAATCCAGGGATTGAACCCAGGTCTCCCGCATTGCAGGCGGATTCTTTACCAACTGAGCTACCAGACAAGCCCCTGATATAATTGTTGTTATCACCTTAAAGATCCTTTACGTCCTTGTCATTCTCAGATGCAAAAGAAAACAGTGGCTGCTTCCTCTAACCTTTGAAAGCATATGTAGATAAAAGATGCATCCTCAAATATTTCAAAGGAGAGTTTGAGGCCCATATGTAGGGACTATGATCAGCAGACAGTCTCTAGCCGTCAACCTCTTCTTAGTCTCAGACTCAATGAGCTGCCTTGCTGAGATCACACACATTGACCTCACATTGCTAAGTGGTCGATACCCAGTGAGAGAGCAAGGTAGGCAGATAGAGGCCCAGCTACTTCAGCCAATCTTCAAAATTGACTGGCAATTCTTGTTCCAAAGCCTCCCATGAGGTTGGTCAAGGCTGTATCACAGTTAGACGTCTCCTGTCCTATCCTGTTTCTTCCCTCCTTCCTTTCAAAGCTGTTAAACCCCTGATAAACGTATTGTACCCCAAACTCTGTCTTAGAATCTGCTTCTGGAGAGCCTCACTTGAGAAGGACTTCCATCAGTTTGTTGAGTCTACCACACTCTCTTCTACCCAAGCATCTGATACAAATGTTCCAGGTCTGTTTTCCCACACCATGGTTATCAAAGGGCTCAGCTATTCTGCCACCCAGGCAACCAAGGAGAAAGTCTGCCTTAATCTCACATATCCAGACTCAGGAGGGTGGGATTTTTACCACCCAGCTTGGAACAAACCCCATAATGAGAGGCAAAGTATGAGAGTCCTTCCCAGTGAAACCATTTATTTTCAGTAATTTGTTTTCCAACTCTTCTCTCCTGAGACCTCAGAACTGCAACTTTAAAAATTGATTTAGCAAAAATTCTCCCACACATGTAGTCTAATGTCTGGATCATGGCTTTTTGTCTAAGTTTAGAAGTAAAAATGTGTACTTTTTCTCTATTCTAGGACAGCCTACCCCTTTACCCCCATATGATGGATGAATCATGTTTAGCAGTCTGAGTTAAAGGGAAGGGAGAAGGTCACAGGGTAAAAGTAAATTCACAATAAAAAGAAACATGTTTCCAGTGCCATCCAACCTCCATCTCTTTGGGGCAGTCACAGGATTCACACTGACCAGTCCAAGCCCTTCCATGGGTTTTTTAATAAATGGAGCAAAATATGGGGCGAGGGGTTTTAATACCTAATGATTAAGTCGCAAGAAGTTCTAAAACCTACTAGGTATCATGTACTCCCCTCCTTTGCTCCTGGACACAGGAAGCTCACCTTCATGCCAAAACTCAGAGAAAAGGCAAGATAAAAGATATAGGGCATCACACAAAACGTTCAAGTCCCTCAATCAGTTCCTATGAACCTCAGAATTGTCCTATTTCTGCTTTCCTGTAGCTGATATTTGGCTCCACCTCAGACTACAAACTCTCCCAGAATCCTCTCAGTGTTTTCTTTTTTCCTGAAAGTTGTCATAAGCTGGGATTTATTCTAAGGGACCAAAATAATACACCTTACAAAAAATCATTGGAACATTTGAATGTCCAGCCTTTGGCCTGTGAAATGTACCCACAGTTTTTCAGGGGTTGGTGTCCCCATTATACACACACACACACCCACGCATGCACACATGCTTCTAGGCCAAGAAATAATCTGCTCTCTGAATGACAACTTAATATACTTAATACACTCACATACTCCCAATTCATAAACTTTATTTCAGCCTGTTAATTCTGAGCCACTTGTGTCAATATCATCTGCTTATAAGATCTGAGAAAAATGTACTTGAGTTTCCCAGTGTTGATTGTCATACCCACTTCCTTAAGGGAGTCCAGACATTTCTTAAAAATTAGTGTTATATTAATGTACTTACTGATGAGAGCATTCAATGATTCCAAATATCTTTGGTTCTTAATATTGGTTCTTATTTCCCATCTTTGACATTATCCAGTCCTTTTCACACATACCGTGGAGAAGAATTCATCATTTCAGTGATTCCTGATAGCATAATATATCCTTCAGGGTCTGTAATTCAAATTTCACTTTGAAAACTTTCTCAGTTGCTTGTGATTCAGATTGATGGACCTAAATGACCATGGCCGCTGTGGAAGCCCAGAAGAACTATAAATTTTGGCTCTTATTCCTATGTATGTGATTCTTTAAAGATCTCAGTCCTATGGAAAACAGCTGTCCTCTCCATATGGATGATAAAACCTCAAGAACCACATTTAAGGTGAGATGCCTTTACTACGAGGGCAAGTATGTCACAGTATAACAAAAGCAGCCACTTGCCACACTTAACACTTCATAAATTGTGTAGTTAAGTGGTGACAAAGATGATAATTGCTGTTTTTGAGTATCTCAACTCCAAGACTATTGATAAGCCTAGAAATCTAACCTAAACTAAGCCAGATATCTAACCTGAAAGCGAGAATATCTGATTATGCTGAAATCGTCAATTCCTAAAAACTTTCTACCCTATTTTTGAATGAGGAATTCACCATCACTCTCCCTACCTTGAACCTCATCTTCCCCACATGCCAGCAACACAAACTAATCTAATTGCCTAGCTGATTGGCTGATAGGCACATGAACTCTTATTTGCACCCATAAACATTTATATTCCATTCCTGAGAGTATGTGCGTCTCTGTCTATAGATCATTTCCAGGGAGGCCCATTGACACCAATTCTGGTGATGCTACACCTGGCACCACAACACACTCTAAATATCTATCTGGACTTTTCGTCACCCATATTTGGCATCTGGCAATTCAATAAGTACTAAGTGTGATGTCCATACCTAGGGTAAAGAACTACTCTGAAAAACTCCAAAGGTTTTTTTGCTCTTCATGCCAACATACACGGCACAACCATAGGAGAATAATTAGTGAACTAATTTGCTTTTGGGTCAGCATCACCATCAAGAACTCTTTCAACAGGATGACCCTTTTGATATCCTGCTTGAAAACATTCACCATAGGCAAAATATTCTCTAGTTGGTATGATATCTGAATACACAGCCTCACAAAGTAGATGATTAGGATTACAGGACATGATCATTTTCTATTTGTGAAAGGCTCTCATAAATAATCCCAAATTAAAACTTCCCTATAACACAATAAGCCTATAGTTTCTGCCCAGTACTAGGCACATGAATAAAAACTACTGAAAATGATAATAACCATGGCAGTTATAATTTGAAATACTCAACAAATATTTATCATGCTAGAATATTGAGAATCAATAATGAGGATATAATTTGGGTGTCTACTGGAATTTAGAGACTACCAAAAATGCCCGATGAACAATCAAGTATAAATAAATTTTATTTTGGTGACATAATAGAGGAAATAAGAAGTACAAGAGGCGATAGGAGCTTGTAATAGAAATGCACTGTGGGGAGGGAAAGTCAGGAGAAACTCCTTGAAGGAAATGCTGCTTAAATTTAATCCTGAAAAGTTACACAATCATCAGAGGAGTTGGGGTATAGGGGAGAGATGAGAAAGAACCTGTGTTCCAAGCAGAGAGATCATTATAGTAAAAAGGCTAGAAGGTGAAACAAAATCACGGACTTGGAGAACTTAAAGATATTCATTCTAGCTGTACAGAAAAGCATGAGAAGGGGGAAACTGTATGGCAAGTAGGGGGCAAATAATGAAATTCATTCAGTAAAAGATACACCAAGAGAATTATAATTTAGCCCAAGAGCAATGGGAAATCACTAAAGGATTTTTACATGATCATATAATAAGATTTATGATTTAGAAAGAATGGCATGGATACAATATGGAAAACTTCCCGTGAAAACACGGGACTCTCCTTATTACTACCATAACAAATTCTACTGCTTTTTGAATCCACTTTCTAACTGCCCATTATTGTAGCTGCGTTTCTTGCAATGTGGTAAAGTAGAAAATCTAAAAACCTTCAAAATACAAAACCCATAATTACATTGAATAGATATAAAAAACAATATTAAATACATAGTAAGTCAGAAGAAAAATCAACATTTCAAGGAAGTCTGAAAAAAATGAGTCATTCAAATATGAAGAATAAACTAAAATCCAGAGCTGTACACAATACTGCTGCTCTAACCGAGTCATGGGTTACCTGCCTTGAGCTCTTGCCCCTCCCCCATGAAACTAGCATTCTCAAATGCGGCACCTCTGTGCAAAATGGTAAGCTATAAAACTGCACCCATGAGAAGGAAATGAAAAGGTAACTTATCTATTATAATCTGGTTCTGTGAGAGAGGAAAAGAAATCTCTGCTAAGAACTTGTAATCGCAGGCTTGACCTCAGTCATGTTTGGTGTTTAAATTCCCATCAGTTGCTGAATCCAAATCTCCAAAGCTTGAAATTAATATAAAGTTTTGCCCAATGGCTGATAAGTTTTTCAGACTCTCAGTAGAGTTAAATGTAAAAGTCATTCTTAAAGGATACAACCCAAGTCCAGGCAATAGAAGATTGCCTGCCAAAAATGAGCAATCCAAAATTAGAAAGCACAGGAGGAAAATATCCACTGAGAGCCAGAATCAGCAGATACTGCAAACAGCAGGCAGGACCCCCAAGACTTCAGAAAATAGAACAAGCTTAACGAAAATTACTGTGTATTTAAATATTAAGTGTATAAAGAAAGGAATAGAAATCCTAGATAAAAATAATAAAAACAATCAGAAAAAATGCAAGCAGATTTGGAAAAGAGGCAAATATAAGTTTTAGAAGTTAAAATTTTAATTGAGAGTAAAAGCAGAAATAAATGAAGCTGAAAACATGATTAGTGAATTGTTTGACACTGCTGTGGAAATTACAAAGAAATTAATAACTATAAATGAATAATGTTATTTTACGGAATATAAAGTCAAGGTGGAACTAGAAGCATTTGATCACAATAACATGGAAAACATGATGGGAGCTAATAAAGATAAAACATTCTAAATCAGTTATATTCTTTGGGAGAAAAGCAGAAATTTGGATTTCTTTAAACTTGCTTAAATATCTATTTAAAATCTTAAAGATAACACTTAAAAGAAACAATCTCATTTCAGTGGCAATGCATGATTTTCAAATGAATAGAGATTAAAAGACACAAAATAATTTCTATCAATTCAATAGAACACATAAGAAGGAAAATGTAAGCATAGGAAAACAGTATATAATAAGCGAAAATTTATGGTCAAAATAAATGAAAATAATAATTACAGTAAACATAAGTGCAATTTTTAAATCTCTATAACATATGGGCTCCCAAAAGTTGCAAGTAAAATGATAGAAAGGGGGAGAGACAGTAAATACTATCAAATAAAGACAGAAAATACTATTCAAAAGAAAACTGGAGTAAGACAAAACAAAATTCACAGACAAAAAAAAATACGTAAAAGTGTTTTCAGGCAAAAAGAGTAATTAATAAAAAGAAAGATTTGACAGGAAGATGTCACAGCGATAAACTAAATTATTGATATATGTATGTACCTAATAACTTATATAACTTCAAAGCACTCTAAGTTCCCAGTAATTGGCACAGCAAACTTTTAAACAGGGTACTAGTATTGTGTACATTTTGAAAATGGAGAAACTTTGATGCAAAGAGGTAAGTAATTTGCCCAGATTCACACACCTAGTACATGATAGAGCTGGGACATCCCATTTGTACCACAGTCTTTCAACATTCAAAAGGTCATTAAAAAAAAAAAAAAAAGAATGGAAAGCAACTCCCACAGTTTACTACAAAAGCAACATATTCTTCATTGATATTTTAGCTGAAAAGTAGAAAATGAACATACGCTTCCTAGATATCAAGCTGCAAGCTTGATATCAATCTTTGAGGGCTTATGAAGTCCTTCTTTCAGCTCCTACACCACTATCTCTAGTCCTCTGTCACCTTAATGTTGCCTCATATGATTAATCCTAAAATATATTACAAAGTCTTTGAGCTTAGAAGCCATGGTTTCAATTCTTTGTTGCATCCAGAGCACCTTATAGAAAATATTATACATAAACTATATATACATCTTCCAGCTAGTGTCAGGTAAATAGTAGGTAGTCAATAAATGTTAGCTCTTTGAACCTCAGAATGGGGTAACTGGAATGAGTTTCAAAAGTCAGGTAAACAGGTTTGAATACCACTTCTACTGCTTCTTAGCTCTGTGACATAGGCCAGTTTTCTCAAAATCTTTGAAATATGGTTATCTCACCCTATACGTGAGATAGCAAAAGAGACACAGATGTATAGAACAGTCTTTTGGACTCTGTGGGAGAAGGCGAGGGTGGGATGATCTGAGAGAATAGCAATGAAACATGTATATTATCATATATGAAACAGATCGCCAGTCCAGGTTCGATGCATGAGACAGGGTGCTCAGGGCTGGTGCACTGGGATGACCCAGAGGGATGGGATGGGGAGGGGGGTGGGATGGGGGTTCAGGATGGGGAACACATGTACACCCATGGCTGATTCATGTCAATGCATGGCAAAACCACTACAATATTGTAAAGTAATTAGCCTCAAACTAAAATAAATAAATTAAAAAAAAAAGAAATATGGTTATCTCATCAGTCAACTTACACAGTAATATCCGCCTTATTGCTATATGCATTAAAGAGAATTGTGTGTGAATAGATGCTGATACATAGTAGGAGCTCAATAAATATCACTTACGCTTTTCTTCCATTAGATAACTTATTTTATATGGTCTTGATCCTAGAGTTTTATATTAGGGTTCTCTAGAGAAACAGAGCCAACAGAGGCTGTGAGAAGTCCCACAGTCTACCCCAGGTGAAGAGGTGAGGCCAGTGGTGTAGTTCAGGGGCCTGAGAGCAGGAGAGCTAATTGTATAGACTCCAGGGCTGAAGGGCTGAGAATCCCAACCACTAAGGTCAGGAGAAGATCCATGTTCCAGGAAGATAAACACTGAATTCAACCTTCCTCTGCCTCTTCAATTCAAGCCATTGATGGATTAGAGGAAGCCCAGACTCTCTGAGAAGAGCATTTGCTTTACTCAGTTCACAGATTCAAATGCTAATCTCTTCCATAAAAATCTTCACAGACACACCCAGGGATAAGGTTTAATCAGCTCCCTGGAAAGCCCATGGCCCAGTCATGTTGATATGTAAAATTAATCATCACACTTTTATTACAGACATTAGATCCAAAATCAACAGAAGAATTGCTCTTGTGTCTTTCCGAGTATGAAACGTGAAACACAGATCTCATCAACAATGCAGTCTCGGAACATCAGTAGTAGTCCATTAACACCAAAATGATTTTTTGAAACAAAATTTTAATGAACAGGATCTAAATTCAGAAAGGATGAACATAGTTATTGTCACCACTACATTTTTAGCAAACTGACACTACTTACTCAGACAAAAATTAGCACCTCACACAGAAAAGAAGTGCTTCAGAAACATTAAAGGAATAAGATGCCAGAGAATGAGTAAAAGGTAGAGTATATAATGATAATGCTGCCAGATGAAAAGTCCAGCACCAGAAAGTTCTCCTTAGGTTGCTGCAGTCAGGAACAGGAAGTTTGTTTTTCTGTGTCAGTGTATTTTAATTATGTACGTTTAGACAGAGAGTGGATGTAAGGTTCGATTATCAACATTACAGATTCTACAAATAGTAATCTGTTTGAATAATAAGAAAAAAATGTGCATATTTTCAAACTGGATTTCTTTAGATTGGACCTCCCACAGCAAGACCACAGATTTACAGATTTTTATTCTGAAAGAATAAACTACCCTTGTAATGAAATAGAAGGGTCCTGAGGCCGTGAGCCTTCTGACCTCTTTACCTTAAGTCAGATTCAAGGAGTAAACCAAAATTTGAGGAAGATTATCAACTGTTACAAAAAGTAGAACTTAAGCTATGCTATGAAATTTCTTTGTACTAGTGTTTGTGTCTGACACATCATTACTGACAGCATCTGACATCTTATGTAGTAGGGTTGTTGCTTTGATAAATTAGTGAGTTTGTTCATATTATGTTAAAAATAAACATCTATAATCAAGCTGTTGAAACACAACTCAAACATTGAAACTCATATAAACAAAGGATAAAAAAGTTTGAACCCATCAAGCCAGTTGGTTATCAGTTTGTCTCAACCTTTCTCTTTGGTGTCTACAAATTTTATTTTTCTCTGATTGATCATAGATTCCAATCCTCCCTCTTTAAATACAAGAAAAAAAATTTACTCATGGAACTCCTGGCTTGATGGTACTTAGAAATCTCTCTGCTAGAACCCAATAATAAGGCGTTTTGTTGTTCACAACTTGCAAAGGTTGCTATGCAACCAAATTGAGGGGAAAAAGGATTTCAAGCCATAGAATATAGGCACAGGAATTGAGGTATTAGAATAAAATTAGTTGAATGTGTATATATGTGGGTAGGCAAATACTGTATAAATTATCAAAAAGGAATAAGCTGTAAGTATAAAGCAGTTTTTTTCTATGAGGAAAAAGATTCAGCCAGAAGAAGCATGTTTTCTAGTTAGAAGCTTATAAAGTTCTTACAGTTAATTAAGCCTATCTTTTAATTTGATCAGTCAAACTGCAGCATAGGCATAAGGCGAAAAGAAAAGAACAGTGGGTGGACAGTTAGCAACTAAATTGGGCAAGCAGCATACACCAGTATAACTCTTTTTTTTTCTTTTTCTGTTGTGGGTAGGAAGAGTATAAGAATATATAGAACCAGAACTTGTGCTAAACTGTGTATGACAGTCATTGTAACAAGAAAGAATTCATGAGATTCAGAACCCCACACTTTTAGGCAAGCAAAATTTAAGGATACATTTAGAAATATGTGTGAACAGAGCCTACATGATCTGCAAAGGCAAAAGAAAAATGGAGTTGTTCAGGTGGAAGAATTCCTCACCTCCTACCAAAATAGTCTCCCAAAAACACCCCAAAGCTTTATGTACTAAAAGTAAGTTTTACAGTTTTTCTCATTTGAGAAAATAATAGTATAAATGAAATTGTTTTCCTAAACTCTTCCAACAACACAAGAGAAGACTCTACAAATGGACATCACCAGATGGTCAATACCAAAATCAGATCAATAATATTCTTTGCAGCCAAAGATGGAGAAGCTCTATACAGTCAGCAAAAACAAGACTGGGAGCTGACTATGGCTCAGATCATGAACTCCTTATTGCCAAATTCAGACTGATATTGAAGAAAGTAGCGAAAACCACTAAACCACTCAGATATAACCTAAATCAAAATCCCTTACCATTATACAGTAGAAGTGAAAAACAGATTCAAGGGATTAGATCTGACAGACAGAGTGCCTGAAGAACTGTGGATGGAGGTTTGTAACACTGTAGAGGAGGCAGTGATCAAAAACATCCCCAAGAAAAAGAAATGCAAAAAAGCAACATGGTTGTCTGAGGAGGCCTCACAAATAGTAAGCAAGAGAAGGTAAAGGCAAAGGAGAAAAGGAAAGATATACCCATTCGAATGCAGAGTTCCAAAGAATAGCAAGGAGAGATAAGAAAGCCTTCCTTCAGTCATCAATGCAAAGAAGTAGAGGAAAACAATAGAATGGGAAAGACGAGAGATCTCTTCAAGAAAATTAGCGATACCAAGGGAACATTTTATGCAAAGATGGGCTCAATAAAGGATAGAAATGGTATAGAACTAACAGAAGCAAAAGATATTAAGAAGAGGTGGCAAGAATACACAGAAGAACTGTACAAAAAAGATCGTCATGACCCAGATAGCCATGATGGTGTGATCACTCTCCTAGCACCAGACATCCTGGAATGCGAAGTCAAGTGGGCCTTAGGAAGCATCACTATGAACAAAGCTAGTGGAGGTGATAGAATTGCAGTTGAGATATTTCAAATCTTAAAGGATGATGTTTTAAAGTGCTGCACTCAATATGCCAGCAAATTTGGAAAACTCAGCAGTGGCCACAGAACTGGAAAAGGTCAGTTTTCATTCCAATCCCAAAGAAAGGCAATGCCAAAGAAGCTCAAGCTACTGAACAATTGCATTCATCTCACACGCTAGCAAAGTAATGCTCAGAATTCTCCAAGCCAGGCTTCAACAGGACGTGAACCGTGAACTTCCAGATGTTCAAGCTGGATTTAGAAAAGGCAGAGGAACCAGAAATCAAATTGCCAACATCCGATGGATCATCGAAAAGCAAGAGTTTCAGAAAAACATCTGCTTTATTGACTATGCCAAAGCCTTTGACTGTGTTGATCACAACAAACTGTGGAAAATTCTGAAAGAAATGGGAATAATCAAAACCACAATGAGGTATCATTTCACACCAGTCAGAATGGCTGCTATCCAAAAGTCTACAAGCAATAAATGCTGGAGAGGGTGTGGAGAAAAGGGAACCCTCTTACACTGTTGGTGGGAATGCAAACTAGTACAGCCACTATGGAGAAGAGTGTGGAGATTCCTTAAAAAACTGGGAATAGAACTGCCATATGACCCAGCAATCCCACTGCTGGGCATATACACCGAGGAAACAAGAATTGAAAGAGACGCGTGTACCCCAATGTTCATCGCAGCACTGTTTACAATAGCCAGGACATGGAAGCAACCTAGATGTCCATCAGCAGATGAATGGATAAGGAAGCTGTGGTACATATACACAATGGAATATTACTCAGCCATTAAAAAAAATACATTTGAACCGGTTCTACTGAGATGGATGAAACTGGAGCCCATTATACAGAGTGAAGTAAGCCAGAAAGAAAAACAACAATACAGTATACTAATGCATATATATGGAATCTGAAAGATGGTAACGATAACCCTATATGCGAGACAGAATAAGAGACACAGATGCATGGAACAATTTTATGGACTCTGAGGGAGAAGGTGAGGGTGGGACGTTCTGGGAGAATGGCATTGAGACATGTGTATTGTCATATGTGAAACAGAGCACCATTCCATGTTCGATGCATGTGACAAGGGCTCAGGGCCGGGGCAATGGGATGATCCAGAAGGATGAGAGGGGGAGGGAGGTGGGTGGGGGGTTCGGGAAGGGGAACACATGTAAACCCATGGCTGATTCTTGTCAATGTATGGCAAAAACTATTACAATATTGTAAAGTAATTAGCCCCCAACTAAAATAAATAAATTTATAAAAAAAAAAAAAAAAAAGAAATGGGAATATCAGACCACCTGACCCGCCTCTTGAGAAATCTGTATGCAGGTCAGGAAGCAACAGTTAGAACTGGACATGGAACAACAGACTGGTTCCAAATAGGAAAAGGAATACGTCAAGGCTATATATCGTCACCCTGCTTATTTAACTTATATGTAGAGTACATCATGTGAAATGCCAGGCTGGATGAAGCACAAGCTGGAATAAAGATTGCCAGGAGAAATATCATAACCTCAGATATACAGATGACACTACCCTTATGGCAGAAGGCAAAGAAGAACTCAAGAGCCTCTTGATGAAAGTCAAAGAGGAGAGTGAAAAAGTTGGCTTCAAACTTCACATTCAGAAAACTAAGATCATGGCATCCAATCCTATCACTTCATGGCAGATGGATTGAGAAACAATGGAAACAGTGAGAGACTTTATTTTCTTGGGATGCAAAATCACTGCAGATGGTGACTGCAACTTTGAAAATAAAAGACACTTGCTCCTTGGAAGAAAAGTTATGACCAACCTAGATAGCATATTAAAAAGCAGAGACATTACTCTGCAAACAAAGGTCCGTCTAGTCAAGGCTATGGTTTTTCCAGTGGTCATGTATGGATGTGAGAGTTGGACTGTGAAGAAAGGTGAGCGCCGAAGAATTGATGCTTTGAAACTGTGGTGTTGGAGAAGACTCTTGAGAGTCCCTTGGACTGCAAGGAGATCCAACCAGTCCATCCTAAAGGAGATCAGTATTGGGTGTTCACTGGAAGGACTGATGCTGAAGCTGAAACTCCACTGCTTTGGCCACCTGATTCAAAGAAGTGACTCATTTGAAAAGACCCTAATGCTGGGAAAAATTGAAGGCAGGAGGAGAAGGGGATGACAGAGGATGAGATGGTTGGATGGCATCACTAACTCTATGGACATGTGTTTGAGTAAGCTCCAGGAGTTGGTGATGGACAGGGAAGCCTGGCATGGTGCAGTCCATGGGGTCACAAAAAGTCAGACACAACTGAAGGACTGAAAGGAACTGAACTCAAACTCTGATTGACCAAACTGCACTGCCTTTATCCTTCCCTTTCAGCTAAAGACCACCAGAATCGCGTCTATAATTGAACAAGTTGGGTTTATGATTCACAGAATTAAAGAGGGAAGCCCCATGCAGAACTGTGGGTCATTTTGGTGAGAAGGTATTAGAATCCGTAAGAATATTTAGGCTTGTCTGGGTGCCTTTGAAGAGAGTCTAAGAAGGCAGGACTTCACTTTAGATGCCATCAGAAAGTAGAGACATTTCTGTGGTTGGGTATCTCAGTAAAGCTCATCTACATGGACAGCTCACCTAAGTAAAGCTAAAGCTGTGATTGGTAATGAGAGAGAACCCGTTATGTTAGCTACGAGTAGGGAATACTAACCATTTTACAAATAGCACAATAACCTTGCTTTTGTGTGTGCTTAGAAAGTTATGAAGTAGCCTTGTTTTGCCTCCCTTTATTGTGGTCTCAGACTGGCCTTGTCTGACCTTGATGCTTGATAAGCTGGTGTTTGATTGCTTCTGTCAATGGGAGAGCCACTAATTGTATGTTCCAGGCCAATACCAAATAACTACAAAGCCTAGAACAGTGTCACATAGTTCCCTAATACCAACAGCTACTTTTTTCTTTCTCAGGTATAATTGCTGTTGGAATAGTAAATCTCTTACTTATTGTGAATTAGAATGTACACATGAACAAGGCTTGAGATCTTTGGATACCACGTTGGATTTACTACATGAAGCAAAAGATTTACCACAATTATATGATCTTCTTTCATTCACATTAGCGTGGATCTTTTTTCTTTGGAAATTAGCACAATCCCCTCTGCTCAGTAACTGGGCTTCCCATAAATATAAGTGGCACACATACCCCTACTGATCAAATTACTGCAACAGCCATTATTTATATAATCATTATTTGTAGAATAGCTCTACATCATCTTTTCCATTACTTCTCACAAAAAGAAAACTATAGAAGACATAAAGGGGGCAGATGGCTTTCCAAAAGGCACAGTTAGTGGAGCTAAAACATGAAGTCATCTTCTGAACTGAGAATCCATTCTAGTGTGTTCATCCTTCCAGCGTGGTGGCTAAGAAAGCAGCTCTGAGATCAGACCACCTCCATGTGGTCCCTATTCTGCCACTCACTACTTCTGTGGCCTTGATAAAGTTGTTTGACCTCTTTGTAACTCAGTCTTCACATGCATGCTGCAAGCTCAGGTGCTTCAGTTGTGTCAAAATGTTTGTGATCCTATGGACTGTAGCCTCTCAGGCTCATCTGTCCATAGGATTCTCCAGGCAACAGTCCTGACGTGGGTTGCCATGCCCTCCTCCAGGGAATCTTCCTAACCCAGGGATTGAAACTGTGTCTCTTATGTCTCCTTCATTGGCACGCAGGTTCTTTACCACTAACACCACCTGGAAAGCCCCAGTTTTCACATAATATGAGTTAAATACTAAGAAAATAGAATTTTTCATAGTAGCTCTTAGGTTTGTTTCAAAGATTAAATAAGTCAGTACATGAAGAGCAGAGAACAGTGCAGGCTCATCATTAACATTTGTTAAATGTTAGCCTTGGTTCCAGTACCTCAGAATCTGACTGTATTGGAGATTTGGCCATTAAAGAGTTAATTAAGTTAAAATGAGGCCTAATCCAATATGAATGGAGCCCTTATAAGAAGAGGAAATTTAGACACACAGGAAAACACCAGGGCTGTGTGTGCTCAGAGAAAACTCAATGTGAGGACACAGCTAGAAGGCAGCCAATTTTAAGGCAAGGAGTAAGGGCTCAGAAGAAACCAAACCTGCTGACACCTCAATCTTGGGCATCCAGCCTCCAGAGCTTGAGAGAATAAATTTCTGTTGCTTAAGCCACCCAGTCTGTGATATTTTGCTATGGCAGCCCTAGCAAACTAATGCAGACACAGTTGTTAATGTTGGCCATTGCAAGTGGTTGAACAATCCTGACAAATTCCATTTCCAGCTCTTAAAACTTATACCTAAAGATATTGATGAGATACTGAAAGAGAACACAAAATTACTCTTGACACTTTTCAAGAGTTGATATGTTCTCTTATATTTTTTAACTGTTGATTTTTTTCAAGTTTCTCATAAAGATCTCTTTCCTTCTGTCCTCACAGATTCCACCTTATATATCACTGAATATAAAAGTATAAATTTATTACTTCATGCATTTTAATTAGTATGTGATAAAATCAACATAGTGAAGATATAAGGAGATCAGTTAGAGCAGAATGGTGAGATGATAAAGCCATAAATGTCTGTAACTAAGCTATAAATAGGAGCCAGACCATGGCCAGTCACCAGGAAAAGATCCTGTTAGTGATTTCATTTTGGAAATTAAACAAGACCCAGAAAAGAGATTCTTATTAGTGTAGAGCAGGGCTTCCAACTACCCAAAGCTACATATCTTCCAGCAGTGACCCTCAATGTCTATTCTGGACATAGAAAGCTAGTCCATGCTGATATTGGGAATGATCAACCATTTCTAGTAACAAAAAAATGTTCTTCCAGTATTGGCATATCTGAGAACAGTTACTTCCAATGAAGCCTCTCGACCATGCAATCCTAGGTTACCTAAAATAACGCCAACTTCTTCACATGTCTGCAAACCCCTCTTTAACCTTTACTTTTCTTTACTAATCTTCTGTTCCTTCTATCAAGCTACTGACTACTATTTCCACTATTTCCACTGTACATTCTAGCACCACACTCCATTACTAGTTGGGAAAAAAATAAGGTCAGATGAACCAAGTTTGAGATCTGGTGGCTGCATGAAATCACCTAAGCTAATTATTCCTTCTATTTCTCAGCTTACTCCTCTGCAAAATCAGGAAGTGTTGGCCAGAAATTAAGAATAGAAATATGTTGTATGGAAAAAAATTAAAATAATACATTTTATAGAAAAAATGTTAATATATTGCAAATAAAAATTTAAATGCAATATACCATACAATATATTACATTACTATATAGTACATATACAAATATTAATATATTAATATATATTTAAGAAAATATAAATATATATTTTCAAGAAAATATAAATTAGCTATATTATATTAAAGAGGCATCAAGCCATTAATTTCATTAATTTTCATCAGAATCTGTGTAAATCATCAGAGGTAGAAAAAGGAAACAAAGAAAGAAAACGGGTAGACCATGGAATACTTTGGATTCTTTTACTTGCAAGAGAAGGGATTGTTGTTGTTGTTGTTCAGTCACTAAATCACGTCTGACTCTTTGAGACCCCATGGACTATAGCATGCCAGGTTCCTCTGTCTGCTACTGTCTCTCAGAGTTTGCTCATTTCATGTCCATTGAGTGGGTGATGCTATCTAACCATCTCATCCTCTGCTGCCCTGTTATCCTCTTGTCTTAAATCTTTCCCAGCATCAGGGTCTTTTCCAGTGAGATGGCTCTTTGCATCAGGTGGCCAAATTACTGGAGCTTCAGCTTCAGTATCAGTCCTTCCAATGAATATTCAGGGTTGATTTCCTTTAAGATTGACTGGTTTGATCTCCTTGCTGCCTAGGGGACTCTCAAGAGTCTTCTCCAGCACTACAATTTGAAAGCACCAATTCTTTGGGGCTCAGCCTTCTCTATGGTCTAACTCTCACATCAGTACATGACTACTAGAAAAACCATAGCTTTGACTATATGAATATTTGTCGGCAAAGTAGTGTCGCCGCTTTTTATTACGCTGTCTGGGTTTGTCATAGCTTTCCTTCTAAGAAGCAGGCATGTTTTAATTTTATGCCTGCAGTCACTGTTCACAGTGATTTCAGAGCCCAAGAAAATAAAGTCTGTCACTGCTTCCACTTTCCCCCCTTCTATTTGCCAGTGATGGCACCAGATGCCATGATATTAGTTTTTTGAATGTTGAGTTTCAAGCCAACTTTTTCACTCACCCCTTTCACCCTCATCAAGAGACTCTTTAGTTCCTCTTCACTTTCTGCCATTAGAGTGATATCATCTGCATATCTGAGGTTGCTGATATTTCTCTTGGAAATCTTTATTCCAGCTTCTGATTCATCAACCTGGCATTTCGCATAATGTGCTCTCCATATAAGTTAAATAAGCAAGGTGACAACATATAGCCTTGTTGTATTCCTTTCCCAATTTTCAACCAGTCATTCTTCCATGTCGAGTTCTAACTGTTGATTCTTGACTCGCATGTAAGTTTGTCAGGTCTGGTAGTCCCATCTCTTTAAGAATTTTCCAGTGTCTTGTGATACATACAGTCAAAGGCTTTCATGTAGTCAATGAAGAAGAAATATATATTTTCTGGAGCTCCCTTGCTTTCTCCATGATCCAATGAATGTTGGCAATTTGATCTCTGGTTTCTCTGCCTTTTCGAAATGGAGTTTGTACATCTGGAAGTTCTCAGTTCACATACTGCTGAAGCCTACCTTGAAGAATTTTGCCAGCATTTGAAATGAGTGCAATTGTATGGTGAGTTTGAACATTCTTTGGCATTGCCCTTCTTTGAAATTATAATGAAAACTGACATTTTCTAGTTATGTGGCCACTGCTGGGTTTTCCAAATTTGCTAACATATTGAATACAGCACTTTAACAGTTTCATATTTTAGGATTTGACATAGCTCAGCTGGAATTCCATCATATCCACTAGCTTTGTTCGTAGTAATGCTTCCTAAGGTCCTCTTGATTTCACATTCCAAGATATTCAGCTCTACGTGAGTGACCACACCATCATGGTTATTCAGGTCATTAAGTGCTTTCTTCCATGTATTTTTGCCACCTCTTCTTAATCTCTTCTGCTTCTATTAGGTCTTTAACATTTATGTCCATTATCAAGCCCTTGTTGTATGAAATATTCCCTTGATATATTGGGGGGAAAAAGATTTTTTTTTTTTAAAGAGATCTCTAGTCTGCCTCATCATATTGTTTTCCTCTATTTCTTTGCATTGTTCATTTAAGAAGGCTTTCTCATCTCTCCTTGGTTTTCTCTGGAACTCTGGATCCAGGTGGATGTATCTTTTCCTTTTTGCCCTTGTCTATTGCTTCTCTTCATTCGTCAGCAATTTGTAAAGCCTCCTCAGACAATGACTTTGCTTTCTTGCATTTCTTTTTCTTTGGGATCATTTTGATCACTGCCTTTTATACAGTGTTATGAGCCTCTGTCCATAGTTCTTCAAGCACTCTGTCTACCAGATCTAATCTCTTGAATCTGTTTGTCACCTCCACTGTATAAGGGATTTGATTTAGGTCATACTTGAATCATACCTAGTGGTTTTCCCTACTTTCTTCAATTTAAGCCTGAATTTTGCAATAAGAAGCTCATGGTATGAGCTGCAGTGAGCTCCAGGTCTTATTTTTACTGACTGTATAGAGCTTCTCCATCTTTGGTTGCACAGAATATTTCAGTATTGACCATCTGGTGATGTTCATGTGTACAGTTGTCTCTTGTGTTGTGGGAAGAGAGTGTTTGCTATCAGCAGGGTGTTCTTTTGACAGAACTCTATTAGACTTTGCCCTGCTTTGTTTCTTACTCCAAGGCCAAACTTGTCTGTTACTCCAGGTATCTCTTGACTTCCTACTTTTGTGTTCCAATCCCCTATGATGAAAAGGACATCTTTATTTGGTGTTAGTTCTAGAAGGTCTTGTGAAAGTGAAAGTGGAAGTGAAGTCGCTCAGTCGTGTCTGACTCTTTGCGAGCCCATGGACTATAGCCTACCAGGCTACTCTGTCCCTGGGATTTTCCAGGCAAGAATACTGGAGTGGGTTGCCATTTCCTTCTCCAGGAGATCTTCCCAACCCAGGGATTGAACCTGGGTCTCCCACATTGTAGGCAGATGCTTTACCGTCTGAGCCACCGACTATACAACTTGTAGGTCTTGTAGGTCTTCGCAGAACTGTTCAGCTTCTTCGGCATTAGTGGTTGAGGCATAGACTTGGATTAGTGTGATATTGAATGGTTTGCCTTGGAAACAAACCAAAATCATTCTGTCATTTTTGAGATTGCACCCAAGTACTGAATTTCGGACTATTTTGTTGACAATAGGGCTTCTCCATTTCTTCTAAAGCATTCTTGCCCACAGTAGTAGATATAATGGTCATCTGAATTAATTCGCCCATTCCTGTCCATTTTAGTTCTCTGATTCCTAAGATGTTGATGTTCACTCTTGCCATCTTCTGCTTGACCGCATCCAATTTACCTTGATTTATGTATCTAATATTCTAGGTTCCGATGTGGTATTATTTGTTATAGCATCAGACTACTTTGACCACCAGACACATCCACAGATGAACATCATTTCTGCTTTGGCCCAGCCGCTTCATCCTTACTGGAGCTATTAGTGTGCACAGCGTGGCTTATAGCTTCAATGAGTTATGCAAGCCCCTACGCCGGACAAAACTGTGATCCTTGAATGGGAAGAGTAAGCATAGATAAGAGCAAACAAGAAAGCCAATCAACTTTAGTTAAATTTCTCTTGGAAAATTGCAATGTACAAAAGTCTCTCTCTCCAGGTTGTCTTGGCAAAAGATATCAACCCTGTTTCTTTTATGGCAATAGCATTAAAATAAGAAAAAGCACAAATAAATAGAGATAGTGCTAATTAGAAGTAGATCCATAAAAGGATAAGACAAGAATTGGTGAGTAGTATAGGAAAGATTGTATCACCAAGACTGATACTATCATGGGGAAGACATATGACCCACATATAACTGGACAAACTTGAACCTGTGAACTTGAGAAAATATCTGGACATATTCTTCCTGTCACTGTTATTTCAGCTGCTGAAATAAAGAGAATTAGCAATAAATGACAATTTTAGGAAGACAGAAATGTATTTCTCTCTCAGCTGATAGTCTGAAGGGAATAGTCCTGTTCATAAGGCTGCTTGTTCCTTGTAGTCATTAAGAAACCCAGGTTCCTTCCTTCACGTTCTTTTTTTTTTTTTAATTTTAAATTAATTTATTTATTTTAATTGGAGGCTAATTACTTTACAATATTGGGGTGGTTTTTGCCATACATCGACATGAATCAGTCAGGGGTGTACATGTGTCCCCCATCCTAAATGCCCCTCCCAACTCCCGCCCCATCCCATCCCTCTGGGTTGTCTCAGTGCATCAACTTTGAGTGCCCTTCCTGTTTCATGCATTGACCCTGGACTTGTCATCTATTTCACATATGGTAATATACCATATTTGGTTCAATAAGGAACCAAATACTTCAATGCTATTCTCTCAAATGTTTCAATGTTTCAATGCTATTCTATAAAATCAACCCACCCTCGGCTTCTCCCACAGAGTCCAAAAGTCTGTTCTTTATATCTGTGTCTCTTTTCCTGTCTTGCATATAGGGTCATTGTTACCATCTTTCTAAATTCCATATATATGAGTTAATATGCTATATTGGTGTTTTTCTTTCTTACTTCACTCTGTATAATAGGCTCCAGTTTCATCCACTTCATTAAAACTGATTCAAATGCATTCTTTTTAATAGCTGAGTAATATTCCATTGTGTATATGTACCACAGCTTTCTTATCCGTTCATCTGCTGATGGACATATAGGTTGTTTCCATGTCCTAGCTATTATAAACAGTGCTGCAATAAACATTGGGGTACATGTCTCTTTCAATTCTGGTTTCCTCGGTGTGTATGCCCAGCAGTGGGATTGCTGGGTCATATGGCAGTTCTATTTCCATTTTTTAAAGGAATCTCCACATTGTTCTCCATAGTGGCTGTACTAGTTTGCATTCCCACCAACAGTGTAAGAGGGCTCCCTTTTCTCCACACCCTCTCAAGCATTTATTGCCTATAGACTTTTTAATAGCAGCCATTCTGACCAGCGTGAGATGGTACCTCATTGTGGTTTTGGCTTGCATTTCTCTGATAATGAGTGATGTTGAGCATCTTTTCATGTGTTTGTTAGCCATCTGTATGTCTTCTTTGGAGAAATGTCTGTTTAGCTCTTTGGCCCACTTTTTGATTGGGTCATTTATTTTTCTGGAATTGAGCTGCACGAGCTGCTTGTGTATTTTGGAGATTAATTCTTTGTCAGTTGTTTCTTTTGCTATTATTTTCTCCCACTCTGAAGGCTGTCTTTTCACCTTGCTTAGAGTTTCCTTCATTGTGCAAAAAGCTTTTAATTTTAATTAGGTCCCATTTGTTTATTTTTGCTTTTATTTCCATTACTCTGGTAGGAGGGTCATAGAGGATCTTGCTGTGATTTATGTCAGAGAGTGTTTTGCCTATGTTTTCCTCTAGGAGTTTTATAGCTTCTGGTCTTACATTTAGATCTTTAATCCATTCTGAGTTTATTTTTGTGTATGGTGTTAGAAAGTGTTCTAGTTTCATTCTTTTACAGGTGGCTGACTAGTTTTACCAACACCACTTGTTAAAGAGATTGTCATTTTTCCATTTTATATTTTTGCCTCCTTTGTCAAAGAAAAGGTGTCCATAGGTGCATGGATTTATCTCTGGGCTTTCTATTTTGTTCCATTGATCTATACTTCTGTCTTTGTGCCAGTACCATACTGTCTTGATGACTGTAGCTTTGTAGTATAGTCTGAAGTCAGGCAGGTTGATTCCTCCAGTTTCATTCTTCTTTCTCAAGATTGCTTTGGCTATTTGAGGTTTTGTTTTGTTTTTTTTTGTATATTCATACAAATTATGAAATTATTTGTCCTAACTCTGTGAAGAATACTGTTGGTAGCTTGATAGGGATTGCATTGAATCTATAGATTGCTTTGGGTAGCATATTAATTTTCACTATTTGATTCTTCCAGTCCATGACCATGGTATAGTTCTCCATCTATTTGTGTCCTCTTTGATTTCTTTCATCGGTGTTTTATAGTTTTCTATATATAGATCTTTTGTTTCTTTAGGTAGATATATTCCTAAGTATTTTATTCTTTTCATCACAATGGTGAATGGAATTGTTTCCTTAATTTCTCTTTCTGTTTTCTCATTGTTAGTGTATAGGAATGCAAGGGATTTCTGTGTATTAATTTTATATCCTGCTACTTTACTATTTTCATTGATTAGCTCTAGTAATTTTCTGGTGGTGTCTTTGGGGTTTTCTATGTAGAGGATCATATCATCTGCAAACAGTGAGAGTTTTACTTCTTCTTTTCCAATCTGGATTCCTTTTATTTCTTTTTCTGCTCTGATTGCTGTGGCTAAAACTTCCAAAACTATATTGAATAGTAGTGGTGAGAGTGGTCACCCTTGTCTTATTCTTGACTTTAGAGGAAATGCTTTCAAATTTTCACTATTGAAGATAATGTTTGCTGTGGGCTTATCATATATAGCTTTTATTATATTGAGGTATGTTCCTTCTATGCCTGCTTTCTGGAGAGTTTTAATCATAGATAGGTTTTGAATTTTGTCAAAGGTTTTCTCTGCATCTATTGAGACAATCATATGGTTTTTATCTTTCTATTTGTTAATGTGGTGTATCACATTGATTGATTTGCAAATATTGAAGAATCCTTGCATTGCTGGGATAAAGCCCACTTGTTCATGATGTATGATCATTTTAATATGTTGTTGGATTCTGTTTGCTAGAATTTTGTTGCAGATTTTTGCATCTATGTTCATCAGTGATATTGACCTGTTGTTTTCTTTTTTTCTGGCATCTTTGTCTGGTTTTGGTATTAGGATGATGGTGGCCTCACAGAGTGAGTTTGGGAGTTTACCTTCCTCTGCAATTTTCTGGAAGAGTTTGAGTAGGATAGGTGTTAGCTTGTCTCTAAATTTTTGTTCACATTCACTCGTGAAGCCATCTGGTCCTGGGCTTTTGTTTGTTGGAAGATTTTTTTATTACAATTTCTATTTCCATGCTTGTGATGGGTCTGTTAAGGTTTTCTATTTCTTCTTGGTACAGTTTTGGAAGGTTATACTTTTCTAAGAATTTATCCATTTCTTCCAAGTTGTCCATTTTATTGGCATATATTTGCTGATAGTAGTCTCCTATGGTCCTTTGTATTTCTGTGTTGTCTGTTGTGATTTCTCCATTTTCATTTCTAATTTTGTTGATTTGATTCTACTCCCTTTTTAAATTGATGTGTCCGGCTAATGATTTATCTATTCCATTTATCTTCTCAAAGAACCAGCTTTTAGTTTTGTTGATTTTGGCTATAGTCTCCTTTGTTTCTTTTTCATTTATTTCTGCCCTAATTTTTATGATTTCTTCCCTTCTACTAACACTGGGGTTCTTCATTTCTTCTTTTTCTAGTTGCTTTAGGTGTAAAGTTAGGTTATTTATTTGATTTTTCTCCTGTTTCTTGAGGTAAGCTTGTAATGCTATGAACCTTCCCCTTAGCACTGCTTTTACTGAACCCCATAGGTTTTGGGTTGTCATGTTTTCATTTTCATTTGTTTTGATGCATATTTTGACATCTAATCTTACCACATTGTGTTCAGAAAAGATGCTTGAAATGATTTCAATTTGTTTGAATTTACTAAGGCTAGATTTATGGCCCAGGATGTGATCTATCCTGCAGATTATTCCGTGTGCACTTGAGAAAAAAGTTGAAATTCATCGTTTTGGGGTGAAATGTCCTATAGATATCAATTAGGTCTAACTGATCCATTGTATCATCAGAGTTTGTGTTTCCTTGCTAATTATCTGTTTGGTTGATCTATCCATAGGTGTGAGTGGGGTATTAGAGTCTCCCACTACTATTGTGTTTGGAGAAGAAAATGGCAACCTACTCCAGTATTCTTGCCTAGAGAATCCCATGGACAAAGGAGCCTGGCAGGCTACAGACCATGGGGTCACAAACAGTCAGACATGACTGAAGCAACTAACACTAACACACATTATTGTGTTACTGTTAATTTCCCCTTTCATACTTGCCTTACATATTGAGGTGTTCCTATGTTGGGTGCACATATATTTATAATTGTTATATCTTCTTCTTGGATTGATCCTTTGATCGTTATGTAGTGTCCTTCTTTGTCTCTTTTCACAGCCTTTATTTCAAAGTCTATTTTATCTGATATGAGTATTGCTACTCCTGCTTTCTTTTGGTCTCCATTTGCATAAAATATCTTTTTCCAGCCCTTCACTTTCAGTCTGTATGTGTCCCTTGTTTTGAGGTGGGTCTCTTGTAGACAGTATATATGGGGATCTTGTTGTTGTATGCATTCATCCAGTCTTTGTCTTTTAGTTGGGGCCTTCAACCCTTTTACATTTAAGGTAATTATTGATAAGTATGATCCCATCGCCATTTACTTTGTTGTTTTGGGCTCAAGTTTATAAACCTTTTCTGTGTTTATAAACACAGGAATGTCTAGAGAAGATCCTTTAGCATTCGTTGAAGAGTTGGTTTTGGTGGTGCTGAGTTCTCTGAGCTTTTGCTTGTCTATAAAGCTTTTGATTTCTCCTTTATATTTGAATGAGATCCTTGCTGGGTATAGTAATCTGGGTTGTAGGTTTTTCTCTCTCATCACTTTAAGTATGTCCTGCCATTCCCTTCTGGCCTGAAGAGTTTCTATTGAAAGATCAGCTGTTATCTTTATAGGGATCCACTCGTGTGTTATTTGTTGCTTTTCCCTTGCTGCCTTTAATATTTTCTCTTTGTGTTTGATCTTCATTAATTTGATTAATATGTGTATTGGGGTGTTTCACCTTGGCTTTATCCTGTTTGGGACTCTCTGAGTTTCTTGGACTTGGGTGGCTATTTCCTTCCCCATTATAAAGCGTATTCAAATTCTTAGGGGAAAATGTATAATAAAGTGTAAATCATCACCACATGTTGTTTGAGATATTTTATTGAAGCAAGTTTTGTAATTATTTTATATTTTCTAATCACATACAAATGTAATTCAGACTCTGTTTTATGCAATTCCAAACAACTTTAAATCCTGTTCTCATTTTACATATTATAATATCAGGAATACAAAAGAAAACTTTTCATGTAATAAATGCAGTTCAAGATTATATGTTTTTGTGGTTACCTAGGTAATAGTTGCCATAGCTCTGGAATGCATAAGTTTAACATTTTATTCATAATTGATACTACACTATAGCTTCACATCACTATTTTAAATACAGTCATAATCAAATGTGTTAATCTTTATGTTATCTCTCAGTACCAAATATGCCTACTTATTCTATCAGGGTCAATATTTCAAGTGCCAATTTGCAATCTATATTCCATGCCTATTCCCCTCAAGATCAGAATTTTATAAAATTTCATAATTGTGTATATGGATGTGTACTGGTCTTAAAGATACTAACAGTTATACAACTGAATATATTTTAAAAAGAAATGCATTTCTAGTCTAAGAATATATTGAACATGTAGAACATATAAACCCTCTGAATACTTTTAATATGAAATTCACTTCTACTAATTAGGCCAACAGTCATAATTATTATCTATCTAGGAAAAATTAAAAATATTGATCCTAATTTTCATGTATAATTCCTGGATCTTTAGTTATTGGATTGCAGTTCATTCTGAAGTACTTAAAATTTTTGATTTATATCATACTAGGCATGTGAGATTACCCCTTTTAAGATGTTTGGTAATTTTAAAATCAAGAAGTAGTACTGAATACCAGAGTAAGTAAGAGCCCAATATCAGACTTGCAATCAAATTCCCTGTCTAAAACTAGTGATGTAATTTTGAGAAAATTACCTGAAATTCAGACCCTCATTTTTCTCATCCATAAAGGACTTTTGCAGGATCATTTTCAGTATTAAGTGACATAATATATGTGGAAACAATCTAATAATAATCCCATAGCAATTACTATAGCTACAAATTTATCCTCTACTTGGTTAATTATAGATGCAGAAGTGTATATTGGATGTTGTACCAAGCAAAAAAAAGTTTATATAATTTATATTGATATATTTATCTCTTGGCATCTACAGTGGAAACCTTTGCATTAACAAAAATCATCCAACTCTTTTTTATGAAACAGTATTTATAAAGAGTATAGCACTGTATTCTAAAACTAAAACAGTGAAACTTAACTGGCTTTATCAACTCACTCAACTATTTCAGATATCTCAACTGTAAGAGAAAAAATCTGTAGTCCAAAGAACACAGTGTATTGTGCCTTTTAAAAATTAATCTCTTCTAGGGATAAAATGTAAACACACACACACACTTCTTTGCATTGCTTCTCTTTTCTCAAGTTCCAATTTGCTATTTCTTAACCATGTTTTCAAAAAGGCTTTCTTCTCTACTATAGATGCAGTGAAACTGCTCCTGTCGAGGTAACCATTGATTTTCATTTTATCATTTCCAAAGCCAACTCCCAGTCATCTTACCTGAGCTCTCAGCAGCATTTGACATAGTTGATTGTCTCTTCCTTTAAAAAAAAATTTTCTTGGCTTTCTAGGAAACTTCATGTCCTGGTGGTCTTCCTTAGAGTCTGAATGCTCCTTCTCTGTCTCCTTTGCTACCTTTTCTTCTTTATCTCTACTTTTGAATTGTGGAGTGCCTTGGGGTTTAATCAAAGGTATACTTCTCTAATTACATTCATTTCCAAAGATGATTTTATCCAATCTCATTGCTATAAATTTCATCTATACTCAAATGACTCCTAAATTTAATCTCCACTCTACTTCTCTGAGCTTCATGATAATCTTCTTAAACTGTTTACATGTCACATGTTTTATCAAGTTTTGGTAATACACTGAGTAAAATGTTATTTGGAAATGTATAACCCAACAAGAACTTAGTTCTTGATATAGACAAAAAGAAACTTCTTGACATATGAGAAAATAGAGTAAGATCATTGAAGATCCTTAAGTATCTGCCATACATTATAAGATCAGTTGCTGAAATTATTAAATACTATTTCACAAAAAGTCTTAAATATTCTCTTGTTCTAGTGCTTAAATTAATTCCTTGACCTACTTGCAACAAAGCTTCATAAGGACTTTAGGCTTAACCTGAAGTACAAATGAAATGATTATATTTGATGTAATCCCATTATGAGAGCCATACATGTAATTCATTGTATCAAGTTAGACTAAGCTATGGTAACAAATTCCAAAATTTCAGAGGCTTAACACACCAGAGGTTTTATTGCTCATGTATCAGTGTGGCTCTCCTTCATGCAATCATCCAAAACCAAATGTCTCTCCATCCTAAGGCTTTGTCATTCTCACAAGCCTCTGAAAATAGTCAAAACAACAGAAAAGAAAGCGTGGAAGAGGCCAACCTACCATTGCAAAAGTTTCAAATAAGAATGATACATATCATTTCACATATTTATAATTTCACATATTTAGCCACACAATAACACTTTAATCACAAGGGAACTAATGCAGTCTAAATGTGTTCATTACTACAGTCTTACTGACATAAAAGGATTGAATGATTTTGGAGCAAAGAATCTCTTACACATATATACAAAATTAAAACACTGTCATATATACTTAAAACTCTCCTTAAGACCACTCCTCAGAGATAACCACTGTAAAGAGTTGTTACATATTCCAACTTACTGCATTCATTTGTTTAAATATATTTTAAATCAGTCCATAGTGTGCCTGACACTTTTCAACTTTAGGATAAAATTTAAAATTCTTAATATGGCTAGCAAGCTTCTAAACAGACAACTTCTTGGCTTCTTCTTCCCATCCATCACTGCACACCAGTCACATAATCCATTCTTCTATTCTTAGAACCTTCCTATTTATATCTGCAGTTTCTCTGTCTGGAACCTTCCAATTTTTTCAGGACTGGAGCCTTTTCTTTTTCCAGGACTCCACTCTTCTTAGAGAAGACTTCTTTCAGCATTAATCTAGGATAGTATCTTCAATACATATCTCATCAAAATATATAATTCCTCTTTAGTATTTGTCACAGCTTGAAATTATCTTTATTTCTTCATTATCTGCATTAGGATTTAAGTTCCAAAAGAAAAGGATGTTTCTGTCTAGTTCGGTTTGTCTCGAGTATAGAATGGTGCCTGGAATACAATATATGCTCAGTAGATGAAGAGTAAACAAATGAATGAGTGAATAATGAATAAGTGTTTCTATGACTGTTTAAGAAATCAGCTGAAAATTTAGTGCTTTATAATGACAATGATTTGTTATTTCTCATCACTGTGCACCAGGAACTCAGGAAGTGCTAATAAGTTCAGTGGTTCTTCTGCTCTAGATGATATTAACTGGTTCACTCAAATACAGCTGCAGTCAACTGGAAGCTCATATAAGGTGCCTTCTTATCCTTCAGAGTTTCTTTCCATGTGCCACCAATCATTCAGTCACCTATCCTGGACTTCTTTATATGGTGTTTGTTGAGATCCAAGAAAGGAATATGGAAGCTTCAGTATCTCTCAAGGGTTAGTGTGAAAATCCCAGAATATCATTCCACTGTAATTCTGTTGGTCTAAGTAAGTCACAGTCCAGCCCCCATTCTAGGAGAGAGAAAATAAATCCCATTTCTTAGAGTCTATGCATGTACAATGAAAGGAGAAAGTATTGACAGCCATATACCATTTACTCCATTATATGGAAATGCTGGCGAAAAAGCTATGAACATTTTTTAAATCAATATGGTCAAACTGTCTACAAACAGATTATAAAAATATTGCTTTGGAAAAGGGAGCAGAAGATGGCGGAGGAATAGGACGAGGAGACCACTCTCTCCTCCACAAATTTATCGAAAGAACATCTGAACGCTGACCAAACTTCACAAAACTACTTCTGAAGGCTGGCTGAGGACGTCAGGCTTTCACAAAAACTGCGCATTATCTTCAAAAGAGGTAGGAGAAATTATAAAAGATAAAAAGAGAGACAAAAGAGTTAGGGACGGAGACCCGTCCCGGGGAGGGAGTCGTAAAAGAGGAGGAATTTCCAAGCACCAGGAAACCCTCTCACCGGCGGGTGTGGGGGAGGATTTTTTATCTCGGAGGGCAACGTAACTGGGAGGAAAAAATAAATAAAATCGACAGATTACGTGCCTAAAGCAACTCCCAGCAAAGAACCCCAGACGCTCGCATCATCCGCCACCAGCAAGTGGGGGCTGAACGGAGAGGAGCGGGCGGCATTGCCTAGGGTAAGGACCGGGCCCGAGTGCCCCGAGGGCAATCTGAGGGAGCTAACGTGAGATAGTAACCTAAACTGTGGGACAGCGAGAGAGAGAGAGAACTATCCCGCGAAAAGCCCAACTCTAAGGCACTGCCGGCCCGCTCACAGAACAAAGGACTGAGCGATACCAGAGGAGAGCTAGCCGGCTGCGGACTGCGCCATCCCCCGCCGGACACAGCGGGCAGGCGGGGCCCGCCAGAGCCGGAAAGGGGCAAACTCGGCTCCAGAGAGGGCACCCCCTACCAAACTGCAAACAGGCTCCCAGTTTTTAAGCAAAGACTGCCTGAGATCCCGGAGGGTCGACAGCAGCCGGGAGGGTCGCAGCCAGAGACCAGCTCCCCAGAACCGACACAAGCACACCGGAGCCGGGCGCGCCCGTAAACCGAGGCGGGGACCAGGGAGGTGATAAGCCGCACCGCCCCAACAGGGGACAGCGCCCTCGCCAAACTCCTGGCCGCCTGGGCAGCTCCGACCGGGAACGGCACAAGCCGTGGGCGAAACCGAGTCTGCGCCTTTGTGGAGTAACCGGGAGCCTGAACCTGAGCGGCTTAGTCCTGGGAAGTGCACGCAGCTCAGGGCCCGCTCCCCGGCCGAGTAACCTGAAGCCTGAGCAGGGTAGACGGGGAAAGCACACACGCCGTGAGCGGGGGCGAACCCAGTGCGGCCGAGACACTGCGAGCTTACCACACACACGCCAGAATTGCAGTGTTCCTTCCTCCCCACAGCACGATTGAACAAGCGAACCTAAAGAGATCACCTCCACCGCTTTGTTGCAGGGCGGAAATTAGATACTGAAGAGATCTCCAAACAGAAGCCAAATAAACAGAGGGAAGTGCTTTGGAAGGGACAGGCCAACAGATTAAGATCCCTGTAGCTAATACCGACTGCATTAAAAAGGACCTACAGATCTTGAAAAGTATAAGCAGGAATAAGGATCTATCTAAAACTGAGCAGATCCCACACTGCTCACAACAGCTCCAGAGAAAGTCCGGGATATATATATTTTTTACTATTATTATTTTTTTTAATTTTTTTTTAATTTTTTTTTTTTAATTAAAAAAAATTTTTTTTTCTCTTCTTTCCTTTTTCTTCAAGTCCTCTATTGCACCTTTAACTTTCATTTTCATAACCCACTATTAACTTGCAAAAAAAAAAAAAAAACCCCTATTTTTGAAGCAAACTACATACATATATCTTATACCTTTTGTGTTTTTTTTTTTTTAATGTTTTTTTCCTGTTCTACATTTTTTTACTGTTTCTTTTTTTACTGTTTTACTGTTTTTTTTTCTTTTTACACTGTTCCCTTTTTTCTTTTTTTTTTTTTTTTTAGATTGTAAGTTTTATAAGAGTCTAACCTCTACTCTAGATTTTTAATCTGTGCTTTACATATTTGATATCAACTTTGTACATTTAAGAACCCAATCTTTAGGACCCATTTTTACTCAGGAGTGTGATCACTGGCCTGATCACTCTCTCCCCCTATTGATGCTCTTTCTTCTCCCCCAGGGAACCTCTATCTCCCACCCTCCTCCTTCTCTTCTCAACCCAATTCTGTGAATCTCTGAGGGTGTTCTGGGTACCGGAGAACACTTCAGGAACAGGATACTGCCCAGATCTCTCTCTCCCCTCTTAATTCCTCCCTTTCTACTCATGCTCACCTCTGTTACCTTCCTCCCCCCTCTCTATGTATCTCTGTGAATCACTCTGAGGGTTCCAAACTGTGGAAAGCACAGAGGGAAGTGCTTACTGGCTAGATTGCTCTCTCCACATTTGAATTCCCCTCTTCCCCTCCTGGTCACTTCAACCCACCCCCCCCACCTCATCTCTCCATGTAACTCAGTGAACCTTTCTGGGTATCCCTCACTGTGGAGAATCTTTTCACCATTAACCTAAAAGTTTTATTATTGAGGCTGTATGGAAGGAGAAGTCTTGAGGCTACTGCAAGAATAAGACTGAAAGCCAGGGGAAACATTAATTAATAAGAGACCATCCAATAGCCTCCATAAATTCACTGAAACCAAGCTCCACCCAAGAGATAATAAGTTCCAGAGCAAGACATACCACGCAAATTCTCCAGCAACGCGGGAACATAGTCCTGAGCATCAATATACAGGCTGCCCAGAGGCACACCAAATCCATAGACATCTCAAAAATTAATACTGGTCACTCCATTACACTCAAGAGAGCAGAAATCCAGCTCCACCCACCAGAACACCGACACAAGCTCCCCCAACCAGGAAACCTTGACTAGCCACCTGTCCAACCCCAACCGCAGTGAGGAACCTCCACAACAAAGAGGAACTTCATACTACCAGAATACAGAAGGGCCACGCCTAACACAGCAATCTAAACAAGATGAAAAGGCAGAGAAATACTCAGCAAGTAAAGGAAAATGAGAAATGCCCACAAAGCCAAACAAAAGAGGAGGAGATAGGGAATCTATCCGAAAAAGAATTTAGAATAAGGATAATAAAAATGATCCAAAATCTTGAAAGCAAAATGGAGTTACAGATAAATAGCCTGGAGACAAAGATTGAGAAGATGCAAGAAATGTTTATCAAGGACTTAGAAGAAATAAAAAGGAATCAATATAGAATGAATAATGAAATAAAGGAGATAAAAGACACTCTGGAGGGAACCAACAGTAGAATAACGGAGGCAGAAGATAGGATAAGTGAGGTAGAAGATAGAATGATGGAAATAAACGAAGCAGAGAGGAAAAAAGAAAAAAGAATCAAAAGAAATGAGGAAAACCTCCGGGACCTCTGGGACAATATGAAACGCCCCAGCATTCGAATCATAGGAGTCCCAGAAGAAGAAGATAAAAGGAAAGGCCATGAAAAAATACTCGAGGAGATAATAGTTGAGAATTTCCCTAAATTGAGGAAAGAAATAGTCACAGAAGTCCAAGAAACCCAGAGAGTTCCAAACAGGATAAACCCAAGGCGAAACACCCCAAGACACATATTAATCAAATTAACAAAGATCAAACACAAAGAACAAATATTAAAAGCAGCAAGGGAAAAACAACAAATAACACACAAGGGGATCCCCATAAGGATAACAGCTGATCTTTCAATAGAAACCCTTCAGGCTAGAAGGGAATGGCAGGACATACTTAAAGTAATGAAAGAGAATAATCTACAACCCAGATTACTGTACCCAGCAAGGATCTCATTCAGATATGAAGGAGAATTCAAAAGCTTTACAGGCAAGCAAGAGCTGAGGGAATTCAGCACCACCAAACCAGCTCTCCAGCAAATGCTAAAGGATCTTCTCTAAACAGGAAACACAGAAAGGATGTTTCAACACGAACTCAAAACAACAAAGTAAATGGCAACGGGATCATACTTATCAATAATTACCTTAAATGTAAATGGGTTGAATGCCCCAACCAAAAGGCAAAGGGTTGCTGAATGGATACAAAAACAAGACCCCTATATATGCTGTCTACAAGAGACCCACCTCAAAACTAGGGACACACACAGGCTGAAAGTGAAAGGATGGAAAAACATATTCCATGCAAACGGAGACCAAAAGAAAGCAGGAGTCGCAATACTCATTTCAGATAAAATAGACTTTAAAATAAAGGATGTGAAAAGGGACAAAGAAGGACACTACATAAAGATCAAAGGATCAATTCAAGAAGAAGATGTAACAATCATAAATATATATGCACCCAACATAGGAGCACCACAATATATAAGGCAAATACTAACAAGTATGAAAGGGGAAATTAACAATAACACAATAATAGTGGGAGACTTTAATACTCCACTCACGCATATGGATAGATCAACTAAACAGAAAATTAACAAGGAAACACAAACTTTAAATGATACAATAGACAAATTAGATTTAATTGATATTTACAGGAGTTTCCACCCCAAAACAATCAATTTTACCTTTTTCTCAAGTGCACATGGAACTTTCTCCAGGATAGATCACATCCTGGGCCATAAATCTAGCCTTGGTAAATTCAAAAAAATTGAAATCATCCCAGCCATCTTCTCTGACCACAATGCAGTAAGATTAGACCTCAATTACAGGAAAAAAACTATTAAAAGTTCCAACATATGGAGGCTAAACAACACGCTTCTGAATAACCAACAAATCACAGAAGAAATCAAAAAAGAAATAAAATTATGCATAGAAACGAATGAAAATGAAAACACAACAACCCAAAACCTATGGGACACTGTAAAAGCAATACTAAGGGGAAGGTTCATAGCAATACAGGCGTACCTCAAGAAACAAGAAAAAAATCAAATAAATCAACTAACTCTACACCTAAAGCAACTAGAGAAGGAAGAAATGAAAAACCCCAGGGTCAGTAGAAGGAAAGAAATCTTAAAAATTAGGGCAGAAATAAATGCAAAAGAAACAAAAGAGACCATAGCAAAAATCAACAAAACTAAAAGCTGGTTTTTCGAGAAGATAAACAAAATTGATAAGCCATTAGCCAGACTCATCAAGAAACAAAGGGAGAAGAATCAGATCAACAAAATTAGAAATGAAAATGGAGAGATCACAACAGATTCCACAGAAATACAAAGGATCATAAGAGACTACTACCAACAGCTATATGCCAATAAAATGGACAACTTGGAAGAAATGGACAAATTCTTAGAAAAGTATAACTTTCCAAAACTGAACCAGGAAGAAATAGAAGATCTTAACAGACCCATCACAAGCACGGAAATCGAAAGTGTAATCAGAAATCTTCCAGCAAACAAAAGCCCAGGACCAGACGGCTTCACAGCGGAATTCTACCAAAAATTTAGAGAAGAGCTAACACCTATCCTGCTCAAACTCTTCCAGAAAATTGCAGAAGATGGTAAACTTCCAAACTCATTCTATGAGGCCACCATCACCCTAATTCCAAAACCAGACAAAGATGTCACAAAAAAGGAAAACTACAGGCCAATATCACTGATGAACATAGATGCAAAAATCCTTAATAAAATTCTAGCAAACAGAATCCAACATCATATTAAAAAGATCATACATCATGACCAAGTGGGCTTTATCCCAGGAATGCAAGGTTTTTTTAACATCCGCAAATCAATCAATGTAATACACCACATTAACAAATTGAAAGAAAAAAACCATATGGTTATCTCAATAGATGCAGAAAAAGCCTTTGACAAAATTCAGCATCCATTTATGATTAAAACCCTCCAGAAAGCAGGAATAGAAGGAACATATCTCAACATAATAAAAGCTATATATGACAAACCCACAGCAAACATTATCCTCAATGGTGAAAAATTGAAAGCATTTCCCCTAAAGTCAGGAACAAGGCAAGGATGCCCACTTTCACCACTACTATTCAACATAGTTTTGGAAGTTTTGGCCACAGCAATCAGAGCTGAAAAAGAAATAAAAGGAATACAGATAGGAAAAGAAGAAGTAAAACTCTCACTGTTTGCAGATGACATGATCCTCTACATAGAAAACCCTAAAGACTCTACTAGAAAATTACTAGAGTTGATCAATGAATATAGTAAAGTTGCAGGATATAAAATTAACACACAGAAATCCCTTGCATTCCTATACTCCAATAATGAGAAAACAGAAAGAGAAATTAAGGAAACAATACCATTCACCATTGCATCAAAAAGAATAAAATACTTAGGAATATATCTACCTAAAGAAACAAAAGACTTATATATAGAAAACTATAAAACACTGATGAAAGAAATCAAAGAGGACACAAACAGATGGAGAAATATACCGTGTTCATGGATTGGAAGAATTAATATAGTGAAAATGAGTATTCTACCCAAAGCAATCTACAGATTCAATGCAATCCCTATCAAGCTACCAATGGTATTTTTCACAGAACTAGAACAAATCATCTCACAATTTGTATGGAAATATAAGAAACCTCGAATAGCCAAAGCAATCTTGAGGAAGAAGAATGGAACTGGAGGAATCAACCTACCTGACTTCAGACTCTACTACAAAGCCACAGTCATCAAGACAGTATGGTACTGGCACAAAGATAGAAATATAGATCAATGGAACAAAATAGAAAGCCCAGAGATAAACCCACGCACATATGGACACCTTATCTTCGACAAAGGAGGCAAGAATATACAATGGAGAAAAGACAACCTCTTTAACAAGTGGTGCTGGGAAAACTGGTCAACCACTTGTAAAAGAATGAAACTAGAACACTTCCTAACACCGTACACAAAAATAAACTCAAAATGGATTAAAGATCTAAACGTAAGACCAGAAACAATAAAACTCCTAGAGGAAAACATAGGCAAAACACTCTCCGACATAAATCACAGCAGGATCCTCCATGACCCACCTCCCAGAATATTGGAAATAAAAGCAAAAATAAACAAATGGGACCTAATTAAAATTAAAAGCTTTTGCACAACAAAGGAAACTATAAACAAGGTGAAAAGACAGCCTTCAGAATGGGAGAAAATAATAGCAAATGAAGCAACAGACAAACAATTAATCTCAAAAATATACAAGCAACTTCTGCAGCTGAATTCCCGAAAAATAAATGACCCAATCAAAAAATGGGCCAAAGAACTAAACAGACATTTCTCCAAAGAAGACATACAGATGGCTAACAAACACATGAAAAGATGCTCAACATCACTCATTATTAGAGAAATGCAAATCAAAACCACAATGAGGTATCATTTCACACCAGTCAGAATGGCTGCTATCCAAAAGTCTACAAGCAATAAATGCTGGAGAGGGTGTGGAGAAAAGGGAACCCTCTTACACTGTTGGTGGGAATGCAAACTAGTACAGCCACTATGGAGAACAGTGTGGAGATTCCTTAAAAAACTGGGAATAGAACTGCCATATGACCCAGCAATCCCACTGCTGGGCATACACACCGAGGAAACCAGAATTGAAAGAGACGCGTGTACCCCAATGTTCATCGCAGCACTGTTTACAATAGCCAGGACATGGAAGCAACCTAGATGTCCATCAGCAGATGAATGGATAAGGAAGCTGTGGTACATATACACAATGGAATATTACTCAGCCATTAAAAAAAATACATTTGAACCGGTTCTACTGAGATGGATGAAACTGGAGCCCATTATACAGAGTGAAGTAAGCCAGAAAGAAAAACAACAATACAGTATACTAATGCATATATATGGAATCTGAAAGATGGTAACGATAACCCTATATGCGGGACAGAATGAGAGACACAGATGCATGGAACAATTTTATGGACTCTGAGGGAGAAGGTGAGGGTGGGACGTTCTGGGAGAATGGCATTGAGACATGTGTATTGTCATATGTGAAACAGAGCACCATTCCATGTTCGATGCATGTGACAAGGGCTCGGGGCCGGGGCAGTGGGATGATCCAGAGGGATGGGAGGGGGAGGGAGGTGGGTGGGGGGTTCGGGAAGGGGAACACATGTAAACCCATGGCTGATTCTTGTCAATGTATGGCAAAAACTATTACAATATTGTAAAAAAAAATAAAAAAAAAAAAAAAAAAAATATTGCTTTGGGGTCTTCCATCATTCAGACAGCGTCCCTCTCCTTGATGGATCATACACTGATTCTTATAGATCAATGGCAAGGTCACAGAAAAAACAAGCTAAATCAAATGTCTCCAACCCGTCCTTTAGTCCAAATTAAGCGTAATGTACCTAACTTATTTGAACGTGACTACTGTGATTTTGGATTTCTGACTGAAGGTGGCAGTCCACCCCTCTGAAAATTCTTGAGCTCCAGAGATAGTAGAAGGTAAATCACAACAAACAGTGGGAAATTCTTAAAGAGATGGGACTACCAGACCACCTTACCTGCCTCCTGCAAAACCTATATACAGATCAAGAAGCAAGTTAGAACCAGACATGGAACAACAGACTGGTTCAAAATTGGGAAAGGAGTACATTGAGGCTGTATATTGTCACCTTGCTTATTTAACTTATATGCAGAGTACATCATGTGAAATGCCAGGCTGGATGAAGCACAAGCTGGAATCAAGATTGCCAGGAGAAATATCAATAACCTCAGATATGCAGATAACACCACCCCTATGGCAGAAAGCAAAGAAGAACTAAAGAGCTTCTTGATAAAAGTGAAAGAGGAGAGTGAAAAACCTGGCTTAAACCTCAACATTCAAAAAGCTAAGATCATGGCATACAGTCCCATCACATCATGGCAAATGGATGGGGAAACAATGGAAACAGTGAGAGACTTAATTTTCTTGGGCTCCAAAACCACTGCAGATGGTGACTTCAGCCATGAAATTAAAACTATGACCAACCTAGACAGCATATTAAAAAGCAGAGACATTACATTGCCGACAAAGGCCCGTCTAGTGAAAGCTATGGTTTTCCCAGTAGTCATGTATAGATGTGAAAATTGGACCATAAAGAAGGCTGAGTGCCTAAGAATTGATGCTTTTGAACTGTGATGTTGGAGAAGACTCTTCAGCATCCCTTGGACAGCAAGGAGATCCAGCCAGTCCATCCTAAAATGAATAAGTCCTAAATATTCATTGAAAGGACTGATGTTGAAGCTGGGACTCTCAAGAGTCTTCTCCAACACCACAGTTCAGAAGCATCAATTCTTTGGCGCTCAGCTTCACATGTTAACATTTGATAATTCTTTTCGTTGTTTTCATAGGTAAACTCACACCAGTCAGGCTTTGTCTCCACCATTCCATCGATATTGTTTATGTCAAAGTCACTGATGTCTTACAGGAAACTGAATCCTCTCTGCTCTTTTCTGATCTTATCTATGCTGCTGACCTCTTACCACATTTACTTAACTCTTCTATCCCCTTACATCTTACTGTATTCTTTCCTCTGACCTCTCACCATGCTTGTGACTCTGTCTCTTTATGACCCTTTCTCCTCTATTGAACCTCTAAGTGTTAGAATGCTTCAAGGCTCTGTTTCAAGTCACCTTCTCATTATGCTCCTGAAGTAATATTTTGAACTGATCTCATACAGTTGGTGGCTTTAAATACCAACTAAATACCCATGGCTGCAAAAACTCTGTCCTCTCTCTGGCACCCTAGTCATCAACTTTGTACCTGATAACTCTTCATGGATATCAAATATTTCAGACCTAGCCAGGAAAAATCAGAACTCCTAACTAGCTTCCTGATTCCACCCCAATCCTGTCCAAATCCTGTCCATTTCATAACCTAGTACTACAACTTTTTAAAATATGAATCAGATCTTGATTCATCCTTTCATAATATCTTCCATTGGATTCCTCTTGTACTTAAAAAAAAAATCCACATCTGTTACCCTGGTTTGCAAAGGACACAGTGTGGTCTGGCCCTTTTCTCTCTCTTTGAAATTATTTAATAATCCCCTTCTCTGTTCCTTTACATTTTAGCTACATTGACCTTCTTTGTAACTTCAAATCCAACATACTCCTAAATTTTCTCAGATTGTCACCTGCTCAGAGAGATTGACTCTAAAATAGTAGCACAATCTTTGTAGTATAAGCCTCATTTTAGTCATTGGAATTATACATTGTTTTCTTAATTGCTTTTTGTTTATTTTCCCCAACTAGTGTAAGCTCTATAAAAACAGAGATCTTCTTATCTCTGTATATATCTCAAAGAGCTGAGGCTGGTATTCAATAAGAATTTGCGAAGTGTGTATGCAAACTTACTACCTCTTTTCATGAGTGAAAAACTAAAACTTGAAGAGGACCCAGTGCAAAATATTTCTGGGGGAGAAAAATAGGTGCATAATCACTTTCCTTGAAACTTTGCATACATTCTTTAATTGCCTCTAAGTAAATTTGTCAATCAGTTAATGTTTATTCAATAGCTAATTATGTGTTGTCTGGAAATAACAAAATATTAGGCATGCTCCCTAATATCAACGCATTTTAAATTTAGATAAGAACAACTGTATACATGAAAAGTTAAATGCTAGACAGCAAATATTAAGTGCTAAAGAATGACACAAATGTGAATAAGAAGTATAGTTTAAAGAAAGAGTTTAAATCTTAAACAGTTTTAAGATTCAAATGCATTTGCTTCACAGGCTAATAATTAGTTATTTTTTGTTTTCTTCATTGGTGAAGCGTAATTGAATTTTTTTTAAAGATTTTGATGTCCAACTGAATATGTAGTCTGGTAACAAAATTTTGAGAAACTCTTAAAAAACTATTTCAGACAATTCGGGAAAAATAAAAACAAAAATGTTAATGATGTTCACTAAGAAAAATAGTCATTTTCAGAAGAATTAATTGGGAGAGAGGGAAAAGAAACCTGTGCTGTTTGGGGCAGAAATTGACATACTTGGTTGTTCTGCCTCATATATATATTTGAGGAATTATTTGAAAGATAACTACGCATTTCATAGTTGTAATTTTGAAATGGTTAATTGCATATTTCTAACTGCAGCGATTTCTACCACATATGTTTCCCCCCCCCCAAAAAAAAGGGTTTTCCCTTAAGAGTAGCTGTCTCTAAATCATGACTTTTGAGATTATTCTAAATAATGCAAATCAAAAAAAATAATATTAAAAAAATCTTAGTGTGGGTAATCTTAGTGTGGGTAAACTTATCAGATTAGCTTGTTATTTGCTAGGAAGTTCTGAGATAACATAAGGTTATCAAATGCCTAGAGAAAAAGACAGATTCTGTTACTGGGGAAAAGGTCACAGAAAAGGAAAATGTAAAAATAAGGATTACCTACTTTACACTTTTGATAACAGTCATACACAGATAGCAAAGTTTTTTTTAAAAAAATTATTCTTAGAAGAAACAGCAAGGAGAATCAAGTTTAAGTATAACCTGTGAGCCAAAAACAATAGTCCTCAATTCTCCATGAAACAGCTCAGCAGAAATGTAGTCTTGAAGTCATCCTGTGTGGCCATATCACCATGGTAACCTCCGGCTGAGTCCGGATGATGTCTGCAGAGCATAAGAACATTCCTTTAGAAAGAGAAGAATGCATGTAGGTCACACACACACACAAATACAATGTAAGAGAATAAAAGATTCATTTACAGGGAAGTGCAAGCTTCGTTTCTTAGGCATGCAGCGTTTGGACAATAAAACTTTTATGAATCTTTTATTATATGAGGCATGCAAAGATTTAACCCAAACTACTGAAGTTGGGAGCACTTCTGATATGGCAAAAAGGAGACACCTATAAAATAAAATGTGAGTAATTGGGAGATATTTTTCCTAGCTACAGAATCCAGAAAATTATTTTCCCCACTGAAAATCAAGGTGAGAGAAATCTCATTTCTCCTCTGGAGATACCTTTTTGGAAGCCATGTATCTCTGTTTCCAGGCATTACTGTGTAAGGCATTGTGCATTCAGTTGCTAAGTCATGTCTGACTGTGCAACCCCATGGACTGCAACATGCCAGGTTTCCCTGTCCTTTACTTTCTCCTGGAGTTTGCTCAAATTCACGTCCATTGAGTCAGTGATCCTATCTAATCATCTCTTCTTCTGCAGCCCCCTTAGTGAAATATATTTGCACATAAGGAAAGCTGCACTCCATTCACTGTTAATGATAATACATTTATCTATGTGATAAACAAACAGACAAAAATAGTTAGAAATAATATCAAATACTTTTTATTTTTATTTTTTTATTTATTTTATTTTTTTTTTATTTTAGTTGGGGGCCAATTACTTTACAATATTGTAATAGTTTTTGCCATACATTGACATGAATCAGCCATGGGTCCACATGTGTTCCCCTTCCTGGACCCCCCACCCACCTCCCGCCCCATCCCATCCCTCTGGGTCATCCCATTGTCCCGGCCCTGAGCCCTTGTCTCATGCATCGAACATGGAATGGTGTTCTGTTTCACATATGATAATATACATGTTTCAATGCTATTCTCCCAGAACGTCCCACCCTCACCTTCTCCCTCAGAGTCCATAAGACTGTTCTATGCATCTGTGTCTCTTATTCTGTCTCGCATATAGGGTTATCGTTACCATCTTTCAAATTGCATATATATGCATTAGTATACTGTATTGGTGTTTTTCTTTCTGGCTTACTTCACTCTGTATAATGGGCTCCAGTTTCATCCATCTCAATAGAACTGATTCAAATGTATTTTTTTTAATGGCAGAGTAATATTCCATTGTGTATATGTACCACAGCTTCCTTATCCATTCGTCTGCTGATGGACATCTAGGTTGCTTCCATGTCCTGGCTATTGTAAACAGTGCTGCGATGAACATTGGGGTACACACGTCTCTTTCAATTCTGGTTTCCTCGGTGTATATGCCCAGCAGTGGGATTGCTGGGTCATATGGCAGTTCTATTCCCAGATACTTTTATATTGCTTATTATTTAATAGACACTTTACATGTATTCACTTTCTTAATTCTTCCATCATCCCTGTAGCAAAGGTGCTATTATTTTCCCTCTTTAGAGATGAGGAACTAAAAACGCAAAAAAAAAGTTAAATATTTTCTTAAAGCCATACAGCTAATAAATGACTGATCCAGAACTCACCAGAGTCAGTTTGGCTCCAGACTCTATATTCTTAATCACTATGATGAGCCTATACTACCACGCAGAATTCTTTTTTTTTTCTTTAGGTACAAATGATAAAATGCCTCAGGTTTGCTCTGCTGTTGTCTTAGATACCTATTGTTGCATAAAAAAATAGCTTAAAACAATAAATATTTATTATCTCAAAGTTTCTGTGAATCAGGAATTTGGGACTAGTTGGGGTGAATGGTTCTGGCTGAGATTTCTTATGAGCTCGCAATTAAAATTTTTTTAATTGAAGTATAATTGCTTTACAATGTTGTGTTAGTTTCTGCTGTACAACAACATGAATCAGATCTATGTGTATATAAATACCCTCCCTCTTGAGCCTCCCTCTCATTCACCTCCGTTCTACCCCTCTAGGTCGTCACAGAGCACTGAGGTGAGCCCCTGTCTGTACAGCACCTTCCCACTAGCTGCCTATTTAACAAATGGTAGAGTATGTATGTCAATGTTATGTTTTCAATTCATCCCACTTTCACCTTCCCCCACTCCATGTTCACAAGTCTATTCTCTATGTTTGAGTTTCTGTTCCTGCCCTTCAAGTAGGTTCATCAGTACCATTTTTCTAGATTCCATATATATGCATTAATACACAATATTTGTTTCTCTCTTTATGACTTACTTCAATCTATATGACAGACTCTAGGTTCATCCACATCACTGCAAATGACCCAATTTCATTCTTTTTAATGGCTGAGTAATATTCCATCACCCATGTCTGACTCTTTGTGACCCCATGGACTGTAGCCCACCAGGCTCCTCTGTCCATGGAGATTCTCCAAGGCAAGAATACTGGAGTGGGTTGCTATGTCCTCTTCCAGGGGATCTTCTCAACCCAGGGATCGAACCCAGGTCTCCCACATTGCAGGCAGATTCTTTACTGTCTGAGCCACCAGGGAAGCTCATGAATACTGGAGTGGGTAGCCTATCCCTTCTCTGGGGAGGGTTCCTCCTGACCCCAGAATTGAACCAGAGTCTCATGCATTGCAGGTGGATTCTTTATCAGCTGAGGTACCAAAGAAGCCCAATAGACATACCACATCTTCATCCATTCATCTGTCAATGAACGTCTAGGCTGCTTCCATGTCCTGGCTATCGTAAATAGTGCTGCAATGAACATTCAGGTACATATGTGGTTTTGAATTATGGTATTCTCGGGGTAGATGCCCAGTAGTGGAATGCTGGGTCATGTGGTAGTTTTATTCCTAGTTTCTTAAGGAACCTCCCTGCTGTTCTCCATAGTGGTTGCATCAATTTATATTCCCACCAACAGTGCAAGAGTTCCCTTTTCTCCATATCCTCTCCAGCATTTATTGTTTGTATATTTTTTGACGATGACCATTCTGACCAGCGTGAGCTGATACTTCATTGTAGTTTCGATTTGTATTTCTCAAGTAATGAGTAATGTTGAGCATCTTTGCATGTGTTTGTTGACCATCTATATGTGTTCTTTGGAGAAATGGTTGTTTAGATCTTCCACCCATTTTTTTTTGATTGGTTGTTTGTTTATTGTTTGTTTGTTTTGATATTGAGTTGCATGAAAAAAAAGAAAATGAAAGTCATTTAGTCATGTCTGATTCTTTGCGACCCTATTGACTGTAGCCCTCCAGGCTGCTCTGTCCATAGAATTCTCCAGCAAGGGTACTGCACTGAGTTTCCACTTCCTTCTCCAGGGGACCTTCCCGACCCAAGGAGTGAACCTGGGTCTCCTGCACTGAAGGCAGACTCCTTACCATTTGAGCCACCAGGGAAGCCCTGAGTTTCATGAGCTGCTTGTATATTTTGGAGATTAATCCTTTATCAGTTGCTTCTTTTGCAAATATTTTCTCCCATTCTGAGAGTTGCCTTTTTGCAAAATCTTAATGTGGCTACAGCCACCTGAAGACTTGCTTGGGACTAAAAATACCTGCTTCCAAAATGTCTCATTCTCATGGCTGTTGGTAGGAGATTTCAGTTCCTTACCTCTTGGACTTCTGCATCTGGCAGTTTGGTTAGCTTTACCAAATGGCAGCTGACTTATCCCAGAGTGAGAGTTTCCCTCAGAAGAGAGAGCAAAGTAGTAGCCAAATGGACATATACCATCACTTCCGATATATTCTATTGATCACACAGAGTGCCATGTATTTATGAAAGCCATACACAAAGATATAAGTATCAGGAACAGAGGATCACAGAAAGCTATCTGGGAAACTGACAATTATAGCTGTAATTTGAATTCCTTTGATTAATGCAAAGCAGGGCTGCTACAAAAACAAGGCAAGTGAGGCATCTATGGGGTACAGTTTAAGGAGGCACCATTCTCAGGGGCCTGCCCTGCACTTGTGTGACCCAGAGAAGGAGTGCTTCTGTATGTTTTGCTCCCTAGGCCTCTTGCTTGCTTCACCTTTGTACCAGCCTTGGTACAAGGGATAAACAGTTTTCCATGTTTTAATTTATTAATACTACTTTTCCAATCATTTATAACTGTTGGTTTGCACCTGCAGGGGTTTCCCAGGTAAAACCCAAAATGGGCCCTCGTACAGGGAGGGCATAGAGAGATGGAAGAAAGAGACAGTCCCTCCAGATTGGTAGGTGGTGGGTTTAATAAGCAAGGGGACCTGAGGCTTGACTTGGGAACTGCGGAATGAGTAGATCTCCGCTCTGCCTGCCAAATCTTAAAGTTTAGACAGAAGTTTTAATGTGGTTCAGTCAGATATAGTAGCTACCTAGTCATGTGGTCTCCACCATACATTGCTCTCTTAAGGCCGTGATCTTGAAAACGGCTCCTGTGGTGGGAATGGTGGGCAGGGCGTACAGTCCAAGTAAGAGGAGGAGTGAGGAGCTTCCGGTTGCCCTTGTTCAGCTCACAGCTCATCCTCTGCATGACATCCTCCGATAATTACGAGATCAGAGTTATCCTTCATTTATCTGTGTGTGTGCTCAGTTGCTCAGTCGTGTCAAACTCTTTACAACCCCATGGACTGTTCTGTCCATGGGATTTCACAGGCAAGAATACTGGAGTGTGTGTTCCCATTCCCTTCTCCGGGGTGGGGGGGGGGGGCGGTCTTCCTGACTCAGGGATCAAAGCTGGTTCTCCTGCATTGGCACGCAGATTCTTTACCACTGCCACACCTAGGAAGTAAGAGTGAAAATATTAGTCGCTCGAGCACAGGTGTGCTCAACTCTGTGACCCCATGGACTCTAGCTCTCCAGGTTCCTCTGTCCATAGGATTTCCCAGGCAAGAACACTGGAGTGGGTAGCCACTCCCTTCTCCAGGGGATCTTCCCAACCCAGGGGGTCAAACCTGGGTCTCCTGCACTGCAGGCAGACTCTTATCATATGAACCACCAGGGATCTGGAGTATTTATCTTAAATTTTGCTTCTCTCTAATTTTTAAAGATATTAAGCCTACCTGCATTCTTGTCATAGATTTTAGTGGTGCATTTTGCCTCTAACATTAGATGCTTCCAATAGTCATTGTTCTAACGTGTCTTAGAGGACTAGAATAGAAATGCTTTGTGAAAAGTGGTCTTAACCTGGAGTCCCATGGGCTTTCTCCATAACACTCTAATATTGTGATATTTGAGTTATATTTATGCCACCTCCATTACAAATTACAGCATCATTTTTTTCAGACTTTGCAGTGTTTGCTCTTGTTTGTCCCACAAAACTGTCATCATTTTAAAATGCGAGAATGTGACCTTCATGTCTAACTCTAGTTCAGCAATAAGAACGAGAACTAAGTTTCATTTTTTGAATGTAATTTTATTTCGTTGAACTTTAAGAAAAAGGGATCAACATAAAAAAAATTTATAATGCAAATAATAGTATAAGGTAGCGACAACAACAAAAGAAATATTCTATCCCTACTGTTACATATAAACATCATTTTTTTTAATTTTTTATTGCAAGATATTTATTTTATGATATTCTGCATGCTTCTGCCATACATCAACATGAGTCAGTCACAGGTATACATATGTCCCTTCCTTCTTGAACCTCTCTCCCATCTCCAACCCTATTCCACCCCTCTAGGTTGTCACAGAGCAAATCCCCACTGGCTATCTATTTTACATATGGTAATGTATGGTTTCCTTGACACTCTCTCAGTTTGTCCTACCCTCTTCCACCCACACAGTGTCCACAAGTCTGTTCTCTATGTCTGCGTCTCCACTGCTGCCCTGTAAAGAGGTTCATCACACTATCTTTCTAGATTACACATACATGTGTTAATATGCAATATTTGTCTTTCTCTTCCTGACTTACTTCACTCTGTACAATAGGTTCATCCACCTCATTAGGACTGACTCAAGTATATTCTTTTTTTAAAGCTGCGTAACATTCCATTGTCTATATGCATCACAAATTCTCTATCATCTATTCATCTGTCGACGGCCATCTAAGCTGCTTCCATGTCCTAGCTATTGTAAAAATTCCTGCAACAAATATTGTGGTACATTTGTCTCTTTTAATTAAGGTTTTCTCAGGGTATGTGCCCAGTAGTGGGATTGCTTGGTCATATGGTAGCTCTATTCATAGTTTTTTAAGGAATCTCCATACTGTCTTCCATAGTGGCTGTATCAATTTACATTCCCACCTACAGTGCAAGAGGGTTCCCTTTTCTCCACATCCTCTCCAGCATTTATTGTTTGTAGATTTTTTAATGATGGCCATTCTGACTGGTGTGAGGTGATACCTCATTATAGTTTTGATTTGCATTTCTCTAATAATGAGATATATTGAGCATCTTTTCATGTGTTTGTTGGCCATCTGTATGTCTTCTTTGGAGAAATGTCTGTTTGGGTTTCCACCCATTTCCTGATTGCGTTGTTTGTTTTTCTGGTATTGAGCTGCATCAGCTGCTTGTATATTTTGTATATTAATTTTCTGTCAGTTGATAATTGTCTTCCTCCTACTCGTAGGCTAGTTGCACACATTAAATCCCAGTAAAGGTATACTTGTTTTGTTTTTCACTTATATCCTAAATATCTATGTATTCTTCACTAAACCTCTCTATATGTGCTATTGCTACACAATTCTTGTAGGTATCATTTCTATATTATTTTTAAAAGCTTTTTATTTCAGAAAATTTCAATCATATGCAAATGTATAGGTGCTGATAGTTAAACCCTTTGTACCATAACCCGGCGATGACCATCATCAGTCGCCAAATGTAATTGAGATATTTAGATATTTAACTTGAAGCTTAAGTTTTTAAGGCGTTTCTCAACTTTCAATATTTTACTGGTACATATGAAGTAGCCTACATCACCTTGAAAGGATACTTTCCATGAACTGAACTGACAACAGAGACAAGAATGAACCATACTTTGAGTCTTTGAGTTGCCCAAAAGGCTGGACTGTATTAAAAAATTCTGGGCTGTTATATATACATTAATAGATGCAAAATTATAGTAGAAGAAATTAAAAGTTACCTCTAATTGAAAAGTAGCAAAGCCTCAAGAATCATCAATTAATTGTGACTTGTCCATCTTTTTCAACTAGACATCTCAATCATTATTTTTAAAAAGTAATTTTTAAAGAAAACAAATTGAGAAATGATAAATCTTGAGAAAAAAAAAGAAAACGCAAAATATATTTTGTTATCTGAGACCTGGGGAGAGGAGCTATTGACTGCTGAGTTCAATTAAGTTTCAGAGAAGAAAGTCAGAATTAGCAAATCCTTAACAACCACTCTGGCAGGAAGTTAATTTTTGATTAAATAACATGATTATAGAATGAAGGAGCTTAATTCATAGGGAGATATTGGATGACATCCAAATATATTACTTATTTCTAAGAATTAAAGAACAACTTGAAATAACATAAAATGATCTTTTAAACAGCATTAAGGTAACAACTTGAAAACTGATAGCAGCTAGTGACCTCTACTTAATACTTAAATATTAAATATTAGTGTGGATTGGCAATGTAATTCATACTAATATATTATTAAACTTTTGTTTAAAATATGGCAAAAAAGTTTCCATTGCTGATTTGAACACACATAAAACAGGTAATAGTGAAGCCCACACTCCAGAGAGTTGATAACTGTTGTAAAAAAAAACCAAAACAAAACTGGACTAGATATCAAAAGATTTAGAATCCAGCTTTAACTCTTTCTTTAAATTATTATATGTTTGTACCTCAAAATAGTTTAGATAAAAAGTATTAATCTGGACTAGGTTAAACAGATGATTAAGCTAAAATTAAAAATAAGAAGATTCTCTAACATATGCAGTATAAAAAGATAATAATTAAATATATTATAAATAGTAGTTCTGTTTAAGGTTCTATTTTTAAATCAGAATTTATAGAAAAGCTTCAAATGATCTGTCTGTGCCGAACTTATATTCAGACAGGAAGAAAACAAGTGTAACTTACTATATGATAATGTTACTATATAATATCACCCAGACAGGCTTTCTTTCAAAGCATAAAAGTAAAAATACATACTAGATATAACATAGCCATTCTAGTGTATATTACTAATTGTCACATCTGTATTAACACTACTTAACATACATTTTTTATAAATCCAATTAATACTTTCCATTTGTGATGCAGCACTTACTGAGTCCAATTATTGACCTTTTGAGAAACTATGCCAAAGCCTTTGACTGTGTGGATCACAATAAACTGTGGAAAATTCTGAAAGAGATGGGAATACCAGACCATTTGACTGGCCTCTTGAGAAACCTGTAGGCAGGTCAGGAAGCAACAGTTAGAACTGGACATGGAACAACAGACTGGTTCCAAATAGGAAAAGGAGTACGTCAAGACTGTATATTGTCACCCTGCTTATTTAACTTATATGCAGAGTACATCATGAGAAACGCTGGGCTGGAAGAAACACAAGCTGGAATCAAGATTGCTGGGAGAAATATCAATCACCTCAGATATGCAGATGACACCATCCTTATGGCAGAAAGTGAAGAAGAACTAAAGAGCCTCTTGATGAAAGTGAAGGAGGAGAGTGAAAAAGTTGGCTTAAAGCTCAACATTCAGAAAACTAAGATCATGGCATCTGTTCCCATCACTTCATGGGAAATAGATGGGGAAACAGTGGAAACAGTGTCAGACTTTATTTTGTTGGGCTCCAAAATCACTGCTGATGGTGATTGCAGCCATGAAATTAAAAGACGCTTACTCCTAGGAAGGAAGGTTATGGCCAACACAGATAGCATATTTAAAAGCAGAGACATTACTCTGCCAACAAAAGTCCATCTAGTCAAGGCTATGGTTTTTCCAGTGGTCATGTATGGATGTGAGAGTTGGACGGTGAAGAAAGCCGAGCATCCCAGAATTGATGCTTTTGAACTGTGGTGTTGGAGAAGACTCTTGAGAGTCCCTTGGACTGCAAGGAGATCCAACCAGTCCATCCTAAAGGAGATCAGTCCTGGGTGTTCATTGGAAGGACTGATGTTGAAGCTGAAACTCCAATACTTTGGCCAACTCATGCGAAGAATTGACTCACTACAAAAGACCCTAAAGATGGGTAGGATTGGGGCAGGAGGAGAAGGGGACGACAGAGGATGAGATGGTTGGATGGCATCACTGACTCGATGGACATGGGTTTGGGTAGACTCCGGGAGTTGGTGATGGACAGAGAGGCCTGGCGTGCTGCAATTCATGGGGTCGCAAAGAGTCGGACATGACTGAGTGACTGGACTGAACTGAGAAACTATTATAACTGATCTGGATTATTTGATACACTCAAGGACAAGACCTATTTCATTACAGATTCTGAGTAGGAAACAGAAAAGACTCTAGATCTCAAAGCACAGTCTCTGGTTCGGCAGTTCAGGAATTCTTACATGTTGATATTCTTGGATTCTACTCCCATGCCTAATAAATCAGAAATTCTGGGATTGCAGCCAGATAATCTATGTTTTAGCAAGTCCACCAGGTCACTCTGAGTCACACGAAAGTTGAAGAACCACTGATCAAGGTTTTTATGTGAGAGTAAATGAAATACAGGTTAGATGCTTACAGAATCATTGAGAAGTCTACAAGAGCAAGCTCTGAACAGGGTCTCCAGAAATAAAGAACAAAATAGAACTGACTCAATAGGGAATTAACACCTCTACGTCTAGTTGTGGAACAGCTGATCTCAAGAGCATATACTGTAACTTCAGGGGCTATCAGGATACTGAAAATTCAGAATTCAGAAGCCATTGTTACTACTTCCATCTATATACCTCTCAGTACCAGAAGCTGGAGCATGGAGCCAGAGACACAACAGCAGAACTACCTCACATCTCCAGGACTTTTGTCTCAAGGAGTGACAGACAAAGGAACAGGAAGATCGCCTCTGCTTCCCAAACCCCTTACCAGTGCACACAGAAATATCCCCTGCAACCAGAAACATGGTGTTTGGGAGTAACTTAGTGCCAGCATTGTCATCAGTGGGCAACATAGTTCAATCACTACCTGGATGTCATCTAGACGGTTTTGACATATGTAACTAGCAGTATCATTTGGTTTCATCACTGTCTTAAAGCATAATTTAAGAGCTACCAAGGAAACAAGGATTTAGAACCAATTAGATGTTTAAAAAGAATCACAGCTAATTTGTTACATGTGTAGCTCAATCAGTAAAGAATCTGCCTGCAAGGCAGGAGACCAGGGTTTGATCCCTAGGTCAGGAAGTTGCCCTGGAGAAGGAAATGGCAACCCTCTCCAGTATTCTTGCCTGGAGAATCCCAATGGACAGAGGAGCCTGGCAGGCTAGAGTCCATGGGGTCACAAGAGTTGTACACAGCTTAGCAACTAAACCACCATCATTATCATCATTTATGAGTTTGTACAATCATGTGTTCATTGGCTAAACTGATGAAGTAAAACAATGCCCAGCTTAACCTTAGAAAAACATACCTAAGCAATTTACATAAAGATATAAATAAATTTACGTAAAGATGACATATAGATTGTTGATTGATAAATAGCAATAACTTACATTTGTATAATATATTACTTTATTCTCTATATAATGTAATTGAGGTACGCAGAGTATAATATATGTATTTTATACAAAGAAACCGAGTCTCAAAATTATAAATTGCCACATGATCGTAGCTGAATAATAAGTAAAAGAATCTTCTAACTCCTAGGCCAGTGTTTATTCTTACATACTTTAATGCCTTGTCTCTATGTCCTCTGAGAACCCTCACAACATACAGTATGACAGAAAAAAATGGGTACTGAACCTGGGACAGGAAAACAATGTGAGCGCAAGGCAAACAGGATCAAAGCAGTAGCCTAGGATGGAGTTTTAAATAACAATCAAATTCAGAGGAAACTATTGCAAATCTAATACAACTTTAGGTACATTTGTATATTAGTCAAGATAGGCCTAGCTATGCTAAGATCACAAAGAACCTCAACATTTCAGTGATTTTAAACTATAAAGGTTTATTCTTTGCTCCATTGAGGGATGCATGGGGAACCCTAATCTGGTGTATCTTCATTCAGGAACTCAAGCTAATGAAGTAGCCGTTAACTGTGACAGTGCAGATCAGCCAGCCAGAGGAAGAAAACACTCTAGAGTCTCTTACTGGTATTTAAATGACACATGTCACTAGTTCACACCTCATTAACCAGGATACAGCACATGGTCTCACCCAGCTACAGTGGAGCTAGGAAGTGCAATCCTATTACATGCTTGTAAAGTAGAAAAGGAGCCATAAATACTTGGCAAATAGCATGAAAGTCTACCACAATGTCAAAGGCAAATTAATAAAGGGAGCTTTTTATCAAGAACTTGGAACTGAAGGTCAGAGACATCCAATTAAGGTAGATGAAGCAATGTTAATATTAACTTGGTATCTGTAAGCAACTATTTTTTCCATTATGGTCATGGAGAGGTAGGAGAAGCTGGTCTATGAATGAAGAAAGTAGGTGAGGCAGATACTAGAGCAAAACACTGAAAAATAACAAATTTAGATCAGAGACCTGATGGCTTTCTCGATCTTGACTATAGGGAGTTAAGAGCCCTAGCTGCTCTTGAGTTCCACTGTATAACTCATTGTCTATCATTAAAGTTCCTATTTTTCCAAAATTCATGCAAGTTGGTTTCTGTTTGCAATCAATAGATATTAATTAAGGCAACAACACTAATTAATTCCATAGTAGTACTCTATCAAATAAAATGCAATGTAGAGTCTAACACAATATACTAGTTTCTCACACTGGTGAACCTTACTTTATTTTCCCTGCAGACAACATACTGATACAGAAAATTATTTTGATTTGGAAACTGTATCACAATATTAAAGAAAGAAAGATAATGGTACTAAGGAATTTGGATATTTTTCACAAAGTTGAAAAATTGAATCCCATTAATCTAAGTGGACTCTGATGCAAATAAGTTGTAAATTTATTAAAGATTTTTTGTCAAAACAGAAACAATGATAAAAGAGTTTTAAATGACTGATAAAGTGCGAAATGATAATCAACTCTCATCTAAAATTTAAAATATTAAAATTCATTTAAGCCAGAGAACAAATTATTAGACTCATTAATGATACTCAGAGAAATAGAAGAAAAAGCTTTAAAAACTGTTCAAATCAAGCAAACGAAATGTTCGAATTCAAAATGAAACGTAAATACTCTTAGCAGAGAAAGTAGAATATAAAAGAGAAAGTTCCTAAAGTTCTTGATATGATTCTTCCGGGAACATTTCATATCAGCTACACATATTCCTGAGTGCAGCTGTAATTTTCCATATATTCTCAAGTAACAAAGTGACAATTGTGGGACACAACCCTATTTTTGTTAATATTATAGGCAAGAAAATCATTTGATTCATATTGTGAAAAAATTAGACAATTGTGAATAAAGGCTGTCAGATAATCCAAACTGTCAGTTTTGTTTAAACATTTCTGAAAAGATGAAGTAATTTGACCAGAACTGCCAAAAATGTGCCAACTGCTTGAGCACATGCATGAATAAACAGGAAACAGTATTTGGATATACTGATGAAAGATAAGATTTTGTTATATATGTATAAAATTTCATTCAAAATATTTTCTCCTAGTAGGATAGCCAACAGTTCTTTTAAATATAAAATACTGGAGTCTATCTCTTCGAAAAATGTATGATAAATAAGAATATGATATCAATCACACAAAGGTTAAGTTTGATGATCTGAAGTAAAACACATATTGCCTACAATAAGAGTGTGATTTAATCAGTGTCTCTGCATAATCCCCCTAATTTTCAGCAGCAAGTCAAACTTGTCTGCAAATAATATTTTACCATACATTTCTTTTCTATTTGCATAGGTTGTCAAAATTATGGTTCTCTTATCATTCATAATCTCTAGTCTCAAGTAGGTTAAAAAGTCCTGACCAGCCATAAACATCAGCAGAGAGACCTCGTGGTGAGTGGCTCTCTGCAACATGGTGGTATTCATTTATTTTAAAAATAATTGAGTGTCTGCTCGGTTCCAGATATTGTTTTAAATGCTTTGAATTCAGCCAGGAAGATGACAGGCAAGGCCTCTAGTAAATGTTAACAACTAGTTAGAAAGATATTTTAAAACAAGCAAAAATATGTGAATAAAAGTTACATAGGGTAAAATGACAGAGATACAGTACACCGATGTCCCTGCTCAGGACTCTAATTGGATATTACAATAGCCTCTTTTAATTTCACTTCATAACCTCAACATTACAGTATGTATTTATCTATAGCATGTGTACACAGTAATAACTGTTCTTCCATGCAAAACCTTAGCTTAAAAATATATTTATTAACATCAGCTTGGCTTTTCCTCAAAATGGAGCAACAGCAACTTTTTAATACGCATTTTATAGTGGAGAAAATGAGCCTCAGGGACCTTAAATGGCTGGCCCAGATCTATGTGACACAGCTGGGACTTGAACTGAAGTGCACTGAAGAAAATTCTCTTGCAGTTCTTTGCTATATCAGGCATGTGATGGATATTATAACCACGGATACGACATATCCCTGACTTGATCATTTTATCCAGGCTAAGTTTCCCTGTTCTTAATCCCTGGGCAGAAGCAATCATACTCCTTCTAAAATTAACCTTCGAAAAGCCTAACCCATGGAAAACGCGTGCTCCTCTGAAATAAGTTAGAGGCTTAATGTCAGTCATGCTTCCTTCTGGTGGATGAGTGTCTCACCTCAAAAAGCCATCAGAGATTGCATGAAAAATATTCAGGTTTTCTATCTTAACATTTAACCTTCCCCTTTTAAATTTATAAATATCACCACAGATAAATGGAAGAACCAGGGAGCAAGCCGGAGAGAGAAATGAGCAAAGACTTCCTTGTTTTCCCTATCCATGACTGACGTACTTGCAATGCAGGACTGAGGTGTGGGTTGCCACAACCCAGTGGTCAGCAGCAGAGTTGTACTCAGCATTCTGTGCAGGATAAGGGAAGCGGCTCTTCTTATCACCTTCAATGTGATTTGATACAAATAACTTCTCGGGATCATTGACGTCCTAACTGACCTTTGGAGAAATGGACTTAGAAAGCTAATTGAGAGGCAATCCAATAGATTTCCCCAGAGGTACACTAGTAAATTTCCAAAGTGACAAAACAGATTGCTAAATTCCTGGAGATATCATCTTTTGAATGAGATGGAAGTATTCATGTTAGTGCTGAAAGGCCTAATATTGGCTAATGTCCACAGGACAGAAAAATTAGCAAATTTTTAAAAAATGCTCTCATTTGTGCCTCAAATCGTATAGGTGAGGTTTGCAAATCAAGTCTTCCTTGCCTCAATGAATTCACACTATTAATAAACATGAAAGTATCTTTTAAAAGTATATTTGACTTTATTGTACTCTATATCCCAGGGAAATAACTTCCATATATTAATATATCACTTCTCAAAACATTACAAATTACATAAAACAGCATTTAAACATTAGAATTAAAATAGTAAAAGGGGAATAATTCACTGTTTTTAAATTAACTCTCTATCTTTATCCTCCTCTTAGAATTACCTAATGGATATGGTCAATTACCTTGGAAAATATGCTTCTATATAGTTGGTTTTTTTTTTTTTTGCACTAGACTCTGGTTGTTGGAGAAGGTCTTTGAGTATGTGATCAATGCTTGACCCCAAGCTGGCCCTAGGCAATCATAGTCTCCTCACCCTCTTCTCTGTTGTGAAAATGTATATTCCACACACCATTCCCAGAGTGGGAGCAGTTTTGAAGTGTGAAGCCTTGAGAGCAATGTGTTGTTGTGATCATCTCAACCATGTACCTGACTGAATCCAGGCAAGGCTTCCATAAAATCTTTTAAGATTCTGGTGTGTGAGTGTGGAGATCTACTCATCTTGCAGACACCCAAAACAAGCCTTATATGTAACTTCCCTTTCTTATTAAAACTGCTGCCTACCAACCTAAGTACTCATCAACGGATGAAGGGGTAATGATGTGGTAAACATACATATACAATGGAATACTGCTGCTGCTGCTGCTAAGTCGCTTCAGTCGTGTCTGACTCTGTGCGACCCCATAGACGGCAGCCCACCAGGCTCCCCTGTCCCTGGGATTCTCCAGGCAAGAATACTGGAGTGGATTGCCATTTCCTTCTCCAGTGCTTGAAAGGGAAAAGTGAAAGTGAAGTCGCTCAGTTGCATCCAACTCTTAGCGACCCCATGGACTGCAGCCTACCAGGCTCCTCCATCCATGGGACTTTCCAGGCAAGAGTACTGGAGTGGGGTGCCATTGCCTTCTCCAATGGAATACTACTCAGGCATAAAAAGGTGAAATCTTGCCATTTGCAACAATATGGATGGACCTCAAGGGTACTCTGCTAAGTGAAATAAGTTAGATGGAGAAAGACAGATAACGTGATTTTACTCACATGTAGAATGTAAAAAACAAGAAAAAAAAACAACAAAATAAATGAATAAACCAAACAAAAGAAGCACATAGATACAGAAAACAGTAGTGGTTACCAGAGGGGTAGAGGGTGGAAGACAAAAATAGGTGAGGGGGTCAACTATGTGGTGACAGATGGAAACTAAATGTTTGGTGATGAGTATGCTGTAGTGTATACAGAAGTAGAAATGCAATGTTGTACACATATATGATATATATCATAATAAACCAGTGTTACCTTAATAAAAAATAGATTTTTAAATGAAGAGGGAGGAAAAAAGCTGCCTCCTTGCCTGTGTGTAGGGGCAGGGAGCATTCAGATTTCACCTGGGAACCTTCCGAGTTTACAAACCAACACAAGTCATTGCTGCTGCTGCTGCCAAGTCGCGTCAGTCGTGTCCAACTCTGTGCGACCCCATAGACAGTAGCCTACCAGGCTCCCCCGTCCCTGGGATTCTCCAGGCAAGAACACTGGAGTGGGTTGCCATTTCCTTCTCCAGTACATGAAAGTGAAAAGTGAAAGTGAAGTCGCTCAGTCGTGTCCGACTCTGAGCGACCCCATGGACAGCAGCCTACCAGGCTCCTCCGTCCATGGGATTCTCCAGGCAAAAGTACTGGAGTGGGGTGCCATTGCCTTCTCCGTCATTAGGTGTAGTTAAATGAGGATAAGACCCCAGGAATCTCTAAAGCAACTGTATTTTCAACAATATCCTCCAAGGCTCCCATGCAGTCTTGATGCAGACCAGACCCTAGTGTAGAGCCTATTGTGCTCAGGGGACATGGCTATGTATGCGCTGTGAGGCTGGAACATAAGGCACATTGGTTCTGGCGCGCAGCCCAAAGACAAGCTCCTGGTGTGAGTACCAGTGCCCAAGCAGCGCGGATAACCTCCTAACTTCAAACTGATGGCTAACAGAGCTTGGCAGTGCAGGAATACTCAATGAATACCTGTTTAATTAATTAACTAATGATAAAGGAGAGTGGCAGAATAAAAAAGTGTGTCAAATTAAAAAAAAACAGTGTCAAATTTGAAAAAAAACAAGCAAAGCAAGAAGAGTCAAGCAAAGATGGTGAGATTCTTTATTTAATTACTGTGCCTTTTATTTAATTACTATGAATCATAAAATGTGCAATATGCTAAAACTGACAAAATCATGTTAGTTTAGACTGACTAAAGAAAGAATTTATAGAACATAAGCCCTACTCCTTTGTTCTCAGAAAGATGAATTTCCCAACTTTCCAACAGAATGGCTGTCTCATCTTTTCTAGAAAATTTCTAGAGACAAATGACTCCACATCCTCCTGAGCAGATTGACATAAAAATTTCATGAGAATAAACATAATGGTGTCAGATATAAAATTGGTGATTAATCACTATGTCATCTTGAAACTTAATCTTTCTTACTTACCCAGTAAATCCTTTATAAGGGCTGTTTCTATTTAATTTTATTTTTCTGATAACAGAATTCTAAATATAAAAATTAGAATTTATTTCTAGAGATTTTGGAAAACTGGAAATTATGAAGAGAAAAATAAATCACTTGAATTCCTGTCAGCAAGCATTCCAGCATGCAATTCTCCTTATATTTTTGGTATATTTCCTCCTGGACTTCTAAAATTCACAAATGTGAGAAAAATCAGGATTATTTACTTAGTGTGTTTGTCTATAGCTATATGTCTATACACAAATATGTAACATATATGTAAACAGTGTTGCATCATCATTTTTAATTAACACTATATCATTTATATAACACATAAGATACACTGACAACAAATAGGAAAAATGTGGAACAAAAATGAAATGGATATATCAAGCTCAGAGTAATAGAGTTACCATAATAGAGCATTAAATTTAACACTAAGCTTCCTTGCTTAAAAAATTTTTGATACAACAAAATCAGATCTGCTTCTGCTATCACACAACAAGTGGCCCACAGGGCTTTTGTAACCTTTGCTTGATTGCATCACTGCTGCTGAGAGATTCAGTGAAGCATTTTCTACTTCATAGCAGTCTCCATCATTCTGATATTTATAAATATCAAAGAGCAGCAGCCTGCAGACAAAAACTTTCACTGGAATAACACAGCTTTTTCAAAATATCCAGTATAAATGAACCCATTTATAAATCCCTACTGGATTCCATCCCTGGGTCAGGAAGATCCCCTGGAGAAGGAAATGGCAACCCACTCCAGTATTCTTGCTGGGAAATCCCATGGACAGAAGAGCCTGGCGGGCTGCAGTCCATGGGGTTGCAAAAGAGTTGGACATGACTTAGCGACTAAACAGCAACAAACAGTGAAATCATCAACTCCCTTTTATCTTACATGTTTGTGGTATTTTCTAACTCCTTATACTTTAAGGAAATAAACACATCAAAAATATTTAGAAATGTTATTGCTTCAAGACTTTCATGTGCTTATTTGCACATTTTAGCATGAGAAAATTGTTTTCATGTGATAAAAAGTGACAAAATAATAAGTTTATTAACTATTCTACAGTCATTGTCTCTGAATTTTTCCTGAGTTTCATTTTCAAAAATAGTTGGAATTACATTTACTGGAGACTCCATACGTCATTTCAGTTTTGTGTTATATGCATTGTATGTATAACTTCATGCCAAAAATTATCCTTGTTCAAAAGAAAATTTTGGTTCTTCCCTAAATTATATGACTTATGGAGAGCCAACAAATATTTAGACAAATTTTGATTATATAGGTGTAAATTTCTAATAATACTGATATTTGATGGAATAAATATTTTTATTTCTCAAATTAATTCCCTAAATCAGTAAAAGAACACGTCTAAATGATTTTTAATTCCTCACTAGTAAAACAGTACCTTGTACACCCTCTGCTGGCTTTCAGGAGTAATTTAAACATTCTTATATTTGTATAGTAATCAAGCATAGACAGAACAGAAACACTTTAAATGTTACATAAAGACTCTAATCACAATAAAAATCCAAGTAAAATAATCATGTTTATCCTCTTTTGGACTTAAAAAGGAGGAAGATGGTGGAGTAGAAGGACGTGCACTCATCTTCTCCCGCGAGAGCTCCAAAATTACAACTTACTGCTGAACAGCCGTTGACCGCAGAGTCGGACAGGGCTGAGCACTCACGCATGTTTTTTATGTGTTCTGGGCACTAGTCCCTTACCAGATACGAGACTTTCTCCCAGTGTGGTGGCTCGTGTTTTCATTTTCTTAATGATCTCTTCCAAAGAACAAAATTTTTAATTTAATGAAGTTGAATTTATCAGTGCTTTCTTTTTTGAATCAGGCTTTTGTTACCACGTTCAAGTAACCTTTGCCTAAGTCAAGGTCACAAAGATTCTCCTGTGTTTTCTTCTAGAAATTTTATAGTTTTAGCTTTTACATTTAGACCTACGAGCCATTTAAAGTTTTATATAGGTCAAGGGTCTGTTTTCTTTTTCTTTTTTTGCATACATGATTATCCTATTGGTCCAGCACCATTTATTGAAGGAATTCCTGCTTCACATAGATATGAAGTTGGGGAAGGAAATACTAGAATTAATAGCCTTTTGGGGTTATTAACTTAATGTTTAATGATGTTTGTGTTTAGCAACCCATTAACAAAATTCCACATCTACCAGTCTTGCAGCCTCTTCAATAAAACATTTCTTAGAACTTAGTTGAAGGACATATTCCCAACTGTCTCTCTGTGGGGTACGGTAGTAAAGGGCTGAGCAGATTCGTTCAGCATTTCTGAGCTTTTGGACTTATTCCTTTAGTTATGCCAGCAACATTCCAACATTTCCACATTGTAAAATGTGGATTATTGATGAGTCCAGGCTTCAAAGAGCTACCTCATCAGGTTATATTCACATGCTTAAGTCAATATATTAAATTTCATATTCTGACAATGCATCCATGATAATAATTCAGCCCAATTATGCCTTCTACTTTATTCCACTTGATCTAATCTCTTAAAATCTACCTTCACACACATTGTTTAATTTCTTGCCATTACAGATTGGAGAGGTCCTGAGCCCATTCGAGTGTGTAGGCCATCTCTACATAGAGCAGTCCTTGTACTTTTCATCTCTGCTAGCAGTAATGGATGTGTTGTGAGGGGAATTAGATTGTGAGGCAAGTGCAGTCATCAAAAGGCTTTCATACTGAAGAGGTTTTGTTTGTTTTTCTGTATGTCTTTGAGTGAAAGTCATATAGATGGGAGTGGGGAGGACATCAAAGTTCTCAGCTTCATCCTTGCCACTCAAATGATCCTTTCTCCTGGTTTGCAATTCTACCCTTTCTGCCGCCAATACTTTTCTATAAGCACAAGAGACCTAGTTGACTTGAGAATTTATTTGAATTGTGAAACCCTCAGAATTGGACCCTGGACTTGGTTCTTACCCTCTGGACATAAGAAATGAGGGACCCCATCAAGATTTCTTTTAAGCTTACTAAACGTCCATGCCAGATATTTTTGGGTTTCAATCACTCATTTTCCACATATACACACTCTAGAGCTATCAGAAGGAACCAGTGGCTCCATGAATTTTATAATCACTGTTTTTGCTATAGCGACTGGGTTTTACATTCACTTGAATTCCCAGTGCCATATTCTGTCTATATGCTTCATCACATTCTAGCTTCAGTGATCATTTGAGTGATTGTAATGTCTCTGCACATCACGTATTCTTGCCTGGAAAATTTCATGGATAGAGGAGCCCAGCAGGCTACAGTCCATGAGGTCACTAAGAGTTGGACACTAATGAGCCCGCACACACACACACACATAATGTCTCTGCATGTCATGGATTACCCATGTCCATTTCTCCCCAGGACTCTGCAAGGATGTGAGAAATCCATTCCCAAAATTTGAAGTTCTGCTTCCAAGGCCACTTTGGATACTAATTATTGTACCAGTCAAGATCCTAGCAGGAAACAGATGATATAAACTGGAGAAAAAGTTCATAAGGAAACTGTTTACACAGGTATAGGCAAGGTATAGGGAAACAACAGTATATAATACTATGTCACTGCCAAATTCTTACCCCTCCCAACTCCTCCCTTAGGACTTCATTTCACTGTCACACAAAATACAGATTTGGAAATCATCCAAAATTATCCATTTTCTATTATATACCACTTTCAATGAACTAAATACCAAATCCTCCTAAATATACAGCTAAAATATCTTCTCTTCCCTACAACTTTGTTGCTTTGTTCCTACCTAGTGTGGCCTCATGGTTCAATTCTTACTGAATCATGAGAATTTTTGTGCAACATAAATTGCATATACTGGAGCAGCAGGAGAGGATGTTACAGAAATAAGGAACTAGGTCCTGGAGAAATCCATTGTCATAATGAGAAGTTCATTTTCTTTAATTCACAGCAAAAGAAACAAAACGGGGATAGCAGAACCCTTTATACTTTTATGTTATTTGTGTTATTGCAGTTGAATACTCAACTTTAGAAAATCCATTAATACAACATCAGCACAAAAGATGTGAATTTTAATATGTAGCTCATCCAATTACAGCACTATAAAGAGAATGAGGAGAAAAGCAGCTATAAACATCCAACCACAGATTTTAAGCAGTCTCATGCTGTGATTTTAGATAATGCGAATTTTATGTTCACGTCTCATCTTAGGAAACAAAATGCATTATATCAAAGATCAATCTACCTGGGAATTATAAACCTTAACACAATTCAGAGAACTTACGGATTTGGTTCTTTATTTTGATCAGTATTACTAGAGAAGTGTTCAATTGTGTTACATGAGATGAAGAGAGCCAACATGTCTAAAGGTCTATCTATTTCAAATATAGTACTATTTATTAATTATAAAGTATCAGGATGAAACATGTCCACAATTCTCCCTACCTATGCTGTATTGCCTATTTCTCTTATATTAACTACAATATAATATGTAACTATGTTAACTACAAAATGCGAGGGTAAGGATAACCATTGGTCATCTACCTGTGTTTTAGCAGATTTGTTAATATAAAGTATGGATTTCTACATTACTTGCAGATTAAATGTAAGCTGAATTCATATATTTTACTTAGTCCATAAGGGATTTTTCAGGCCAGACAGCCTTTAACAGTCATCTAGCTTTGGTTCAAAAAGAACATATCTATTAGAAAGAAAGAGCAAATGTCACGTGTTCCAAGAAAAGGGCTCATTAAATCTCAGGATGATAGCTAGGCTTTTCTGTTATTCTAAAATTAATCATTACATTGTTAATGATTCTTTATATTTACAGGAGGGAAATAAATCAGACTTAAGAAATATATAGTTCAGGTCCCCATTCTTCCTACAACCTCTTCCCATCAAACTCACATTCTTGAGTTCCCTAATTTGGATTTCCATTCCTTTTTTTTTTTTTTAAGGTTTGAGACACTTAAAATTCCAGCAGATCATTTTGAGATGTAATGTTAATTGCTTTAAACCAAAAAAAAAGAAAAAAAAAGAAAGCATTTATGGATTATGGAAAGCACATTTCCTTTCTGAAATATCCAGATAAATAATCTAGAGAACTGAAAATTTCTGGACACATACTACAATATATTAGGATATTATTGAAAAGGAATTATTGAATATGATTGTTTTGTTTCATGTTTTTTGTTTTCACTGAAATATATTTGATTTATATGTGTATATATGTGTGTATACACACACACACACACACATCAGTTCAGTTCAGTTCAGTTCACTCTCTCAGTCATGTCCGACTCTTTGCGACCCCATGAATCCCAGCACGCCAGGCCTCCCTGTCCATCACCAACTCCCGGAGTTTACCTAAACCCATGTCCATCGAGTTGGTGATGCCATCCAACCATCTCATCCTCTGTTGTCCTCTTCTCCTCCAGCCCCTAGTCCTTCCCAGCATTAGGGTCTTTTCCAATGAGGCAACTCTTCACATGAGGTGGCCAAAGTATTGGAGTTTCAGCTTCAACATCAGTCCTTCCAGTGAACACCCAGGACTGATCTCCTTTAGGATGGACTGGTTGGATCTTCTTGCAGTCCAGGGGATTCTCAAGAGTCTTCTCCAACACCACACTTCAAAAGCATCAGATCTTCGGTGCTAAGCTTTCTTCACCGTCCAACTCTCACATCCATACATGACCACTGCAAAAACCATAGCCTTGACTAGATGGACTTGTTGGCAGAGTAACGTCTCTGCTTTTAGATATGCTATCTAGGTTGGCCATAACCTTCCTTCCAAGGAGTAAGTGTCTTTTAATTTCATGGCTGCAATTACCATCAGCAGTGATTTTGGAGCCCAAAAAAATAAAGTCTGACACTGTTTCCACTGTTTCCCCATCTACTTTCCATGAAGCGATGGGACCAGATGCCATGATCTTAGTTTTCTGAATGCTGAGCTTTAAGCCAACATTTTCACTCTCCTCTTTCACCTTCATCAAGAGGCTCTTTAGTTCTTCTTCACTTTCTGCCATAAGGGTGGTGTCATCTGCATATCTGAGATTATTGATATTTCTCCCGGCAATCTTGATTCCAGCTTGTGTTTCTTCCAGCCCAGCATTTCTCATGATGTACTCTGCATATAAGTTAAATAAGCAGGGTGACAATATACAGCCTTGACGGACTCCTTTTCCTATTTGGAACCAGTCTGTTGTTCCATGTCCAGTTCTAACTGTTGCTTCCTGACCTGCATACAGGTTTCTCAAGAGGCAGGTCAGATGGTCTGGTATTCCCATCTCTTTCAGAATTTTCCACAGTTTATTGTGGTCCACACAGTCAAAGGCTTTGGCATAGTCAATAAAGCAGAAATACATGTTTTTCTGGAACTCTCTTGCTTTTTCGATGATCCATTGGATGTTGGCAATTTGATCTCTGGTTCCTCTGCCTTTTTTAAAAACAGCTTGAACATCTGGAAGTTCACAGTTCATGTATTGCTGAAGCCTGGCTTGGAGAATTTTGAGCATTACTTTACTAGTGTGTGAGATGAGTGCAATTGTGTGGTAGTTTGAGCATTCTTTGGCATTGCCTTTCTTTGGGATTGGAATGAAAACTGACCTTTTCCAGTCCTGTGGCCACTGCTGACTTTTCCAGATTTGCTGGCATATAGAGTGCTGCACTTTCACAGCATCATCTTTGAGGATTTGAAATAGCTCAACTGGAATTGCATCAACTCCACTAGCTTTGTTCGTAGTGATGCTTTCTAAGGCCCACTTGCCTTCACATTCCAGGATATCTGGCTCTAGGTGAGTGATGACACCATCGTGATTATCTGGGTTGTGAAGATCTTTTTTGTACAGTTCTTCTGTGTATTCTTGCCAACTCTTCTTAATATCTTCTGCTTCTGTTAAGTCCATACCATTTCTGTCCTTTATCGAGCCCATCTTTGCATGAAATGTTCCCTTGGTATCTCTAATTTTCTTGAAGAGATCTCTAGTCTTTCCCATTCTGTTGTTTTCCTCTATTTTTTTTGCATTGATCCTTGAGGAAGGCTTTCTTATCTCTCCTTGCTATTCTTTGGAACTCTGCATTCAGATGGGAATATCTTTCCTTTTCTCCTTTGCTTTTCACTTCTCTTCTTTTCCCAGCTATTTGTAAGGCCTCCTCAGACATCCATTTTGCTTTTTTGCATTTCTTTTCCATGGGGATGGTCTTGATCCCTGTCTCCTGTACAATGTCAGAAACCTCTGTCCATAGTTCATCAGGCACTCTGTCTATCAGATCCAGTCCCTTAAACCTATTTCTCACTTCCACTGTATAATCATAAGAGATTTGATTTAGGTCATACCTGAGTGGTCTAGTGGTTTTCCCCACTTTGTTCAATTTAAGTCTGAATTTGCCAATAAAGAGTTCATGATCTGAGCCACAGTCAGCTCCCGGTCTTGTTTTTGCTGACTGTATAGAGCTTCTCCATCTTTGGCTGCAAAGAATGTAATCAATCTGATTTTGGTGCTGACCATCTGGTGATGTCCATGTGTAGAATCTTCTCTTGTGTTGTTGGAAGAGGGTGTTTGCTATGACCAGTGTGTTTCTCTTGGCAGAACTCTATTAGCCTTTGTCATGCTTCATTCTGTACTCCGAGGCCAAACTTGCCTGTACGCCAGGTGTTTCCTGACTTCCTACTTTTGCATTCCAGTCCCCTATAATGAAAAGGACATCTTTTTTGGGTGTTAGTTCTAAAAGGTCTTGTAGGTCTTCATAGAACCGTTCAACTTCAGCTTCTTCAGCACTATTGGTCAGGGCATAGACTTGGATTACCGTGATATTGAATGGTTTGCCTTGGAAATGAACAGAGATCATTCTGTCATTTTTGAGATTGCATCCAAGTACTGCATTTCGCATTCTTTTGTTGACTATGTTGGCTACTCCATTTCTTCTAAGGGATTCCGGCTCACAGTAGTAGATATAATGGTCATCTGAGTTAAATTCACCCATTCCAGTCCATCTTACTAGATTAGTGGTTTCTGATTTCAAGAACAATATTCTACCTTGCTAAAGCCTGTGGTGCACAAGGAAGTTGTCATGACTCCTGCATATGGCTCACTTATTAGCAAAGTGGAATCTGAATGTGTAGTCGCTCAAGCGTGTCTGACTCTTTGCAACCCCATGGACAGAGGAGCCCGACTCTGTCCTGGGGACTCTCCAGGCAAGAATACTGGAGAGGGTTGTCAATTCCCTTTTCCAGGGGATCTTCCAAACCCTGGGATTGAACCTGGATCTCCCGTATTGTAGGCAGATTCTTTACTATCTCATCCACCAGGGAAGCCCTACTTATAGGCCACTAAAGTGAAAACATTCCTATTAAATCTAACAATGTAGATAAGCCTTTAGTGTTGATGATAGCTGAGTATACATCCTATGAAACAGATAGAAATGTGCAAAAGTATAAATTGTGTTAGTTCATGTTGCAGAATACATCTCAAAAAGTAATTTTAAAGAGCTGGGCCTGGATTGCTCTAAATTTTAGGCTTTTCTTCTCTGATTCAAAACTTAGATTTGTTTTTTAAATTAATTTGTTAATAAAGTATATAAAAATAAATTTGCTTGGAAAAGCAGTTTGAGGATAAAATGTAATAAGTGAATTTAGCAGTAGTTTATCACTTTTTAATAAAGGAAACAGCTATTGTGAATGTTTACAATTTAAAATAATACATCCAACCTGAAACTGAGAGAGTAAACTCATAGGCAGATTGATAAGAAGTCCAGGATCCCTGAGAAAGAGAAAGGAGTCTGGGGCTCTCAAGGAGGAGGAAAGGACAAACTTTTTTTCCTACATTCCTTTGTAAGGATTATATAACAACAACGTATCCTGCTTGAGGACAGTTTCTCCTTCTTAAAAACCTTCTGCATTATGCTAAAATAAAACCTGTTATCTTAAAATGTATATTATGGGAGTGGGTCTGGTAAGATCTTTCGATTGTTAGTTCTAACCCTGTCATCTTAAAATGTAAATTGTGGGAGTGGGTCTAGTAAGATCTTTACAACCTTGAGACATTCTTTTGATTTATTGTTAATAACCAATTGAAAAAGTAGGGGGGGGCACTCTCTGCCCTCTTCTGATGTCTGTGTCAGAAACTTTCTCTGTCCCTTTACATATTTTAACAAAACTCTGCTACACAAAAGCTGATCAAGCCTGGTCCCTGGTCCTAAAGCTAAATCTTCTTCTTCGGAGATCCAGAATCCAACACCGTTCACTGTAAGCTATCAAAACTTTAAACACACTGTTAACTGGCTATTTTGCCGTTTTTCAGTCTCTAAGTCATGACCGACTCTTTGTGATCCCATGGGTTGCTGCACACCCGGCTCCCCTGTCCTTTACTGTCTCCAAGAAAGTGAAAGTGAAAGGCACTCGGTCATGTCCTTCTCTGATTCTTTGTGATCCCGTGGACTGTAGCCCACCTGGCTCCTCTGTCCATGGAATTCTCCAGGCAGGAGTACTGGAGTGGGTAGCCATTCTGATCTCATGGTTTGCTCAAACACATATCCGTTGAGTTGGTGATGCTATCAAACCATCTCATCCTCTGGCACCCCCTTCTCTTTTTGCCTTCAATCTTTCCCAGCACCAGGGTCTTTTCGAATGAGTTGGTTCTTGGCATCGGGTGACCAGAGTATTGGAGCTTCAGCTTCAGCAGCAGTCCTTCCAATGGATATTCAGGGTTGGTTCCCTTTAGACTTGACTGGTTTGATCTCCTTGCAGTCGAAGGGACTCTCAAGAGTCTTCTTTAGCACCACAACTTGAAAGTGTAAATTCTTCAGTTCTCAGCCTTCTTGATGGTCCAACTCTCACATCCATACATGACTACTGGAAACACCATAGCTTTGACTATATGGACATTTGTTGGCAAAGTGATGTCTCTTCTTTTTAATACACTGTCTAGGTTTGTCATAGCTTTCCTTCCAAGGAGCAAGAATCTTTTAATTGCATGGCTGCAGTTGCCATCCTCAGTTATTTTAGAGCCCAGTACCAGCTATACTCCAATATAAAATAAAAAGTTAAAAAAAGTAAATAAAATGGTACATTAATACTACATTACCAAATTATATATTGATTAGGAAAAAAGAAATCTGAACTACTCTTCTCAAAAAGCAAGCATAAAATTCAGGTCACACAGATATGCTAATGTTTTTTAAACAAATTCAGATTTACTGAGCACACACACACAAACAAAAGCACAAAAAGTCACCTTTGAAACCTACTGCCATAGTAATCAACTTAAGCAGAGTTTCTAAAAGACTTTCTCCTAAGGATGGCACAAGAAGATGGATGATATTAAAAATACATTTGATTTTTTTTCCACTTCTGTGACGTGAGCCCCTTCTACTAGTTTCTCTATTCTCTTGTATTAATATTACATATACTATAATAATAAAATAGTACATTACAATAAAATAATTTTAGTATGAATATACATAATATAAAAGACCAAATATAGGAGGATCTCATAATATAGTTTGAGGGATAAGAAATGGATTTAGGTCTTTTATAATCATGAGATGGTGAACTATCTCTGTTCTATATTAGGAAAACAAGGTCTCTCAGTGACATCCACTGGATGGCTATATCTGGATTTGTGGGTTAAGTAAGCCCTGGGCTGCTTAGAGTGTTTGTATGGTGCCCATTTTAGGATTCCACCTTTCAAGCACCTCTGATTTATATGTGATTTCCCCAATATGGGACTATGGCATTTGGCTGCCCCTGCTTCGTATACAGTGAGAAAAAGGGGTCAAAGTTCATCAGTCCCTTCTTGTGGTTATGTCTCTATCCCAGAGGAGGAAGTTTGACCATAAGGAATTCAGTTTACTCTAGCATAGAATCATCATTTGAGTGTCTCTATACATCAGAGGTTCAACAATAAAGCAGGTTCATTAAGAAAACAATTCTCTGAAACCTATACAACTGCACTGTATCACCATAGACGTAACCACAAGTAGAAATTTTCCTTGAACCAAGCAACCTTTTCAGCCAGTGATGAACTATTTTTGGTGTGTGGAATAGTGCTTTGCCTTCACTAATGGATGCTGGAAAACCTGTAAGGCAGACAGGAGATAGGATACATTTCTAAACCTAATCAGTTAACAGGTAACATTCTATAAGCCCTAATTTCACCAACTCAATATAAGGAAGAAGGAATTAGTCACAATTAATCCTTAGGAAACTTGCAGTAAATTCCCTTGGTATTGTATCCCCCTATCTTTTTTTTTTTTTTCTTTTTTGACAATTTGTATTCATATACTTAGCCTACAGCAATTAAGCACCTAAAACATGTTGGGAATTTTGTGTCAAATGAGACAAAGCCCCTGATTTAGAAGCCTTTAATTTCTAGTGAAAAGAAAAAATTCTAAAGGTAAACAAATGTCAAAGTTGTGGTTGTTATATTGCACTATAGTTTTTTTTTTTAATTGGAGAATAATTGCTTTATAATACTGTGTTGGTCTCTGCTATACATCAGGATGAGTGAGCCATAGGTATATGTGTGTACCCTCCTTCTTGTACCTCCCTCCCACGTCCCATCCCATCCCACCCCTCTAGGTTGTCACAGAGCAAATTCCCACTAGCTCTCTGTTTTACATATGGTAATGTATATGTTTCCATGGTACTCTCTCAATTTGTCCCACCCTCTCCTTTGGGCTCCAAAATCACTGCAGATGGTGATTGCAGCCATGAAATTAAAAGACGCTTACTCCTTGGAAGGAAAGTTATGACCAACCTAGATAGCATATTAAAAAGAAGAGATATTACTTTGCCAACAAAGGTCCGTCTAGTCAAGGCTATGGTTTTTCCAGTAATCATGTGTGGATGTGAGAGTTGGACAGTGAAGAAAGCTGAGCACAGAAGAATTGATGCTTTTGAACTGTGGTGTTGGAGAAGACTCTTGAGAGTCCCTTGGACTGCAAGGAGATCCAACCAGTCCATCCTAAAGGAGATCAGTCCTGGGTGTTCATTGGAAGGACTGATGTTGAAGCTGAAACTCCAATACTTTGGCCACCTCATGCAAAGAGTTGAATCATTGGAAAAGACTAATGCTGGGAAGGATTGGGGGCAGGAGGAGAAGGGGACGACAGAGGATGAGTTGGCTGGATGGCATAATCGACTCGATGGACATGGGTTTGGGTAGACTCTGGGAGTTTGTGATGGACAGGGAGGCCTGGTGTGCTGCGATTCATGGGGTCGCAAAGAGTCGGACACCTTTGAGTGACTGAACTGAACTGAACTCCTTCTCACACTGTGTCCACAAGTCTGTTCTCTATGTCTTTGTCTTCATTGCTGCCCTGCAAATAGGTTCATCCATAACATCTTTCTAGATTTCATATACATATATGTTAGTATACAATTTTTGTTTTTCTCTTTCTGACTTACTTCACTCCATGTAACATGCTCTCAGTTCATCCACCTCATTAAACTGATTCAAATGTGTTCTTTTTATGGCTGAGTAATATTCCATTGTAAATATCTACCACAACTTCCTTATCCATTCATCTATCAATGGACATCTATGTTGCTTCCATGTCCTAGCTATTGCAAAGAGTGCTGCAATGAACATTGGGGTACATGTGTCTCTTTCAATTATGGTTTTCTCAGGGTATGTGTCCTTCCAATCATTTGAATATGATTATTTAATCTCTTGAACATTGCTGAAAGAGACACATATTTGTGCCAACCATTATCTATTATTGTTTTTAGCTTATGAAATTGAGTTGTAACAAAAGTTGTCCCCACTTAGACCCCATGGCCTGTGTGGCTTTTGGTCAGGTAAACCAGGCCTCTGCAGAAAAGTACAGGAAAAGTTTCCCAAACCTCATGTAGATCATGGGGACTAGAGCAATTGCCAATGCCTTGCATAATAAATAGAATTACAAGATACAGTACATGTGTGCATGCTAAGTTGCTTCAGTCGTGTCTGATTCTTTGTGACCCCACGGACTATAACCTGCCAGGCTCATCTGTCTATGGGATTCTTTAGGCAAGAATACTGGAGTGGGTTGCCAAGCCCTCCTCCAAGGGACCTTCCTGACCTAGGGATTGAACTGGCGTCTCTTATGTTTCCTGCATTGGCAGATGGGTTCTTTACCACTAACGCCACCTGGGAAGCCCATAAGATATGGTAGCATGCAAATATTCTGTTTATGAACACAGAAGTTCCCATATACCCAACCATTTCTGCACTAAATGCTATTGCAAATGCACAGGCTAATTACTTGTTTATTTTGAATATACCAAGAACTGAGTACGGTTAAACTCAACTATGCTGAGAGAAAACAATGATCATTTGGGTTAAATGACCCAAAACAGTGATATTTGGGTTAAATGACCAAGAATACAAGAATAATAATTACAAGAAAAAGAATGATTGTTTTAAAGAAATTCTTTCAGCTGTGTCTTATTTTGTCAATCTCAGACATGGACTGTATATCCACTGTCATCTCCTTGGTGCAGAGTCCTTGGACAAAATGACTGCTTCTTGAAATTATCTGCTTCTGGAGAATTTTTTGACTCGGTCTCAATTTAAATCTCATGTGAGTAGAAATCCACTGATTTGACAGTTTGTAGCTTGGTTGGTATTTTGCTTGCACTATGACACATGAGCCTATAGTAAGAATAGAGATGGTGTCCAGTAATGCTGAAAAGCATTTTCATGTTGATATGTGTTATTGGTTGAATTGTATTCCCTAAAAAAGATATTGGGTTCAATCCCTGGGTTGGGAAGATCCTCTGGAGAAGGGAAAGGGTACCCACTCCAGTATTCTGGACTGGAGAATTCCATGGACTGTATAGGCCGTGGGGTCGCAAAGAGTCAGACACGACTGAGTGACTTTCACTTCACTTCACTTCAAAAAAGATATGCTGGAGTCCTCACCGCTAGGACCTAAGAATGTGACCTTATTTAGAGGTTAGGGCTTTACATAGGTAATCCTGTGAAAATAAGGTAATTTGGGGTGAATCCTAATACAGTGTAACTGGTGTAGTTATCATAAGGGAAATTTGGAAACAAAAGCATGCACCCAGGGAGGACACCACATGAAGACTAGAGTTCTGCTGCCCTATGCCAAGGAGCCAGAGATAGAAGAGTGACCTGGAGCAGATCTTCCCCTCCCTCTGCCTAGGGAGACAGGAACAATTCTTAAAGATTATCTTTGTCTTTTGCCACAATAAAGGCTTTAGTCAGAACTATTAATTCTGGAATCTGAAAGATTGAATATTATGTAATGGAGCCCTTTGATGGCTACATTTTTGGTAGAAACGGCAAAAGAGGATGTCTTTGTAATTTCTAAAATAAAATCCATCTGTAAGTCATATTAAGTCAAGATGAACTAAAAGGGTTCTGTAAGATCAGTCCTGGACATGCTTTTCTTAGTCACTGCTATAGTCACATTTCCCCTTCATCCTGAAAAGGAATCAAGTTGCAAGAATAAGGTTTGAATTATGTCAACTAGGGATATATAAAAGAGATAATAAAAAGGCTTCATAAATGGAAAAGTTGCTGATAGAGAAATCTTGAGTGTTGTCTAAAAGTATTATAACAATGATTGTTCAGCAGATCATAGAGTTAGTGAGACGCAGACAATATATTGGCAGAAGCTTCAACCTGTTTGGCAGTTCTCTCGCGTTTTGCAAGCCTAAAAAGTATGCCTTGGTTACCAAACCATGGAACAGGTTAAAAGAGGCAACCTACTGGCTCTCATGAGCTAATACCCCAAATATAGCATCTTTTCTTTCATTAACAGAAGAGAAAAGGGTTTGACATGGTTGGGATACCCAAAGTAGAAGATAGTTGAAGAGAAGCAGTGAAAGAGGAGAAAGCTTCTTCATTTCTGCTTCCCATGGAAGAGACTCAGAAACTTGTTTGTAATAACCAGTCAATCCTCAAAAAAAAATGTTTTCATTGTTTTTCTTAGTTTAGAACTTTGGTAACACGGACATTTTATGTGTTCTGGTGAACAGAAACATCCATGGCTGACAGATTGTGACCCAAATAATTTGTAATTTCTTAGCAAAATTATAGCTTTTTCCTACGTGGTTTGTAAAGCTTTTCAGTTAATCTTAAGAAGAGTTATAGGAAGTCTTCCTGTGAAGTGCTTAGGTTAGGAAGGCATAGTAATCTCTATGCTGTACAAGGATGAACTCTCAAAGAAAAATGAATCCTTTTGTTTAGATTGACTTGTTTAGATGGAGAGAAACATGAGGATTCCATAAATCCCTGAGGTATAAGCATCTAGATATACTATTCATTTTCCCACAAAATAACAAATATTAACTGTCTTTATGTGTCTAGGAAGGAAAGCTGCATAGAAACTGACTACTGTGAAATATTTGCTTTTTTAGGGGTTGGAGGATAGGGTATATTTGTGTTGAGAACTGCTAGGAATCTGGGCATCAAAATTCCATCGCCCACCTTGAGATCATGAACAAGCAGGGGTAGTCTCTTGATCGACTTCTTACCTGCTTGTGTGGGAGTATTGCAAGGACTGAGATGTGGTCATCCTTATTCTAATAAAGACTCAATAATGAATTTTATTCCTGAACTTTCTTCAAGTTTGAATGGATATTGGGATGACCTCAGGGGGGAGTTATAAGGATTCATTTGACTCTTAGTCGGTCAGTTTCCAATATTCCACTCACATCAATAAGTTTTTAAACTGAAGAGTAGAAGGAATCTGATCTAACATTGCACCAGGTGCTGACAATACCTGTCAAAGAACTGCTATAGTTTGGGTGGCTCTGATGTGGTGCCACCTGGCGAACATGGAATTTCATGATGCTGTTACAGAGCAAGTCTCAATTAAGCTTGCTGGAGCAGAGGCACACAATGGAAATTAGTAAAAGTTACAAGACTAGTAAAATCATAGATGTCAACATCTTTTAGAGACAACCTCCCATTATCTTATTAGTACTGAAAGGAATAGGTTGAGACAAAGTAGTGAGATTTAAAATAGAAAATGTAGCATCTGCATTGAGTACAAATAGATATAAAGCAGAGGATGCTATGATATCTTGAGTATCACTGTTGGACCCCTAATTTGACTTCACAAGCTTCTTTCTCACTTTCAGCAGGTAGCCCCTTTTCTAGTACCTAATCTCTTCTGAGATGTCACATTTCCTAAAATGTTATATACCTACCATGTGACTGAACCATTTCCCTCCTAGGCATTTACCCATTCGGAGAACTGAAAGTATATGTCCACACAAACACCTATACAGAAACGTTCATAGTAGCTTTATTCTTGGGAGCCCCAAACTAGGAACAACCCAAATGTCAATCAACAGGTTAATGGATAAACAAATGCTGACACATCCATACCATAGTGTACTCAGCAATAAAAAAGGAAATATTGATAAATGCAACACCATGGATGAATATAAAATTTGTCTGACTAAAAGAAGCCATACAGAAAAGAGTATACAGTACATAATTCCAATTTTATGAAATTTTGGAAACTGCTAATTATATATAGTAACCCTAGTGGCTCAGACTGTTTAGAATCTGTCTCCCAATGCAGGAGACCCAGGCTTGATCCCTGGGTCAGGAAGATCCCCTGGAGAAGAAAATGGCAACCCGCTCCAGTATTCTTGCCTGGAGAATCCCGTGGACAAGAGGATCCTGACGGGCTACAGTCCATGGGGTCACAAAGAGTTGGACTAACACAGAAAGGCAGATCAGTGGCTGCCAGGGACCTGTTTGGAGAGCCCCTGGTAGAATTGATGAAAAAGGGCCATGAGGAAACTTTTGGAGATAATAGTGACGGATTTGTGATTATGGTGATGGTTTCTTGAGTGTATACGTGTGCCCAAACTCACCAAATAATACATTTTAAATGTATTCAATCTATTATACCCCCCTCAATATATCTGTTTGTAAACCCAGGGTCAATAAGCCCATGAAAAGTGTTCCCAATGGCAATTATCCAAACACCTAAAGAAAGCCCAGTAAAATGCTGATGTTTCCCGTTTTAGTATAAATATTTTCCCTTTCAAACTCCTATGGAGAAAATAAAGTCTATATATTAAATTACCTTTCAAGTTAACATCCAAAGGCAAAAAATTCAAAACCCCAAATCCATTTCTCTTGCCCTTATGAGGTAAAAATCTAACAAAATTAAAATCCCTCCCAGTTTCTTGTTTTGTTCATTCACAGCCAGAAAAGTTAATGCCTAGACAGATTCGTACAGCTGCGGCAGCCTGTGTGTTTTCCTTGGAAATGGATGTAGCTCATTTGGCACCTCAAACGTTAAATTAGTTCAGCATCAAGTCTGTGGTGTGTCTCAATTTTTAGAAGGTCCAAAGATTTAACAGAACATCCAAAGTAATCGTAACACTTGCCTCACACTCACCAAATTCATACAGTGGTTATCATGGACAAAATTATGTTCCCAGAACCCAGCAGTTGTTATTGTCAATTTATAGCAGAAACTCCATTGTAGAAAATCATTGGTATGTAGGAAGGAGGGTAACTGGGATGGCTTTAGTCTCATCAGAATGCCGGCCAGTTTATGCCAACTGTCAGGGGCCCATGCCCTGCACACGTCAACTAAACTGGAAGAAATTTTGCATCAGGAAGCTAGATTTATCACCATGCATTTAGCATGGCACACCGTATGTTCATTCTGGCATTTCAAACACTGATGTTGTCTTGCAAAGTAGAGATTTGCTGTGGAGCAGTCCCAATCACCAGGTCTTTTTTGCAGTCCTGATCTCTCCTGTCTCGTATAATCGAATATCTTTATATTCAGATTTTGTTCTTTCACACTGAATTTTATGACTGGCATGAACAATTTAAACCAGGAACTTCCTGAGAGCTCTGTACTGTATGCAGGTCCTCTGCCTTAGCCAAAGTTTAAAAGCAGCAAATACTGATACAGTCATCAATGTTTAGCACATCTGGATTTTTTCTGTCATCAAACTCTTGCCTCAGATGAAAGTTGCATTCTGGTAGCTCTTCAGCCTCTGATGAGGCCCCTGATGCTCACCCATGAATTTAAATATAGTTCAAGGTCAGACTGCTGCAGCTTGCACCCTGAGGCTGCCTGCACATACCAGTGCCTTTGTTAATGACAGCACAGCCAGAGTAGCTCGATAGATCCCCTTTGCCGGCATTAGCTGAGGCCATCCAGGCCAGCATTTTGGCGAGCCCCATGGCCACATCTTGTGCCTTCAGTGAAGCCTGTGTGTCTCGGTCATTACCCTCCCCTCCCTGCTCCTTTGTTGAGGCCTGCAAATGAACTTAACTAATTTTTACTCATCTTGCAAAGACCAGATCTCTAATGTTTTGTCCTGACGGCTAGAAGTAAAACACATGTGAAATCAGTATTAAGCAATTAACTATTCTACACTGCTCCACAGTCTACTGTCTTTACCAATGTAGCCAAATTTAGGCTGACCTGTTCATTTTAAATGCAATATATATATGAAAAAGTTGGTCGCTCAGTTGTATCTGTCTCTTTGCAACCCTATGGACTGTAACTTGCCAGGCTCCTGTCCATGGAACTCTCCAGGCAAGAATACTGGAGTGGATAGCCCATTCCCTTCTTCAGGGGATCTTCCCAACCCAGGGATCGAACCCCAGTCTCCTTCTTTGCAGTCTCCTCAAACCCAGGTCTCCTGCAATTTACCATCTGAGCCACCAGGAAAGCCCATATAATATATCACAAATTATTTAGCACCGTTCTTCTCTGTAATAAAGAAGTCCTCTTTAGTTAAGTCATGTTTCCTCAGCATCTATTATACTTTTAAATGCAGAATCATCAGTAGAGTTACAAAAACTTTAAAGCAGCATTGGGGTGCACCTGTTACCACTTATAAAGGATAGCATTTACTAGGCAATGTTTTACAATTATTGCAGTTCTTTTGTTTATAATGTTGATAACCAAGCCTATCTGATTTTGCAGTGATTTCAAGGAAAGAGGAGAAGCAGCACTGCAGTACTTTCCCTTGGTTCACAAAGGTACCAACAGACACAACACTGGTAGGTTCCATAACAATGTTCTTACATGGTACGGTCCCATAGGATCTGGAAAGCTGAAGACCTGCTCTGACACTGCCAGGTTGCCTTCACCCTTCAAAAAATACTACACTATGCAGTGAGTTGGCAAAAAAGTTTGTTCTGGTTTTTCTTTAAGTTATAGGAAAGCCCAAAGAAACTTTTTGGGCCAATCCATTACTTCTACTTAAGGAATGATTATAAATATCAAATTGTGCTTTATGAAGACCATACTATAATGTGTATAGGATATAATATGGTGTATAGGATATACATACACATATATACATAAAATAGGGTGTATAGGATCACCCCCCTATAAAATGTACTGAAGATAAATTTAAAAAGTTCAAGGGGAGTCTCTGTCTCCTTCAGGATTCCATAATTATAGAATTTTAAAACCATAACAGTTCACTGCTAAACTTCAACATTTATTGAAATGATTTATTGAAAGCTTTGCTCCCTTACTTTCAAAACACTTTATTTCATCTGAATTTCATATGGTACAAAATTATCACATGCTTGAACTTGTTGCACAAATAGCAGGTTCTTTCAGTTCTTAAGGGCAACTTTCCTTCAGTGGCAAATAAATAAAAATCAAATCACATATCATGTAGAGTATATATAGAAAATTTTCTTTTATAAAAACAAAAATATTTGGATATCTTATCTTTAATATAGCTTAGCCATTCAGTTTATGTTGACAAATTTAGTTACATGGTAGGAGGGACACTCCATATACAAAAGAATTCAATAAATAGCAAGCACATATTTTAACGGTTGATTAGTTAGGCAACAATGTCTGACTTAATTTTTTTCTTGTATTTTTTTTAGAAGATACTCCATCTGTAAATTCAAGTTTGGTTGGCCCTTTTTAGTCTTTTTGCTCAGTATTTTGAACACTTCCATTTTCTTCTTTTTGTAGAGCCTTTGAGCTTCTTCTCTCTCTTGTTTTCTCCTCTCAAATTCCTGAAATTATTAATGTATATAATTTTCATTAGTGACAAACAGTAGATACTGTTCACAATTCTGCTGAAATAGCTATCACTTCAAGGTCTGTCCTATATTTTTCAAAATGTGAAATGCTACTAGTAAGTGCAGTAGTGTACTCTCTTTGCCTTTACACTATCATATGTGCACAGCATAATGCAAAATTATTTAACAATTTTAATTTTGCATATGAGTAAAATCAGAGCACAAAGAAAGAAGGCACATTTAATAATTTCATCATTTAATTAGATTCACTGAAGAGTCAGAAGTGACTTTACAGGTTATCTAGTCCCTGTAACACTGAAATCATTTCTAGAATATCTGGTATTCTTTTAAATTTGCCATCTGACAGATTTAACTCAAGAAGTATTTAAATTCAAGAAGTACTTACTGACTGTACACTGTATATATGTAAAATATTGTGCTAGATATTATGATTTTGATTATTTAAGAATTATCATGTTCATCTGATTTGCTAAGATCAAGACTTAAATTCATTTGCACTTAAAGAAAAATAATTCCAAGTTATATAGATCTGAAAAGTACTACTTAAAATACTATATTCTTATATGTAAAAGTTAAAAGTTCTTGCAATAATACAATATGTGCACTGTTTTTCAACTTCCCCTGTAACACATATAGCTTCCACATGACACAGCCTTACATTTGTATGATGACATAATTAACCAAGTGCTTTCACATACATTACATAATTATATATATCAATATATTTTAATATAATATATAATGGAAATTTTTTTAAATGTTGTATGTTTTACAGTATAATGGCTCTTATTTCATCTGATATACTATTTACAAAGGTGGCAGTATTAGAAGGTTGGTTTAAAAAGCAAAGTATACTGTCACAGTCTATGAAACAGAAGTTTAGTTTTTCCGTGGAGAACTATTCCTACTTCACTCTCGTCTGCCATCAGTTTAAAAATAATCAAATAAATTTTACATGTTAAACTTCCAGATTTCTTAATTAAACAATCTGTAAAACTAACACATACAAGAAATTATATGTCAGCACCAACTTTGGGGTATTTTTGACTGATGTGCTAACCTTTTTAATGTGATAGATTATAGAGCTTTAATGTAAGAAATATGAATTAACCACAGATAAAACAATTTTGCTGAAGCTGCACATGGCTTTGTTCTACTCATTTTAAAAAAGCTATTATAATTGTGGGTTTATGAATGATAACAAAGAATGGTAACTTACTGCTAAGTTAATCTAGTAGGGTTTTTAAAGAGCAAGAAAAACTCTTTAAAATATTATTTTATTTTAATACCTCCCTCTGACTTCTACTTGCTTTGATGTAAATTTATGAAAATCTGTATTTTTTAGTAGTTCTCAAATTTTATTATGTATAATCTCTTGAGGCAATTGTTAAAAAATCACTATTACTATCACCTCTTGAGGGTAATATAAACAATGGAGGAATCAGGATGTTGAAATTCTCCAGCTCCTCTCAGATTATTCATTTACCCAGTAAATATTTACAGATGGGCATACTATGGGCCCCATATTTAGAAGAAAAGCTTACATATGCACTTAGGATAAAGAAAAATGAATCTAAGTATTTTAAAAATAGATCTTACTTGTTTCTTAGCAGCACGCTTAGCTTGTATCCGCTCATATTCTTCCCGTGCTTTTTGATTTGACGTTTTCTTTTTATTTTTCTTTGGAATATTAATGGAGCTTCACAAGATAAATGAAAACAAATCATAAGTATTAAAAATAATATAACCAAAATTATGACAAAATTACATCAAATATAGTACTTGTATAGTCAAATCTCACTAATGTAACTTAAGGCAGGGGGAGAGATGTTGAAAGAAAGACATTAAATCTTGTAGTAAGACATCCAAATAACACATTAAAATTTTTGTTATACCTTTCAACATATAGAAGGTGGTAAATATAGAGTCTTGAGAAATAGTTCAACCAGGGAAAATACAGAAAGTTCAGAAGAGTAAACCAGCATATGAATGGTAGAAATGACAGACTGCAAAGGCATTAAATTGAAGGATGTTATGAAGGACTTTATGGGTGTACATGAACTTTAATCCCAAAGTTCTCTGACCAACCTGTCTCTATTCCATTTCATTTGTTTTTTAATTGCAATCAAGTCTATGTTCTCTGGGGAAAAAAATCCATATTAATAACAGTAGTATTATTATTAAATAATATTTAATATTATTAAATATTATAATATAAATTTAATATATATATAGTATTATTATTATTAAAAACACCAATACAGTATACTAATGCATATATGTGGAATTTGAAAGATGGTAACGATAACCCTATATGCGAGACAGAATAAGAGACACAGATGCATAGAACAGTCTTATGGACTCTGAGGGAGAAGGTGAGGGTGGGACGTTCTGGGAGAATAGCATTGAAACATGTATATTATCATATGTGAAACAGAACACCATTCCAGGTTCAATGCATGAGACAAATGCTCAGGGCTGGGGCAATGGGATGACCCAGAGGGATGGGATGGGGAGGGAGGTGGGAGGGGGGTTCAGGATGGGGAACACATGTAAACCCATGGCTGATTCATGTCAATGTATGGAAAAAACCACTACAATATTGTAAAGTAATTAGCCCCCAACTAAAATAAATAAATTTATTAAAAAAAATTAATAACAGTAGTAGTAGTAGTAGCAGTTAACAGTCATATACCACTTCCCATGTATCATATGCCTTTTTAAGGACCATATATAAATGAAGTCATTTAATCATCACAACATCATGAGATAGGTCAGGGATATCATAGTCTATAAATAATCCATCCTGGGGTGTGCAACATGGTAGCTGTAAATCACATACTTACTATTATTATTTCCATTTTTAAAGAAGAGGACATTGGGCACCAACATATTAAAGCTAACTCCAGAGTCTATGATGCATTGCACTATAATACCTCTCAAAAGTTAGATTTTTAAAAACATAAATAGCAAGCATTAACCATGGTCCAAATAAATGTACTTGAGAGACTTAAATCTAAAACCCAGATCTCTTAATTCCATTCCATTCCTTGTTTATTAAGCAACATAACTCAGTCATTTAAGCTAACAAGAAAGCCTCCATGAAAACATTTTCACATAATTACTTGCCACTTCTGAAATGCCCTAAGGCAAATTCCCATTACTATAGAAACTGTTCTATAATCTCTTTCATAAAATGCTACTTACATCCACAATAAAGAATTTCAAAAGACTGTAATACATACTTTATTCTTATGCTACACTGTTCTTCTGGCTGAGGCTGCTCAATGCTACAGTGTTCTTCAGACAAAGCCTGCTCATTGCTACCTCGGTCTTCTGGCAAAGGCTGATCAACTTGTTCTTCTGACAGAGGCTGGCCAGCTTTTCTAAGCTGCTTCTTGAGTCTTTCCTCTTCAGCTAAATAAAGATGTTTCAGATGATCAGGATACCAGTCCGTGAAGCGGGATTCACTTGGGGTTTGAGACTTCTTTTCCCTCCAGAGTAATTTCTTATAAGTTTGCTGAATCTTGAGTTTTCTTCGAAATGCAAAGCCTTGTCCTGTTGAAGAATACATCAGTCTTGAATTACTTTCTCAGGAAACATTGCATGAAAAATGCAGTTGTTAATTTAAAACAGAAAATTTTTTACACCATCATGTTCAGATGCTAAATTTCATTGTTTTGCTTTAAAATGTTATTTCAAGAAAAGAACTTGAAGCTACTGGAATAAATAGTATCTTGGTCCTTTGCAAAAAGACTAGGCTAACAGAAGTTGGGAAGAACTCAAGTGAGACTCTCAAAGAAGGAAAAACTAGAGTGTTGCACAGCTCCAATTTATTGTACTCATAAATTAAACAGATTCATTAATTCATCTAAACACTTAATCTAGGTCTTCAATATCTGAAGGGGGGGGGGAACCCTCACTTCTATTCAGAAGTATCTGAAACGAGAACTCCCAGATGTTCAAGTTGGATTCAGAAAAGGCAGAGGAACCAGAGTTCAAATTGCCAACATCAACTGGATCAGAGAAGCAGCAAGATAATTCCAGAAAAACATCTACTTCTGCTTCCTTGACAATGCTAAAGCCTTTGACTGTGTGGATCACAACTAGAAAATTCTTCAAGAGATGGGAATACCAGACAACCTTACCTGCCTCCTGAGAAACCTGTACACAGGCCAAGAAGCAACAGTTAGAACTGGACATGGAACAATGGACTGTTTCCAAATTGGGAAAGAAGTATGTCAAGGAAGTACATTGTCACCCTGCTTATTTAACTTATACACAGAGTACATCACATGAAATGCTGGGCTGGAGGAAGCACAAGCTGGAATCAAGACTGCCAGGAGAAATATCAATAACCTCAGATATGCAGATGACATCACCCTTAGGGCAGAAAGCAAAGAGGAACTAAAGAGCCTCTTGATCAAAGGAAAAGAGGAGAGTGAAAAAGTTGGCTTAAGATTCAGCATTCAAAAAACCAAGATCATGGCATCCAGTCCCATCACTTCATGGCAACTAGATGGGGAAACAATGGAAAACAGTGACAGACTTTATTTTCTCGGGCTCCAAAATCACTGCAGATAGTGACTGCAGCTATGAAATTAAAAGGGAATTAAAAGATGCTTATTCCTTGGAAGAAAAGGACAAACCTAGACAGCATATTAAAAGGCAGAGACATTACTTTGGGGACAAAGGTCCATCTAGTGAAAGCTATTGTTTTTTTTCCAGTAGTCATGTATGGATATGAGAGTTGGACCATAAAGAAGGCTGAAGTTGAAGAACTGATGCTTTTGAACACCTGTGGTGTTGGAGAAGACTCTTCAGCACCCTCTGGATTGCAAGGAGCTCCAACCAGTCAATCCTAAAGGAAAAGAACCCTTAATATTCATTGGAAGGACTGCCGCTGAAGCTGAAGCTCCAATACTCTGGCCACCTGATGTGAAGAGTTAACTCATAGAAAAGACCCTGATGCTGGGAAATATTAAAAAGGGGACGACAGAGGACAAGATGGCAGGGTGGCTTCACCAAGTTTAAGCAAGCTCCAGGAGATGGTGGAGGACAGAGAAGCCTGGTGGGCTGCAGTCCATGGGGTCAAAAAAAGTCAGACACGACTGAGTGACTCAACAACCCACTCCAGTATTCTGGCCCGGAAAATTCCATGGACGAGGAGCCTGGCAGGCTACAGTCCATGGGGTCGCAGAATCAGACATGACTGAGCAACTTTAATTTCACTTCACATCTATTATTTTACCTTAGAGAAACTACCCTGTGACTGATTTTTTAAAAGTAATTCAACATTAACCAGGTTAGATGGTGGTGTATGACTTTCTCAACAGCAATTATCAGTAAACTGTACTTATTTAAGATTTATGTATTTCATATGGGATTTAAAGGTACTTCAAGACAGCAAGATAAAACGAAAAATACAAACTAAAGCAAAGTAATAAAGATAGCAAGAGAAAAACAGATGGTTCTGTGATATTCTTAATTAGTAAGGGTGCGAAACAGTAAATTTCTGGCTTGCCTTCTAGTCTTTACTGTAATACATGCAGGTTTCATGGGGAAAACGTAAAGGAAAGATTTTTTTTTTTTTAATGAGCCTAAGTCGAGAGAAGTATTTCAAGATTTAGAGTGAGCAACACTTCCTCGCCTTCCCATCCAGAGCTCTGAAAACCCCACGGCTTCAGCGAATTTAAGAACAGATTTCTTGGCTCCAAGTAGGGCTGGGTCTTGTTCCTAAATCCTTCCCAGCTTGGGAGGATGGCGAATCCGAAGGATTCGCAGGGCCGAGGACTTGTAAAAGGCTCTCTTATTACATACGTACCTTCGCGAACGCTCCCCGCGAAGGCTTGCAGATGATTAGGTCGCCACGTTTTCCGTTTCACGTTCTTATTTCTGTATTCAACCGGTGAAACTCCTCCACGCGTCCCCAAACTCCCTGTCCGCCCCCTTGCCGCCGGCCATACGGGCGCCATGGCACACCAACCAAGGCGCAGGAAAAACACAACGAACTCAGTCAAAATACGTCATCAGGCAGAAGCAATCCATCCGCCCACCCAAAAATCCACATCTGAGCTCTACTTATCCTGCCTTTCCTGCTTCCCCCCGAGCCCTTGCCTCGCGGCCACGTTTGCGCCACCTACAGTCCAGGAGGGTGGGACGTCATGGCGGCTTCTTGCCCGCTCCCGGCGACCCAGGACCTGTCCACGTTACGTGCCAAGTTGCAGAAGCTGCTGCGGTTCCTGAGGGAAGCCCTGCCCATTTCTAATGCACATACGGTGGACTTCTACACAGAGTCTGTGTGGGAGAAACTGGTTGACTTGCCCCCAGAGACGGTGCTCTCGGTGCTCAGGGCGTCCGCGGCGGCGTCAGAGGCGTGCCCCCTGGAGGAAGCCGGGAGAATGTCAGGTGAATGGCGGGTGGGCGGGGCGGGCAAGAAGGCGGAGAGACCTCGGGCCCTGGGGAGCGTGCCGGGTCGCGGAAGTCCAGCAGACGCCTGTGCCTGCGGGGAGCGGGCCGGGAGCGGGCAGGGGCGGGTCGCTGCGTGGAAGGGAGCGCAGCAGCTTTTCCACCTCCTGGTGGCGTGGCGCTGGGACTCGCCTCTCGGACCTCCAGTCTTCCCCAGGTGCTTTTGTATTTCCACAGTTTAAAAAGAACAAGCAACATTGCTAGGACCTTTCTTTAGTTTTGTAATTCAACAATAATTGTTTTGATTGGAGGGAAACGCGGAACAGTGCTTACAGATTCCATGTGAAAACACAGCAGGAGATAAGTCATCACCTAACGTGATGAGTCTTTTGGATTCTTGATTAAGATCATTTCAAGTGGTGATTATGGCCAAGAAGAAAATGTTGTGAAGTTGCCCAGTGGTGTCCAACTCGAGTGTCCCGACTCTGCTGCACGCCAGGCCTCCCTGTCCCTCACCATCTCCTGAAGTTTGCCCAAGTTCACGTTCATTGCATTGGTGATGCCATCAAACCTCTCACTCTCTGCCCTGGCCTACTGCCCTCAGTCTTTCCCAGCTTCAGTGTCTTTTCCAATGAGTCAGCTCTTTGCATAAGACTGCCGAAGTCTTGCAGCTTCAGCTTCAGCATCAGTCCTTCCAATGAGTATTCAGGGTTGATTTCCTTTAAGATTGACTGGTTTGATCTCCTTGCTCTCCAAGGGACTCTGAAGGGTCTTACCTAGCATACAGTTGGAAGGCATCAATTCTTTGGCACTCTGCCTTCTTTAGGGTCCAGCTCTCACAACTGTGTATGATCACTGGGAAGACCATAGCCTTGACTGTTCAGGGACCTTTGTGGGCAAAGTGATGTCTCTGCTTTTTAGTATTGTCTAGGTTTGTCATAGATTTTCTTCCAAGAAGCACGGGTCTTTTAATTTCATGGCTGCCGTCACCATCCGCTGTGATTTTGGAGCCCAAGAAAATGAAGTCTGTCACGGTTTCTATTTTCACTCATCTATTTGATGGCACTGGATGCCATGAGCTTCATGTTTTGAATGTTGAATTTTAAGCCTATTCAACAATAATAGAATCTAGACCAGAATATTCACTTTTAAAATGTATCTTACCCTGTTAAATTTTTTTTTATGTATTCAATTCTACAAATGGTCAGCTACCTCTAGTGTCAAAAATGATTTTTATAATGATTGTTTGTAAAGGAATATTAATTTTTGTTTATGTAAAGATTATGAAAAGATGGACATTTTCTCCATCGTTGTATGAGATTTATTGTTTGTGTCAAAGAAGTGCATTTTTTTTTATCTTTGACCAGATTTATATCTTTAAACTAAAGAATTGTTAGCCACTCTGTACAGTGTAATTTAGCTGTTAAATTTTTAGACTGTTTAGTCAGACAGGGTACAAATTCCAATTCTACCAGCTCTTTTATCTAAGGGAAGTTTGTCCATTCATTCATTAGGGAACATTTACTTAGTGCTTGCTGTGTGCCAGTACTTTTCTAGGAGCTAGTTTCTCTGCGGAGGAGGTGAAGGTGGAAGCAGGAAGACAAGCCTGAAGACTATTAAAGTAGTCCAGGGTGGACTTCAGGTAATGGCCAGTTGAAGAGATCAGGCAGTTTTTCCAGCAGATAGCAATGACAAACATTGACTGGATTATTAAAGACAACTATTGGAAGTCTCTAGAAGATGACCAAAGAGGGACAGAAATATGAGAAGAGTTTGTGTTGAGAGATTGCTACTGATGGGGAAGAACTGTGAGTTCATGACTTTCTTGCGGGGCATCAGTGGAAAATGACATCCTTCCTGGCTCAATTGGTCATGACAGAGTTCAGATCAGAGCAGATGGGAATTGAAGAAGCACCTTCTGGAAAGAGGGCCACAGAAGGACTGAGATCTAAGATATAAATGTAAACCTGGATCACCAGACTGCACACACCCACCCACACGCCGTTGACCCAGAGAGTCCCACAAAAACAGTGACAAAGCTAGGGGGATGGTGACCCCTGGAAAAACAGAGCTCCCTGGGAGATGTGCCGGCTTGCTGCAACTTCGACAGAGTGTGTTTCCAAAGTGTACACAGCTTGGGTAGCAAAAATCAAAAGCCTGTTTGAATTCCTGTATCAAAGGGCAGAATTCAGGGCTGGTGGGATGACTGGAAACTTGGGCTGGGTCACCTTGGGAGCAAACTTAACCACAGAGAGATTGAACCTCCCTCCCCCCTACCCCACCACCCCCAATCTGTCACATGTACCCAAGTCTTTATCTGCCTGCCGAGCTACACAGGCTCAGGGATATGCTGGGGAGAGGGTGCTGTAAATCAGCAGCTGAGCAGAGACGCTGGCTGCTGCATGGGGAAGGGGAGACAGATTTCAGTGTGGGTCCAAGCAAGTTCACTTCTCTTAGTAGAACAACAACAACAAAATCCTTAGAGAAATAAAACAGCTCCCCTGCAGTAAGTTATCCACAATGCTGCTTTTCAACCAAAACCCGCTCAGTGTGCAGAGAAACAGGAAAGGGTGACTCCTGCTCAAAGCACTGATTGCAAGTGAGCCCTGATGCTCACTGTAAGTAGCTGTGTTCAGAGAAGTAAAAGTGTGACCCAAGGGGGGAAAAATAAGTTAATAGGAGCTGATCCAGATTGGGCTCAGATGTTGGATTTAGGTGGCTATTATAAATATATTCAAAGAAGTAGAACAAAGTAGCCTAATAATTAAAGGGAAACAATAATTGTATGACCTCCCTTATAATTCTATTAATTGGAAGAGTACCCACTCATTGACCCATAATTATATTAATATTACACAGTGTTACACATTATCTGTTGCTGATAACACACTCTCACACAGTTTCTGTGGGTCAGCAATTCAGGAGCAGATGGACTGGAGGATGGAGCTTAGGGTCTCCTGGTTTCACAGTCAAGATGTTGCAGTTGCTGAAGGCTTAATGGAAGTTGGAGAACTTGCCTCCACAGTGTCGCGCTCACATAGGTGACTAGTTGGTGCTGCCTGTTGGAACAAGGCCTCTGCTGCTCAGCACGCGAGCATCTCCCTGGGGCTGCTTCCATGGAAGCTGCTATGTTTGCAGATGTTTTTGTTTCTGTTTGTGCTCATGATTGTGGACTTGGCCTGCTCATAGACTGTGTCTGGTATTGGTGTACTGTAAATGTTTTCATATTTAATAGGGAAGAGTATGGTCTGTGTGCCAGTGCCAGCCCAGCTGTGAATTGCTCTCTGCCACAGCTGATAGCTATTGTAATTTTCTTTTCCTTTTTCAAAAGTATAATATTACCTATCTTACAAAGGTGTAGTAAAGATGAAAGGTGATGTGATCTGGCTCCTGATACAGAACTGGGAATATAGCATGGATTCAACAAATTGTGGCTAATAAATGATGAGGGTTGTGGTAATGATGATTGTGATGGTGATGATATAATTAGGTCTTTCTTTCCTTGGAAAAAAAATTAATTGTCAAGAACCTCTAGAAATGTATATGCTCCTGTAGCAACCTGTATATTTCATATATTTAACACATCATGCGATTTTCATTGTTCACTGACTTCTCTGTCTGCAGTTAGATTAAAAAACAAAAGTACAGCGTTTGCCTTTTTCGTTTTTTATTCTTAGCACATTGAACAGTTTCTGGCATATAGATGAGTAAATTATTCTTAAAGAATGAAGTGAAGCATAGATCTATAAAGAATGTTATCAAAGGCACTTCTGGAAATACAGTACTGAACTAGATAGCTGTTATTTCTGATATTATATTTATCATCATTGTTTTTGTATGGCTTATTCCAACTAATACACTTTATAACTTATTTTGAGAAAATAGAAAACAGTAACTATTCTTTCCCTCTGTGAAAATGCAGTCCTTGATTCAATACACTGAAGATTACAGAAAGATACTCTGGGAATCTGGAGATAAAATCAAGGCAGGCATCATTTCAGGCTAAAATTTTTAAAAGTTTATTACATGTATAGGTGAAATTAACCATCTGCAGAAAAAAACAAACAAACAGTAATGATACCTTGTAAGTACTTTACTAATAAACAAGTGTTCTATATTTCATCAGGGATTAAGATTTTGTCTTACCCACTTCAAGGGAACCAAAATGTTTTTTGGAAGTAATGATTATATATGTAAATCTGTAACATTCTCAAGTGAATTATCTTTGGTCTTCAGGAGTTAATTGGTCTTCCTAAGTATAGAGAAATCTTTCAAAAGCAAAAAAGAAGAGGTATTCTGATTTAGGATAGCCAAAATAGTTTATGAAGCAGAAATAGATCAAGACTACACAGGCAACTCAACCAGCTACCCAGCTTGATTAAGATTTTCTTTAAGAACATCTGGCTTTATCTGCCCTAGTTGCAATTCTAAAATTAGGAAAGTGTCCTCTCAAATGAATGATATGGGCTATTGTTGTAATGTATTTCTCAGTGTTAATTAATAAATTATAAAGTCAGTTTCTTGTAAGTTTGCTTAGAATCAGTGGAAAACCAATTCAGCTTTAAGGAAATACAGTTCCTGTGCCTGGAAAGCCAGCCTCCGTGACTTTGCCAAAGCCCAGGGCTGCTCGAGACTCTAACTGAGCCTCTGGGGCCTCTCTCGACTCTCTTCTTTCGGGTGCATGAGGCCATGTGCGGCATCTCCTGTTTCTTGTTGTCATCACTCACATGATCCTTACCAGGCGTGGGTGCTGAATAAATGTTTAGAATTGGTTCCTTTTGGTGAGCATCTGCATAATTAATTTACTATCATTTTAATTGAACAACACAGGAAGTTTTTGCCTACGATAGATTATTTCATTGAAGTTTCCCTTAAATTATTTTTATTGCATCTCAATAGATTAAATTGCTTCTTGGCCATTCTAAGTATTTTTTGTTGTTGGTAGTGATTATGGTGCATTAAAATTACACTCACATTTAATTTGAAACACATGAAACAAAAGCATGTTGGAAATAGAAAGTGAGAACAGCAGAGAAATAATTAGTGTCATCTGTTTTACTCTGTTGTATCTAACTTTTATCTTTTCACTCTCCATATGTATTGTCCTGAACTCTGTTTTCCCTTTTCATATTTCTTGGATCTTTTTAGGAGACTCCAAGTGTGGACCTAATTTCACAGGACAAAATGATAGTGGCAAGTGTCAGCCCAGTTTCTTGGGTTGCTACTATAATTATGTGTTAAGAGTGAACAAAAATGCAGACACATCTGTGGGAATGTGTTTGGATATTGGTCATCATTTTTAACTTAATTGATGTATAGAAAGTACTTCTGATTGTTCCTTTTAGATGGGGCCATTTAGAACTTGAATTTATTTTCTAGTTTTTAATGGTTACCCACCTCCCCCCACTCCTGCAGCTTCTGATTTCCCTCATATCATTCAGTTATTAAGAAGCTGAGTAAAACAAAGCTTATGGAGATTCCTCTTACTTATGGCAGTTTTTTCCATCAGCCTACTCAAATTATATTTAGCCAATCTGAATAAATTTAAGTGTCTTCCATTTATCTAGATACTCATTTTATGTTATTTGTTTGAATTATCAAATCATTAACCTTTCACTGGAAATTTGCTGTTATGCTAACCTGTCTTCATGGTTTTATCATGATTTAAATTCTTAAGTTGAATTAAAAAAAAAAAAAAACTGCCTAGAAGGCTTCGCGTCTAATGGGGTCTACATGTATTTTTTGTTTTTTCACCTCTTCACTTCAGTGATTTAAAAGGTCCTCTATAAATGACATAATGACATTAGCAATCTTCTTCTTACGTAGGCTCATAATCTGCCAGCTCTTCTTCCTCCATTTCTCTTGCATCTGCTGTTTCCCAGGGCAAATAGTTCAGCTCCCTCGTTTTTCAATCTTGTGACAAAATTTTAGCAATAACTTCCAAATGGTTCTTGCTTGCAGACTATTTCAATTGCTTCTCCATTCAAACTGCTTTCCAGTTATCTTCCAGAATCATAGTTCTCATCTTGTTATTCCTTTACTCAAAAGTCATCTAGTGGGTCTTCATTTCCTGCAAAACAAAGCTCTTCACCTTTGATGTTATCTACTCTCTTTTCTCCAGCTGGAATCTCAGCTGTTAGTGTAAGCAAATAGGAGACAGCATGTAAAGAATATGGGTTTTGTGATTGTCATATCCAGCTTTGAATCCTGTCTCTGTTACTCTGCTGCTGCTGCTGCTGCTAAGTCGCTTCAGTCGTGTCCGACTCTGTGCGACCCCATAGACGGCAGCCCACCAGGCTCCGCCGTCCCTGGGATTCTCCAGGCAGGTGGAGTGGGTTGCCATTTCCTGTTCCAGTGCATGAAAGGGAAAAGTGAAAGTGAAGTCACTCAGTCGTGTCCGACTCTCAGCGACCCCATGGACTGCAGCCTATCAGGCCCCTCCGTCCATGGGATTTTCCAGGCAAGAGTACTGGAGTGGGGTGCCATTGCCTTCTCTGCTCTGTTACTCTAGTGCTGTGTAATCTTGTGTGGGCTTCCCTGGTGGCTGAGACGGTAAAGAGTCTGCCAGCAGACCCTCGAGACCTGGGTTCGATCCCTGGGTTGGGAAGATCCCCTGGAGAAGGAAATGGCAACCCATTCCCATGCCTGAAAAATTCCATGGACAGAGTAGAATCTTGTGTGAATTAGTAAAGCTTTTGAGCCTCAGTTTCTTCATTTGAAAAATGGAAATCGTAATTACTGTCTGAAAGGGTTGTGTAGAAGTTGATGAGATACCTGTTAAAACCTAGCACATAACTGCTGCTGCTGCTGCTAAGTTGCTTCATTCGTGTCTGACTCTGTGCGACACCATAGACGGCAGCCCACCAGGCTCCGCCATCCCTGGGATTCTCCAAGGAAGAACACTGGAGTGGGTTGCCATTTCCTTCTCCAGTGCATGAAAGTGAAAAGTGAAAGTGAAGTCGCTAAGTAGTGGCCAACTCTTCGCGACCCCATGGACTGTAGCCTACCAGGCTCCTCCGTCCATGGGATTTTCCAGGCAAGAGTACTGGAGTGGGTTTCCATTGCCTTCTCTGCACATAACTGAGTGGGCATTTAATAAACATTAGCCATCATTTCCATATTCTGCTTTCCTCACATAGAGGTGGATAGGCTGAGAGTCAGAAGACTGGGTTCTAGTTCATATCTGACTCTGATTAACTGTGTGTCTTGCACAGGGCAATTTGATCTCTGGTTCCTCTGCCTTTTCTAAAGCCAGCTTCAACATCTGGAAGTTCATGGTTCACATATTGCTGAAGCCTGGCTTGGAGAATTTTGAGCATTACTTTACTAGCATGTGAGGTGAGTGCAATTGTGCGGTAGTTCCAGCATTCTTTGGCATTGCCTTTCTTTGGGATTGGAATGAAAACTGACCTGTGGCCACTGCTGAGTTTTCCAAATTTGCTGACATATTGAGTGTAGCACTTTCACAGCATCATCTTTTAGGATTTGAAATAGCTCAACTGCAATTCCATCACCTCCACTATCTTTGTTCATAGTGATGCTTCCTACCTAAGGTGTTCATTGGAAGGACTGATGTTGAAGCTGAAACTCCAATACTTTGGCTACCTCATGTGAAGAGCTGATTCATTTGAAAAGACCCTGATACTGGGAAAGATTGAAGACAGGAGGAGAAGGGGACAACAGAGGATGAGATGATTGGATGGCATCACCGACTCAATGGACATGAGTTTGGGTAATCTCCAGGAGTTGGTGATGGACAGGGAGGCCTGGCGTGCTGTGGTCCATGGGGTCGCAAAGAGTCAGACACGACTGAGCAACTAGACTGAACTGAACTTGCACAGGGCATTTAATTGTGCAATGAGGAAGCATCAACTTCCTCATCTAAGAAGATGCCTAGGGTGTGCATCAATAACTGAGGCAGAAGAAGAGCCAGCCTGTCTCATATGGCTTATAAACATCTCTTGAATGACCAATAAATATTTATATATGTGTATATATATATATATATATATATATTTTTTTTTTTTTAACTAACACAAGTCTAGAATTGCAGCTTCTCTTAAAAGAAAAAAAGAAGATGTGGCTCCCCAAAGTTCTAAAGATTATGGCTCTTGGTTTGTGGACTTCAGTCACTTTCCGTGTACCCCTGAAAATGTATTCAGGAGTTTGCTTCACATTCTCAAAGGAGACCAAGAACCAAAAATAGCTGTGGCTCATCTGGGTAAAAGACGTCTAGTGTTGCTTCCAGTGCACAAAATGTAATGACAAAGTTTTTACCTCCAGATTTTATTAGTTCCTCTTGTTAAAGCCATGATCACAATGAAGGCCTGAGTCAAACTGAATTTTTTTTTTTAATCTTTATTGAATTTGTTACAGTATCGCTTTTGTTTTATGTTTTGGCTTTTTGGCCATGAAGCATGTGGGATCTTAGCTCTCCACAGGGATCAAACTCATACCCCTTGCATTGGAAGGTAAAGTCTTAACCTCTGAAGTCCCCAAGCTGAATCTTGAGATGAAAAAGCCTATAACCAGTCATCATTGGGTCGTGTCAGTAAATTATTGAACTTCCCACATGATCTGACTCCAGGTCACCTTTGATTATGAAGATGACTGAAATAATATGACGTCAATTCTGGATTTCTAAGATACATCTTCAACCAAAGAGGAAGGGACAGAGTATAAGGGTGCAGTATTACCAACACTTCTCTTAGTCATTCTCTCTCCACCCATTTATCTAATACTTCTGCTGCCTTATTGCCTGAATGTGCCATGCATTTTTCCCCTCCCTAATTTTTTTCATGTAACTCTCTTTGCCTGGAACTCTTTCCTGGAACGTTGTCTATTTAACTTATGCTAAATCTGTAACAGAACTAGTCATTTATATATTGTTTTATTCCTTCCTTTATTAGAGCACTTAGCATGTTGTGTTGTAATGACATGTTTCCTTCAACCCTCCTATTCTGTGCGTTCCAGTATCATAAGTGCCATGCGGTAGGCTCTCATTAAACACTTGTTGAATTTAATACATTCAGATAAAGAGTATATGGGCATTCCAGGTAGATAGAACAGTGCAAACAAACAGTGAAGGTGGAAAACTGTAAAACATGGTCAGTAGGAACATAAAACCAAGTATTCACAAATTTTTAAATAGCTAAAGTCACAATAAACTATTGCAGCCAGTGTTCCAAACATCTATCATGGGGATGTTTGGAATCATCCATTCATGGGGACACTGGTTAGGATCCCTTAGTGGTAGTCTAGAGATGAAGGATGTGCCTGGTTTAAGATGATGGCAGTGAGAATACAAAGGAACTGGTAATTTTAAAATACATTGTACAGAGAAAATCGGTAGTTCTTGGTGACTCTTATTTATGTATGGTTCAAAGAAATGGGGAAATCAAAGATACTTTCAAGAGATTGATTGTGGGAATATCTTGAAGAATAATAATGAATAGTCCCATTAGCAAAATTAGGAAAATCAGCTGAGGAAACTAGTTGGGGAAATAATGCATTCAGTTCTAGATATATTGTGTTTGAGGTCACCCAAATAGAGATATTTGAGGATTCATATTCATTGACCTCAACCATTCACATACCACCTTAGATTTTTACAGTTAGCTCCCATGTTTTATTTAAATAGTATAAATTATCACTGCTCTGGGCAACAAATACCCAGAAGTGACTAAAGTGAATTTAATTCTATTGCTATTTGAGAGGAAGGGATGGGCAGTCCTTGAGCATCTCTTCTATGACCTCTGCAAGATCAATGTTCTTCAGAACTTGCTGCGGTCATTGATAGGCTTCAGAATAGTTCTTAAGGACTGTCTCTAAACCTTATGACCTCTGGGTGCCTGACTATTTTTATAACCTAATTTATTTTTGCAAAAATTACTTAGCATCTTCTTGTTTGTTGTTCAGTCACTCAGTCACTTCTGACTCTCTACGACCCCGTGGACTGCAGCATGCCAGGTTTCCCTCTACTGCTAAGTGTTAGTCTAAGCATCTTCTTAGACTCAACACTGTGCTAGGTGTCATGGGTGAATACCAAGATGTAGAAGACATAATCTGTTTTCAAAAATTCACATTCCAATATGGAAGGTAAAAAACATAGTACTTGTAGTACAAAACAAAATGGGAAGACGAATGAAATATTCCTTTCTTTTGCAGAATTTTACTCTAGTTTCTTCCCATTTGATGTGGTCAGAGAATTAAATTATTATATTCTTTCTAAATTAAGTGATCGAAAAAGGCAATGGCACCCCACTCCAGTACTCTTGCCTGGAAAATCCCATGGACGGAGGAGCCTGGTGGGCTGCAGTCCATGGGGTTGCTGAGAGTCAGACAAGCCTGAGTGACTTCACTTTCACTTTTCCCTTTCATGCACTGGAGAAGGAAATGGCAACCCACTCCAGTGTTCTTGCCTGGAGAATCCCGGAGATGGCGGAGTCTGGTGGGCTGCCGTCTATGGGGTCGCACAGAGTCTGCCACGACTGAAGCGACTTAGCAGCAGCAGCAGCTGATTAAGTGATACATGAAAATCTACAGTCTGAGCACTGCCCAAGAAAATGGTTTTCAATCTTTAAGGTTTTTTTTAAAATTATTTAATTTCCAGCTATGTGAGACTGCTTTTATCCAAAAGTAGTTGATTTCATTTTCTAAATAAATTTTTCAACATTGTTTATATTTGAAATGTAAGTGTCCAGCTGTATCTGAGTTTTTGTATTGTTTCACAGGTTAATTTTATAATTCTCCACAATAAAATTCCAATTCTTCCCTTCCCCTCCATGCCCCTCACATGTCAAGCTGTTTCTCATTTGTTGTTTTATTCTTTTCCATGTGTTTCTTATGAATTTTTAGTTATTTTAATGACAATTGAAGTAATCTTCCATGACAGCTATTTTTTAATTTAAAAAATGACAATATTTTTACAGTTTATTCGGAATTTCATCACACATGGCTCTATCTTTGTCAACAGGTATTTCTCAAAAATTACTATTACTCTGTTGATTATGAAGGTATTATCTAAATACAGTGAATCTATCCTTTTGTCTACAAAGCTCCATTTATAAACTTTTCATACTCCTTAATACTTTAGAATATTTTCTACCAAAGACAGATTTAATAATGTAAATCACGTTTATACTCCAATATATGAAAAAAGGATATTTGGAAGTATAATTTTGTTATTATCTTAAAATAATTTTTTTTTTTGATCAGGAGGGTCATTTTTAACCTCACAAACTTTAATAGTGTAATTTATTTCTATTTCTGCTTTTTTTTTTCAGTCTTCCTTCCTTCTTGTTCACCTAGTATGTGAATTTTTTTTTCAATTTATATTTTTAGTCAAAAAGAAAATATGTGCTTCATTCTTCGGCTATCTCTGGAATTATGCAAAAAGATATCTACCTTGCCTTCATTAGAAATTGAAATTTAGATTGTGCAAATTTAAAACTAGTGTTCAGTTCAGTCGCTCAGTCGTGTCCGACTCTTTGCGACCCCATGAACCACAGCACGCCAGGCCTCCCTGTCCATCACCAGCTCCCGGAGTTTACCCAAACCCATGTCCATTGAGTCGGTGGTGCCATCCAACCATCTCATCCTCTGTCGTCCTCTTCTCCTCCTGCTCTCAATCTTTCCCAGCATCAGGGTCTTTTCAAATGAGTCAGCTCTTCGCATCAGGTGGCCAAAGTATTGGAGTTTCAGGTTCAAAATCAATCCTTCCAGTGAACAACCAGGACTGATCTCCTTTAGGATGGACTGATTGGATCTCCAGTCTTAGATCTGCACAGTCTTAGATTGTGCAAATAAAACTACTTAGTGTGATTAACATAACATATATTTTGTCAAATGAAACAGACTGACCTGTATGTTTTGGTAGCTCATATTATTTATGTTTTTTTGTTAAATGGGTATTATCTAAAAAACTCAGACTAGTAACTTAGACCATCAACAATAAGAGAAGATCTGTTTAATCCTAGAAATACTGGAAAGACAGAGATTATCTTTTCAGAGTTGGATTAATTTTAAAACTGTGAAATTTATATTAAGAATTAATAGCTCTGTCAGTGACTAAAAGAATAATTTTAGGTTGTTTTAAATATTTAAAATGATCTCGAGAAGCCAGAAGAAAATACTCAGTTGAATTGTCTGTTATAGTACTAACATTGGGCAAAGTAAAAGGTGAGGAAACAGTAAAAGATAGTGATTCTTAATCTCTTAGGTCACAAATCCCATGAAAAGGCTAATTCACATGAATGCTATAGTACCTCTTCCTTAGGAAAAAGGCATATATGCTCACAAATAGACATAAAATTTTACAGATGTAAAACTTTACAAAACTTTAGGTGATTCATAAGCTTCTGTAGCTCTTGTACCTCAGGATAGGAACCACTGGTTGAAAGCATTTTTAGTATTATAAAACTTTTTGCCTTATCTTGATTTAGACCATTACTTGTACTCATTCTTTTTTTCCTTGTCACTTTTTGTTCCTTATTATGATGTATATTTTCAGAATTTTCTTTAACTAATCTTTATGAAGTTCTGAAACTTCCCATGTGAGGGGAACTGTGTTTCAGATGTAACTGCAGAATATCTGACCAGTATCTTTAGGCAACACCAATGACAATTACTGAAACCGAATTCTTCCTCTTACTTGATGATTAAAATCAGAATGGTGAATGTAAATGTAAAGTTAGGTGGGCATTTTTTGCTTATTCTCTATTTAGCAGCCACCTTAAATAATGGCCCCTAAAGAATAATATTGATCTTTTTTTTATGAATTATACACATCATTTACAAGAATTAAGTAAAGAGCAAGATCTGCTAGAGTTATGGTAGGAACTAGATAGAGAAAGTGTATATTTAATGCAAATTCCTTTTGCACATTCTTTTTGCTGGGCAAATGATTATAACTGTATTCAGTTAAGAAATAGTAGAAGAGACACCCATTTATTTTGTGCTAATGTTGAAATGGAGGTAATGGAATTTAGAATAAGAATAGCAGATAAAATTAAACTCAAGTTAATGAAATACACAATAGAGGAAAGTACAATTTTAAAGGAGAGACGTGACTTTTTACTCTCTCAAAATTTCTTAGTAACAATTTAATTATACTTACAATTACTGTTTACTCGGGACAAAAAGTCCTTTATTTTTCTTGCCTCAATAATAAACAAACTGGAAAGTCTTTTTTTCATTCTTGAAAGCCTGGAAGTCTAGGCCCAAGTAAATGTGTATATAGAAAGGAAATATTGGTCTTCTCAGTAAAAGATCAGTAGCAGTGTTAATTACTAAGATATTGCCATCCTTGAGGTATTGTGGGCCAGTGGAGCTTACAGTGGTGTTCAAAAAACGACAACTGAAATAGGAAATGAGATGTCTGTGGTAGAGACCAGAGAAGAACCAAGAGACTGATGTTAACACTTACTGCAGTAAAATGGGTTCACTTTTAAAGCATTCTTTACAACTGTCAAGCAGTTTTTAAAGTTTTAGAATCTAGAATTTATTTTTTATTTTACTAACAAAATCATATTGGATTTTTTAAATTGAATTTATTTTTCAGAAAATATTTACAAACATTTAATTTATTCCTCAGCATGTCTAATTTTAAATGGACTTTGAAGTTGTAGAATTTCTCATAATCTGTCTCTTGATTTTGGTTATTTTCTGAAAAGAGAGACTTGCGATAAAGAAAATTAAAGCATTATAGTAAAGCAGACTTGAGCTCTATATTAGGTCTCTAAGGCACAGTCAGGATTATAAGCTAGCTACCGAATTTCATATCAAATTCAGTAAAACGTGTCATTGGTAATAATATTCTCTCTTGAGCTTTCAAGCTGATTCTAGGACATGGTGCCCACTACTGACCATGGGCTGCCAAGTACTGAGAAGTTCTTGCTTTCATCCTACTTACACTACAAAACCCAGTGCCAGCTCTTAGACTTGTGTCTCAAATTGCAGCTTACCTGTCTCTAGTTATGTTTTCATTCTAATGATTGAGGACTTGCATCCAACTTCTAAAATCCAAACTTCCTTGTTCCCAGCAGGCCTTGTGTTTAGAAACAGTATTGGTGATTGTTTCAGGTTCTTCTCTAGTAGCCTAAATGGTACTCTGGGCCTAATGTTTGAGTGTTTTCTATCCCATACTTTTCTAACAAAGTCCCAAGTGTCATGTTAGGAGGCTCAGTTACTTAGTTTGGATGTAGTGGTTTGGGAGTTGCCTGCTGTGTTCTAGGCTCTGTTTTTGGATGAGTGTTTATGTACACAAATACATATATACATGTAAGTATTTGTCTGGTTTGGTGGTTTAGTCTCTAAATCATGTCCGACTCTTGCAATCCCATGGACTGTAACCTGCCAGGCTCCTCTGTCCATGGGATTCTCCAGGTGAGAATACTGGAGTGGGTTGCCATTTCCTTCTCCAAGTGTATTTTATTTTTGTTCACGTGCTTATGATTCCCAGATGGCTCAGTGGTAAAGAATCCACCTGCTAATGTAAGAGACATGGGTTTGATCCCTGGGTTGGGAAGATAACCTGGAGGAGGAAATGACAACCTCCATTTTCTTGCTGGGAAAATCCCATGGACAGAAGAGCCTGGCAGGCTACAGCTGATGGGGTCACAAAGGGACTGAGTCACTGAGCACACACACACACACACACACACACACACACACACACACACACACACATGTGCTTAGGTATGTGTGTGTTCCTTAAAATATTGTAAAATAGATATTTGCCCCTATTTTTTAGATGCAGGTATCAAGTCTTATAACAGATAAATAGATTACTCATGGCCATAGAGGGAGAGACAGTCTGGAACCAGAATTCAGACCTAGTTCTTGCTTATTCATGTACCCATTCTAGTCATTGAGTGCCTGCTATGATAGCAAATCATTCTAGGTTTCCTCAGGACACAGCAGTGAACAAAAATCTGTGTCCTCTGGCATATTGCTATGTCAGATGATGATAAGTGCTATAAAACACTGATGAAGATCAGTGAGGAATGAGAGCTGAGAGAAGTTGCAGCTTTAAATAGGGTTGTCAGGGAAGTTTTCACTAAAATGGTGACATTTGAACAAAGACTTGAAGGAAGTAAGAGAGAGAACCATGAAAATATCTGAAAGAAGATGGTATCAGAGGAAAAAACAAGAGGAAGGCCTGAGTAAGCGCATCCTATGTGACATCTTGAAACAACTGTAACTGGGAATTACTGAGCTCTTTGTAATCCACAGTGAACATTTGTTATCCACGTGCTTTGTAAATAAGACACTATATGCTGCTGCTGCTGCTAAATCGCTTCAGTTGTGTCCGACTCTATGCGACCCCATGGACGGCAGCCCACCAGGCTCCCCCATCCCTGGGATTCTCCAGGCAAGAACACTGGAGTGGGTTGCCACCTCCTTCTCCAATGCATGAAAGTGAAAAGTGAAAGTGAAGTCACTCAGTTGTTTCTGACGCTTAGCGACCCCATGGTCTGCAGCCTACCAGGCTCCTCCATCCAAGGGATTTTCCAGGCAAGAGTACTGGAGTGGGGTGCCATTGCCTAGATGAATCACCAGTCATTGATAAATTAGCTTTATCCGGTCCAGTTATTACTTTGCACATAGTAGGTATCCCAGAATTGTTTATTTTTTAGCAAGTTTATTTTTTATATACCAAATCAGTTTTCTAAACTGCTGTTGTTTTGTATGCTGTTTTTATTTTCCTTCAAATTAAACTATGAAAAGGGTTTATTAAATACTGTGTATTTACTCTAAGAAATATTAGAGTAAAAACTGATTTTCCTAGTTGTATAAATAACTTAATTAAATGTGAAAATGCTTTTGAAATTGTTCCATGTAGTTTATACATTCATTGTGATGTAATGTTGGCACAATAAGGATATGCATATCAATTTCTTGTTAATTATATCATTCTTTCTAAGAGCATGGTTTAGTCTTGAGATATCATTTTTTTCATTTCATATACAACCATAAATTATGCTGGAACTTTTGTAAAAAGTTTCCTAGCACATAATTGAATAACATATATTGATTCATTTTAAAAGGTCGCAGTATATATTCTGTTTCTGCCTTACATAGATTATAGGGTTATGGGTATGTTTAAGCACTCATAAAAGTTAATCTACCCTATCTTTAATTTTCATACTTCAGCAAGACAGCTTTAACTTTTGATGAAGTCTAGTAAACAAGTATAAAAGATTGAAGCCTAAAGTCAACTCTTGTGGAAGTGCTTTAAAATGTGTAATTAAACTTGCATCAAATTTAAATTTCCATTTTGGGAAACATGTAAAATTCATCTCAACCAACACTTATTGAGCATTGTGCTTTGGAAGTTTTATTGCTAAGGAAAAAAAAAATTACTATTTCGGTAACAGTGGTGGTGTTTTAATAGAGTCTGAACCATGGAAGTGATGGGCAAGTTAAGAGGGGGCGGTTCCAAATGAAGACATTGTTCCATTAGGATTAATGGGTGACTGGATATGTGGATTGAGGGAACAAAGAGCATTGAAGATGATGGTAAGACTTTTAACTTCAGCACTGGGTGACTGATGCCAATGTTAAACAGGTTAGGAAATAGGAGGAGGGAAAGTTTTGGTGAACATAAGAACGCTCATTTCAGTTTGGGGCCTTTTGAATTGGAGACATCTGTAGGACATTATGTAGAAGTGAGTCCGTAACATTTCTATCGTTATTAAGAGGGCACTGTTAATTTCTTCGTGAAACTCTGGACCATAGGAAATTTTCAGGTTGAGTAATTATAACAATTGTGATCTTTACCCTAACCCTTATAACACAGGTAAACGTCAGAATTTAGCACATAGCTGTATTTTATCTTACCTCACTTTCTAAATGTTCTAAATCACTTTTGTCTGCCCTTGTGATTGTAAACATCAGGGCTGAGATGAGGATTTATGCTCTTTCAACAGGCTCTGCAGTACTCTTGAAGTCTTCATAGTGGCTTCAGTGATGACTACTACCACAGAATCTTAGAATTTGTCTCTACCAGTGTGCCTGGGGGTGCCACAGTAGTAAATGCATTGAGGAATTGCTTGCATCCATCCAGTCATTCATTTCCTACTTACTGAGTACCTGCTGTGTGCAAGGTGTTATAGCTTTCCACCTAGGTGTGAAACAGTGGGGGTGCTTAGTTTCCACAAACAGAAAACCACAACATCATAAAAACTTTTACTTTTCAGGGACTTATCAGTTGTTTTATATGTAGAAATTACTCTTTAATTTCTTAAAATCTTGAAATCACTTGTGGTAAAGAGGAAGCTTTTGGGGGGAGTGAGGACAGTGAAATGATTAAGAAGATAAAATGAGTTTGAACCTATCTTAAGATTATTGTCATTATTGATCTCTGCCAGAGAGAATTCCTGTTACCTTAGTCTGACAGATCTGCCTTGAACTTTTTTAAATGCTGTCTTTCCTGATTTTGTTTCTTGTCCCCCGAACTCACCTCTGTGGCATATTGATTGAATGTGGGAACACAGCCTTGGTCCACATGCCTTGCTACTTACTTAGTGTTTGTGGGAACCTGGCTAAACTGCAGCCTCTCCGAGTGTTGATTTCTTCCACTGTAAGTGTGGATAGGAGCACAGTATAACTAGCTTATAAGTCTTTTCCATTAAATATCAATTGTTTGGCACAGCGCCTAGCAGGTTGTATATGTACAATAAATGTTAGCAGTAATAGTGATGACATAATTGTGAATCCTAAGTCTGTCCTCCTTAAAGTGCTAAGTAATAGTCTAGTAAAATATCAGACATTTAGTTTTGAAATTTTATTTACATTAAATGTTAAAATTATATATTCATTATTTCTATTTTATTTCTAGCTTTGAAACATTATTTTTTATTTCTCTATTTTGAGATTTTCATAATCCAACATGTATATGTATAACCTTTCTCTTTCCTTGTATATTGATCTCTGCTACAAAAAAAAATACTCAGAGCTATCCTGATCTTATATTTAATATAATTAACTTCTCCCTTGCCTCTTGCTGTTTTTGCTCCCTCATGCCCAAGTCTTGTAAGAAACTTCTGTCTCATCTGTCTTGTAAGAAACTTCTGTGGGTTGACAGAAAAATAAGAGTAAATAAAGACAAAGCATGTAATAAAGCAGAGCAGATAGTTCCAGTAGAGGGAGATATTGGCAAAGTAATCAAGCCACATAATTTGCAAGTGCAACGGGCATCAAATTTAAAAATGAAGCTTTTCCTGGGTGAAAAGTTTAACTAATCGAGAATTAATTAAATAATAAGTTGAGTAACACTGTGGTTTCTGTTTTGCTAGTTGCCAAACCCAAACTCAGTATACAGGTATCTGGGAATGCACTATGCAGACCACGGACACCATTTTCATCCCAATGGAGCTTACTGTTTCAGAAGTAGCAGTGAAGGCGACCATTGACACCTCTCTCCAAATCTCTAAACATCTTAAGTAATGGAAGTTACAGGTTGGATCATTTGAAAACAAAGTTACAAAAGCTTTATTTTCATAATTCAAAAAATTTTTTTCACAGATTTCTAGATTATCTGAATAAACTGGTATAGCCTCAAACAACAGGACTGAATCAGAACACTATCTTTTTTTATATAAGTAAATTAATAAAAATCTAGTATCTTTGCAATTTAGATCTCCAAATTTCTGAAATTACTAGGAGGCCTATAATTAAAAACAAATTAACAGCATTAATTTGACTTGGATGGGAATTTTTTTCACATATTTTAGGTAGGATTGATTCAGTAGTTAAATTGCTTTGAACCTTTACTTTTCCAACAGAAACATCACATTTCTTTCTGTTGGCAACCTTGTCCAATAACTGACTACTTTAATAGTCCCTCTGCACTCTGAGATTTAATGCTCTTATTTCTATCACACTCTAAGAATTTGTAGCCCTGGTACGTGGGGATGTTGAGCCTGCCCTTAAAACTGAGAGACTCACTTAATAGTTGATTGAGTTTTCCCCACTGTATCATGCCTAAATATTGTGATGTGGATTTTATTACTTCTGGCTGCATTAGTAAATTCAGTTTGTAAAATGTCCAAAGAACTTTATATAATACACAAAATGTATTTAAAATAAACTTGTAGTAATCTTATAGTTTAAATTTCTATTTAATTGATTGAGAAATGGAGGTTGTACATTTCTGCTAATTTTCTTGTTAATTTAGTAAATATTGCTAGTAATACTATCAACTTAGTAGATATTAACTTTCAAACAGTGCTGTCTTAAACATGTAGTTTTTAGTTAGCATTCTGTAAACCCTCATCAGTTTTCTTGCTTTTAATTTTTGCCAGGAAGCATCATTGCTTTTCATGTTTAAATAGGTTTTTATAATTTCATAAGTAACTTTGGAGGATCATCAATGCTAGAAAAAATTTCATAGCATATATTGTGGTTTGTCTGGTAGAAACTAAGTTGTTCCTTGAATTGCACCATGCTTTTGTAAAGTGAACATTTTAAATATTTTATTTAATCACTAGATGTATTTTTTGATTATTAAAAATATTTTTTTGGTAAATGGACTTGAAAATGAACTACTCCATCAAAAGAGTTTCTTTGAGCTACTGCTTACAAATCAGAATGCCTTTTTTGAAAAAACTTTGATAAATAAATTAACATGCATTAAAAGTGGCAATAGATAAATGAAACTGAACAAATAAAGAGCAAATCTATACTATGTGTATTGATTGGAGTAGGCAAGTTATGCTGCAGTAATAAACCTAAAAACTCAGTGACTGAAAACAATGATGTTTATTTTTTATGTATACTGACTGCGTGTTCCTTGTAGTTTGACAGCAGCAATGTCTTTGTTGTCATCTCTTGGGGACTCAGGTTGAGGGATGTTCTATTTTGACACGTCTTAACAATTACAGTTCTAGGCAAAGAAAGTGTAGTGAATCTTTTGATACTTCTAAAACTTCTGCCTGAAAATGGCATAGTTCATTCGCCTCGGTGAGATGCAGCCACATCTGAGTTCAACAGGGTGTATGATCCTCACACAGAGAGGGACGCAGGGTGTTTAAAGAGTGGTAGTTTGCTCTGCTAAATCAGTGAGCATTGGGCAGGTATCAGTAGTTTCTATATGAAGCTCAGACAACGTCTGCTTTAAACTGACATTGGAAGAAAATGAACAGTTTTCACATAATCATAATCTGATTAATTTTAGAACTCATATTGAGAGTTTATTGAACAAACACACATGCATACACATACAAACACACCACACACAGGTCTACATGGTCCAGTGATTCAGGGTGCAGGGACTTTTTTATAATAACATTTATACCATTGAAGGGCTTCCCTGATAGTTCAGTTGGTAAAGAATCTGCCTGCAATGCAGGAGACCCCGGTTTGATTCCTGGGTAGGAAAGTTCTGCTGGAAAGGGATTCTTAGGCTTCCCTTGTGGCTCAGCTGGTAAAGAATCCGCCTGCAATGCGGGAGACCTGGGTTCAATCCCTAGCTTGGGAAGATCCCCTGGAGAAGGGAAAGGGTACCCACTCCAGTGTTCTGGCCTGGAGAACTCCATGGACTGTGTAGTCCACGGGGTCACAAAGAGTCGGACATGACTGAGCAACTTTCACTTTCACCATTGAAAATATTGCCGTTGTTCCACCTGCAGTGTGGACAGGGTGTAACAGCACTGGATGGACAGACCTTTTTAAATATATGGTTGTATGTCAGCTAGGATCATTCATGAATTTAATGACCATATTTTAGTTTAGCATGGTTTTAAATGTTTTTCTATCTTTCTTTCTTTTCTTGGTTTTAGAAACATCAACAACAAAACTACCGAATTTTATGTGGATTCTAGGTATATACTTGTATAGTGTATTACAAGAAAACTAGCTGCTACAAATAAATAGCTAATAGTTTAAATAATAAATATAATGGAACCATTAGTGATATTGCCAAAATTCACACCAAAATGAAAACGTAATTTGTTGTAAGATCAGTGTTCTTCATTTTCTTATAGTTTTTTAAAATTTATTAATTTTTAATGAAAGGATAATTGCTTTACAGTATTGTGTTGGTTTCTGTCATACATCAACATGAATTAGCCATAGGTATAAATGGAGAAGCTCTATACAGTCAGCAAAAACAAGACCAGGGGCTGACTGAGGCTCAGATAATGAACTCCTTATTGCAAAATTCAGACTTAGATTGAAGAAAGTAGGGAAAACCACTGGACCATTCAGGTATGACCTAAATCAGATCCCTTATGATTATACAGTGAAAGTGAGAAATAGATTCAGGGAATTAGATCTGGTAGACAGAGTACCTGAAGAACTACGGACAGAGGTTTGTGATATTGTGCAGGAGGTGGTGATCAAAACAATCCTCAAGAAAAAGAAATGCAAAAAGTCAAATTGGTTGGCTGAGGAGGCCTTACAAATAGCTGAGAAGAGACAAGAAGAGAAAGGCAAAGGAGAAAGGGAAAGATATACTCATCTGAATGCAGAGTTCCAAAGAATAGCAAGGAGAGATAAGAAAGCAGTCCTAAGTGATCACTGCAAAGAAGTAGAGGAAAAAAATAGAATGGGAAAGACTAGGGATCTCTTCAAGAAAATTAGAGATAACAAGGGAACATTTCATGCAAAGATGGGCACAATTAAGGACAGAAACAGTATGTACCTACAGAAGCAGAGGGTATTAAGAAAAGATGACAACAATGCACAGAAGAGCTATATGAAAAAGATCTTAATACCAGGATAAACATAATGGTGTGATCACTCACCTAGAGCCAGACATCCAGGAGTGCAAAGTAAAGTGGGCCTTAGAGAGCATCACTACAAACAAAGCTAGTGGAGGTGATGGAATTCCAGTTGAGCTATTTCAAATCCTAAAAGATGATGCTTTAAAGTGCTACACTCAATATGCCAACAAATTTGGAAGACTCGGCAATGGCCACAGGACTGGTAAAGGTCAATTTTCATTCCAATCCCCAAAAAGAGCAACACCAAGGAATGTTCAAACTACTGCACAATTGCACTCATCTCACACACTAGCAAAGTAATGCTCAAAATCCTTCAAACTAGGCTTCAAAAGTGTGTCAACTAAGAACTTCCAGATGTTCAAGCTGGATTTAGAAAAGGCAGAGGAACCAGTGATCAAATTACCAACATCCATTGGGTCAGAGAAAAAGCAAGATAATTCCAGAAAAACATCTACCTTTGCTTCACTGACTACGCTAAAGCATTTGACTGTGTGGATCTCAACAAACTGTGGAAAATTCTTAAATAGATGGAAATACCAGACCACCTGCCTTCTAAGAAACCTCCTAAGAAACCTGTATGCAGGACAAGAAGCAACAGTTAGAACCTGATTTTGAACAACAGTTCAGTCGCTCAGTCGTGTCCAACTCTTTGCGACCCCATGAATCGCAGCACACCAGGCCTCCCTGTCCATCACAAACTTCCGGAGTTTACCCAAACCCTTGTCCATTGAGTCGGTGATGCCATCCAGCCATCTCATCCTCTGTCATCCCCTTCTCCTCCTGCCCCCAATCCTTCCCAGCATTAGGGTCTTTTCCAATGAGTCAGCTCTTTGCATGAGGTGGCCAAAGTTTTGGAGTTTCAGCTTCAACATCAGTCCTTCCAGTGAACACCCAGCTGATCTCCTTTAGGATGGACTAGTTGGGTCTCCTTGCAGTCCAAGGGACTCTCAAGAGTCTTCTCCAACACCACAGTTCAAAAATATCAATTCTTCGGCGCTCAGCTTTCTTCACCATCCAACTCTCACATCCATACATGACCACTGGAAAAACCATAGCCTTGACTAGACAGACCTTTGTTGGCAAAGTAATATCTCTGCTTTTTAATATGCTATCTAGGTTGGTCATAACTTTCCTTCCAAGGAGTAAGCGTCTTTTAATTTCATGGCTGCAATCACCATCAGCAGTGATTTTGGAGCCCAAAAAAATAAAGTCTGACACTGTTTCCACTGTTTCCCCATCTATTTCCCATGAAGTGATAGGACCAGATGCCATGATCTTAGTTTTCTGAATGTTGAGCTTTAAGCCAACTTTTTCACTCTCCTCTTTCACCTTCATCAAGAGGCTCTTTAGTTCTTCTTCACTTTCTGCCATAAGGGTGGTGTTATCTGCATATCTGAGATTATTGGTATTTCTCCCGGCAATCTTGATTCCAGCTTGTGCTTCTTCCAGCCCAGCGTTTCTCATGATGTACTCTGCATATAAGTTAAATCAGCAGGGTGACAATATACAGCCTTCACATATTCCCTTTTCCTATTTGGAACCAGTCTCTTCCATGTCCAGTTCTAACTGTTGCTTCCTGACCTGCATACAGGTTTCTCAAGAGACAGGTCAGATGGTCTGCTATTCCCATCTCATTCAGAATTGTCCACAGTTTATTGTGATCCACACAGTCAAAGGCTTTGGCATAGTCAATAAAGCAGAAATAGATGTTTTTCTGGAACTCTCTTGCTTTTTCGATGATCCAGTGGATGCTGGCAATTTGATCTCTGGTTCCTCTGCCTTTTCTAAAACCAGCTGTAACATCTGGAAGTTCACGGTTGACGTATTGCTGAAGCCTGGCTTGGAGAATTTTGAGCATTACTTTGCTAGCGTGTGAGATGAGTGCAATAGTGAGGTAGTTTGAGCATTCTTTGGCATTGCCTTTCTTTGGGATTGGAATGAAAACTGACTTTTTCCAGTCCTGTAGCCACTGCTGAGTTTTCCAGATTTGCTGGCATATCGAGTGCAGCACTTTAGAGCATCATCTTTGAGGATTTGAAATAGCTCAACTGGAATTCCATCACCTCCACTAGCTTTGTTCATAGTGATGCTTTCTAAGTCCCACTTGACTTCACAACAGACTGGTTCAAAACTGGAAAAGGAGTACTTCAAAGCTGTATATTGTCACTCTGCTTATTTAACTTATATGCAGAGTACATCCTGCAAAATGCCAGGCTGGGTGAAGCACAAGCTGGGATCAAGATTGGCGGAAGAAATATCAATAACCTCACTTATTTGATGATACCACCTTTATGGCAGAAAGCAAAGAGAAACTAAAGAGCCTCATGATGAAGGTGAAAGAAGAGAGTGAAAAAGCTGGCTTAAAACTTAACATTCAAAAAGTGAAGATCATGGCATCCAGTCCCATGACTTTATGGCAAATAGATGGGGAAACAATGGAAACAGCGAGAGACTTTTCTAGGCTCCAAAATCACTGTGGACAGTGACTACAATCATGAAATTAAAAGACACTTGCTCCTTGGAAGAAAAACTGTGACAAACCTAGACAGCATATTAAGGATCAGAGACATTAGTTTGCAGCATAGGTCCGTCTAGTCAAAGCTATGGTTTTTCCAGTAGCCATGTACAGCTGTTGGAGTTGGACCATAAGGAAGGCTGAGCTGAAGAACTGATGTTTTTGAAATGTGGTGTTGGAAAAGACTCTTGAGAATCCCTTGGACTGCAAGGAGATCCAACCATTCAATCCTAAAGGAAATCAACCCTGAATATTCATTGGAAGGACTGATGCTGATGCTGAAGCTGAAGCGCCAATACTTTGCCACCTGATGTGAAGAGCTGACTCATTAGAAAAGACCCTGATGCTGAAGGAGATTGAAGGCAAGAAGGGGAGACGACACAGGACAAGATGTTTGGATGGCATCACCAACTGAATGAACGTGAGTTTGAGCAAGCTCCGGAAGATGGTGAAGGACCGGGGAGCCTGGTGTGCTGCAGTCCATGGGGTCGCAAAGAGTCGGACATGACTGAGCGACTGAACAGCAACATGCATATGTCCTCTCCCTCCCTCCTGTTACCCCTTCCCACCCCTCGATTTTTAGAGAGCCCCAGTTTGAGTTTCCTGAGTCATATAGCAGATTTTCACTGGCTATCTATTTTACATATGGTAGAGTGTATGTTTTCATGCTACTCTCTCCATTTGTCCCACCCTCTCCTTCCCCCTGCCCCGTCCCTAAGTCTGTTTTCTGTCTACATCTCCATTGCTGCCCGCCAAGTAGGTTCATCAGTACCATCTTTCTAGATTCCATATATATGCATTAATATACAATATTTGTTTTTCATTGATTGTTTTTTAAATCTCCAACCAATTAGCTAGTAATTGTTTATTCTGTTGCCAATATTTCTCTTTTTATCTTGATTTTTTAGATGTTACTGATTTTCCAAAAATATTTTGTGAAACCTCCCAGAAGCTGGTGAATGTGGAAGCATTTGCTCTGGCTGCAAAGTATTATTCTGTACAAAACTTGGGAATATGTACTCCTTTTGATCAACTGCTTGTGGCCCTTTATGGAAATCAAAAACAGAGAACTGGTAGGTGTGTTTGTGTGTATATGTATGTTTTTTAGGCATTTAGAAGTAATATACTATTCATATATGTTTATATTTCCAACATGTTCTTAATTTGTTAGACCTTGTATCGTGAGCCCTGGTAGACTTATCTGTCCTAAATGAATTGGTTTTCTTATGCGCCATATTAAACAAACAACTTAGTTATAAATCTCCACATTTTCTTCCTGCATTGTAGACTAGTTATCAGTCTTTTCCTTTGTAGTTAATTGTTTTATGATTCAAGAAACATTTTTAATAATGTTATATGAGTCTTTTCATTTTATTAATTCAAATTTGATTCATAATAGCTAAACTAGTAGATGTCTATCATATAGAAACCACAATAGGATCTCTGTATTATTTTCATATTTAATTATAGAAAACATGATCATCAACTGATGATTCTTACCACAGTTGATTTCTTTAGTAGCAGTATGTTAATTTTGTTTTATTTTTGTTCAGATGAAAATGTGAAACTTGATGAGTTTATGAATTTGAAAAAATCTCACGAAGTTCAGGCAATGTCAGAACTCATCAGCAGTATTGCTGAATACTGTGGAATAAAGCAGGTAATAAGAGTATTTCCCTGTATATTCTCGTGTTAAAATTATTACTATTTTGGGGGGTATCATTCACATTTCCTTTTCTACTGTCCTCGTCTAGTCTTTAAAACGTCAGTAAGTAATAGCTAATGTGAGATATGTCACATCATTTCTGATCCTTTAAATATGCTCTCACTACCTAATACACTGCAATTATAACCAATTTATACTAAAAAGAAGATATGGCTATTAATATTTTGCTACAAATTTCACTCTTTTCAGAATGGATAGAAGCTATGGTAATTTTCTTATGTTGTAATTCTACCTCGAAGCAGCATTATGAAGATGACTTCCTGCAGAATTGTTTACTACTCGGTGTTCCCAAGGACGTGGGGTACCAAGCTGTGTTCTGGGGCATCTGCCTCATTATTGTAACACAAAGAAACCTGGATTCTTTCATAGTGTCAGAATCATAATGCATTCCTGTTGTCAAAAATAGCCTTTGTGAAAGGTAGTAATGTCTGAAAACAGATGCTAAAATAAAATCAGTGATTGCCTATGTTGGCCTATAAAAATAGTCATTTTTCTTATTCCTACAAGAATATCTATGGGAGTCATGGAGGACTTTCCCTTCTTCAGTTTTTAAGAGGTGTTAGAATCTTTTCCATGTATTCGTCCAGACTTCTGTAGAGTTTGAGGATGGTTAGAAAACGATCACCTCTTGAGCCAGGCTTGCAGAACCACTTATGGCAACATAAATCTTGAGGGTAGGAACTAAGGCAAGAGCTGAGGCAGTAGCTTTCAACCTTTTCTCCATGTGTCATGCCTAAGCAGTACCTGTCAGGATCAGTAGCAGGCTCAGCATGATGGTGATACCCAACCAGAGTTAAGGGGACAAGTATGCAGTAAAACTTAACCAGCTGCTGCTGTGCGTAACATATGAAGGAATAGTAGAAACATACAAATGAATGGGGAAAATAAGCAATTTACTGATGACTACATATTTTATGGTACCATTTTTAAAAAGCTCTTAAAGAAAATAATGATATGTTCTTAAGGCAAAAAAATATATGCAAAAAAACCATTAAAAAAGCAAGGGAATCATAGACAATAATCTGATAATAATTGTTACCTCTGGTAGGGGAAGCAGGGAGATAGGATATGGAAAGGAACATGGTTATATGGAATGTAATTGCTAATATACCCATCCCTAGGTTGGCTGGTGGCTTCATGGGTATAGCAGATGCTACTGGACGCCTTATTCAAATACTATTGGGCCTTACCGTGTCATGGTGGCCTGGCTGCTTTCTACCTGGCAATTTCTGTATTTCTTTCCCTGTGGATTTTCTCTGTGTGCTGAAACATGACACTGCCTGCATACACATTCTGGGGATTAATTCCTCCCTGTGTGCATCCTTGAATTAATGACTAATACAAGTTAATAAACAAATACATCAACTCCAGGACTTTCCAGATGGCTTTACTCTGAGGTATGTGTCCTACACTGGCTCTCCGAGTTTTCCAGTGGGATTAAACCCAGGTTCTAAAGTCGTATTTTGCCCACAAACACACCTTTTGTTGGGCTGCCTTCCTTTCTCTTTTTTTTCTTTTCTATTTCCGTATCAGTGTTTTCTTCACCTCCCAAATAAATCACTTATACTTAAATCTTTGATGGGTATTTGTTGTTGTCCTTTATAACTTTTCATTTTGAGCATATTTATTTATTTATATGAAATATTATATAATAGATAATTTTAATTGATAAAACAGATTAATTTCTAAAGTGCAGAGAAAAAAATTGAAATAGCATGTTTTATGTTGTTGTTCAGTTGCTCAGTTGTGTCTCATTGTGACCCCATGGGCTGCAGCACGCCAGGCCTCCTTGTCCTTCACCATCTCCCAGAGTTTGCTGAAACTCGTTCATTGAATCAGTGATGCCATCCAACCATCTCATCCTCTGTTGCTCCCTTCTCCTACTGCCTTCAGTCTTCCCCCACATCAGTGTCTTTTTCAGTGAGTCGGCTCTTTGCATCAGGTGGTCAGAGTACTGGAGCTTCAGCTTCAGCATCAGTCCTTCCAAAGAATATTCGGGGTTGATTTCCTTTAGGATTGACTGGTTTGATCTTCTTGCAGTCCAAGAGACTCTCAAGAGTCTTCCCTAGTGCCACAGTTCAAAAGCATTAATTCTTCAGCTCTCAGCCTTCTTTAGGGTTCAACTCGCACATCCATACATGACTACTGGAAAAACCACAGTTTTGACTATACAGACCTTTGTGGGCAAAGTGATGTCTCTGCTTTTTAATATTCTCTCTAGGGTTGTCATAACTTTTCTTCCAAGGAGCAAGTATTTTTTATTTCATGGCTACAGTCACTGCAGTGATTTTGGAGCCCAAGAAAATAAAGTCTGTCACTTTTCCATTATTGCCCCTCTATTTGCCATGAAGTGATGAGACCAGCTTCCATGATCTTAGTTTTTTGAATGTTGAATTTTAAGCCAGCTTTTTCACTCTCCTCTTTCACCCTCATCAAGAGGCTCTAATTTAGTTACTCTTTGCTATCTGCAATTAGAGTGGTATCATTGGCATATCTGAGATTGTTGATATTTCTCCTGAAAATCTTGATTCCAGCTTGTTAGTCATCCCCGCCCCAGCATTTCGCATGATTTACTCTGCATAAGAAGTTAAATGCAGGGTGAAAATATACAGTCTTGACGTATTCCTTTCCCAGTTTTGAACCAGTCCGTTGTTCAATATCAGGGTCTAACTATTACTTCTTGTCCTGCATACAGGTTTCTCAGGATGCAGGTAAGGTGGTCTGGTATTCCTGTCTCTGAAATTTTTCCACAGTTTGTTGTGATCCACACAGGCAAAGGCTTCAGTGTAGTCAATTAGGCAGAAGTAGTTGTTTACTGGAGCTCCCTTGCTTTTCCTCTGGTCTAATGGATGTTGGCTATTTGGTCTCTGGTTCCTCTGCCTTTTCTAAATCCAGCTTGTACATCTGGAAGTTCTCAGTTCACATACTGTTGAAGCCTAGCTTGAAGGATTTTAACCATTACCTTGCTAGCATGTGAAATGAGTGCAATTGTATGATAGTTTGAACATTCTTTGGCATTGCCCTTCTTTAAGATTGGAATGAAAACAAACTTTTTACAGTCCTATGGCCACTGCTGAGTTTTCAAAATTAGCTGACATATTGTTCAGTTCAGTCACTCAGTCGTGTCCGACTCTTTGTGACCCCATGAACCACAGCATGCCATTGAGTGCAGCACTTTAACAGCATCATCTTTTCAGATTTGAAATAGCTCAACTGGAATTCCATCATCTCCACTAGTTTTGTTCCTAATAATGCTTCCTAAGATCCACTTGAATTCACACTCAAGAATGTCTCGCTGTTGGTGAGTGACCACACCATCATGGTTATCTTGGTATTTAGACCTTTTTTGTATAGTTTCTGATGTGTTCTTGCCACATCTACTTAATCTCTTCTGCTTCTGTTAAGTCCTTGTCATTTCTGTCCTTTATTGTGCCCATCTTTGCTTGAAATGTTGCCTTGTATCTCCAGTTTTCTTGAAGAGATCTCTGGTCTTTCCCATTCTATTGTTTTACTCTAATTCTTTGCATTTTTCACTTAAGAAGGCTTTCTTTCCTTGCTATTCTCTGAACTGTACATTCATTTGGGTATATCTTTCCTTTTCTCCTTTGCCTTTCATTTCTCTTCTTTTCTCAGCTATTTGTAAGGCCTCCCCAGACAACCACTTTGCCTTCTTGCATTTCTTTTTCTTGAGAATGGTTTTGGTCCCCACCTCATGTACAATGTTAGAAGCATCTGTCCATAGTTCTTTAGACATTCTGTCTACCAGATCTAATTCCTTGAATCTGTTTGTCACTTCCACTGAATAATCATAAGGGATTTGATTAGGTCACAGCGAAATGTTCTAGTGAAGAAAGACAATTTTATTTTCAATGTCTATCTTTTACATCTTTTTCTTGACCTATTACACTGCTTAGAACTTCTCTTAAAATATTGAATAAAAATGATGAGTTATTTTTAATGGGATCAGAAATTAAAATAGAGTAAAGCATAACAGATTGTATAAATTTTACAACCATCCATTTATTTGCTTTTTAAAAAAATTGAGATTGCTGTTACCATCTAACTGAAATCCCTTTAATTCATTCTCATTTTCTTTAGATAATTGACCTGGGTTCTGGAAAAGGCTACCTAAGTTCCTTTTTGTCCTTAAAGTATGGCTTAAAAGTTTATGGAATTGATTCCTCAAATACTCATGGAGCTGAGGAGAGAAACAGGAAACTGAAGAAACATTGGAAAGTCTATCGTAGGCGGTCAAAACTAGATGTCAATGGACTGACGTTACAAACAACAAAAGAAAGGGAAGTGCAAGATGAAACTAAACGTAAAGCAGACATTGAGGGAATATGTAACAACAGCACTGCAAAGCAAGAAAAGCCATCAACCTCAGACTTTTTATCAGAGTTTTCAGGTTCTGTGATTTCTGACATCAGAAGACAAATGGAAAACCTAAAGGTTTATTCACACCAAGAGGAAAATTTGTGTTTTGAAAATGCCTTTTCTCTTAGAGACCTTTTGCCTGTTAATGCCATAGAACCTACTTCCTCATCCCAAATACGTAAGAGAAAAATGTCTGAAGCAAGTAAAGAAAGAAGAAAAATTACTTCGAAGTCAAATGAACCAAATATATATTCACCTTTAACATCTATTATCACTGCTGATTCAGAACTACATGATATTATTAAAGATCTGGAGGTGATTTCAGTTTTGAATTCTGTAATTTGATTTATGTAAAGGCCCTAAAACATAGAATTAAGTTTTAATATTAGCTTACTTAAGCTGCATATCTTATTTGATTACATTAATTGAAAGAACCAAAAAAATAAAATAATATTCAGGCTTTCATGATTTCCATAGATACCAAAATCTGATAAGAGTACAAATCTGACAATCTGACAATTACAGTTTTCCGGAATGGGGTGCCCTTGCCCTCCCCTAATTTTTAATTCTGAATTAAACGTAAGTACTAATACAGACACTAGTTAGCTAAGTTATCATTATACAATTGATGGATTTTTAAAATTCCAGTCCAAGAAAATTCTTACGTTTCATTTACATTTAGAGTAAAGATGTATCATCTAGGGCAATATTGGGCTTCCCTGGTAGCTCAGCTGGTAAAGAATCTGCTTGCAACACAGGAGATCCTGCTTCGATTCCTGGGTTGAAAAGTTCCCTGGAGAAGGGATAGGTTACCCACTCTAGTAGTCTTGGGCTTCTTTGGTGGTTCAGATGGTAAAGAATCCACCTGCAATGCGGGAGACCTGGGTTTGATTCTTGGGTCAGGAAGATCCCTGGAGGAGAGCATGGCAACCCACTCCAGTTCTCTTGCCTGGAGAATCCCCATGAACAGGGGAGCCTGGAGGGCTATATAGTCCATGGGGTCGCAAAGAGTCTACACAACTAAGCATGAGCACAAGGGCAATGTTATGTTTAATGTTAGCCTTGGTAACCGAATTTTCAATTTTATTGAGCAAGAGTAACTTCTGAATTCTTAAATATTTTGAACTTTTTCTGAACTACAAGTATGTTGAGTTATATAATGTTTAAGAGACAATGTATCTTAAACAAAGGCAGAATTGTATGTTAAAACAATATTAGAGGAGTTTCTAGAAATCATTTGGCCTAACTCATTGTTTAGAAATCAAGGTAGCCTTTAAAAGTTATGATATTCTACTCCTGTTAAATTTTTTGAAAATTCTTCCCTAAAGAATGAATAAACAAAAGATCCTAGAATTCTTTATAAATTTAAATCCTTGTTTGGTTGGTGACCAATGTTTAATACTTTGTCATTTTAGAATGGGGAATTTTTCTTTTTCCCAGGTATTTTTGTATTTCACTAATTGTGGAAAACTGGTTAATCCTCATTAATTGTTTTTCCTATATATGAAATCAGTAATTAAGTTACAGCTTAACCTTCTCTTGAGGTTAAACAACCCCAGTTACTTTAACTTGACTTCAAAATATATACACTTTTAGTGCTTATTATCATTTATTTTTGCTTTTAAGAGTCATCTGAAAAGTATATGATCAAAACTGTATGCAAGCTTTTATAATAATTTGCTGATAAAATATATGCTGGAAGATTGTTTCTTGAGTCCTTAGTGAATCAGTAATTTAATAACCCAAATTGACCGATACCTCTTATCCTTTCCATTCCCCACCGCACAACACACATACAATTCTTAAATATTTTGCTAGTAGGATACTATGCTAATTGCAGATTTTTGTTTGCCACCTGCTGATATTATTAACCAATCCTGTATAATGAATACAGTAAAGAATGAGGTTAAATGTTTTTTGTGTTGTCTTTAGGGAGAGCTAAGCTTAAAAAGAGAGATTTGTACCTCTATGATCTACCCTTAATTAGCAATAAACCCTTTCTCTCTGAATTACTTATTATTTATAGCATAACATCTAAGTAAAACCTACCCAAGCTGTCTAATCACTGAGAAAAGCAAAATAATTACACAACATTCCATAAAATGTGCTTTGAAGAGAATAATGATTGAAGCAACTGAATATTTTATCAAGTCAAAGCATAGTACAGGTACAATTCTTTTCTTTAGAAAGGTTAGACTTCAGCCGTGCCTGCAATGCAAGAATCCCGGGTTCGATCCCTGGGTCAGGAAGATCTCCTGAAGAAGATAATGGCTACCCACTCCAGTATTCTTGCCTGGAGAATTCCATGGACAGAGGAGCCTTGGAGGGCTATGGTCCATGAGTCCCAACAAGTCGGACATGATTGAAGTAACTAGGCACACTCATATCTAGATTATATGAGCTAAAGTGTTATTTTTTGTAAAATAACTCAAATGAAGTAGTTGTATTTGTTCTTAAAATAGTTATAATAATATATTTTATTCCCAACTTAATGTCTGTTATTTTAAATATTTATAATATCCATATTTATAGTAACCTGATATTGATGATAAGAATATAAAACATTTACTGAATTTTATTATGTGCCAGAGATTATACTAAGTCACTTACAAGTATTAACTTATTAAAGTCTTGCAACAACCTGTTGAGATGAGATACTATTATTGGCCTCACTTTACAGATGAGAAAATTATGGAACTGAAGAGTTAAACAGCATACTGATCAAAATTCCTTTGAGTGCCTGCCACTGTAACCACTGTGTCTGTGTATGCATTTAAATTAGGCTTTGAGTAATTAGGAGAAACATTCCAAAGGAATTTTACATAATTCATGTTATAAAATTAAGAGCAACATTTTTTATTTGGAATTAATATTGTCATATTTGGTGTAATGAGTGAACTAAGTAAACTTTTTTGATGTTGGAGTAGAAATGCCCACTTAGCAAGGCTTAATTTCTTTTGAATTTCTTTTGTATGGCAGGTTTTAAAAGTTTTGAACGGTGAAGTGCAATTTAAAAATTGACTATTAAGATATTAATATATCTCAAATCACAAGTTTGTCCTAGTAACACCACCTACATTTGATTGGTCAAATCAACCTTTATTTTGACTAGTTGTTAAGCAAATATTAATTGTAAAAGAGATCAGAGAAAAGTAAAATGGACAAGTAACCAAAAGCATTAGAAAATCAACTCAGAAGTATGTCAGTTTTGATAAAAAATCACTATCATTTTACCTATAAAGGAAATAATTATGTTATGAAAATGGGACATACGATACTCACTAGTTAGAACTTTATCATTTTTTTAAAGCTCTGCATTCTGATAAACATATACAGTCTTCACCTGAAATGTGTTTTACCCCTCCTTTTAGTTTCCAACATTTTTTTCTTCTTATCTTTTAAGGATTGTTTGATGGTAGGTCTACATACTTGTGGTGATCTTGCTCCAAATACTCTGCGAATATGCACTTCCAAGTCTGAAGTCAAAGGAGTTTGCAGTGTGGGTTGCTGCTATCACCTCTTATCTGAAGAGTTTGAAAACCCACATAAAGGTACAAAGTTCTTTATGTCTCATGATTTTATTTATTTAAGCAAAATTACTGCTTTATCTCTCACCCTCTTTTTTGTTGTTGACAGTATTGTCATTTTGAATTAGCACTTGAGATAAGATCTGATATTCTTGCAATGTTAGAAATGTTACAGCAAATGAAATTTGATGCATTGTCACTTGTGGTGTATTTTGTGATAGTTTTTTTTTTTTTTTTTATCATAGTATGGTCTTAAAGAGTGCCAAAAACTGCAAATATGTGAAAATTTTGTGTGATACATGTTTTAGAGAACTTCTATTTAAAAATATTTGTCAGATACACATTCACTAATGTAGTGAAGCTAAGTTATTTTGTCATAAATATAGAGTTGACAGGATTTGCTTTCATTTCCAAACCCTTCTCCATCTTGTAAGGCATACTGATATTTCCCCTTCATGAAGAGTTTCTTACTCTATTGTGAAGTGTTAAAACACTATGCTGTCAAAAAGGTGGAGACCTGCATTTGCTTTAAAATAATAGTATTCACACTCTTTGCTCCTTGGGCTGAGAAGATACCAGAGGAGTGAAGTACAGAGTGTGTTGACAAGACTGAAAGCACTTTCAGTCCTTCATCGAGAGCAGCTCCAGAAATTCCTCCTTTTGACCCATTTTATATGTTATATCTATTAGACATGGTATCACATTAGGCGGTTATGTAGTTTATTAATATTTAGCAGTTCTCTTTTCTATTAGTTTAATGAGTTCTTTATCAATATCCAGTGTCCCTTGCCAGGAATTTTTAGGTCAGGAAGTTGTATCAATATGGATGGCATTGTTGGCTCTTTTTTTCAGTTATAAAACCCAGATGAGTATGAAATTTTGATTATTTTTTAGTCATGTCCAAGAGGTAAAAATTATTGTTGTATACTGAAATTTGGTTGGGTGAAACAGAGGTCTTCCTTAAAACTGGCAAAAGTTTTTATAGAGAAGAGTGGAGTTAGAATTTTTTATGTCAGTGTTTTAAAAACTATCTTTTAGAAAAGATATGCAGAGGTAAAATTGTGAAGAGATACGCAGAGTGAGAGAAAGAAAGCAAATTGGCAAAAAGTTAACAGTAGTTTAATTTAAATGGAAAATGTGCTTGTCGTATTATTATTTCCAATTTTGCTCTGAATACACAAATTTTCAAGATAAAACTTGGGGGGAAAAGTGAACCTAAAATTTTTTTTTGCTCTATAGTATATAACCAAATATTGACATTAGTGTATAACCCTTTTTGTACCACTTTCCTAAAAGAAATGGGAAAAAAAAAAAACAACAAACATTTAATGCAATCACAGTTTTACAGCTTTTAAAATATTAAATGGAAAGTGTTCTCCTGGCTCAGCAAGCATAAAATTCTATGTAGGGAAGGAAGTTCTTGTTTTTCAGGCGCTTCCTGTTTTACAGGTACAGTGAAATGGGTTTTTTTTAACGATTGTCCCAGGTGGGAGTAGATGGAGCCACTTGATGTGTCTTTCAGTTCAGAAATACTGTCTTATAGTGTAAGATCTTTAATTTCAGCTCCCTGCTTCCTTCTTTCACTTTAACATCATCCCCCTCCACCTCACCCCCAACCACCACCCACCACCAAAATGCCTTCCCCTTCCAAAGGGCTTCCCTCTCTCCTGTAGGTGGTCCATCTTAAGACTGCCTTCTCTGGTCCTGCTGGACCCTTGCAGCCCTTGCTGTGTATCGTCAGGTCTCAGGCTTTATCTCTGTTCTTCACACTAGGATCGGGGTCCTCTCTCTTGGCAGTGTACTCTGTTCTCTGTCACACACATTTTTCTACTTCTGACTGTCCCTCTGGAATGATCCCCAGAACTGGTTCCGCTGATTTGAGATGTTTATTTCTTAATGTACATTTAAATCAACGTATCTAGTATAAGTGTGGTCTATGAGTAATTTTATTTATTCTCTGACTTTTGTTGAATATGTAAAGAAATTCAGATTTAAGTGGCTATCATTATTTCATGAAAACCAGGAAATGTTATTGGTACAATTTACATCCTTTGTCTGGTTCTTCCCTTTTATTCTTAAAGGGAATGGCAGAAACTACTTGCCAGGGTAGGAAGCGATTTAAGAGATTGACTAGTTGCACACTAGTTGCTCCTTTGTCAGTCCATTTATGTCAGTCTTCTATAGGCAAATAGTAATTTAATATTCTTAGTTGCATTTATTTATAATGTACTTCAATAAAGTATAAACAAATATAAGGGAAGATAAATATTTTTAGAGCTAAATGAAATGATTGAGGAAAGTCCTTTGTGTTATGAGACCACTTAGGTACCTTTTCTGACACACTGTTATAAATTGTTTAGAAGTATTTATTGACCATGTATTCAAGCTGAGATGAAAAAATATCTTTGAAAAAGGCATATTCACTAGAGAGGTTTTTGCAGAATCTGAAGGAAGATCGGTGCACCGCATCTTTGCCACTTCATTTCTGCCATGGAAAGATTTGATAGATTGAGTATTCAAAATGTAGACACTAGTTTTTGTTTACTTTTTTTTATTTTTTATTTTTTTATTTTTTATAAATTTATTTATTTTAGTTGGGGGCTAATTACTTTACAATATTGTAATAGTTTTTGCCATACATTGACAAGAATCAGCCATGGGTTTACATGTGTTCCCCTTCCCGGACCCCCCACCCACCTCCCTCCCCCTCTCATCCTTCTGGATCATCCCATTGCCCCGGCCCTGAGCCCTTGTCACATGCATCGAACATGGAATGGTGCTCTGTTTCACATATGACAATACACATGTCTCAATGCCATTCTCCCAGAACGTCCCACCCTCACCTTCTCCCTCAGAGTCCATAAAATTGTTCCATGCATCTGTGTCTCTTATTCTGTCTCGCATATAGGGTTATCGTTACCATCTTTCAGATTCCATATATATGCATTAGTATACTGTATTGTTGTTTTTCTTTCTGGCTTACTTCACTCTGTATAATGGGCTCCAGTTTCATCCATCTCAGTAGAACCGGTTCAAATGTATTTTTTTTAATGGCTGAGTAATATTCCATTGTTTACTTTTTTATCTTCAGAACTCAGCACATTGCCTCAGACATGGTTCATGTTGATCAGTGTTTGTACAATGTGTGCTGAATAGATACTTGAGTGGCAGTTGCCCTTGTTCACCGCATTGATAGGAGGAGTTTGGCCCCGGAACTCAAATAAGAAAAAGTGTTGGAAAGTTTTGTTAATGACTGTGACTGGCAGCTACAAACTCTCATTTTCCCTTCTTGTAGGCAGAGTTAATTCATGCAGAGGCCTTCCTGTCAAAAATATCTTAACCATTGGAAATCATTAAGATTATGATCTCAGTGGCTTAAGATCTATAAACTAGACTTAAGTGGCAAAAGCTGATGGTATTATCTTAATGTTATTTGATTTCCTCATAAATACCTGAAAAACACGGGGGCTTGGGAGTCTTGCTTGTTAGGAAAGCAAAGAATAAGCAAGAGGGAACAGGACTGAGTGATATGATGAGGCTGGTGGAGATGTATGCAAGGTGATTACTTTCAAATACTTTGAAAGCAGAGAGTTTGAAAGCCAAAAGGTAGGAGGAAAATGTAGAAAAATAAGTGATAGGAAAAACAAAAGCAACCGAGGTTTATGTTGAGCTTTGCCTAGCTTTGGACTGTTGTACCTTCTCTTCTCAAAAACTGGATGGCAAAAAGTCACTCCCTTCTTTCTTTCCCACACCCCATCTTCATTTTTCTTGCCATTGCCTATAGTGAAAGGAGAGAAGATATGAACCATCTCCTGTGATTTTTATAACAGTATTTCTCAACTCTGGCTGCCCAGCTGGATCATATATGACAGTTGCAGTGTCTAGATGCTTGGGACCTGCTTCTGACCTTCTGAAATATCTCTAAGAATGCGATTTTAATATAAGCATTTTTAAGAAGCACTGCAGGAATTCTAATGAACAGCATCATTGAAAACAAATATTTATTATGGTTCCTAAGACATACAGAATTTTAGAAGATGTTCTGTAGAAATATATTCAAGGTTGTTTGTAGTTATTTTAACCTCTCCCATGCAGGGACTTAGGTGGACTCTACTCATGTGCTAGTTTGCAGATCCAAACAAAAGACTGAACCCAAGAATATATAAGAAGGGTATATCAAAGTCTAGACTACAGAGAATTAAGCCCCCAAAAGTCCTTTAAGCATCAAGCTCAGAGTGAAAACCCAGGAAACTCAAACATATAGGTAAAAATGCACAATAAAGTTAAGGGTTAGAAACTAGACAAAATCAAGGAAGACAATCTGGAACAAGAAAAAAATGTCCAAGATAATTATATGAGCACCACTAGAAGACAATGCCAAAGAATGCTCAAACTACCGCACAATTGCACTTATCTCACACGCTAGTAAAGTAATGCTCAAGATTCTCCAAGCCAGGCTTCAGCAATACGTGAACCGTGAATTTCCAGATGTTCAAGCTGATTTTAGAAAAGGCAAGGAACCAGAGATCAAATTGCCAACATCCGCTGGATCATTGAAAAAGCAAGAGAGTTCCAGAAAAACATGTATTTCTGCTTTATTGACTATACCAAAGCCTTTGACTGTGTGGATCACAATAAAATGTGGAAAATTCTGAAAGAGATGGGAATACCAGACCATCTGACCTGTCTCTTGAGAAACCTGTATGCAGGTCAGGAAGCAACAGTTAGAACTGGACATGGAACAACAGACTGGTTCCAAATAGGAAAAGGAGTCCATCAAGGCTGTATATTGTCACCCTGCTGATTTAACTTATATGCAGAGTACATCATGAGAAACGCTGGGCTGGAAGAAACACAAGCTGGAATCAAGATTGCTGGGAGAAATATCAATAATCTCAGATATGCAGATGACACCACCCTTATGGCAGAAAGTGAAGAAGAACTAAAGATCCTCTTGATGAAGATGAAAGAGGAGAGTGAAAAAGTTGGCTTAAAGCTCAACATTCAGAAAACTAAGATCATGGCATCTGGTCCCATCACTTCATTGGAAATAGATGGGGAAACAGTGGAAACAGTGTCAGACTTTATTTTTTTGGGCTCCAAAATCACTGCTGATGGTGATTGCAGCCATGAAATTAAAAGATGCTTACTCCTTGGAAGGAAGGTTATGGCCAACCTAGATAGCATATTTAAAAGCAGAGACATTACTTTGCCAACGAAGGTCCATCTAGTCAAGGCTATGGTTTTTCCCGTGGTCATGTATGGATGTGAGAGTTGGACTGTGAAGGAAGCTGAGCGCTGCAGAATTGATGCTTTTGAACTGTGGTGTTGGAGAAGCCTCTTGAGAGTCCCTTGGGCTGCAAGGAGATCCAATCAATCCATCCTAAAGGAGCTCAATCCTGGGTGTTCGTTGGAAGGACTGATGTTGAAGCTGAAACTCCAATAGTTTGGCCCCCTCATGCAAAGAGTTGACTCATTGGAAAAGACCCTAATGCTGGGTAGGATTGGGGGCAGGAGGAGAACTGGACGACAGAGGATGAGATGGTTGGGTGGCATCACTGACTCGATGGACATGGGTTTGGGTAAACTCCAGGAGTTGGTGATGGACATGGAGGCCTGGCGTGCTGCAATTCATGGGGTCGCAAAGAGTCGGATACGACTGAGCAACTGAACTGAACTTTACTGATGAGCAGGTGTGTGTGTGTGTGTGTGTGTGTATGAAAGCAGACAACAGCAGACTTTTTGTTCTTAACGATTTAGCAGTGACTGTTTGGAAAGATGGAATACGGATGTGGTCTTATTTTGTATATACAGCATGCATAGTATTCATAAAATAGAAATCCACCACTGTACAGTTTGATCATAATATTGAGATAAACTGATAGGGCAAGATGTTTGCATGGGCAAGGTTGGCATATTTCCTGTCACATATTTAGGACTAGGTTCCATGGAGTGATGTCTTCAAATAATCAAGTATGTCATGTGTTGCTCCCCTCATATCTTACATACCTGCCCCTAACCCTCAGTTTGTTTGCACTGCTGTTTTCAAGTTTGAATTGGGGCAGTATTGCCCTTTGGGATGTAAATCTGAGTTATTGATAGTCCAACATAGTATAGTAGAAAAGTCTGCTAAGTACACTGCAACTTTTTATGACAATATTGTACTATGTAAACAATATGTGTTTTACATTAATATGTTTAGCCAGTACACTGTGGTAGACCATAGAGGTGGCCTGTCATGAATGTTAATTTTCAAAAATACCTCAAAACTCTCTGAGCAATTATGAATACCAAAGTTGTACCATATGCTTTAAAAACTGCTTTTAAATATTTATACATTATGAGCCAGTAGTTCCTAGGAGAACATGAAATCACAGAAACAGTTTTATTGCAGTGCTTCATAGAATATATATGTATATGTATATGTTTTCCCAAGTTTGACTTGTTGCAGTGTTTTGTCTTAATATTGATCATCATTATCATAGTTAATTTGAAATACTGATACTATTTCTTTCCGTAGAAGCTGGAGAGAGAACTTTTTTTGGTTGTTTTTCCTGTCAAGGTAGAGATGTGCTGAAGAAACACTCCTGGTTACCTCTCTAGATCCACATCTCTCTTCTTCCGTGTTAACTGAACTATGACTTTTTTCAAGCATCAGTTATTAGGAAGACTGAGTGCTGCTATCACCTCAGAAATATGTGACTCTCAATCTAAATTAGCTATGATGATTCCGTTTATTTAAAAATGGATATGAGACAGTTGTTACCAATGAAGCATGAGGAGCATATCTCCGAAGTGGTTTCCTGGGAAATATTTTTTCTCTTAAAATTGAATACAAGACAGAAACATTGCTTTTCTTTTTCTTTTTTGCCTCTGGTCTTGGTCATCTGTATCTGTTTGTTCAGTCTAGTAATTCAGCCTGCTGTGCATTCTGTCAGAGTTTGATCTCAGTTCTGTAACTGAGTCATTCAGGCCTGGTCTGAGGAATGAAAGTAATCTACTTTTCCTGTAAGTTTATATGATCATATCAGAGACCTCGGAGTGTGGGATGAGTAGAGAAAGAGCCGGGACCCTAGAGAGTCCCGTTAGGTGGTTTGATGGAGCTTCTTCAGTGACCCTGATAGGAGCCCTTTCTGGGAGCAGCTTTTGTCAGGGAACAGATTTTTGCTTGGTCGCTCCTTGTCTTCTCCACCCAATACCCGGAAGTCTGCTTGTATCTTCAGTGCCCTCCTAATACTGCGGATCTGCAGAGCTAAATACAAATGGTGCAACCCTTGAAAGCCTAGGGCTCACTTTTGTGTTCACCCTTGGTCCAAATGTGTTTCAGGGCATTAAGGTGATCCTCCCTAGAGCCCTCCATTTCCTTTTTTTTTTTAAACAAAGGAGAGCTACAGGTCATCTTTTAGCTGCATCTTTCAACCTGGTCCTGCCATTTCTGTATCAAATAGAAATTTGTCAAGGACATATGATACCCATCCTACTGTAAAACTATTTCTCAATTTAGGACACCAGTAGGAATTTTAAGGGAGGAGGCTAGATTCTTATATAGTCAACTTCACTGTCTTTTAGAATTAACAACTGGTTTTCATTGTTTTAAATTTAGAAGTACTTCACCTGGAAATGTATCTGGAGGATGAAGGAAAAGTGTTGAGCATATTATTTGAAAATGTGACACACAGTGTAAAAATAAGCGTATCTTGTATTTTGAGACCTTTTGGATATTCAGTATATGGTATTAATATTAAAAACTTCTAAGGCAATATTAGCTAGTTAAGATTAGCTTTACACCGTGTTTTGTGTCTACAGAAAAGTATGACTAATTTTAGTCAAGCAAATAACAGTGAATTAATCTCGTCATTCCAGCAGTGCATAAAATTGCTATCTTTTTAGTAAAGATTTAACAGATATTCTGTTTCATAAATTGTGCATTTTATTAAATCTGTTTGTTTGCTTTGAGCATTTAATGCTAGAATTTTGGAGGACATAAAGGAATAGAGTTTGGTTTCTTTTATCAAAAGAGCATTTGTTTGACTTCCATTTCTAGCCATGTGTGATTTTTCTGAGGAACTTTCCTGCTGTAGTTCAGCTAGGTCCTGCCTAAATTAAAACATGTATTTCTTTAAGCATTGCTGAGTCTACAAAAATAAAGGAAATCTCCATGGATTTAGAAAAATCAAAACCAAAAGATTAAATAGAGAGAAGGGGAAGAGAGAGAAAGAGGAGTTGAAACTAGAGCAGGGAACCGTGAGTTATAAGATAGCTGCTGCTGCTGCTGCTAAGTCGCTTCAGTTGTGTCCGACCCTGTGCGACCCCATAGACGGATAAGATAGCAGACAGTGTTGTCTTGAGGCAAATGCTGGTCACGTTGGGATATGGAGACTAACATTGGGCCCACCTACTTGGTGCAGGAGCTGGACCTGAAGAGCTCTTACTAAGCCATGACCTTGAATGAGGCAAAGCAGTCTTCAGTCAGTCCCATGCAGAGGTAAATTCAAATCTTTGGGGGGGAATACATCCCAAATTCTGGCCCCTGGAATTTCCACTGATTAAAATCTACCAAATGTAAGCTCAGAACTTTAACAACAACAACAAAAAACTGTATTACAAAGTCTGTCTGGCTAGGTATCCTGTCTGCCCCCCCCCCATTCAACTAAAAATACTGAATATAATTAAATTTTGTTTCTTAAAGCATTGAAATACTGGAAAGATACATAGTATTTATCAGGTTAGTATACAGGAGAAAGTAGGAGTCCACAAAGAGAACAGAAATGCTGAAGCTACTACGGCTATTTGTGTACTGTGGCAAAGTTGAGATTTGGTTTCAAAGCCCTACAAGGAGTGGAGTACAAATGATAAAACTTGTACTTAGGCACACACAGAGGCATGCACATAGGAAGCTGAGACCATAAGGATAAAGACTAAATTTAGAGCGGCTGCAGCAGAAATACAGTAGATTGAAACATTTAAGATTACCTAGAGGGGTGGCAGTATGGAGAAGGGATTTTCAAGGACTATTACCAGGTTTCTGTTCACAGCCACTGGGTAGGTGATGGTAAAGTTTACATTATGGAAAAAATTAAGGAAGGCCAAGTTTTAGGACAGAGTTTTGCACATGTTTAATAACTTAAGATTGCTTTATATATGAGTGATCATATTTGGACAGGTTTTAGAAATACATGGAAATGGAACTATTGTAGTATAATCACATAGGATTTATTTTTGTCTTACTTTCCAGAAAATCTGTAAGGTAGTAGCTGACATTGGTTCACATGGTTCAAGGGTGTGAGGGCCAAGGTCTTTGTAGTTTTGTTGGCCTTTCACTGTGGCCACACAATGATTGCTGCTGCTGCAGCCATTATAGTTCAAATGGAAAGAAATATGAAGGTGGAAGAACTTTTCCCATCTGAGATAGCATCCTTTAAAGAAATTCCTTGGTAATTCTAGCCAACAAGTTCCGCTCCTCCATTGCTCATCTCTAGAAGTCTAGGTAGTCTGGGAAATGTAACTTTCTAGATGGGCATCTTACAGCTCCAAGTGAAATCAAGATTCTGTGAGTAACAAAGAAGGAGAAACTAGATATTTGTAGGCATTTACCATTCTCTGCCACTGTGTGTGTGTGTGTGTGTGTGTGTGTGTGTGTATGTGTGGACAATCATGTATGAATATTAATGCATGAATAAGGATGAATAAAGGCACAGCGGGTGAAAGTGATGAGTGTGGATAATGTAACAGTCTGTGCATGTACCAGAGTGTAATCATATCCATTGTCCTCTTCTTTCTTTTAGTAATAGAACTCCTCTTAGTTTTAGTAGAGCAGACATCACCCAGCTAGAGTCCCTGACTCCCATGTGACAAATTCAAGCTAACAGTCTTATTTAAAGACCTGTGTTCTGAGATCCTATCCAGTACAGGTGGATCTAAGGTCTTGTTCTGAATGCTTCTTCTTTGGTGAAACTTCTACCTTAAGACTAACTGTTACGCACTATAAATATATAGCAAGCCAACAATAAGAGCAACAACAAAGGATAACAAATTTTATGTGACAGATTATATGTGAGTATATACAATTTATAAATGATTTCTTAGAGGTAAGGGAAAAAAAGAGAATATGATAAGTATTAAAAGAGCTATTCCAGCTAGAAGGTAGAAATGATTTCCTGTTAGGAAATCAGGAAAAGCTTTGCAAAGATATTAATAGTAACTTTTGAATTGAGCTTTGTAGGGTAGGATTTAGGTAGACAAAATTGTTTAGAGAAGCATTCCAAGTGTTAGGAACAAGGTGAATTAAGGCATGGCAGGTCACTCATTGGAGATGAATGAATATTCTAGGTGGTAGCTTGATTCATATGAAGTACAGAAGAGTGATATAATGTGGAAAAGAAAGGCAGAGGTCAGTCCAAGAGGGCCTCATATGGAAAGTCCATTTTGGAAATGAAAATTTTGGGCAGAACAGTAACATGTCAGGACCTATGAATTTTCAAGTATGAGATTCTCTGGTACCCTAACAGTGAAACAGTGGGAAAAACAGAAATCGTGGGATCAAGGCTAGGACAACTAGTGCAGTAGAAGCATTCACCCCAAAGGAGTTAACTAGCTGCTCACATTCCTATTCAAAAGGCAAACTTCAGTCAGATGTGAGCTGACATCTGTTATCAAAGGGGCTTAGTGGAAAATTGGAGCACATGCAGCAGGAGTTTCTGATCAGGTTTTAATATATTTGTTCTTTGAAAGGTACTGGCTCTCACAACACACAAATGTGTGCTAATATTTTTTTATTCTATTTCTATTAAATTTTTTAGAAATACTGATCACGATCCACTAAATTTCATGACCTGTTAATGGGTTGTAGCCAGTGGTGTGACAGTAAATATTTAAATAATTTTCTCCGTCCCTGGATAAAAGCTCTAATATGTAGCATTTCCTGATACCCATGGTATAAATACATCCAGATTGGCCAGTTTCAAGCTGTCAACCTGTTATCACTGAATTCTTAGCTGGGAAGAGATGACACAGTCAGCTCTCTCTGAAGTCAACCTCACTACACCAGTGACTTTGACCCACAGTTTGAAATAAATTTAAATATATGTCTGTTTTAAGTAAGTGAATTTATTCACTTAAGCAGCAAATCAACCCATCTGCCTACTTAAGCAGCAAATCAACCTATCTGTAAAGCCTCCCAATCAGTGTCTGGTATGCAGCAAATGCTGAATATATATTTGTCAAAAGAATGAGCTCCTTTATTTAGACAAATATAAAGGAATATTTATGCCTTCCTTAGTTTATTTCTTTTTCACTGGCCAACTTTTCATATAAGGACTTCAGTTTCTCAATTGAATCTCACAGAGATTTTTCAGATTTCTAAACTTCCTACTATATCACATGTTCATTACTTAAAATTTTAAAAGAATTTTAGCATAAAATTTGAGAAAATAAAAACAAGTTATTAAAAACAAATTATAAGCAATTGATTAAATTTCAAAATGATTCTTTGAAGAAAAGAGATTTTCAAAAATAATTTTATTGAAGTATAGTTTATTTATAATGTGTTAATTTCTGCTGTGCAGCAAAGTTATTTACTTATATATTGTTTGTTTAGTCTCTGAGTGGTTTCCGACTCTTTGCTACCCCATGGACTGTAGCCCACCAGACTCCTCTGTCTATGGAGTTTCCCAGGCAAGAATACTGGAGTGGGTTGTCATTTCCTACTCCAATACATATATGTATTCTTTTTCATATTTTTTCCATTATGGTTTATCACAGGATATTGAATATAGTTCTTTGTGTTACATAGTAGGATCTTGTTGTTTATCTGTCCTGTATATAATAGTTTGCATCTTCTAATTCCAAACTCCCAATCCTTCCCTTCCCTCACCATCCAAAAAGAAAGTTTTAAAAACAAGTAATTTATAAATGATTGGTAATATTTCAAATTAATTTGTTTCAATTAACTTTCTTTTAGCCTTTCTTATAAATCAGTACTGTTTGATCCAGAATCTAGATATTGGGGCATGGAATTCTTTTAGCAAGTCTGACTAATTTTAAAATCAACCTGAAATTAAAATGAAGATTCTCTGAAATTATGAGAGCATAAGAACTGATGTAGTAACAACTTTGGGCATTGAGAATATCAGAGAAAATTTATTCGGTGTAGAATGTGCTAAGACACAAGAGATACTCAGTAAACTGTGTATCCACCAACTGCCCATTTTCCTAGATACCTAGGTAGGACAGTATGCAGAAATTGACAACCCAACGGGAAGACATATAACAAAAGACAGACATACAACAAAAGACAGTGTAATAGGTGCTGTATTAGATTTGGATGCTCCAAAATAGTAATATGTAAATTCCCAAGGAAGTCCAAAAATATCCCATAGGGAGGAGATTCTTTGACTTACTAGAGTTTTACTATTCTCTGCAGTGCTGTGTGGAGAAGGCAATGGCACCCCACTCCAGTACTCTTGCCTGGAAAATCCCATGGACGGAGGAGCCTGGTAGGCTACAGTCCATGGGGTCGCTCAGAGTCGGACACGACTGAGAGACTTCACTTTCACTTTTCCCTTTCATGCACTGGAGAAGGAAATGGCAACCCACTCCAGTATTCTTGCCTGGAGAATCCCAGGGACGGCGGAGCCTGGTGGGCTGCCATCTATGAGGTCGCACAGAGTCGGACACGACTGAAGCGACTTAGCAGCAGCAGCAGCAGCAGCAGCAGTGCTCTGGCCTTGTATAAATAAGTTTACCTTTGTGGATCATTTGTAAATTAGTAAAAAGAAAAGTTAGATGACCATGAAGGTCTCACTTACGACTCTGATAATATGATTTTATGACTTGAATATAGCTTTCCAAAATATGTCTTTTATTTAAACTGAACCTCACCTGTATTTATCACAATATTTAGATTTAGCCCTGGTTTCTTTTCTTCTTAATTGTATAGGGTTTGCATAAACAAATACTCTACTTTCCTGCTATGATTCTGCATTTGAAGTATAATGGAGAGTTTTTGCAAATCATACTCTTAAATCTATGTCATTGTAATAATGGCCATAAATTTTCTGAAAGCTTTATGTTAAGTAAAAATTATCTAACAATAAATTCCTAGTTAAATGCTTATTTAAGTTTTTATTTTCTTAACTATCAATATTAACAGTTTAATAAATTTCTTTAGAATCAGTAACCATCAGGAGATACCTTGGCTTGAAGAAGGTATCGATCTTGTAATCTCAAGAGTGGATAAGTAGACTCCACTGTCAACTCTGTAGATTCAGGTGTTTATAACCTTCAGTTACAACATCACATTACTTCTCACTGTTCAGCTGGGCTTAAGTCTAAGGGAAATTCTTGCCAATTAACATGGAGTGAATACAGAGATTTCTAGATGTACTTGGCAGTCTGTGCATAATTACCTCACACAGACAGCTGTATCCGATCTTCAGTCAGTTATTGGCTCTGATAACTTTTGCCATAGGGAATCTTTTTGCTGCCTACAAGTAGTTAGACATGGAGTTTTAATATATATTCCCCTTTCTTTAATTTGCACTTCATTGTTTTTCATGACTAATAGAAAGTGGTTTTAGAAGCGCATGCAGATTGTATTTATTTAGCAAAAAAAACAAGTTTTCACTGTGCTCATGATAAGAAGAATTTCATTAAATCTAACATCAAAAATTGGTATATATTCACTTAAAAGACAGAGAAGGCAGTGGCAACCCACTCCAGTACTCTTGCCTGGAAAATCTCATGGATGGAGGAACCTGGTAGGCTGCAGTCCATGGGTTCGCTAAGAGTTGGACACGACTGAGCGACTTCACTTTCACTTTTCACTTTCATGCATTGGAGAAGGAAATGGCAACCCACTCCAGTGTTCCTGCCTGGAGAATCCCAGGGACGGGGGAGCCTGGTGGGCGGCCGTCTGTGGGGTCTCACAGAGTCGGACATGACTGAAGCAACTTAGCAGCAGCAGCAGCAGCACTTAAAAGAAGTACTAAAGAGAAATATATGCTTCAAACCATAAGATAATATGAAATCAAAGCTAATAGAAGTTCTTATCAGAAAGTTTACAATCAAACTAATATAAAACAGGCTTTAAAAAAAAAACTAGTTTACATTCTACCAGTTTTATATACAAATTTGGATTTGTATTCTATATAGCAAATGATGTTGTAAAATATTTTGCTATAAATATTGTATTTGCACATTTCTTTTTTTCATGTGATAAATTGTAAGCACATTGTCTAAATTTCTTTCATCAGTCTGGCAAAATAAGCAAAATTTTCCTAGGAATGAAGTTCACAATGTGATTCATGATATTCATATAAGGATTGTCTCATTGTCTTAATGTTTCAGATATTCCATATGTGTCTCAATATAAACTATTTTATCAAGACTGGAGTCTTGAATATAGAACATATGAAGAGCAACAGAGAAAATCTATCATGCATAGTAAGATGCACCATTGAGAACCTGCTATCACAGTGTTTGCCAGACCAATGCAGTGTTTTCTATCAGTACTCAGACATTGCTGTTCTTATAGTCACGCATAAAAATAGCAAAGCAGGACTTCCCTGGCAGTCCAGTGATTAAGAGTCTGCACTTCCAGTAGAGAGGAGGCGGGTTCAATCCCTGCCCAGGGAACTAAGATCCCACATGCCACGTGGTGTGACCAATTAAAAAAATAACTATCAAGAGAGTAGGATCTAGGCTGATTCATTAAGAAACAGTGTTTGAATATAGATGCAACTCTGTTAAAGCAATATATTTTATTTATTTATTTTTTTAATAAATTCTTTTATTTTAGTTGGGGGCTAATTACTTTACAATATTGTAATAGTTTTAAAGCAATATATTTTAAACTAGGATTGTAATTTACATATTCCTGTGAGATTATGTTTCCAGCTACACTTTTACCCAAAGGATAGGAGAAATATTAATATACTGATTGTATAGTAGAGCTACAAGTGGAGATGAGTAACAGAAAAAAAGGTGATGTAAATAGGGCTAACCTGATGTAGTCTAGAGAGAAACAAATGAGAAATGGTAAACTACCCTTTTACCATTGACTAATCAGCCACTCTCTTTTAGAGTATTCCGTGAAGCAAAAGACCATACATGGGATATATATCTCAGTGACTTAAACTGAAGATTCTTTTGGTGAAGGCAGAAGTAGAAGACATAGTAGGGCCTCGATTCATATTATAGATTTGATAATTAATTAACTAATGTGAATATCTGTTCTGCTGTGATTTTCTTCAGATGTCTTGAATTCTATTAAGTTGGTGCAAAACTAGTTGCGGTTTTGTATTGTTGAACTTTGCCTTTTGATATTGGAATACATTTTTAAATAAATGTGGCTATGTTATTCATCATTTTAATATGCATTTCTCGATTTATTTTTTGCTAATGACATTATTTGCTATTTATATTTATTTTAGACTATAGAAATTATATTAGACAAAAAGCAAATTCAAGTGATTTTTTAATTCAAGTTCAAAATGGATCATAAAGCAGCAGAGACAACTCAGAACATCAACACATTTGGGCCCAGAAACTGCTAATGAACATACAGTTCAGTAGTGGTTCAAGAAGTTTTCCAAAGGAGACGAGAGCCTTGAAGATGAGAAGCATAGTGGCTGGCCATAGGAAGTTGACAGTGACCAATCGAGAGCCATCGTCAAAGCTGATCCTCTTATAACTACGTGAGAAGTTGCTAAAGAACTCAATGTTGACCATTCTATGGTCATTCAGCATCTGGAGCAAATTGGAAAGGTGAAAAAGCTTGTTAAGTGGGTGCCTCACAAACGGACCGAAAATCAAAGCAGTCATGGTTTTGAAGTGCCATTGTCTCTTAATTCTACACAACGAACCATTTCTTAATCGGATTGCAATGTGTGACAAAAAGTGTATTTTATACAACAACTGGCAACAACCAGCTCAGTGGTTGGACTGAGAAGAAGCTCCAAAGCACTTCCCAAAGCCAACCTTGCACCAAAAGAAGGTCATGGCTGGAGAAGGAATGGCAGCCTACTCCAGTATTCTTGCCTGGGAAATCCCATGGACAGAGGAGCCTGAAGGGCTACAGTCCATGAGGTCGCAAAAGAGTCAGACACAACTTAGCAACTAAATAATAGCAACAATATTTAAGTTAAGGAGTGATCAAGTTGAACTCAATGAAATTGCTGGTGTTCAACCATTTTTCACCTATAAAAACCAGCAATGATAGCAGTTTCATATGATTCAACCTATGTATAGAATATCTTAATGGAAACATAGTGTAAAATGTCATTAATATGTTAATTAATACTTTAATTAATACCTATTAATTTGGTATTAAAAGTACAGTGGGGGAAAAAAAATGGTCATGGTCACTGTTGGATGGTCTGCTGCCCATCTGATCCATTACAGCTGAATCTTAGAAAAACAATTACATCTGAGAAGTGTACTTAGCAAATCGATGAGATGCACTGAAAACTGCAATGCCTGCAGCCAGTATTGGTCAGCAGAATAGGCTCATTTCTCCACAACAATGCCTGACCGCATGTTGTACAACCAGTGCTTCAAAAGTTGAACAAATTGGGCTATGAAGTTTTGTCTCATCCACCATATTCACCTGTCCTCTCGCCAACTGACTACCACTTCTTCAAGCGTCTCAGTGACTTTTTACAGGGAAAATGCTTCCACAACCAGCAGGAGGCAGAAAATGCTTTCCAAGAGTCCATCGAATCCTGAAGCACAGATTTTTATGCTTCAGGAATAAACAAATTTATTTTTCATTGGCAAAAATTTATTGATTGTAGTGATTCCTGTTTTGATTAATAAAGATGTGTTTAAGCCTAGTTATAATGATTTAAAATTCACAGTCCGAATCTGCAATTATGTTTGTACCAACCTAACAGGATCTTTTTCTGTACCTCCTTTACAATTTGAAACTTACTGAGAGCTACACATAAGTTTTATATTTTAAGTTACCAAATTTTTATACCTATATTTACTCTAAGCATTTTTAGAGAGTAGATCAATTTTTAGAATTTATCTTCTTTTAAATTATCTAGTTATGCCTTATCTGGTTGTACTGTTTTGAATTTATCCTTTAACTAAAGAGTGTTGATGAAAATTAGTCCATTTAAGAGATGGAAAACTTTATTTGAGCCAAACTGAGGCTTATAACCAGGGAACAGCATCTTAGAAAGCTCTGAGAACTGTTCCACACATTAGAAGTCAAGGCACAGTTACGTAAGTTTTTTGGAACACGGGGCTATACATGAAATGGCATATTATTGACAGTTTACACAGTCCAGATCTAAGCATCATTTTGGGCCCTTTCAAGATCAAGAAGAAATGTAATGTTTTAAGGAGTTGTGTTTTTAATGCTAGGAGAATGCTGTTCTTTATGGTTGAGCAGGTATTCCTGCTGATGGGAAGGTTTGGTTGCTGCGTAGTGTGCATACACTATGCACAGTGTGGGGAGAGAGGAGGCCAAAGGGCAGAGAAGAATTTTTTGTGGTTAAATTTGTCTTGTCTTGCCATAAAATGTGAATTTTATTTATATAGTTTAATTGTATTTATTCTTTTAGTTTTAATATATTCAATCAACTGGTGAGATATGAATACTTCAGAAATCTTAGCAGTTCAGTATAGTTTTAATATGCCTTTTACCCTTAGATAATATTTTGAATGTCATAAGAAAAAAGTCAAGTGTAACTCAGAGTTTTTTGGTCTGAAACAATGGAAAAATGGAGTTATTTAGTGACCTGAATATGACTGCTGAAAGAGTAGAATTGAGAAGAAAGTTGTTCAGTTTTGGACAATTGAGTTTGACGTTCATTTAAAAAATACAAGTGTGAAGGTTATATTATCAGTTGGATAGATAATTCTGGTTTTCTGAGGACAAATTGGGTTAAAGATAAATCTCTGAATTATTAACATACAGATAGTAAATTTGAGTGATATCACTTAGGGAGTAGAGATCTTAAAAAAAAAATACAGGTATTAAACCTAGAAATATTCTTTAAAGTTCAAAGTACTTTCCAAAAGGAGTTTGGGAAAAGTAGGAGGACCGGGAAAAGTAGGAGGACCTGAGAAGTGATCTAATAAGGAGAAACAGTACAGTGTTGTTCTTTTACTTAGCAGTGTATTTTGGGTTTCTCTTGTGGCTCAGCTGGTAAAGAATCCACCTGCAACATGGGTGACCCGGGTTCAATCCCTGGGCTGGGAAGATCCCCTGGAGAAGGGAAAGGCTACCCACTCCAGTATTCTTGCCTGGAGAATTCCATAGACTGTATAGCCCATGGGGTCACAAAGAGTCAGACACGACTGAGCGACTTTTACTTTCATTGTTAACATATATAGATTTACTAAATTTGTTTAATAAGGACAAAGTATTCCTTGGAATGGATGTACCACATTCTGTTTCACTTCTCCTGTATTGGTGCATATGTTTTATAATTTTCTCCTCTAAATATAATTTTTGATTTATCTGGTTCCATAATCTTATCTTCCCTGGTGGCTCAGTCAGTAAAGAGTCTGCCTGTAACGCGAGATACCTGGGTTCAATCCCTGGGTCGGGAAGTTGCCCTGGAGAAGGAAATGGCAACCCTCCAGTATTCTTGCCTGGAGAATTCCATGGACAAAGGAGCCTGGTGGGCTACAGTCCATGGGGTCACAAAGAGTTGGACACAACTGAGTGAACTTATGTTTCACTTTTTTTCACTTTCGTAATCTATCTGGGTTTATTTTTGTTTATGATTTGCAAAATGGTTCTATTTTTTCTAAATTCTATTTAGTGAATAATCCATTCTTTTACCCATTGATATGAAATGACACCTTTCTCAGATAGTGCATTTTTAGGTTCTCTTTTCCTTTGATCTGTTGTTTCCTGTAATAAAACTGTACTGTTTTAATTTATGTAGTTTATTTGAACCTTTGAAATCTGGCAGAGCAATTCCTTCAAAGTTCTTAGTTTTCAAAATTTTCTTAACTCATGCATTTTTCTCTTTCAAATGAGTTTTATTTATTTACTGTTAAAAGACTGGCCATTTTATTTCATTGGTCTGTGTAAAACATACAAATGCAGTTTTATATTTTTTAAAAACCAGATACAGGGTTATTGAGTGAGTTTCCTCAAAGAGATTTCTGTCAGGAAAGGCTTGCTGACTGCACCTCATTTATTGTCTGGGCTCAGCAATGGAAGCCAGGATATTCAGTACACATTTGGGTGAACATTATCAGATACGAAAGTCAAGCAATAAGACTTTGTTTCATGTTTTGCTAGAGTTCTTTGTAATATTTCTTGTGTGGCTGGGAAAAGGATACACCATCTTTCAGAGAAGGAAATAATTAATATTAAAATGCTTATTTAATATTAACAGTGGAACTATTTTAAAATTTGATGATGGAGTATTTTACTTATCCAGAGATCTTGGCAAGAGGAAAATTGAAATGCTGATCACATCAACGATTTAGTAAGGCTTAGGTAGAAAAGTTTGCTTGAGCCTTTCATTTGGGATTAAAGTTTATGTGATTTATAGTGCAAATTCATAGAAAAATTGTAAAATGTTTTGTGTTTAAAAAGAATGATTTTTAAATTATCTCATTTCCTTTCTAATGTTTAGATCATAATATACATTGTTGGCCAGGTTCAAAGTAAAAGCTGATTTTGATGATTTGTGTGTCAAATGAGTTTTAGAATCAGATTGTTAAAATACATTTTAAAAAAGCTTTTTGGATTTTTATTGACATACAATGAATTTTATAGATTATATTGGGGATAAATTATGTCTTTAATATGTTTTTTCTGTGTAACAAATTATCTTTTCATTTATTTGGTGGTAGTTTCAGATATTTTTGTTAATCCTGCCCCATTTTAGTTAGTTTATTCATAATGATTTTGTTGGGGTTTTTCCTTTGATATGAGAAACATTTATTGGGTGGCCTGATACATGCTAGTCACTGTTTTAGGGACCAAGGATATAGGATTAAACAAAACAAAGTCCCTGCCCTCATTAAGCTTATATTCTGATAAGAAGGCATCAGGGTCTTCCCTGGTAGAGCAGGGCATAAGAATCTGCCTACCAGTACAGGAGACATGGGTTCATTCCCTGGTCCAGGAAGATTCCACATGCCATGGGGCAGGAAAAGCTGTGCACCAGAACCGCTGAAGCACACATGTCCTCGGGCACACAAACCGCAACTGCTGAGCCTGTGTGTCACAACTGCTGAGGCCCATGCGTCCAAGAGTCTGTGCTCTGCAGCAAGAGGAGCCACTGCGATGAGAAGTCTGTGCGCCCCAAGGAAGCCCCCGCCCCCTGCACCTGGAAGAATCCCACCCAAAGACAAAGACCCAGCACAGCCAAAAATAACTTAATTTTTTGAAAGAAGGCATCAGGCATAGAAAAATGAATAAGTGGATACATAATGTCAGGTTATAAACAGGAGAACAACTAAATGGGGAGAAGAGGGAAAGGTATGTGAACAGCAAAGCGAAATCTTTCAAAAATCACTTTATATATTTTTTCCTATCTTTTTTCCCCTATCTCAATAATAATCATTGTGGTTTTAAATAAAATAGTCTAAAACCCTCTACATATGAAAGTATAATGTAAGTTGAGATTATTAACTTAGGGGACAAAAATTAATATCTCTAACAGCATAATCCCTGTTTATTTTTTTCTAGATAAAATTAAATGTCAAATTTCATTTAAGTCTAAAGAAATCTTAAGAGTATGTATTTTCAATGAGGGCATGCAGATGATCTTGATTCATCTATGTAATTCTGTTGATTGAGTACAACAAAGTTCTATAATAGGCACTAGAGGGTATAAGATAAGCAAGAGTCTGTCTTTCCCCTTTGGGAGCTCATGATACAGTGGCGAATTCAGAGACAATTAACGTAGAACTTTCATGCATGTCTGAGAGTGATGTATTCATGATCTATAGATCTTAATCAACTACAAATATGAATTATTGAAAAAATTAATAAAAGAAGTAATGAGTGATGGATGTATAAACCAAATGCTATTAAGACTAGAAGAGAGAGTAATTTTTTATAACTCAGGGATAAAGAAAAGCTTTCTAAAAAAGGTGACAGTTGGTTTTCATTTAGAAAAATGAAAAAACAAATCTGAGCCAGATTATGAGAGCCATGAATGAAGCCTCAGAATGTTATTCAGTGGAAGGCAAAGTATACGTAGTTCCATAAAAATATTTTTGAGTGTTTATTGCAAAATAATTGCATTCATTTGTTTACATTTTTGAAAAATAGGAGGCGACAACTAGTCACTAGGACTTTTCAGAGATAAAACCAACTGACATGGTAACCAATGGTAGGGAAATAGGATGGGGTAATGGTGAGAGTGGCAGTGAAGGCTAAAGATGATGGCAAGGTTTTAGGTTATATCATGATGGTTGTTGTTCAGTTGCTCAGTCACGTCTGACTCTTTGTGCCCCATGGACTATAGCACGCCAGGCTTCCTTGTCTTTCACTATCTCCCAGAGTTTGCTCAAACTCATGTTCATTGAGTTGCTGATAGCATGATTACATAATGACATATTATTATTGGGGAAGAACAGATTTGTAGGCTTAGGAAATGAGTTTATTTTTGCATATTTTTAGTTTTAGAAATATTCAGCAGATAACTTTAAAATTTCTTATCTCAACGTCCAGAAAGAAGTTCAGACTGGAGATAACGTGGGAATTAAATTTAAAGGAGTAGATGTAATTGCCCAGAAACAAGTGAGGCAAGGGTTGCCAGCAACCACCAGAAGCTAGGAAGAGGCAAGGAGAGATTCTTTCCAAGAGCATTCACAGTCAGCATGCCCCAACTGATACCTTGATTTCAGACCTCTAGTCTCCAGCACTGTGAGAGAACACATTTCTTTTGTTTCAGCCACCCAGTGTGTTGTCATTTGTTATGGCAGCCCTGGGAAAGTAATAACAGGAATGATCAGCATGTATTGAGATATGGACAAGATTACCTAGGGAAAGAGTATAGATAGATTCAGACTACTTTTAGACAATTTTGACAGACCATATTTTACTTTAAAAAGCAGTTAAGATCAGGCAAATGTGATACTTTTTATCATATCGTACAAAAATTTTAGTACCTGTTGTATTCTACCTAGCCATTTCATTCGTTTACCAGCTGAAGGCATGTGAGTTTTGGAGCCTTCAGCCAAAGAAAGCATAAAAGGGGCATGGAGAGTAGGGGGATTAACCCTTAAGAACATTTAATAGACAGAAAACAATAAGCTGTCAAGGGGCTATGAAGAATATTAGGCCACAGATAAGAGAGAATGAGATCATAGAAGCCTAGTGAAGAGAATGTTTTAAGGAGTGAACATCAGGAGCTCCTGAAAATCTGCAGTAAGAAAAATACCCATTGGGTTTGGTCTCATAGATGCTGGTGGTGATGGAAACAAGGGCTGTTTGAGTGGCATATGTCGATGTATAGATTTCAGAAAGATACTGTTACTCTTAATGTAGAGGAAGGAAGAAAAAGAAAGGGAAAGAGGATTTGCTAGTAGGTATTGCATTTACTCAGTTAAGAGCTAATGAAGATTGAAAATGAAAAGTAGATATAATTAAGAGGATGAGTATATAAGAACTTGGGGATTAAAAGAATAATAAAAAAAATGGTTCTATAATTCAAACTTGTGTCACTAACTGGATGATAATATTATTAACACAAAAAGGAAGAACTAGTAGAATATCTAGATTGACAAGATTTATGCATTTCTAAAGCTAGAAAAGACTAAGAAATGGAATAGAAGGAAAAAACAAGAAACTTCATCTCCTCCAAAATTAAAGATAGCATGAAAGTGATCCTCAAGGAAAGCAACTTGATTTCACTGATTTGTTTGTTCTGTTGCCCAGTCATGTCCAACTCTTTGCCACCCCATGAACTGCAGCACACCAGGCCTCTGTCCTGCACGTTTACCCAAGTTCATGTTCATTGCCTTGGTGATGCCATCTCATTCTCTGACACTCTCTTCTCCTGCCCTCAATCTTTCCCAGCATCAGGGACGTTTCCAATGAGTCGGCTGTTTGCTGATAAGGAAGTTTAATGCCCAATTTGACTAGATTTGATTATTAGTATATGAACACAGTTAAATAGGAAACCAAGACATAACAATGGAAATGGTGAACACTGTGACTTTGATTCAAGACATAGAAGGGAGCCTCATTTTTCCTTGCAGTCAGAATGAAGCTGATGAAACAGATTCCAAAGATAATAATGAATCTATATATGAAAGACTTTGTTTGACTTTGAGAGTGTCCCTCCTCAGTGTCAGCTTTTTGCTCTTGCTCTGTTAGAAAATGAACAAGCTGTGAGGCTACTCTAACCTCAATCACAGAACAAACTGTGATACAGATTCAGAAAACCTCAAGGTGATTACACAACCACTGGATGTCCAGAGGAGTGAGTCTCTCATGTGGTATCACATAACCCTGAACCAAGGCTGGCAATTCCTGTAAACTGCCCTAAAAGTTCAGAGGTGTTTTGGATGGAGGTTTGGGGAGCCATGTGCATGGAATGAGACTGCCCGTCTGCTGTCCTTCACACTGTTAGATAGGGTTGGAGGGGGAACTTACTTAAGCCTCCCCTTCTGTAGGCCTTCATTGTGGGGGCAAAGAAAAGGTTTATGAGCCGTAAAGAAGACAGTAACCCTCTTCCCCCTCATCACATTCACCAGCACAAGTTAGGGAACATGCTTGCCATCTTTCAGCCTCTCTTTCTCCAGTGACAGCCCACTGTCTCAGTGTGTGACTGCTCCCCTGCTGGCTTCCACACTGTATCGTCTGAAATCTAGAGGAGTCCCAGTCCTACGTAACCCTGTCTGCGTCTCCCCTTTATCACTGTGCATCAGCTGGCAAGCCCAGAGCTCTGTATTTCCCTGAAAAATTCCCTTCCCTGCCCCCACCACAACACTCACAGCCTCACCACTATCTCTAGGGATGGTAAGGCCTAACCCCATCGTGCCTTTGATCCCCGTTCATGTCAGTCCTCACCAGAAACCCGGCCTCACAATTCATTCCTGATTTCCAGGATTCTCATCAAGTGTGTATATGTCCTTTGTTCTGCCTTGTCTTCTCCCTCTCCTCAATTCCAAAATTTTCTTGAATTCGGTCACTCATTACCAGAATTGCCTTTATCTGCAACCTATTCTCTGAAGATCTCGTTACTGTCTAATCAAAACGGAGCTGCTCCCTGAGGAGGCACACTTGCCGTCCTCATCAAGCAGTGCCTTTTTCTGTCTCTGTTCCCTTGTATGATGTAATTGGCTGCTTTGTTGCCATTTCAAGACTGTATTCATCATCTAATGCTGTTTGAGAGATCACCACAAAAATGAATGACTTAGAGACAGAATAAATTTTATTATATCTTACAATTTCTGTGGGTTAAGAATTTGAGACAAACTTGGGCATGGATTTCTTATATTAGATTTTTTTTCCTGGAAATAATATACCCCTTGCATTGTAATATATTTTCCAGAAATACTCTTCTCATTTCAGTCTGATGTTACGTAGTAATTTTTCTCAGTCATTTTCTTAGCTTATTATGGGTGGAGGAAATTTCTACCTATTTTCAGGCAAGTAGACATGCTTTTTTCCTGGCAGCATAAGGCAAATTGCAGAGCAGTGATGGTACACTAATTATACTTTTAATTACAAATCCATTGCTTGTTTCTTAAGTGGAATTCTTTCCTTGTTTTGTAGCATGTGGACTTTCATCTCTTTTCCATTCTTACAAGTTTTGTAGGTATTCGGTTGTAGCATTAGAAATTGAAAAATTACTAGTTAATAATTTTTAAATTGTATAATATTCTGGTATTATATTTTTAGAAATTAACTATGTCTTGTTGGAGCTCTGTTTGTTTGCTTTTCATTAAGTCTTCCCAACAGATATTTTCATGACTTGTCTCCTCATGTAAGTCTCTGCTCAAATACACATTCTCAAAGAAGACTCCTGTATTAATTAGAACAGAAGGATTCAACTAGTGTGTCATGGATGCTACATGGGAGTTCCTGTGATATTGCTTCCTTCATCCTTTGGGTTTTGGCTCAACACAGTTATCATCATCTGCTTATTCCACTGTGATTTACAAAATCCACCATATTCTCCAAGTGCTGAGCTACAAAAAATGTTTGGGGAGCATTGAATTAAGATAAAGATTTAGATGCTAGATAGGTACAAACCCAAAGTAGAAGTCACTTCAACAAAGCAGATGGATGTTTCTATTTCAGTCCCAAGGTAGACAATTTAGTTCAGTTCAGTCGCTCAGTTGTGTCTGACTCTTTGCGATCCCAAGAACCACAGCATGCCAGGCCTCCCTGTCCATCACCAACTCCCAGAGTCCAACCAAACCCATGTCCATCGAGTTGGTGATGCCATCTAACCATCTCATCCTCTGTCGGGACGTCCCCTTCTCCTCCTGCCCTCAATCTTTGCCAGCATCAGGGTCTTTTCAAATGAGTGAGCTCTTCACAGCAGGTGGCCAAAATATTGGAGTTTCAGCTTCAGCATCAGTCCTTCCAATGAACACCCAGGGCTGATCTCCTTTAGGATGGACTGGTTGGATCTCCTTGCAGTCCAAGGGACTCTCAAGAGTCTTCTCCAACACCACAGCTCAAAAGCATCAATTCTTTGGCACTCAGCTTTCTTCACCGTCCAACTCTCACATCCATACATGACCACTGGAAAAACCATAGCCTTGACTAGACGGAACTTTGTTGGCAAGGTAATGTCTCTGCTTTTTAATATGTTATCTAGGTTGGTCATAACTTTCCTTCCAAGGAGTAAGCGTCTTTTAATTTCATGGCTGCAATCACCATCTGCAGTGATTTTGGAGCCCAGAAAAACAAAGTCAGCCACTGTTTCCACTGTTTCCCCATCTACCTGCCATGAAGTGATGGGACCGGATGCCATGATCTTAATTGTCTGAATGTTGAGCTTTAAGCCAACTTTTTCACTCTCCTCTTTCACTTTCATCAGAGGCTCTTTAGTTCTTCTTCAGTTTCTGCCATAAGGGTGGTGTCATCTGCATATCTGAGGTTATTGATATTCCTCCCGGCAATCTTGATTCCAGCTTGTGCTTCCTCCAGCCCAGCGTTTCTCATGATGTACTCTGCATATAAGTTAAATAAGCAGGGTGACAATATACAGCCTTGACGTACTCCTTTTCCTATTTGGAACCAGTCTGGTGTTCCATGTCCAGTTCTAACTGTTGCTTCCTGACCTGCATACAGGTTTCTCAAGAGGTAGACAATTACAACTAGTTAAAGGAGCTCTGTGGGCATTCACACAGATGCCCTCAGATGGTAAAGAATCTGTCTGCGATGCAGGAGACTCGGGTTCGATCCCTGGCTTGGAAAGTTCCCCTGGAGAAGAGAATGGCTACCTGCTCCAGTGTTCTTGCCTGGAGAACTCCATGGACAGAGGAGCCTGGTGGGCTACAGTCCATGGGGTTACAGAGTCAGACATGACTGAGTGTCTAACATACAGGCACACACAAAGGAGCTCTGAACCAGAAAGCCTTCCAAGAACCCAGAATCCTTCTGTCTTGTTGCTCCATCACTGCTTGCCAACATGACCATAAAGTGGGGAGCGGAGAGGGGAGGTGAGAGCATACCCCTCCCCTTTTTGAGCATTGAAAACCATCTGATATTTCATAACACAGAAGTTTTTTAGTGGAATCTACATCAACAGTATTGCTTCACTGGTAGCTCAGTGGTAAAGAATCCATCTGCCAATGCAGGAGACATGGGTTCAGTCCCTTGTTTGGGAAGATCCCTGGAGGAAGAAATGACAACCCACTCCAGTATACTTGCCTGGGAATTCCCATGGACAGAGGAGCCTGGTGGGCTATAAGAGTTGCAGAAGAGTCACTTAGTGACTAAGCAACAGCCTCAATAATACTTTGTTTTAAACCATTTTCTTATTTTCTAGTTCTATTTTACTTTTTAACCTAATATAAAATTTATATGTATCTCAATTTTCTTTTCATTACCACTCTTTTGATAAACTTGAGTTCTTATTTTCCAGGCTTTAATTTAAAATAGATTTTCTTTCCTTGTCAGAAATGGTATGTGATAAATAGTTGTTCGTAAGGGGGTTTTAACATCAGCAAGTTACATATATAACTCTAAAAGTGAGTCAACAGCAGGTATGTGTGATTAAGTAGTGAATGTTGACTTTTTTGTTGTTGTTACTTAAACCATAAATGCAGTTGAGCCAAACTGAATCACAGTTGAAAATGTAACATCCTATTAATGGAAAAAAGAAGAGTGCATACAGCTGTTCTGGAAAGTGAACATTGTGGCTGGGGAAAAAATATTGATGCTTCAACATTTGTGGGAATAAATTAATATTGTTCTAGGATAAATTGCCAAATGTCACATTTCATAAGTCATTTTATTAGAAAGTTGGGTCACCAGTAAATGTCCAGTATCTCATTACTTATAGTCTTTAGTTATACTGAACATGAAAAGTATTTCCATTTTAAATTGCTTTTGCTGAATCTTTGAGAAATAATTTTGGTAAATTGGTTGGTATCAGACCTGGAGCTTGAATACAAAACAACTGTTGTTGAGAAAATGCCATTTTCATAACATTAATATGTTTTCAATTAACATACTGGAATGAGCTGTTATACATTACCACTTCCATGTTTAACTACTGTTTGACTTTCAAACGACTGATTTGCACTTTCAATAGATTATTTACTTTAACTAAAAGAGGAAGAATTTTATTTAAATAATTCATATTTTTCTTCCACCTGCAGAATACACCCAAGAAAGGTGGGGATTTCCAATGTGCCACTATTTGAAGGAAGAGAGATGGTGCTGTGGCCGTAATGCCAGAATGTCAGCCTGTTTGGTAGGATTTTTTATTTCTCAACTAAGAGCTTTATGCAGATGTTGCTGAATTTATTTCTTTGGCTTTGTTAAATGCCAGATTTTGAAGAGCATCTTTATTAATGCTTTATGCACTGCAAATTATGAGGGGGAAAAAATGGCTTGCCCATACAACATTATTCACTCTGCATGTGGTAACAATTTATAGTTATACTTTAATTCTGCATTATTGTACTTAATTTCTTACATGTAATTACTTTAATTATCATATAAAATGTACCAACAACCAATTCTTAAACACAGAATTACTTTAGTGCTTTATCCACAGCTGTGTGTGTGTGTGTGTGTGTGTGTGTGTGTGTGTTTGTAGCAGATCATTTGGTCTCCTAAGTTTTAATAAAATGGGAAAAATATTATTAAACTGTCTGGGATAGGAAGTACCTATCTAGTTAAGTGAAATCTTTATTTAAAATGTCTGAGTTGGACTAAGAATGGAAGATGGCGGAGGAATAGGACGGGGAGACCACTCTCTCCTCCACAAATTTATCGAAAGAACATCTGAACGCTGACCAAACTTCACAAAACTACTTCTGAAGGCTGGCTGAGGACGTCAGGCTTCCACAAAAACACCGCATTATCTTCAAAAGAGGTAGGAGAAATTATAAAAGATAAAAAGAGAGACAAAAGAGTTAGGGACGGAGACCCGACCCGGGGAGGGAGTCGTAAAAGAGGAGGAATTTCCAAGCACCAGGAAACCCTCTCACCGGCGGGTGTGGGGGAGGATTTCTTATCTCGGAGGGCAACGTAACTGGGAGGAAAAAATAAATAAAATCCACAGATTACGTGCCTAAAGCAACTCCCAGCAAAGAACCCCAGACGCTCGCATTATCCGCCACCAGCAAGTGGGGGCTGAACGGAGAGGAGCGGGCGGCATTGCCTAGGGTAAGGACCGGGCCCGAGTGCCCCGAGGGCAATCTGAGGGAGCTAACGTGAGATAGTAACCTAAACTGTGGGACAGCCAGAGAGAGAGAACTATCCCGCGAAAAGCCCAACTCTAAGGCACTGCCGGCCCACTCACAGAACAAAGGACTGAGCGATACCAGAGGAGAGCTAGCCGGCTGCGGACCGCCCCATCCCCCGCCGGACACAGCGGGCAGGCGGGGCCCGCCAGAGCCGGAAAAGGGCAAACTCGGCTCCAGAGAGGGCACTCCCTACCAAACTGCAAACAGGCTCCCAGTTTCTAAGCAAAGACTGCCTGAGATCCCGGAGGGTCGACAGCCGCCGGGAGGGTCGCAGCCAGAGACCAGCTCCCCAGAACCGACACAAAGCACACCGGAGCCGGGCGCGCCCGTAAACCGAGGCGGGGACCAGGGAGGTGATAAGCCGCACCGCCCCAACAGGGGAGAGCGCGCTCGCCAAACTCCTGGCCGCCTGGGCAGCTCCGACCGGGAACGGCACAAGCCGCGGGCGAAACCGAGTCTGCGCCTTTGTGGAGTAACCGGGAGCCTGAACCTGAGCAGCTTAGACCTGGGAAGTACACGCAGCTCAGGGCCCGCTCCCCGGCCGAGTAACCTGAAGCCTGAGCAGGGTAGACAGGGAAAGCACACACGCCGTGAGCGGAGACGAACCCAGTGCGGCCGAGACACTGCGAGCTTACCACACACACGCCAGATTTGCAGTGTTCCTCCCTCCCCACAGCACGATTGAACAAGCGAACCTAAAGAGATCACCTCCACCCCTTTGCTGCAGGGCGGAAATTAGATACTGAAGAGATCTCCAAACAGAAGCCAAATAAACAGAGGGAAGCGCTTTGGAAGGGACAGGCCAACAGATTAAAATCCCTGTAGTTAATACCGACTGCATTGAAAAGGACCTATAGATCTTGAAAAGTATAAGCAGGAATAAGGATCTATCTGAAACTGAGCAGATCCCACACTGCTCACAACAGCTCCAGAGAAAGTCCGGGATATATATATTTTTTACTATTATTTTTTTTTTTAATTAAAAAAAAATTTTTTTTTCTCTTCTTTCCTTTTTCTTCAAGTCCTCTATTACACCTTTAACTTTCATTTTCATAACCCACTATTAACTTGCAAAAAAAAAAAAAACAACCCTATTTTTGAAGCAAACTACATACATATATCTTATACCTTTCGTGTTTTCTTTTTTTAATGTTTTTTTTCCTGTTTTACTTTTTTTTTTCCTGTTTCTTTTTTTACTGTTTTACTGTTTTTTTTTTCTTTTTTACACTGTTTCCTTTTTTCTTTTTTTTTTTTTTAGATTGTAAGTTTTATAAGAGTCTAACCTCTACTCTAGATTTTTAATCTTTGTTTTACATATTTGATATCAATTTTGTACATTTAAGAACCCAATCTTTAGGACCCATTTTTACTCAGGAGTGTGATCACTGGCCTGATCACTCTCTCCCCCTATTGATGCTCTTTCTTCTCCCCCAGGGAACCTCTATCTCCCACCCTCCTCCTTCTCTTCTCAACCCAATTCTGTGAATCTCTGAGGGTGTTCTGGGTACCGGAGAACACTTCAGGAACAGGATACTGCCCAGATCTCTCTCTCCCCTCTTGATTCCTCCCTTTCTACTCATGCTCACCTCTGTTACCTTCCTCCCCCCTCTGTATCTCTGTGAATCACTCTGAGGGTTCCAAACTGTGGAAAGCACAGAGGGAAGTGCTTACTGGCTAGATTGCTCTCTCCACATTTGAATTCCCCTCTTCCCCTCCTGGGCACCTCAACCCCCCCCACCTCATCTCTCCATGTAACTCAGTGAACCTTTCTGGGTATCCCTCACTGTGGAGAATCTTTTCACCATTAACCTAAAAGTTTTATTATTGAGGCTGTATGGAAGGAGAAGTCTTGAGGCTACTGCAAGAATAAGACTGAAAGCCAGGGGAAACGTTAATTAATAAGAGACCATCCAATAGCCTCCATAAATACACTGAAACCAAGCTCCACCCAAGAGCCAATAAGTTCCAGAGCAAGACATACCACGCAAATTCTCCAGCAACGCAGGAACATAGACCTGAGCATCAATATTCAGGCTGCCCAGAGGCACACCAAATCCATAGACATCTCAAAAATTAAAACTGGTCACTCCATTGCACTCTAGAGAGCAGAAATCCAGCTCCACCCACCAGAACACCGACACAAGCTCCCCCAACCAGGAAGCCTTGACAAGCCACCTGTCCAACCCCAACCGCAGTGAGGAACCTCCACAATAAAGAGGAACTTCATACTACCAGAATACAGAAGGGCCACGCCTAACACAGCAATCTAAACAAGATGAAAAGGCAGAGAAATACTCAGCAAGTAAAGGAAAATGAGAAATGCCCACAAAGCCAAACAAAAGAGGAGGAGATAGGGAATCTATCTGAAAAAGAATTTAGAATAATGATAATAAAAATGATCCAAAATCTTGAAAGCAAAATGGAGTTACAGATAAATAGCCTGGAGACAAAGATTGAGAAGATGCAAGAAATGTTTATCAAGGACTTAGAAGAAATAAAAAGGAATCAATATAGAATGAATAATGAAATAAAGGAGATAAAAGACACTCTGGAGGGAACCAACAGTAGAATAACGGAGGCAGAAGATAGGATAAGTGAGGTAGAAGATAGAATGATGGAAATAAACGAAGCAGAGAGGAAAAAAGAAAAAAGAATCAAAAGAAATGAGGAAAACCTCCGGGACCTCTGGGACAATATGAAACGCCCCAACATTCGAATCATAGGAGTCCCAGAAGAAGAAGATAAAAGGAAAGGCCATGAAAAAATACTCGAGGAGATAATAGTTGAAAATTTCCCTAAAATGAGGAAAGAAATAGTCACAGAAGTCCAAGAAACCCAGAGAGTTCCAAACAGGATAAACCCAAGGCGAAACACCCCAAGACACATATTAATCAAATTAACAAAGATCAAACACAAAGAACAAATATTAAAAGCAGCAAGGGAAAAACAACAAATAACACACAAGGGGATCCCCATAAGGATAACAGCGGATCTTTCAATAGAAACCCTTCAGGCTAGAAGGGAATGGCAGGACATACTTAAAGTAATGAAAGAGAATAATCTACAACCCAGATTACTGTACCCAGCAAGCATCTCATTCAGATATGGAGGAGAATTCAAAAGCTTTACAGACAAGCAAGAGCTGAGGGAATTCAGCACCACCAAACCAGCTCTCCAGCAAATGCTAAAGGATCTTCTCTAAACAGGAAACACAGAAAGGATGTTTCAACACGAACTCAAAACAACAAAGTAAATGGCAACGGGATCATACTTATCAATAATTACCTTAAATGTAAATGGGTTGAATGCCCCAACCAAAAGACAAAGGGTTGCTGAATGGATACAAAAACAAGACCCCTATATATGCTGTCTACAAGAGACCCACCTCAAAACTAGGGACACACACAGGCTGAAAGTGAAGGGATGGAAAAACATATTTCATGCAAACGGAGACCAAAAGAAAGCAGGAGTCGCAATACTCATTTCAGATAAAATAGACTTTAAAATAAAGGATGTGAAAAGGGACAAAGAAGGACACTACATAAAGATCAAAGGATCAATTCAAGAAGAAGACGTAACAATCATAAATATATATGCACCCAACATAGGAGCACCACAATATATAAGGCAAATACTAACAAGTATGAAAGGGGAAATTAACAATAACACAATAATAGTGGGAGACTTTAATACTCCACTCACGCATATGGATAGATCAACTAAACAGAAAATTAACAAGGAAACACAAACTTTAAATGATACAATAGACAAATTAGATTTAATTGATATTTACAGGACTTTCCACCCCAAAACAATCAATTTTACCTTTTTCTCAAGTGCACATGGAACTTTCTCCAGGATAGATCACATCCTGGGCCATAAATCTAGCCTTGGTAAATTCAGAAAAATTGAAATCATCCCAGCCATCTTCTCTGACCACAATGCAGTAAGATTAGACCTCAGTTACAGGAAAAAAACTATTAAAAATTCCAACATATGGAGGCTAAACAACACGCTTCTGAATAAACAACAAATCACAGAAGAAATCAAAAAAGAAATCAAATTATGCATAGAAACGAATGAAAATGAAAACACAACAACCCAAAACCTATGGGACACTGTAAAAGCAATACTAAGGGGAAGGTTCATAGCAATACAGGCGTACCTCAAGAAACAAGAAAAAAATCAAATAAATCAACTAACTCTACACCTAAAGCAACTAGAGAAGGAAGAAATGAAAAACCCCAGGGTCAGTAGAAGGAAAGAAATCTTAAAAATTAGGGCAGAAATAAATGCAAAAGAAACAAAAGAGACCATAGCAAAAATCAACAAAACTAAAAGCTGGTTTTTCGAGAAGATAAACAAAATTGACAAGCCATTAGCCAGACTCATCAAGAAACAAAGGGAGAAGAATCAGATCAACAAAATTAGAAATGAAAATGGAGAGATCACAACAGACTCCACAGAAATACAAAGGATCATAAGAGACTACTACCAACAGCTATATGCCAATAAAATGGACAACTTGGAAGAAATGGACAAATTCTTAGAAAAGTATAACTTTCCAAAACTGAGCCAGGAAGAAATAGAAGATCTTAACAGACCCATCACAAGCACGGAAATCGAAACTGTAATCAGAAATCTTCCAGCAAACAAAAGCCCAGGACCAGACGGCTTCACAGCGGAATTCTACCAAAAATTTAGAGAAGAGCTAACACCTATCCTACTCAAACTCTTCCAGAAAATTGCAGAAGATGGTAAACTTCCAAACTCATTCTATGAGGCCACCATCACCCTAATTCCAAAACCAGACAAAGATGTCACAAAAAAGGAAAACTACAGGCCAATATCACTGATGAACATAGATGCAAAAATCCTTAATAAAATTCTAGCAAACAGAATCCAACATCATATTAAAAAGATCATACATCATGACCAAGTGGGCTTTATCCCAGGAATGCAAGGTTTTTTTAACATCCGCAAATTAATCAATGTAATACACCACATTAACAAATTGAAAGAAAAAAACCATATGGTTATCTCAATAGATGCAGAAAAAGCCTTTGACAAAATTCAGCATCCATTTATGATTAAAACCCTCCAGAAAGCAGGAATAGAAGGAACATATCTCAACATAATAAAAGCTATATATGACAAACCCACAGCAAACATTATCCTCAATGGTGAAAAATTGAAAGCATTTCCCCTAAAGTCAGGAACAAGGCAAGGATGCCCACTTTCACCACTACTATTCAACATAGTTTTGGAAGTTTTGGCCACAGCAATCAGAGCTGAAAAAGAAATAAAAGGAATACAGATAGGAAAAGAAGAAGTAAAACTCTCACTGTTTGCAGATGACATGATCCTCTACATAGAAAACCCTAAAGACTCTACTAGAAAATTACTAGAGTTGATCAATGAATATAGTAAAGTTGCAGGATATAAAATTAACACACAGAAATCCCTTGCATTCCTATACTCCAATAATGAGAAAACAGAAAGAGAAATTAAGGAAACAATACCATTCACCATTGCAACAAAAAGAATAAAATACTTAGGAATATATCTACCTAAAGAAACAAAAGACTTATATATAGAAAACTATAAAACACTGATGAAAGAAATCAAAGAGGACACAAACAGATGGAGAAATATACCGTGTTCATGGATTGGAAGAATTAATAGAGTGAAAATGAGTATACCACCCAAAGCAATCTATAGATTCAATGCAATCCCCATCAAGCTACCAACGGTATTTTTCACAGAACTAGAACAAATCATCTCACAATTTGTATGGAAATATAAGAAACCTCGAATAGCCAAAGCAATCTTGAGGAAGAAGAATGGAACTGGAGGAATCAACCTGCCTGACTTCAGGCTCTACTACAAAGCCACAGTCATCAAGACAGTATGGTACTGGCACAAAGATAGAAATATAGATCAATGGAACAAAATAGAAAGCCCAGAGATAAACCCACGCACATATGGACACCTTATCTTCGACAAAGGAGGCAAGAATATACAATGGAGAAAAGACAATCTCTTTAGCAAGTGGTGCTGGGAAAACTGGTCAACCACTTGTAAAAGAATGAAACTAGAACACTTCCTAACACCGTACACAAAAATAAACTCAAAATGGATTAAAGATCTAAACGTAAGACCAGAAAGTATAAAACTCCTAGAGGAAAACATAGGCAAAACACTCTCCGACATAAATCACAGCAGGATCCTCCATGTCCCACCTCCCAGAATATTGGAAATAAAAGCAAAAATAAACAAATGGGACCTAATTAAAATTAAAAGCTTTTGCACAACAAAGGAAACTATAAGCAAGGTGAAAAGACAGCCTTCAGAATGGGAGAAAATAATAGCAAATGAAGCAACAGACAAACAATTAATCTCAAAAATATACAAGCAACTTCTGCAGCTGAATTCCAGAAAAATAAACAACCCAATCAAAAAATGGGCCAAAGAACTAAACAGACATTTCTCCGAAGAAGACATACAGATGGCTAACAAACACATGAAAAGATGCTCAACATCACTCATTATTAGAGAAATGCAAATCAAAACCACAATGAGGTATCATTTCACACCAGTCAGAATGGCTGCTATCCAAAAGTCTAGAAGCAATAAATGCTGGAGAGGGTGTGGAGAAAAGGGAACCCTCTTACACTGTTGGTGGGAATGCAAACTAGTACAGCCACTATGGAGAACAGTGTGGAGATTCCTTAAAAAACTGGGAATAGAACTGCCATATGACCCAGCAATCCCACTGCTGGGCATATACACCGAGGAAACCAGAATTGAAAGAGACGCGTGTACCCCAATGTTCATCGCAGCACTGTTTACAATAGCCAGGTCATGGAAGCAACCTAGATGTCCATCAGCAGACGAATGGATAAGGAAGCTGTGGTACATATACACAATGGAATATTACTCAGCCATTAAAAAAAATACATTTGAATCGGTTCTACTGAGATGGATGAAACTGGAGCCCATTATACAGAGTGAAGTAAGCCAGAAAGAAAAACAACAATACAGTATACTAATGCATATATATGGAATTTGAAAGATGGTAATGATAACCCTATATGCGAGACAGAATAAGAGACACAGATGCTTGGAACAATTTTATGGCCTCTGAGGGAGAAGGTGAGGGTGGGACGTTCTGGGAGAATAGCATTGAAACATGTATATTATCATATGTGAAACAGAACACCATTCCATGTTCGATGCATGAGACAAGGGCTCAGGGCCGGGGCAATGGGATGACCCAGAGGGATGGGATGGGGAGGGAGGTGAGTGGGGGGTCCAGGAAGGGGAACACATGTAAACCCATGGCTGATTCATGTCAATATATGGCAAAAACTATTACAATATTGTAAAGTAATGAGCCCCCAACTAAAATAAATAAATTTATAAAAAAAAAAAAAAAGACTAAGAATGAAAAGTATTCTCAGGCAATAAATATTCTTCCTATAGCAAAAAAAAAAAAAAGAAAAAATGTCTGAGTTGGCTCTTATCCTTAGATCTAGAACACTTTGGCCCACAGTCTTCTCTGTTTGTGGTGTTATGTTGGTCTAAAAAGGACCCAATGCCAGTTAAATGGTGTAAATGGATTTTGCCATCATAAATGTAAAATATAGTTTCTACAATAATGTTTCTAATGTACAACCCCAAGGTAAATTAACTATTATGTGGTCATTATCTTGATAATTTTATATTGCCAGTAACAGCAATGTAAAGAAATAGTGCTGCAGTGTTCTAGGTCATGTATCTGAGAGTTAACTTAGAAATCTATTTTTGCTAAAATAATTATTTCCTTTGATAAGTCCTCTTAAAATATTTTTCTGGGAATTGGTCTTGTTCTTTCATTATATTTGTAAATAATACTCATTTAGGGTCTTGTTAGAATGGCAACTCATTTTTGGAATGACTTGATTCCCACAATGTTGGCGGCTTATACCCTCTAAGCAAGAAGAAATTAAAATAGTCTTTTGTAGGGAATCTGACTTCATGTTGTTTTTCAGTCACTCAGTCGTGTCCAACTCTTTGCGACAGCATGAACTGCAGCACGCCCGGCCTTCTTATCCCTCACCATCTCCCGGAGTTTGCCCAAGTTCATGTTCATTGCATCGGTGATGCTGTCCAGACATCTCATCATCTGATGTCCTCTTCTCCTTCTGCTCTCAATCTTTCCCAGCAGCAGGGACTTTTCCAATGAGTTGTCTGTTCACATCAGATGACCAAGATACTGGAGCTTCAGCATCAGTCCTTCCAGGGTATATTCAGAGTTGATCTCCCTTAAGATTGACTGGTTGTATCTCCTTGCAGTCCAAGGAACTCTCAAAAGTCTTCTCCAACACCACAGTACAAAAGCATCAATTCTTCGGCGCTCAGCTTTCTTTATAGTCCAACTCTCACATCCATGCATGACTACTGGAAAAACCATAGCTTTGACTGTTCGACCTTTGTCAGCAAAATAATATCTCTGCTTATTAATATGCTGTCTAGGTTTGTCATAGTTTTTTTTAGTTTGTCATAGTTTTTCTTCCAAGGAGCAAGTGTCTTTTAACTTCATGGCTGCAGTCACCATCTGCAGTGATTGGAATTAGGATTGACTATTTTCCAGTGCTGTGGCCACTGCTGGGTCTTCTAGATTTGCTGACATAATGAATGCAAAACCTTGATGGAATCATCCTTTTGGGATTTGAATAATTTTGCTGGAATTTCATCGCATTCACTAGCTTTATTAACAGCAGTGATTCTTAAGGCCCACTTGACTTCACTCTTCAGAATGTCTGACTCTGGGTGATTAACCACACCATTGTAGGAATCTGGTTCATTAAGATCTTTTTTATACAGTTCTTCCATGTATTCTTTACATCTCTTCTTGATCTCTTCACCATCTACTAGGTCTCTACCATTTTTATCCCTCATTGTGTCCATCTTTGGGTGGAATACTCCCATGATGTTTCCAATTTTCCTGAAGAGATCTCCAGTCTTTCCCCTTTTGTTGTTTTCTTCTGTTATTAAGCAGTTCATTTAAAAAGACCTTCTTGTTTCTTCTGGCTATTTTTGGAACTCTATGTTTAATTGGATGTACCTTTCCCTCTCTCCCTTGCTTTTCACTTCTCTTCGTTCTTCTGCTATTTGTAAAGCCTCCTCAGATAACCACTTTGACTTCTTGCTTTTCTTTTTTGGGGGGATGGTTTTGTTTGCTGCCTCCTGTACAATATTATGGACCTCTGTCCATAGTTCTTCAAGCACAGTGTTAACTAGATCTGGTCCCTTGAATCTATTCATTACCTCTACTGCAAATTCACATGGGATTTGATTTAAGTCATACCTGACTGGCCTAGTGTTTTTCCTGGTTTTCTTTAGTTTAAGCCTGAATTTTGCTATGAGAAGTTGATGATCTGAGCTACAGTCAGCTCCAGGTCTTGTTTTTGCTGACTGTATACAGCTTCTCCATCTTCAGCTATGAAGAATGTGATCAGTTTGATTTCAGTACTGACCATTTGGTGATGTCCATGTGTAAAGTCATCTCTTGTGTTGTTGAAAAGGGTATTTGCTATGACTAGTGCATTCTCTTGGCAGAATTCAGTTAACCTTTGCCCTACTTTATTTTGTTCTCCAAGGCCAAACTTGCCTGTTACTCAAGGTACATCTTGACTTCCTACTTTTGCATTCCAATCCCCGATGGTGAATAGAACATCTTTTTTAGGTGTTAGTTCTAGGAGGTCTTCTAGGTCTTCATAGAATTGATCAGCTTCTTTGGCATCCGTGGTCGGGACATAGACTTGGATTACTGTGGTATTGAATGGCTTGCCTTGGAAATGAACCAAGATCATTCTGTCATTTTTGAGGTTGTAACCAAGTACTGTATTTCAGATTCTTTTGTTGATTCTGAGGGCTACTCCATTTCTTCTAAGGGATTCTTGCCCACAGTAGTAGATATAATGGTCATCTGAATTAAATTTGCCCATTCCTGTCCATTTTAGTTTGCTGATTCCTCTAAGCAAGAAGAAATTGAAATAGTCTTTTTGTAGAGAATCTGACTAGCCTAAGAGAAAAGTCTGAAGATACTGGCATTAGAAATTTCACAATAAAATAGGACCTTTGTGGTGAGGTCTGCAATTAATGGTCCTCTCATAAGCACAGTGCTTCCATTCAAGTTTACGATACCCACATTTCAATTATCAGCAGACAGCTAAGAATCATTAGCTGTCTAAGAAAGTCTAACAGTAAAGAATAGAGATCAGATAAACAAATACGAAAGAAGCAACTTGGAGAAAACGATCCAAAATAAAAAGAGATACTATCCGAAATAATATATAATAGCAATTAATATCCCTTAGAAAGATAAAAGAATATAGTATATTCACAAAACAAAACTGATATAAAGGAAACATTCAACAAACCATAAAGAAGGATTTTGAAAAGTAAATTCCAAAATAAAGAATTTATCAACCACTTTGCCTGACTAATGTCAGCCGCTTATAGAATGCCCCTCTCCTTCTAGCTCTACCCTTGTCTTTGCGCATGTGGATTTCTTTTATTGACTAAAATCTTAGAAAGTATAAGGAACATTTTTTTTGGTGTTTCTTGTTTCATTGCCTTTTTCTTCATAACTGACCTTTTCTACAACATTCAGAGCTTAAGGGATTGAGAGAGTGAGACAAAGAGAGAGATATCTTTCTGGTAACACTTTCAGATGAATTGTTAAGGGTGCTAACCAGAGGGGAAAAATGAATTATATTAGTGCAATCTTATCCGCATACTTTTAGCCTGATAAAATTTCAAAATATTTTATATTAGTATAAAATGAACACTTAGTGTATTCTCTTCATCATCTATATTTATTGGCCAATGAAAATTATTAATATTTGTAAGAAACTGTTCATCACCTACCTGTTTATCTCTTATCATGTAATCAAAAGTTAACATTTGGTTTTCTAAAATAAACTCATCAACAACACATACCAAAAGTAGCCCTGTGTTATATGATATTTGTATTGACACCAAATAATATGTTATTAAAAATTTGTCTATCACAACATTGTTAATTGGCTATAATACTAGTCGCTCAGTCATGTCTGACTGACTCTTTTCGATCCCAAGGACTGTAGCCCATCAGGCTCCCACTCTCCATGAAATTCTCCAGGGAAGAATACTGGAATGGGTTGCCATTCCCTTCTCCAGGGAATCTTCCCAATCCAGGGATCAAACCCAGGTCTGCTGAAATGGAGGCAGATTCTTTACCATCTTAGCTACCAGGGAATTGTCTATACTCCAATATAAAATAAAAAGTTTATTATTTAATAATTATCTTCTGTATTCATAACACTCTTGCTCTTGATGTTCAGTGAAGGTATCCAAAAAGTCAATGGAAAAGTTCCATTTTTTTCTTCAAACAATTTCTATGAAGTAAACTTTCATAACATGAGTTCATTTTCCCACTAAATCTTCATGACATGAGATCATAAAAAGTAAATTGGGATTTGGAAAACAAGTTTTTAGTTCCTACTCACCTGCTAACTAACTGTGCAACTTGTGGCAAGTTCCTTTCATTGTCAGTGACCTTGTGCATCTGCAAAAATTGCACTTTGAATAATCTGTAAATTTTCTTTCAGCTTTAAAAGGACATGATTCAGCTATATCTAAAAAGTAATATTTAAGAAGACATAGGCATCTGAAGAAAATATGAGTACTTTGAATTAGGAAGTGTATGCAAATCTGTTACATTTTACTACTTTATGTTTGAAATATTTTCTAATTAAAGCTTTAAAAATAAAATTTTAGTTAAAATATTATCATGTGATTCAGTTATAAAGCAATGTAAGTGTGGAAATGTATGTTTTTAAAAAAACTGAAAGTTTCAGAAGGCTCTATTCCATACTTAAATTATAACAAATCTTTCATGTATATTGTATTATGAGTATTATTAGAAATATTAGGAAATGTATTATAAAAATATTTTGTATTTTAAATAAATATAAATATAAAACCAACTACATATAAAATTGTAAAAATGTATTACTTTCTCTTAAAGTGACTTCATCACATGTGAATTTGATTTGAATTTGCAGACCATGCAGACCGAAAACATGTACTTTAGTAAGATAAGATTTCAACCATAATTTGTTTAATATACTTTTATTTGATAAAAGATAAAATTATATGTTTTTTAAAAATTAGAAGAAAATAAATTAAAAAGTAGTCTATAAATATGTTTATTATATTTATATTATAATAGCTTTGGATTTATTTGTTTTAGCTACAATAAAAGAGAGCCAAGAATATGTCTTTTTATATCTTTCCTGTTTTCTAATTCCTGCTAAATTCAAAGAGTGTATACAGTTGCAGTGTGTATGTGTTTTTGTACATGACATTCATGCATATAGCAGCCCTAAATTATACAAGTGTACCAGTTAACATTCCTTCATGATATTAACACTTCTAAGTGTATAAACTATTATGTTATCAGTTAATTAATCTCTTTAAATGTCACTTTTACAAGCCCTTATATAATGTGTTTATAAGTCTTATAAGATAAGACTAAACATATCAACTATCTTTGTCTTATTTTTTTCTCCTTAAAGGCTCTGGAGCGGGTTGCAGTTGGCCAAGGGGTAAGTGAGAGTGTTTACTCTAATCCAGCTGATGAAAGTGATAGGTTTTCTCAAAGTGCTCTTCATACTTGACCTGCTGGTGAACCTAAAACCTGATGGATTTTAATAAATACCCCTTCTTTTTGTCTCCTCTTCATATTCAAACTTACACATTTTCTGTAAGTTTACTTTATTATAAAAGAGAATTGAATTCTCAGGAAAAGAAAATTAAGCTTTTAGGAAAACTACATTATACTCTTATACTAGGGTCTCATTTCTTCATATTATATTAAACAGTCTGTAAATATTTCTGAAGAATGTTGTTGCTGACTTTCAAGCTTTATGGGCTTAGTTCAAGCAAAGATAAACAAGGTATAGCATTCAATTTATTTTTTAACTATAGTTCAAAGCACACATTTTATTTGGTTGTTTTTTAACTTTTCTTTATTGACTTCATTAGTCATTAGTTGCAACAACCAAATGAGTTTTTATATATAAACAGATGTCAAATGTATTCCATGTAATTGCTTTATCCTCTACCTTATGATTTATGAAATGTTTTAATATTTTTAACGTGTTTTTTTTAAGAATTTCTTTTAAATTTATCACAAAATTTTCTTACTGGACCTAAATTTTAGAGATTTCTTCTTAGCTTATTTTCAGAGTATTAATATGTCCATTTTAATTTTTAAATATGATAGTAGTATAATAGTAGTAACAAGTATCATTTGCTGAGTGCTTACTTTGGGTCAGACACAATGGTAAGAACTTTGTGTGGATTTTTTTTTTAAAAGTAGGGGCTTCCCAGGTGGCACTAGTGGTAAAGAATCCGCCTGCCAATGCAGGAGGCACAAGAGACGCAGGTTCCATCCCTGAGTTGGGAAGGTACCCTGGAGGAGGAAATGGCAACCCAATCCAGTATTCCTGGCTGGAAAATTCTGTGGACAGAGGAACTTGGCAGGCTATAGTCCATGGGGCTGCAAAGAGCAGCTGAGCGCAATTTAAAAAATATTGATTGTAGCTACCTAAAAATTGACAAAAACTGGTTTTTTAAAGACATTGGAGCATACTTTAAGCATGTAGGCTTTAGTCTCTGACTGCTGATTTGCATCCTGTCTTACATCAGCTACTAGGTTAGTGAGCTGGGGACACATTATGATTTCTCCACAGCTTAATTTCTTTATCTGTAAAATACAAATAATAACAATCATAAAACTAAGAGTAATAATAATACCTTTCTCATAGAGTTTTTGTGAAGATTAAATGAGTGAAAGATGTAAAATGCTTGAAACAATGTCACATAGTAAGTGTTCAGTACATGTCAACTCTTGTTACTGTTTTAGGTGATTAATTATGATCATGAAAATAAACGCTTAGTTTCATACAGTGCTTACCAAAGTTCAATTCAAAGTTTGCTTTATCAATTAAAGTGCCACATACATGGCCTCTAAGGTGGGGACTATTATCTCACAATACACACAAGAAAACTGTTAAGTAGTGAACAGTGAGATTTGAATCTCTTGCCTCTGGAGCCCAAGCTCTTAAGTATAGTACAGATCAAAATAGTGGTTCCTTAGGGGTCTGGAAGAGGAAAGAGCATTAATCATCATAATGTCCCGATACATTTGTTCTCTGCTCTTCAGTTGCCCAAGTGCTTGCTCATGTTTACAGTCAGTCTTGTGAGTTAAGTATTCCCCAAACTTACATGAGAGCATGATACACAGCCCAAGTTTAATAGTACATTCTAGCTCAAGTAATTGTAGTTTTTCCAGCTTAGTGCACTCTCCACTAGACCTGTAACATGTATGTCTTAATATACATATACATCCTCTAAGGGTGCACTCTGTCTGCTCCTCTCATGTTAAAACTCATTAAAGTGTTAAGTTGATTTATCATTTGCAAAGGAAAGAAAGTAAACTCTGAGGCACATCCAGCTTATTCCTGGAGTGGTCAGGCACAGGCTGCTCGGAAGATGTTGACTTCCTTCCCACTTCCCCTCGTCTGTATTTACCAGGATGGATAGTCCTGGTTATTCCAGGAGTGCACATCGAAGGCACTTCATAACTCTCTTTCCTTTCTCTTAGGAAACAGCTGTAAAGTTCTTATTTACTCAGGGTTCCTTGGGAGTGATGATTTATTCTATCCTGTTTGTATTCCTCTGTGCATTCCATTTTTGTACGTTCTCTTGCTTAAAGTATGTTTCTTGGTCTTTTTGGTGGCCTTTCTATAGTCAGTTTTTAATGAAAAATAAATGTACATGTATTTCTAAATTATCTGAATATCATTTTATATAATTTTTCTAAAAGGCATAAGGAAGGAGGGCTTTATTTTTAAGAGTTTCTTCTCGGCTTTCCTACATGAAAGTGTATAATAAAAAAATTGATGACACCCCATCTTTGCCAAAATGTGGAAGAAGCAAAATAGCATCGTGGCTTGGTAGTGGGACATCAGAGCCAGGCTTCCTCAGCTCAAACAACAGCTTCAATATTTTTAGGAGTTTTATATAAAATTAACATAAACTTGAAGTTCCTATCTATTATAACTAATCAAATAAAAAATTAATTTTGTAAGCCATTTATGATTCTAGTATTTTACTTCATTAAATATTTCCCAGAATGTCTGGAATTTCAATAGAACAGTATGAGTAGGTATTAATATATGAAAAGGGATTTCAACATTTCTGTGAGAGAACTGAAAGGATTTGGGGGCAATAGGGCACAGATAATAGAGATTGTAGGTACTGCAGGAAAGAATTACTCAAGATCAAAAACTATCAAATAGAAAATATATCCAGAGATGGGAAATTCTTAATGAAATTTTTGGAAAACTCTTCAAGAAAGGAAAGTTTATAAATTAGAGGTTTTGTCTTAAGTCAAGGAGTTGTATTTGGAAAGAAATTTTCTATAAGGAGTGTGCCTTTTGAAGGTTATAAATTTTAGTGTGGGCACTCAAGTATATATATGTCTGCTTTTCAGTGAGTCATCTTAGCAGTTGGATTGGAAACTGTGGTATTACTAATACCATTTCCTACTGGAATCCCCCTTCTTACTGGTCCCACCATCCAGTTGAGGATATAACTTGTGTTCAAAGTACTCTCTCAAGATCCTACAAGTCAGATGTTCTTCAGTGAGTGCCATCGGGTAAAGACCCAAGAAGTAATGGTTGACCCTCAACTGCCCACTTGTGATTTTTTTTTAGTTTCAGCACCTGGGACACACAATGTAGGCACTTGACGTTAAATGGGGAAGTAGGGCAGTAGAGTAGGTTTCCTGCCTGAGCACACAGGCAAAATGTTTCTTTTCTGCTGAACTCCACTTGACTCCAAATGTGTTCTGGTTGAAAATAAATGATAGTGACAATGTGGGGCTCAGAAGGAGAACTGAAGTTACAAAAGGGTGACTTATTAGATATGCACGTTTCATTGAACTCTATCTTTAAAACAGATTTTAGTTTTTACCTTATTTGACTACTCAGAGATATTCAATTATTGTTGACCTCCTTCCATACTTGCTCATTTTTCTTTCTTTTCAACAGTAACTTGACATGGAAACAGGGTTATTGTTCCTGATATTTCTGTTGAATTTTCCTGTACTATCAGTATTAAAAGCTCTCAGGATATGGATGGAGTTTTGGCCACTATTTATAGTTTCTTAGTGTAAGAGTACCTCTGACATTGCCACAGTGAAGCATTTTTCGTTTATGTATAGTACTTTATTACCTTCTACTTCTTTGAAACTGTTATGCATCACTAAGGCCTTCTTCCCTACCTTTGGACCTTCATGAACACTTCCCACTTCTTTTTCCCTAGGAAATGAACATATTTTGGAATGCCCTTATATAGTGTAGTGCCTTTTCTCTCTGGCTATGCATCCTAGGTTAGATCTCTAATCCACCACTGTGAGGAAAGACCCACATTCTCTGCTGTTTTGCACACATCCTACTTCTCTCTTATACAGTGCTGATGCAGTTGGTTGTGAAAGTTTATTTCTATGTTTTTAAATGATAAGCACTCCATTTGGGATGTTAGCTCATTTTTCTTTGATTATTCCTTTTTTACTTCATTCACTACTACTTCTTTTGTTTCTTCTATTTTCTCAGTGAGCATTAGCCTCCAGGTACATTTTATTTAGAATAGAAAAGTTATAATATTATCATCTATGTTAACAACAAACTCAGGTTTCTGACATTCATTTATGGTCCTGACTCTCAAGCATCGATTTGATTTCTGTTTTTTACTTGTTTCTTGTGGTCATATATATCTGCTTGTTTTTCAGCTGCCTACTGAGTCCCTCTTCTATCGTGCCATACTTCAGGATATTATTAAAGAGTGCTATGGCATCACCAAATGGTATGATGATTTTGTTTCAATAATAGTAACTCTCCTGTGTTGTCAGTGAAGTGACTGTTCATTTTCAGATGAATTTATTCAGGGTCACTGTTATTAGTAGAAGAAGCTTTGAATTTGAGCATAAAATAAGAGTTCTACTGATTCCCTTTTGTACTGAAAAGTTGTTATGATGATAAAGTTATATATGGTTATATATGTAAAATGTGCTTTAGAGTGTGAGAAGTATTGCAATGCTATATATTAGTAATTCAGTGAATATAATATGAGCAGGTGTGTGTGTATGTGTGTGTAAGTGCTCAGTCGTGTCCAACTCTTTGTGACCCCATGTACTACATAGACCACCAGGCTCCTCCATGGAATTTTCCGGGCAAGATTACTGGATTGGGTTGCTATTTCCTATTCCAGGGGATCTTCCCAACCCCGGGATTGAATCTGTGTCTCTTGTGTCTAGTGCATTGGCAGGCGGATTCTTTACCATTACACCACCTAGGGAGCCCAGATATGAGCAGAGGTTATATCTTAAAAGATTCACAACCACTGGAGCATGAAACTTAAGTAATTAGAACAGATATCAATTTTAAACAGCCATTGTGGCCATTCATGTCTCTACTGGTAAAATAGTAGTCCTGCATATGTTTTGTTTTGTTCCTGTTTTCCCCAGATAATAACTGCCTGTACACAAAGGCAAGGGTTAGGAGGGTTTTTCATAATAGTGGTTTAACAACTGCTATACTCAAGCATATATCTGCAATCCCTTTGGGTTTCATGAGTTTCTTCCTACTAGTTATAATTTTAGGATTCTTATTGCCATTTGGTTATAATGGAATTATTCTTAAAATTAAAATAGGATAGTTTTCAAGTTCTCAAAAACAAAAACAAATCCAAACTCATTAATAGCTATAGAAGCTATTAATATTTTCAGATTAGGTATAATTTCTCTAAGAAATATAGTCTTTTTTTTTTAACTAAAAAAATTATGACATGTAAATATCTACATATGCCATTGATTTTAATTATCATTTCTATGTAGTTAACTCCCAAATCTGTATCCCACTATCCATTCTCTTTTCCAAATATTAATCTTCAAAATGTCTAGAAATGAATTTCTCATGGTTTCCTGTAAACTAATTCCTTTCTCTTTCTAGAAAACTGATTTCTTTCTTACTCCAAGATGTTAACCTTGCTGGCAAAAGTCACAAAATTATGCGAATTCATGTTCACTCACATATTGACTGCCTGACTTCCTTTAAGCCCTCAAATCTATTCATTAGTGTGTTTGTTGTTCTCTTAATGCCTGCTTAAAATCATCTAAACTCTTGCCTAAACCTTTCTTCTCACTTAAAAATTCAAATCTCTCCAACCCTCCACATTCTTGCCTGCCTTGATTACTCAATAGATGTTATTTATTGTAAGACTTTTTTCATTCCAGACCTTTATTAACCTTTCAGCCACATTTGATCATGCAATAATTGCTTTTGCCAGACTGCCTTCCTCATTATCTTCCATTAAGCTACATTCCTCTAAGTTTCCTCTTCCTACTCTCAACACTCATCTATCTTCTTTAAATGTTCTTCTTACTTAGCCCCTTGGTGTTTCTAGAAATTTTCTAGTGTTTTATACTCAGCTGCTGTCTCTTTATATTTCTTCTTTCTCTTAGCAATTACTGTAACAAGAGATAACTTACATCATGTATCCAGCTCATACCTCTTTTCTGAAGTTCAAATCTACATTTCTCAATTTAACCTGAATAGCTTCACTTAAGTACCTTAAAAATACATCAGATTCAGCTATAGCCAAGACACAAAGTGAGCTTCACCCCAATTCTATTGCTGTTTCTTCTGTCCTTTGACTTCTTTTGTCCTTTCTGGGGAATGGCATGGCCATTATCAATATTTAGGAATCTTAAAATGATGTTTGCTTATTTTCTTTTCCCAGTATCAAGCCACACATTCTAGTAAGTTGTCAAGACTTGTGCTTGTTACATTTTTTAACACAGAGATTGTTTATTGTGTGGCAGGCAGTCTATCAAGTTCTGAATGCATATTGTGGATCTAGTATCCACACAGGAGTCTTTCATAATCTAGTCAGGATGGCATATGCAAAAACCAAAGAAAATAACAGAAACCCACATCCAAGAACAGCAGACTAAGTAATTAGAGCTAACTCTCCGTCTGAGAAAAGCTGAAAATGCTGAAATGTGTACATATGCATGTGTGTGGTGAGTGTATACAAGTATGTGTGTGTGTTTGTGTGTATGTGTGAATTTAAATTTGTTTTTAATTGGCTAGTGAACATCAGATACCAGCAAGGAAATCAAAAATTATCAGATATTTAAGAGAAGATGGAAACCAAAAGAAACGAGCTCAGCTTTAGGTTTTCATTTTTCCCCAGATGCCATTTCTTAGATACACAAAAGACAAGTTCCCCGGCAGTCCAGCAGTTAAGACTTAGGGCTTTCATTGCCGGGGCCCGGGTTCAATCCTTGATTCAGTCAGGGATTTAAGATCTCACAAGCTGTCCAGTATGACCAAATTTAAGAAAATAAATAGAATAAAGCAACAACAGCAGCAACAGCAGAAGAATGATCAACAGCAGCAGTGTTTATAAGGGCAGTAGCCTAAACAGAATGAATGAAATGAACAAAAATTTCATTGGTAGGAGAATGGAAAAACTGTAGTAGAATACTGTGCCTTAGTGAAAATGTATGAATTACAACTACATGCATCAAAGTGAATGAATGTTGTAAATGTAAACGTTATAGAAAAATTCCTATAGGATGGATCCATTCTTGTAATTTGGAAACAAGCTCAACTGTGTAATTATGCAGGAGTATAAATATGTGGTGAGCAATCAAGAAAAGCATAGCAATGATAAGCACAAGCATTATTCAGTGGTGTAGCATCCTATGGGAGGGAGGGCAGTTGAGGGCAAGAGTGACGAGATGGGGAGGACGAGGGGCACATAGGAATTTCTAAAGACTGATAATGTTCTGTTTATCAGGTTTGATATTGCTTACAAGGGCTCATTTTATTGACATACGCACTGTATTTTTTAAATCCTTGTTTTTATTCAGTAGCAATAAAATTATAATCTCGTTTCAGGCCACACCTCAGGATTAGTTGAGCTACCTATTATATTCTTAGTATCTATTGCAATCACCTCATTATAGTAATAAGGAAAATTAAGATAAAGTGGTTAAAAGCTTGTCTTAAGTCAAACAGCTTAAAACAACCAGGACTAGGACCAAATTTGTAGTCCACAAATGTTTTCGCTGTCCCATGATTCTCTTTGGAATATGTTTATTATGAGTTGAGTTACAGATCTCCTTGTAAATTCTTTGGGACATTTTTAATATGAGTTGAGTTATAGGTCTCTTTGTATTAGCAACGTAACAAGGAATCCTTGATTGGAATCTCTAGCCAGCAAGAGTACTAAAGATAGAAATAAGATCACTTAATAATTTCTTTTGCATTTTGTTTAATTTTCCTTGCTAACTAAAATATCTTGTATTCAAGTGATATCCCACTTCAGAATACTTGAAACATTGTTCTGAAAGTTCTTTAAGTATAATTGTTTATATAATCTTAGAAGTAAACTTTTTTCATGAACTTAAATTAACAGAGTATCTTTGTTGATTGTAATGTGACTTAGCATTTAACATTTATGTTAAAACTAAATAATTTGTGTAATTTTTAAGATGTTATAATTAGTCCTTATCTGGAAACTTTCTAAGGGAATAAAATGCCAAAGAAAGCATTTCATGAAATTAAAAATCCTTCAGAACACTTCAAAAGAGGACAGAGAAATAGATGTATATACTTTACAATTCTCTTTCATACTGAGTACCGTAAACAGCCATATAAGAAATACATCATTTCTGATGCCTGTAATTTGAGTTAGTTTAATTTTCATTATGATTTTGCAGTAATCAGATAAATATTTGAAAAGCCAGATCATCAACACTGGCTCACAAAATTAAAGGTAATTATTTAGTCCCTAAAGTGTGGTCAAATTAGCAAGTCATTATCTTTTAAATTGAAGAGTAGTTTGAAGTTTTTTGGTACTTCGTTAAGGGATTTCGATTTTCAGCAAAATTTTATGTCTTAAAAAATACGTAAAGGTTCCTTATCTTTCAGTATATATTAGCATATAAAAGGTAAGATAAATAATAAAGATAAATAATTTCATAAATATTCTGTGACAATAGAGAAACTGAATTTTTATACTTTCTGCTTATTTTTATTTAGTATGTCTCTACCTTTTCCTAAAATTTCCTACACTGATGTTGCTTCTTTGGAAAATGCTACAAGTAAGCCATGTTCTTCATTTTGTGGACAGCATGTGGATGGTGTTGGATTCACTTGAGTTGAATTTTAATTAGATCTGCTGCATTCACTTTTATTAAAAGAAAGAATGCTCATTCCTCTTTAGCATGCTAACCATGCCTTATTCTGACAGAGGGCCCCCTTTCAGTCTGTTCTTCAAATCCCATCATTTATCTTTCAGACACAGTCATGTCACTTGTCTTACTTCAATATGTTCGATAATTCCTCTTCTTCATACTCAGCAACTAAAGTATCTTTATTATGGCATTCAGGGCCATTTCTCAGGTGTCACTAATGTCCTTTCCAGCCTAAGTCACCCCTTTCTTCCTTCTCTGCACCCCAAGCAGCTGCTCATGCACACTGTTTGTACACTAGATTATTCATTTCCCATGCAATTAATTTTGCACCTCGTGTGTGTTCTTGGAGCTCCTCTGCCTACTTGAAATCTTCACCTCCCCATTCCTGTCATCCTTTCCTCCCCTGATCTCTGGCAGGTAAAATCCTAGGGTTTCCTTAAAACCCAGTTTAGAAAGCATCTCTAGTGTCTTTCTCTTCTCTTTCTCACTCTCTTCTCCCATAGTACTTTATCTGTTTGATTCATTGCTCCTATCCAGTCTAAATGTACAATTAGTTATTGTGTCTGTTCCTCTGCCACCTAGTGAGCCCTGGTGGCCAGTTTTTAGCTTTATTTAATGAAGTCGTATATCATAATGGTTAAGAACACAGATTCTGAAAATCCTCTTTAGACCCATTTTGCCCTCCAACTACTATCTCATATCTCTTCTTTCCTTTACTGGGAAAATCCTTGAAAGGGTGCCAATTTCTTTCCCATTTTTGCTTGAATACCAATCAGACTTTACTTCCATCACTCCATCAAACTCCCCTTTTTAGGATCACTCGTGACCCCACAGTAATCATGTACAGATGTTAGAATCAGACCATAAAGAAGGCTGAGCACCAAAGAACTGACACTTCCTAACTGTCGTGCTGGAGAAGACTCCCGAGAGTCCTTTGGACTGCAAGGAGATCAAACCAGTCAATCGTAAAGGCAGTCAACCCTTAATACTCTTTGGAAGGACTGATGCTGAAGCTGAAACTCCAATACTTTGGCCACCTTATGCAAAGAGCTGACTCATTGGAAAAGAATCTCATGCTGGGAAAAATTGAAGTCAGGAGGAGAATGGGTTGACAGAAGATGAGATGGTTGGATAGCATCATTGACTCAGTAGACATGAATTTGGGCCGGCTCCGGGAGACAGAGAAGGACAGGGAAGCCTGGCATGCTGCAGTTCATGGGACAGCAGAGAGTCGTACATGACTTAGTGACTGAACAACAACAATGACCCCATATGGCTAAATCCTGTGGTCAGTTCTCAGTCCTCATCTTACTTAGCCTGCCATCAGTATTTCACACAGTTTACTACTTTTTACAGAAACACTTTTTCTCTTATATGCTAGAGAAAGTCCCTCTTAAGATAGATAGTCACTTTTTTCATTTCATTCTTTCATTTCATTCTTTTTTTTACCCAGTTTATTTTCCTGACTCCTCTTCCTCTTTGAAACCTCTCATTGTTAAAGTGCTTTTTTCTATCCCTACTAACCAGGTGATCTCATAACATCGCATGGCTTTCAATACCATCTTATGCTGATGAATCTCAAATCTGTAGTCTAATCGTCATTGTTCCTTCAAGCTGTGTCTGACTCTGCGACCCTGTGGACTGTAGCTCACCATAGTCCAGTTCTTCTAGTTGTTCTGGTCAGGAATTCTAGAGACAATTTTGACCCCTCTCTCTCACACTGCATTGATCTAGTCCAGCAATTTCGTAGTCTCTCTAATTAAATATATCTAAAATTCTACCACTTCTTATCATCCTCAGGGCCACCACCCTGGTCTAAGCCACCATCATCTCTCATTTAGATGATTATAATAACCTCCTACTTGCTCTTCCTGCTTCTGTTTTTGCCCTGTTGAGTCTATTCTCTACACAGTAGCCAGAGTGATCCTGTTAATACTTTTAAGTGAGATCTTCCTCACAATCTTCCCATGCATTCTTATTCACGTGGAAGTAAAGCTGATTATTTTCACTATGACCTACAAAGCCTTATATGATGGAGCTATCATTATCTCTCTGATCTCATTTGTACTATTTTCCCATTTATTTGTGTCTGTACTGCCTTCCTTGCTATTACTGAAAAATAACAGAAACACCTCTACTTTAAGGCCTTTCCCTATAATGCATTCTCTGCTTGGAATATCAGCACCAGATAGCCACATGGCTAGCTCACTCTCCTTCAGTTCTTTACTCAAAATCATCCTCTCTGTGACACCCACCATCACTCCTCTCTAACATTTTATATCTACTTTCTCTCCTCTATCATCAGCTTCTCGTTAGCTCGTATGCTACACATAATGTACTGCATGTTTTGCTTACTTATCTCTGATCATTTCCCAATTCAAATGATTTTTGTTTGGCTGGTTTCATTCACAAGTCATGGAACCTTGTAATCTGGCTCCAGAGTATTTTAGAAATGCCTTTGAAGAAAGATAAATCAGATCCTGATTACTCTATAACAGTATTCTTCAGATTGTTGTCCTGAAGAGCAATGATTCTATAAAAATACTTTGAGAGAAAAGAATTTCTTAATCAAGTAAATGCTTCATGTACTATCATCCTGTTTAAGATTCGAATGCACATTTTTATTTTAAAGACTCTCAGTAGTTTGATGAGAGATAGCAGGGTGTGATGGTTAACAGCACTACCCAGTCCTCACTGGGTAATAACACTGTGATCTTGGGGACATTACCTAATGTCTCTCTCCTTCAGTTTTCCCATCTGTAAATTGGGATGAAAAATGGTACCTACCTCAAAGAGATGTTGTGAAAAGTAAGTTAATATATTGACATTGACATTGACAATTGACAAGTTGCTCAGTCTTGTCCAACTCTTTGAGACCCTATGAACTGTAGCTTACCAGGCTCCTCTGTCCATAGGATTTTCCAGGTAGGAGTACTGGAGTGGGTTGCCATTTCCTTCTCCAGGGTATCTTCCTGACCCAGGGATCGAACCCAGGTCTCCCACATTGTAGCCAGACGCTTTACCGTCTGAGCCATGAGGAAATCCCAAGTTAATATATATAAAGTGCTTAAAATAGTGCCTGGAACATAGTGAGTGGTTGCTATTATTATTAAAATTAATCTATTGAACTTTGTTGAAACGTGTTTATTTGTTCATATAATATTTTTTTCTCTCAAAACTATGCACATATGTAATTAAAATTTGTAACACTAAGTGTTTTATGGGGCATACTCTAAGAAGCACAGAAAAATCTTGAAAATAATTATTATAACTTATCCTAGGATCTCATTTGTGATTAATATGATTATTTGATTATTTGTCTTTCAATTCCAAAGGAAATGACAGTAGCAAAATAAGATTGTTTTGATTATTTTGTTTAATATCACATGTATTGTTGATAGTCAACCATAGAATACTGTAGAGTATTTTCTGTTATATACAGTAAGTCTGCTGCTGCTGCTGCTGCTGCTAAGTCGCTTCAGTCGTGTCCAACTCTGTGCGACCCCATAGACGGCAGCCCACCAGGCTCCCCCATCCCTGGGATTCTGCAAGCAAGAACACTGGAGTGGGTTGCCATTTCCTTCTCCAATGCATGAAAGTGAAAAGTGAAAGTGAAGTCGCTCAGTCGTGTCTGACTCTCAGCGACCCCATGGACTGCAGCCTACCAGGCTCCTCTGGCCATGGGATTCTCCAGGCAAGAGTACTGGAGTGGGTTAGTCCCATTTAAATCCAAAATAGGAACATAGTGCAACAAACATCCTTTCCTTTCGGTGACTAGTCCTTGCTCTCCTGTTATTTTTATGTCATGTCCACCTGATGACAAAATTTCCTATACCTGTCAAACCTCTAAATGTTAAAAACAAATTATATAGGATCAAGTTATTGTTACATGAATACTTATACATGTAGACAACATAAATTTAAAGTTTTTATTTTTAATTATTAAATATGAACAGTTAAACTTTATTGGAATGCATCTCCTATTGAGACAGATGGGTGTGGCCTTTATAATGCCTTTAGTAAGGAAACTTATTTGTCAACGATTCTCCAGAGGATCTTACACCTCATAGCAATGCAAAATAGTAATATGGGTTAGAGGTATGCTTTTTCTTTGCCAAGTTAGAGCAGAAGGGCCATCTGTGAAAGGAGATGTAGAAAACAGGCATTTTCCCAGACAGACGAGTTTAAGGAAAGTGGGTATAAGGAAGTAGAGGATTTGGAAACTTATTTTTTTTAAATCAGCCCAACGGTGTACCTCTTTCAAAGTCTTTGCAGATTCCTCACAGGCAGTGAAGACCACTGTTTTAAATCACTGCATTTAACCTTACCGCATTCCATGGTAAGTGGTCAAGCCACTTATATAAGCAATAAGAAAATCAAAACTTTTATTAATAACAAGTCAAGGTACTTATTTAAAAAACAAAATACCAACACAGTTATACTACCAAAATTATAATTTTATAAAGTAATATAAGTACTACCTTACCTAATATTTCTGTAACACTTTACAGTTTACTGTTATTGCGCATTATCTCATTTACATCTTTCTGTTGAGCTATTAAATAGATGTTACCTCTGTTTCATCTCAGTTTTCTCAGTGAGAAAGTTGAAATTCTGAGAACTGATTTGTTTACTGCTGCTGGAGTTTAGATCTGTTGACTCCTTGTCCAAGTGTTTTTTTCCTAGTACAATGAAATTTTAGAGAGTATTCTTGATTAAAATTAGAGCATTCTTGAAGTCTGTATGAGAAAGAGTGCTATTGCCAGGGAGGCCAAAATTAGGATCGTGGCCTCAATTTTTCTCTTACTCTGCTGTCATTGTCCTGTTAATCAGACAGTCTGCTTTGTGTTAAGCACTACCCTCTGTGATCTGAGGTTCTGTCTGAGGCCTTGAAGATGACCTGACAAGTAATCTGTGGACCCTGCCATCAGGGAGCTCATTCATAGTAGAGCAACAGAGACAGATATATTAAACAGGTAACTATGTGCTTCCCTGAACTATCAAAAGGATTCTCGCATTACTCTTTCTCAGGAGGATGGTAAGCAGTATTGCAAACTAGTCTAGCAGTCTTATCACAGCAACTGCCACCCATTATTTGATATGGTTCCCATGCTTTCTGGACCAAGTAACCAAGGGCACGTGGTCTAATGAGTAAGAAAATTTATATAGAAAAGCCATTCTATACAGTGGAAACATAGGAGTCATGTACAGTAAAATCTACCTATGGGAATTCCTTGAATTTCCTACAAAGTACTGTAGAAACTCAACTCATCACTTGATCATGTGACAACCACCCTTGGTGGGTAGTTTTAGGATATAGGATCAGAGAAAGGTTTTGTGTGGGGTGGCAGATTTTGGTGTGCTTGCTTGCTTTTTTCAGACAGAAAAACTTGAACGTTTTCCTGTGATAAGAGTCAAGACTCAGTACAGAGAAGTCAACGATACTTAATATGTCAGAGGAGACAGAACGAGATGGCCTCCAGATCCTTGATCTTAGGCATTTTCTTAGAGAAAACAATTATATTAACAAGATTAATTATATATAATTATATATGTGGGCTTCCCTGGTGGCTCTGTTGCTAAAGAATCCACCTGCAATGCAGCAGATCCAGGTTTAATCCCTGGGTGAGGAAAGTCCTCTGGAGAAGGGCATGGCAATCCACTCCTGTATTCTTGCCTAGAGAATCCCATGGACAGAGGAGCCTGGTGGGCTACAGTCCATGGGGTCACAAAGAGTTGGACACGATTTAGTGACTAAACCACCACATATTAATTATATTAAGTAATTGACAGAGAGAAGGATTTATTTTCACATGTGTCAGCAAAAATTAAGACTACAGTGATTCTGTGATGTCATAATATGTAATTATAAAAGGCAGACTCCTAACTTTAGTGTTAAATAATGATAAAAATACAATTGGCACTTACTAAAAATTAAAAGTGGGATTGCCTCGTATTCCATTTACTAACAGTCCTATTCTGCCCTTTTTCTTTCTGAATAGTATTGAGATTTTTCTTGTACCTGCCCTTTTTTACTCTTGTTTCTTAATTATTAGAATTGCAATATTTATCTTTAAAACTGTAGACTCTTCTAAAGGCTGATGAGAGAAGTAGTCTTTTTCTTGTAGCTGCAAAAGAGCAGGTTGCACTCTTCATTATAAGCTCTATTTGCAGCTATTATTTTTTAATTTGTTGCAGCTATTATTTTTAAGAACATTGTTTTGTAAGGTACCTAGACTTTAGATATTAGCCCATGTCTGGCAGAAGTAACTTTTTACCTCCAAAAGTTCTAAAAGCCTGATTCATTCTACTTAATCTTATGTTGCTTTGGTAATAATATTTAAATTGACATGCTGTTTTCTATAATATATTCTTATTTCTTAAACCAAAATGGAATTATTGGTACTTTCCTCTCTTTCCATACCCATAAAAGTAATAAAACCATTTTTCAGAACTTTTTTAACAATAGCACTCTATTTTCAAGTACAATCTTACATAGAACCAAATAAATTTAATAAATTTTAGAAAAGAACTTTTTCCTTACACAGTTATCCTTTCATATTTCATGGAAAATTGTAAACCTTAGAATACCTCTTTGAAGTCCTTAAGGAAAACAGTTTTAAAAAATTGTTTAACCTATTTCTAAATTTTAAGTGTTGGCCTAATTTTAATGTTACTGTATATTCATCTATTTTATCAATATTGCTCTTCACAATACTGTTGGAAATTGAGACCTTTTGAAACTCAATTCTTCCTCTAAGAAAGTTCCCCTTGTCAATTGCAGTAGCTGAGGCATCCCTACACTGTGCTGTATTCTGCTCACCATCTTGCGCTTATCACATTGAATTCCAACATTTCTTCACCTGTCTTCCCTCATAAATTGTGGATGATTCTACCCCTAGAATACAGCACAGTAACAGGAAAATGACCACCATTCACTGAGTGTTTGTCAGATACTGAGGCAAGCACGATACATAGACTCTGGTATTGAATCTTCAACCTTCTACTGCTGAACAAGGAGGGACAAGAGAGGCTTTTAAGTGGTAAATAAGTGGTAGAGCAAGGATTCAAACTCATTTCAGTCTCGAGTTCACATGGAATCTGCCGACTTCTGCTTGCCTATAATACAGAGGTAGACGTTATTCATCTGGAATTTAACAGTATCAAATGTAAATCTTATTGCAGTGCTGTGCGTGGGTGCATACTAAGTTGCTTCAGTCGTGTCTGACCTTTGTGACACTATGGGCCGTAGCTTGCCAAGCTCCTCTGTCCATGGGATTCTCCGGGCAAGAATACTGGAATGGGTTGCTGTGCCCTCCTCCAGGGGATCTTCCTTACCCAGGGATTGAACTGGCGTCTCCTGTGGCTCCTGCATTGCAGGCAGATTGTTTACAGCTGAGCCAGGGGGAAGCCCCTTGAAATGCTCTGCCAGAGTTAATATTTAATAGTAGTTAATATCCTAGATTCTGAAGCCAGACTTCCTGAATTCAAACTGTGAGCAGTTTACTTAACCTCTCCATTCATTAGTTTCACCATCTTTAAAATGAGGATAATAACGGGACCTACCACATGGAATAGTTGTAAGGATTAAATAAGTAGATGCAGCAAAGGGCTTAAGAGTCTCTGGCATGGACTTCCCTTATGGTCCAGTGGTGAAGAATCCTCCTGCCAATGCAGGAAACACGGGTTCGACCTCTGGTCTGGTAAGATTCCACATGCTGCGAGGCAACTAAGCCTGCACCCCAATAAGAGAGTAATTCCCACTTGCCACAACTGGAGAAAGCTTATGCACAATAGTGAAGACCCAGCACAGCAAAATGAATAAATAGGAGTCTCTGGCACATCATAAAAATGAAATAAATATTAGCTGTTATTATTTGTTTTGTTTACACTGCATTTTCCTTATATATTTTTCTTAGTAGTTCTCTCTCTATATATAAATATATATTTTAAATCACACTTGCTTATTTGTATGTATAAGCCTGCCTTCTTGTATTTTGTTTACCTGACTAGCAAATAAATCTACTTACTGTATTAACACATCTCATGTTGTAGTCTAACTAGATGTTTTTGTTTCTGCAAGCTGCAAGAGATATTTAATTATTTAATCCATGTAGTGGGATCCTGCTATATGTGCAATACTACTAAAAGCACAGAGGAGATAGTCAAGAGCAAAACAGGTGGAAACTCTGCTCTCCAGCTGCTCAGAGCATTGAACTCAAATATATTTTTAAATGTCATGGCTCTATCAATAAACATTTCTAGTAGACACCCCCAAAATGAATAGTTAATTGTTTATAAGTGATTCATATGTCTTTCTGCTAGTCTGTTGTATAGATTTTTAAAATAAACTGGAAAATTGAAATTAAAACAATAAAGATTTAATAGAAATTAGAGTTCTAATATTCTGTTTTCCCTGGGATATGTTCACCCTTCTTTGGAGTCCACTGACTCTAAAAGAGTAATCATGTGAAGGAAAAGTTCTGTGTCAGGAGCCTGACTTCATCTGGAGGGCCAGAGAAGATTTTCCTAAGAAAGCAACATTTAAGATAGAATCTGAAAAGGATGAATTTGAAATTCCCTAGGCAAAGAAATAAGGGGCAAAGTGTAACACAAATAGTGTTTATAGCCAAAAGCATGGTGTGTTGAAGAAACTAGAAAGGCTCTCATTGTGGATGGAGTGGCAGTGTCCTAAGAGAGGTGGAAAGGTTGTCAGAAAGGAACAGGTAGTACAAGGCTTATTATATACCGTGGCTCAGCTGGTGAAGAAACTGCCTGCAGTGCGGGAGACCTGGTTCGATCCCTGGATTGGGAAAATCCCCTGGAGAAGGGAAAGACTATCCACTCCAGTATTCTGGCCTGGAGAATTCCATGGATTGTATATTCCGTGGGGTCGCAAAGAGTCAGACATGACCGAGTGACTTTTGCTTTCACTGTAAGCATTTAGATCTTAATTCTAATGGTCATGGGAAACTGGAGGAATTTAAAGAGAAGTAACATGATCGAATACTCACCTTCCTGGTTCTGTTTGGTTGATATGTTTCTTCCTTACTGTGGTGGTGGTGGTGGTGATGGTGACTTAGTCGTTAAATCATGTCTGACTCTTGTGGCCCCATGGACTGTAGCCCACCAGCATACAGAAATCCGTGGGAGTTCCCAGGCAAGAATACTGGAGTGAGTTGCCATTGCCTTCTCTAGGGGATTTTCCCAATCCAGGGATTGAACCCGGGTCTCCTGCATTATAGGCAGATTCTGTACCAACTGAGCCACCAGGGAAGCCCCCTCCCTTACTGGTTACTGCTAAAAACAGGTCTGAAATAGTACAAATCAACAAGGGATTAAGGGGAAAGTCTTACACAGCAAATTATTGCTTAATACACTAAAAGTAATCTCATAATCATGTTGTGAGATTTTGTAACAGTAAAAGGTTAGTATATTCCAAAAAGAGAAAGTAAAATGAAGGCAAATTAAAATTTTAAATGTTTCTCTTTTTTTGAAAACAATCTGAAATATAAAACCCAGGAAACAAATCAATACCTACATTTGATGAGGACAAATTGAAATTTTAAGTGTTTCTCTTATTTTGAAAGCAATCTGGAACATAAAACCCAGGAAACAAATCAGTACCTACACTTACACTATAATACATTCTCTCTTCAGCTTACAATGGTTAGCACTTACCTGTAAGCATCTTACCCTTGCTCTTTATCATTTGAAATCAAAGAAGAGCTCAAACAATGCTTCCAATTATGACAAAAACAACATTCATGACAGCAACAAAAAGAGCTCACATCGTGGCACAGTTCTGAGGATCTTACATGTATTCCCTAATTTAATACTCACAGTAAGTTTACAAAATAGGTACTATTAATATCACACTTTTATAAACATGTAGGTGATAGAGTCAGACTAAGCCACACTCTTACGTACTATGCTCTGCTTTCTCTTTTAAGCTTCTCCATTAGGCAGTAATGGATCCTATAAAATAAGAACCAAAATCACTATCTCATGGGAAAGAATTGTTTGCCCTTTTGAATTAAAAATAACCAAAGTTTAAAAACCTTTTTAAGATGAGAAGCAGGAAGTTAATATTGACTTATTTTTCTGGCTACACAGTTAATCAATTCAATATACTATGATACATACTCGTATCTATTATATGATGTCTGTTATATATTAATATGCATAAGATCTGAGTGTTACACAAAAAGTAACAAAAAATATAATTTCTGCTTCCTGGAACCAATACCTATTCACATAACTAGTATTTCAAAGCAGTGTTGTTGTGTTTTTTTTTTTTTAATAAATTTATTTATTTTAGTTGGGGGCTAATTACAATATTGTAGTAGTTTTTGCCATACATTGACATGAATCAGCCATGGGTTTACATGTGTTCCCCTTCCTGGACCCCCCTCCCACCTCCCTCCCCATCCCATCCCTCTGGGTCATCCCATTGCCCCAGCCCTGAGCATTTGTCTCATGCATCGAACATGGAATGGTGTTCTGTTTCACATATGATAATATACATGTTTCAATGCTATTCTCCCAGAACGTCCCACCCTCACCTTCTCCCTCAGAGTCCATAAGACTGTTCTATGCATCTGTGTCTCTTATTCTGTCTCGCATATAGGGTTGTCATTACCATCTTTCAAATTCCATATATATGCATTAGTATACTGTATTGGTGTTTTTCTTTCTGGCTTACTTCACTGTGTATAATGGGCTCCAGTTTCATCCATCTCAATAGAACCGATTCACATGTATTTTTTTAATGGCTGAGTAATATTCCATTGTGTATATGTACCACAGCTTCCTTATCCATTCGTCTGCTGATGAACATCTAGGTTGCTTCCATGTCCTGGCTATTGTAAACAGTGCTGCGATGAACATTGGGGTACACGTGTCTCTTTCAATTCTGGTTTCCTCGGTGTGTATGCCCAGCAGTGGGATTGCTGGGTCATATGGCAGTTCTATTCCCAGTTTTTTAAGGAATCTCCACACTGTTCTCCATAGTGGCTGTACTAGTTTGCATTCCCACTAACAGTGTAAGAGGGTTCCGTTTTCTCCACACCCTCTCCAGCATTTATTGCTTGTCGACTTTTGGATAGCAGCCATTCTGACTGGTGTGAAATGGTACCTCATTGTGGTTTTGATTTGCATTTCTCTAATAATGAGTGATGTTGAGCATCTTTTCATGTGTTTGTTAGCCATCTGTATGTCTTCTTTCGAGAAATGTCTGTTTAGTTCTTTTGCCCGTTTTTTGATTGGGTCGTTTATTTTTCTGGAATTCAGCTGCAGGAGTTGTCAAAGCAGTTTTTGAGCAGGGAAGTGGTAAATGAAAATACTCTTCTAAGAAAATAGCACAACAATGTAGGCAGGAATGAAGGGACCAACATCAGCTTTATTTAGGAAGTAGCTGTAATAACTAGAGCCGAAGGTAATAATAAGTGGAATTGAAGTAGCCATCTAGAAATGGAGCTGAAGTTATATATTTGAGATATATTTCACTGAAAGAATTGATGGAGCTTCATGTCTAACTGGAACATAGTGATTAATATTTATACTGCCAAGAGTCAGTGACTCAGAAGTAAAAAATCTGCCTGCAGTGCAGGAGAGATGGGTTCAATCCCTGGGTTGGGAAGATTCCCTGGAGGAGGAAATGGCAACCCACTCCAGTATTATTGCCTGGAAAAATCCCACGGACAGAGGAGCCTGGCAGGCTATAGTCCATAGGGTCACAAGGAGTTGGATGCGACTTAGCACACACATATGAGTAAATGAGCTTTTATTCATTGTTTTTGATACTGATAAGTGGTAAGTTTTGTCTTCTCTTGATTTTTACATTATACCTAAATTGCAACCAAAATTGTGAGATACGATAGTCCAGCATTGCATTATTTGAATTTCCAACCATCTTGTATTTTGTTTTTAAACTATAATGAAAATCTTCAGGGCACAAATGAAATTAAGTCAGACCCAACTCAGCAGTATATGGTGCTTGCTCAATGGCTAGCATTTAGGAAGTTCTCTTTGCATGGCTGTTGGATATCACCACTATTAGCAGGTGTTGCCGTGAAATATGCACTGAGCCAGTAAAGTAAAAATGTGCTTTGTAGCACAATGGAACCTTTGGCAAGACCTATAGTACCCTTTAAAAATGAGGCTTTTTAAAATATCTGTACTAGGTTTACAACTTTTTTCTCATAATATTATCTTCTACTGTTGTATGTTAAAGGAATTCTCAAAAGCAGATCCTGAATATTTTTTATAATATGTAAATTAGGTGTTCACAAAAATATTGCTACATTTTTATCACATGTGGAGCTTGTGCCATATGTACAGAAGGTATTTAAAAATATTTCATGATTGAATTTAAAATCATCATAATGTAAATCAGAAAAACTAAAGAGTGATTCGATTTTGTTTTGCAGTGACCGGCATGTGGGTAAAATTTATTCCAAATCCTCTTCCTTTCCGGATTATGTCAGAAAGTCTCTAAAGAAGCTTGGGTTAGATGAGTCCAAGGTCAGTATATTATTGCCCACTGTTTTATAAGAAACACAAGAACTTCTGTGGGGTTCTGGATTGAGATAATACAAAATTATTTGCCTTCTACTTTTCTCTTATTTGTGGAAAACATCTAAATTATATTGAAACCAAACTTCAGTTATCTTAATTCCAGTTCACCTTTCCTGTCAATGTGGATAGTTTGCTGTTGTACACCTCTGGAGAAATTCCCCTTTTAGGTTTATTCAGGTAAAATCTGCCAGTTCTCAAATCAAAATAGACTTAAAGATAACAGAACAAATGAGAATTGTAAGTAAAGCAGAAGATGATGATTTTGATTTTAAACTGCACGCTTTTAAAGGCTGTGCTGTGCTTAGTCGCTCAGTCATGTCCAACTCTTTGTGACCCCAGGGACAGTAGCCCTCCAGGCTTCTCTGTCCATGAGGATTCTCCAGGCAAGAATACTGGAGTGGGTTGTCATGTCCTCCTCCAGGGATCTTCCCAACCCAGGGATCTTCCCAACCCAGGGATCGTACCCATTTAAAGACTGTATAACTCATTAAAATTAAAAATCTTAAATTCAAAAAGTCTTTGAATGAGAGAATCCTGGAAAGTTATAACATCATAGGAGCCCCAAGGTAATAATTAAGAACATATTATTGAAGACAAAAAAGTAAGCTGATGGACTGGTGGTAATAAATACTCTAACACTGAGAAAAAAGTAACATGATTCAGATGAGTTATTAAATAAAATATTAAGTTGAACCTGGATCACTTTGGTATTTTGAATTGATTGTAAATTGAAATCAAGAATGAAATAGGTGGTTAAGGAATGAAATGGATTTCTTTTAAGGAAAAAAATTATACAGATATGGTTAAGTTATATTAAAGCTAAAGGATATTATTATTTTTTGTACCAATTATACATTTACTCTGCAGTTGTTTATTACTTAAAACGATTAGACTAGTACTAGTCACTTTTGTCCTCTATAAAATAGCTATTAAAAAGCATTTCAAATTTATAGGATTCAAGAAAAATTAAATGAATTAATATACATAAGACGCTGAATACAATGTTTGTACATAGCAAGTACTTAACTAAATAATTCTAGCTTTTATTCTACTTTTTGTATATGTACTGCTTATAATAATGTAATTGATGTGACTTCTATAAATATTTTTATTGTCACCAAAATGAAGATCCTTCTAGTTTTGCATAAATAAGAATAAACACTGTTATACTAGTTATTTTATTTCTGTTTTTTAAATATATTTTTAACCAGACTGGTCTTTCTTCCATTAATCTTAATTAGTGCATATATTTATTTCATACTTCAATTCCACTTCTTACAGTAATATTAAAAACACAAACATAAGCATAATTTTTACAAATATTATTTTACTCAAAAATGCTTTATCCTTTGCCAGAAATCCAGATAGAATGTCACTTATTTTTTCTGATAGCTTTTTCTTCCCAGGTTTGTCTTTAATAATAACCATAGTAAATGTCTCTTAGTATATTACTGATTAAAATATTATTAATAGATAATATTTACTAAGCTTCCCTTGTGGTTCAAACAGTAAAGAATCTGCCTGCAATGCAGGAGACCCGGGTTTGATTGCCGGGTTGGGAAGATCCCCTGGAGAAGGCAGTGGCAACCCACTCCAGTATTCTTGCCTGGAGAATTCCATGGATAGAGGAGCCTAGCAGGCTTGAGTCCACAGGGTCACAAAGAGTCAAACACGACTGAGCGACTAGCACACGTTTACTGAGGACTTACTATGAGTTAGTTATTATGCCATAAACATCAACATTATCTCATTTACTCTTCACTAAAACTCTTATGTCCTATACTTATTATTCCCAATGTAACAATCTAGAAAGAGAGCCTCAAAGAAAGGCAAGTCATTTTTTCTGGTCCAAGGGGCAGAGCTGGAACTTGCACACAGATTCCGCTTCCATCAGAACAACCACTGTCAGCCACCACTGTGCTAAGAGGTGCAATTAAAAGCAAAAGGAAAAAGACTAATGTAGATAAGTATCACCTTAAAAAAATCAGTCTTAAATGACTGTCTTTCTTAGTTAGTAAAAGGTAATAATAGGACTTGCTGACTTTTCTCTTAAAACTGTCTAAGCTCATTTACAGACAAATGTGTTGAATAAAATATGCGAGGAAAAGAAAAGGGATAAGAAGCCCAAGCTGGAAGGGGAAGAAGGTATAGAATATAATAAGGTGTTTAAAAGGTAGTGGGCTGAGAGGAGGCAAATAGACGAGTATGTGTTTTGAGGATTTTTTGTTTGAATTGTGAAGGGAGAGAAATTAAGAGAATTGTGCCTATCGGGCCTGAGTAGTTGGAAACAGGATACTTATTAAAACTGAACTTACATTTGTGATCTAATACAAAATCCTATTGTTTTTCTCTCACATCATGAAGTATCAGTGCTAAAATGAAAGTCTAGACCATAGGCATGATAAAAAGATATTTATGAATAGTTTTATTTTAACAATGACATTAATTTTCATGTGAGATTCTAATTCTAAAAATTATCAAAATCACTTAAATTTAAAATGTTAGATATATCAAATTATTTAAAAGATCTTTAACCAAATTTTTAATCATTTATTAACAAATTTTACACATAATTGAAAATGTGGTGATTGCTGTTGATGTGTCTCTGGTCTCTCAAAGCACATCTCTTCATAGTCAAAACTGCATAATTAGGTAAAATGCCTAGAAAATCGCTTAGCATGCTCTGATATTTCTTAGTCACAAGAAACCATGCAAACTTGTGGAAAGACAAAGAATATTCCCAGACAAAACATCATTCCAAAGGAGACTAGAACAGCATGTGCTGGATATGTAAGTCGCCCACACATAGCAGAAAATATTAATCCATAAGTCCTGTAGTCAGTTGTGACACACAGCATTGGACATTTGCTCTTAGAGCAAGATTTCTCAAACTCAGCACATTTGGGTAACTCTTTGTTGTGGTGAGCTAACTTGTGTGTTGTAGGATGTTTAACATCCTTGGCCTCTACCCACTAGGTGTCAGCAATAGCACCCTGATGGTAGCAATCAAAAATAAATATTTTTAAAAATCTCCAGACGTCGGCACAAATGTCTTGGGAGGCAAAATCACCCTTGGTTGAGATCTGCTGTCTTCAAGCATTTGTCATTTTAACGATTCCATTAGCATTCTCATTGTAAACCCCTATTATCTTAAAATGCCACTTTATACAAAGAAACATAGCGTGTGGAAGAGGGGAAAAGCAGTGATTCTGTTCATATATTTTGAAGACTTTTTATCAAAATGATCTCTTCCTTGATCTTCAATTTTATATAGCTTTAACCACTTAATGGTGATATTGTTTCAATCCTGCAGAAGATATAGTTCTGTTTAAGAAGAATATTTCGATTTCACAGTAAAGCCAAGCCTACAATAAATGGTGTGGAGCATCAGCGAGTATACTGTTTGTAATAGGTGGACTTAGAATGAAATTTTATAATAAAATTCTTTGTAATTTAGTAAAGCATAATTATTTCTTTGTCAATTATTTTTATAGAACTTTACAAAAGTCTAAAATAACAAAATCCTAGTAATTAACTTTACCTTGACCTTAAAAAGTTTGGTAGTTTCAAATTTTGTCTTCTGTCCCAAACTTTAGTATCTCTCCACATTTTAGAAAACCTCCAAAACTGTCTTTAAGGTTTCATATTATCTTCAAGGTCCACAGCCCTTTTTTTTTTTTCTTGTTTTGTATTGCTTTTCTCTCTTTCTCCTTCCACATACATGTAATGCACACACAAGTGTGTGAGAGTACACACAAATCCATAAGTTTTTAAAGCATCTGATTTTAAAAGCAACAGAACTACTGTTGTTTGCTAAAGAAAGAATAAGCTGGATCATCTGTCCATAAGAAAATAAAATAAAAGGAACTTATGTCCTAGAGCTTTTGTGTGTGTGTTATGTACAAATAGAAAAGCGAAAGTCAAAGTCACTCAGTTGAGCCCAGCTCTTTGCAGCCTCTTTCCAACTGTAGCCTGCCAGGCTCCCCTGTCCATGGAATTCTCTAGGCAAGTTGCCATTTCCTTCTCCAGGGGAATCTTCCCAACCCAGGAATCGAACCCAGGTCTCCTGCATTGCAGGCAGACTCTTTACTGTCTGAGCTACCAAGGAAGCCCATATACATATAATGAATATTCAAATAATGTTACTCTCAGATATTGAGAATGAAATAGACAATAAAAGTGGTGATTTAATGCGGTGGATACATGGTGTTGAACGGACTAAGTTGAAAATCACCAAACATTTAGAACCTTAGTGAAAGTTGACAGAGGATAATTCAGAAAATTATCCTTAAATATTTATCCAGAACAGGCTGGCAAAAGCAAAACTTTTAAGACCACAATCATTTAGTTATTCATCAGCAAATATTTACTTTGAAGAATCTCCAAAAACCGTGGAAACTCTGGAGCTACAAAGATAATTAAGACATGACCCATGAGAAAATAAAACAAGTAATTATAGAAGAACTTACAGTAGTAGATACATATGTAAACTATGTATGTCTGGAGTGACTCACTCTGCCTGTGAAGATTTTACAGAGGACATTGATGCCTTAGCTTGGTCTTGAAGGATGTGTAAAAATGCATTAAGCAAACAAGATGGGCAGGTAGTGAGCAAAGAACTCATTTCAGGTGTGTGTGGTGGGGAGCATAGCTTGTACAAAACCACAGAGATGTAAGAAACATGATTCTGGACTCAGCACAGTTGAAGCATAAAGCAAGTGGAGGAGGCAGTGGTGAGAGATGAAGCCACAGGACCAGGCAATGTGGAGAGACCAAATAAACTTACCTTGGGACATTAGATCAGAGATTAATCAGTAGTAATCATAATGACTAAGTGGTTTAAATACAAGTGGGAAGACAACTACAAATACAAGAAGCTCATAAACTTTGATGTAGTGATATTCCGTGGTCCCTCAGTATCCTTGGGGAATTGGTTCCAGAACCCGCCACAGATAACAAAATACCAGGGGTGCTCAAGTCTCTTATATAAAATGGTGGAGTACAGGCAGCCCTCTGTATCTGTGGGTTCTACATCTGTGGATGCTGAGGACTGACTACTTATAAATGATCTACAGTAAATGAGGTCCTCTGACCCTAAAGAAGCAGTGAATCCCTGATACAATTTAAATATATAGGTAGCCTGTCATCTTTGGTGATGACATGTGCATTATTCCCATAAATATTTCCTGCTGCTTTTTGCAACCACTATAATAACACAGGGCTTCTCTGGTGGCTCAGACAGTAAAGAATCTGCCTACAATGCAGGAGGCCTGGGTTCTACCCCTGGGTCTGGAAGACCCCCTGGAGAAGGGAATGACTACCCACTCTAGTATTCTTTCCTGGAGAATTCCATGGACAGAGGAGCCTGGCAGGCTACAGTCCATGGGGTCAAAAAGAGTCAGACACAACTGAGCGACTAAGCACGCACACATAATAACACAGAGATACCTCAGATTGTGGGGTCTGTTCCAAAGCACTGCCATAAAGTGAATATTTCAATAAACCAAGTCACATGAAGTTTTTGGTTTCCAAGTGCATATAGAAGTTATGTTTACACCATACTGTAGTCTGTTATGTATGCAATAGCATTGTGTTTAAAAAGCAATGTACATGTCTTACTCAAAAATATTTTATTGCTGAAAACTCCTAGCCATTATCTGAGCCTTCAGCCAGTCATAATCTTTCTCCTGGTACAGAGTCTTGCCTCAGTGTTGATGGCTGCTGACTGATGGTGGTGGTGGTTGCTGAAGGTTGGGGTGGCTGTGGCAGTTTCTTAAAATAAGACAACAGTAAAGTTGGCTGACTCTTCCTTTCACAAATGATTTCTCTAAGCATGCAGTGCTTTTTGATAGCATTTTACCCACAGAACAACTTTCAAAATTGGAGTCAAATATCTCAAACTTTGCTTTATCAACTAAATTTGTGTAATATTATAAATCCTTTGTTGTCATTTCAACAATCATCACAGCATCTTCACCAGGAGTAAATCCCATCTCAGGAAAGCACTTCTTTGCTCATGCATAAGAAACAACTCCTCATCTGTGAAAGTTTTATCATGAGGGTACAGCAATTCAGTCACATCTTTAGGCTCCACTTCTAATTCTTGTTCTCTTGCTATTTCTACCACATCTGCAGTTACTTCCTCCACTCAAGTTTGAATGCCTCAAAACCATCTATGAGAGTTGGAATCAGCTTCCTCCAGGCTCCTGTTAATGTTGTTATTTTGGCATGCTTCCATGAATCATGAATGTTCTTACATCTAGAATAGTGAATACTTTCCAGAATGTTTTCAATTTACTTTGCCCAGATCCATCACATGAATCACTATTTATGGCAGCTATACCCTTACAAAATGTATTTCTTAAATAATAAGACTTGAAAGTCGAAATTACTGCTTGATCTATGGGCTGCAGAATGGATGTTGTGTTAGCAGCCATGAGAATAGCATTTCAGTTTTGTTGTGCATCTCCATGAGAGCTCTTGAGTGACCAGGTGCTTTGTCAGTGAGTAATAATATTTTGAAAAGAATCTTTTTTTTTTCTGAGCAGTAGATCTCAACAATAGTCTTAAAGTATTCAGTGAACCATGTTGTAAACAGATGTGCTAACATCCAGACTCTGTTGTTCCATTTACAGAGCACAAGCAGAGTAGATTTAGCATAACTTTTGAGGACCCTAGGATTTTGGAAATGGTAGATGAGTTTGGCTTCAAAGTCCCCAGCTATATTAGCCCCTATCTAACAAGAGATTTCAGCCTGTCCTTTGACGCTTTAAAGCCAGGCATTGAATTCTCCTCTTTAGCTATGAAATTGCTAGATGGCATCTTCTTCTAGTAGAAGGATGTTTCGTTTACACTGAAAATCTGTTGTTTGGTGTAATTATCTTAGCTAGATCTTCTGGATAACTTACTTACTATAGCTTCTGCATCAGTACTTGTTGCTTCATCTTGCTCTTTTATGTTGTAGAGATGGCTTCTCTCCTTAAACCTCATGAATCTGCCTCTGCTAGCTTCAGACTTTTCTTCTCCAGCTTCCTCATCTCTCAACCTTCATAGAATTGAAGAAAGTTATGGCCTTGCTCTGGATTAGATTTTGGCTTAAGGGAATGTTGTGGTTGGTTTTATCTTCTATCCAGACCAGTGCAACTTTCTCAGTCAGCAGTAAGACTTTCATTTTCATATCATTCATGTATTCAGTGGAGTAGCACTTTTAACTGAAGTTTTCCTTTGCATTCTCAATGTGGTACCACATCCACCCACCTTGAGTTCTAGCCAAGGGTCTATCAGCAGCCTCAGTCCTACCATCTACTGATGAAAAGAAGGTCAGTTACTAACCTGTCTTCTGATCAGGTAGTGTGTGGGGAGGATCTCTGAAAATTGTGTATCTCTTATCCATTCATCTGGTCCATTCCCTATGGAGCTGAAATATGGTCCACCTTTGCTTATCTGGGCGCCCATTTATAGATCTATAAAAAAGACAATTTTAATAAACAATGTAGGAAAAGAGACAAGTCAGCCAAGGCAAGGGGAGAAGGGGGCAACAGAGGATGAGATGGTTGGATGGCATCACCAACTCAATGGACATGAATTTGAGCAAACTCTGGGAGATGGTGAAGGACAGGGAAGCCTCGCTTGCTGCAGGTCATGGGGTCACAAAGAGTCAGATATGACGTAGCAACTGAATAACAACAATATCAGCCAAGTACTCAAGATCCATATCAACAGTGATAGATCATACTGATAGTAAATACCCTGGATATGATGTAAGGAATATGATACTTTACATCTGTAGTCTTCCTCTCAAAATATATAGCCCCAGTCTAATTATGAGGAAAACTGTTCCCAGTGATGGAACATCATACAAAATGCTTGACTAGGGCTCCTGAGTAATGTCAAGGTCATCAAAAACTAGGCAAGTCTGTCAAAACCAACAGGACTATTGGAGTTTAAAATGCCAAAAAAAAAATTGTAAGAAAAGTAAGGGGAAAAACCTAAAGCCCCTTGATGTGACCTCTCATTTACTGTCTCTCACCTAATTTCTCTTTAGGACTGGGTATCTCCTTAAACCTAAACCACAGACCACTGAGCTAGGGCCCCATTACACAGCTTAGCTAATATTAATCCCTTTTTCTGGAGTCTCAGAGATGGGCAGCAAGGAGCAGTGGAATACATGACCAAAGCTCCCAGCTGGCATTCAATGTGCACTTCAACTTGTAAGTTTCCATGAATGTTCTTGCCTACACCAAGCACCTCCTCCATTATGATGCCTTCTTTATCTCTAGGATGTTTGCCCTATCTTGGCTCTTACTGGGTTTAACTACAGTAATGTCATCAGTAAAATGAGACCAGGCATATATGTATGTTACAGATTCATCCTAGAACTAAATAGTGTCTTCATAAAATTTCCATAGATTCTCTGATCTAATCTTATGAGACTGATAGTTGAGCATTTTATTGGAAAAGTTGATTAAAGCATGAAATCATATCTTAAACACTGAATTTTTCACTTAGAAACATTAATATAATTGTATCCACCAAACGTTTGGTATAAGAATAAGGCCATTTATTTTGTTTTTTCCACACAGCTTTGCATATAGTTTCTCTAGTTGGATTTCTACCTTATCTTCTGTCCATCAAACATCTATAATGCATAGTTTATAGTATCCAGCTTTGGATTATTCAAAGTAAGGCAAAAGACCTCCATTTTTTTTTTTAATAGGAAAGTAAAGATGATAGTCACATCTTTTCTCTTCAAAATCACACAAAAGCAACAAATGGAAAGAGAAACAGAAATACAAACTCCTTTTTGACAAAATCAAAAAGCCTGTTAAATCTCAAACCATGTGTATTATGAAGTTCAGTGAAGGTAAAGAGGGATACAGAGTGATGTCAAGAGAAATTGCCTAGGATTGCAGACCACCAGCACAACCAACAATACAGTACTTTAAAGTAGCATATCCTGAGGGGCAAAGTCAACAATTCCTAGTGTGAAACAAAACCAGTTTATGACCAGGGTGATGCTTCTCAATTTGACATAAAGGAGACACAGAGAATATTGTAGAACCCAAGGAATCACAGTGAAAAACCATGTTTATAGGAAGCAGTGTGCCAATGAGGCAGGACTGAAAAAAAGGTTGTGAGTTCTGAGTTCTCTAACTGCTAATCTCACAGGACAGCACAGAAGTAAAGACTAAAGGCTGTAATTCAAACACATTCACAATTTTTTGAGGTGAATTTTGCTGGCTTGAAGTTAGGCAGGCCTAGACTTAGTCCAATATACTGTACTGCAAAAATTTGATTCAGGAGGTACTCATTCAATTCGAAGATGAGCAAAAAAAGGGCTGGAGAGAAAACCATAATCTCCCAAAGGGGAGATATTAATATTTTCTGGAAGGCCACACTAGAAATTGAATGAGACAAAGCCTTACTTTTCACTGTTAGTTACCCTTTTGTATTTTTTTTTTAATTCAAAAGAAATTTCATGTAATAAAAAAAGAATAGGGTCTTTGAAAAAATATGTATACATTTGTAAGGAGATCTGAATACAAATCCTTTCAGGTTTTAGACTCTCTTTATTCAGTCTGTCATTTGTCTTGACCACAGATGCATGCATACATGTTAAGTGGCTTCAGTCGACTCTTTGCAAACGTATGGACCATAACTCACCAGGCTCCTCCGCCCATGGTATTCTCCAAGCAAGAATACTGGAGTGGGTAGTGATGCCCTCCTCCAGGTGATCTTCCCAACCCAGGGATCGAACCTGCTTGTCTTATGACCCCTGCATTGGCAGGGAGGTTCTTTACCCCTAGTGACACCTGGGAAACCCCTTGATCATACAGAATTTGACAGCAATTTCTTCTGGTGACTTTCCTTTATCAAGCCTTTCACAAAGGCATTCAACATATAAAGAAACTTCTTTTTGCATCTATATTTTATTGATTTTTTAATATTTATATAATGTCATTATAATATAACTGTAATAAAAAAGTTTAGGAACAAATACACTTAATGCAGTAGGCATAAAGCTCAACTGGTGAGAACAGAATATGTATTAACAAATTATCTACAAAGTGGCCTACTAACCACAAGGATTCAGTGTATATGGGTGTCATGTTTTAGAGAAAAAACAGAAAGCAGTGCTTGTTGATGGATTGGTTAAGTGTTGTTAGAAGAAATTATGTTTAATGTGAATATATCTTTACTGTATTCCTTTTGCCTTTTCATTATTCTCTATGATATTTTTTTTTAGATATATTGTTTAAATTTTAATTTTATTTGAAAACTATTTATTGAGCTCCTACCTACTGTGTACCCAAACATAGAAACAAGTGAAGGTAAATATTTCATTACTACTTGTTGAAATCAAAGTTAATCGGATCTTATTGTTGATTTTACTTATGATATACTGAATAACCTATATTGATGCAGATTTAAATGAAAGAATTTAGTTAAATTGACTTGCTTCATGAACATCCTTAGAGCTCTTCAGACACCTAAGATTTCTTTGAATTATTATGTTTGTTTTACTTTAGAGTACATCTGATTAGGAAAAAAAATATTTTTAACTGTTACTAAATTTATTATTGTGGTTGTTTTATCTTGAAGCTGCCAGAAAAAACTATAATGGACTACTACAAGAAATATAAATCTAGAATGAATGAACTGGAGGCTTTTAATATGGTAAGTTTCAGAATTAAACATATTAAAGTGAATATGTTGCTAGACTTGAGTGGGATCCTATTAAATTTTTTTTATGGGGCCAACCAATCTATGTTGTTTTTCTCTTAATGTAGAAAAACTGTTTTGGATCATTTCCTATTTTAGAACTATATTAGGTGTCAGTACTGTAATAAAGAGAACACATGGCAGATTTCTCTTAAAGTGTATTAAAAATGCATGGAAAGAAGTTTTAGAGTTCTTTGAACACATATTGGTCTCAATGCAATTATTTCACAAGCATTCCTTTTAATGAATTTCATTCTTAGTACCCCTTTAAAAGCTTTCTATCACATATGTATGATTGCCTTTGGATTGCATCCCAAAGTCACTCAAAGGATATTCTTTTCCTTTAACTATTAAAAGAAAAACTTTTGATCTCGAAAGTATTTATTTTCTGAAGATGTACAATGGATATTGGAGATTTGACCTTATGCAAGTCTCTGTAGGTATATTTTCTTAAATGTGAGTGTTAAGTTACTGTTTTTGTTTGTTTTAAAGTACCACTGTGCTATCTTATTCTTTCTTTTAGTTGAAAGTTGTTCTAGCTCCTTGCATAGAGACCTTGATTCTTCTGGATCGACTTTGCTACCTGAAAGAGCAGGTAAATTTTGTTAATTTTAAATGCATAACAAGTATCTTCATTAAATCCCGTAATATCGATCTGCTTATAACTACAACAACTTTCTTTCACATAACTAGTAAGATAATTTTTCTCCTTATATTTTCCAAGTTTAAATATTCTTTCCATCTCTTTTGAAACAAAAGCATATGTACAACAGATGTTTCCCAAAAAGGTGCTATAATAAAGTGTACATTCTTTTAATTGTATGGTAATTACTATACAGTAGACAGTGCACACAAACCATCATATGTGACATACTGTATAGTTAGGATATCAACATAAAGGATATCATTTATATGTTTTACTTTGTAAGAATGAGCTTTTAATTCATTTTTGAATTTGGAGACATATGTACTCTGCAGTCTAGAAATTTCTTTCTAATCATTGCTTCTGTTTTCTCAGTCTTACTTGTTTTATCTATGTTGAATGACTAGAAAAATGATTTTTTGGTTTATCTTTGGGGAAAATGTGTTTTTCAGATTCTAGTCTAAGCTATAGTCAAAATTATGTTTTTGAGCTGTTTAATCCCATTTGTAGATTCAGCCTTATGTTTTCACTATAAGCTCTTTAATTTAATGTTTCTTTTATCATATGAAGAGCTTTACTTCTTTTCAGCAAGCTACTTGGAACAAGTGGTTTTTAATCAATTATATTTTTATGGAGAAAGGCAGTTTTTAAATATTTAGATACTTATATACTTTGCTAAGCTCCTAACTCACGCAAAATACTGGAAACTTTTGCTTTTCACCTTGGTAGTTCACAGAATCAGGCTTATTTTACTAGGTACTCATCGTTTTCCTTTTCAAAACAATTTCCAGTGACCTAAATAAAATAGGTAGGCATAACAGTATGTACCAAATTTAACTGGTAAGAAGTGATAGAAATCCTGCAGTTGTTCATTTGATAATATTTTCAATAATATTACTGTTATAAAAGTAATACATACTTAATGTTAGAAAATTTTAAGTGAAGAATATCAAAAGGAAAGTTGAAAGTAACTATAATCTCACCTTTCAGCATTAGCTCTTAAATTACTGTTTTCTAGAGCTTTTAATATATGTATGTTGTGTGTGTATGTATGAGCACAGTATTTCTACTTTAATTAAAAATGGAATCAAATTATAAATACAGCTTCTCATTTAATTTGTTCCATTTGTTTTATTTAGATATTTTCTGTCTCATTAAATGCACGACAGAAGCTGAATGATGTTTCATCATATAATTTATTTGAGTAATACCCAGTTGTTCCTAGCCACTTTCAGTTTTTCACAGTTGTGGCAAGGAGTAGCCTGGTGTTTCACTGTCTGCGTACATCTTTAATTATTTCCTCAACATAAATTCCTGAAGATGAAATTCTAAGTGTTAATTTTCTTCAACAAAGAATAATTTTCTTTTCTATAGTTTGTTTTTTACATAGCTGTCATATTCTGGTATATAGTCTAACATCTCTCATTTGCATTTTCAACCTACAGTTGTCTTTTTAAATCACTTGTCAATTTACAGGATGATATCGTGTGGTCTGCGCTTGTGAGGTTGTTTGATCCTGTGAAATCTCCCAGATGTTATGCGATTATTGCCCTGAAGAAGCAGCAATGATTTCAGTTGAAGCAAGATATTAGGTATATCTGTTTGTGACATCTTTTGCTAATTTTGTTTTTCTAAACATTAATGCAATGTTATGTAAATATTTGAAAAACATTGTTATATATCTTAAATAGACAATAAAACAGTAGCTAACAGCAGAATGCCTTAATCCATTTTCCATTGTCAAAGCATACATTAATTTAAAAAAATTAAAACTCATGAAAATATTAGAAAAAGATTGACCTACATTTCTGAATTAGTACGTCCCTAGGACATTATAATCTGGGCCTTGTTTCCTGTTCAATATTAGAGACTTTTGCTATTTGCTGCATATCACATTTTGATGTTTTACTGACTTAACATACAAAAGGTATAGTTATACTTACAGTAAAACTAGTTGGTCCTGAAGATCATCAGCATTTTCTTTCACATTTTGGAAGTATTTTTTATGTTATCAGGAAGGAAAAAATCATGCTTAAATAAATACCCAGGAAACAGGCCAGATATAAAAAGTCCTTAATATGAAGAATATTTTATACTCTGTTTTAATCTAAATTACATGAGGAAATATTCTGTGTCCTTAATAGGCATCTTATAATTGAGATATTCACTTAAGGATTCTTTTTTTTTAATAAATTAATTTATTTTAATTGGAGGCTAGTTACTTTACATTATTGTGATGACTCTTGCCATACATTGACATGAATCAGCCACAGGTATATATGTGTCCCCCCATCCTGAACCCTACCCACCCCTCTTCCTCCCCACCCCATCCCTCTGGGTTGTCTTAGAACATCAGCTTTGGGTGCCCTGCTTCATGCATCGAACTTGCACTGGTCATCTGTTTTACAAATGGTAATATAAATGTTTCTATGCTATTCTGTCAAATCATCCCACCCTCACCTTCTCCCACAGAGTCTAAAAGTCTGTTCTTGACTCGCTTTTAAGGATTCCTGGGGCTTTGTATCTTACCAAAATAAGGGATGAGTTGGCACTTAATGAATCATCTGGTGCTGTGTAAAAAGTCAAACTAGGAAAAGCAGAAGTGAATAGGAGAAGACCAGTACTCTGCACAGAGTGGTGCAGAGTCCTTTCATTAGCAGAAAACTTGAGGTTTCTGATTTGCACAGAAGAAGTGGACAGGTAGGAGAAAAAAAAGTTTCCTTGATCTCAGCTAGAGACTGCATAAAATTTTTCCAGGAGAAAGAGTAACTGCTTTCTTAAATTTTAGAGTCTATCCACAGGTGAGAATAATTTTTTGCTTTGGGTTGTGATACTGAGTTTGTAGCTAGTATATATGTGAAAAGATCCTGATGCTGGGAAATGAATGTGAAAAGACCCTGGTGTAGTATATATGTGTGTATATATACTATATATATATATATATGTATATAGTGTACACATATATACTTGTGTATCTACATATATATATATATATGTATATGTATATATGTGAAGACCCAGATGTAGCCAGTATATATTAGAAAAGATCCTGATGCTGGGAAAGATTGAGGGCAGGAGGAAAAGGAGATGACAGAGGACAAGATGGTTGGATGGCATCACTGACTCGATGGACATGAGTTTGAGCAAGCTCCAGGAGATGGTGAAGGACAGGGAAGCCTGGCGTGCTACAGTCCATGGGATTGCCAAGAGTCAGACACGACTGAATGACTGAACAACAGCAACAACAATATATGTGAATAATCAGGTGCTTCGTATACTGAGTGAGATACTGGGAAAATTAGCCATTTTTTAAGCTCTTTATGGTGAGAGTTTTGAACATCTACAGAAGTGGAGAATAGATTATAATAAATCCCCATGTACTCATCACAAACTTCAATAATTACAAGCATTTACCAATCTTGTTTCATCAGTATACACATGAGCATGCACACATACACACTTGTCACATGTACCTATCTTCCCTGGAGAATTTTAAAGCAGATCTCCGGCGACTTGTTATTTTACCTAAATACTTTAGTGTATATTTCTACGTTAAGGTTTTTTTTTCATAGTAATCTATTACTTGTCCTCATTCACATTTTCATGATTGGCTCAAAATGTCTTTATATATTAATACATCAGTTGGTTCAGTTCAGAATCTAAACAGGGTTCACATATTTCCATCTGATTGACGTGTGTCTTTAGGTTGCTTTTTTATTCTCTTTCCTCATGTTGGTTCCTATATGAGTAGCTTTTTCAGGAGCAGAAAACCTTTCCAGGCTACTTTCTTTCCTTTCATAATTTTACTTCTATGTAAAATTTTAAACTTTTTTCTAAAGTCCAAATATTTATATAACATTCATTCCTCCTTATACTAAAGAAAAAAGAAGAACCTTATATGGGTAAATCTCTGTTTTAATATTCAGTTCAGTACAGTTCAGTCGCTCAGTCGTGTCTGACTCTTTGCAACCCCATGAATCGCAGCACGCGAGGCCTCCCTGTCCATCACTAACTCTCGGAGTTTACCGAAACCCATGTCCATTGAGTTAGTGATACCATCCAGCCATCTCATCCTCTGTAGTCCCCTTCTCCTCCTGCCCCCATTCCTTGCCAGCATTAGAGTCTTTTCCAGTGAATCAGCTCTTCGCATGAGGTGGCCCAAGTATTGGAGTTTCAGCTTCAACATCAGTCCTTCCAATGAACACCCAGGACTGATCTCCTTTAGGATGGACTGGTTGGATCTCCTTGCAGTCCAAGGGACTCTCAAGAGTCTTCTCCAACACCACAGTTCAAAAGCATCTATTCTTCGGCACGCAGCTTTCTTCATCGTCCAACTCTCACATCCATACATGACCACTGGAAAAACCATAGCCTTGACTAGACGGACTTTTGTTGGCAAAGTAATGTCTTTGCTTTTAAATATGCTACCTAGGTTGGTCATAACCTTCCTTCCAAGGAGTAAGCGTCTTTTAATTTCATGGCTGCAATCACCATCAGAAGTGATTCTGGAGCCCCCAAAAATAAAGTTTGACACTGTTTCCACTGTTTCCCCATCTATTTCCCATGAAGTGATGGGCCCAGATGCCATGATCTTAGTTTTCTGAACGTTGAGTTTTAAGCCAACTTTTTCACTCTCCTCTTTCACTTTCATCAAGAAGCTCTTTATTTCTTCTTCACTTTCTGCCATAAGGGTGGTGTCATCTGCATATCTGAGGTTATTGATATTTCTCCCAGCAATCTTGATTCCAGCTTGTGTTTCTTCCAGCCCAGCGTTTCTCATGATGTACTCTGCATATAAGTTAAATAAGCAGGGTGACAATATACAGCCTTGACGTACTCCTTTTCCTATTTGGAACCAGTCTGTTGTTCCATGTCCAGTTCTAACTGTTGCTTCCTGACCTGCATACAGGTTTCTCAAGAGGCAGGTCAGGTGGTCTGGTATTCCCATCTCTTTCAGAATTTTCCACAGTTGATTGTGATCCACAAAGTCAAAGGCTTTGGCATAGTCAATAAAGCAGAAGTAGATGCTTTTCTGGAACTCTCTTGCTTTTTCAATGATCCAGCAGATGTTGGCAATTTGATCTCTGGTTCCTCTGCCTTTTCTAAAACCAGCTTGAACATCTAGAAGTTCACGGTTCACATATTGCTGAAGCCTGGCTTGGAGAATTTTGAGCATTACTTTACTAGCGTGTGAGATGAGTGCAATTGTGTGGTAGTTTGAGCATTCTTTGGCATTGCCTTTCTTTGGGATTGGGATGAAAACTGACCTTTTCCAGTCCTGTGGCCACTGCTGAGTTTTCCAGATTTGCTGGCATATCGAGTGCAGCACTTTCATAGCATCATCTTTCAGGGTTTGAAATAGCTCAACTGGAACTCCATCACCTCCACTAGCTTTGTTCGTAGTGATGTTTTCTAAGGCCCACTTGACTTCACATTCCAGGATGTCTGGCTCTAGGTTGGTGATCACACCATCGTGATTATCTGGGCCGTGAAGATCTTTTTTGTACAGTTCTTCTGTGTATTCTTGCCACCTCTTCTTAATATCTTCTGCTTCTGTTAGGTCCATACCATCTGTCCTTTATCAAGCCCATCTTTGCATAAAATGTTCCCTTGGTATCTCTAATTTTCTTGAAGAGATCTCTAGTCTTTCCCAATCTGTTGTTTTCCTGTATTTCTTTGCATTGATCACTGAGGAAGGCTTTCTTATCTCTCCTTGCTATTCTTTGGAACTCTGCATTCAGATGGGAATATCTTTCCTTTTCTCCTTTGCTTTCCGCTTCTCTTCTTTTCACAGCTATTTGTAAGGCCTCCTCAGGAGCCATTTTGCTTTTTTGCATTTCTTTTCCATGGGCATGGTCTTGATCCCTGTCTCCTGTACAATGTCACGAACCTCTGTCCATAGTTCATCAGGCACTCTGTCTGTCAGATCTAGTCCCTTAAATCTATTTGTCACTTCCACTGTATAATCATAAGGGATTTGATTTAGGTCATACCTGAATGGTCTAGTGATTTTCCCTACTTTCTTCAATTTAATTCTGAATTTGGCAATAGGGAGTTCATGATCTGAGCCACAGTCTGTTCCCGATCTTGTTTTTGCTGACTGTATAGAGCTTCTCCATCTTTGGCTGCAAAGAATATAATCAATCTGATTTCGATGTTGACCATCTGGTGATGTCCATGTGTAGAGTCTTCTCTTGTGTTGTTGGAAGAGGGTGTTTGCTATGACCAGTGCATTCTCTTGGCAAAACTCTATTAGCCTTTGCCCTGCTTCATTCTGTACTCCAAGGCCAAATTTTCCATTTACTCAAGGTTTCACTTGACTTCCTACTTTTGCCTTCCAGTCCCCTATAATGAAAAGGACATCTTTTTGGGGTGTTAGTTCTAAAAGGTCTTGTAGGTCTTCATAGAACGGTTCAACTTCAGCTTTTTCAGCGTTACTGGTCGGGGCATAGACTTGGATTACCGTGATATTGAATGGTTTGCCTTGGAAACGAACAGAGATCATTCTGTCGTTTTTGAGATTGTATCCAAGTACTGCATTTCGGACTCTTTTGTTGACCATGATGTCTACTCCATTTCTTCTAAGGGATTCTTACATTTTAATACCAAGGAAACTATGTAGGAACTTCCCATTGTTTTAAAACATTGTCATAAATTGCATTAACCAATGAACCCTTCCCATTTTTTAGTAACCAGAGAGAAATGAGAGATATCAGTATCAAATCAGCATGAGATGATCTGTACGATCACACTGAGATAAGATGTCAGCAAAAGGAAAAGAAATATAATATTTCGGTAGGACTTTATACACACAAATCCCCACTGAACTGTATGTAGACCCTCATCTTATAAAAACTGCCATTTGAGAGCTCATTTACAAGTTGAACTAAAGAATGGTGCATTGGCAAGAGCACCAGTTCTGACAGTTAATTTCTGGGAGAGTTAAAGCAAGACTTTTAATATCTCAGAGCCTCATTTGTAAAGCGGAGAAGGCAATGGCACCCCACTCCAGTATTCTTGCCTGGGAAACCTCATGGACGGAGGAGCCTGGTAGGCTGCAGCCCATGGGGTCACAAAGAGTCGGACATGACTGAGCGACTTCACTTTCACTTTTCAATTTCATGCAGTGGAGGGGGAAATGGCAACCCACTCCAGTATTCTTGCCTGGAGAATCCCAGGGATGGAGGAGCCTGGTGGGCTGCCGTCTATGGGGTCGCACAGAGTCAGACATGACTGACACGACTTAGTAGCAGCAGCAGCAGCAGCAGCATTTGTAAAGTAGGGGTTTATTTAGTATTCACTTTATTAATGTTTATTGAATGCCCGTTTTCCCAGATGTCTCAGTGGTAAAGAATCCACCTGCCAATGCAAGAGACATGGGTTCCATCCCTGGGTTGGGAAGATCCCCTGAAGGAGGAAATGATGACCCACTACAGTATTCTTGCCTGGGAAATCCCATGGACAGCGGAGCCTGGCGGGCTACAGTTTATGGGATCACAAAGAGTTGTACACAACTGAGCATGCATGCATGCGTAATTGAATGCCTCCCATGTGTCAGGTATATGTAGGCACTGGCAGTGTGGAGACAAACAAGAAATGTCTCTCTCCTCAAAGAGTTCAGTGAGGAAGACAATAAAACTACTCATTACAATAATTAATACTATAATTACTGGGCACGGCTGAGAGAATCAGGGCACAGGATTCTTTAGGGCATCTTTAGATCAATACACTTGGGGGCAAGAGGGAATTAGTAATATTAGTACCATAATTTGGATTCATGTAAATTGTGTCCTTGCCTAAGTCACTTAACTATTTGGTGTACTTCAGTTTTCTCATCTGCAGAAATAACGTAAGAATAGAATTTACTCCAAGTATGTTATGAGGGTTAAAGAAATAAGTATGTGTCATTGAACTCCCCCAAAATATCTCCAGGCACCCTGTTTATCAAGCAAAACTAAGTTTATTAGAATTCTCTGCAGTAAGAGGAAACTCCTCCTGGAAAGTCTCTGAAGGGGAAGTCAGGGGGGAGGATATTTGCAGGATTGGAAAGTCTGGGCTCAAGTAGTTTAAGGTAGCTTTTTTAAGGTGGAGAGCAGACAGGGATTTGGGAAAGTTCCTGACCTGATACAAGTTTTATGGTTAGTATCTGTAGCAGGGTGAGGGTCTCCAGGCATGTCTTGATGATAAGTAAACTGTTACTTGATAAGTTAACTCTTTGCCAAGGTGAACAGATTGTTTATCTCAGATAAATTAACATATGGGAATTTCCTGAAACAAACAATGAAGTTATTTATTGGTTTACGGTCTTATCTTCCTTGGGAAAAGTTTTCTTGTCACGAATAAATCGTGTTGACACAGGTGGTGTCAGTTCTTAGACTCCATAGCTGTCAGATTAGTGCAGATGGTTGCAGTTCTCCTTGTAAAGTACTTAATTCCTGGCACATAATGCATAATATAAAAGCAATAGTTGTGGTTTTTAAATGTTCTAGAGGGAGACAAATGGAGCTTAACCGTCTTTAGAACAGTGATTTTTGTAGGGAAAAGTGTTTAGTAGGGAAAAAACAGTGATTGTATCTATAGGTATAAATGCCTAGAGTTATACAAAAGGCTATCTACACCACATAAATCTGATTGTTCTTTAATTTGTGTTTCTAGCTACTGTACATAATTATTATTATTATTATTATTACCCTCTTTAACATGCATAGTTATTCCAAAGTCTTTGCATGAGTCATGCAGTTTCATTTTTTCCAAGGTGGCTAAGAGCTAAATTGAATGTATTTTTAAATACATGTTTTTGGTTTTTTTTTTAATTGAAGTATAGTTGGTTTATATATTATATGCTACAGGTATACAATATAGTGATTACTAATTTTTAGATGTTATACACCATTTATAGTTTTTATAAAGTATTGTCTGTATTTTTGTGCTGTGCCAATCTGATCTCATCACTTCATGGCAAATAGAAGAGGAAAAAGTGAAATCAGTGATACGTTTTATTTTCTTGGGCTCCAAAACCTATGCAGGCAACTGCAGCCACAAATTAAAACATGCTTGCTGGTTGGTAGGAAAGCTATGACAAACCTAGACAGCATATTAAAAAGCAGTGACATCACTTTGCCAACAAAGGTCCGTATAATCCAAGCTATTGTTTTTCTAGTAGTCATGTCGGGATGTGAGAGTTGGACCAAAAAGAAAGCTGAGCGCCGAAGAATTTATGCTCTCACATCGTGCTGGAGAAGACTCTTAAGAGTCTCTTGAACTGCAAGGAGATCAAACCAGTCAATCCTAAAGGAAGTTAACCCTGAACATTCATTGGAAGGACTGATGCTGAAGCCAAAACTCCAATATTTTGGCCACCTGATGCGCAGAGTCAACTCGTTGGAAAAGACCCTGGTGCTGGGAAAGATTGAAGGCAAAAGGAGAAGGTGGCAGGAAAGGAGGAGATGGTTAGATAGCATCACCAACATATATGTGTGTGTGTGTGTGTGTGTGTGTATATGTACATACTTATGTTTATATATATATATATTATTTCTATATGCTTCATTTTTTTCTTCCAGTTTTATTGAGATATAGTTGATATCTAGTACTCTTTAAGGTATACAGCATAATGATTTTCCTTAAATTCATGAAATGTTTATCACATTATTTAGTGAACATCTGTCATTTCATATAGACACAAAATTAAGGAAATAGAAAAAAATGTTTTCCTTGTGATAAAATCTTTCAGGGTTTACTCTCTTAAAAACTTTCATATATAACATGCAGCAATGTTAATTATATTTAAGTTGTGTACTGTATTCCCTAGTACAATTCTTACTTAGCTTACAACTGAGAATTTGTACCTTTTGACTGCCTTCATCCAGTTCCCCTTGCCTTCCCTTTTAACCACAAATCTGCTCTCTTTTTCTATGAGTTGTTTGCTTTTAAAGTGTAATTTGTCTGCAGTTAACACTATGTTAGTGCCTGTTACACAACATAGTGATTTGATATTTCTATACTGGTCAAGATGATCACAATAACTCCAGTTACGATCTGTCACCATTCAAAGATATTACATAGTTATTCTTTTAATTTAATTTGAAGTACAGTTGATTTACAATGTATTAATTTCTACTGTACAGCAAAGTGATTGTCATATATATGTCATATATATATGTATATACATACACACACATATTGGAGAAGGAAATAGCAACCCACTCCAGTGTTCTTGCCTGGAGAATCCTAGGGACGGGGGAGCCTCGTGGGCTGCTGTCTATGGGGTCACACAGAGTCGGACACGACTGAAGTGACTTAGCAGCAGCAGCAGCAATACACACACATATATGGGCATCCCCTGTGGCTCAGCTGGGAAAGAATCTGCCTGCAATGCAGGAGACCTGGGTTCAATCCCTGTGTTGGGAGGACCCCCTGGAGAAGGGAAAGGCTACCAACTCCAGTATTCTGGCCTAGAGAATTCCATGGACTGTATAGTCCATGGGGTTGCAAAGAGTTGAACATAACTGAGCGACTTTCACTTCACTTCACTTCATATATATATATTATATAGATAGTGGTGGTGTATGTGCTCGGTCATGTCCCAGTCTTCGCAGTCCATGGACTGGAGCCCACCAGGCTCCTCTGTCCATGGTATTTTCAAGGCAAGAATACTGGAGCAGGTTGCCATTTCCTGCTCCAGGGGATCTCCCCAACCCAGGGATCAAACCTGCATCTCCTGGATTGGCAGGTGGGTTCTTTACTACTAGCACCATCTGGGAAGCCCATACACACATGCATTCTTTTTTATATTCTTTTCCATTGTGGTTTATCACAGGATATTGAATATATTTCCCTATGCTATACACTAGGACCTCTACATACAATCGTTTGCATCTACTAACCCCAGATTCCCAGCTCATCGCTTCTCCATCCCACCTCCCCACCCCACACTGTACATTTCATAACCGTGACTCATTTGTTTTGCAACTGGAATTTTCTACTTCTTCATCTCCCTCACCTATCCTCCCCCTCCCTAACCTGCTCCCCTCTGGCAATCACCTGTTTGTTGTCTATAGCTATGAGTCTATTTCTATTTAGTTATGTTTGTCCATTTCTTTTGATATTTAGACTCTAAATATAAGTGAAATCATTCAGCATTTGTCTCACTCTGACTTATTTCACCTAGCTAAATACCTGCCAAGTCTATCCATGTTGTTGCAAATGGCAAAATTTCATTCCTTTTTTAGCTAAGTAATGTTCCTGTGTGTGTGTGCACGCGCGTGTGTGTGTCACATCTTCTGTTTCCATTCATCTATTGACAAGCACTTAGGTTGCCTTCATATCTTGGCTATTGTAAATAATGCTGCAGTGAACACAGGGGTGTATATATCTTTTTAAATTAGTGTTTTTGTTTTTTTCCTATAAATACCCAAGAGTAGAATTGCTATTATCATATGGAAGTTACATTTTTGATTTTTTAAGGAACTTTCGTCTGTTTTCCATAGTGGCTGCACCAGTTTATATCCCCACCAAAGTGCACAAGAGTTCCCTTTTCACCACATCCTCACCAACATTTGTTATTTGTGTTCTTTTTGATGATAGTCATTTCTGACAGGTGTGAGGTAGTACCTCATTGTGGTTTTCTTTGCATTTCTCTGATGGTTGGTGATATTGATCATCATCTTTTCATGTTCCTTTTGACTATCTGTATATCTTCTTTGGAAAAACGTCTATATAGATCCTCTGCCCACTTTTGATTGGGTTGTTTGGGAGGGATTTTGATGTTGTTATATGAGTTCTTTGTGTATTTTTCAATATTAACCCCTTATTGGATGTCTCATATGCAGATATCTTTTCCCATTCAGTAGGTGACCTTTTCATTTTGTTGATAATTTCCTTTGCTGTGAAAAAGGCTCTCTATTTGATGTAGTGCTATTCGTTTATTTTTGTTTCCTTTACCTAAGGAGACATATCTAAGAAATACTACTAAGATCAGTGTTAAAGAGCTTTCTTCCTTTGTTTTCTTCTAGAATTTGTATGACCACAGGTCTTACATTTAGGTTATTAATCTATTTTGAATTTATTTTTGTACATGATTTGAGAGAGTAGTCCACTTGAATTCTTTTGCATGTAACTGTCCAATTTTCCCAACACCATTTATTGAAGAGTCTGTCTTTTCCTCATTGTATATTCTTGCCTCCTTTGTTGAAGATTAATTATCCATTTAAGTGTGGGTTCATTTCTGGATTCTGTTCTATTCCATTAGCTATGTGTCTGTTTTTGTGCCAGTACCATATTGTTGTGATTACCGTACCTTTGTGATATTTGGAATTAGGGAGGATGATGCCTACAACTTTGTTGTTCTTTCTCAGGACTCTTTTGGCTATTCAGGGATTTTTGTTTTTTCATACAAATTTTACAATTATATTTTCTAGTTCTGTGAAAAATGCCACTGACATTTTGATAAGGTTCCATATGCTATATTTTTTAATTAATTCATTTTATTTTTTGGCTGCATTTGGTCTCCATTGCTTTGTGTGGGCTTTCTCTAGTTGTGGCATGTGGGAGCTGCTCTCCAGTTGCAGTGCATGGGGCTTCTCATTGTGGTGGCTTCTCCTGTTGTGAAGCACAGGTTTCAGTAGTTGTAGCAAGCAGGCTCAGTAGTTGCAGTTCGTGGGCCCTAGAGCTCACTGGCTTCAGTAGTTGTGGCATGAGGGCTTAGTTGCTCCACAGTTTGTGAAATCTTCCAGGAAGAGGGATCAAACCCACGTCCCCTCCATTGGCAGGCAGATTCTTAAACGCTGTGCTACAAGGGATGCTGTCCTCCCATATGCTTTAAATTTAAGAAGTATACATTTAAATAACTTTGGAGTCAAAGAAGAAAGTGGAAATGAGAAAATATCTTGAATAATAATGAAAATAATTGAATTATAATTTAAAAAATTACAATTTTTGATTACACATAATTGTAATTTTTGTTACAAATTACACATCAAATTTATGAGATAAGCTAAACCATAATATAAGGAAACATTAGTTGTGAATAATATTAGAAAATAAAAGACCAAAAATCAAAAAATTAGTAATTAGTGGAAGGAAAATACACAGAGAGATAATTAACACCTCCAAAGTTGGTTTTTAGATTAAAAAAACTGACACAACTCTGGCAAGAGTAATCATTTAAAAAAAAATAAAACATAGGAATGTAAAAGGGGACATCACTATAGATCCTACAGAAATTAGAAATGTAGTTAGAATAGTATGAACTGCTTTATGCCGATACCTTTGAGCATTTATATATAATGGAAATTTTTCTCAAAGAAATGCAATATGCCAAAACTGCTTAAGAGGGAAAATAAAACACGGATAATCATATAACTGTTATATTGAATCTGCAGTTAATCCTCTATTAATTCCCTACATCTCAACAAAAGTACTTTGTGGATGTTAATTATAATTGTTACCCACTGTCTTGTTGGTTTACAAGTAAAAGTTGAGGAGAAAGATTTCAAAGCTATTAATAGTTCCTAAATTCAGGAGTTCATAATCTAGTCACTGAAACACATATGTGAGGCATATGGAAGAGTGAGGAGTTAAATAATGACATACCAGAGGAGACAAAGAAAGTGTCTACATAGACACACAATGCTTTACCACGAACTGTGTCCTAGACTGTGGCCTTCTGTCCCATTCTTCCCCTTAACTATAGTTTATTTTAGGTTGTTTTTAAATGTGGTCAGTGGAATGGTTTGTTTTCATGGAGGAAAGGACTGTTTAAGAAATAATCTGCTGTGTGAAATATGTGCTCTGGTTAACCTGTGACCAAAGGAACTGAAAGTCTCCAAACCTCCCTGATGATTTGTACTTGGCCAGTGATACTACTGGCTACATGTATGGGAATTTATTAGTTGATGTATTTATCTCAGTGGATTGCCTCGTTAAGTTTGCAGGTGTTCTGTCAATGAAAGACCTTTTTTTTTTTAATTGTACTGTTTTTATTAGAATTTTCCAATGCACAATCCAGAATATGAGAGTTAACACATTTCAGCACAAAAGAAAGTAGCATGTATTTAAACCTTATGGGAGGAAAAGCTTTTAACTTGTACTCAGACAGTTATGATTGAACATGTTGGATTTTAGAAAAATAGAGAAAGTGTGCAAACTCCAACCTAAAATTCAACACATTGCTTTCCATTCAGTCAGCATGGGGTTTGGTGTGCATCAGCTAATCAGGTTGAACTAAGTGCACACATATTCTGAGTGAATTGCCTTCTCAGGAAAGAATCCAGTCTTCTAATACTGCTACAACTCTTTCAAGAAAAAGAGTTGATGGTGGTTTTGCATTGAGCAAAATATACTCCAATAATGTGTTTCAAGGGAAAGATAAAACAGTTCCAGATCCATTTGATTATAACAACAGACATCTCTGGTGCTCTGGTGACTTCAGACCATTTCCAATTTTAGTAGACAATATAACTGTGCAGGTAAACCTCTGTGAATAAATGCATAAGGGACAGATTTTTAAATCACAAAAAAATGTTAGTGCTGTATTTCCAGTTTAATTCAAAAAGACAGAAACTAAAATTGAAGGCAAAAGAGGGTTCATTTTTAATGTATAGGATGTTGGCCATCTTTCTAGTATATAAACAATGTCTTTCAAGTCTCCACATTTACATTCATGTTACCAGCTTATACAACATTTGGTAAGTCATTCCTTCACAGCAGGTCATACTGTACTGAGGAATGATATTTAGTAGTTTTGAGGGTCGACATTTACAGTGTAAGAACTGAAAACTTTTGCAAGGTAAATGGTTTTCTTGGATAACTTTTCTCTTATTAATAGCAAATAGTTATTGCTCTTAAAAATAAACAAATTTGAATTTTTTAAATATGCTTCATATTTTAGATTTCTAGCACAGTTTTAATATCCGCTTTTGTTAATGATATTACTGGTAATGTGTTTTCATTCTAATAAATTGGTTGCAGATGCTCAAAGAAGAAAGGATTTCATTAAAATTGCGGCTGTTAGTAGCATACCTCCTACCTTTAAGATTAATGAAACAATAGTAAATTCAACCAAAATCTCCTTACTGGTCTATTATTATGAAAATTAAAACTTTATGTCTCTTGGAGTTTTGTTTAGTTAAGGAAATAAAGCAATGTTACAGAGCTTCTGAAGGTGATAGTAGCCTAGTGGAGTTACATCAAGTATACATTTATGTCCTGATTTTTAGATTCTAAACTGTCTACAAGATGCAAATGCCTGAGAAGGAAAGGATAGCAGTTTGTGTGGACTAAAATAGAAATGCCATCTTGGAAAAATAAGAAACAGACAACCAAATCTAATTTTTCCAAAAACAGTGTATATGTGTCTCTGATCAAGTAAGATATATATAAGTTCAACATAACTTTGTTGTTGTTTAGTCAATAAGTCATAAAAAAAAAAAAATAACTCTCTTGTGACCCCATGGACTGTTGCCCACAAGGCTCCTTTGTCCGTGGAATTTTCCAAGCAAGAATACTGGAGCAGGTTGCCATTTCCTTCTCCAGGCAATCTTCCTGACCCAGGGATCAAACCTGCATCTCCTGCATTGACAGACGGATTCTTTACCACTCAGCCATCTGGGAAGCAAAACTTTATTGAACATCTATAACTGGATGTTTTAACACTTAACCTAAATTCTCGGAGCAGAAAACTAATTCAGCATGCGCTGGGGATATAGATTGTTAGTATCAAAACAGTAGTCTACACCCAAGGTGCAAGCAGTAATACTTCAGAATAGTTCAGCCATTCTTCTTTCATTCTAGGGACTTAATTGTTATCTTAAAAGCATAATGATTTCAGTGCTTTATAGTTACTTACAAACTTCCTTTTTGTTCTTTTCTTTTGTCTAGCTCTGCGGTCTCCAGACTTTGGTGAGCCAAAGAATTAAGATATATACTACTATATATTCAAAAGTAAACAAACCACCATGTAAATTTCCCATAGAAATATATTCTTAACACATTTAAGAGATCTTTCAGCTGTTAGTAGGTTTAAGAAAAAAGATTCAATGATAACAATCCCACTGACATTCCAAATAATGTATTTTGTTTTTACTACTTTCTATAATAGAGTCATACTTAACTTTTATTATCTCATAAGTATATGAAAGTTAAAATCAGAACTTTGCAATTTAAAGTTAAAACTTACAGCCAAGGCCACTTTTGAAAGAATTGAACACCAATGATAGTGGTTAGTTTTAACTTGCCTAGGAAGATCAATGAATACCAAGAAACTTCCTGCCCATGGTATTAATTTTAATTTAAAAATGAATCTCAAGATATTTACTAAAAATAGACCTAAAGTAATTGCTAATTATTTAATACCAACTACTTTGACATTTTACATGTTGTGTATACAAGGGCCACCCCAAAAGAATCAGAGTGTGGGTTTTATTAAGAGGCCTGTACATGAAATTTGAAAATTCCAAAGAAAATTTCAAAAACAGCTAACCAAATATATAACTGACTGCACAGCATAATGTTAGAGCAGTAACATTCCAAACAGCTTGTGGGCATATAGCACTGCTTAAAACTTCAACATATGAGTTAAAGAGTGTATTTCTTAGTTATCAGTACTAATCTTTCTGGACACCAGAGTGATAAGTTAAAGTTGTAAGAAAATATTCCAATATATAACACTTCTTCTTACATTGAAGTCCACATGAATGGCATGCTTACATGTCCAAAGATTAGCTTCCAGCCATAGAAATAATATGGGAAGCAAAGACTAAGCCGGAAATTGCCTGCATCACATTTTTTTTTCCTTGAAGTAAGCTGAGCTTAAGAGTCCTATTACTCAGAAATGGACTCTGCAGACCACCAGCATCAGCATCACCTGGGAACTTGTTAAAAATGCAGAATCTGAGTCCCTACCCCAAATCTACTCAATCAGAATCAGTATTTTTAAGGAGATCCTGAAGTGCTTAACATTTGAGAAGACATACTCTTTAAGGCTCCTCTGAGATACTTCTGTGCCCAAGAACACACAAGACATTGCCAGGCCCCATAGTGTCTGCTGCATTTCAAGGTTAGGGAACGTGCAGGTCCCCAGGGGACTCATTCACAGATCTGCCCTAAGTGGACCACATCTTGACTCATGCACAAGAGGTCTGTATCTAAGAAGGTCAGAGCTCCCTACCAAAGAATAAATACAAAGGAGACCAGAATTTCACAAATCCCTTCTTAGTGCAGCTAACTTTTAACAGGCATTACCCCAACAAGACTTGTTAATAAATTTGGGGATTGAATTGTGGAGTTTTTTGCAGCCACTTTTCAACTGACTATGGCTGTCTTTTTAATATAATGTCAAACATTTAATTTGAGAGTAAAATTTAAGAATGTGAAAATGCTCTGTGTTACCTGTATATCTACCATAAAACTCTAACTTATATATATATAGATTAGGAACAACTCTTCAGAAGGCCTTCATATCTTTTGATAGACTCTCTACATTGTATACTGTGCTTTTCCTGTTTATCTCTGATTATGATATCTTTCACCCATGTGATCTTTTCATAGAAATAAAATTAGCAAGCCAGTAGGCATTGGAATTTGCACAGAATTTATTTAAAAAGTCAAGATACAGTGAGTCTTTTGAGGCAAACTAATCAGGTTCCTGGGCTAAAGCTCAAATTGCTCTAACATACAAGCTATCATTTGTACAAATCCATGAGAAATGAATGAAGAATTTGGCTCTCAAATAATATGGTCATGCCATTTAGAACGTTTTACTCTCTTTTTGTTAAAAAAATGAAAATATAGTTAAATTACTTATATTTCCACCACCAAGTAGTTATTTTTATTCAGTTCAAATGTATTTATTATTTACATTTGCCTTAACAGTCAACATGCCATTTATGTTCTGCCTCTTTTACTTAACATTATGTAAGAAATGTTTCCCCATGATTCTACACTGCCTTCATCATGACTATTTTTAATGACCTGAGCCCGTCCTAATGACATTTACTCTGTTTACCCATTAGTTTATTATTAGACTTCCAGCCAGCCTCTTGCTGTTGTGCCTAGGACTACTGCAAATGCCTTTGAACACATGACATTATTCTTTTCTTCAGTCATTTACTTTCTATGAATATATTCCCAGAAGGAAAATTGCTAATTTAAGGTTAATAATACTATTAAATGCATTGTATACATTAACTATTTAGGAACTCTACTTTTTCTTGAGTCAGGGATGAATTTCCCTTTTTTAAGCAAATATATGGGACATTTGGATTTAGTTATTTTCATAAAAGTTGCCAGCTTGGGAAATCATTGATGTTTAAACATAGAATCCACAGACAATTTCATAACAATGAACTGCAAACCCTGAATAGGCTCCTGCCTTGATATTTATACATAAAATACAAGGAAACATAGGCAAGCAATATACTAGTGACTAGACAGAAACCAATTCAGATAACTGAAGTCTGCATAAGTGGGCCAATAAATTAAACTCAAATATACCCTCCAAAAATGCACAAATGACCAGTCACCAAATACAAAGAGCTTTTCTATGTCCCTTATTTGATTATTTTTTAAAAATAACCTACAATTTATTCTTTCCTGCAAATCCTGTTTTTCTCCACCCAAAGTATCCACCTCGTCTAGTAAATGCTAAAGCATATAGTTTAACTGGAATTATGAACAGACAGAGAAGGCCAATTTAAACAGACATCATAATAAAAAAAAAATTTTACCCCACTTACATGTATTAGTTAATAGATGTCAAAATGGCCAGTTTGACAGGAAGAGAAGAAGGAGCCACTTTAGTTACAGATTTCATGAACTCTGCCCCCCCCCACAATAGTTCCTCTTATATGCAGTCCAAAGGTGTTGCATAAGCCCCTTCCTGGCAAGCAGGGATACATCATCAATTTCTTTGACAGTTCTGAAAGTCTACTCTTCAAATTGCTCTTTCACCATTGTGGTCTCCATGGAAGCTTCCAATATGTTAACATAATTCCAGATTCACTATTCTCAAGTGTGCTGGCATCTGAGAGCTCTCTCTGAAGGAGTCTTCTTGAATGGCCAGATCTGTTTTAAAAATTTTAGAGGTGACTCCAACTTATGTTTCTCTTATACACATACATACCATTAAACAGAGTGTCCTTGGCAACTACTCAAATTTTAAAAGGTTTTTTAAACTCCAAATGACATGATGGATTATAATAATAATGCCAACTAAATATTTATTGAGTGCCTACTCTGTGCTTGGTGCTGTTCTAAGCATTTTATATTTATTAACTTAGTTAGTCCTTATAACAATCCTAAGAGGAAGGGACTATATTATTTCTGTTGCTTTACTGAAGGGAAAATTGAAGTAAAGAAAGGTCAAGCAACTTGCTCCAAGTAAGAGGAAGCATGAGAATGGTAAAGTCAAGGTTCAAATCCAGGCATCTGGCTTCAGGGTCTAACTACTTAACCACTACAGGTAATGTCTCACCTCTTGATTGTTTAAGGGTCTTCTGTGTTGATCTTCTTAATTTTTTCAGCTTCCTCTTGAGAAAATCAAGATATTGGTGAGTGAATAACCCTAAAAACCTCAAGTAATTGATTCTTTCTTGGTTGTCCTACCTCTAAAGGGTAGGTCTCATAATCTACCAATCAGACAGAACTGTTTTTACAAATGGCCAGAAAAATATTTGTCTTGTTTTTTTATCTTAGACACCTAAAAGAAGTTTCATTATTAAAAGGAAATGGCTCAGATGGTAAAGAATCTGCCTGTGGTGTAGGAGAACCAGGTTCAATCCCTGGGTCAGGAAGATCCCCTGGAGAAGGGAATAGCAACCCACTCTAGTATTCTTGCCTGGACAGAGAAATCTGATGAGTTTCAGTCCACAGGGTCGCAAAGAGTCAGACACGACTGAGCAACTAACACTTTAACACTTTCAAAATCATAAGTAAAGTGATCTTGAACTTTATGCCCAAAATAATAATATATATTTTCTTTATTATTTTTTTTATAGTGGAAAATTAAAGCTGAAAGTTCAGGTCACTTTTTCCAAAAATAACTAAAACCAGGAAGTGCTAAAACTCAAATGACGATTATGGACAATATTTAGAGAAAGCCACTCCATGACATGTCTGGAACAACAGACAAGAACATTCTCAACATCTCTCTTCTGACTAACATGTAATTGCTATTTTGTAACAGAGAATACTTTCAGCCCACTTGAATTCTCCTGACTTCTAGATTTTAAAAAAAGAACACTTCATTGAATGTTCCTAGCTTTTTGACAGCCTCCATTTCAAAACTGTATACCTTGTGTTTTTAAATCCTCGCTATAACCTTGCACTACAAGCCCAGATTCTGTAAGACGCTCCTAAAAACTCTTGTCTTACTGAGACAACCCACGATTCTCCTGGAGTGCTTCTCTGCTGGCTTTAGTAAGCGAAATAAACCTAACTTGGATGGCAGTTTTGTTCTTAGTCCTCTTGGTTGATGGGCTATAAAAGTTTCTAGGTTGTCTTGGTGGAAGGTGGTGCTAAAGTACACTGAAGAGCAGTATTGGGGAGAAAACAAATTCTATTTCAGTTATGTTGAGTGCAGGATGCTTTTGAGAAATTCAAGTAATATGAAAGAAGCACTGGTTCAAAAGGGTTTGTAGAACAAAGGGGGAGCCTGGATGCAAGTTCTGAACTTATCAATAGATAGATGGAAATTAAAGCCAGAATACGGATGAGATCACTCAGTACAAAAAGCATAAGAAGAGAATGAAGAAACTGAAACTCCAGTGTTAGGCTTCTGTAGAGAAGGCTGAACAACAAAGCACATCCAAAGATAAAGGCGAAAACCAGGGGCAGATCATCACATGAGTCAAGGAAGAGGATATTTCAAGGCCTATGGAGTAACCAATGGTTGAAAGCATTTGAAAAATCAAGTAACAAGAGAATGGAAAATTTTCTCTTGGAGTCCATCGTTGATACTTTTTGTGAGAGGTTTTTCAGAACTTTGATGGAAGCAGGAGTCAGAATGCAGAGAAGTATAAGCTAAATGAAGAAAGAAGGATCTTTCAGTATGATAGTGCCGTAAATAGTGATTAAAAGAATTGGTTCTAGAGAGAGACTGATGGAGTTGAAATTGTTTCCATCACTAGCTGTGTGACCTTAGTGAGGTTACTTATTTCTGCCTCACTTTCTCCATCTGTCAACTGGAAGAAAAACAGTAACTGACCACATGCAGTCATGAGCAGGAAGAGATCAAGTAACAGAGATCCTTTTATATAGTAACATCTCAATAAGGACTAACAACAAGTATTGCAAAAACGTGAGAGAGCATGACTTCTTTAGGGACTTGAAATTCAATGAATGCGAATAGTGAGTATGGAGATAAGAACAGCCGGGTTGAAGGGGTCCCAAACATGGAAGCCTTGAGTGCTGTACATTTCCTCTCAAGACATAAAGGTTTATGGAGGGAATTTAGAGAGTGATGTGACTATAGGTCTATTTTAGAAAAATCACTATGTCTATATAGCCTACAGGATAGATTGGAGTAGAACTCACTGAAGGCCAGGACAGCAGTTAGGAGCCCATTTCAAAAACCTAAATAAAAAGAGGTAATGCCTTGATTAAGGCAGAGGAAGTAAAAATGAAAAAAAGACTTGAGGTAAAATTATTATGACTTGATTACTGGTTATATATTGTAAGTGAGAGAGAGAATGAAGTCTAGGATGCTCACCCTTCACCTCCCAACACGTTCCTGATGTGGGTTGCTAGCTGAATAGTACAGTAATTTACTGAGGAGGAGAAGTCTGTGAAGAAGCAGAGGTCTAAGGGGTGCTTGGGAATTAGGGCTTGCTTATTGTTCAATTTTGGATTTGCTGGGCCTGGGGAATACCCAGATATTGAAGATATCCCATATGCAAACTAGAACCCTTAGGAAAGTTTCAGCTCAAGATCCATAAGTGGTTGTTGAAGTCGTGAGTGTTCAAGTAGTTACTGAGGAGGAATATCTCAAGAGAGGAGTATTGAAAAAAATGTTATGCAGAGATTTATCTAGGAAAATATTAGTTGACAACAGACAAATGTTAAATCTTCTTGAAAATTTGGTGGCAGACCAATGATGGCAGCTGCCAGAGCCAGTTAACATCCTCAGATGGGCTGCTTTAGTTCAACAGTGGAGAATCAACGATGAGACCAAGAGGGGGGACCGGGAAGAAGGCTAAACCCTCTCTCCTCCATTCAGCCTCCCAGTGTCTCCTTGTGGTCCACGTGATATCAGAAAATAAGCATCCTGCACAGGAGAGGTTGACAAGTGGTTCCTTGAAAGGTGGCCAAGCTTCAGGGGGCATATGTTAAATGAAAAATGTGATGGCATAGGAGTTGTTGGTTTTCTCTGAAGAAGGATTTCCAGATGCTCTTGGTGGAAAGGGCAGCAGCAATGGGAGAGTGAGTGAGAAGAGGGAAGAAGGCAGTAGGCTAGATGTAAGAGCACGAACAGGCAAGATGATAGGCACTGCGGCTACTTTGTCCACTTGGGAAGGATGACAAGGTGAAGGCAGGTAGTTCCAAGTTTTTGGTAATCCAAACAGAGGCCGTGAGAGGCCTCTGTCTCCAGGCATGATAATCACCTCATCCCAGGCAGTAGATATTGCACACTTAGCCCAAGTCAAACCCTTTGCCTTACCTTTTTGCCTAGTGAGCCCTGCTCACATTTCACAACCCACCTGAAATGTCATCTTTTTAGTAAAAACCAGGACTCTGTTGGAGCATATACTGGATATTGGAAGGCTATTTTTAAAATAGTGGAAAATGACTATACTAAAATAATAGCAATAACAACAACATTGAGCCATGAGTTGGGGAGCCTGTGTTCTATTCCTGATTTTGCCACCAACGATGTGACCCTGGGCAAGTGACTTCACCTCTTCAGGCCTCAGTTCTCTTATTCATACGATGAGAGAGTTTATATAATGAGAGTCAGTGAGAGACATTATGTTATGAGAATAATGAGAGAATTCATATAATGAAAGCCAGTGAGTTCTGTGATACTTTATGAGTAGTCCATGACACCATGGCCTTCGCTGGGTTGAGGAGCAGAGTGCATCCTGGGTGGGCTGCCCTAGCATGATCTCAGGACTGGCAGAAACCCCTGCCAATGAATCAGCATCCCAAAGAAATCATAAAGCAAGCCTTCTGGCAGCCTAGCTTTCCTTGGTGAGTGCCCTCAACAGCAGAGCCTGTTTGGTCTTACAGGACCAGGATGGTTACCTTACATTGGATTTTCTAGGGGATCCATTTAGAATATCTCAGAATCTGCAGGGTCATTTGATTACCTGTTAACTCTTAGGTGAGGAGAAGTAAAGAAGTGAAGGGAGTGAAGGGGAAGGACCTTGCAGAGTGGACTTGGTGTCCTTTGTCAGCCTCTTCCCTTTCCTGCAATTTACCCATATCACTTCTTAACTCCCTCCCACAGTATCATTTAAAGGGATCCCTTCTCCATTTTCTAAGGATAGTCCTGTTATCTGTGCTCATAGGTCCAAACCCACTGCTCTAGTACTGAACAGGAAATACCTAAAATAATAAAGTATATGGTTGAGAAGTGAGAAAAAGGGCAGCCATCACTAGACTGTGTCCTGGATCAACATCAGCCTCCTTCTTTTCCTTTATATTATAAAGTTTGAAGTAAAGATCCTGAGGAAGGGGAAACCACAGTTCTACATCTCCAATTTCATCCCTCATTCACTGCCCACTCACAGCAACCAGAATCCCTCCCCACCATCCCAGCAGCTGGTATCCACATCACCAGATCTGCAGGATACTTTCTTGACTGTACTACAGGGTCTGCCATTGTTGAAGAATCCCTTCCATAAACTTTCTTAAACTACAGATGTCATTCAGCCCAACTAACCACATTCTTTTCTCCTCACCCATATCCTCTCAAAGGGATGAACATAGACAGCTATGTTTTATACCCGAGACTCTTGGGACCATAGGTGATTGGAATGTGAGTACACACCTGGTCAATGTATCCTGGATCCTTGATGTGACCTGGCTCCACAAGACAACTTAAACCTATCAGATTCTCTCTTTCTCAGGAATTTGAAATAGACAACAGTATGGGCTGAAAGTTGAAAGGTCATGGTATATGAAGAGATTCTAGAGGCGGTGTTTGATCATGTGAGCCCAAAGTTATGAGGATCAGAAATTATGAATGAGCAGAGAAAGAGGTCCGTAGAGAGAAAAGAGTTAAAACTAATACAGAGAGAGAACCAGAAAGGCCAAAAGATTCAGGGAGATGGAGAGAACGTATGACCTCCAAGAGCTGCTTCCCAGAAGCCAAAGAGACACTTCCGTGTCCCATTGTCTGTTCTCTCTCTGCCCTCTGCGAACTCTTCTCTATTTGCCCTTTAACTGTTGTTGTTGTTGTTTTGTTTAGTTGCTAAGTTGTCTCCGACTCTTTGCAACCCTATGGACTGCATCCTGCCAGGCTCCTCTGTCCATGGGATTTCCCAGGCAAGAATACTGGAGTGGGTTGCCATTTCCTCCTCCAAAGGATTTTCCCAACCCAGGGATTGACTCCACATCTCCTGCATTGGCAGGCAGGTTCTTTACTGCTGAACCACCAGGGAAGTCCCCTTTAACTATTAGCCTTTTCCACTGAAGGCTCTGTCCTTCGGCCTTTTTCAGTCCATGCAGGTGGTGCTAGTGGTAAAGAATCCACCTGCTAGGGCAGGAGACATAAGAAAATCGAGTTTGATCCCTGAATTGGGAAGATCCCCTGAAGGAGGAAATGGCAACCCACTGCAGAATTCTTGCTTGAAGAATCTGGGCAGAGGAGCCTGGCAGGCTGTAGTCCATTGGACAGAGGAACCTGGTGGTCTGCAGTCCATTGGGTCGCAAAGAGTCAGACACAACTGAAGTGACTTAGCACACACACACACTTTCCACAGGACATGGTCTTGGCTTCCAAAAGCCTATATCTGATGATGCTCAGGTCTGAATCTCTATGCTAGCTCTCTCTCTCTCTCTAATCTCTCTGCTGAGCTCTAGACCTGTTTATTCATCTTCCTGATGGACACTGCCATTCCCCATGGGCATTCCACCAGAACTTCAAAATCCACGTGTCTAAAGTCAAACTTCCGGTCAAACCTGCTCTTCCTCTAAAACTCCTTTTCAGTGAAAGAAACTTTCAGCTAAAAATCTAAAATAACCTTAGACTTTTGTCTCCTTTGATCCATTTGGACATTAAGTCATAGTCATTCAGCCTCCAACATTTCTCATCACTGCTCCTCTTCTCCAGTCCCACTGCTACTGTCTTAAGCTCAGAGCCTCATAACTGCCCTTTTGGTTTCCGTGCCTATAACTCTTCTGTGGCTTTCCCATTTTCTTACAGGAAAATCCAAACTTTTAAGCTGTGGCGTCCAGTCCTTCCATGATGCTTCCCTGCCTACTTCATCTACACAGTCCTTCACCTCACTCCCTCTAACCCCAGTTGCAAAATGGTCCAGACTTTCTGCAACTCCCACAACATATCAAGTGTTGCCTCCATCTGTACTTTGCTCTCCTGGATCCTTCTTCCGGAAAGGCTAACATCCCTTTCTCTTCCTGTCAACACTTTCCTGTGTTGTTCTTCAGTATTTATGAGCCTGCCCCCACATTTAAATCACTAGCCTTTTATTATGCCCCAACTATACTCTGCACAGATGACTGTGACAGCATCAATATCATAGCACTTAATTTTAAAATGTTTGTATTCCTCTGTTCGACCTAGAAGGACAAGAAATCTATCATTTTTACTGTTTGTCCTGTGCCTAGCAGTGAAAGCATCCAGAACATGCTGTAGAGGAAAGGAAGGAAATGAATACCCTGATCCTCTGGGGGAGGTGGGGGGGGGACCAGCTTACCCTCTAAAAAAAAATAATACCCAATAAGTGAGGTCATGAAATTTTATGGTCATAATTTAAAATGTCCTCCAAAAAGGGAAGAAAAAAAAAAAAAAAGAATCTTTCCTACAGAGGGCAAAAAAGGGCACCATCCTTCTCCTCAGAAAGTATAGTATCTCTTCAGCAGCTGGAAGCAGAAACCCCTCAAAGATAGACAGCCTGTCTCTCATAATGATAACTGAGCAAGATGAAACAATTTCCTGAACAAAATAGAAACCCTCAAAAACAAAGATTTTTTCCATCTGCACCCCTGTCTTACTGAGATGTGGGGTTGGGATTTGATCGATTGAGATCCTGGTAAACAAGGTGAAAATAGAGCCCCTCCCAAAGGACTGGCAAGGCTCTGTGTCCGCTGCTAACACTGCTGGAGCGTCCGGTAGTCCCTAATTAGCTGAACGGCCCCTGCTGCTGGCCAGCTTGAAGAAACGCTCGAGAACAGTGCAATAATTTCTGCTTAGGATGTAATAAATGGCTCATTTAATTCAGGTGGGTGAAGACCTCTGCCCCTCTAGCCTGAATCCCTAGGCTGAAGTGCCGAAGGAGAGATTGGGACTGTGAGTCTGTCCCCAGGTGTCCCTCCCATTTGTACTGTGGTGTCTAAGCACCCTCTCACATGTCATGCCCTAGTTCAGGAGGGAAAGAACTGGCTGAAGCCCAGGAGGCATGCTGAGAGAGCTCTTGGGTGGAGGTCAGAGCCAGAAAAGGCGCAGGGGATGGTGAGGGGCCCTTCCACAAGGGCTCTGTCAGCCATCAGCCACAGGCTTTGCACCTAATAGCTTCTGGGGGAGGGAGGACCTGAGAGAAAGAATATTCGCCTGCCAGAATAAAATGGTTAATGCAAGCTAAATATATTCTCCTCAAGAGTGGGAAGCCACTTGATTTCTGCATTGTGAGGAGGATCGTTTTCCTGGACACATGCCGGGGAAGTTGGAAGGCAGGCAATGCATGTTTCCTCCCTTAGCCATCCTGCTGCCCAGGACCGCAGGCAGATTAAGTCTCAGACTTGCACAGGTTACCTCGGTGTGAGTCTCTTCCCCTTCTGGTTAACACTTTCTTACTCTCCAGGTATCCTCCTGTGTGTCAGTCACTGTGGGCTAACATTCTGCCCACAGTTCCATCACCACCCCAGCAAGGGGTCAGAACATCATCTAGGTCACTGCCGTGTGGTCATGAGAGCACATGAGTAGTATTGGCAGGGCTCCTTCCTTATCTGCCCACAATTCTGGGCCGAACTGACTCAAAGGCAAGAACCACGAGAAAACCGCTGACTCTCCAGATTCTGACATAGAGCATTGTCCAGTCTCACATGTTTAATGAAGGCTTTGAACTTTAGTTGTCAGTATATAATATGTTATACATCATAATTATGTGTGGTATAAGATGAAATACCCCAAAGCTGGCAGTACTGCAGCAATCTAAACTGAAGCTTTAAAGACACTCTAGATGGACCTCACAGGCTGGAGGGCAGCCTAAGCAGTAGGTTGTGAACGGGAATACAGAGGGCAGAGCTAAACCATTTCTGTGCCAAGGACCCCTCGGGCCCCTTCTCAAGCAACTTTTAAAAATATATAGTGAAATACAATACTTTGGCCATTTGGTGCGAAGAGCCAGCTCACTGGAAAAGACCCTGATGCTGGGAAAGCTTGAAGGCAGAAGGAGAAGGGGACATCAGAGGATGGGCTAGTTAAATAGCATCACCAACTCAGTGGACATGAATTTGAGAAAACTCCGGGAGATAGCAGACGACAGAGGAACCTGGCAGGCTGCAGTTCATGGGGTTGCAAAGAGTTGGACACGACTTAGCAGCTGAACAACAACAAAATACATAATTTGACAGGCAAACTAATCATATTGAAATGGTTAACAACAAAGTTTTTTAAAATTATAAATTCAGTAATATGTTTTTTTATTACTCATTAAATAATAAGATTAAGTAGCAGTTCTAAAAGCGACTATGATTTTGAAGTAACAGCCAGTGTAAGAAATACCTGAAGACATCAGCCACAACTGCAATAGGACATGAAAATATCTGCACCTTCTCTTGACGGTAGTTTCAAGTACTGCCAGTCCTGTTGAGGTTTGTTGTCCACATTTATAATTGAAGGGAACACTGAATTTCAGTCAGGGGTTAGTGAAAATAAAGAAGTAAGTTTTGTTCAAGATCCAAGATTATGGATGACCTAAATTCTATCTGTGGATCCCCTACATTGGGTAAACCTTCAATCTGTGGAACACAGGAAAACAGACCACCTAAAGTAACAATTATGAATAGCAACTCTTCCGTATTTGGAGGAATGATATCTTCCCAAATCAGCACAAACTTCTACCTACACTGTGTGATAAACAACGATTTCAGGAGTACTTAGGTTTATGAAGGATATAACTATTCCTTTATTTATTTAAAATGTTAAATTTTATAAGGCTTACTATAAAATTATAGTAATCAAGAGTGTGATATTGTTTAAAAGCAGTTATATAGGTGAATGGAACCAACTAATGAATTCAGAAATAGATCTACACGTATATAGTCAGTTGATTTCTGACAAAGGTGTCAAAGGTTTTCAAGGGGTTAAAAGAAATACACTTTTCAACAAGAAGTGCTAACCAATGATTAGGTATCAAAATGAAAAAAGAAAATCTCAACCCTCACCACATATTACATACAAAACTTTATTTGAAATGGATTTTAGGGCTAAAAGTAAGAGGAAACTGGAAGCCTTCTAGAATAAAATGTGGGAGGAAATATGTGTTACCTTTGGTTAAGGAAAGGTTTCTTAGAAAAACAAAAACCATAAGCCATAAGTGAAAAATTTGACAATTGGTCTTCATAAAATTTAAAATGTCTGCTCTTCAGAAGAAAATGAAAAGCAGGACCCAGACTGGTAAGAAATAATTGCAAAGCACATTTCTAATGAAGAGTTTGTAGACAGGTTACATAAATAGTGAAATAAAAACTCAGCAAAAAGAGAGGCAAAAGATTTGCACAATATTTCACCAGAAAATACATATAAACAGCAATGAACACATGTAAAACTATTTAATATCATTAATCATCAGGAAAGATGAACTAAAAGGAGATAACCACTACATGCCCATTCGAATGGCTAAAATTAAATGGATTAATGCTACTAACTCAGAGACAACCAACAGAGCTCTAAAGAGTGCTGGTGGAAATGCAATGACACAATTATTTTGGAGAACAATTGGCAGATTTTTATAAAATTGAACATACTTACCATACTTAGAAACAATTCCATAGATGTTTACCTAAAAGAAATGAAAACAAAGGTCCATACAGCAAATGTTAATTGTAGCTTTATTCCTAGTAGCCAAAAACCCATCAGCAGCAGAATAGATAAAAATATTGTGGTATTACAATATGCAATAGAATACTTCTCAGCAACAGCTAGCAATGAACTACTGATACCAGCAACAGTATATGTGAATTTCAAAAGCATTGCTGTAAGTAGACAAGCAAAATAAGCTGGACACATGCTGTATCTATGACAGTAACACAACATTCTAGAAAATTCAAAACTATAGAAACAAAGCAGATTGGATTGGTTGCCTATTGGGCTGTGGGTGATGGGAGGAATTGCCTACAAGGGTCATAAGGGAACTTCCTAGGGTGATGCAAATGTTCCATATGTTAGTTTGGGTGTGAACACACAATTGCATGTGTGTCAGATTTTAAAACTGCCCTTAAAAAAGGCTAATGTTATTGTATATGTGATTTGTGTTTCAAAACCTGACTTATAAAAAAATGCTAAAGTTTTATCAAAGAGAACTTGTAAATATTTTGTTACTAGAGCTAAAGTGTCATGTTAGAGAATTCAAAATCAGGATTTTCCACCCAAAATGAAAATAGGCATTTGTCTGTACTCTAAATACAGAGAAGAACAGATGTATTGGCTCAGTATCTTATTGGGTTTGTATGCTATTTGGAAATTGGATTGTTTTGACAGATTACTTGCTAGCCAGGAAAAGCATTAAGGGATTATTTGTCCACTGTGTTTTCAGATTTTTTCCTAATGATAAAATCATTTGAAGTATAAGAGGGCAGCCAAAGTAATTTTACTCAGGGAGATATTATTTCATACATAGACATGTCAGAAACAGCATAAGCAAGAAAAGAAGATTACTCCAATTTTTAACATTTTTTAGCTTATTTCAACAGCAACAAACAATTTCAATCCTAAGTAGCACATAATTCAGATTTCCTTTTAAGAGTTTCTCAATTTAAAGACTTGAAATCATTTGTTAATGTGGGTGTTGTAAACTTCAGATTGCAATTTGAATCTTTACTTCTCAATGCCTCCTTTAATGCTAACTATTTGAGGATACCATCTGATTATATCATTGTTTTTACTTGTGTATAGGCTCTAATGTCTTTCTATTGTGCTGCAGAACGTTTTGCTTGATAGAATTCTATGTATTTCAAGAATTTCTTTGCAAATAAAGCAAAGAAAAGCTTTAAAATCTCCATAAAAGCAATATTCTTCATTTTTCTGTTAATAGATCCTTAATGTTACCTACCTTATCTAAGAGTTTTTTTTTTCCAGTCCACAGTTCATAGAATGAAAGAACCACCATTCATTTTAAATGAGTTTCTGTGTAACTATCAAATGAATTCATTTTCACCTGTGTGCCTTTGTATTGTCATAACATTGGTTGTTTTAATGAACTGGTGGTAGATAATTTAGTTTATTTTTACATTCTTTGTTTTTTTTGTCATAAAAGCCACTGCTAAATCAGTGCGTATTTTTATGTTTTTCCATGGATATACTTGATCTTCAAGTAATTATTTGCTGATTTGCTATATTTACATGAAGTTTATTCTTTTGTATCTCTAGGTCTGCTGCCATCTAACACACAAGTATTTAATTAGTTAAAATGAGCTAAAAAAATTCAGTTCCTCACTCACACCAGACAGATTTCAAGTGCTCAGCGGCCATATGTGGTCTGTGGCTACCCTCTAAGACACAGAACTTTCCCATCATCACACGACTTCTGTGGAGCAGTGCAGATCTAGATCAGCGTAAGAAAACTGTCCTTTTGTAGTAAATCCTGTAACGTTTATGACCAACAGGTAAAATTGAGGTTACTATATAGGCACTACTTAGGCATTTGAAAAGTAGCTCTATTTAAAAATGGAAAAAACATTCCTGCAGGCAGTGACTAGCAGGCAGCAGACTGGAGTTGATCCAGTTTGCCCACTGCTGGTGCCGGTCATTCAGTCCTTTATTCAGTAGGAACATCCTTTTTGAACAGATCTATGTTTTAAGCACTGGAATAAATATTAAGTATAGCATAGTGAGCAAGAAACATAGTCTCAGCTCTCATATAGTCCAGAACTTAACAAGAAAGGCACCCTAACAAAAATTACACAATTAATTATTTTAATTTAACAACTGGAATGAAGCTAAACAAATAACGGGGGAACCTAAACTTGATAAAACATTGAGTTGATTCTAAAAATTATCTGTAACTAATATTTTTTTAAAATACAGCAACTATTTAGGCTTTCCAGCTGACCCATTTGAAAAAGGCATTGTAAAAATTAATAAATCTACATAATATTTCTAAATAGGCTGATGTTCAGATATATTCTTACATAACATCTGTTTATGTATGTGAACTAGAACATCCAATGACAGAAATTATATCTGTATAAATATAATTACATTTGTTATAAATGTAACATTTATTGATGTTTGGTCTTCTGTCTTCTTGTCCAGCATCTTTTATAAGAATTAAAGTGTATAAATTAAATGTTTCCTTGTAACCCAGAAAACTTGCCACAGATAAACTAAAATGGCCCAAGTTTTCTATTAATTCTTATTATCAAAATTCAAATTGAGGCCATTATTAAATGAAATAATGTGATGCATATAAACCTAGAATATTTTGACAGGTATTTTTTTAGAACATATGTCTACTTTACATTTATAAGAGCTCAGTATACATAATACACACAACAACAACAAAAAGATTAAAATATATACTATACTGTCTTCCTATGTATTGTCAGTGTCTCTCAAGATTATATTTGATTTTCTGAGCCCTTTATTGCACTTTGCAGTTCTTTTAAATGTGGGCTTTTTTATGGTGGTGTCAAGAACTTGCTGTGAATCTAAATATTTAATCACTGAGCATGTGTGAGAGGGAATTGAGTGAGCAGAAGCCATTCTAAATTGAATACACACCTTGAATGACAAATAGGCTAAACTGAAATTGTTTTGAGATTAAATCATGTGCTATATATCTGCTTTGTCTCAATAAATAAACCCCAAACTGTTAAATGCAGCTGATTATACACCAAGATGAGGGTGAAATAAAGGGGATAAAATATTTCCTAAGGTCATGACATGGAGTTTTAATTCTTCAGTTTCACTAAAATTAACAGATCCAGGAACAAATCCAGCTGACTCAGGTTTCAGTTCAGTTCACTTCAGTCGCTCAGTCGTGTCCGACTTTGCAACCCCATGGACTGCAGCACGCCAGGCTTCCCTGTCAATCACCAACTACTGGAGCATACTCAAACTCATGGCCTTCGAGTCAGTGATGCCATCCAACCATCTCATCCTCTGTCGTCCCCTTCTCCTCCCACCTTCAATCTTTCCCAGCATCAGGGTCTTTTCCAATGAGTTAATTCTTCACATCAGGTGGCCAAAGTATTGGAGTTTCAGCTTCAGCATCAGTCCTTCCAATGAATATTCAGGACTGATTTCCTATAGGATGGATTGGTTGGATCTCCTTGCAGTCCAAGGGACTCTCAAGAGTCTTCTCCAACACCACAGTTCAAAAGCATCAATGCCTTGGTGCTCAGCTTTCTTTATAGTCCAACTCTCACGTCCATACATGACTACTGGAAAAACCATAGCTCTGACTAGATGGACCTTTGTTGGCAAAGTAATGTCTCTGCTTTTTAATATGCTGTCTAGATTGGTCATAACTTTTCTCCAGGGAGCAAGTGTCTTTTAATTTCATGGCTGCCATCACCATCTGCAGTGATTTTGGAGCCCAAAAAATAAAGTCTGTCACTGTTTCCACTGTTTCCCCATCTATTTCCCATAAAGTGATGGGACTGGATGCCATGATCTTAGTTTTCTGAGTGTTGAATTTAAGCCACCTTTTTCACTCTCCTCTTTCACTTTCATCAAGAGGCACTTTAGTTCTTCTTCCCTTTCTGCCATAAGGGTGGTGTCATCTGCATACCTGAGGTTATTGATGTTTCTCCCAGCAATCTTGATTCCAGCTTGTGCTTCCTCCAGCCCAGCATTTTGCATGATGTACTTTGTATAGAAGTTAAATAAGCAGGGTGACAATATACAGCCTTGATGTACTCCTTTCCCTGTTTGGAACCAGTCTGTTGTTCCATGTCCAGTACTAACTCTTGCTTCTTGACCTGCATACAGATTTCTCAGGAGACAGGACAGGTGGTCTGGGATTCCTGTCTCTTTCAGAATTTTCCACAGTTTATTGTGATCCACACAGTCAAAGGCTTTGGCATAGTCAATAAATCAGAAGTAGATGTTTTTCTGGAACTCTCTTGCTTTATCCATGATCCAATGGATGTTGGCAATTTGATCACTGATTCCTCTGCCTTTTCTAAATCCAGCTTGAATATCTGGAAGTTCATGGTTCACGTATTGCTGAAGCCTGGCATGGAGAATTTTAAGCATTATTTTGCTAGCGTGTGAGATGAGTGCAGTTGTATAGTAGTTTGAACATTCTTTGGCATTGCCTTTCTTTGGGATTGGAATGAAAACTGACCTTTTCCAGTCCTGTGGCCACTGCAGAGTTTTCCAAATTTGCTGGCATATTGAGTTTAGCACTTTCACAGCATCATCTTTTAAGATTTGAAATAGCTCAACTGGAATTCCATCACCTCCACTAGCTTTGTTCGTAGTGATGCTTCCTAAGGCCCACTTAACTTCGCATTCCAAGATGTCTGGCTCTAGGTGAGTGAATACAGCATTGTGGTTATGTGGGTCATGAAGATCTTTTTTGTATAGTTCTTCTGTGTATTCTTGCCACCTCTTCTTCATATCTTCTGCTTCTTTTAGGTTCATACCATTTCTGTCCTTTATTGTGCCCATCTTTGTATGAAATGTTCCCTTGAAATCTCTAATTTTCTTGATGAAATGTCTAGTCTTTCCCATTCTATTATGTTCCTCTATTTCTTTGCGTTGATCACTGAGTAAGGCTTTCTTAGCTCTCCTTGCTATTCTTTGGAACTCTGCATTCAAATGGGTATATCTTTCCTTTTCTCCTTTGCCTTTCACATCTTTTCTTTTCTAAGCTATTTATTAGGCCTCCTCAGACAGCCATTTTGCCTTTTTGCATTTCCTTTTCTTGGGGTTGGTCTTGATCACTGCCTCCTGTACAATGTCACGACTCAGGTTTAAGCTGTTCTTTTATGGTGACAAATGACATGCACCAAGAAACTGAAATCTGACATCTCCATCACATCTTAGAACAATGCAAGTTTGAATAATGCCAAGAATGCTGCTGCTAAGTCGCTTCAGTCGTGTCCGACTCTGTGCGACCCCATAGACGGCAGCCCACCAGGCTCCAACGTCCCTGGGATTCTCCAGGCAAGAATACTGGAGTGGGTTGCCATTTCCTTCTCCAGTGCATGAAAGGGAAAAGTGAAAGTGAAGTCGCTCAGTTGTGTCCGACTCTTAGCAACCCCATGGACTGCAGCCTACCAGGCTCCTCCATCCATGGGATTTTCCAGGCAAGAGTACTGGAGTGGGGTGCCATTGCCTTCTCCTAATGCCAAGAATAGTGGAGTTTAAAAGAAGTTTAAAAACTGTGACTGAATCTATCAAGAAATGATTCCATGTATGAAGATTCCATATATGACTCACTAGCTGTAGCACTGTTCCTCTCACCTTTGTACAATTTCAGCCAGAGATGCTCTGTTATTCTGTAATGCACTTTATGTAAAAATTAAGGACTCTGGCTCCCTCACTGTCAATGTCCTCAACTCATCTTCACTGAGAGAGAAAAAAAGTCATACCTATTTAACACAGAGGCTTGAAGGCCTAGCACGGGAAGCCCGTCTTAATGTCATCAGGGATGGAGCATATTGACAACTGGCATACATTTTCCTCGTGGACCATGGAACCTCTAAGCACCCAATGGTAAATCTGTAGATAGATCACCATGTGCTTCCATCTGAGGTTCCTTCGGTCTCCAGGAAGGAGCTTCGCTCTGGTTCACCCACACAACAGCATCACGACTGGACCCAGTGCCCTTCTGTTGGTTTCCGTTTGCTAGAACCTTTGGCACAGGAATTGCTGGTGGTGCAGAGTTGGACGGGGGTCGTAGTCGGCTGCTGGAGTCAGAGGAGTAGATGAGGTAGGAGTAACCACCCATCTCGGATCTGCCCCACCCTTCATTTCTGTATAGTCTGTCCATTGGATCCTTGTGTCTTAATCCTCATTCTTGAGGTCCCAACCACATCAAAATGTGTCTTGGCACAATCCAGTTTCTCTACTTGCATTTCAAATGTTCCATTGTTATCATCTGAAACACTTCATGTTTCCCTTTGACTCCTCTAGCCCCAGAGGAAGCTAAACTATTTGCTAGGATCTCTTTTCCCCAGTAGAGGCTCTCTGCCTCAACCAAGACTAGGATGACCTTAAAGAAAAGGATGACCAATAAGAGGCTGCTTACTTCAGAAAGTGATTTTCCTTTTTCTGGAATTTTTGTTTATGCCATTTTCTTACTTTCTAATATATTTTAAGTATGTGCTTTTTCGGTAGTTTATTTGCCCTTTTTTTTTCCTTTAGTGGCTGCAATAAAAGTGTTGGCTTTCTGTGACCTACTACATCCTGCCCAAAAGCAGACCTATTCAAGTTATTTTAACATGCTGATATATGTCTGCTCCACCTCATTAATGCCTCTGTTCAGTACAGCAAAAGGGAAACCTGTGACAATGTCACTTTTTTGGTGAAGGGATAGAAATAAATATAACAGTGTGTTTTATAGGGTCTGGAAACAAACTGTAACCCTTTTCATTGGTATATATTTAAAGATGCAACCAAGAGACATAAAACTTAAAAAAAAAATCAAAAATACTAAAAGAGACAAAGTTGAAAGTTATCTAGTTACCACAACCTATCTTTTTAACACAGGAATTGCTAATGTTTGTGTAAATATAATTAATGAGTTGACTCATTGGAAAAGACCCTAAGGCTGGGAAGGATTGAGGGCAGGAGGAGAAGGGGACGACAGAGGATGAGATGGCTGAACGGCATCACCGACTCGATGGACACGGGTTTGGGTGGACTCCGGGAGTTGGTGATGGACAGGGAGGCCTGGTGTGCTGCGATTCATGGGGTCGCAAAGAGTCGGACACGACTGAGGGACTGAACTGAACTGAATTAATATTTTTATTAATAGAATGTTTAAGAACTGACTTCTCACTTTCATGTATGTCCTTCACACATTGAATAGCCGACTGTCGACTGAGGGTGAGATGGAAGTGTGTTGCCTGTGTTCGCACATCCCCACCTTGCCCTGGCATACACATACACCAGCCACGTGACCATACACGACCGATGGCACTGATGCCATGTAAGTTTTATTGGCTTACCCTTTTCTGTTGTTTGCTTTAAGGACACAGATTAACACTCTTACCAATTGTTTTGTGTGTGTGTTCTTTTTCAAATAAGCTTTTTATTTTGGATTAGTTTTAGGTTTACAGAAATGAAGTCCCCATATACCTCTCACCCAGTTTCTTCGAATATTAATATCGTACATTCACACCATGCATTTGTCAAAACTAAGAAGCCAACGTTGACACATTATATTAACTCCAGACTTGATTCAGATTTCAGTAGTTTTTGACTAATGCCTTTTTGTTTCATGATCTAATCCAGGATACCACTTTGTATTAAGTGTTTTGTTATTTTTTTTAATTGATGTTAAGTTTCACATTTCTTAATTCAGTGTCCTGTTTGTGCTTTTATGTAATCCTTTAGCTTTTATTTGAGAATTGTTTTTGAGTGCCAAAGTGTCATGTTTTTCATACTCTAAACTCCTAGGCAGACCTCTGAAGACAACTTGTCCTTTATTTATGACACTATATATCAATATTAAAGTAACTGAAAATATTAAAAATAATACTTACTTTGTGCAGAGTCCATGAACTCCAACCGGAACACATAAAACACATAAACGTCAAATTTGAGCAATAAACTTTGATTGATTTTTACATTCCATTTAGGGCACTATTTTTTTTCTGTATAGAATCTCATGGAAAATCTTTTAAAATATTGTTTTATAAAAAATCATTTCCTATGGGATCTGGAAGTTCTTTAGGTAGATTTTTAGTAAAATGTCTGAACAATTTAAATACTATTTCATATTGTCAGAATGATGAATGTTTTTAAATTATTTTATTACAATGATTTATCACCCAAGTTTACAGTACTCTGAGCATTATTTTTTTTGCTTCAACTGAATAACTAGCATTTTTCTGTTTTGTTCTTTTCCTTGTTGTGTACTCTACTCTGGAGCACTTTCAAATTTCAAAAAAGGTCTCTTATTTGGGACCCATTAGTGAATGGGCATGAGCCATATGTTCAATGAAATAAGTATTGTGTGATTGAGGATTAACTAAGGGAAAGGATCATGGTTCTATTAAAAGCAGCAAGATATTCCTGGAAAAGCTATGAAAAGATGCTTTTCCATTAAGGAAAAGCACTTATCAGTGCTGCCAGTCCCAGTAAAGATTCTCTACTTTAATATGAAGCAGACATTTCTTGTACATGAAGGAGGGCATTAGGCTTGATCACACTATAACTGTCTGCCAGGTAGGACTCTGACTTCTGGAGGTAACTTTGTAGCTCTCATCAACTACAGAAGACTGCAAAACTTGGCACTGTTCAAGTGGGCGGCCATGCCCTGATTAAAGGTCCAAGCCTACAGATCCATTTATAAAGTTTTGGCATTGAGATGATTTAGCCCAAAGAGAAAATTATTAAAGCATGGGCCCCACACTGGTGGCTTGAAGTCTTATTTTGTTTGGCCCAGAGAGAATGTTTTGTTTGTTGGTTTTTAATGTTGGAATTAACTGCTTAACTCTTAAATGTTGGGAGATCACATGCCTGAAATCTGAATTGCCCTCATTTCTACAAGTCAGTGAAAAGCTAGAGGGCTCTTTTTCAATGGGGCATATCCTCTCCAGCCACACACAGTGCCCACCCCACACGATTGTTTCCCTGCCCTGCAACTACCAGTTACCATCACTCCTTACTCAGCTGTTTTCCTATGATGAAAAGGCTCTGTCTCCATGGTGTTCTTCAAAGTAGGAAAAGGAGCTGTGCTTGAGAAGGCAGTGTTCCTCACTCAGTGATGTCCCCAACTGGCCTTGAGGATATTTGACCTTGTGACCTTGGGTAAAAAGGTGAGGTCATGTTCACCAGAGCATAGCAACTCACTATCCCAACTCTCAAATTGGAATTGAGATGCAAGTCCAAACAGTGACTTTAACCCTATCACTCACAGTAATGGCTTAGTGGGTTTCCCAGGTGGTTCAATGGTAAAGAATCTGCCTGCCAAGCAGGAGATGCAGGTTCGATCCCTGGGTTGAGAAGATACCGTGGAGGAGGAAATGGCAACCCGCTCAAGTATTCTTGCCTGGGAAATACCATGGACAGAGAAACCTGGCAGTCTACAGTCCGTGGGGTTGCAAAGAATTGAACACGACTGAGCAACTAAACAACAACAACGATAGCTTTGTAGTTTTATGCCTAGACACTGCAGCTAGACTGCCTCAGTTCAAACTCCCACTCTGCTACTTATAACAATGTATGCTTAGGCCAATTACCTAACCTCTCTATGCCTCAGTTTCTTCAATGGTAAAAGGAAAATAAAAAGAGCTCTTACATCACAGAGTTGTTGCAAGGATTCTATGAGCCAGCGTGTGGGAATCACTGGAAACAGAGCCCAGTACAAATAATGTGTGGCCCAGAAGGATGAGCTGGTACAGTTGTTACTCACTTTCTCATTGTCAGTTCAGTTCAGTTCAGTCACTCAGTTGTGTCTGATTCTTTGTAACACCATGAATCGCAGCATGCCAGGCCTCCCTGTCCATCATCAACTCCCAGAGCCCACCCAAACTCACGTCCATCGAGTCGGTGATGCCATCCAGCAATCTCATCCCCTTCTCCTCCTGCCCCCAATCCTTCCCAGCATCAGGGTCTTTTTCAGTGAGTCAGCTCTTCGCATGAGGTGGCCAAAGTATTGGAGTTTCAGCTTCAACATCAGTCCTTCCAATGAACACCCAGGACTGATCTCCTTTAGGATGGACTGGTTGGATCTCCTTGCAGTCCAAGGGACTCTCAAGAGTCTTCTCCAACACCACAGTTCAAAAGCATCTATTCTTCGGCACTCAGCTTTCTTCACCGTCCAACTCTCACATCTATACATGACTACTGGAAAAACCATAGCCTTGACTAAACGGACCTTTGTTGGCAAAGTAATGTCTCTGCTTTTAAATATGCTATCTAGGTTGGTCATAACTTTCCTTCCAAGGAGTAAGCGTCTTTTAATTTCATGGCTGCAATCACTATCTGCAGTGATTTTGGAGCCCCAAAAAATAAAGTCTGACACTGTTTCCACTGTTTCGCCATCTATTTCCCATGAAGTGATGGGACCATATGCCATGATCTTAGTTTTCTGAATGTTGAGCTTTAAACCAACTTTTTCACTCTCCTCTTTCACTTTCATCAAGAGGTTCTTTAGTTCTTCTTCCCTTTCTGCCATAAGGGTGGTGTCATCTGCATATCTGAGGTTATTGATATTTCTCCCGGCAATCTAGATTCCAGCTTGTGTTTCTTCCAGCCCAGCATTTCTCATGATGTACTCTGCATATAAGTTAAATAAGCAGGTTGACAATATACAACCTTGACATACTCCTTTTCCTATTTGGAACCAGTCTGTTGTTCCATAACTGTTGCTTCCTGACCTGCATACAGGTTTCTCAAGAGACAAGTCGGATGGTCTGGTATTCCCATCTCTTTCAGAATTTTCCACAGTTTATTGTGATCCATACAGTCAAAGGCTTTGGCATAGTTAAAGCAGAAATAGATGTTTTTCTGGAACTCCCTTGCTTTTTCGATGATCCAGTAGATGTTGGAAATTTGATCTCTGATTCCTCAGCCTTTTCTAAAACCAGCTTGAACATCTGGAAGTTCATGGTTCATGTATTGCTGAAACCTGGCTTGGAGAATTTTGAGCATTACTTTACTAGTGTGTGAGATGAGTGCAATTGTGCGGTAGTTTGAGCATTCTTTGGCATTGCCTTTCTTTGGGATTGAAATGAAAAGTGACCTTTTCCAGTCCTGTGGCCACTGCTGAGTTTTCCAAATTTGCTGGCATATTGAGTGCAGCACTTTCACAGCATCATCTTGTAGGATTTGGAATCGCTCAACTGGAATTCCATCACCTCCACTAGCTTTGTTCATAGTGATGCTTTCTAAGGCCCACTTGACTTCACATTCCATGATGTCTGGCTCTAGGTGAGTGATCACACCATCGTGACTATCTGCATCATGAAGATCTTTTTTGTACAGTTCTTCTGTGTATTCTTGCCACCTCTTCTTAGTATCTTCTGCTTCTGTTAGGTCCATACCATTTCTGTCCTTTATCGAGCCCATCTTTGCATAAAATGTTCCCTTGGTATCTCTAATTTTCTTGAAGAGATCTCTAGTCTTTCCCATTCTGTTGTTTTCCTCTATTTCTTTGAACTGATTGCTGAGGAAGTCTTTTTTAATCTCTCCTTGCTATTCTTTGGAACTCTGCATTCAGATGGGAATATCTTTCCTTTTCTCCTTTGCTTTTCACTTCTCTTCTTTTTCCAGCTATTTGTAAGTCCTCCTCAGACAGCCATTTTGCTTTTTGCATTTCTTTTCCATGGGGATGGTCTTGATCCCTGTCTCCTGTACAATGTCATGAACCTCCATCCATAGTTCATCAGGCACTCTCATTGTACTGCTGTATAATTTATTATATATGACTCACATTGTCTCCTAATTTATAACTCATCCTGGTGTCTGGTCTTCATGTTGTGTACTCTGTACCTCCTGGGGTCCACATCGGCTTTAGGGTTTGGCCATGTATTTGTGAATTGAAGAAGGTAAATAAGGCATGAATAGCATGCATTCAGAAATGATAGGGGACTTAGAGATCATCTGGTTGGCAGACTTTGTCTGTGGAGGGCCAGATTGTAAATATTTTGGCTCTGTGGCCATATGGTTTCTGTGGCAACTACTCAACTCTACTGTTGTAGCACAAAAGCTGCCATACATCCAGAATGAATAGGTGTGGCTGCGTCCCAAGATCTTTATTTATGGACACTGAAATTTGAATAGCATTTAATTTTCACATATCGTGAAATATTATTCTTCTGTTGTTTTCCAACCATTTATAATGTAAAACCCAGTCTTAGCTTATGGACCATAAGAACAGGTGGAAGGTCAGGTTTGGCTGACCCCTGATCTAGTCCCAAGCTTACAAACTCCAGTACTTTCAGCCGGAAATTCCACCTGGGAATTTTTGGTTGAAATGTGATGCTTCTGGGGCCCCACTCCAAACCCACTAAGTAAAACTCCAAGTCATGGGCTATGGAATCTTTATAGTGAACATGTGTGTGATCCCCACAAATGTGCCGCTAGGAATCATACTTTGGGAGACTACCCAAGGCCTTCTAATTAGTATGGAGAACTCACAACCCTCTTCATAGAGCTAGACATGATTTACCGAGACTGAATACAACAGGCACCACATTGCAGAAGTAAATGGGATCACTTGTGAACCTCAATTGTTTAAAGGTATTCCTTACATTCTTTTTTTTTTTTCAAAGTACCCCATCCACAAAGGTCATTATTTCCTTTTAGTGTGTTGGAGGGATATGGTATCATCTTGAAATCACCCTAATATCACTGCACATTAGAGAAACTTCACTTTGTGTCTTCTGTCAACATAAGAACATGTGCATACTTACTGACACATTCTTTGTGATGACAAAAAAAAAAATCTGAAAAAAAATTTATATCTGATGATGGTTACTTGAAATTTTATGCCACTATGTAAAGAATGTGTTACAGCTACATGTACTGCACTGGAGAAGGGATGTTAAGCACATACTAACAAGCGAAAAAAATAGCAAGAGACAGTAATGCATACAACATGATTCCACTTTCATTAAAAAAAGGAAATACACTGAAGACACTGGTTAATCTCAGGCAAATAATACTACAGAGGGAAGTGTAAGATGAAAGACATTTAACTTCTCCTTCAAACATATCTTTATTGTTTGACTTTTTGTAGGACTGATTTTAAAATAGAAAAAAAAATTAAGTGAAAAAATGGAAACAAAAAGCTTGAATAAACCTTCATAGCCTGTTTGTTTGGGATAGGAATCCAGGTTCCCTGATAAGAAAGAGACATCTGCTTCTGAGACTCACCAACTTGGAGAAAGTAGAAAAATTTAATAATGTGAATCTGGCTGCAAAATTGCACAATTATCATTTTCCTTTGCCAACTGAAGTCAACAGTTCAGGAGAACTTTTGATATGGAATTCCATGATATAAATCTCATCTAAAGTCAGGTAGAACCCTGACTTTGAGCGAACTCCTGCTTTGGCTAAACAAGTCAGAAAGGCAAATCATTCTGTTTCTGTGGTCTTTATTTTTAATAGGCAGCTGTTTGTTCCATTATAGTAAGTCTCTTCAAAAAGTAATCCATCTAAATAATTGCTGATTACACAGCTCCTGTTAGACTTCCACTTTGCCCTGATATTTTTTCAACAACAGATTTCTTAAGAACTGTGGAAACCACCACTACCAAATGTTCGTCTAAATTATTCTGTCTCATTTGGACACATTTTCGTATAATTACATTGAGCATTAGATATCATGCTTTCTGAAGTTAAGAGAGAAAACTAGATGAACCAAATCTATGATGGAGTTCCGAATTAAATATACTTAGCTCAAAGTGAAAATTTCAATATAAAAAGGTGAACTTCTTTCTCTAATTGCAATTTATCTATTTGTTCTCATACCATTTATTGAATGTTTACTATGTCAGAACCTGTACCAGAAAATGTATATGTGTTATCACACAAAGGGATCAGCTCAGAAAAGTGAGATGACATGTAGTCACACACAAACAATTGCACAATCAGAGATTTAATTCAGGTCTTCAGTTCAGTCGCTCAGTCGTGTCTGACTGTTTGTGACCCCATGGATACAGCACGCCAGGCTTGCCTGATCACCAACTCCTGGAGTCTACCCAAACTCATGTCCATCGAGTCAGTGATGCCATCCAATCATCTCATCCTCTGTCGTCTCTTTCTCCTCCTGCCTTCAATCTTTCCCAGCATCAAGGTCTTTTCCAAAGAGGTAATTATTTCCATCAGATGGCCAAAGTACTAGAGTTTCAGCTTGAGCATCAGTCCTTTCAATGAATATTCAGGACTGATTTCCTTTAGGATGGACTGGTTGGATCTCCTTGCAGTCCAAGGGACTCTCAAGAGTCTTCTCCAACACCACGATTGAAAAGTATCCATTCTTCAGGGTTCAGCTTTCTTCACAGTCCAACAGTCACATACATACACTACTACTGGAAAAACCGTAGCTTTGACTAGATGGACCATTGTTGGCAAAGTAATGTCTCTGCTTTTTAATATGCTGTCTAGGTTGGTCATAGTTTTTCTTCCAAGGATGAAGCATCTTTTAATTTCATGGCTAAAGTCACGATCCGTAGTGATTTTGGAGCCCAAGAAAAAAAGTCTGCCACTGTTTCCACTGTTGAAGTGATGGGACTGGATGCCAGGATCTTAGTTTTCTGAATGTTGAATTTAAGCCAACTTTTTCACTCTACTCTTTCATTTTCATCAAGAGGCTCTTTAGTTCTTCGTTTTCTGCCATAAGGGTGGTGTGATCTGCATATCTGAGGTTATTGATATTTCTCCCAGCAATCTTGACTCCAGCTTGTGTTTCCTCCAGCCTGGCATTTCTCATGACGTACTCTGCATATAAGTTAAAAAAACAGGGTGACAATCTACAGCCTTGACGTACTCCTTTCCCTGTTTGGAACCAGCCTGTTGTTCCATGTCCAGTTCTAACTGTTGCTTCTTGACCTGCATGCAGATTTCTCAGGAGACAGGACAGGTGGTCTGGTATTCCCATCTCTTGAATAATTTTCCACAGTTTGTTGTAATCCACACAGTCAAAGGCTTTCGCATAGTCATTAAAGCAGAAGTAGATGTTTTTCTGGAACTCTCTTGCTTTTTCGATGATCAGCTGGATGTTGGCAATTTGATCGCTGGTTCCTCTGCCTTTTCTAAAACCAGCTTGAACATCTGGAAGTTCATGGTTCATGTATTGCTGAAGCCTGGCTTGGAGAATTTTGAGCATTACTTTACTAGCATGTGAGATGAGTGCAATTGTGCGGTAGTTTGAGCATTCTTTGGCATTGCCTTTCTTTGGGATTGGAGTGAAAACTGACCTTTTCCAGTCCTGTGGCCACTGCAGAGTTTTCCAAATTTGCTGGCATATTGAGTGTAGCACTTTAAAGCATCATCTTTCAGGATTTGAAATAGCTCAACTGGAATTCCATCACCTCCACTAGCTTTGTTCATAGTGATGCTTTCTAAGGCCCACTTGACTTCACATTCCAGGATGTCTGGCTCTAGATGAGTGATCACACCACTGTGATTATCTGGGTAGTGAAGACCTTTTTTGTACAGTCCTTCTGTGTATTCTTGCCACCTCTTCTTAATATTTTTTGCTTCTATTAGGTCCATACAATTTCTGTCCTTTATTGTGCCCATCTTTGCATGAAATGTTCCCTTGATAGCTCTCATTTTCTTGAAGAGATCTCTAGTCTTTCCCATTCTGTTGTTTTCTTCTATTTCTTTGCATTGATCACTGAGGAAGGCTTTCTTATCTCTCCTTCCTATTCTTTGGAACTCTGTGTTTGAATGGGTATATCTTTCCTTTTCTCCTTTGCCTTTCACTTCTCTCCTATTCACAGCTATTTGTAAGGCCACCACAGCAACCATTTTGCTTTTTTGCTTTTCCTTTTCTTGGGGATGGTCTTGATCACTGCCTCCTGTACAATGTTACAAACCTCTGTCCATAGTTCTCCAGGCACTCTGTGTATCAGATCTAATCCCTTGAATCTGTTTGTCACTTCCACGGTATCATCATAAGGGATTTGATTTAAGTCATATCCATACTTTCTTCAATTTAAGTCTGAATTTGGCAGTAAGGAGTTCAGGAACTTATATGCAGAGTACATCATGAGAAACGCTGGGCTGGAGGAAGCACAAGCTGGAGTCAAGATTGCTGGGAGAAATACCAATAACCTCAGATATGCAGATGGCACCACCCTTATGACAGAAAGAGAAGAAGAACTAAAGAGCCTCTTGATGACAGTGAAAGAGGAGAGTGAAAAAGTTTGCTTAAAGCTCAACATTCAGAAAACTAAGATCATGGCATCCGGTCCCATCACTTCATGGCAAATAGATGGGGAAATAGTGGCTGAGTTTATTTTGAGGGGCTCCAGAATCACTGCAGATGGTGATTGTGGCCATGAAATTAAAAGACACTTACTCCTTGGAAGGAAAGTTATGACCAACCTATACAGCATATTAAAAAGCAGAGACATTACCTTGCCAACAAAGGTCTGTCTAGTCAAGGCTATGGTTTTTCCAGTAGTCATGTACTGATGTGAGAGTTGGACTATAAAGAAAGCTGAGCGCTGCCACGTTGATGCTTTTGAACTGTGGTGTTGGAGAAGACTCTTGAGAGTCCCTTGGACTGCAAGGAGATCCAACCAGTCCATCCTAAAGGAGATCAGTCCTGAGTGTTCATTGGAAGGACTGATGTCGAAGCTGAAACTCCAGTATTTTGGCCATGTGATGTGAAGAGTTGACTCATTTGAAAAGACCTTGATCCTGGGAAAGATTGAGGGCAGAAGGAGAAGGGGACGACAGAGGATGAGATGGTTGGATGGCATCACTGACTCAATGGACATGATTTTGGCTGAACTCCAGGAACTGGTGATGGACAGGGAGGCCTGGCATACTGCAGTTCATGGGGTCGCAAAGAGTTGGACATGACTGAGCAACTGAACTGAACTGAACCGATCTGAGCCACAGTTAGTTCCCGGTCTTGTTTTTGCTGACTGTATAGAGCTTCTCCATCTTTGGCTGTAAAGAATATAATCAATCTGATTTCTGTATTGATCATTTGGTGATGTCCATATGTAGAGTCTTCTCGTGTTGTTGAGGAGGGTGTTTGCTATGACGAGTGCCGTTCACTTGGCAAAATTCTGTTAGCCTTTGACCTGCTTCATTTTGTATTTCAAGGCGAAATATGCCTGATACTCCAGGTAACTCTTGACTTCCTACTTTTGCATCCCAGTCCCCTATAATGAAAAGGACATCTTTTTTGGGTGTTAGTTTTAAAAGGTCTTGTAGGTCTTCATAGAACTGTCAACTTCAGCTTCTTCAGCATTACTGGTCGGGGCGTTGACTTGGATTACTGTGATATTGAATGGTTTGCCTTGGAAACAAACAGAGATCATTCTGTCGTTTTTGAGACTGCGTCTAAGTACTCCATTTCGGACACTTTTGTTGACTATGATGGCTACTCCGTTTCTTCTAAGGGATTCTTGCCCACATTAGTAGATATAATGGTCATCTGAATTAAATTCACCCATTCCAGTCCATTTTACTTCACTGATTTCTAAAATGTTGATGTTCACCCTTGCCATCTCCTGTTCGACCACTTCCAATTTGCTTTGATTCATGGACCTATCATTCCTGGTTCCTATGCAATATTTCTCTTTATAGCATTGGACTTTACTTCCATCACCAGTCACATCCACAACTGAGTGTTGTTTTTGCTTTGGCTTTGTCTCTTCATTCTTTCTGGAGTGATTTCTCCACTGATCTGCAGTAGCATATTGGGCACATACCAACCTCGGGAGTTCATCTTTCAGTGTCCTATCTTTTTGCCTTTTCATGCTATTCATGAGGTTCTCAAGGTAAGAATACTGAAGTGGTTTGCCATTTCCTTCTCCAGTGGACCATGTTTTGTCAGAACTTTCCACCATGACCCATCTGTCTTGGTGGCCCTACACAGCATGGCTCATATTTTTATTGAATTAGACAAGGCTGTGGTCCATGTCATCAGATTGGTTAGGTTCCTGTGGCTGTGGTTTTCATTCTGTCTGCCCTCTGATGAATAAGGATAAGAGGTTTATGGAAGCTTCCTGATGGGAGAGACTGACTGAGGGGGAAACTTTCATGTTTTGATGGGCAGGGCCATGCTCAGTAAATCTTTAACCCAATTTTCTGTTGATGGGTGGGGCTGTGTTTCCTCCCTGTTGTTTGACTGAAGGCCAAGCTGTGGTGGAGGTTAATGAAGATAATGTTGACCTCCTTCAAAAGGTCAAATGCAGGCACTGCTGCACTCAGTGCCCCCCATCCTGCAGGAGGCCACCACTGACCCACGCCTCCACTGGAGACTCCTGGACACTCATGGGCAAGTATCAGTCAATATCTTGTGGGGTCACTGCTCCTTTCTCCTGGGTCCTGGTGCACACAAGGTTCTGTTTGTGCCCTCCAAGAGTCTGTTTCCCCAGTCCTGTGTAAGTTCTGGTGGCTCTATGGTGAGGTTAATGGTGACCTCCTCCAAGAGGGCTTAGGCCATATCCAGGTCTGCTGTACCCAGAGCCTCTGCCCCTGCAGCAGTCCACTGCTGACCATACCTCCTCAGGAGACACTCAGACATAGTTCTGTCTCAGTCTCTGTGGGGTCTCTGGGTCCTACTATGCACAAGGTTTTGTTTGAGCCCTCTGAGCATCTCTGGTGGGTATGGGGTTTGATTCTAAATGTGATTTTGCCCCTCATACCATCTTGCTGGGGCTTCTCCTTTGCCCTTGGACGTGGGGTATCTTTTTTTGGTGGGATCCATCATTCTCTGGTCAACTGTTGTTCAGCAGTGAGTTGTAGTTTTGGAGTTTTCACAGAAGATGAGTGCACGTCCTTCTTCTCTGCCATTTTCCAGGTTAGGCAGCAGCTGCTGTTGCTCCAGGATTCAGGAACATCAGCGCAATGGGGTTGCCGTGTTTCCTCTCAGTCTTTTGTGTGGGGTGGGCAAATGAGGAAGCAGTGAGAAAGGTATGCAATGCCCCCACCGCCCTGCTAGTCTCTGGCCATAGTGGCTCATTGCCTTAGCAGGCTGCCCTCTGGCCACAGCAGCATCTGGGGCATGTCAGTCTGCCACCACCGCCCAGGGGCACTGGCCCTGCTCAGTTGCGGCCATGGCTTGGGAGAGCATGGAGGGGCTGCCCGGTCCTGAACTCGGAGTCTACGTATGTATTTAACAAACATCGTTGCAGCACAGTGCCAGGCACTGTTTTAAGGACTTAATGAATAGTAACACATCAAATCCTCAACAATTCCAGATCGTCTGAACCATTTATAGGTGAGTTCACTCACTCAGAGGGAAATTAAATGACTAATGGAGCTGGAATTCAAACCCAGACCATCAGACTCCAGAGTCCATGCTTTAAACCACCACACTAGATGGCCCCTTCTGTCCTAAAGATTTGGTTACCCCCAGCGCTGGGCTGCTTAGGAAGGCAGACAGACTCATAAGAACAGAAATGGAATGAGTTAAGTGCTGAAGTCAACAGCAGTGGCTATGTAGCATTTGGAACTCTGTTATATCGACTGAAAATCCAACCCAATGACTTCAGAAAAAAGGAAGAGAGGAAATTTATTGTATCATGCTTTGGACTGAATTTTATATCCACAAAGCTCATATGTGGGAGCCCAGAGTGACTATATTTGGAGATAGGGCCCTTAAGGAGGTAATTAAGGTTAAATGAGATCATAAGGGTAGGTTTCTGGTATGATGGGATTAGTGTCCTTATAATAAGAGACACCAGAGACCTTTCTTTTTCTCTCCCTCTCCTTCCCCACTTCTCCTCCTCCTTCTACACAGACACACACACACACACATCCCACACCCCAGCATAGAGGCTGCCTGTAAACCAATAGAAAAAGCCTTTGAGTGACACCTTTGCTGGCACAGCACCTATTTCCCAGCTTCCATAACCGTAAGAAATAAGCTTCTATTGTTTAAGTCACCTAGTATATGGTATGAATTTTGTTATGGCAGCCTCAGCAGACTAAGACATATTATGGCAATGAAAAATCCTAGGACTAATCTAGTTCAGACATAGATGGATTTGGGGGCTCAAATGCTAACACAAGACTGTGGCTCTTGCGTTCTCCCTCTCTCTAGCCCTCCCTCTGTCCCTTTCTGACCTCTCTTGTTCTGCTTTCCCCTGAGTGGACTTTATTCTCAACTCAGCACACTCTGCATGCTCCCAGCTCTCAGGCTGACCTAACAGCTCTCAGTCACTAGCCAGTCCTAGGGATTTGGGTGCACCATCCCAATGAAATTCCAATGAGAAGAAGGCATCTCTCTTCACCCACAGCTGCAACAAAAGGGTTGCAATCAAGTCATGCAGGGCTTGCTGGGGTCAGATACTACCCCCACCACAATCACTGTGAATTGGCTAAACCTGAGTTACCTATCTTCCCCCGGAGCCAGCAGCCTGGGGTCCGCCCCCTTTGAACTCTGCGGGCTGTACCTGGAGGAGCCTGAGGACCCAGGAGGAAGTCAAGGTGGCTGCACCGGGTGAGAGGAGGTACGCAGACCCGCAATGCCAGAAGTCCACCACTGGGTTTGTTATTAACCTCCTTGGTCACTCAGAGGCTATGCATTCAAATGACTTGAGGGTTTGTAAAAACTAGATGCCAGAGGCTCACCCTTGGCCATTCTGATTAGACGGCTTTGTTCAGAAGCCTTTGGAGAGTGCAGACACCAGGGCTCTAGTCTGAGACACTGTTCTTTTTTCATTTTGTAGCTTAATGCTGAGATTCAGTGTTTTTAGATACAAGTGATTGGAACCTAACAAGAATGTGATTTGTGATTAAATGCATGTTTGATCTTCGTCCCTATTTCTGGCACAGACCTCCAAAAACCCTTGAATGTCCTAAGTGATAAGAGTGATAAAGGTGCCTTAATATTCCCCCTTTTTTTTGGAAGGTATACTTTTTCAAGTCATATTTGTTTACTTTTTATTTGTTTGGCTGCATCAAGTCCTAGTTGTGGCATGTGAGATCTTCATTGGGTCCTGCGGAATCTTTGGTTGCTGTGCAGTCTTCTGTAGTTGCAGCATGCAGCTCCAGACTTCAGAGGCTCAGTAGTTGCTGCTCGTGGGCCTAGTTGCTCTGTGGCATATGCGATCCCAGTTCCCTCCCTGACCAGGGATGGAACCTAAGTCCCCTGCATTGTAAGGCAAATTCTCAACCACCGGACCACCAGGGAATTCCTGAGGTGTCTTAATATCCCTAATAACCACCTTTCAACCACACCTGAGTTTATGTTAATATGACCTCTAGTCCCTTCTGTAAGCACTTAAGGATGCTGTTGTTTGCCTGGGGAACCAACCAAGTGATTAGAGGGTTGGAGATTTCAATCCCACCCCACCTCTGGGGAGGGGAGAGGAGAGGGACTGGAGGTTCAATCAATCACCAATGGCCAATGATTTGATCAATCTAAAGCCTTCTTAAAAATAGTGAAGATAGGGTTTGGAGAGCTCCGGGTTGGTGAACACTTGGAGGTTTGGAGAGAGTGAGGCACTGAGAGAGGGCATGGAAGCTCCACTCCATTTCCCCGTACTTTTCTCAATGCTGTCACCTACCTGGCTGATCCTTAGCTATACCTTTTTATTATAAACCAATAATCTAGTGAAGGGCTTCCCTGATGCCTCAGGCAGTAAAAAATCTGCCTGCATTACAGGAGACACAGGTTTGATCCCTGGGTTGGGAAGATCCACTGGAGAAGGGAATGGCCCGCCACTCTAGTCTTCTTGCCTGGAGAATCCTATGGACAGAGGAGCCTGGCGGGCTACAGTCAATGGGGTCACAAAGAGTCAGACACGACTGAGTTACTAAGCACACATGCACAATCTAGTGAGTAAACTGTTTCCTGAGTTCTGTGAGATGCTAGTTGGAGTCTCCAATCTCTAGCTGGTTGGCCAGAAGCACAGTTAACACCTGGGCTAGTGACTAGCATCTGATGTGGGGGAAGATGGTTTTGTGGGACTGAGCCCCTAATCTGCAGGAGTTCATGCTCTTCTCCAGGGAAGGTCAGAACTGAGTTGAATTGTAGGCCCCAAAGCTGGTGTCAGAGAATTCCTTGTTAGAACTGCCCCCTACCACACACACGCACATTAGAATTGGTGACCAGAATTTTTGGAGAGACTTCCAGTTCAACCACTTTATAATGTTTGTGTAAAATACTCCTACTAAGATGTCGCTGTGTACCAAAAATTACATTCCTTTTCCTATAAATTAGCAAGTAAAGGAAATAAAATTGTCCTGTGAAAAACAAATTGTAAGATACACAATCAATGGATTAGAGTATAAATCTGCAGAGCAAACTAAAGGAGCAGAATGGAGCTTGAGGCAGGCAGGACAGCAAACATGCAATGCATACTCTTATTTGACTTTTGTAACTTGTCATTTACACGTGGTGCTGAAAATACTCACTTCCAACAGGAAAAATACTACATTGTACTTTTCATCTACACACAACTTTCTCCTCCAAATATTGATCACTGTTAAATTTGCTAATTTTAACTGTCACTGATAGATATCATTTCTTTGTTTCTGGATTTTATTTTGTTGAGTCTGTGAGAAATAAAAATGGGAAAAAATCTAAATGAAACAAACAGCAGAGTAAAAAAAGCAGATAAGAAAGAATACAGAGCTTGGGAAGACTGGGAAACCTCATTCTACTGAATTTCCTAGCTGAAGAAGCAGCCTGGAGAGTCAAAGAAAAAACAGAATGCATCTCACTGGGGACAGCGGTTGTTCAGTTCGTGGAAGTGCCCATATATGTATGAAAATGTGTATTAACAGAGGAATGAAATCTTACTCTGAAACTGCTGGGGAAAGAAATGGAAGTGATCATTCAAGTTGCATTAGGAAGAGAGTTGCAATATCCTCTTAGCAGCAGAAAATAATTCTGGCCTACTTTTAAGCAGAAATGGAGTTTGGTTAAATGAATAAAGTTTAGCTCATAGAAGCACCGTAAAACCAGATAGCCAGGCTTAGAATATGGACAGAAACAAGGTCAGACCAGACCCAAATCGTGCTACAAGCCAGTGAGATGAGATCATCACTGCTGCCTTCATGGGAATCTGGACTGGGCATTTGGCTCGCCCAGCCCTGCACACTGAGTGTCATTGCCACATGCCTGTTTTACAGTCAGTGTAAACAGTGACTTCATGAACCACAACTCCCACTTACAAAGAAAGTTAATTGTAACCAAACTGTATTTAATTTATCTTAAAAGTGTACAATTTACCAACATCGAACACAAATGAAAATGCTTTCATTTTAACACCCAGTAATTCCACTTTGGAGTATGTGTCCTGGTGAAATGCACTGAGTATACACAAGGATCTCCACACCCAAGAATGCTCTTTGGGAAACGGTCATCCTCAATTTTTTTTTTTTAATTGATGCCATAAGTGCGGATTTTAAAAAATGCTTAGAAACTACCAAATGGCCAAAGCTGGGATAGAGAAAAAATAATTTCTAAAAAATCAGTCTGAATCAGAAGAGAGATTCCAAATATTTTCAGAAGCCTGGAACACTAGGGTAAACCCCACAAAATGGAGTATAACAAAGGTGCTTTTTTTTTTTTTGGTTCACTTTTTAATAACGAGCTGCATTGAGTACAAAATAAAGAGGGCTTGACTTGTGGGGATATTTCCTGAGAAAATAACTTGAGAAGTTGAGTTGACCAGAAACTTAAATGCATGTTACACGGCAGCTATAAAGCAACTCTGTCCTTAGGTTACACCCAGCCTCCTGTTCAGTTCAGGAGATGGGAAATTGACGAACCCGGGAACCCCTCAAAGTAGTGAGATGAAGATAAGAAGTGAGCTATGTTATATGAAAGAGAATTGAGGGAAACATTAATATTTAGGTTGAAAATAAAGAATAAGGGAAGCTGTAACTCTCTTCAAATATTATGTGGAAGGCAGAAAAAACCCTTAAAACCACAGAATTTCAGCTAAACATGATCTGTATTCCTCTAGGGGATAAAATGTAAGCAAGTGTATAGAAATTACATAAATATGGGTTTTGTTTTATATAAGAACAAACTTTCTAGCATCTGTAGGTTTCTAGTAGTTTAGTAAGTTACTGAGCTTCTCACCACTGGAAGTAATGATGGCTCTCTTTGAATTCTGTTGGGTGAGAGATTTTAAATGTTTAAACTTTTCTGCTTAATACTCTTTTGCATTCAAATTGTTTACTTTTCAGATAAGAAAACAGGCTTTCGGAGCAAAGAAAAAAGAATACTAATAGCTTGGTCAAAGTACTATGTTTAATACCTAACGGATCTTAATCAGAAGCCTTTGGGCTTAATTACAAAATAACCTAGTTTTTGTCTCTCTCTCCTTTTAGTCCTGATCAGTGGGGCTGTTCCTTTCCCTGTTTGGATAGCATCTTGGACCAGCCTGTGACTTTACAGGTTAAATTTAATTAGTAGTAGTACATTCACTTCAAATCACAAGCACAACCGAATTTGTGACTTAAAACATCCATTATTGTGTTATCCTCAGAGTTTAAACTTGATTTAAAGTGAAAACTCTCCAGCCTTCACATCTCCCTTGGCCTGCCTGCCTTTGGTTGCCTACCTGCAGCACAAGAAGGCTCATGGAAGGAGGAACAGGGGGCAGAAGAAGCTTTTCCCTAACAGACACTTTTATAAGACCTCTGCCTGTGGAGGAAACGAAGCCCACTCCAGTATTCTTGCTTGGAGAATCCCATGAGTAGAGGAGCCTGGCGGCCTACAGTCCATGGGGTCGCAGAGTTGGACACGACTGAAGCGACTTAGCATGCAGCACGCATGCCTGTCTTCAGGAGGTTGTGGGGTGGGGGGCGGTGAGGTGGGCTGATGCTGACACATTCTCTCACGGGGACCCTTCCATCTCTGGGGACTCCCTCACAGACCCCTCCACCCAACTCCTTTATCATGGTCTGGGCCCCAGCTTTGGCTGAGCCTCTCCACCCGAGCCGGAGTCCCTGCCCCAGCCAGGATAGTCACATGTGCCTACCATCTCCTTTTCCTGGCAGACCATGCCCTCTGGTGAGATCCCTTTAAAGACAATCACAGCCATAGTTTCCACAGCTCATCCCCAAGGGTCACGTAAGATACAGGGTGAGTGCTGTTACTGCCCAGAGGCAGCTCTCGGCTCTGTTGTCATCAGCTGCTCTCACTTCCTCAGGCTTGAGGTGGACTGCAGTCCCTGGGGCTGAGGAACACCTATTATTCTCCCTGAGTGGTTCCAGGGAAGCCCCTCTCACCAGGCCTGGCTTCGGGAGGCTGTGCCAGCACGCCCCTCCACACAAGGTGTTGGCAGGGGCGGGGAGGTGAGAATGCTGTTCTCACCTTGGAAAGTCTCCTGACAGACCTCCAAATCCCAATCTTTTTGTTTTTTTTTATGTCACTACTCTGAGAGAAGGACCCAGGTAAAGAGCTCATAACTTCAAAGGACTCGAATATTCTTGTTATAATTTTGCATTTTGAAGGTATGTTTTATCTGGTAGCTAGTATACCTTGATGCCCTGCTCAAAACGTTCAATTAAATATCCCTATTATGCTCATTTATTACCCTCACAAGCCTATTTGATAAGCCTCAATATCCCCATTTTATCGGTAGGAAAAACTGAGGCACAGAGAGATAAAACAATTTTGTCCAGTCCATGGTAATTTCAATCATGTCTGACTCTTTGTGACCCTATGGACCATAGCCCACCAGGCTCCTCTATCCGTGGGATTCTCCAGGCAAGAATACTGGAGTGGGTTGCCATTTCCTTCTCCAGGGGATCTTCCTGACCCAGGGTTACATGTCTCATATATTGGCAGGTGGATTCTTTACCACTGGTGCCACCAATTGTGAGACTGGTTATACATCCAGAATCTGTTATCCACATCTGCATCATACTATGATGGGTAAGCAGGTTGTGTTGTGCAGAAGAATCAACCTACATGTCTTGTTTTCCTTGTGGGAGCAAGAGGAGGAGGATTGTTTGCTGCTGTGCAGTTAGAACCAATCATCAATTTCCAATCATCCTTTTTCAGTCAAAGCGAAATGAAGTGAAGTCACTCAGTTGTGTCAGACTCTTTGCGACCCCATGGACTGTAGTCTACCAGGCTCCTCCGTCCATGTTATTTTCCAAGCAAAAATACTGGAGTGGGTTGCCATTTCCTTCTCCAATTTAAAGACAAAGGACCACAATAAACATTCATTGAGCACTTACTAAGGGCACTTACCTGTATTGTTTCATTCCTTTCACTTTTCCCTTTCATGCATTGGAGAAGGAAATGGCAACACACTCAAGTGTTCTTGCCTGGAAAATCCCAGGGTCGGCGGAGCCGGGTGGCTGCCGCCTATGGGGTCGCACAGAATCGGACACGACTGAAGCGACTTAGCAGCAGCAGCATAACATAAATGTAGTACGTCTTCCATTTTATAGATGAGAAAAGACTTGAGGAAAACACTGGGAAAAGACAGAAGCCAACCTTCTTGTTCCTGTTGCAGCTTTTTCTAGTGCTCAGAGTTAGCTGGTCCAATTCCGCAAGTCCTTAGGGCTATATTTCTTCTCATCTATCAAATGGAAGAATAACATCCATCCTTTATAGGGTCTTCCCTGTAGCTCAAAAGGTAAAGAATTTGCCTGCAATGCAGGAGAACCGGATTCGATCCCTGGGTCAGGAAGATCCTCTGGAGAAGGGAATGGCAGTCCACTCCAGTATTCTTGCCAGGAGAATCCCATGGACAGAGGAGTGTGGTGGGCTACAGCCCATGGGATCGCAAAGAGTCAGACACGACTGAGCAACTAACACTACTACTACTACTTCATAGGATCCTTGTGAGGTCAAATGAGTCAATGGATGGGAAAGAACTTTTAAAACTCACAAAGTACTGTCTACATTCAGGGAATCATTATGACTGTGTTATTCCCATCCCACAAAGGCAGCTGCTGTAGGTAAAACTGCAAGTTCATCCTCTGCCAAGTGTCCCGTGACAGGGACCACAGTGATGCTGTCCAACAGGCATGGCAGAAGAGAGACTGTGTCCTGAAAATCATTTAAACAGGAAACATAGTTAAAACCTTCAGAAATGGTGTTGTAGGGCTGAGACAGAGCCAAGATGAAAAAACTTTGGGATACTTTCTTTGCTCTTGAGAACGATTCTAAGGCTTGAAAATCAGAGCCAGGTGGAGGAAAAGGGAGTAAGTTCACAAAAGACGAGCAGAAAGAGAAAAGCTCAAACTCACAAATTTGGGGAAAGTGAGCATAGCAATACAGATAAGTATTTTTAAATCCACTCAAAAACTGAAATTCTAAGCTATGGGTGGATGTTTGCAAACACAACAGCTGCTGCATTCCACAGTCTACAAGGGAAATAATGGAAACTTTCTTTTCTCTTTTCCAACAAGACACAACAAAAGCAGAGCTGATGTAATTAATGAAAAAAAGATGGCTATTTAAAACAGTGAAGGCACTGAACAACAGAATGGAATGGAAATGAGGCCCACATTTAGGGACAATTTGTTATTTATCTGCTGTTCTTTTAACACACACTGCGTTCTGCTAATAGTCCCCTCTCCAGGTTGGTTTGCGATATAAGCATGAGAAGTTAGATGCTATGATATAAGCAGCGGGTTGATGGAGTTATTCCTTGAATATTAATTAACGTAGTCCATCCAACTTGAAGACTCTTACAATTGAATACTTCAACTTAATGGATCTGTTTTCAAATTCCCTTTAATGGCCCTTCTGTGACCATAATATCCACTTTTCCAGACATCCTAAGTAGAAACCATCATGGACAATGTATGTAAAATCCCCCAAGGATAGCATATGGAGGAGAAATTGTGGATTGCCAAATTCAGCAGCTCTGGAGAGAGTGTTTCTGAATTAAACTTGAGTCTACAGGGATTACAGTTCATTTATGACTGGCAAAACATATCTTCCCAATTCTGAAAGATAAATCCCACTGATACATATGCGGATTTCACAAGTGTTTCTCAAAAAACACAAGACAAAAAAATCTTTCCACAAAATGCAGAAGTTCCATGATATTTTGAAATTATGATAAGTCACAGGTTATGTTGGCTCTCACTGTTAAATAGAGAATTTTGTAAGTGCTGTACCAACTCTGACCCGAGGAAACTTGGTTCAGAAATTTCATGCTGAGATGTTAGGGTAAAATGACTGTTTTGAAAAACTTAAAGGGATTGACAAGGCAGTGACTACAGTCTTTGGTGTTTTAAAGATAAATTTAAAAACTTCAAAAGTTTGGGGAGGAAGGAACCAGAGTGTTAGAAACTTTTTCTTTTGCCAAATAAGATCAGCTTTAATTTTATTTTTTTAAGAAAAAGATAATAGATATAAGTGATAGCACAGACACAGAGTTTAAGGTGCAGTTCTTTAAATTAATGTACTTAGCTTCATGAAAAATCATCCTGGTTTATCTTCATGTTCTGATTTCATTGTGGACCAGGGAAAATATTGTGGCAAACCAGAGCTGGTCTGTGAACCCACAATTGAAAACCACTAGCTTGATTCACTTCATTAGAATGAGCTGGTTCTCTACCCTAAGCAACCATTAAAATCTAATTCAAAAGCTTTCAACATCCAGCAAACTCCTGTAATTTAGCACAAAGTGATTAAATCTTCTAGTGAATGTTTACATTTATTGGTGAATGATATTGTATTCTGTACCCATGCAATAAATTTCTTGGAATACTATTTATTTTTTAAATTTCCAATTTCAAGGAGCTGATATAGCTAAAATTTTAACCATCTTTAAATATTTAAGACTATTATTTTAACTTGAAATGCTAGTAAACTTCTAACTTACATGCACAGAATATTTATTCTTATCCTGAATAGAACTTTTTTTTAATACTCTTTTTTTAACAGGTTAAGTCAAACCATGAACTCCAAGAATCTACTAAGATTGCTTGTTTATTGGCACTGTCTTGTATTTGTGTTGGATATTTAATATTAATTCTCCTATAAGCAGAGAATTAAGAAATTGTATTACTTAGTGATTTTTGATGTTGCAATATTTCTAAATGGGATTTGGAATTATTTTAAAAGAACTTAATTTTATTAATTCTGGTGGAGTAGATTTCCATTGGAAATGAAAGCTCTAAAAATCAAATCTTACTCTGTACCTACTTTTGAAAAACTTTATTTGGGATCCTTATATTCAGGAACACATAGTTCTTTTTCCTGCCTGTTTGAAAATTAATATTAGCACCTTGACACTTTAAAGAGAAAGAACTGGTTAAATTTTCCCTCTAGCAAGTCCCTTGAGCAGTCTTCTTGAGTATTAAATTCTTAAAGGCCAAAGAAGGAGGGTATAGTATTCCCTCCCTACCCTGTTATTCTAAAGACAATGCACTCTTAAATTTCATCCATTCACACAAACTAAGTCTAAAATCCCAAACCAGGTAATCCACACCTCCTACCCCTCAAAAAATCCCATAGTAGATTAATCTGAATCTTTGAAAGTAAGGGGAATGCTAATGAAGAGACTCTCACTTTTTTACCGACATCAATTCATGAGTGTTTGAATTTTTATTTTACAACAAGCTTGTCTTCCTTTTGTAATGAGTAAAAATCTATCAAGAATTGTTTTTGAAATCTGTGTTTTCCTGATTCTGTAAGAACTATTCTTTTATTCTCAGGAATAAATAAAACAGATGGGAGGTGGAGGTAAAAACCCAGAATACATTTCTTGAACTAAAGAATGATTGAATATAGAACTTGGCACTGCATCAAAGCCAGCAGAGATCTGTTATTTTTTCTAAACATTTACTTTTCAATTCATGCTGCTGCTGCTAAGTCGCTTCAGTCGTGTCCGATTCTGTGCGACCCCATAGACGGCAGCCCACCAGGCTCCCCCTTCCCTGGGATTCTCCAGGCAAGAATACTGGAGTGGGTTGCCAGTTCCTTCTCCAATGCATGAACGTGAAAAGTGAAAGTGAAGTCGCTCAGTCATGTCCGACTCTTAGCGACCTCATGCTAGTAACTCCCAAAGAGCAGCTGCCATTTGCTGAAGTTGTTGAAGTTTGGCTACATTATCTGAGAACCAGTAGAGGGCGCCATCAACCACATTCTAGCACTTTTGGGAGAGGAAAAACATCAGTTTTGTTGGTAAAAAATGCACAACAGGGTCAGAAGTTTTCAATATGAAGCTTTCCTCTTCGAAGCTTCGCATAATTGACTCAATATTCAAGTCAGAGAAAAAAGTATAAATAAAAATAATATATACAAGATGTTGGTGTTATAAAACTTCAAAAAATAGAATTTCTTAGAAATTACATTAAAAATTCTTCTAGTTGATTTACTTAATACAGATTCTTCTTTATGTTATAATATTGGGACAAAAACCTCAAAAAGTTATCAAATCTCAACATGGTAAAATCCGTATATTTGTAAAATGACTGTGGTCTCTTTCTATCACTATGTTTGGAACTCTTAAAAGTCTCAAATACTTTTTTTTTGCCCCAAAATATCCTGTGGCTTTCATTCTGTATATTAGATTTTTTAATGTATGTTTTCTCAACTAACAATACCAGTTACAGTGTCATAGAGTTACTGCAACTAGTGCCTTTCACAGTTTACATAGAATATTGAAGCCTGATAAGTGATTATTGCTGCTGAGTTTTCCAAAGATAGTTTAAAGTTTATTTTCTTTTAAGGTATGGTTGACTTGTGAAGAAAAGACATTATAGTTTGGAGGTAGAATGTACAGATATCTTGAAATAATAAAAAATCAGTCCTTAGGAATTCCCTGGCAGTCCAATGGTTAGGATTCAGCACTTTCATTGCCAGGGCCCAGGTTTGATTCCTGGTGGGGAAATGAAGATCCCACAAGACATGCAACACAACCCCCCCCCAAAAAAGAAAAATCAACCCTTTAGAAGAGAGAATAGGGTTAAGCTTGGTAATTCCAGAATGGATAAATGGGTAGATATAGAGTTATATGCAACTCAAACTAGGGAAATGTTTTCCTATAAACAGAATTTTCTCACACAGAAGTGATTACTGCAGAAGTTGATAAGTTTACCATCATTGGAACTATGGAAATGGATTAGATATTCACTTGATGAGAATGTGCTAGAGATTTAACTTCTTAAATTTGCAAGAGAACTATACTAAAGTTCTAAGAAAAATTTTAATTCTTTAAAAAGATTTTAACTGGTGATAGTGTTATATTAAAATTGTGAGATAGTAGGAAAATCCTGGGTGATGTGACAGATTAGTCTAAAACAGTTAGTGGCTTAATATGACCACTTCTTTTAAACTCAGGCACTGGTCCAATGTTGTTTATTGATGGCTGGAAGTTGATTTTCCTTTATACGGAGATTCAGAGACTCAGCTTCTGTAGGTCTTGTGGCTCATCATCTCCCTGGGTGCTGAAGTACTTTGTTTCCAGCAACGGGAAGGAGAGAGAGAGAACAGGAAATGTACACCTACTTCTTAACTAATCCTGGAAGTGACACAGGGACTTCTGCTCCATATTCCACTGGCAAGAATAAGTCATACAATTCTACGTAAATTTAGGGAGAAAGAGAGGCACAAACTTTGATGCAGTTAGCTGTCTTTTCCACCATCCAATCCTCTGACCACTAAACATTTGTGAATACCCTTCCTCTTACCCATGAAACAAAGTCATTTCCCCTTCAAGTCAACTCAATATTACATTCAGTAACTTCTTGATCCAACTCAAAGTTCAGAAAAATCTCTGCGTCCCCTCCATCGGGTATGGTTGCAGCTCTTCATCATCCAGTGTCTATGTTTGTTTCCTAAAATAGATCGCAACATTGGCTCAAATCTTGACCTTGCATCTGTATCCTTGGACACTTTACAGTGTCTGGCTCACTTGGGATAAAAATTTGCACCCACCCTTTGACTCTGAGCTCAGCCACATGATTTGCTTTGACCAGTAGAAGACAAATTGTAAGCAGGAGTTTGCCCTCTGCTACTAACATGAGAATATGCTCAAGGCTGACCTACAGAGAGATGAGAGAGACACATGAATGAAGCAGAGCCAGTTGGCCCAGTCAAGGTGTCCTAGGTCAGTTGACAGCTAGCTGAGCTTCAGATATATGAGTAAGCTAAGTCAAGACAGAGCCACCTGGCTAAATCTCAGCTGATCCTAGACACATGAGCAATAAAGGTTTAATGCTGTTTGACACTTAGGGATAGGTAATAGTTTATGTGCAGCCATATTGTGGTAATAGATAATTGATACCTTTCCCAGAGTCTGAAATGCAGTACTTGGATGCAATCTCAAAAACAACAGAATGATCTCTGTTGATTTCCAAGGAAAACCATTCAACACCATGGTGATCCAAGCCTATGCCCCAACCAGTAATGCTGAAGAAGCTGAAGTTGAATGGTTCTATGAAGACCTACAAGAGCTTTTAGAACTAACACCCAAAAAGATGTCCTTTTCATTATAGGGGACTGGAATACAAAAGTAGGAAGTCAAGAAACACCTGGAGTAACAGGCAAATTTGGCCTTGGAGTACAGAATGAAGCAGGGCAAAGGCTAATAGAGTTTTGCCAAGAGAACGCACTGGTCATAGCAAACACCCTCTTCCAACAACACAAGAGAAGACTCTACACATGGACATCACCAGATGGTCAACACTGAAATCAGATTGATTATATTCTTTGTGGCCAAAGATAGAGAAGCTCTATACAGTCAGCAAAAACAAGACTGTGAGCTGACTGTGGCTCAGATCATGAACTCCTTATTGCCAAATTCAGACTGAAATTGAAGACAGTAGGGAAAACCACTAGAGCATTCAGGTATGACCTAAATCAAATCCCTTGTGATTATACAGTGGAAGTGAGAAATAGATTTAAGGGACTAGGTCTGATGGACAGAGTGCCTGATGAACTGTGGACGGAGATTTGTAACATTGTACAGGAGACAGGAATCAAGACCATCTCCAAGGAAAAGAAATGCAAAAAAGCAAAATGGCTCTCTGAGGAGGCCTTACAGATAGCTGTGAAAAGAAGAGAAGCGAAAACCAAAGGAGAAAAAGATATTCCCATTTGAATGCAGAGTTCCAAAGAATAGCAAGGAGAGATAAGAAAGCCTTCCTCGGTGATCAGTGAAAAGAAATACAGGAAAACAAAAGATTGGGAAAGACTAGAGATCTCTTCAAGAAAATTAGAGATACCAAGGGAACATTTCTTGCAAAGATGGGCTTGATAAAGGACAGAAATGATATGGACCTAATAGAAGCAGAAGATATTAAGAAGAGGTGGCAAGAATACACAGAAGAACTGTACAAAAAAGTTCTTCATGACCCAGATAATCACGATGGTGTGATCACTCACCTAGAGCCAGATATCCTGGAATGTGAAGTCAAGTGGGCCTTAGAAAGCATCACTACAAACAAAGCTAGTGGAGGTGATGGAATTCCAGTTGAGCGATTTCAAATCCTACAAGATGATGCTGTGAAAGTGCTGCACTCAATATGCCAGCAAATTTGGAAAACTCAGAAGTGGTCACAGGACTAGAAAAGTACAGTTTTCATTCCAATCCCAAAGAAAGGCAATGCCAAAGAATGCTCAAACTACCGCACAGTTGCACTCATCTCACACGCTAATAAAGTAATGCTCAAAATTCTCCAAGCGAGGCTTCAGCAATACATGAACTGTGAACTTCCAGATGTTCAAGCTGGTTTTAGAAAAGGCAGAGGAACCAGAGATCAAATTGCCAACATCCGCTGGATCATTGAAAAAGCAAGAGAGTTCCAGAAAAACATCTATTTCTGCTTTATTGACTATGTCAAAGCCTTTGACTGTATGGATCACAATAAACTGTGGAAAATTCTGAAAGAGAAGGGAATACCAGACCACCTGACCTGCCTGTTGAGAAACTTGTATGCAGGTCAGGAAGCAACAGTTAGAACTGGACATGGAGCAATTGACTGGTTCCAAATAGGAAAAGGAGTACGTCAAGGCTCTATATTGTCACCCTGCTTATTTAACTTATATGCAGAGTACATCATGAGAAACGCTGGGCTGGAAGAAACACAAGCTGGAATCAAGATTACCGGGAAAAATATCAATAACCTCAGATATGCGGATGACACCACCCTTATGGCAGAAAGTGAAGAAGAACTAAAAAGCCTCTTGATGAAAGTGAGAGAGGAGAGTGAAAAAGTTGGCTTAAAGCTCAACATCCAGAAAACTAAGATCATGGCATCTGGTCCCATCACTTCATGGGAAATAGATGGGGAAACAGTGGAAACAGTATCAGACTTTATTTTTTTGGGCTCCAAAATCACTGCAGATGGTGATTGGAGCCATGAAATTAAAAGACGCTTACTCCTTGGAAGGCAATTTATGACCAACCTAGATAACATATTTAAAAGCAGAGACATTACTTTGCCAACAAAGGTCCGTCTAGTCAAGGCTATGGTTTTTCCAGTAGTCATGCATGGATGTGAGAGTTGGGCTGTGAAGAAAGCTGAGCGCTGAAGACTTGATGCTTTTGAACTGTGGTGTTCGGGAAGACTCTTGAGAGTCCCTTGGACTGCAAGGAGATCCAAGCAGTTCATCCTAAAGGAGATCAGTCCTGGGTGTTCATTGGAAGGACTAATGTTGAAGCTGAAACTCCAATACTTTGGCCACCTCATGCGAAGATTTAACTCATTGGAAAAGACCCTAATGCTGGGAAGGATTGGGGGCAGGAGAAGAAGGGGATGATAGAGGATGAGATGGCTGGATGGCATCACTGACTCGATGTACATGAGTTTGGGTAAACTCTGGGAGTTGGTGTTGAACAGGGAGTCCTGGCGTGTTGCAATTCATGGGGTCACAAAGAGTCGGACACGACTGAGCGACTGAACTGAACTGACTGACCTTTCCCACCTAGGCTTTCAGCACTTAGTGAATAGAAACTTGTTTTCCTGTTTGTAGTGTGGATAATAGCTATTACTATGCTTTTCCTAATTGGAATTGAAATTTTTGTTGAGCTCAGTTTCATATATCACAAGCTTTGGCTAGAGAATATGCTTGAAATGATGTCAAACCTAAGTGTAAATCACTTTTTATATAGTTCTTGCACTTCGACTTTTCAAATAAATTTCAGATCTCTTTTCATTTGATTTTCATAGCAATCCTGAAGTCAGGTGCGTGCTCAGCCGCTCAGCCATGTCCGACCTTTTGCGTAACCTGCCAGGCTTCTCTGTCCAAGGGATTCTCCAGGCAAGAATACTGGAGTGGGTTGCCATTTCCTCCTCCAGATGTCAGGTAAAAAGAGGTATTTATTCTACATTTCTATCAGATCTCCATAACTGAGTGACTTGCCTCAGTGACAATTGGATAATGACAGAGCAAGACTAAAACACATTGGAATCCATATCTCCTGGCTCTTAAAATCTGGTCCCACTGCTGAATAGGCCTCAGTAGAGAATTAAGGACAAAATAATTTTCCATTGCTATTCTAACATGAATATGTTTATGATATTCTCACCTCATCAGTGGATATGTTCAAGGGACAGCTTTGTTCTCGGCTTAAGCCTATTCTCTCTAGTGGGATGCTAACACCAATATTTTCTGTATCGTTTAGGGGAGCTGAAGAACTAACTGATCAGTAAACAAGAATTGTATGCACAGAGATTTTGGCCTACAGCAGAGTTTTTCAGCCTCAGCATTATGGATGTTGTGAGTTAGACGGTTCCCTGTTGGGAGAAGGAGAGCAGTTGCCCTGTTCATTGTAGGATATTTAGCAGAGTCCCTGCACGTACCTAGTATCTGCTAGTAGCATTCCCAAAGTTATGATGATCAAAAATGTCTCCAGATGTTGCCAAATAACCTCCTCCCTCTTTGAGAAACATGGGTCTACAGATTAAATGCAATTAGGATTTTACAAGAGCATCAGATTCCTTGAACATGAGACCTGACATCTAAGGCATGAGTTTGTGCAACCTTTTCATTTTATAAGGTAAGTAACTACACCCAAGGGTTATTATGCAAGGCCACAAGCCTGGTTAATGCCACATCTTTTGACACAAATCAGTTCATATCCAGTATATGTGCTCACCACTGGTCAGCAAGTGCAGTCATGGAATTTCAAATAGCCCTTTCCACTTCTAATTCCTGTTCTGAGTCCAGGTAATGATTATTTATTATGATTTATTAGCCTTCCTTTGGGTTTCTATAGGAGCTTGATCCTATCCAAATAAGGCCACAGGTGGGACTTCTCTTCTCTGCCTCTATAAGTCACCCACACACTTGACCATATTTGCCATTTTTCCCTAGGCCACACCCAAGTGACAGTCTTTTTTTGTCTCTTCTCTTCATTCTGTATTTTTAGTCCCAGTTTCCAGCTGTTCCCAAGATGGTGATCTCTTTGACTGTCCCTGGATATTATCTTCTCCTTATCCTTTTCCTCTTTTAGGCCTTAGGAAATGTCATTTGCCATTCCACAATTCTAGACCCCTGGGTACCAACTGTCTCAAGGCAGGATCTCCTCCAGCCAATAGTGCCCTTTCAACACAAAATCTGCATATCTCCTTTTCATTTCCATCACACATCCAAATCCCCAATGAGGTATTCAAAAGGCATATTTTTACCTTAAAAGACAGATTATCTATTTGTCCTTGGACTTCCCCATTGCTCTCTCTTTGAGACACCTGTATGTACTGTTTCAGCACACTACCCTTTCCCCCTCACTCCCTACATAGTAGCACCTCTTTTTTCTCATTGCTCTGGGGCACAGGGTGTATTTTGCATCCCAGTCCCTTGTTTGAAACAGATAAGTAAGCAAAACAAAATAAGCTCTCTATCAGACATGGATTAACAAATTCAGTCCTTTGAGAATGCCACTCTATGAAATGGGTGGAAAACAATTATTTGATAAGGGTGCTAAACTACAATGAAAAGTCCATAATTAAAAAGCTTGCTATCATACCATTCAAAGAGAAAAGTGTCAGCTATTTGTGTTCAAGAAATTGGCTCCTTTCATTCCAGCTTATCCAGAATTTAATCTGGTTTCAAATAGTTATGTATTAACCAGTTATAAAAAGTTGCTACAGTGCGGAGCAAAGACCAAAAAAACACAATCCCAGAGAGCACTAGGGTAAAAAGCAGTTGCACATTGTAAGCTCTTATCACCTCCTTTAGGACTGGTTATTCACTTTCTTTTAAAATTATCTTGGCTTATTTAAGAAACAGATGAAGGTAGGGAGAAATTTGGGAAACGAAGAAACTCAAAAACCTCTGTTGAGATTATAGTTGGGGTAAGTAAAAACAGTAAAGATTTATAAGTGAGGATGCAATTTGATTCTGGCATAGATACAGGTCCTGAGCAACTTCCAGAAGGAATCATAAAAAAAGAAGCTGAGCCCAAGATCTATAAAAATAAGGAGGAAGTATATGGGTATATATGGAGAAGGAAATGGCAACCCACTCCAGTATTCTTGCCTGGAGAATCCCAGGGATGGCGGAGCCTGGTGGGCTGTCGTCTATGGGGTCGCACAAAGTCGGACACGACTGAAGCGACTTAGCAGCAGCAGCAGCATATGGGTATATATAGTTCTGACTGTCCCATTAGCATGCAATATATGTTAACATATATATTGAAAGGGGCTTCCCTGGTGGCTCAGAGGGTAAAGCGTCTGCCTGCAATGTGGGAGACCTGGGTTCAATCCCTGGGTCAGGAAGATCCCCTGGAGAAGGAAATGGCAGATTTAAAATTTTAATTCTCAGCTCTGATTTCAAATTATATACTTCATTTTTTTTTTTATTCCAGGAAAAGTAATTTCCAAGCTTGAGAGGATTCCTTTGGCTTGTTTGGATTAGAAAGGAACAGTTTTTATACTTATCATATAAACAAATAATTTTTAATGTTAAAAACGTTCTCACAGCTATTTATTTTTAAAATACCTACTAATGAGAACTTTATTTATTTATTTTTTTGAGAATTTTATTTTAAATAGACACTGTACTGTACGTGGGTCTGCTTTTGCTGCTAAGTCGCTTCAGTTGTGTCCGACTCTGTGCGACTCCACAGACGGCAGCCCCCAGGCTCCGCCGTCCCTGGGATTCTCCAGGCAAGAACACTGGAGTGGGTTTCCATTTCCTTCTCCAGTGCATGAAAGGGAAAAATGAAAGTGAAATCGCTCAGTTGTGTCCGACCCTTAGCGACCCCATGGGCTGCAGCCTACCAGGCTCCTCCACCCATGAGATTTTTCCAGGCAAGAGTACTGGAGTGGGGTGCCATTGCGTACGTGGGTCTAGAAAGCCTCAAAGTGTAGATAAAAGTTGACTGTAATCAAGTAAATTTAGTTTGTGGTTATGTGTTTATACATGAAACTTGGTTCTGTAAAATTTAGTTAGTTTTCCTGTATTCCTCTTAATGCTTCATAAAAACATGATGGTCAAATAGTATAATTTACTTCTCATATTTTTTATGTATTTGTGAGTCTTGGCAAGAGGAAAATTGGAGCATGCAGACAGGGCTCTGATTCTTCAATCTAAGTGGGTTCTAGAAAACAGGAGACCAAATCAGAGACTTTTTGGCCACAACACTGCTGTGTAAACAACAAACAGGAAACTTCGGAGATGCATACAACAATAAACATCGATTTTTGCCTGATGCATATAGGGTTTGGCTTGTGTACTGTGGATGTCAGCTAGGCTTAGTTCAGTTCAGTTCAGTTCAGTCACTCAGTCATGTCTGACTCTTTGTGACCCCATGGACTACAGCACACCAGGTTCCCTGTCCATCACCAACTCCTGGAGCTTGCTCAAACTCATGCCCATTGAGTAAATGATGCCATTCAACCATCTCATCTTCTGTTGTCCCCTTCTCCTCGTGTGTTCAATCTTTTCCAGCATCAGGGTCTTTTCCAGTGGATCAGCTTTTCACATCAGGTAGCCAAAGTATTGGAGCTTCAGCTTCAGCATCAGTCCTTCCAATGAATATTCAGGACTGATTTCCTTTAGGATGGACTGGCTTGATCTCCTGGAAGTTCAAGGGACTCTCAAGAGTCTTCTCCAACACCGCAGTTCAAAAGCATCAATTCTTCGGTGTTCAGCTTTCTTTAGGGTCCAACTCTCACATCCATACATGACTACTGGAAAAACGATGGCTTTGATATTCAGACCTTTGTTGGCAAAGTAATGTTTCTGCTTTTTAATATGCTGTCTAGGTTGATCATAGCTTTTCCTCCAAGAAGCAAATGTCTTTTAATTTCATGGCTGCAGTCACCATCTGCAGTGATTTTGGAGACCAAGAAAAGAAAGTCTGTCACTGTTTCCACTGTTTCCCCATCTATTTCCCATAAAGTGATGGGACCAGATGTCATGATCTTAGTTTTCTGAATATTGAGTTTTAAGACAACTTTTTCACTCTCCTCTTTCACTTTCATCAAGAGGCTCTTCAGTTCTTCTTCGCATTCTGCCATAAGGGTGGTGTCATCTGCATATCTGAGGTGATTGATATTTCTCCCAGCAGTCTTGATTCCACCTTGTGTTTCATCCAACCCGGGATTTTGTATGATATACTCTGCATATAAATTAAATAAGCAGGGTGACAATATACAACCTTTCCAATATACTACTTTCCTGATTTGGAACCAGTCTGTTGTTCCATGTCCAGTTCTAGCTGTTGCTTCTTGACCTGCATACAGATTTCTCAGGAGGCAGATGAGGTGATCTGGTATTCCCATCTCTTGAAGAATTTTCCACAGTTTGTTGTGATCCACACAGTCAAAGGCTTTGGCGTAATTAATAAATCAGAAGTAGATGTTTTTCTGGAACTCTCTTGCTTTTTTGATGATCCAATGGATGTTGGCAATTTGATCTCTGGTTCCTCTGCATTTTCTAAAACGAGCTTGAACATCTGGAAGTTCATGGATCACTTACTGTTGGCCTGGCGTGGAGAATTTTGAGCATTACTTTAACAATGTGTGAGATGAGTGCAATTGTGCGGTAGTTTGAGCATCCTTTGACATTGCCTTTCTTTGGGATTGGAATGAAAACTGACCTTGTCCAGTCCTGTGGCCACTGCTGAGTTTTCCAAATTTGTGGGCATATTGAGTGAAGCACTTTAAAGCATCATCTTTTAGGATTTGAAATAGCTCAACTGGAATTCCATCACCTCCACTAGCTTTGTTCATAGTGATGCTTCCTAAGGCCCAATTGACTTCACATTTCAAGATGTCTGGCTCTAGGTGAGTGATCACACCATCATCTTTATCTGGGTCATGAAGATCTTTTTTGTATAGTTCTTCTGTGTATTCTTACCACCTCTTCTTAACATTTTCTGCTTCTATTAGGTCCATACCATTTCTGTCCTTTATTGAGCCCATCTTTGCATGAAATATTCCCTTGATATCTCTAATTTTCTTGAAGAGATCTCTAGTCTTTCCCATTCTATTGTTTTCCTCTATTTCTTTTCACTGATTACTGAGGAAGGCTTTCTTATCCCTTCTTGCTATTCTTTGGAACTCTGCATTCAAATGGGTATATCTTTGGTTTTCTTCTTTGCTTTTAGCTTCTCTTCTTTTCTCAACTGTTTGTAAGTCCCCCTCAGAGAACCATTTTGCTTTTTGCATTTCTTTTTCTTGTGTATGGTCTTGATCCCTGCCTCCTGTACAATGTCACAAACCTCTGTCCATAGTTCTTCAGGCACTCTGTCTATCAGATCTAATCCCTTGAGTCTCTTTGTCCCTTCCATTGTGTAATCATAGCGGATTTGATTTAGGTCATGCCTGAATGGTCTAGTGGTTTTCCGTACTGAGAGGTTGCTGCTGAGCTGTGAAAGATGCTAGGATTCTTGGCCTCCAGAGGAGAAGAATTCAATCCAGCGCCAGTGACAAGGCTTGATCACTCAGAGCTTTTGGGTAATAAAGTTTTATTAAAGTATAATAGAGATAGAGAAAGCTTCTGACGTAGACATCAGAAAGGGACAGAAAGAGTGTCCCCCTGCTAGCCTTTAGCAGTATGTTATATACCTATCAGCAGGCTGTTAACTCAAGAAAGAAGATGTCTCAAAACTCAGAGGGGCACCAGGCCCATCACCCACAACATGCATTTTGAGATGACATTGCCACCAGGTGAGTCATCCTGGGCCATGAAATGATTGACATGAATCTTGAAGAAAAGCAGGTTCCAAATATATAGTTTCTTTAAGATAGATGAGGAGAACAATGTATGAGTAAAACATACAGGTTTGTTGAGACATGAAGAAAGACAGAGTCTAAGGTAAATATATCGTTCATTAACATAGCTTAAGAAAAACATTTCCATAAGAAAAAAAGACATCTGTTAGGTCCTGGTTTGAGAAAAGTTAAGTTCAGGTGGAGCTAGGTGTCATCGTGGCAACACAGAATTTTAAGAGACACCTCCTTTCAATTTCGTATAGAGAAGGGGAAAAAAATATGACACTTGTATTTGTTTCCTCCTGCTGCTTAAGAGAGAGAAAAAATGTCTGACACTTGCAGCCTATTTCCTTCATTTCCCCTGGCATTCCTGCCTGTTACCCTCTCACCTACTTTCTTCAATTTAAATCTGAATTTGGCAATCAGGAATTCATGATCTGAGCCACAGACAGTTCCCTGTCTTGTTTTTGCAGACCGTATAGAGCTTCTCCATCTTTGGCTGCAAAGAATGTAATCGATCTGATTTTGGTATTGACCATCTGGTGATGTCCATGTGTAGAGTTTTCTCTTGTGTTGTTGGAAGAAAGTGTTTGTTATGACCAGTGTGTTCTCTTGGCAGAACTCTGTTAGCCTTTGACCTGGTTTGCTTTGTACCCCAAGGCCAAATTTGCCTGTTACTCCAGGTATCTCTGACTTCCTACTTTTGCATTTTACAAATGAAAAAATGCAGCTAGCCCTAGCCAATCTGAATTGCTCTTGTTTCTGCTTCTGCAGCCAACTGGAAGGTCAGGTAAGAGCTGGCTGTTCTAGGCTGGCCTCAGCAGGAGCCACTCTGCTCACCTCCAGGATTTTCTCACTTCCCTTCAGTAGGCTACTGGGACTTGTTCTCGCCATGGTGGCGGGAGCCCAAGAGAGCAAGTAGAAGTGCACAGGGCCTCTAGAGTCCCAAGCTCAGAACTGAAATCACAGAACATTGTTATGACCAAAGCAAAGCCAAGGCCAAGAGACAGACTCTAGGTCTTCATAGAAGGAGCTGGAAAGTCCTATCTCCAACAGAGTGGGTGGAGAGAGGGGTAGAAATTGAGATATTTGTGCAGTGAATCCTCTACATAGGACAACAACCTTGGTAGAAATGGAAATTGGGGAGGGAGGGTGTAACTCAAGGCTATATTTTCTAAGCAAGCACCCTGCTTTTATGTAGATTCTGTATTAAGGGAGGTGTGATGCTATCTACTTTGTGGCTGTCACTATTGGCAGTATTTTATATTTTAAAACCCTGTGGAAAAATCAGATAAACCAGTTCAAGTTTTTGGTACATTTTAGTAATTCAGGACTTCATTTATCTAAGCAAATTTTTTCCAATATCCACAAACCTCATATTATGAGTCTTTAATTTTTTTGTACATAAAAGTTAGGACTTTTTTTTCTTTAAAATCCATGGAGAGTATGATTAATATCTCTCTTATACTTACTTATGTATATGTACTTCCACTGTTACTAATTCCCCTTGGTGTTAAAATCTCTTTCTTTTTTTTTTTCTTCCCTTAAGCATGTATTCTTCCTCCTTATAATAGCAGGATTTTTTATTTCTATGGGGAATACCCCCTCTTCTATTTTGTGAAGGCCTTTCATGGCTGTCAAGAATAGGGATGTAACTCAGCTTAGGCCAGTGGACCCTCTGCCCAGGGAATTTTAATGCTTGGTGCCTTGGCATCTCCTTTAATTTTATGAATTACATCAGAGCTTTCCAAGAAATTTCCTTTTGCAAGTTATCCAGAAATGTTTTTTATTCCTTATAGTTAGAGAACATTGGAAAATGTATCCCTTAAATTTTACTACCTATGCACTTTTCCTTACCTGCAAAAATTTGCAGTGTATTGCTATCACTCCAAGTTCTTATCTAAGGAGTATAACGTAGGTATTTTTACCTTAAAAAATAAAGGCAGAAAGATATTAAATATTTAGATGGATGAGAAGCCATGGTGGAAAATATAGTGTCTATTTATATTTGTTGACAGTAAAATGAAGATAGAGATAGTAGAAAGGGTGTTACCTTTGAAGCCAAACAGATCAGGGTTCTAATTATAGGTTAGCTACATACTAGACTACAGTCTTGGGTAAGGTAAAACATTTAGTTTCTTAACTATCAAAATGTGACTTATAAAACTTTATCATAATAATCCTAGTGAGAGGTAGAAATAATATATAAAGTGTTTGCCACATTGCAGGTGCTCAATAATTTATAAATATTAGTATTAAGCATATAAGCATATACATAGTGAAGAATTAACTTTACCCAAAGAGCAGTCTGGCCTTTGTCCCTGCTTCTAGGAGTTAAACTCTAAACCCGTGGAATTTCCCATGTAATAGGAGCATTTTTGTTATTCATGGTGGGTTCCTCAGACCACACCTGATATTTTATGGTAATGAGGTTACTCCATGGGCCCCTGGATACTTTATGTTGCCAAGATGACTCGAGATGGGGGTTGGACACACTCAAACACCATGTGATAAGAGAGGATTGAGACTTTGCCCAGGGTTATCAGCCTGAACTCTGGGGAGGGGAAAGAAGTAGACTTTGAGTACAACCACATGAGCAGTACTTCAATCACACTTAATAATAAAATGTCAGTAAAAACTGGAAACTGAGGCACAGATGAGCTTTATGGGTTGACAGTACTTCATGCAAGGATTAATTACCACAACTCAAAGCTGATAAGGCCAAGGGTCTCTGAGAAAACAGAAGCTTCAAATTTGAAGCCTGCCTAATCCCAGGTTCAACTCTGTGCATCTCTTCTTTTGGCTGGTTTTGAGTTGTATCCTTTAGCTATAATACAACTAGAATCACAGGTGTAGAATTTTCCTGAATTCTGTGTCATTCTAGTGAATTATTGAAACTGATGATAGTTTTGGGAAATACTCAGTCTTGTAATTGGTGTCAAGTCTTGGACTGACTTGGCAATCTGGAAGACTGTGTCCTTAACCTCAAGTTTGGGTAATTCTGAATAACATATTGTATTCCACCAAGAAAAATGAATGTTACCTCCTTGAAACTGACAAAGGAAACCTTGTTTTTCTTCTAGGCAGCTGGGAATGGTTATTGGAAGTTAATTACATTTAAAATATGCAAATACAATGACTACTCTTGCAATTAAGAGCATGTATTATATGTTATCATTGTTTTATTTTGGCAAATGTAAAAAAATAGCATTTTTAAGGACCTTCAGATGTTCATATTAATCTCCCAAGCCCTTATCCTCCTTTTGTTAATATCTTATATTCCTATATCTGTCAATTCTACAGAAGGGATTTTCAGAAATATAACCCTTATATTTGGAAAGAAATATCTTTGCTGGTCTTAGGCTGCTGAGCAGAATAGAATCTTTCTGAAACTTACTTATATTAATAATTACCACCATTTAAGGAGTCCTTGTCATATGCCAGACACCATGCTCAGTATTTTGTATGTACGTAACCAACCTGGAAATTATTTATTATTTTCTTTTTTAAGATGTCAATTATTGACCCCGAGAGACCTTTATAAAAACGTGTCAATCAAGTGAAGCTAAGTTTAATTTTAATAGACTTACTACAGTAAGGGAGAACACCACTTTGGCACAGTCTTGAAAGTGAAAGTGACAGTTGCTCAGTCATGTCCAGCTCTTTGCGATCCCATGGATTGTAGCCTGCCAGGCTCCTCTGTCCTTGGAATTCTTCAGGCAAGAATACTGGAGCAGGTTGCCATTCATTTCTCAAGGGAACCTTCCCGACCCAGGGATTGAATCTGTGTCTCATGCATTACAGGCAGATTCTTTCCCATCTGAGCCACCAGAGAAGCCCTTGGCATAGTCTTAATACCATCTTAAAAGAGTTGTTGTAGTTCAGCTGCTCAGTCGTATCCGACTCTTTGTGACTCCATGGACTGCAGCACACCGGGCTTCCGTGTCCTTCACTATTTCCCAGAGTTTGCTCAAGATCATGTCCATTGAGTCGATGATGCCATCTAACCATCTTATCTTCTGTCACTCTCTTCTCCTTAAAAGGGTGGGAAACAGTATTTACAGGGTTTGGAGTCTGTGATTAAGTTGTTAAACATAGTCTTTCCTTGCAAGAAATTTATTGGAATTGGGCAAAATTCATGATGTAATAGTTCAAAATTAGAGGACACAACAAGATGAAAGTTTTAAAGGAGTCTTGATAGTAAAATTTTCTAATAAGTGAGTTGTTAGCTCAGATGAGTAATCTATTGTCTGACAGAAAAACTGTTTCCCAGAATGAGAAAACTCTTTGCCCAGGAAAATTAATTTGCAAAAGTTTCTTAAAGCAAAAAGTGAAATAATGCATTAGTTTGCATTCTTATCTTTCTAGACATAAATTACCTGAAATTAATATTTAAGTCATGTTGACAGAGTTAATCTTAACTTTCAAAAATGAGGAAATTTAATAATTTTCAAGAATTACACCTAGAACTCAATAAGTCCAAAGTCCCAGTTTATTTAACAGCATAAGGTTCTCCTTCCAAATATATTTATATATCCCTGAAAATAAGACCACATGTAGCCGCATCACCATGACGACTAAGAGCTATTAAAAATGATTAAAGAAGACAATTTAGGTGATATGAACAAACTTTAATACTTCATGAAGTGAACAGTCTCCATGTGGAGAACAGTGAAGCAGGCAGGGGAAAATGTGGCAAGCTTTTAAAGAGGAAAAAATAAGGAACAAGGAATAGAAAATTTTAAAAATGAATAAAGAACAAGGAAATAAACGAAAAAAGCCCAGAATTGGCTTGCTATTTGAGGATTGGCTTGTTATTGAACCAAACTCTGCTTGTCTGGGCATATCAAAGCCAGTCCACTGATGCCAGGTTGTTGTGAAGGAAAGTGTTTATTGCAGTTGTCGACAAAAAAATGTACAACCTTAAGGTTGAGAGCTATGTTTGACTTGGTGAACAAAACTGAGGACTTAAGCCTGGGACTCAGCACCTCAGGTAACTTCAGAGACTGTTCTGAAGGGGCAAGGGAGGGAGCCAGGATGTAAAGGAGTTTTTACAATGAAGACCAGGTAGTTGGAACACCAAAAGATTACTATTAATGAAAGAAGACCAGATATCTCAAGTTAAGAAATGTAATGCTTTTCTGTGTATGGGAACATAAGAGCCTAGGCTCACTGAAAGCATTCCTGTCATAGGCACCTCAGCTGTCTGTGGCGTATTTCTGTGCTTCTCAACCTGAGTCCCTCAGGGCTCACTCAGGGTGGCTGTAACGTGATGGCTTCATGGCTGCAACATTCTTTGTTTACTGATATGGCAGGTGGCATTTTTAGTTCACACAGAGCACTGAGCCAGGAGAATGGACAGCTCATGTTTAAAAGACCCAAAATCCCTGGTAGCTTTCAGGCCAGGGTTTTTAAAAACAGCATTAGGGGAGAGGGTCATAGGATATGTGATCAGCTTCTGAGCGGCTTTCGGACTGCCTGATGGTGAGAGATAACAGGGTGATGTTTCAGGAATCTCTGTCATCACCCTTCTGATTCCATCCAGTCTGGAATCTGTATGCTTATGGTCAGCATATAGTCATCATCTTCTTCCTAGTGGGGGTCGGGGCATGAGGGCAGTCTTAACTTCTGATGAACAACTTAAAGATATGCATCAGATTTCTATCTATATCCCTTCAGGAGGAACCAGGAGTCCTGTGACTATTATTCTAATCATTAACTGCTTGAATCTGCTCTTTGGGATTCAGTGAAGGCCTAGGAGACTGAAGCTTTGGAAAAAAAACCAGAAATGGGGGACACAGAGGTGCTTTTGTACCTGGGAAGGCCCCACAGAGTCCCGCTTGGTTTCAATCCCTCCTTTTCTTTGCTACTCCTCAGTCCTGAGGGGAACAGGGACAGGACAAGAAAGGAAATAAAGTTTTCTCTAGAGAGATTAATCATATATTCAGCAGGGGAACTCAGTTTTAGGGGAACTCAGTTTCAGGTTGGCTGGCTCTATTGTGTTTCTCGTGAAGTGGAGTATTTATAAGGACACAAACGTTATCCGAATTTTTGTTTGCTGACGTGGCACTCTTGGAAAGAGTGGCTCCATTTTGGACCTGAATGGTTATTGCAACAGAACTAAGGTTCCCTCCATCAATATGACGTTACTATCTTTTACCAGGAAGATAAGGCTATAAACCAGTAAATTACTTCATTGTTTTGTGAAGGAGGAAAATTAATTTTCCTTCTACCCTTCTCAAGGTTCTCTTGGCTGAGAACCCCTGTAATAAAAGGCAGATTAACAGGGAAAAAAAATCTTTTTAATTGCATATGCACATTGGGAAGCTTCACAAAGATATGCTCTAAAGGCAGCTAGGCGATTGAGGCTTATACATCATCCTGAGTGAAGGAAAGGGATAGGGGGCTCAGGCTTTAAAGAGGGGGAGCCATTCCTGGGAGGGTGAGAGGACCAAATATTTAGTGAACAAAGTTTATCCTGCTGAGCAGGTAACTCTCAGGTAAAAAGATAATCTCCAGTAATCCATCTCTTCCTGGTACAGCCCCCCCTTCTAATGTAAATTCTCTATAAATATAGATTTTTATTATGAAAGGGTAGCTTCTGTGTTTTCAGAGCTCCTCCAGGGCCTGCAGTTTCTTAAAAATAATCAGCTCAAAATAATCCTTATGCCAAAGATTATTTTGAGGTGGCACATTCTGCTACTTCTCAGCTTACTTCAGGAGCTTCAAGAAAATTCACTCAGCAAAATAAGCTATTCAACCAGTCACCTTCTAAGACAATAGTTGCTCAAGCTGCTTGCTAATGAAGTAATTGTTTACTCCTCAAGAATCACTCTAAGATCCTCACCTGTCTGTGACCACCAATCTTAAACTATTGGATTTATATCATGAACTTTTTCTAATCCCAAACAGACCCCTGCCTTGAAAGACTAAGATTAAACCACAGGAGCCCAGACCTTAAGCCCCTGTAAATACCTATCTCTGACCTCTTCTTTCAGAGACTTTATTAAAACTTTAGGTTTTCGCCCATGGCTCAGTGGTAAGGAATCTGCCTGGAATGCCAGGAGATGTGGGTTTGATCCCTGGGTAGGGAAGATCCCCTGGAGAAGGAAATGGCAACACACTCCAGTAGTCTTACCTGGAAAACCCCAGAGACAGAGAAGCCTAGTGGGCTATAGTCCATGGGGTTGCAAAGAGTCAGACACAACTGAGCATGCATGCATGCAATGTGATATTCTCTCTAACAGTAGGGAAAAAATGTTTTAAGAAAAGTAGGTAATTGTCCAGATTTGCTTGATCAGCTGGTTATTCTGGTGGTATCTAGGTCTTTTGAGAGAGCTGGCAGTTGACATTCTTTAGGATCTGACATTCTACCTTATGGGCAGAGTCTGCTTAAATCAATGAGAAATTATAAATAGATACACCACTTGACATAGTGCATCAAGTGTTACAAAGCACTTCAAGCACTTGAACCTACATCATTTGGCTTAACCATCAAAGAGCTACTTAAGGTAGATATTGTTATTGCGCTTCCCTTAATCCTTAACTTTCTTTTTTAGGTCAGTAAACAAACATTCAGAGAGAGAGGTCAAATTGTTTGGTAAAAATCAAATAGTAAGTAATCAAGATGGAGCTTGCTAGATAGATGGCATTGAGCATAATTTTTTTCAAGTTGTGATCAAGGCTCTCATATTACTTAATCTCTTTTGTTTCAATATCCTTGCCCAGTTTTCCACTTCCAGATACCTTCAGTGTTCCAGTTCAAAATTTCCTCACACTGATCCACTATTTCTGCTTCTTTGGCTCTTCCAATCACCTGTTCTCTAGGAAACATCCCAAGTGGATCACAGTGTAATCTTCCACTACTTGTAGTTAACAAGCTAACAATGTCTTTGCTTTTTCATATTAATGTAGTTTATGCATGCATGCTAAGGCACTTTAGTCATGCCGACCCTTTGCAACCTTATGGACTGTAGGCCACCAGGCTCCTCTGTCCATGGGATTATCCAGGCAAGGATACTGGCTGAGTTGCCAGGCCCTCCTCCAGAGGATCTTTCCCAGCCAGGGATCAAACCCATGTCTCTTACATCTCTTGCATTGGCAGGCAGGTTCTTTACCACTAGTGCCACCTGAGTATTGCTTTTTAAAGGTAGTCTTTTTCTCCTAGTCTGTTTGAGGTCCTTATCTTCTAAATGGCAGTCTGCCTAACTAAAGGACTGCTATAACTTCCTTGATAAAAAGTAAGTTCAGGCTTGATAAGTCTCTCGAAAGAAAACAACTTCTGTGTGAACAGGAGTTACTGAGCTATCGACTGAGATTCAGCGTCCTCTTGAATGTCAGGACACATCATCATTCCCCTATTGTTATGACCTCAGGGGCCACTGCTTCAGCTTTGTGGGATTTTTTTCAACCAGAGACACAGGAAATTGTTCTGTAGGCTGTGTTCTGTGCAAGGGCTTCTGACAAACGGAGCTGGTGTTGGTGAAAACACAGTTCACATTCTCCTGGCCAGCTTTGCCTCCCCAGAGGGGAGTCCTTTTTTCAGATTTACACAAATATTGACTTGTGCTCAGTCTCTGTCGTGTCCAACTCTTTGTGACACTATGGATGGTAGCCTTCTGGGCTACAGTCAGGCTCCTCTGTCTGTGGCAATTTTCAGGTACTGGAGTGGGTTGCCATTTCTTCTCCAGGGATCGAACCCATGTCTTCTGTGTCTCCTGCATTGTAGACAGATTCTTTACTGCTGAGCCATTGGGGAAGTCCTAAATTGCACAAAGACAACATGTAAATTAGTGAGGCTCACCTGGCCTGAAATATTTGCCTAAGACTTAACTAAAGGGAAATACTAGAGAAAGTAACTTGCTACTGAAAAATCTAGTACATGAATGTGTCTCCAACTTGCACTCTCCTCCTGAATATCTTTCTCTTGATCTCTGGGTCAGGAGTCCCAACAAAGATGACATGCTCCTAAAACAGAATAGCGTTTCAAACACTTCTAGAGTCCCTGGGTGAAGAAAATGGGAATAATAAGGATATATTGTAAAGATTCTGTGAAAATATGCAGAGAGTTTTTAATACCATGCCTGACACATAGTAAGTACTTGGTATTGGTGGTTATTATTATGATTCAACAGCCTTTGACTTCACTTTTCCTCTTTATTGTGTCCAACTCCATATTCAGACTCATCAGTGAAAAGATTAGACTTTGAACACTAAACAGAATTTATATGCCTTCAACCTGAATCTTGACCTTGAATCTTAGCACAAAGAAATAAGCATATCTTCTTCTAAGAAAATATAACATGCATAATATTTATAAAACATTTATAGAATATTTATGAAAGTATATTTTCACGTATAATGTTTGAGTGTATACACTAAAAGTACTTACTAGATATATCTGTTGTTCCAGTGTTCATATCATACCAAAACAAAGTTTTGAGTGTGATAGATTTTTATTTTAAAAATAAAAGCTCTTATCTATATAATGCTGCTTTTTATAACTGACTCTTGTAATCCACCAAGAGTCAGGGTGGGCAGAATTCAGGCTCTCTTCGAAAATATGTCTGTCCCCTTTGACTTCAAGAGGGCAGGCAATCCTCCCAGACATGTCACCAGCCTAGGACTGATTTCCTTTTCCTTCTTAGAAGGGCTGATAGCATCTTGCAGTTACATTTGCTTGTTAGCACAGCCTTTTCTAAAGAACTAAAGTGTGCCACTGAGTGTCATTTAGACTCAGTCAAGCTGGATTGATACAAAGTAGAATGTTTTGGAGACAAGAATGGAGTGATATTTTTATATCTTTTTAAACATAAAAAGACTTATGCCACCATTAGCACTTTCATTAAAGTAGCATTCAAATAGGAGATGGATTTTTATGCATATATAATATATCAAATTAGGCAGAAGAAAATTTTACAATTTCTTATGTTGACTGTCTTTGCATTTCACAGGTTTTGGAAAAGTAATTCTTAATTATTCAGTTAATCTTTATTAAGGACTCCTATAGAACTGGCAATTCAGTGAATACTTTGAGAAAAACAGAGATTAGTCTAAAGTAGTGAAGATATCCTGTGGGGTCTTTGTTTAAGTATTCTACATGGAAACAAGCCTGACCCCTCTTTTCTTCTTCTTTCCTATTATCTACCATGCTATAGATCAGAACCACTTACCCAAAAGCCCAGGGAAACCAGATGGGTAAATAAACAAAGGAACCTATGATCAGTGTAAGGCAATGGAAATATGGAGACCGGAAAACTGGAGCCAGTGTGACTTAGCCCTTATCAGGTGTTACTTAGTTCCAACCAGTTGGAATCGTAGGCCCAGTATTAACAAATCTGCCTATTTATGAAAATTCTTTTCCATTTTTTAAGTGTTGGCAGCTAATTCAAATTAAAAGGAAACTGATTCGGTTGGCAAAAAAAGTTTTTTTTTTTTGTAGCATTTTACGGAAAAACTCAAATGAACTTTCTGGCCAGCCTAATTTATTCTATAGGTCTATTCTGTGTGGGCCAACAAGAAAGTAGCTATAAGCCAGAATCAGGGCATAGCCCTGATATATTTCCTGACCCAAGTGCAACTCTCACTAGGAGTGAAATGAAATTAGAAGACAGAGCTGTTAGACACATTCTAACTCCCTGTTAGGCGATATCGGCTTTGATTGGATGCTTTGAGGAAGAGTCCAAGGAAGAGGGAATTTTCCCCTCTGTTGGGTGCTGTCAGAAAGTTGCAACAAGTCTATGACTGATTATCTCAGTTAATCTTACCTGGAAGGAGGGCAGACTAGAATGAGGCTAGAGCTGTAAATTAGTAAAAAAAAAAAAAAAACTGCAGCCAGTCTTATTAAATTGCAAGAGGGGCTGTTTGGTATTTTGTGGTGTTTGTACAGTGACCTTGTTTTTTATCAGGGCTGAGAAGAAATTATGAAGTAGCCTTGTTTAGAGTAATTTTATCACAGTTTCAGAGTGACCTTGTTTGATGTTGGCATTCCACAGATTGTGTATGTCCAACAAGAGAAAAATATAGTCCAGCTGTGAGTGCCACACCAGCTTCAAACAACAGAAAGCTGTCTGTAAGTGATGTCAAGGCTGCATTTTTCTTTCTTGGATCTAAAAGCTTTACTTTTACTTATACAAAGATATTTATGTACAAAGATGTTCAATGTAACAATATTTATAGCAAAACAGTCTAAGTATTTACCAGCAACAGAAAGGCTTAATCACTGATTATTATAGCATCTAACGGGTCACTATGCAACTTTCAAAAATGCTGTATAGTTGTACTGATAGGAAGAATTCTAAAATACTGTTAGGTCCTAAAATGCAAAATATAAAATATCATTTGATTCTGTTTGTGTGGAAGGTCATTAGTGTTTTTTGGCAAATACTGTTTCATTCCCTTTCTAAGATAGGTATATATTTCCTGACCCTGTTGTGTTTAGACAAGGCTATGTTACTAGTTCTTGTAAAGGAGTTATCAATACTATATAAGTTACTTCCAGATTTAATTGTTGATCTAAGATCTCGGTTACTCTCTTTCTTTGACATGGCTACTGGCAACGATCCAGATGAAGGGCTGGACCCCAGAAGAAGAAAACCATGAAGCGAGTCTCTAGTTGACATGCAGTAGAGACGTAACAGGAGGAAGCAAAAAAAAAAAAAAAAAGCCTTGTTGTTTAAGTCACTGAGATTTTGTGATTGTTAGTAACTGCAGCATTATCTATCCTGGCTAATAGCACCAGAAATGGAGTACTACAGGGAAAAAGAATATGTGGAGTTGGGTTAAGGGCTGGTGGTGGTTGATCAGTGAGAAAACTTTTATCTGTGGCTGTAAAGATGGGGATTCATATTATGCAGTAATAAAACACATGGTAAAATGGTCACAAAAAAAATTATAAAGCAGCTAATATACCTATTAGAATTAGAGCTTTAGGGGAAGAAATTGAAAGACAAAATATTAGTAGCAAGTCTTAGCTTCTAGTGGCTGTTTGACAAGTCTTACAAGAAAGACACAAGCTATTAGAATTAGCTATTCCATAAGCAGGAATACAGGTGCCCTTTCAACAGGTAGTTTCAAGCCATCTTTTGTTTCAGGAAAGGTCTTTTGATTTCTATATTCTAGTATTTGTTCTCCTCTCTTGCTTTAGTTTCTGTCCTGAGGATCCCCTTTTATGTGTGTGTCTAGTCTTCCTTGCCTGTCAGCTATACTTTCACTGTTTTTCAAATACTTTTTAACATCCTACTTCTTTTTAATTTTTTTATCTTTTACTTTCTGTTTCTTTTAAGGCATTCATTGTGTTTATTGATTTTCTCTTGTGTCCTTCCTGGTTTATTCTTCAGTTCTGAAATGACATTTTCATTTATTAATGATTTTCTACATTTGTAAGCTCAAATTTCAAATTTTTCTATTTCTTCTCCTGTTCTCCAATTATATAATTTCTAAAATTTTAGAATTAAGATTTATGTTATTTCCTGGTTATTAACATTTTCTTAAATCAACTAATCTCACTTTGAAGAATTTGGTTATAGTTTTCATCTATTTTTGTGTTCAGATCATCCTGGCATGCCTTCATTATCTGTAAGGATATTATTTTTCTTCTCATTTTCTTTCTTATTATAAAATTTTCTCCTTATAAAATCCTCTTCTGTTATGCTTTTCATATGTTTTGCATTTTTCTGTATTACAGAGAGGGAAATCCAGGTAGCTTTCCTAGAATCATAGCTCGAGATTTCCTTCTGTAATTTTCAAAATGTGTTCAATAATAAAAGTTGACATTTTCATAAGATCTTCTAACTCTGGTTCTTTCTCTCCAATATTTTCCTGAACCGTTTTTTGTCTTTTTTTCCTTACTGGGAGTTCTACTTTCAGTATTTTATACTTGATGCAAGATTTGATACTGAAAAGGAATTTTAGCTGATTACTCTCAATGGCTTATAAAGACCAGATTTTTCTAGCATCACTATACGTACCATGGTCCCTTAGCTCACACTGTGAATTCAGGTCTGCTTCTCCCTCCTGATTCCAGCTGCTAGCCTTGAAATATCTTGATGAGTTTACCAGTGAGTACCTGCTGGCAATTTGGATACTTTTCAGCTCTGGAGCCATCAGAAACTTGTGTCTTTCCTTTACTTTCTCTCACAACATTGTTGAAACCGTGTGATTCTTCTTGGTGATGGTGGTTGGTCTTCACCTGCTCATATTTGGGGGTTTATAGTTAACCTAGTGATAGACGTTGTCCATGTAGGTTTTAGGTTTTGCTGTCCTAGTCCCTGTACCTAATTATATGATGAGATTTGGGGAAATTAAAAAAATCTGCCACCAGGAATTCCCTGGCAGTCCAGGGGTTAGGACTTGATACTTCCACCTTGTGGGCCTGGGTTCAAGCCCTGGTGGGGGAATTAAGATCCCACTGCCACCACCTTCCCAGAGTCCTCAACCTTGAATGTTTAAACATCTACTTTTTTTGGTTTTATGCTTTTATATATTTTTATTCCCTCTTAAATACACACTTTATCATATTTTTACATATTCATATCTATGCGTGTGTGTATCAGTGCAGCCATGTGACATGCTGAGTGGAGAACGCTGCAAATTTGTGACGTGTATTCCAGCTTTGTAACTATTGTCAGTGACCCGGATCTCATTACACGTTTCTAGCATCCATATTTTGATCTCTAACCTACACACACATGTGCACATACACACACAATAAGGGCTCTTTGAAAGGTGGATGATGCCAAATTTTAGGGCAGAAAAAAGAATCTGTATGGACCTGGGCCAATCTATTTGTTTGTACTAATTTTATAAATAAGGAAACTGAACTCCAAAGGATGTTACTGGGCACAAGCATGCTTTAAAAATGTCAGCACAAGTGCTGAAATAAAGAAAGGCAAATTACAGAGGCTCTTACTGGCCAAGTTTATTTGCAAATTAAAATAAGATTAATGATAATTCTTGTGACTAAAGTTAACTAAAGAAGTTGGCTCTAAGAAAGGCTGGAAGTTCCTAATAATATTCCATCAAGAAAAGTTTATATGAGATCCCCAATAGGTATTACAGTATAGAAGAGTGTATCTAATAGAATATGCTTCATATTTTATTGATCCAAATATAAAGAATTGCTAATATATATTAAAAAATTACCTAAATATCTATCTATAAATTTAGGTATGTACTTTCTTTGATCCAATGATTCCATAAGGAAGCCAGGTTATCCCAGCAAAAGTAGATTCAGTAGCAAGAGAAGGAAAGCATCAGCACATATAATTAATCAGATTCAAAGGGTGTCTGCAGCTAATCAGCTTCACTGGTCACACACAATAATCATGCAAAAGGAGGGTTCAACAGAGTGTTCTAAATGATGAATTAACCAAATGTACAAAAGAGTAAAGCTGACTATGCAGACACTATCCCTCATCTCCTAGGAGCTGACAATTCTTGATGGTCCAGCTAATTAAAATAAAATACTAATAAGAAATATATAAGATTTTAATAGTACTGACAAACCACACTAATACATCAATGTGACAAGGCAGTGGATAGGATAAAACTTAGAAGAATTCCTTACCTCTTTGAAAGCTACTGTGTCTCAAAAAATTAAAACTTTTACATAAACCAAACAAAAATGTTAAAAGCCTCACAATGCAATGATTAGAATTTTACTAGAAAAAGAAATTTACTACTGGATAGCAGCCTAGAAATCACCTTAGACTGCTCAGTCAGGGCCACATCTCAACTAAGAATTAAACTTTTCATGAAGTGAAAGTATTAGTCGCTCAGTCATGTCCAACTTGTTATGACCTATGAACTGTATGTATGTAGCCCACCAGGCTCCTCTATCCATGGAATTCTCCAGGCAAGAATACTGGAGTGGGTGGCCATTCCTGTCTCCAGGGGATATTCCCGATTCGGGGATTGAAACTGGGTCTCCTGCACTGTAGGCAGAGTCTTTACCATCTGAGCCACTCAAAACCTAGTTAGGCTAAAATGATAGCATTTTCTTAAAGATCTGGTAAGATTAGCAAAACCCCATGCAGGGATCTTAATTTAAACCTAGGAAAATAAGAGAAGAAATAATAGAAAAACAAAACAGAATATATATTATATATATAACTTTATTCCTGGTTTTAGACTAAATGTGTTTATTAATTTTGTAATCATTATAGTAGTATGCTGTCTATTTTCAAAAGGTGTTTAAGACATTTAAAGTAACCTAAAATATAAAGTGTTTGGTAAGATATATTTAAAAGTTTGGGGAATTTCGCTAAATTCTTGAACTTTGTTTTATTGATTTCTGTAAGTAGTTTTTAGAAGAATTTTAAAACTTACTATTTACTCTAATGATAAGATCAATAATAAATTAGATACTAATAAAGCCAAATATTTATGTTACTGTCTCACATAAAGGCCTATCATATAATAAAAACTATTGATAATATTCTAGTCAGGAGAAAGTAGAAATTTAAAAAGCAAACAAATAAATGAGCAAGAAAATTTCAGATAATTTCAAAGAAGCAAAGTAGAGTGATGCAGCAGAATGTTGGAAACATGTTAATCTGGACTAATGTCACGGAAGGTCTCAGTGCAACTGTGATGTTTGGGGTGAGACTTAAATGATAAGCAAATACCAGTCCTATAAAAATCTGAGGGCAGAGAGTTCTGGCAAAAAAACCGGTAAGAACCAGTGTCCTAAAGCAAATGTCCTTTGCTGTATCCAAGACTTAGAAAGAATGCCAGCATGGCTGGAAAATGATAGGTGAATGTCAAAATGGTAGGAGAAAAGACTGGATCATGTAGGGTCTTGTGAGCCACAGTAAGAGGGGGGGATTTATCTCCAGCATAGTGAGAAGTCATTGGAGGGCTGGGTACAAATAAGTAAAGAATGAATTAACTAATTGTGTTTGGGGAATAGATTATTGGGAAGTGAGAGGGGATGATGGGAGACCAGTTTGTTCTTCACCTGGATCCTTGTTCCAGTATTTCCTTGTCCCATGAAGCCTTCCCTGCTCACCTGAATAGAGATAATTTCTCTCCTCTTTGCACTTTTTAACACTGCATCACTACTGTCTTAGGACACTCATTATACCCAGTTTTGTACTTTAGGGAGCTGTTATGTTTCATCTCCCCTTGAAAATCTTAGGATGTATAAGTTCCTACAAGGGAGTGACTATACTTTGTGTATCTTTGCATTTGCAATAGAGCTTAACTTAGTGCTAATTCAAAATTAATATTACATGAGGATGAAAAAGTAAAAATTTATTTTGCTGATGGTAATTTGTTTTTGCTGTTCAGTCGTTAAGTCGTGCCTGGCTCTTTGAGACCCTGTGGACTGCAGCACGCCAGGCTCCTCTGTCCTCCACTATCTCCTAGAGTTTGCTTAAATTCATGCCCATTTGAGTCAGTGATGCCATCTAACCATCTCATCCTCTGCCACACCCTTCTCCTTTTGCCTTCAGTCTTTCTCAGCATCAGGATCTTTTCCAATGAGTCAGCTCTTTGCTTCAGGTGGCCTATTATGTTGCTTATGGCAGTACATAGAATCAATTCAGCTACAGTCTATACAACTATTGAAAGAATTAAAGAAATAAATGACTGTTGGTATCCACATTAAAAAAGCATGAAGAAGGTGGGCACAAAAGATGTCTCAACTTTTTATTCAAGGCCAATTCAGTGGCTGTTCTGGATAAAACAGAGAAAATTTATCTGGATAAAACAGAGAAAACTTTTTGAAAACTTAAAAAAAATTTTTTAACAGTTTGAAAAATATCTGGGTGGGGAAAATTGGGTTGAAAACATTACTAGCAGTTTGACAAGGTTCCTTTGGAAAACAAAAATAAAGAAGCAAATAACTTCTGTATTCTATTGATTATACTATTGGTAGAAAAAAAAATTAAGAAAGCATTTCATAGACAGTATTAAACAGATGGAATATCATACATCAGAAGAGAATGGGCTGTACTAGTGAAGGCCAGGACTAAGGATAGGTATTGGGGTCAGCACAGAATGGTGAGCACTGGTGAGAAGGAAGAAGATTTCAAAGATGTGAGACATGAGACATGAGGGTTGCTAATCCATGAACAATGCTCTGAATAGAAGCAGAGGAAATGCTTCTGGTCTCTAAAACCAGTGAAGTACAAACTACTTACCTGAGGAGAACTCGGTGAAGTTGGAAAACCAGTTTTAGGACCAAAAAAAAAAAAAGGAATATTAATTATCATTGCCCAAGCTTTGTATTTTGTCAATGAGAAAATTGAATTGTAGAAATATGAAACAGCACGCTGGTTGTTTCATACAGTCACACAGCTAACTAGCAGAAACAATTCCAGCTCATTGCTTTTGCCATTATACTCTGCAAACTGGGTGATTACAATCCATTCCCCCTAATTTTTGTCATAGTGCTTTAAATGTGGGGGGAGGGCTATTCATTCTTGCCATTGTCTGCCATTGTAGGGAACTGAGGGGCAAGTTGGCCTCCAGCTAGGGCTTGAGTATAGGACACAATGCTGACAAATTCCACTCACTCTCTGGGACTTTGAATTCTGAACACAGAGTCTAGGACAAAATCTTCATCTCAGATGAAGCTGAGTCATCTAAGCAGTGGCAAGCTGACAAGCCTATCAGTTAAATTCAGCTCTTGGATCCCTGGAGCCACTTCATTGTTTGCTCCTTGTGAGTCTGTTTATTTTGCTTTTCCTTCTGTTTTCGAATTATCCCATATTATGCACATTTATTTATTTTTTAAATATATTTTTAAAGTTTTTCACTTAGTATAGCAGAGTCAATTTCTTTTGCTCACTATACCCAAAAGTTCTAATTACTGCACTGCTCCTAGGAATATAAACATGTCAGGACATAAGATGAGAAATTAAAGAAACAGTGAAAAAGAAAAGGCAATGCCTGAAGTTTTTATAAGTAAGACTGAAACAGAATTTCAGATTAGGGTGTACATGTATTCATTCATGTAGGTGTAATACAGTTTTATTAAATAGCTAATCTGTGTCCAACAGTGGTGAGATAACAACCTGTGGACATTGGAATGAATGAATGGAAATAAAAAGATCCCATAACACATGTCAGGGACTCAACAGGTGAGCTGGACAGCCTGATGCAAAGAAAGTGGGATCCAAGAGTGAGGATGAATAGACTGGAGTTGAGAGCGGTAAGAAACAGAATCGACAAGACGACTGAGCTACCTGGATGCCCAGGGCCACCTCATTCTTACTCCTGAGCCTGGTTCTTTCACTCTTCCTTTGAGCCTGGAAATTCTGAAACTGATTTCTGTGCCTGTGTTCATAGGTAATTGAGTCCATAGGTAGCACTAAGAACAGAAGGCACAGAGATTCCTTTAGTGTCTTTCCATCTTTTACCTGGGCCTTGAAACTCTATTAAAATGTCATGAAAAAAATTCTCCAAGAGGTGTAACTGGACTTCTTGCCTGATGCATTTAGTACCCGTGAGCCAGACAGTTAATCTCGCGGCCTCAATTTCCTCTAATCTCGCGGCCTCAATTTCCTCTTCTATGCAATGAAGAAAAAACACTCGCTCTGTTTACCTACTGAGTTGTGAGAAACACATGAGTAAATGGATGCAATAGCTTAGTAAATTGAGAAAAAAGATCAAGAGAAAAATGTTACTTTCCCTTCGGCATCGTTTCCAACCTGTGTTATGAACAGTCATTTCTCAGCCATGTCAGAGAGACAAGTTTTAAAAAAGTTAGTTAAAGAAAAGGAGATTGAGACTCTGTTGCCACCTTCAAAGGCCAACCTTCAGATTATGCAACTCCCTAGAAATAAGGACAGAACAGAGGCTCTGGGAAGAGTTTTGACAAAAATTAAAGTACATGAAAGGTATACCACGACTGAGAAATTGCCAGAGTATACGTTCAGAAAGTAGGTGTATTTCCATGAGAAATCATCAATTAGAGGATTAGAATATATCTTTTATTTCTGAATCCCATGCATCTAGCATAAGTTTATCAGATAAGCACTGAGTAAGTGATTAAACAAAATTTATTCTTGCCTTGGCCCCATTGCATATGCATATACTTGCCCAGTGTGACATGCCTTTCTCCTAAACTAGTGACACTGACAGGCCGTTCAGAATGGTAAACTAGTTATAAAAGTTTACCTACTATCCCTCTGGAGTCTTGTAATTTTACATCACTGATGTTAAATTATAGAAATATAGAAAAAGAGGACAAGGATGGGCTTAGCTCATAATAGTAAAGGTAAGGTGCCAACTCTTTATTAGGAAGTTCAATTCCATGAAAGCAAGAAAGAGGGAAAGAGAGGAGTAAAGTAGAAAAGGAGGAGTAGAAAAATTAAAGTGGTACATCTTTGAGCTGGCCAAACGTTTTTAATTTGGGCAACCAATTCTTGAGTTTGGAGAGGCCACATAAACTTCTATGTCCCAGAATGTTCCATTGTCAAGGAAGAAGAACTATTAGAACTATTAGAAAAACTATTAAAATCATTAGAACTATTCTGTTACCTTCTTGCTGTCTCAGGTCTCCTATTGTTCAAGCCCAACCACATCACAGAACCTCATGACTGTGTTACCCATCTCTTTGGGAAGGTTCTGGAAGCCCTACAGGTCTGGTGAAGCTACTTGGTCAGGTTCTTCTTTCCAACACCGGCAACGTGATTGGGCCTCTTCATAATGCAGTTGTGGCAGCAACTAGGAAAAATTGGCTCCATGACTGTGGGAATGGACTGAGCCATTGGTAGAATTTCTGTGGGCAGGAAGCCAAGTGGGGAGCTGAGGCACTCAGGGAGAACAGAACAGTTGCATGGATCTGAGGGAGTACTTATACTGAGTCCAGAAAAACTCCCTAATACCTTTTGATGGAATTTACTTTAGCCCAGCAAAATAAGGGAGTAAATGAGAGAGTCAGAAAATAGAGAAGCGAAACTGAGGATAAAAGAAAGACAGAATGACAGCTACGGAGCACGGCTGGAGAGCAAACGATGCATTTTGGAGCAGAAAAATGGGCGTCTTTCTATGAAAGACGTTTGTAAAAAAAAAAAAAAGGTATGTTTAATACATGATAAAATCAAATTGCTCAAGAAAAAAAAAAGGCAATTATAAATTCCAGAAAGCAAAACCAAATCAAACAGTAATTTCCAATAATTGTAGAGCCAGTTATACATTCTAATAACTTTGAACATCTAAAAGTGAAAAGTGTAAGTATTAAAAGTTAAGCTAAGACAGAGATTTGAAGAAATGATAGAAAAGCTAGAGGCACTCATACTTCCACCTTAGAAAATAGGCATTTGAGATGTTGGTGATCAAAAAAGAAAGTGAGATGAATGAACATTGAGAAGAATTATTTCAAGTGACTTTAACACATAGCAATTTGTACATTCCTAGCAGGATTTAGTTTAAGAACAAAAGAAAATAAAAAAATATTGAACTGCATTATGCAATGATATTTTAAACTACTAATTATATGTTGGAAAATAGAAAAAATAAACAACTGTGCTAATGTTTTTAGGAACTAAGATTTGTAAAATAAGAAAGAGAAATGCAAAATCAGTGAAATTAACTAAAAGTCATGTAATAACTTTATGTTTTTATTGGAATATCAGTATAGTTTATTTATTTTTATCTTGCTAATATAACAAAATGTAATAGCCTATTTCATACCTTTGTATATTGAAAAGGCCTTCAAATAGTGACAACCTGGTATAAATAAGCAACTCTAGTGCCCAGATGTTGGCCTCTATTATTTCTCATGAAAAAGATCCAGAGATCCTTTTTAAACTAGTTCCAGGTCTCTGACAGGAAATATAAAAGATGATTCTGGTATATGTTGTTGAACTAAAAACAGGGAAGCTATTCCAAGATTATAGGAGTCACGTCAAAAGGTCTCAGGAGCCAACTTGAAGAAGTTCTCACTGGCATAAAAATGAAAAATTTAGCGCTGAAAAGAATGACCACACTGTATAAAACAGATTACATATATAGAGAAAAATCTGTGAATTCTTCATGATACTAAAAACAAAAAAGGCAGCCTCATTGATTTGCTAGAGCAACATCTTATTATTCTGAAAATTGGTAAAGAAAGAAAATATATCAAGCACTTCTCCTGCCTTTCCTATACAAACCACATTTCAAGGTAATAAATAGTTAATGTGGAAAAATTATTTACAGTAGAACAGATAATTCAGAAGACATAGTAAAATTAAGTAAGTCCACATTTTATAATCTTTAGTGAAATAACAGATTTGGTCAAAGATCATCAGTGGCTGCTAAAAGCATTAGGTAAATGTTGACAAGAACTTGATGGATGAGACATTTCCCAAACTCACTAATTAATCTTCTCATCACTCAGAAAGGAGCAACCAGGTCTGATGTCTCTTATGCTAACATGATACGGTAGAAAGTACACAGCACCATCCATGAAATATTATTGCAAAAATTATTTCAATATGAATTTAATTCAGCCTCTAGTTCTAACTACCAATTTTGTAGAAAGCATTTAAAATATCACATATTAACAACCCTATGACATGACATACCCAATTCAGCTATTACATATTTCTGTTTTCTCATTCTTCATATGAGGAAAAACTGCAGGTTTGAACTACTATGGAAACTATAATTATTATTCTCGAGGATTACAGATTCATTGTTCTTGAAGTGTGAAGTGTTCTCAAGAAGGGTTTCTCACCTTCATTCATTTCTTATTCAAACAAGATTTATTGGCCATCTTCTGTAGGTCCAGGGCTGTGTTAAGTGCTATTGATTCAGAAATGCGCATTAGAGTCTCTGACCTGGATTTGATCACAATTCCCTCAAAATTTAGGACTCCATTCCAAGGCAGAGATATTTGGAAGGGAGTAATGGAGCAAGGTCTGACCTAGTTATCTAAACATCATAGCTGGTAAAGCAGATATTAGACATGACCCAGGGCCATATTAATGAGAATGTTAAGGATTCTAATTTTGGAAATTAAAATATACATTTTGGCGTTGTATCATAACATGGCCTATTCTCAATTTTTTCTTGGTTTCTTTGAAAGTCAAGTTTATATAGAATTGTTGGAATAAAAGATGAATCAGAAAGTCTTTAGCATTTAAACATGAATTCTTTCGAATTGTGTGGCAGATATTTTACTCACAGATTTTTTGTTTTAAAGAAACTAGCACACATAAACGGTTTGGGAAATGAAAGTCAACCAGAAGAGCAATAAATATTTTGTGTCATTAATCAAAAATGGATTTCTAGGAGAGTCAGCTGATTCTTAAATTCTTTTTTTTTTTAATTCTTCAAAAGAAGAATAATAGAATCTCTGGAATTTTATTTTCATATGACAGAATTCAACAAAGAGTTTCCTGTGGTGGTTGCTTTCTCTGTATCAAACAGAGAAATTATATGCAGGTTTGTCATGTAATTGGAATAATATGTCACCTTTGTAGAGGGACTTGAATTGCATCATTCTGTCCAGTAAGCATTTTTCTATCATCTTGGCTGAAAAGAAAGCTCAGGAGAGTCCCTAGCCTTTGAAATAATTTTGATAAAGAACCTTTCAAATTTTATAGAATACATTTTTCAGCAAATTAACTACAGTTATGAGAGCTTGGAAAAATAAGTCCTCTGAACTTCCTGGGGTTAGTGAAAGTTTAACTTGCTTTCAAAAAGAATCTTTCTGTTTTATTGGCCCTCCATGGGCAGCTTGAAAGACTACTTCTTCACTTAAACTTGTGTCAAAGTCTCACTTTCAGAGGAAGAAATCAATCTAGTCATTTGAATCTAGCAAAACTCTTTAATTTGCATTGAAGACAGTGGCAAGAAGCTAGAATGGAAAGAAAGCAATCAGGACACCAAGAGACAGACTTCCTGGAGACACCCTGAGCACCAATATGGGAAACTCTTTCAAGGGAAAAGTCTAAACAAGGGACGTGACTGTTGCAATATAGGAAATAATCTTGAGATTATCTCCCAGCATCCCTGTCTGGGAACTTTTGCTTATTTCAGTTCATCCCCTTGGCACTAGCACAGTAGTACTATCTTTGAATGCCTTGATTATAAATTGTGAATCTTAAAACTTCTTGGTATCCATATTTCTTGCTACACACATAAAAACTCAGAGATAACTGGCCAATAGGGAAAAAGGAGGAATAGTGAAGCAGAGGTATGAAAGGATGAGAGAAAAAGACATTGGAAATGAAGACAGAGACAGAGTCCTGAATATTGGTATGCTGGACAATGTTTAACAATCAGTTCCCTACTTGAAAAACAAGGGCTAATTGTAGCATTGGCTAGTTTCTGTGGTATACATTTTTCTGTGTGTGTGTGTGTGTTAGCCACTCACTCATGTCTGAATCATTGCAACATTTTGAACGGTAACCTGTCAGGCTCCTCTGTCCATGGGATTCTCCAGGCAAGAATACTGGAGTGGGTAGCTGATCGCTTCTCCAGGGGATCTTCCTGACCTAGGGATTGAGCCTGGGTCTCCCACATTGCAGACCATCTGAGCCATCAGGGAAGCTTATGGCTGATTTCAAACTAACTAATGGGATGTTACCAAATGTGAATTGGAAAGAGATTTGTAGTAGCACACTGTTATACAGTTTTTCCAACATACAGACAATAAATCTGAATAATTTCAGAAGCCCATATAATACTAAAATACCAAATAGAGAATATTAAAGTAAATAATAGTAAAAAAAAAATTAAGAATGGTGAGACCCGATAAATTAGTACCTAAACAATATAATTTACTTACCTGTAAGTTTAATTTTTAATGATGACTGTGTTTTGCAACCAGCTTATAAAATTCTTGAATTTAGTAATTGACTCTGGTGAGCTGGTTCTGGTATACCAATGGTCTTGATGATGTTACATGCCTGGTTTCAGTTGGCTTGTAAGCCCAGCAACCTCATTTTTGTCCCTGGATTACTTGAGATAGCTCAGTGCCTTTATAATAAATCTCTTTCTCTGTTACACATAGCTAACTCAACTGGATTTGGGCCATTTGTACCACAGGTAGCTATTTTACTAGGAATTGCATCTCACTAAAATTTTAAAGATAATAGGAAAAGAAAAATATATAAAAGAAACCTTTAATAGCACTTCCTTTTTGCTGATGCCTTGTGTAAAGTATTGTGGTTAACATTTTGATGTAAACTACCTTCAGCTTCTTTCCCTCCTGGTTTCTGGTACAGATTAGCCTCCTGCCATCCAGAAAGCCACTAGATCTTTGCTTGTGAATGACCTCAGGGCCACTGAGAATGTAACTGAGACGACAAGGCTCATCTTCAAGTTTCAAATTAGGCTTCACAAAAAAAAAAAAAAAAGTAAAGGCAAGCCTTTCTATTATAGAATAGAAGCTCAGCTTCTTTGAATGATACAACGTCTCGATGATTTCCAAAGCCTGAGATCCTTGGAGTTCTCAGAGCACAGTGTTTATGCATAAATCAGAGAGTGAGGGGGAAATCTATGACAATATTCTATTTCAAAAAGATCAGCAGACTTCCCTTGCAGTTTAATGCTGAAGACTCTGATCTTCTATTGCAGGGGGAGCTAAGATCCAGGTCTGGGAACTAAGATCCCATATGCTATGTGGCCACATAATAAATAAATGTTTAAAAAGAAAGAAGATCGGGAAGTTAGGGCAACGAATAATAAGGGAGAATTATTAGGACACAGCTCAATCTTAGATTGTGGATTCCTCATGGGGCCACATTTCTGGAATGGGATTGGGTGGGTAGCAGCATAATGAAAACAGTGATATATCGTTTACTATTGTGATTATGTAACTGTTACTCACACAATATGATTGCATCATGATTAGTCAACAGAAAAAGAATAGAATTCTATATCACCAAAACTACCATTTAATAAAAAAAAAAAGAAACAATAGTCACTTTATAAAATCCAGATACATATCAGAATTATGTTGGGATTTTTTTGAAAAATACAAATGCCCAGGTATTTCTGTTTTTTCTCCAGAGCTCCACATATGTTTCTAATGAGCAGCCATGTTTAAAAACAACTGGATTATATGATGATCTTTTACTTTTATCTGTTTCAATTTTTCTCTTTCATATTCAGTGCTCCCATTTCATTTAGTTTATGTTTTCCAATTTCTCCACCTCTTCTTCTTTTTACGTTCTTTCTGAAGCCTTTACCAAGTGTAGTAGAAAAGCTTTTGTATACATATGTACAAATTTTATCTGTAATATATATATTTTAGAAAACTTATGAATTTTCACCTAAGTAAAAAATGTATGACATTTTGATCCCACTGCTTTGACTTAGTATGAATAGAATGCTTGATTTCTAATTTAAAAAATAGATATGTGATAGGCAACAAAGGTTTACTGTATGGCACAGGGACCTATAGTCAATATCTTAACACTAACGTGTAGTGGAAAACAATCTGAAAAAGAATATATGTGTATTTGTATAACTGAATCCCCTTTCTGTGCATCTGAAAGAGTGTAAGTCAATGATACTTCAGTAATATATATATGTATATATATTAAGAAAACAGTGATCGCGATCCAGGACATAGTTGAGAGGCTCCCACAATATAAAAGACTACAGGTCTCTGCAAGGTACTCCTGCATGTGTCTAACATGGACCCTGAGCGGTAAGCTTCCCTGGTGGCTCAGCTGCTAAAGAATCCGCCTGCAATGCAGGAGACCTGGGTTTGATCCCTGGGTTGGGAAGATCCCCTGGAGAAGGGAAAGGCTGCCCACTCCAGTATTCTGGCCTGGAGAATTCCATGGTCTAGTCCATGGGGTCGCAAATGGTTGGACACGACTGAGCGACTTTCACTGAGCAGTAAAGTAGAATACCTGAGAGGGTGTACCAATGTCTGGGTCTAAAGACAGCCTCATAGACTCCCCAAGTCCCAAGGCGAAGAGAAGAAATGCTGAGACTAGTGGAATGGGAGAAGCCTGGAGAAAAGGAGGCTATTGCAGCACTGGGTATTGTGGCACTGAGTGTTACAGAGACCAGCTGCTGTTTCCAGACACATTGAAGTGCCCTCAACAGAGGCCAGGAAGAACAGAAGATGATAGTAGGATCAGGGGTTGCAACTTGGCAGTATTGGCATGGCCCCCCAAGAACCCATAGTCCTTCTACAGAGAACAGGAGAAAGAGAAAGGGATGGGAAGCACAGACTGAATTAACTGAGTAACCTCCAGGTGAGTGTACTTCACAGTGGAAGTGACTGAAGTCTCCTGAATTGGTAAAATTTTGTTATTTACCTTTAGCAGACACAGGGCTTGTGAACAAAATTACTTTGTGTTGTATATAGAGAAACTTTAATAGTCACTTTTTTCACAGTTGAAAGTCTTCAAAAATAATTTTTTATAAGTACTTCCCACTAAAAACTTGTGGTTCAGTTTAGGGTTATGAATAGGGATCAGAAGATTTCAGGTGTGTTTTTTTTGTTTTCTTTTTTTTTTTTTCAGTTGAGCTATAGTTGATTTACAATGTTGTGTTAGAATCAGGTGTTCAGCAAAGTGATTCAGTTATATATATAAAATCAAAGGGTAAGCCAGGCCCTAGGGTAGACTCCTTTGTCTTTCAAGTGACTCCAAGCACCCCTTGGCTACAGAACTCCGATCTATGGCTCCATCTTTTTTTTTTTTTTTTTTTTTAATTTATTTTTTTATAAATTTATTTATTTTAGTTGGGGGCTAATTACTTTACAATATTGTAATAGTTTTTGCCATACATTGACATGAATCAGCCATGGGTTTACATGTGTTCCCCTTCCTGGACCCCCCACCCACCTCCCTCCCCATCCCATCCCTCTGGGTCATCCCATTGCCCCGGCCCTGAGCCCTTGTCTCATGCATCGAACATGGAATGGTGTTCTGTTTCACATATGATAATATACATGTTTCAATGCTATTCTCCCAGAACGTCCCACCCTCACCTTCTCCCTCAGAGTCCATAAAATTGTTCTATGCATCTGTGTCTCTTATTCTGTCTCGCATATAGGGTTATCGTTACCATCTTTCAAATTCCATATATATGCATTAGTATACTGTATTGTTGTTTTTCTTTCTGGCTTACTTCACTCTGTATAATGGGCTCCAGTTTCATCCATCTCAGTAGAACCGATTCAAATGTATTTTTTTTAATAGCTGAGTAATATTCCATTGTGTATATGTACCACAGCTTCCTTATCCATTCGTCTGCTGATGGACATCTAGGTTGCTTCCATGTCCTGGCTATTGTAAACAGTGCTGCGATGAACATTGGGGTACACGCGTCTCTTTCGATTCTGGTTTCCTCGGTGTGTATGCCCAGCAGTGGGATTGCTGGGTCATATGGCAGTTCTATTCCCAGTTTTTTAAGGAATCTCCACACTGTTCTCCATAGTGGCTGTACTAGTTTGCATTCCCACCAACAGTGTAAGAGGGTTCCCTTTTCTCCACACCCTCTCCAGCATTTATTGCTTGTAGACTTTTGGATAGCAGCCATTCTGACTGGTGTGAAATGATACCTCATTGTGGTTTTGATTTGCACTTCTCTAATAATGAGTGATGTTGAGCATCTTTTCATGTGTTTGTTAGCCATCTGTATGTCTTCTTTGGAGAAATGTCTGTTTAGTTCTTTGGCCCATTTCACATGGCCTTCTCCCCTGTGCCTCGGTGCATCTCTGTCAGTTCTCTCTGCTTTTTCCCTTTCAAGACTCTGGAGTTACAGAACTATGAACTATAAACAGGTGAAAATTTAAACCTAATTTTGTGGTAATTTCTTATAGCAGCAATAGAAAACAAATATAGCCAACTTCAGGAACATTCTGTTAGATCATGGAGTTGAGGTCAGGGTCTCTCTAAAAGACAGACTGTGCACTGAGGTCTACAGCTGCCGTAAGGCCAGGCCCCCTTTCCTTTCTCCTCCTCTGGAACTCTATCTTCAGTTCCCTCTTATTCTTCCCCATGTTCCTGATCGACGATGATAGTAGCTTATGCCAGCCTAAAATGTCCGGAGATGGGCTGCCCAGTCCTTGGAAGTGCTAGGCACTAAGACATATCTTCTTACCCTTTCTGCTTCCTGAGGGCTGGCATATGCAAAGATGTAGTGTTAGTCGCTCAGTCATGTCTGACTCTTTGTAACACCATGGACTGTAGTCCACCAGGCTGCTCTGTCCATGGAATTCTTCAGGCAAGAATACTGGAGAGGTTTGACGTGGTATCTTCCTGACCCAGCGATCGAACCCAGCTCTCTCACTTTGCAGGCAGATTCTTTACCATTTGAGCTATGCAAAAAGCCCTTGCAAAGATGTAAGTGCTCTCTTTTTCTGTGAGATGACGAACTGGCAGATAGAGAAAATAAGTATCCTCTTTTTTTAGAGTTCATGTATAAAAGATTTGATAATCTCTATAGTAATATAAATCAGTATTTAAAATAGAGTTCCTTATAGTTTCTAAATATACAATATATTGTAAAATCCTAAATAATGATATCCTGTAGTAAAAATCAGTGATCAAATAATTCCAATAATTTCTAAGTTATTTGTTAATTTTTATAATTTTTTTAATATATAATCTTGTTTGATAGACTTGTAACAAATTATGTAAGCCATGATCTTGGAGTTTCATCAACCTTTTCAGCTTCCCAATTAAAGTTATTCATTTTAGATGACATGTAATTTAATAAGGAATATCCATTAATTTGTTCATGGTGCTACTCTCTCAGACTATGCTCTTATTTCAATAATACAAACTAAATGTTTTAAAAATTTAGCCTTTTAACTGTGAAAATATATAATCTGTATAGTAATATAAATTAATATATAAATCAATATTAAGATCAATTCCCTTTGTTATCTAAATCCTGTATGAAATTTTTATATATTCAGTATCTCTATTATTGACTGAGTCATAAAATAATTTATTGAAATATTTATTTAATGGGCTTAATTTCACTGATTTCTTTCCCCTACTTCATTGAACAAAGTTTGCAAAGCTTATTTGGACAATTTTCAGAATTAATAAAATGAAAGATATTTTTTCTTCAGTTATCAAAACAATTGCATTTTCATTTGATCAGTGGTACTTTACTAATTTCTATTGAAATGGTATCTTATTTTACTTTATTTAAAATATGATTTTTACATTAATTTCATTTGCTTCATTATCATACTTTTCTTTATTTAATTTTATATATACAATCATTTTTATCATTTGTTTATTAACATCAGCATTTGTAACCAAGATATATTTTTTGATTGTAAAGTTAAAGGCTGTATTGAATCTTTGTTAAACTATTCGAAGTTAAAGCCAAATCTCTAAACATCCCATTTCACAATTTCTATTAAATGCATAAATGAAGCCTTTGCAGTCTTGGCACAAAACATCATCCATTGAAGTAAAACTATTCTTCCAATTTTCATGATTGTAATCCAAGGTCTTATAATAATGTTATTTGACTCCCTACAAAGTTTATTTGATGAATGGAAGTAAATAAAATTTTATCAAGAAAATACTGGTTGCAAATTGGGAAAGGAGTATGTCAAGGCTGCATATTGTCACCCTGCTTCTTTAACTTATATGCAGAATACATCATACGAAATGCCGGTCTGGATGAAGCACAAGCTGGAATCAAGATTGCCAGGAGAAATATCAATCACCTCAGATATGCAGATGACACCACCCTTATGGCAGAAAGCGAAGAAGAACTAAAGAGCCTCTTGATATAAGTGAAAGGGGAGAGTGAAAAGTTGGCTTAAAACTAAACATTCAGAAAACTAAGATCATGGCATCCAGTCCCATCACTTCATGGCAAATAGATGGGGAAACAATGAAAACAGTGAAAGACTTTGTTTTTTGGGGCTCCAAAATCACTGCAGATGGTGACTGCAGCCATGAAATTAAAAGACACTTGCTCCTTGGAGAAAAGTTATGACCAACCTAGACAGCATATTAAAAAGCAGAGACATTAGTTAGATGGCATCACCTACTTGATGGACATGAGTTTGACTAAGCTCCAGGAGTTGATGATGGACAGGGAAGCTTGGCATGCTGCCGTCCATGGGGTCGCAAAGAGTCTAACACGACTGAGTGACTGAACTGAAGAAAATACTTAAAATGGTTTATATCATCCAGTGACAATTAAATACAGTGATTAAGTCAGTGCTAAATTAAAACATCTGGAAATTTTTCTGAAATGTTACCTGGAGCTCTGAACTTTTTCACTAACTTTTCTCTAACATAATCTGCACAAAATTCAAGAAGTATTAAAAGTCATTTTGCTCATCAAAACAGCTATTTTATTTTTCAGGCAATGAAATTATGTTATTTTAGCTCTTATTTTTTCTCGCTTTACAAGATTAACAGAAGTACAACAACATTTTAAACATAAACTTCAGGTTTTAAATTATTAAAATATTTTTATGTGAAACAGTTGAAGCCTCATTAATAAATTAAAAATTTTAAATTCCATTATCTCAATATATGTTTCTGGGCAGATATTGTTTTAATTTATATACACACATTATTCACTTGTTTGGATTCAATATAAACCTCTCCTATTATGAATTTCCTGAGGAAAAAGTTTAAAGATTAAATCTCACCAAAAGTTATAACCTAAGACTAAATTTAGAAATCAAATTGTCTTCTCAGTGAGGTAAATTTCCTAAAGAAACAAAAGTTCAAAACCTGTAAGTTAAAGTAATTAAAAATTTTAAATCAAATGTACTTTTTTCTATGAATTGAAATTCAAGTAAGTGAATACCCAGGGCCTCAGAGTCCAAAGGTTAATAGGAAACAGAATATTCTAACGGTTCTATACCCAAAATATTTAGAAAATAAGCCAGTCATCAGGCTTGATGCAGTCCTCCAGACCTAGAATTTAGTGTTATCAAAGACCATAGCAGAAACTAAGCACTCTCTTGTATGTTTCAACCTCACCAGCTGGGAATCAAACCAAGGTCAGCTGTCCAAGGTCTACGCCTTTGGGACCTTAAATTTAGTTTCAAGAGATGTCCCACCTAGAGATTAATTTTGGCAGTATGATTATACCACAAGTGGTAAAAAGTTCACCTATGCATATGATTTTCTCTCTCAGAGAGTGACATTTTTGACATCCCTGCCTTTTGCAAGTTTAGGAATTTCTTGTGGTGGTAGTCCCAATTATCAGGTCGTAAGCTGAGGTATCTTTTGCATATTTAATTGAATGATGACTGCAGATATGACATTAAAAGACACTCGCTCCTTGAAAAAAAAAGCTATGACCAACTTAGCAAATTAAAAAGCAGAGACATCACTTTGCTGACAAAAATCTATCTAGTCAAAGCTGTGGTTTTTCCAGTAGTCATGAATGGATGTAGGAGTTGGACCATAATGAAGGCTAAGCACCAAAGAATTGATACTTTTGAATTGTGGTGCTGAAGAAGACTCTTGATAGTCCCTTGGATTGCAGGGAGATCAAACCAGTCAATCTTAAAGGAAGTCAACCCTGAATATTCATTGGAAAGACTGATGCTGAAGCTCCAATACCTTGGCCACCTGATGTGAAGAGCTGACTCGTTGGAAAAGACCCTGATGCTGGGAAAGATAGAAGGCAGGAGGAGAAGGGAATGGCAGATTTGAGATGGTTAGATAGCATCACCAACTCAATGGACATGAATATAAGCAAACTCCAGGAGATAATGAAGGACAGAGGAGCCTGGCATGCTGCAGTCTGTGGTGTAGCTAAGAGTCCAAAACAACTTATCAACTGAACAGCAACAAAATACTTCTTAATTTCTGTTTGCTCATCCATCCTAGTGTTTCTGGTCCTCCACTACTGAACTGAATATAATGTTAGTTGAATCTACCACAAAGACTCCACTTGATATCCAGTAGTTTCAGTCCTGCTACAGAAGATTTTGACAATGCCTCTTGGTGTGAAATTGCTTAAGTTGAAGAAACCTGCCTCCTGGGTAATTTCTCTTTCATCTCCACATTTGTTTCAGCAGAAAAGTCATCCTCAACCTGTTCAAATACCGAAGCTTCTCTCGAGTCTTTAATATGTACCTCTGGGGTCCAGGGTAGACTGATATCCCTGCTACGTGCTCCTAAGACATGGAAATTTCTCACATTTGTAATTTGCTGAACATGAAGGAAAGTTATGACCAACTTAGACAGCATATTAAAAAGCAGAGACATTACTTTGCCAACAAAGGTCCGTCTAGTCAAGGCTATGGTTTTTCCAGTGGTCATGTATGGATGTGACAGTTGGACTATAAAGAAAGCTGAGTGCCAAAGAATTGATGCTTTTGAACTGTAGTGTTGGAGAAGACTCTTGAGAGTCCCTTGGACTGCAAGGAGATCCAACCAGTCCATCCTAAAGGGGATCAGTCCTGGGTGTTCATTGGAAGGACTGATGTTGAGGCTGAAACTCCAATATTTTGGCCACCTCATGCGAAGAGTTGACTCATTGGAAAAGACCCTGATGCTGGGAAAGATTGAGGGCAGGAAGAGAAGGGGATGACAGAGGATGAGATGGCTGGATGGCATCATCGACTCGATGGACATGGGTTTGGGTAGACTCTGGGAGTTGGTGATGGACAGGGAGGCCTGGTGTGCTGCGGTTCATGAGGTCGCAAAGAGTCAGACACGTCTGAGTGACTGAACTGAACATGAATAGCATTTCTCTTGTTATTATATCTTTTTCTGCCTCAGTCACCTCTCAATACTTTTCAGAAACTTGAATCTGCTTCTTAAATGGGCCCTTTGCTTCCCTAATCAGTATAAAATCAGTACCATTTACAAAATCTTAAGATCTTGGTTTTTTTTTCATTGTTACTTTGCTTTCTGGACAGATATTTATTTGTCTAACCATTTTTCATAAATTTGGCTCAGTGAGGATCTTTCATAATAAGAAATAGGAAATGAGTGAGCTCTGGTCCTCCGAAAGCAACTATTTTTCAAATAAATTTTGGCCACCTTCATGTCTGTGGATTGGATATTCTCACCCAGGAGGAATTCTCCCAACAGAGCAACCTCTGTCCAAAGCCTGACCTTGATCTATTATTCTCCGAGTTGGCGTCCCTTGAATAACTTTGTTGCACCTTCTCTTGGAATCTCAATTACATGAATTTCTTAATCTGGCTCCCCCAGGATATAGGCAATAGCTGTTCCTCCCCCTAGATGCAGTAAGAGTTTCATTTCACTTTGATCCTCAGTAATCATTTGAATATTTTATGCTGGTCCTCTGGATTTCCTTTTGCAGACCAGTCCAATTTATTTAACTATTTCAAACAGCTGTCACAATCTTTAAGGGGATAATTTCCAGATAACTCCTAGTATAGATGCTAATTGTGGTTTCAACAGAGTTTCTTTCTAGGGAACTTCCCTCCTACCCCCTTTTGGGGAAGTTTATTCCACGAAGCTTTCTGAGACCTTGTCTCTCTCTTTTTTGGCTAGATTCTGTCATAACCCAGTGTAGTTTTCAGTTAAACAGTAAGTCAAACATGAAACCCATTTCTAAATCACGTTTTCAGGAAGGTTAAAACCATATTTATCTCCTTTGTGATTTTCTCTCTTTCTGTTTTAGCCTTCATGATCTAATTTTTCCATCCATATCTCTCTGGTCCGCCTTTAAAATTTCAACTTCCACCTAAGGAAGAAGGATTTCTTCCTCTTGCTTACTTCTTGGTTCTTATCCTGCTGCTCCTTTTCTGACAATAAGACCGAAGGATGTTTTTCAAACTATTCTGGTTTCTCCTTCATCTCCTGAACAAAACTAATTTCTGGAACCAGAACATCCCAGGCACAAGACTCCTAGTTATTTTAGTCGTTTTAGAACCCTAGAGTTTAATATGGGTACCAAGTACCCCTTCATGTGTGAGTTAACTCTTTATATCTCCAAAATCTAAAGGCAAAGTCAGGAAACATATCTTCAAAGCAAAACTGTGTGTGTGTTAGTCGCTCAGTCATGTCCAACTCTTTGTGACCCCATGGACTGTAGCTTGCCAGGCTCCTCTGTTCATGGGATTCTCTGGGCAAGAATATCAGAGTGGGTTGCCAGTTCCTTCTCCAGAGGATCTTTCTGATCCAGGGATCGAACCTGGGTCTCCTGCATTGCAGGCAGATTCTTTACCATCTGAGCCACAAGGGAAGCCCAAAGCAAATTTGGTACTGCATAGTTGAAGAAACATAAAAGGGTCTGTAAACAAATGAAGGCAGGGAGTCAGCCCATCTACCTGGGGCAAAAATTAGGTTTTGTAGGTTCGAAGCTTTATATAATTTGGGAAAAATAGCACAGAATTTTGAATACAAAATTAGATATGAAAAATATATAGTGACTGAGAATGATAGAAAAAAACACAGTAAATTATCAACTTTTAAAATCTGGCAAATGTTACCATATCTACAAAAAATAATATATTTTATTGTTTAAATACTTTGGTAGTAATTTTCTCCTACATTTTTAGTTACATGCTTTTTGATCTCCTCTTCTTACAGTGATGATACTCCCTATATAATGTGCTATAGAGAGTATAAGAAGGTATCTAGCTTATTCTTAGGTTGATTGAATTGTTATTAATTGTGTGCGCTCAGTGCTCAGTTGTGTCCGACGCTCTGCAACCCCATGGACTGTAAGCCCTCCAGGCTCTTATGTCTGTGCCATTTTCTAGGTAAGAATACTGGAGTGGGTTTCCTACTCCAGGGAATCTTCCTGACCCAGGGATCAAATTCACATCTCACGTCTCCTGCATTGCAGGCAGATTCTTTACCAACTGTGCCACCTGCTAATGGCCATAGGGACCCATCAAATATTTTATTTCACAGACATATATATATTTAGAATTCATCATAGTGCTATGGAGCTGTGCTTCAAAGAGGAATTCTGTTATGTTAGTTTCTACCTGAAAGCCGTCAATAAAAGAAATACAATGAATTCTAGGTATATTCATGAAATGTATTTCTGTTGTTTGGGAACCTCCATTTGGACCAGGGATTAATGAAAAAAGAATAACCACATCTAATGTTGTGTGTTTGGAGGTAGGAGAATAGTTCACATGTCAGGCCTTGTTTATCTTCCTCTGCTCATATGTTTCTATTCTATCATGACATGGACTTTGGGCCTGCACTTTTTATATGATTGCTCAGTGAGGCAAGACAGTGAGCACTGATGAACTCCCAGAAACTATTCCCACTCAGGGATGACAAGCAGTAACTTTCTGAAAGGGACTGTGAACCACATAAATATATCTCACTGAATCCAATTCCATTGTATCTCCAAATCAGTTACCCTAAGCAAGACTCCACGGCAGCCTGCAGCCATTTGTCAAAAGAAGCAGTCTCTAAGCAACTGCAGTGAAAATGTCTTAATTCTTGGATTCCATGAAAACATAGTCGTGTGAGCATATTGGAAGGGACCCATGCAATGCAGGGGCCCTGAAACCATAACTTATTTAGCTTCAGGATAAATCTGCCTCTGTCCTCAGCAGCTTCCTCCCTGAGTCCTAAAAGCAATTTAAAGCACAGGACAATGGCACAGAATCTGAGGCAACATAGCATTTCTCCCTACCCAGGACTGGCACAAATGACTTGAAGCTAGAAGCTTGCACAATAGAACTCCTGTAAACTCTCAGAAATCTCAATTGCTGTCTAAAGCCCTCATTTACCTAATTGATCTAAGTGAAAGTATTAGTTGCTCAATCGTGTCTGACTCTTTGTGACCCCATGGACTGTAGCCCAGCAGGCTCTTCTGTCCATGGGATTTCCCAGGCAAGAATACTGGAGTACGTTACCATTCCCTTCTCCAGAGAATCTTCCCGACCCAGGGATCAAACCTGGGTCTCCTGCATTGCAGGCAGATTCTTTACTGTCTGAGCCATCAGGGAAGCCCAATTTATCTAATAACATAGTTAAATAGAAAATATTTCTTTGGCCTCTGTTATTCAAAAGTTACTCATCAAAACTCTGCACAGGCCATACCATCTTAGAGAAATCGGTACCTGCTCATTTCAAGGTTAAACCAAAGCAGCCTGAGACTTGAGTGCACTCTCCTGAGGCTGGCTTGGCCAATGTTGAAACTGCCTTTGCTGGTGGACAAAGCAACAGAGTTTCAGTGATGAGCCAAAGTGGGGGGAAAATTCCTGATCCAAATTCTCATGCTCAGTATTATTTTGATCCTCAGATTCCACTGAATTCTGTTGCTTAAGCTCCCTGGTTATTATCAGACGCTCAGTTGTGTTTGACTACTTGTGACCTCACGGACAATAGCTGACCAGACTCCTCTGTCCATGGGATTCTCCAGGCAAGAATACTGGAGTAGGTTGTCATGCCCTCCTCCAGGGGACCCTCCCAACCCAGGGATCAAACCCAGGTATCCCACATTGCAGGCAGATTCTTTAGCATCTTAGCCACCAGGGAAGCCCAAGAATACTGGAGTGGGTAGCCTGTCTCTTCTCCAGGGAATCTTCCTGACCCAGGAATTGAACCAGGATCTCCTACATTGCAGGCAGATGTTTTTTTACCAGATGACTTACCAGGGGAAGCCAAGAATACTGGAGAGGGGTGTTCCTCCTCCAGGGCATCTTCCTGACCCATGGATCAAACCCACGTCTCTTACAGCTCCTGCACTGACAGGCAGATTCTTTACCACTGGCGCCACCTGGGAAGCCCCTTGGCCTAGGTTGCCCCCTGACAGAAGAGCTTGACACGTCGGTTTGCAGGCAGATAGTTCATTCCTAGAAGATGATTCCAGAGAATGGTAGTGAAGGGTGGAAACTGAGCCCATGACAAAAGAAAGCCAGTACAACAGTGACTTCCTGAGAAGTTCATGACTGGGAGCAAATGGGTTTTATCTCATTTGGGAATGTTTTCAGGTCTATGTAATATACACCTTGGAACTGTGCCCCAGTGAGAAGAAAGTGTTTATCCACCAGCTCCTGTTCCTGTGTGGGTCAAGGAGTGTTATTAATAACTCCCTTGGTGATCCGAGTTGTGCATGCGTGAGGGCAGGACATGTGTCAATGCCATGCAAGCGTGAGTGCTGGGAAAGATTTCTTAGGCATCCAAAGCTGTAGAGTTTGAAAAGCCCTGTGGCAGAGAGTGAGAGAGAGGTCCAGTGAGGTGAACTGCTGTCAAGGTTGGTTACCTACACAGAGTTGGTTACTACAGCATGGCTGGTGTGAAAGGGAGACCAAAAGAATATGAGGCTGACTGCAAGAGGTGCCTGACTCACTGCAGAAGCTCAGAATCACAAAGGAGATCAGAGAAATTGGCCCTTGGGGGAGAATACCACCTTATTAACATTAAATATTGGGAAATATGGCTTGGGTGCATGGCGACAATGTACTTCCTTATATTGAACCTCAGACTTAGACACTCAGAGGTGACACTTGGCCACCACTGAATGTCCCATGGCGGGGAGGTGCCCCTACAAAATGCAGCAAGAAGGAGCAGAGGAGAGGATCTGCCTCCTGCAAGCAGCTGACTCTCAAAAAGAAGAGTGGGAATTCAGAATTGATTGAGCTGCATATGCTGGACCCTTTGTCCCAAAGTCTCATGCAGGAGAGGGATGTAGGGGTTGAAAGAGGCAGAGAGTTTCTGCTAGTGGCACTTTCTTCATGAGTGGGGAAGAAGCATTCCATAGCAGGGTTATTATTCTCATCTAAGAATTTTCTCCACCAAAAGGAGAGCCAGATTCACATAGGGTTTAGGAGAAAAAGCTCTGGGCCTTGGAGAGCAGTCATCCATGTGGCTCAGTGTAGCTCAGCCTGGGTGTGGTGTACTTTAGGGCCAAAGCCTCAGAGTGAAAAGGAGTATACACAGCACGGCCTTATCTTCTTGGTGACTTCTAGGAACAAGAAAGATAAGATGGGGATATTCAGAGTCTCAGGGCCTTCCCATCTCTTTCTCTATCACCAACTTTAAAATTAATTACAGCCATCTGATTGTCTATGAGTGGTCAGGATTTCTGGATTAAGGGGATAAACTCAGAATTATCCTTTAGAAAGAAAGAAGGAAAATCACATATATTTTTTGGCCTAATAGGTATCAAGAATAATATCATTTCATAAATTTTCTCCTTTAATCCTTATAATAAAACTGTGTATTATCAACTTAATTTTACAAATGAGGAAACTTATACCAGGAGATATTGGAAAACTTAATAAGAGCTAAAATATTTCTTAAGTTTTATTATATCTTATATAGGAACACTAAACAGTATTAGTATGATCTTTTCTCTATTAAAAAAATTCCCAATTGGATTCATTATGAAGGAAAGTCTCTTTTCCTTTCTCTCTCCTCAAATTGCAATATCAAATAAGCTTTTTGACAAATCTGGGACTCCATTGCATGGGGTTGTTTCTATATGCAAGAGTCTGGGCTTAACATGCTATGTAATTATTTTCAGGTTCTAAAAATAAAAATCTCATGCCAGTAAAGCACACAGGGGAAAGTTTCAGTCTTTAAGCAAAGAGCCTGAGCACACAAGTAACATCTCCAAAGTTCTTAATATTTCCAGACAACCAGAATGCTAGTTTATACAGCTCATTTCTAGCTGTCAAGATTTCACATTGCCACTAACAAGAGGCAACGAATGTGTTAAGAATCACTCCAGGATTCATGTCACAGTATGCCTTTATACTTTTCCCTCCATAGAAAGAAGACAAATTGAATTGTAATGGTAACTAGAGCTATCTCTAGCTACATTATAAGCTTGTCTGCCCTTCTCCAAGAAGTGTTCATGTTGCCAGAAGTTTTCCAATTTACTTTACTGGATTGGTTAAGCAAAAACAAGCATATTTGAGCTTTTTTTAAATCAAAGTTGAAGGAAATTTATCTTTTTAAAAAAGAAGGAAAAAATATTGCTATGAACCGGTATTCTCAGAAAGAACCCAAGAAGACAAAATAACAGAGCAAAGGCCAAGGAAACAAAACAAAAACGCCTGGGAAAAAGTTAAAAAAAAAAAAATTAATGTCAGGCACAGGTCCAAAAGCATGATGGAAAGGCAAATTTATCCCATTCAAAAAATGAGAAAAACAATAGTTAATCCTCAGTTTCCTTTTTCTGACCTGGAGATAAGGAATCACAGAAGAATCAGAAAGACAGATGATAGAAGACCAAGATTCATCCCAAGCTTCCCCTTCTCTCTGCCCTTCCCTGAGCTCCCTAAGCAGAATGCACATACCTCCACAGTTGCCAAGAAACATTTTAAGATCACCAAGGCCCTGGGCACTCGTACATTTGATGATCACACCCCACATGGTAAACAAACACTAAAACCATCCACATCCTGCAAAGTTGATATTTAATAATAGTTACATTTTTGGAGCATTTACATGCTAACAGCCACAGTCGGAACACTTAATGTCTGTTTCATTGTCACAGCCATCCTATGTGTAAGGATTACCCATGTTCCATAAGGAAAGGAAAAAAAATGATTAAGTAACTTGCCCAGGGTCACATAACTGGTAAATGACATAACCAGGATTTAACCCCAAGCAGTATTATTCAAAACATCGTAAACTTTCACTAAACTATCGTGACATAATGGTATGTTCTATAAGGATTTAAATAAATATTCATGCATTTTAGTTGTCTTTTCATATTTTGGAGCCAGTGTATTATTTTTCCCTAAGTATCATAATGTTTAATGGTCCCTTTAAAAAAGCATATGTTCCCTATGTTCTGTTCCTATGGTGATTATTAAGTAAAATAACACTACTTCCCTTATCACATCGTGTTTTTCTTCCTCACCTGTCTCTCTTTCTACAATGTCAGAAGTTAAATAGTTAAAATGCTCTATACAGAGAGGTATTCAATATGCGTTTAACAGTCAAACTGAAGAGTGGTAATAGAAGGGAGAAGAACTTAAAACTGAGTCATGGCTAAGGCCAATTTGCTGAAGATTAACTCAGGGCTGGGTATTTGGAGAACTGAAGTACCCTAGGAAACTGGTCAATTTGCTAACAATGCAGTAATAGGGCATGCTAAGTCACTTCAGTCATGTCTGACTCTATGGGCTGTATGGGCTGTAGCCTTCCAGGTTCCTCTGTCCATGGGATGGTCCAGGCAAGAGTACTGGAGTGGGGTGTCATTTCCTCCTCCAGGGGACCTTCCCCACCCAGGGATCAAACCTGGGTCTCTTATGTCTCCTGCATTGGCAGGCAGTTTCTTTACCACTAGCACCACCTGGGTGATAAAGAGGAGGGGATTATTGAAGCAGCAACTTGGATATTATGCTCCCAAATCACGATTATAAATTCAAAAGGAAGATTATATTGACTATTTTCCTAAAGAACTTCAAAAACGGGAACACATAACCCAGAAAAAGTTGGCCAACAGGCAGATGGTTATAATTAACATCTCTCTCAGGGTCCCTGGTGGCCCAGAGGGACTTTCCTGGTGGCTCAGACAGTACAGAGTCTGCCTGTAATGTGGGAGACCTGGGTTTGATCCCTGGGTCAGGAAGATCCTCTGGAGAACCCACTCCAGTATTCTTGCCTGGAGAATTACATGGACGGAGGAACCTGGCAGGCTACAGTCCATGGAGTCACAAAGAGTCAGACACATCTGAGCGATTTTACTTCAGTACTTTAGTAAGTGTCTTCTAGTCCTAATATTTTGTTGTAACATGCTTTGAAATTTATATTGTTTGTAAAATACAGACATTTAACTCTAGAATCATATTATATCAATTATAAGTGTTTCATTGAGCCCACAGAATGTTATATATTATTTATAACAGGTCATTGTCTTTTCATTTATTTGACACCAGATCTTATACTTTTAAATTCAAAAGATGTTGTTAGAAGTAATTTGGTTACTTTGTTAAAGTAACCATAGAGATTCAATATTCTACTGAAGTCCTGTTTATTCAGCTTCATCTCTATGCTTATCACTGGCTCAGAAGTAGAGAAATACACTTCTTACTATTTCGATGAATGAAAATATATATGCATGCCATTCAGTAAAATAACAATGTTAAAACGTACTATCATTGTTTATATGAATATATAAATATATAGAAACTGAGAGTCATAGAGAAAAAAGTATTAAATTAATACAACTGAAATTATTAAGGATGATTTCCTTGGTTAGAGCAACATCGGAGTTTTTAAGCATGTGAATTTTAAAGCCCAAAAGACCTAAGTTCACATCAATTCCCATCACCTATTTTCCTTGTGACTTTGGACAAAGTTATTGAATATCTCACACCTCAATTTCTTCAACCATTGAAACATAAATAATAGTCAGTCATGGAGTTGTGATAAAGATTCAAATGAGACAGTTATTGTAAAGCGCTCAGAACAGAGTCAAGCTCATCCAAGGCACTTATTAATGATGCAGAGATAATTAATGATTAATGATTTTGAAGCAGTAGTTGCTGTCATAGTCCCAGTCTTAGCAGTAGTAGTAATAATAGCAGTAGCACTGGTAGTAGTAGGAGCAGTAGTGGTAATGATAGTAACGGCAGTCATAACAGTAATTAGCTGAGCTGATTTGTATCAGCAAAAAGCAGAAGAGTGAACACTCTAATGGTGCCAATAGAATAGACAGGGATTGGGAAATCATTCTGAGTGCTTATTTATTTTTAAACTTTATTGAAATATAGTTGATTTACAATGTTATTAGTTTCAGGTGTAGAGCAGAGTGATTCAGTTCTACATATATATGTGTGTGTGCATACATATATACATGTATGTATATGTGTGTGTATGTATTGTTGACTAAAAAAAAAAGATGTACAACTTGAGAGTTGTGAGTTAAGTTTTATTTGGGGCAAAATGAGGACTGCAGCCCTGGAGGCAGCATCTCAGATAGCTCTGAGAGACTGCTCCAAAGTGGCAGTGGGGGAAAGACAATATATAAGGTTTTGGTGAAGGGAGAGCTCAATACCATGAAGCACTCATTTTACAAAAGGCTTTTTGTTAGTCATGAGGATCTGATATAACCATGAAGGGATTTAGTACTTCTCTAGATATGAGGAGAGGCAAGGATTGAGATCATAAAATCTGTTCCTGAAAACATCCAACTATCTAAAGACCTGTCCCACCAGATTCCCTGGAGCACAGAGTGCCTCACTCCACCCTGAACTCCCTCAGGGGTTGTTGAAAGTCAACAGCTATAGTAGCACAGGGTTCAATCTCCATAGAGGCAGATGGCAAATGCCTTTGCTGTTCAGTCCTTGGCAATGCTCTTGGTAAGTGCCAATTTGTAGTTGACAGTATGTATGTATGTATGTATATATATATATATATATATATATATATATATTCCTTTTTAGATTCTTTTCCATTATAGGTTATTATAAGATATTGAGTAGAGTTCCATGTGCTATAGTGTAGGTCCTTGTTGGTTATATATTTTATATATAGTACTACGCATATTTTAATCCCAAACTCCTAATTTACCATCCCCCTCTCCCATTTGGTAACTGTAAATTTGTTTGTTTGTTTTTCTGTCTGAAGCATTTATTTTTAGATTAGTGAGATTATCTAGTTAAAATGTCAAAAAGACTACGAAGTAATGGGAAATAAAACTGAGTAAGTAAATTAACACGACATAAAATAAGTAAAAGTAAGTAAAATTAAGTAAATTAGCAAGACTGTAGGCGCTGGAGCGACAGCTGTGCGGTGCTGGAGCGACTTTGCGGGGATACCCCATGTCCAAGGGCAAAGGAGAAGCCCAGCAAGATGGTAGGAGGGGAGAATTTGCATTTAGAATCAAACCTCATTCCCACCAGAGATGCTCAGAGGTCTCAAACAAACCTTCTGCACACCAGGACCCAGAGACCCCACAGAGACTGAGACAGAACTGTGTTTGAGTGTCTCCTGTGGAGGTACAGGTCAGCAGTGGACTGCTGCCAGGGCTGGAGCTCTGGGTGCAGCAGATGTGGTATGGCATAAGCCCTCTTGGAGCAGGTAACCATTAACCCCACCATAGAGCTGCCAGAACTTACACAGGACTGGGAAACAGACTCTTGAAGGGCACAAACAGAACCTTGTGTGCACTAGAGCCCAGGAGAAAGGAACAGTGACCCCACAAGAGACTGACCCAGACTTGCCCAGGAGTGTCCAGGGGTCTCCAACAGAGGCATGGGTTGGTGGTGGCCTGCTGCAGGGTCAGGGGCACTGAGTGTAAAAGTGCCTGCATGGGACCTTTTGAAGGAGGTCACCATTATCTTCATTTCCTCCACCATAGTTTGGCCTCAGGTCAAACAACAGGGAGGGAACACAGCCCCACCCATCAACAGAAAAGCATGGCCCCGCCCTCCCCGCCCTGGTCAGAACAAGACTTAGTTTCCCCCTCAGTCAGTCTCTCCCACCAGGAAGCTTCCATAAGTCTCTTATCCTTTCCATCAGAGGACAGACAGAATGAAAACAACAGTCACAGAAAACTAAAAAATCTGATCACGTGGACCACAGCCTTGTCTAACTCAATGAAACTGTGCACCATGCCCTTTAGGGCCACCCAAGATGGACGGGTCATGGTGGAGAGTTCTGACAAAACGTGGTCCACTGGAGAAGGGAATGGCAAACCACTTCAGTATTCTTGCCTTGAGAAGCCCATGAAAAGGCAAAAAGATAGGACACTGAAAGATGAACTCCCCAGGTCAGTAGGTGTCCAATATGCTACTGGAGATCAGTGGAGAGCTAACTCCAGAAAGAATGAAGAGACGGAGCCAAAGCAAAAACAACACCCAGCTGTGGATGTGACTGGTGATAGAAGCAAGGTCCGATGCTGTAAAGAACAGTATTGCATAGGAACTTGGAATGTTAGGTCCATGAATCAAGGCAAATTAGAAGTGGTCAAACAGGAGACGGCAAGAGTGAATGTTGACATTTTAGGAATCAGCAAACTAAAATGGACTGGAATGAGTGAATTTAACTCAGATGACCTTATATCTACTACTGTGGGCAAGAATCCCTTAGAAGAATTGGAGTAGCCATCATAGTCAACAAAAGTCTGAAATGCGGTACTTGGATGCAATCTCAAAGACAACAGAATGATCTCTGTTCATTTCCAGGGCAAGCCATTCAGTATTACAGTAATCCAAGTCTATGCCCTGACCAGTAATGCTGAAGCTGAAGTTGAACAGTTCTATGAACTGTCTACAAGACCTTCTAGAACTAACACCCAAAAAAGATGTCCTTTTCATTATAGGGAACTGGAATGCAAAAGTAGGAAGTCAAGAGACACCTGGAGTAACAGGCAAATTTGCCCTTGGAGTACAGAATGAAGCAGGGCAAAGGTTAATTGAGTTTTGCCAAGAGAACGCACTGGTCATAGCAAACACCCTCTTCCAGCAACACAAGAGAAGACTCTACACATGGACATCACCAGATGATCAATACCAAAATCAGATTGATTATATTCTTTGCAGCCAAAGATGGAGAAGCTCTATACAGTCAGCAAAAACAAGACTGGGAGCTGACGGTGGCTCAGATCATGAACTCCTTATTGCCAAATTCGGACTTAAATTGAAGAAAGTAGGGAAAACTGCTAGACCATTCAAGTGTGACCTAAATCAAATCCTTTGCGATTAAACAGTAGAAGTGTGAAATAGATTCAAGGGATTAGATCTGATAAACAGAGTGCCTGAAGAACTATGGATGGAGGTTCATGGCACTGCACAGGAGACAGGGAACAAGACCATCCCGAAGAAAAAGAAATGCAAAAAAGCAAAATGGCTTTCTGAAGAGGCCTAACAAATAGCTGAGAAACGAAGAGAAGCAAAAAGCAAAGGAGAAAAGGAAAGATACACCCATTTCAATGGGGAGTTCCAAAAAATAGCAAGGAGAGATAAGAAAGCCTTCCTCAGTGATCAAACAAAGAAATAGACAAAAACAATAGAATGGGAAAGACTTGAGATCTCTTCAAGAAAATTAGAGATATCAAGGGAACATTTCATGCAAAGATGGGCACAGTAAAGCACAGATATGATATGGACCTAACATAAGCAGAAGATATTAAGAAGAGGTGACAAGAATACACAGAAGAACTATACAAAGAAGATCTTCATGACCCAGATAATCACGATGGTGTGATCACTCACCTAGAGCCAGACATCTTGGAATGAGAAGTCAAGTGGGCCTTAGGAAGCGTCACTATGAACAAAGTTAGTGGAGGTGATGGAATTCCTGTTGAGCTATTTCAAATCCTAAAAGATGATGCTTTAAAGTGCTTCACTCAATATGCCAGCAAATTTGGAAAACTCAGCAGTGGCCACAGGACCAGAAAAGGTCAGTTTTCATTCCAATCCCAAAGAAAGGTAATGCCAAAGGATGCTCAAACTACTGCACAATTGCACTCATCTCATACGCTATTAAAGCAATGCTCAAAATTCTCCAATCCAGTCTTCAACAGTACGTGAACCATGAACTTTCAGATGTTCGAGCTGGATTTAGAAAAGGCAGAGGAACCAGAGATCAAATTGCCAACACCTGCTGGATCATCGAAAAAGTAAGAGAGTTCCAGAAAAGCATCTATTTCTGCCTTATTGACTATGCCAAAGCCTTTGACTGTGTGGATCACAACAAACTGTGGAGAATTCTTAAAGAGTTGGGAATACGAGATCACTGACCTGCCTCTTGAGAAATCTGTATGCAGGCCAGGAAGCAACAGTTAGAACTGGACATGGAACAACCAACTGGTTCCAAATCGGGAAAGTATTATATCAAGGCTGTATGTTTTCACCCTGCTTATTTAACTTATATGCAGAGTACATCATGAGAAATGCTGAGGTGGATGAAGCACAAGCTGGAATCAAGATTGCCTGAGAAATATCAATCACCTCAGATGTGCAGATGACACCACCCTTATGGAAGAAAGGGAAGAAGAACTAAAGAGCCTCTTGATGAAAGTGAAAGAGGAGAGTGAAAAAGTTGGGTTAAAATGCAACATTCATAAAACTAAGATCATGGGATCTGGTCCCATCACTTCATGGCAAATAGATGGGCAAGCAATGGAAACAGTGACAGACTTTATTTTGAGGGGCTCCAAAATCACTGCAGATGGTGACTGCAGCCATGAAATTAAAAGACGCTTACTCCTTGGAAAAAAACCTATGACCAACATAGACAGTATATTTAAAAGCAGAGACATTACTTTGCCAACAAAGGTCCATCTAGTCAAGGCTATGGTTTTTCCCTTAGTTATGTATGGATGTAAGAGTTGGACCATAAAGAAAGCTGAGCGCTGAAGAATTGATGCTTTTGAACTGTGGTGTTGGAGAAGACTCTTGAGAGTCCCTTGGACTGCAAGGAGATCCAACCAGTCCATCCTAAAGGAAATCAGTCCTGAATATTCATTGGAAGGACTGATGCTGAAGCTGAAACTCCAATACTTTGGCCACCTGATGTGAAGAGCTGACTCATTGGAAAAGACCCTGATGCTGGGAAAGATTGACGATGGAGGAGAAGGGGATGACAGAGGATGAGATGGTTGGATGTCATCATCAACTCAATGGATATGAGTTTGAGTAAGCTCCTGGAGTTGGTGATGGACAGCAAGGCCTGGCGTGCTACAGTCCATGAGGTCACAAAGAGTCGGACACGACTAATCGCTTGAACTGAACTGAGCTGAAGTAAGTTAACAGTAGACAGCAAGTTATGATAGCCAGTAATTTCCTTTTGTTTGGAGGTGAGAATGGGTGGGTAATCACTAAACACTTCCTCTAATAATCTTCAATTGTCTTTGTGATGCCTCTACCTGGCTGAATGGAATGTAGAGTGAGGTTTTATCTTGAATTGAAGGGAAATGATATTTGAGTGCAGTTTTGTTCTGTCATTTACTTGTCAAAGGAATAAGAAATCACCTCCAGTAATTTAGCCTGAGAATGTAGGGACATTCTCAACCACTTAGAAGTGTGTTGAAAGATATTTCCTATTATTCATGCGATATCTTCAAATCTCTTTTGGATCATGAAGTTTCCTGAGAGGGAAAAGAATCTGTAAGAAAGCAAGACTTGTGGGGAACTGAAAATTTCTAGCCCAGTTAACAAATAAGTTTATGCAAAATAACTTTTACAGAAACAAGCAGCCTCAAAAGCAGCCAGCAGTGGTTGCCATGCTACCAAAAGTGAACTCTCTGCCTGTCTTCAGTTATTTCTGCTTTGAAGGGTATTTTGTGCCATTTGTGCCTCAAGAAAGAACCAGGCAGTCAAGGCTAGTGTGGGCTGTTTGATTCTCTGGGAAAGGAAGAAAACCATAGATCATAGATCACTGCCCCGGGGAACCAGGCTCATTAGGAGACAGAGGGGACAGGGGTTTGCTCTCTGAAAAGCCTAGTGGCTATAGAAAAACTTGGTTGTGATGGACTTTCTGTAAATCAAAGCTGTTAGTGGTGGGCAGATAGAACAGACTGAGAAGGGAGGGCCTAAATAGTATGACCGAACATCCTCGTTTGCTTGAGACTATGAGATTTCCCAGGATGGGCAATTGGGATGGTTGGTCACTTAAGTACAAGTTGAGCCTTATTTTCTGGGCAGGCTAAAGTCTTATTTGATGGGCAACAAAACCATATGCTGAACATAAATGTACTCTCAGAACTCAGAAATGATCCATCAACCTAGCTCTTAAACAACAAGCCATCAATGGGTTAACTCATAAATAGTCCACCCAGAGTCACTTCCTACCTAAGAAAAAGGAAATGTGTAACATTTAAGAAATACAGATCATGATCAGTAACAATGAATCTGAGATAGTATTCAAGAGCATAATAAATTTTTATATCTTGATCTGGACAAAAATTGCCCTCAGTCACAACCTGCCAAATTGCTGAGAGTGATTCAGTTTTCCTTTTCGCTGGGGAGGCTTAACATCTCAGTGACTATGCTCATGGGACTTAATATAACACAGAGCTGGCTTCAAATCATGACTTTATTGCTTTTGCACTATGTGACCCAAGGTAAATTTCTTCACCTCTTTGTGAATTTCTTCACCTCTTTATTTCCTTTTCTGTAAAATTGTAATACCTACTCCATAGTGTTGTTCTAGAAGTTGAAATTAAGTTAGAACAGTAAATGGGAAATGAATAATCAACAAATATTAAAGGCTCTCTTGTTTAATTTACTTTTCTCTTGGCTTTTCTTTAAGTTCCTTTTCTCTTGGCTCTTCTTTAAGTTTCAATCGCAGATAATAGGATCCCTCAGCTTGCAGGTTTATTTCAGGGAACTGGATGCTTATAATTTCTTTAGCTGGACTGAAGGAACAGGCTCCATGCTGAGCACACAGAGGCCAGCCCCAATCTGCAGAACAGTTTTCCTTCTGCTATAATCAGAAAAGTTACCTTCACTTCGGTAACTTACTTACCAAAGTAGCACATTGTCTGCTAAACTGGGAAGTTGTTCCTAGAGCTGTTGGGTCCAGAACCAGTCACTTCTGCCACAATCTGTGCCTGAAAACTGGCTACCTTACACCCTGGTTCTCTTCCCAGAGAATCCCATCTGACTTAGTATTGGATGAAGGCATCTCACTGGTGAAACTGAAGTCAGGTGAAAAGTCCTAGCTACAAGGTTGTCTAAGAAATGTGTGTTTTTCTTCATACTCTTAGGGGTTGCAAGTTATTTCAACGGAGCTAATCCATAGCTTCCACCACTGCCCTTATGAAATGGATAGTTTTATGCATCAATTTGACTGGGCTTAGTGATGTCCATATAGCTGGTAAAAGCTTTATTTCTAGGTGTATCTATGTGAGGGTGTTTCTGGAAGAGATTAGCATTTGAGTCAATAGACTGAGTAAAGAAATTCCACCCTCACCCATGTGAATGCACATCATTCAGTCCATTGAGGGGCTGAGCAGATTAAAAAAAAAAAAAAAAGGCAGAGAAAGGACAAATTTGCTCTATTTGCTTGAGATGAAATGTCTATCCGCCCCTGTCTTTGACAGGCGGCCTCCTGTTCTTAAGGCCTTCGTACTCAGACAGGGACCTACATCACTGATTTCTCCAGTTCTCAGGCCTTAGGACTCAGACTAAATTACATCACTGATTTTTCTGGTTCTTCAGCTTGCAAATGACAGATTGTACGGCTTCTCAGCTTCCATAATTACATGAGCCAATTCCAATAATAACCCTCCTCTTGCATATGTCTATATATGTATATTTCCTATTGGTTCTGTTCTTTGGTGAACTCTAACACACCTTCAATTTTCCATAGTCAGTTATACAAATGGGCAAAAAAAAAACCCCGACAGCAACTTATAACAATGCATTGAACTTGAGTAGAACATTTCCTAAATAAAACACTCTTTGGGTCATTTGATTTAAATAGGAGAGATTCTTGCTCCAAAAACATGCTAAGAGAAATATTTTGCACTCTAGTAATATGTACACATGTCCTTCTGCGATATGGGTTTAGCTTAAAGACTTCAGTGGTGTCTTTCTTTCTTGGTATTTATCTGAGTTTTGAGTATGTCAAATTCAAAATTAGGAGCAGGGTAGAACTCAAGGGCCTTCTGGGAACCAGTCATACACTCCCAGTTACCAGAGTCTTGGTCAATGATAAACAAGAACTCATGTAAAGAGAATATAAACATGTCTCTGAAAACCATTTATTTGACTTCTGTTGGCATGAGTAAAAGTGTTAGCCACTTTTACTGACTGAAGTGGCCTTATCTACAACACACAATCGCGCTGCTCAGCTTAGCAGAAATTATCATACAGAAGCATTTCAAAGTAAAGAGAAATTTATGTTTGGGGAATGTAGCATCAGAACTTTTTAGGGTTGTTTCTAGAGGCAGGGGGTCCTTAGAGATTTATTGCCAATAGCAGATTTATAGATTTATTGCCAAATGCAGCAGTCAGAGAGCTCAATGATGATGATTAGCACTGTTTTTTATTTGTAGATTAGTGGAGTGTGATGTGAAGTGAAGAAGCCTTTATGGGGGCAGCTCCAAATCTGAAAAGCAGGGGCTGAGCTGGGGGGATAACTCAATGCAGTTCAGTTCAGTTCATTTCAGTTGCTCAGTCATGTCCGACTCTTTGCGACCCCATGGACTGCAGCACACCAGGCTTCCCTGTCCATCACCAGCTCCTGGAGCTTGCTCAAACTCAGGTCCATCAAGTCAATGATGCCATCTAACCATCTCATTCTCTGTAGTCCCCTTCTCCTCCCACCTTCAATCTTTCCCAGCATCAGGGTCTTTTCTAATGGGTCGGCTCTTTACATCAGATGGCTAAAGTATTGGAGCTTCAGCTTCAGCATCAGTCCTTCCAATGAATATTCAGGACTGATTTCCTTTAGGATGGTCTCCTTGCAGTCCAAGGGACTCTCAAGGGTCTTCTCCAACACCACAGTCCAAAAGCATCAATTCTTTGGCGCTCAGCTTTCTTCACAGTCCAACTCTCACATCCATACATGACCACTGGAAAAACTATAGCTTTGACTAGATGGACCTTTGTTGGCAAAGTAATGTCTCTGCTTTTTAATATGCTGTCTAGGTTGGTTACAGCTTTTCCTCCAGGGAACCAGCATCTTTTAATTTCATGGCTGCAGTCAACATCTGCAGTGATTTTGGAGCCCCCCAAAATAAAATCTGACACTGTTTCCATTATTTCCCCATCTGTTTGCCCTGAAGTGATGGAACCAGATGCCATGATCTTAGTTTTTTGAATGCTGAGTTTTTAGCCAGCTTTCTCACTCTCCTCTTTCACTTTCATCAAGAGGCTCTTTGAAGTTCTTCTTCGCTTTCTGTCATAAGTGTGGCATCATCTGCATATCTGAGGTGATTGATATTTCTCCCGGCAATCTTGATTCCAGCTTGTGCTTCATCCAGCCCTGCATTTTGATGATGTACTCTGAATATAAATTAAATAAGCAGGGTGACAATATACAACCTTGACGTACTCCTTTCTTGATTTGGAACCAGTCCTTTGTTCCATGTCCTGTTCTAACTGTTGCTTCTTGACTTGCATACAGCTTTTTTAAGAAGCAGGTGAGGTGGTCTGGTATTCCCATCTCTTGAAGAATTTTCCACAGTTTGTTGTGATCCACACAGTCAAATGCTTTAGCGTAGTCAATGAAGCAGAAGTAGATATTTTTCTGGAATTCTTTCTTTTTCTATGATCAACAGATGTTGGCAATTTGATCTCTGGTTCCTCTGCCTATTCTAAATCGAGCTTGAACATCTGGAAGTTCACGGTTCATGTATTGTTGAAGCCTAGCTTGGAAAATTTTCAGTATTACTTTGCTAGCATGTGAAATGAGTGCAATTCTGCGGTAGTATGAACATTCTTTGGCATTGCCTTTCTTTGGGATTGGAATGAAAACTGACAATTTCCAGAATTGTGACCACTGCTGAGTTTTCCAAATTTGCTGGCATATTGAGTGAAGCACTTTAAAGCATCATCTTTTAGGATTTCAAGTAGCTCAGCTGGAATTCCATCACCTCCACTAGCTTTGTTTGTAGTGATGCTTCCTGAGGCCCTCTTGACTTCACGTTCCAGGATGTCTGGCTCTAGGTGAGTGATCACACCATCATGGTTATCTGAGTCATGAAGGTCTTTTTTGTATAGTTCTTCTGTGTATTCTTGCCACCTCTTCTTAATATATTCTGGGGTTAACTGGAGAGTAGTAAATGTCTTTGGGAGTCCAATCAATAAGAACATTTCTAATTGAACTAGGAGCCTGGAAGCCACCACTGGTAGTATGTTAGTTTGGAGAAGGAAATGGCAACCCACTCCAGTGTTCTTGCCTGGAGAATCCCAGGGACGGGGTACCTTGATGGGCTACCATCTATGGGGTCGCACAGAGTCGGACATGACTGAAGCGACTTAGCAGCAGCAGCAGCAGCCGCCATCTTCCTGTCTCCCAGCCTTCATTATTTTCCTTTCCTTCGATTATCCTTCTTCATCAGCTCCTAGAAACTTGAATATAAAGTACAAAACTATATGGTTGATCAGTATCTATTTTTTGACCATTGTCTGTACTTGAGTTGAAAGGTTCCTCATTGTCCAGAGAACTTTGCAACTCTTCAACCAAGTAATTGCCTTGGAGAAGATGTGAAGAAAGAAACAGAAATTTACTTTACTTTTTTCTGAATAGATTGCGATCATCATGTAGAAATCTAAGGAAGGAAAACAAAAAAATTTGTATATATTTGAGTGACAGTTTCATTCTGAGCAGAGGCATGCATTTGACATTCTAAATCACAGTGAGATATGATAATGACTGATTAATTAAGCATCATCAGTCAAAATAAAAGCACTAGGAACTAAAAAAACTTTAAGGTTATGCATATCTTCAATTAATAAACTTCTTTGTAGTGTGTTATCTATTTAAATATGTACCGAGTCTTTTCTTTGAATTCAAAGGAGTCAGCATTTAGAAATAATGATTCTACAATGCCATGGCTCTTGAGTGCATGGAAATGTGATGTGTTGTTGCACCAAAGAACCCTCATACCAGGTGCAAATGACAGACACAACAGGCATGATGACAGAGAGGTTTTGTAAACAGGTACAGGAGGGTTATTTTATCAAGGGTTTCAGCATCCACAGCTGTTACCCTTCAGCAGATCTGACTGAGTTACTTAGTTAATAGACTTTATACTACTCTTTGATTATGTTACTTTCTCTCCTGCATTTTTCAGTATCAGTTGATACAGCACTGAAAAAGGAATTGGAAGGTTCTGATGAATCCTAAGAAGATTTCAAATTCAATGACATTTGCTAGATCCTACGCTTTTCACTGTTGGTTGCTTTAATTTAAATGACTCTGCCCCATGAACATGAAAATCCTTCGAGTGTTATTTTTTACTGTGGAGTGAACGGAATTTTATTTGAAACCTGCAAAGCATATGCTTCAACTGAATTTGACAGTGATACAGTCTTTGTTCAGGGAGTTGAGTCAAATTATTTTCATCTCACTGATTGTATTTATGACTGATATTATTTGAGTTTGCTCATATTTCAATATTTGATACCACACATGCATGCATGGTCTCTAGGAGGGTTATTGATGACCGTTGAAACCTGGCTCAACACTAACAATAACAGGCCTCTCTGCATGCATGGTTGGGTGTGCTAATTCACCATCTGAGCTGGTAGAGGCTCTTCACATCCCTAGGAGAGCACTCATATATTCAAAATAGTACAAAGTAAAGAGTTCATTTAAAAGCAGCATTTATCATGAGCCAGTTAACAGAATAAAATACCTAATATATTAGCACTGACTAAAGCAAATTGCAATAGGACCTGCTGGATATGATGATTCAGTGACATATTCCCATGCCATGGTGATGAGCTATTTCTTCACTAATTTTATTAAGATTAATAAAATAAGGAGGATGGATCCCACTGAGATTAAGGCTTGTGAAGGTGAGCAAAAAAAAAAAACAAAAAACAACTAGCTTCTGAAATAATGTGAGCATATATATTATTCTTTCCATTCTTTACATCCAGTAAATGTACATGTTTCGATTAATCAAAATACCCTCAAAATATTCTTCTTGAATTTAAGCTATTCTAGGATTAAATTCAGTAATCTGGTCTTTAGGGAAAATTAAAATGTGAACTCAGAAATTCTGGAATATTAAGAAAATATCGGTTCAGTGGTGCCCTAGGATGACTAATTTGTTGAAGACATGTGGGGATATCTGTTTTCAGTTATATAGTCTTAGTTTTTGGAATAATACTAATAAAAATTAAGTATAAGTGGTTACTAAACATGGTGTGAAGTTATGCATTTAATATTTTTAAGGATTATAAGGAAATTTTGGACTTCATGCTTACTCTAAGCTCAAAAGAGGATAGTAAACTCTGATAACAGTTTAAGCTTTAAGAAACCATTGATGGGCTACAGACATTTTCTAATACTTTCTTTAAGTTGTCTATAAATTTCTTTATGACCAGCAGAGTCCAAATCCACTATAAGATTCTCTGCCTGCTTCACAGACTCATTCTTTCAAAGACAGGACTCACCATCTTGCTCTCTAAAAGCATCCTTCCTTTAAGTTCCCAAGCCTGGTAAAAGCTATTCAAGTCACAAATCTAGACAGTACACCCAATTCCACCCTTAATTCCTCCAGCACCTACAATCTACCACCAACTCCTGTCAATTTAACTCTTAGGTTTCTTTTTAGTTTATTCACTTCTCTTAATACCAATGTCTCTACTCTAGGTCACCATTAAGCATTCCTGGATTAGTGCTACACCACTTAACAGATCTTTTTGCTCTCACATATGTATTTATCCCTTTGATTTTGTGATTACACGTTAACCAAAGGGACTTTTATAAAACGCAAATCATTCTTCTGTTTAAATTCCTTTACCAGTTTCCATGTTTCTTAGGACAAGGTCTAAACTCATTGTAAAACAAAAGATGTCCAGTACACCCTGCTACCTTGCCTATGAATATGAATTTTGACCTCCAGATTTTTTCCATGCAATTCCATCTGCACAGAAATAATCTCCTCCCTTAGGATAGCTTCCACTAGTCCTTCAGTGAGAGGTAGCATCTGTATCATTTTTCCAGGAATCCATTTGTAACTCTCCCTCCAGACCCAAATCCAGGTCATGTGTCCTTCCATTGTGTATCCACAGCACTCTGCTGATTGTTCTCAAGACACTGCATAGTAATTACCAGTTTGTCTGTCTTTGTCTATTAGAGATAATCTCTCCAAAGAGAGATTATCTCCTTCTCTATATAGCTCCAAGGCAAAGACATATCTTACACAAAATAGGTGGTTAATCAACAATTGTGGAATGAATTAATAGTGTGAAAATTGAGTTGAAGCAATTTGTGGTATATAATCATCTCAATAATCTTTTAAAGTCACTGTAAGTGCATGACAGAGCAGAGTAATACAGACTCTTTGTACAAGGGAATTGGGAATAAATGGTTTCCACTTCTAGAGGTTTACATTCTGAAGTAAAATTCGATTGTTAGACATTCCAAAATTTTGTACTTGATAACAAAGGCATCTATGAATATGGAGTTAAGCGTATCTAACCAACAGTTCCATGAAACTTAGCAGGGGGCCAAGAAAAGCAGTAAACAATCATTAGAGCACAATATTATCAGAACAACCTGAGTTCATGTCTGGGGCTCTGTTCCTTACCAGGCATGTGATATTTAGCAAATTATTTAATCTCTCTCTTTTTTTAAACAAAGATAATGTGGTCCCTATCGTGGATTGTGTGCTGTGCTGTGCTAAGTCGCTTCAGTCGTGTCTGATTCTGTGACCCTATGGACCTTAGCCCTGGGTAGTATTAAATCTGTATTCTGCTTGTAGTATCTTCTATGCTAGGAATTTATGGTATTTATGTCATAGTACTCTACTTTCCACCTCTAGCACTTAGCACATAATAGATAACCATTAAGTTTTTGAATAATATCAAGACAACAAAGTATTGACTTACAAGGAATCCTAAAATTGGTATAAAATGACAAAATGGGGAAGAAGTCACTTCATCAGATACACACAGAAAAGTTTCCAAAGAAAGTTATAAAAATTCTTACCATGAATTTGAATGACAGTATTTGAAATTCTCATTTAAAATTTTTTCCATTAATTTTTGAGCGATATTTTGATTCCAAAAGTTTGCAAATTTTTGGAACTTTCCAATCCATGGACTTCCCTAATAATGCGGAGTTGAGGAACAAGCATATACCTGAAAGGCTAGTTATATAATACAGAAATCTTTATAAAAGAAACATACTCCTTTCTTAAAATGCATTCGTTGAACATTTTTTCATCCTTCCAGTCGGTTCCAAGCACTGCATTGGCATTAAGAACACTAAAGTGAATACTAAGCATTCTTGTTTGCAGGAGCTAACAGTTCTGTGGTAGAGATGGGCAGATGTACTGAGAAACTCTGCAGTACAACAAGTCCAGTGATGCAGTTACACACGGATGGAGCTGTGATGGCCACAGGGACGTTGGGCGAGACGACCCTGAGGACGTGATTCTAAAGTGGAGTCCCACCGTTGCTCAGTGTTGTGGAGGGGCATGAGGGAAAGATATTCCTGGCCTAGGGGGAGGTGAAAATAGTGTGGCACGTGCTTGTGTACTCCAAACTGTACAATGTTGATGGAGTGGCAAGAGATGAGACTGGACAAAAGACAGGGTCAAACCCTGGGGCTCTTCAAATGCCATGCTGGAAACCTTAGACTTTATTCTGAAGGCAGTAGTGAATAGTGATATATTTTATGCAAAGGAGATATGCCAAGGACATCTGTGCATTTTAGATAGAGCATGTATTATCTAAAACAAATGTAGAAGAGATTAGAAGCTTCCTCCTCTCTGTTCCAGCAGGAATTTATACATAACTCTTACTCATCTTTGCAAAATGTTTTGTAAATCTATTTGCTTATATTTTTTCCCTAGAGCAGTTGTTCTCAATCCTTAATATAGGTCAGAATTCCCTGAAGGTGTTGCTAAGACAAATTGTTAGGTAAAGTTGGGAGCATGATTTTGCATTTTGAACGTGTTCTGGGCTAATGCTAATGATTTTTACCTTTGGTCATATTATGAATACCCCTGTTTTAGACTATGATTTTGGCTTATTTATTATTTATCTTTGTTTCCCAAACATCTAGTCCAGAGTCTGTTCTTTAACAGATACTATTTTTAAAGAAAAGAATGAAAGGATGAAAAAATTCCAGGTATGGGAGAAATTAGAGAAATTTAAGAAAATTAGAGATACCAAGGGAACATTTCATGCAAAGATGGGCTCGATAAAGGACGGAAATGGTATGGACCTAACAGAAGCAGAAGATATTAAGAAGAGGTGGCAAGAATACACAGAAGAACTATACAAAGAAGATCTTCATGACCCAGATAATCACGATGGTGTGATCACTCACACCAGACATCCTGGAATGTGAAGTCAAGTGGGCCTTAGAAAGCATCACTACAAACAAAGCTAGTGGAGGTGATGGAATTCCAGTTGAGCTATTTCAAATCCTAAAAGATGATGCTTTAAAGTGCTTCACTCAATATGCCAGCAAATTTGGAAAACTCAGCAGAGGCCACAGGACTGAAAAAGGTCAGTTTTCATTCCAATCTCAAAGAAAGGCAATGCCAAAGAATGCCCAAACTACCTCACAATTGCACTCATCTCACACACTAGTAAAGTAATGCTCAAAATTCTCCAAGCCAGGCTTCAGCAATACGTGAACCGTGAACTTCCAGATGTTCAAGCTGGTTTTGAACTGCAGAGGAACCAGAGATCAAATTGCCAACATCCGATGGATCATCGAAAAAGCAAGAGAGTTCCAGAAAAACATCTATTTCTGCTTTATTGACTATGCCAAAGCCTTTGACTGTGTGGATCACAATCAACTGTGGAAAATTTTGATAGAGATGGGAACAGCAGACCACCTGACCTGCCTCTTGAGAAACCTGTGTGCAGGTCAGGTAGCAACAATTAGAACTGGACATGGAACAACACACTGGTTCCAAATAGGAAAAGGAGTACGTCAAGGCTGTATATTGTCACCCTGCTTACTTAACTTATAAGCAGAGTACATCATAAGAAATTCTGGGCTAGAGGAAGCACAAGGTGGAATCAAGATTGCCGGGAGAAATATCAATCACCTCAGATATGCAGATGACACCACCCTTATGGCAGAAAGTGAAGAAGAACTAAAGAGCCTCTTGATGAAAGTGAAAGAGGAGAGTGAAAAAGTTGGCTTAAAACTCAACATTCAGAAAACTTAGATCATGGCATCTGGTCCCATCACTTCATGGGAAATAGATGGGGAAACAGTGGAAACAGTGTCAGACTTTATTTTTTGGGGCCCATAATCACTGCAGATGGTAATTGCAGCCATGAAATTAAAAGATGCTTACTCCTTGGAAGGAAAGTTATGACCAACCTAGAAAGCATATTAAAAAGCAGAGACATCACTTTGCCAACAAAGATCCGTCTAGTCAAGGCTATGGTTTTTCCAGTGGTCATGTATGAATGTGAGAGTTGGACAGTGAAGAAAGCTGAGCGCCGAAGAATTGATGCTTTTGAACTGTGGTGTTGGAGAAGACTCTTGAGGTTCCCTTGGACTGCAAGGAGATCCAACCAGTCCATCCTAAAGGAGATCAGTCCTGGGTGTTCACTGGAAGGACTGATGTTGAAGCTGAAACTCCTCCACTACTTTGTCTACCTCATGCGAAGAGCTGACTCACTTGAAAAGACCCTGATGCTGGGTAGCACTGGGGGCAGGAGGAGAAGGGGATGACAGAGGATGAGATGGCTAGATGGCATCACCAACTCGATGGACATGGGTTTGAGTAAACTCCGAGAGTTGGTGATGGACAGGCAGGCCTAGCGTGCTGCGATTCATGGGGTCGCAAAGAGTCGGACATGACTGAGCGACTGAAATGAATGAATGACGGGAGAAATAAGTACATTAAGCAGAATAATTTTATTTGTCCTCTTTATCAGAAATGACCATAAATGATAAAGTACTTATGTTAGTATAAATTGTGGGAGAAAAAACAAAGAGCCACAATAATAATGGTAAAGATGAGAGCTAAGTTAAGAATCTGAAGATTTTCATTTGCTTTCCATTTTTTCATGAATAGAGTAGCCTTGAGAAAACCATTTTACTTTCCACAGTACTATATCCATACCTTAGATGGATGAGTAATTGGCCATTAGCAATACTTCATTGAATAGGCCCTTTGAAAAAAAAATCTCAGAAAGAATTTATTCATATAAAGCCTATTGAATTTAAGTCTCATATAATGAATACTACAAATAGAATAAAAGTTCCAAATGTACCACAGCAAGTGTTCTCTTACATCATGTCCATAAATTCTTTTCTACCTGATAAATTATCTGACAAAGAAACTCTATATTCTTTGTAGCACTGTGCTCTGCTTCATGGGTGAATGCCTCAGTTATAGACTATACTTCACCTGGGTGGATTCTGTTTTGATTCAGAGGGTGAAAGACCCACACTTAGAGTTTCTTTTTCCAGGATGGGTCGTTATTTATGTCAAGTAATCTTTCCTTTCTGACTTTGTACACAGTGACTTAATTTTCAAGATGGCAGGAATGCTTCACAGCTGCTATATATAGCTGGGATTTTTTTTACTTGGTTAAGAATGAAATGTACTTATCTCATAGTCTATTCCAACTAACTGGAATCAATAAGCAGATATGCCTATCCAGATAGTAGAAATTCCAACTTAGTCTGTTTCCAAAAGACATTTCCTCTTCTCTTGAAATTATTAAAGAACAGGATGACTTATAAAATCTAGAAGAAGAAGGAAGACTTTGGGTATTCATTTCATAATAGTCACCACTTGAGATTCTTTTCAGACCACTGGAGAACGGTTCAAAACTATCTCCTCCTGTAACAGCATCCATTGCCAGGTGCCAAGCTCAACCACTGATCCTAACATATATGGAGCTGTCTGTAGCTTCCCTATACCTTGAGGTCCTTGCGGTTCCAGTATTTCCACAACAGAACTGACCTACCATCTCTGCCACATCCTGCATGTCTCAGGAAAGACATTATACCCCCTAGGCTTATATTACTCCCTCTTTTCCAACTTGAATCACCAACCTCCATCTGGCCCTCTCTCCAGTTACTCCAGGTTAATTCTTTGATAGGCCTGACTCTGTAACAAAGGGTACCTCGTCACCTAGTTCAGGGTTCTCCTCCCCTAAGGTATGAAGCCTTAAATTTCAAGACTTTCAATTTCTCATTTACAGTGAACCAACTTCAACCTGGATTAGTGCAATGGTCTCCTAATAGCTCTCCTTGCTGCCTCTCTTTTTAATCTATGGCTCCTTTTGTATGTGTTTTAGGTAATCCGGAAACATAGAACTGATCATTTTAGAGTAGGAGTCAGCGAAACGGTCACCAGGTACACAGGCCAAACCTGGCCCACCTCTTTTTAGTTTTTTTTTTTTTTTAAACCATCCTAAGCTAAGACTTTATTTTTACAGATTTCAGTGATTGAAAAACATTTAGTTAAAGAATACTATTTCCTTCCTTTAATGTAAAAATTATATGGAATACATATTTCAGTGTCCATAAGTCCAGTTTTCTTGGCACATAGCCATACTCATTTATTCATGTATTGCCTATGGCTGCTTCCACACAACAATGGCCATGATGAGTAGCAGACAACATATGGCATAAAAAACACCTAGTATAGTTACTAACTGGCCCTCTACACAAAAAGTCTGCCAACTCTTATCTTGAAGTACTGTCTGAAAACCTTCAGTGAACCACTTCACTCAGTAACTGAAGTCCAAAGCCAGGATCCTTCCCAGGAAGTGACCATAAAGTTGCTTATTGCTCAGTACTCCCCCTTCCTTCCCTCTGCGTCTCACAATCTTAACACTGGGCTTTCCAGTCACAGAGTCTTCACCATTCCAAACAACTACACTGATTTTTCATTTTAACTTACTGCTACAAATTTTCCTTTTCTCCCCATTTTCCTCATTTCCACCTATCTTCAAGACTTGGCTCAAATATATTATATTTAATCAAGTTAGAAACTTCCTACTCTTTGATGTTAGAAACTTCCTGATTTTACTCCATTGTAATTCTATTAGATGACTCATCACATTGAAATAATTATTTGTATATGGGTGGCAAACATTCGTTTTGTCACTTAAGGTTCATTCTCTCTGCCTGTGACATTAAGATTACAGTTTTGGTTTATCTAGTCTCTACCTCCTTCTTCTTTGCTAAGCCTACCCTTTGGCTAAGCCAGTGGATGCATTCCATCTATTTAACCATAGTGACTGCTTCATGCTTGAGTACACCCAAGCCAGGCAAATCAGAGCTAGTAAGTTTCAATTCCAGTACTTTTGTCCTCCTGTGAGGTTATTTGGGCTTCCCTGTGGCTCAGATGATAAAGAATCTGCCTGCAATGCAGGAGATCGAGGTTTGATTCCTTGGTCGGGAAGATCCCCTAGAGAAGGAAGTGGCAACCTACTCCTATATTCTTGCCCAGAGAATCCCATGGACAGAAGAGCCTAGTGGACTACAGTTCATGGGGTTGCAAAGAATCAGACATGGCTGACTGACTAACACTTTCACTTTCATGAGGTTATTTGGTTTCTACCAACCTCTCACCTGTAGGACAAAGTAAAGGAAAATATAAGCCTGAAATCACTGGGGGTAGTAAAACATGTGGTGACGTTGTTTGAGCCCCAAATGAAGCCATGTCTGAAACTAGATGGCCTCTTGAACATTTGGATGATCTCAGTTAAGATTTCAATATAGTCTCATTGCTTAGACTAATTTGGGTTAGGTATTCCATCATCTGCAACCAAAGGAGTCCTAACTGGCATGCTGTCTGCTTTTCCCCATAAGACTCATCTCTGTATCCCTGGCAGATAGGGCACACTCAATACCTGTTTTTGAAATAAGTTAATTTTACTTTCTTATGTTCCTGACCTGCTCAGAAGTCAGATGGAAATGTCTCATCTCCTGAAGTTACTTAACCTCACTGCCTTCACTTTGTCTCTTATTCTACTTCAGTGGTTTTATCTGGGTTTTGAGAGCTGAACTGCTCCTGATTACTCTCTTAGCTTGAACTGTGATGAGTTCAACCTTACTGACATAGCCACAAGTTTCCTCTTTCAAATATCGTTGCTTTGAAAGAGATGCTTTATCTTTCAAACATCATTCTTTCATTTCTGGCCTCAATGCTATGCTCATACCAAAGCTGTAAGATGCCTAAAGTAAGAATGTGGCCAATGTCTGTTCTCTATGTCTGCATCTCTATTCCTACCCTGCAAATAGGTTCATCAGTACCATTTTTCTAGATTCTGTATATGTGCATCAATATACGAAATCTGTCTTTCTCTTTCTGACTTACTTCACTCTCTATAACAAATGCACCTCACTAGAACTGACTTAAATGCACTCCTTTTGTGGCTAAGTAATATTCCATTGTATATATGTACCACAACTTCTTATCCATTCATCTGCTGATGGACATGTAGGTTGCTTTCATGTCCTAGCTATTATAAATAGAGCTGCTATGAACACTGGGGTACTTGTGTCTTTTTCAATTATGATTTTCTCAGGATATATACCCAGTAGTAGGAACACTGGTTCATATGGTAGTTTTATTCCTAGTTATTTTTTGTTTGTTTGTTTGTTTTAAAGGAATCTCCATATGGGAGAAGGAGCTGCTGCTACTGCTAAGTCGCTTCAGTCATGTCCGACTCTGTGTGACACCATAGATGGCAGCCCACCAGGCTCCCCCATCCCTGGGATTCTCCAGGCAAGAACACTGGAGTGGGTTGCCATTTCCTTCTCCAATGCATGAAAGTGAAAAGTGAAAGTGAAGTTTCTCAGTCGTGTCCAAGTCTTTGCGACCCCATGGATGGTAGCCCACCAGGCTCCTCTGTCCATGGGATTCTCCAGGCAATAATACTGGAGTAGGTTGCCATTTCCTTCTTCAGGGGGAATGGGAGGGTGGGACAAATTGAGAGAGTGGCATTGACATAGCTACTACCATGTGTGAAATGCTACTACCATGACGTATACACTACCATGTATGAGACAGACATCCAGTGGGAAGCTGCTGTATGTTCACAGGGAGCCCAACCCAGTGCTCTGTGACAACCTAGAAGGGTGCGATGGGGTGGGTTCAGAAGGGAAGGGACATATGTCTACTTGTGGCTGATTCACATTGTTGTATGGCAGAAGCCAACAAAATATTGTAAAGCAATTATACTCCAATTGAAATTTTTTTTTTTTAGAAAGGAAAAATAAAAGCCCTTAAAGTTGTGTGGACTTAGGCTAGAACTCTAGACTGACTGATAGATAATATACATGAGACCTTAGATATTTCTGGCACCTCCTTGTAAAGTGAAGGGAACTGTATCTCTCTTAGGCTGTAGCAATGAAGAGAAGATTGGTACAGACCTCAGTATAATCAGAACTCAATATATAGTTTTATTATTTTAATTAAAAAAAAAACCATACCTCAAGAAACAAGAAAAAAATCAAATAAATAACCTAACTCTACACACAAAGCAACTAGAGAAGGAAGAAATGAAGAACCCCAGGGTCAGTAGAAGGAAAGAAATCTTAAAAATTAGGGCAGAAATAAATGCAAAAGAAACAAAAGAGACCATAGCAAAAATCAACAAAACTAAAAGCTGGTTTTTCAAGAAGATAAACAAAATTGACAAACCATTAGCCAGACTCATCAAGAAACAAAGGGAGAAGAATCAGATCAACAAAATTAGAAATGAAAATGGAGAGATCACAACAGACTAACAGAAATACAAAGGATCATAAGAGACTACTACCAACAGCTATATGCCAATAAAATGGACAACTTGGAAGAAATGGACAAATTCTTAGAAAAATATAATTTTCCAAAACTGAACCAGGAAGAAATAGAAGATCTTAACAGACCCATCACAAGCACGGCAATCGAAACTGTAATCAGAAATCTTCCAGCAAACAAAAGCCCAGGACCAGACGGCTTCACAGCGGAATTCTACCAAAAATTTAGAGAAGAGCTAACACCTATCCTACTCAAACTCTTCCAGAAAACTGCAGAAGATGGTAAACTTCCAAACTCATTCTATGAGGCCACCATCACCCTAATTCCAAAACCAGACAAAGATGCCACAAAAAAAGAAAACTACAGGCCAATATCACTCATGAACATAGATGCAAAAATCCTTAATAAAATTCTAGCAAACAGAATCCAACATCATATTAAAAAGATCATACATCATGACCAAGTGGGCTTTATCCCAGGAATGCAAGGTTTCTTTAACATCTGCAAAACAATCAATGTAATACACCACATTAACAAATTGAAAGATTAAAAACCATATGATTATCTCAATAGATGCAGAAAAAGCCTTTGACAAAATCTATTTATGATAAAAATCCTCCAGAAAGCAGGAATAGAAGGAACATACCTCAACATAACAAAAGCTATATATGACAAACCCACAGCAAACATTATCCTCAATGGTGAAAAATTGAAAGCATTTCCCCTAAAGTCAGGAACAAAGCAAGAGTGCCCACTTTCACCACTACTATTCAACATAGTTTTGGAAGTTTTGGCCACAGCAATCAGAGCTGAAAAAGAAATAAAAGGAATACAGATAGGAAAAGAAGAAGTAAAACTCTCACTGTTTGCAGATGACATGATCCTCTACATAGAAAACCCTAAAGATTCTACCAGAAAATTACTAGAGCTAATCAATGAATATAGTAAAGTTGCAGGATATAAAATTAACACACAGAAATCCCTTGCATTCCTATACACCAATAATGAGAAAACAGAAAAAGAAATTAAGGAAACAATACCATTCACCATTGCAACGAAAAGAATAAAATACTTAGGAATATATCTACCTAAAGAAACAAAAGACTTATATATAGAAAACTATAAAACACTGATGAAAGAAATCAAAGAGGACACAAACATATGGAGAAATATACTGTGTTCATGGATTGGAAGAATCAATATAGTGAAAATGAGTATACTACCCAAAGCAATCTATAGATTCAGTGCAATCCCTATCAAGCTACCAATGGTATTTTTCACAGAACTAGAACAAATCATCTCACAATTTGTATGGAAATATAAGAAACCTCGAATAGCCAAAGCAATCTTGAGAAAGAAGAATGGAACTGGAGGAATCAACCTGCCTGACTTCAGGCTATACTACAAAGCCACAGTCATCAAGACAGTATGGTACTGGCACAAAGATAGAAATATAGATCAATGGAACAAAATAGAAAGCCCAGAGATAAACCCACACACCTATGGACACCTTATCTTTGACAAAGGAGGCAAGAATATACAATGGAGAAAAGACAATCTCTTTAACAAGTGGTGCTGGGAAAACTGGTCAACCACTTGTAAAAGAATGAAACTAGAACACTTTCTAACACCATACACAAAAATTAACTCAAAATGGATTAAAGATCTAAACGTAAGACCAGAAACGATAAAACTCCTAGAGGAAAACATAGGCAAAACACTCTCCGACATAAATCACAGCAGGATCCTCCATGACCCACCTCCCAGAATATTGGAAGTAAAAGCAAAAATAAACAAATGGGACCTAATTAAAATTAAAAGCTTTTGCACAACAAAGGAAACTATAAGCAAGGTGAAAAGACAGCCTTCAGAATGGGAGAAAATAATAGCAAATGAAGCAACAGACAAACAATTAATCTCAAAAATATACAAGCAACTCCTGCAGCTGAATTCCAGAAAAATAAACGACCCAATCAAAAAATGGGCCAAAGAACTAAACAGACATTTCTCCGAAGAAGAAATACAGATGGCTAACAAACACATGAAAAGATGCTCAACATCACTCATTATTAGAGAAATGCAAATCAAAACCACAATGAGGTATCATTTCACACCAGTCAGAATGGCTGCTATCCAAAAGTCTACAAGCAATAAATGCTGGAGAGGGTGTGGAGAAAAGGGAACCCTCTTACACTGTTGGTGGGAATGCAAACTAGTACAGCCACTATGGAGAACAGTGTGGAGATTCCTTAAAAAACTGGGAATAGAACTGCCATATGACCCAGCAATCCCACTGCTGGGCATACACACCGAGGAAACCAGAATTGAAAGAGACGCGTGTACCCCAATGTTCATAGCAGCACTGTTTACGATAGCCAGGGCATGGAAGCAACCTAGATGTCCATCAGCAGACGAATGGATAAGGAAGCTTGGTACATATACACAATGGAATATTACTCAGCCATTAAAAAGAATACATGTGAATCAGTTCTATTGAGATGGATGAAACTGGAGCCCATTATACAGAGTGAAGTAAGCCAGAAAGGAAAACAGCAATATAGTATACTAATGCATATATATGGAATATGAAAGATGGTAACGATAACCCTATATGCGAGACAGAGTAAGAGACACAGATGCATAGAACAGTCTTCTTATGAACTCTGAGGGAGAAGGTGAGGGTGGGACGTTCTGAGAGAATAGCATTGAAACATGTATATTATCATATGTGAAACAGAACACCATTCCAGATTCAATACCATTCCAGATTCAATGCATGAGACAAATGCTCAGGCCCGGGGCAATGGGATGACCCAGAGGGATGGGAGGGGAAGGGTGGTGGGAGGGTGGTTCAGGATGGGGAACACATGTAAACCCATGGCTGATTCATGTCAATGTATGGCAAAAACCACTACAATATTGTAAAGTAATTAGCCCCCAACTAAAATAAATTAATTTATTAAAAAAAAAACAAAAAAAAACCTTGCTTTTTATGTTTTAGATGCAGAGCTTATGACATGCATTTAGATTTTTATAAAGAATTAGATTTTCTTTTGCTTTGAGAAGTGGATGTTTTTAATTATCGAGAATGATTTTGAAAAGAAAAATCTGATCTACTTCAGCTTCATTGTATTCACTCTAGGTCATTTTGACACAGAGTTTGATTAATATGCTTATGCATTTGAATTAATATTTCAGGCTCTTATGTGAAATTGTAGGCTTTCAGAGTCAAAATAGGCTTCCAAAACTGTAGGTAATATCATAAATCTAACCCCAAATTATACATATTTATGGATTGATGCCTTATGAAAATACCTAGAAAAGTTCATTGTACAGTACATGTTTAATCACATTTATTCCTCTTACTCTCCTCTCATCCTGATTTCTTCTTCCTTACTTTCTACAAAGGATCTGAGGAAAAAGAAATACTGTTAAATTCTTTAGAAGTATAAACAGTTTCAAGTAGTATTAGTTAAATACTCCATAGGCCAGATTCCAGCAAAAATTGACTCTCAGAAGTACTTCCCTGGTAGTAAAGTGACCACTGCCCCTGATCTGGAATACCTATTCTACTGCTAAATTTACAGAAGACCAAATCAGCCACTCCGTCCCAGCTTTTTCTGCTCACCACCATGGCCGAGACAAGAGTTGTAGATTTTCTTCTTAAAGCTCACATCCAGATAGATGTAAATGATTAGCATACAAATAATTCCAAAGCAAATATATGATTTCCATAGAAATTTCATTTGAAAAGAGAACTATTAAGCATTTGCCTTCCAGGGTAATAAATCTTTGAACTTACTGAATCTCTTAGCCAGAATGCATTAGAGGCATTTTTGTTTCATTTTCATATATATTACTCTCGCAGTGTGTAGTACTGGAAATGAAATGTGGATTCCTGCCAAGGGTTGTAGGGAAGGGGATTGTATGGGGGCACAGACAGGTGACAAGACAAGGAAGTGTTTCAGGTGAGAGTGGCAGGGAGTAGATAAAGGACAAGAATACATTTTTTCCAGAAAGAGATATCTACTCCCTTTACAAGGCTTTCTTCTAAACCAGAAACTGGCAAAAAAGATAAATAGAAGAGAATATATGTAATTTAGGAGTTGAGTAATCAGTAGTCACCCTAAAGTTCAGAAATGCCAAAGCTGTCCAAAGTCAAAGTTAAAAGGTATTATACATTCCATGAAAGTAGCTGTGAAGATGATTTAGAAAATTGGGCAAATTATAGAGTTTATACCTCCTCATTTATTTGCACTACTATTTATTCCATTCCAAGGCCAAATTATATTCCTTCTCACATCAGCTCATTGATGTCTAGACTTTCAAATAAGTGCTGGCTTCAAAACTCCAAAGTTTAGCTTTTGATTCTCTAAGAGCTAAAGTATCAGAGACTGCCTTTAGTATCATGTATTCTTAAAATTTCCTCTGATGTGTTTGATTTTCCTTTAGCTTAGTGACTGAATATCCTATTCCTACCTGAGATGGAAATGAAGTAGATATGATGTCTTTTTTGCAGGAGGAACTATAAATGTTATTCTCTTACATTCAGTTGCTTTGGTCTCTAATAATTGCATTAAATATGTCCAGGTTATAGAGAAGTCGTAAAGAATAGAGGATGTAAGAAGCTTCAGTAGGAAAAATAGACTTTTAAAAGTCCAGAATATTTCTGGTTCATCTATTTTTTTGCTTAGATCAGATTACAGAGATAAGATTTAGAATCACAAAAATATTAGAACCTGGATAAAACTCTTGAGACTTGACCTTAAATCCTTTCACCTCTTGCAAAAATAAACTCAAATTTCGTAAAGGGTCAGACTGAACTTGAAAAAGAAAATATTTCTGGAAAGCCAAAGATGGACAGGTTTTGGGAAAGTAAGGACTCTCTAAGACCCTGCCACACCTCCCTCAATGTTTGTTATTGTTATATAAACTTATGTTTCTTTCTCCTCCCTTACCTTCCCACTACACCCTTTCTTCCAAGCCAGAATTGTGTGCCAGCTTGCTAGAGAGAAGGTTTGTGTTAGAGGACAAAAAGCAAATGTTGCTTACAGATAATCTGTTTTCTGGGCTTTAGAAACATACCTGAGGAAGAGTTGGGAAGAGTGTGTTTTGTATAAAATGAGGAGGAGGAAGAGAGAAAAGACGGGTAAGAGAGAGAGTAGGAGTAATGTCTGGAGCAAGCAAGGCCTTAATGGAGGATGCTTGAAAATCAGACTTACAGGAGCTGGACCTCGGCTTCAGGTCACCCAGCATCAGCAAACCCACCAGCATTGGAGCCACAGAGCTACCTCCCCGGAAAGGACCAAGGGGGTCTGGATGGGGGTGTCTAGCTCACTGATGTGTCCTTAGTGCCTGAAACAATGCCTGTCCGTTGGTAAGTTTTCAGTATTTGTTGAATAAATGAAAACAATGGAAAACTTTATGAACTGAAGTGCCCTCTTTCATTTCTGAGGCATTATATAAGTTTCTTGAATTTTTGTGGGATTCTGAGAAATGACAACTCCCCCACCTCCTCCTCACAACAATAGTGTCTTATATTGACTTTCTGCTGTTCTGGCAAGATGGAAGATCAGAGTGAGATTTTATTTGATTTCTTTCACAACTGCAGTTTAGGGTGGAATGCATAGCCATACAAAAATGTGGCTGTGATTGCTTCCATGTCTTGGCTATTGTAAATATTGCTGCAATAAATATTGTGGTGCATATATCTTTTTGACTTATGGTTTCCTGCAGATATATGCCCAGGAATGGGATTGCAGGATCATATGTAGCTCTATTTTTAGTTTTTTAAGGAACCTCCATATTGTCATCCATGATGGCTGCACCAGTCTACATTCCTGCCAAGAGTATGGCAGAGTTCCATTTTCTCCACATCTTCTCCAGTATTCATTATTTGTAGACTTTTTTTGATGATGGTCAATCTGAAATAATGTCATTTGTAGCTACACAGATGGACCTAGAGATTATCATGCTAAGTGAAGTAAGCCAGACAGAGAAAGACAAATATCATATGGTATCACTTATATGTGAAACTTTAAAATGAACTTGTTTATTAATACAAAATGCTAATAGACCCACAGATGTAGAAAACAAAGTTATTGTCACCAAAGGAGAAAATAGGGAGTTGGAGTTTAGGATAACTTAGGAGTTGGAGTTTAACATATACTCTCTCCTAATCGTAAAATAGATAACAAACAAGCACCTACTATGTAGCACATGGAACTATACTCAACATTTTGTAATAACATGTAAGGGAAAAGAATCTGAAAAAGAATATATGTGTGTGTATATATCCTGTACACCTGAAACTAACACAACATTGCAAATCACCTATAATTCAATTTAAAACAAAGAAAAAAATATGTATCCATGGGATACACTAAAATTCTACCTGATGTCCAGGAAGATAATAGAAGCAAAGGCAGGGGGATTCTTCAGAGCCCCTCAATTGCCCTGAGAGGGCAGCTCCAGAATTTTCACTTACATGATATTTCTAAGTCTTAGAGTTGGTCATCTAGTTTGAGAAAGAGGTGAGATGAATTGTGAATCTGCATTTGCATAGAATTTCTCATACAATTAAGTAAACATTCATGTTGCATACGAAAAGCATAGAAAAGGGTTTGTTGGAAATGAGGAAGGGAGACTAGCGTTCTCTCAAGCTAACCTCAGAGACATATGCTTTGTCATAGTGACATGGAAAGGTGTACACACTTTCTCAAACACACAATCACACTTGCACACTTATGTACATCCAATGGAGTATCAGCACCTCTATCTTGAATGTTGTTATTCTGCTATATTAATATAGCTCTGCTGAATCAAACTAAGATAAAAACAACGTAAATTAAACTTACTTTAAAGATGTTTACTAGGCCCCAGCCATGGTGGGTGGGGTTATAAATAGAATCCATAGTTCAAGTTCAATTCAGTCACTCAGTCATGTCTGACTGTTTGTGACCCAATGGACTATAGCACGCCAGGCTTCCCTGTCCATCACCAATTCCCAGAACTTGCTCAAAGTCATGTCCATCAAGTCGGTGATGCCATCCAACCACCTCATCCTCTGTCATCCCCTTCTTCTCCTGCTTTCAATCTTTCCCAGCATCAGGGTCTTTTCCAATGAGTCAGTTCTTTTCATCAGGTGGCCAAAGTATTGGAGTTTCAGCTTCAGCATCAATCCTTCCAAAAAATATTTAGGACTGATTTCCTTTAGGATTGACTGGTTGGATCTCCTTGCAGTCCAAGGGACTCTCAAGAATCTTTCCCAACACCACAATTCAAAAGCATCAATTCTTCGGTGCTTAGCTTTCTTTATGTTCCAACTCTCACATCCATACATGATTACTGGAAAAACCATAGCTTTGACTAGACGGACCTTTGTCAGCAAATAGAATAAAATATATACAAATGATGATTTCTCAAGTATTTGAAATATTTTGTTCTATTTATATTTTATAAATCTCCTGCCACTTTCAAAATATTTTTATTGATAGGTAGCTTAAATCACCATCTTAATTTTTACCACCAATTCTCCACCCAGAATAAGTAAGTGAGTTTCCATTAATTTAATGTTAAAATTAATACCCAGAATAGTAAATGAAGGACTGAGAGTCACTGAGTCGTGAACCAAATGTGATTATTTTCAACTTCTACTATATGTCAAAATTTTAAATATTTATTGGAAAGCATGCTTCTGAATATTCCATTCATATTATGAAATCCACACATTAACACACACGAATGGTAGTCAACCTCAAAGCCGCTGAAAGAATTTATGTTGTGCTGTTAGGTAATCTTTTTTAAAATTATAATTTCCAAATAACATAGAGTAACACCAGATACAGAAAACAAAGCTTATTGCATCACAATCTTATAACCTTTGTAGAACTGTGGCTCTCTCTCCTATTATGTAATAGTTATGAGATGATAATTTTATGATTTACAAGTACACAAGCAATAGATAGACAGATACATTATGAATTCTTTGGTTAAAAGGCTAGAGGAAATCCAGTCTAGAATGTGTAACTGTTATTTATAATTAGCAGTAACAAAAATTCAAAAGGAACATGTAATTGTATATGGAGACTTTTAAAATAGCCAAATTTAGACACTCTCTAGTACATACATTTTGTTTCCATAAAAGGAAATCTGGAAACACATAAAAATAGGAAGAAAAAGAGAAAGAAGGATGTTCACAGGCCTACTAAGCTAAACATATCTGGTGTTAATATTTTGATTCATTTCCTTTGCCTTTATATATCTTCTAACATATATTTGTACTTTGTTATATCTTGTAAAATTTTCTATGATATTATAAGCACCCTCACATTATTTATGCTTTTTACCACATTTTAAGGGTTTGATCTCTGGGTTGGGAAGATCCCCTGGAGTTGGAAATGGCTTCCTGCTCCAGTGCTCTTGCCTGGAGAATCCCATGGACAGGGGAGTCTGGCAGGCCACAGTCCATGGGGTTGCAAAAGAATCAGACATGACTGACTGAGCAAATAATGTTCTATTTAGTTAATGTATCATAGATTGCACCACTATTAAGTCTTCAGCACCCCATAAGCCTATGGAGTTAAATATATGTTTCATGTTAAGATGACATCCTCTCTTTCTCTCTCTCTCTTTCTTTCCCCTCCCTTTCTTCCTCTCTCCCTGTCTCCTGTCTCCGTCTCTCTCCCTCTCTATCTTGTGATTCGTTTTAACGATAACATTTTTGTTCTATTTTTGTTGCCTGAATTTTGATTTTCTCATTTGTAAAATGAAAAAGGAATGATGTATTTCCTTAGACGAGAGCTTAACAAACCTTAGTACATAATAGGTGTTCTCTAAAGATTGTAGAGTAAATAATTGAATGAATTAACAAATTATAACAGGAAATTCCTACTGGGCTTTAATTGTTTGGATTAGGAGATCAGGGAAGGATGAGCATATCGATATACTTCCCTTATTCCCATCTTGACTCCATTCCATCCTCAACCCTGTCCCATGGCTGGTCAGCATTCATCTCTGTACTCACCTCTGCCTTTTTCTGTATTCACTTTGGATTTTAGAGACATCAAAGAGGAGCTGTCCAGAGCAGCATGCTTGTACTCAGAAATGATGAAGTAAAATGAATATTGTCCATTCCCTTAAAAAATGAGCCATATCCTGTATCTTCTCTTTCCTCTTACCTGAAATCTAAATTCCATTACTTTCCCACTACAGGGAACATGCACAGCTTTCCACTCGTTGTTCTCTGCTCCCCAAACTAAGATAGCAAAGGTTTTCCTGATCTTGGCTAAATATCTTTCAGCTAGAGATATTAGACAGGTGATCTGAGTTATTATTCTAAGTTCATAACACATGTTTCATCACAGTCGCCACTTCCCCTCTTCTTAAGATTGTTAAATTATAGCTCAGCATCTCCAGCTTCATATTATGAGTCACGTTTATCATAAGCTCTTGTATGTAAAATATGCCATCATCTTCACTATTACTTTATTACTGCTAAGAAATTCATATGTAGGAATTTGGGCAGTCCTTCAAGATGAATTTCCTCATTAGACTGTGGTTATAAAATGCAATCCATTAGCAGAGGCCCCTATCATCCAATCATTAAAACGTGATGCCCAAGGCTTTTAGCTTTGCTCACTATTATTTTTTGATTCCTTTGTAAATACAGTTTGCCATTTGAACTGCTTTGCTAACTACTGGGAAGTGTATTCCATTTCTGCATGCTGGTAGAATATACTGTACTTCACTGAAACAAAAAGAGGGTAAATTTGACCCTTCAGCATTAGGATAAATTGGTGGGAAGGACAAATTGATGGGCTAATTGCAGCACTGAGACTCTACAGACGGACAGATACTATACCTTTTCCTCTACCTAGACCATGCTTCTGGAGTCTTATCAAGGGAACAGCTCTCACAGATCCATTGAGTTTTTTAATAACATACATTTAGTATCTCTGATGCTGACCTGCTGAATCAGAATCTCTCTCATGAACACGATGGTTGAAGAATTATTAATAAAGGATTATAAGCTTACATTCAATCCTAAAGGAAATCAATCCTGAGTATTCATTGGAAGGACTGAAGCTGAAGCTCCAATACATTGGCCACCTGGTGTGAAGAGCTGACTCATTAGAAAAGACCCTGATGCTGGGAAAGATTGAAGGCAGGAGGAGAAGGGGATGACAGAGGATGAGATGGTTGGATGGCATCACCCACTCAATGGACAAGAGTTTGAACAAACGCTGGGAGATGGTGAAGGACAGGGAGGACGGACGAGCATGCTGCAGTCCATGGGGTTGCAAAGAGTCGAACATGATTGAGTGAGTGAACAACAAAACAAGCTTACAGGTTCTAACTTTTTAAAATAAAATAAGATAAAGCGAAACAAAAAACTATGTTAAAGGTCTGTGGTTTTTCTGCACGACTTTCTGATGTAAGCTGTTTGAAGATCACAAACTTATTTTTAGACTCAATTTACCAGTGATTCATTGATGATTTTACCAACCTAGAAGGCAAGTGATTGTACTATTCAACTGGTATAAATATTAATGGAGTTTATGCACACATATGCACATATTAAAAATATCTTCAAATACCAAGAGAAGGAAAATGCCATATATTTCTTTCTGCTACATATTTTCATGCTCTGTGACCTCAGCTGGATCTCACAGCAGCTCAGAAATATTTTCAACCATCTGAAGGATTACCTACTGCTTCTCCACAGCTGTTTCTGCAAACTGTTCCTCCATTTCTCTGAGCATCTGTTTCTCTGAGAAAATGGAGGCTATTGCACGTGAATCCTCCCATCCCTCTCCACCTGAACATTCCTCTATATGACTGTATTGCTTCTGTACCTTGCATGCATGCAAAAGAAGTACCTTCTTTCTTTCCCAAGAATAATCCTACCAGAATCCTAAAACTAAGTCTTTTTCAGATAATAACATATATTAATAAATTTCAGGAGGAAGAATGATTCCTGCTGTCCATGGGCAGATGGAGGCTGGAGAGAGATGATAGAGAATAATTGTAGGGTAAGAGGATTAAGATCTCGAAGAAGAGGAGCTGAGGGACAGTTGTGGTTGACAGGGTACCTAGAAACCAGGACAGATCACAGGATCAAAAAGGCTAAGAGTTGAGAGACTAGGAGAGACACCAAATCTGAAGTCATGGAAAGAGCACAGAGCTGTAAATAGCTGAATTTATAGCCAACTGGAAAGATATTCAAACTCAAGGATGGAAATAGGTTTAGTCAGAGCAGCCAAAGGATCAAAGGATGTAAGTGTAAATTGTGCTCAAAGCTATTTTTTTTTTTTTGCCATTCTTGACCCAGAGGTTTTTCTTCACCCTTTCAGATTTTTAAAAGTTCCTATCCTTATGTGGCTGAACAGTTTGTTAAATCCTACAAAATCTTTCTATCTAAACCCTTGATCTCATCCTCTCCTGTCATTTTGAGGATGCTATGCCATGTCTGTTCATAGCTTGTGAAGAGGATGCTTAGACTACAGGAGGATATCTTCTTGTCCTCTTGTTGATGCCTCATCCCCTTTGCATAATCCCCAGGCTTTGTCGATGTGGTTTGAATAAAACTGAGCTGAGCCCCTGACTCCCTGAATGAATAGATAACTCGAGTCTGACCAAAGTACCACATCCCTGTGGTCCAGTGATTGGTTCAAGGATGGTGCATGACTCAAGTTGTGCACATCAGAGATGATGCGCTTCTGCCTCAGGACACTTCTAAAGCCAATAAAGAGAAAGTAGACCTGAGATATGGAGAGAAATAAAATCCACATAACATTTGAGCCCAAGACACAGTTCTGCCTGAAACCAAGCCCTGTTCTTTTCTGTTACATTAGCTAATAACTTCCCTCCTTTGTTTAATTAGTTTTTTTAAAAAACTTGAAATAGGAAGTGATCTAATCAAAATTTAACTGTGATATACTCATAGTAAACACTCATGTGTTTTCTGGGGATGAATAGAGTCACAGGCTCTCTGGATAGTATTGTGTTTCTGTGATTATTCAGAATTAATGTTCAGCCCTCCGCGTTGCAGCCTGATCTCTTGTAGATCAGAAGGGTTCTTCCTTCCCCTGGGTAATATGTGAAATTCGCATATTGTTTGTTTTAATGTTGTGCTGTTCATGAGAGACAACCTGAACTACAAGCTGTTTGGTGAATGTTTTATTAATACTCAGTGTCTCTTTGTGGAATTATTCTTCCTTCATTTTTTGCCCAGTTGTTTTGGGTGGTACTGACTGCACCCCAAGCTCCGGGGGTGTGTGGGGCACATGACTCAGATCAATTAAAGTTTTCCCTAAGACTTTGTGGAAGAAAAAGTTACCCCATTCTGTCTACAGCCATACCACCCTGAACGCACCTGATCTTGGAAGTTAAACAGGGTTGGACCTCGTTAGTATTTGGATGGGAGAATTAACCCCTGTTCTCTGGGATTCTAGTATTAAGTATGCATGCTATGTCGCTTCAGTCGTGTTCGACTCTTTGTGACCCTATGTACAGTAGCCCACCAGGTTCCTCTGTCCGTGAGATTCTCCAAGCAAAAATACTGGAATGGGTTGCCATGCCCTTCTCCAGGAGTAAGTATATGTAAGTCTAAAGCTGCCAGTGGATATTTGGGGAACACTCAATACATACAAGTGTTTGAGGCCATCCCAGAGAAAAGCAGAAATAGAGATGGAGGAAAGGGAGTAGTTTAATGAAGGCGTCTTTAGACTTGGGTTTACAATGCCTAAAGTCTTCACTGCTTAGACTTCCTACTCACTTGAGCCAACAAATTCCCTTTCTTCGTCTAATCTGGTTTAGTATGGACTTTTAGCACATGGCATCAAAATCTTAACTAACTATACATTGGCATCCAAATGTCAGTGCTAATGGGTTAGTGTCAGCTGTCACAAGATTCCAAAAATGTGTGTGAAGAAGTGGAGCTTCTGAAACCCCGTGTCTCAGGATTTGCTGAGAAGGTATTGGTGACTTGCTGACGTCTTTGAGAAGATTCTCGGTGTCACAGTGATGAAAGGCTGCAGATACTAAGAGAGGATTCTGAAATATTTTTATATAAAACATGAATGGGGAAGGAGACATATCTAACATGGCCCTGAGAGTCCTCTGAACATTATGGCATTGCTGGAACCTCCCGAGATTCTGAGATAACACAGGTCTTGGCTTCTCTGTGTTGCATGAGAATTTGAAAGAGTCAGCATAATTGTAAAGGGTTGACCCACAAATGTGATCTTGTGTCTTTGCTAATACTTAGTGCTGGGTATCAAATTTCAGTACCCCCTCAGTCCTCTGGTCTGCCACACATACTCCTCAGGGTTTTTCCATCCATTTTGTAACCCTGATGAGACAGTGCATAAGTAATAAGGGTAAGTATATGTAAGTCTAAAGCTGCCAGTGTTAAACCTGCTAGGCTGTTAGGTTTTTTCTTTTCTAAGATTGTTACTTTCACATAAGTAGCTATAGAATTCTCATTGAGAGACCAAAGGATAGGTTCAAATTTATTCTCAATTTTTTAAAATTACCAAACAAGGATACCCTGAATTAAATATGAAATATCATTTGTGAAAATTCCAAGTCTCTATAGAGTTTAGATGTTAAATTTCTTAGAGCAGACTTACAGCTCATCTTTTTCATAAGATCACATCTGAGATGGTTTAGTTCTTTGGAAATCGCCTATTCAAGTGGTAGTTTTTATAACGAAAACTATCATAATAAACTCTGAAATATCATACACCTGGTGGGATAAATTTTCTGAAATTAAGAACTCACTTTATCTTTTATAAAATAGCAATTATATTAGGAATTAAGAGATAAGTATTGTCCTTGTTCTACTACCAGCTAAACCTGGAGGAGAGACTTTACATCTGAGAGTCTGAGAGCACTGGCTCATAGAGGTAAAACAAGATGAGCTCTCTGGTCTTTTCCAACTTTGAGTCTGTAATTTTACATAACATTAGCAATTCTTGCAAATAGGAATTTTCTTCAGTCCAGTTCAGTTGCTCAGTCGTGTCTGACCCCATGAATCGCAGCACGCCAGGCCTCCCTGTCCATCACCAACTCCTAGAGTTAACCCAAATCCATGTCCATCGAGTTGGTGATGCCATCCAGCCATCTCATCCTGTCGTCCCCTACTCCTCCTGCCCCCAATCCTTCCCAGCATTAGGGTCTTTTCCAATGAGGCAACTCTTCACATGAGGTGGCCAAAGTTATTGCAGTTTCAGCTTCAACATCAGTCCTTCTAATGAACACCCAGGACTGATCTCCTTTAGGATGGACTGGTTGGATCTTCTCGCAGTCCAAGGGACTCTCAAGAGTCTTCTCCAACACCACAATTCAAAAGTATCAATTCTTCGGCCCTCAGCTTTTTTTATAGTCCAACTCTCACATCCATACATGACTACTGGGAAAACCATAGCCTTGACTAGACGGATAATTTTTTTAAAAAAAGTATCCCTATGCTGTAGATACAGAGATTCAGTTCTAAAACTACAAGATAAACAAGTTATTAAAACAATTAACTAGAGGGAAGATGCAAGAGTAAACCTGAGTGTACTTTGTTGGATGTTACACATAACCTGGGCTTCCCAGGTGGCGGTAGTGCTGAAGAACCTGCCTGCCAGTGCAGGAGTCATAAGAAACACTGGCTTGATTCCTGGGTTGGGAAGATCCCCTGGAGGAGGGCAGGGCAACCCACTCCACTATTCTTGCCTGGAGAATCTCATAGACAGAGGAGCCTGGCGAGCTGCAGTTCACGGGGTCGCAAAGAGCCAGACATGACTGAAGAGACTTTGCACACAGGTGTACATAAGCTACTTTTAAGAGACAATTTAATTCTTGGGCTTGATGACACCACCAGAAGAGTTAGTTCCTTGGCCGTGCTTTTACGAGTAAAGACTGAAATAGTCTCCTGCTATGGTGGGCATGGAGACATTCTGCCCAGATCCATCTCCAAGGAAGGACTCACTGCCCAGCTGACAGGTAGGGACGAAATCAGCAGACAGCCTGTGGCCCCCAGCTCCTTCGAGGAAAGTCACAGCTGCGTGGAGACACCGTGCCTGTGTCACAGTCCTGCTGGGGCCAGAGCGCCTTCCCTCATGGAGTGGGCTTCCGAGGGCTTCAAGCAGGACCCTCCTCAGGCACCACTCGCCCTAGGATTCCCTGCTGGGTTGGCCAAGGCTTTTCCCAGGCATCCTCCACAATCTAACTTCTCCTCTGCTCAATGTCTCTTCTTCCCCTTTGCCTTCTTGTGTGCTGATCCCTGAGAAATATGTTGCTCCTCAAATTCCATCTTAGCATTTGGTTCCAGGGAAACCAGTTTTATACACTTGTAATTAATTTAGAAATAATAAAGTGATGTATTGAACTTTCCTTGTCACAAGAGATGATGGGATTAATTCCCATTTCAATATTAATAATGGTTATTTCTAGTTTATTGGGATTAAAAAATGTACTTGTACTGCTGTAATTTTTCAAAAATGATAAGCAATTTTTACAAAAAAATGAAGTTATTATAAGGCAAGAATAATAAATATGTCATTGATAAGATAATGGGATAAGAAAGGTAAGAGATGAATACATAAAAAGAGAATCTGCAATATATATAAATCAGAGTTAAATAGTATTTATCTCTGACCATTACTACAACTAGACACTTTTTAAGGTTACTGTAAGCTGTTCCCCATATTTGTATCTCATGTTAAGTTTCCTTATAGAAATTAATACTAAAGGTAGGCTTTGAAAAAATTGTATACACTGAAACAGTTTACCATGATATAAAGTAATCAAACACACAGTGTTGCTATGGATTTAAAAATTGTAAAGCTTAACAAAGTACACATTCTTTCTTCTATTTATTAGTCAAATTTTGCCCATGCTCATGTTGGTAACTAGACATATTCTACCCAGTGTGCTTGGGCGTGTCTAATATTTTGAACAGACAATCATTTTTAGAATCTACTCGCATAAAGCAGCCCTGAATATTCATTGGAAGGACTGACGCTAAAGCTGAAGCTCCAATACTTTGGCCACCTGATGCAAAGAACCGATTCATTGGAAAAGACCCCGATGCTGGGAAAGACTTAGGGCAGGAAGAGAAGCAGGCGTCAGAGGATGAGATGGTTGGAAAGCATCACTGACTCAATGGACATGAGTCTGAGCAAGCTCCAGGAGATAGTGAAGGGCAGGGAAGCCTGGCATGCTGCAGTCCACGTGGTCATAAAGAGACGGACACGACTTAGTGACTGAACAACACCAATTATCTCAAGTATTATGGAAAGAAGTTGAACAGAGATAGGTGTAGGGATTATATAACATAAAAGTCTTCCTCAAGCAACCTCAGATGTTTAAAGTTTTCATTATGATCATATGTGGTAACTGATGGCCGGTTGGTTCTCATGGGTGTGATCATGGTCCTAGAATATTCTGGATTTCCAGAATCTTAGTCAGCTGCTGTAGTCTCGATCCTGCAAGGTCCGATTCTTAGCATGCCATCTGAGTGTTTTCTTCCCTGCTAAACCAAACATTGCAACTGGAAAATGAAATCCTTTGGTCTTAGGTAAGAGTAAGAAGTAAAAGTATCTCCCCGGCTCTAGCCTGCTGCCTAGACTGTTACATTTCTCATTTATGGGATCTGCTCATTAACAGAAAACAAACAAACAAACACCAGAACTGTTTTCCAAGGATTACAATGTAGAATTCTGGCAATAGTTTGGTAACCTATATCATAACCCTGGGGACTTCCCACTTGGTTCAGTGGTAAAGAATCTGCCTGCCAAGTAGGAGATGTGAGTTTGATCAACAAGATGCCCTGGAGAAGAAAACTGTAACCCACTCCAGTATTCTTGCCTGGGAGATCCATGGACAGACAAGCCTGGTGGGCTACAGTTCATGGGGTCGCAGAGTTGGACACTACTTAGTGAATAAAATAGTAACAACCCTAACCCCAACCACCATATAAATTTTCTTTCTCCCTTATATCACAGACACAATTACCAGTGTAGTCTTTCTCTCTCCTCTCACCCTCCAACATCCCTCTCCCCAAATGTCAAGGGCACTCTAAAGAATCAGATTCCTTTATGATGAAACCTTCTGTACAAACACACACACACACTCACTTGTTTGAAATAACATTTGTTGAATGGACATTCCCACTACAAAGAATGCAAAATTTCTTCATATTCATTTATATGTGGTTTTTAGCTGCTTGTTAAAAATAGACCAAGTGAGAAATTAAATCTCACTAATTGAAGTAGATGGGCTTGGAGCAAGTGTCCATGCTCAGAAACACTTTTTCCAAAGGCAGGATTTGTTAATGTCTCACTGTAGTCACATTTACTGGGCTGCAGCATATATGGAACAGCTTCTCATCTTTATAAAGTCAGAGCAAAGATGTGCCCATGTGGGGAAGAATAGCAATAACTCCAAGAAGTGGCATTCTGAAGCTTTAAAGTGTATTTGAGATTTCAATTAAAAGTCCCTAGCCACAGGTGGATTTCTTCCAAGCACTTCCCTTTGGGCCTTTGCTCTTTTCACAAGCCAGGAAAACCACCAACCATCTACAGGGCTTTGTTTTCCGGGTGTGTTGTAAGACAATGAAATAATGAATAGCAAACTCAGTTGATGCCAGATTTCTGTCACACAAGCTTGGCATCTGGAAGTCTAGTGTTTTCACTCAGAGCAGCTGTGTAAGTTTGGAAAGACATTCCAGTTAGAAGATCCATTAACCCCTGCTTAGGGCCGCATTTTAGTATGAACATTTTTTAAGGGACGAATAAGTGTTGAATCCTGTTGAATCCAAGCCCAGATTGTGCTTTAAAAAAGAGTGGCACTAAATAATCTTACTACTCAGGCTCATGTGCTTCGAAGCTCACATTTTGAGAGGTGTTGGCAGTTATCTCGATAATATAGTTAGAGTGGTTTGTAATGCTATGCTTTCTTCTTATGACATGTTTGGGGAAGACATTTAAATAATGTCTTCACTTAGGGATGTGCTTGATCCTAATATGAATGAGTGAATAGTTGTATAGTTTCTGTGAACTATGACATGAAGACTGTGCCTCATTAGTTCATTTAACAAGTATTTGCTGAGCACCCACCATGCCAAGCACATTATTAGGTATCTTGGATTGGCCAGTAAACAAAGCAAAGTCCCTAATTATCTTATCATTGCACATACACTAGAGGTGTCACTTTTACACGAGTTACAAGTCTTGGGTGTATGAAAAATAGCAACTGGGACTCTTAAAATTTTACTTAAGTCCTTGAATTCTTTGGACCCATTATAAAGAGTAAATTTCTCATCTTGTTTAAAATTTATTTTTAATTGAAGGATAATTGTTTTACAATGTTGTGTGGCTTCTGCCATAAGAGCATGAATCAGGCATAAGTATACACCTGTCCCCTCCCTCTTGAAGCTCCCTCTCACCCTTCCCCCCATCCCACCCCTCTAGGTTGTCAGAGAGCCCTGCCTTGAGCTCCCTGTGTGATACAGCAACTTCCCACCTGCTATCTGCTTTACATACAGTAATATGTATGTTTCAGTGCTTCTCTCTCAGCTTGTGCCACCCTCTCCTCCCCCGCTGTGTCCACAAGTCTGTTCTCTATGTCTGTGTCTCTATTCCATCCCTAAATAGGTTCATCAGTACCATTTTTCTGGATTCCATATATATGCATTAATATATGGTACTTGTTTTTCTCTTTCTGACTTACTTCAATTTGTATAACAGACTCTAGGTTCATCTACCCATCCCCCCCCCCTTTTTTTAACTTTTTGAAGTTTGCAATTGTTCTTCCTGGAATATTGTCATCCCCATCTTTAGTTTTCAAGACCTGTTCATCCATCAAGGCCCTATTCAGACTCCCAACTCTGTGCCTACTATCCAAATTCCTGAAGGTACAACATGTTCTTCTTGCCCTGAACCCTTAGAGCAACTTGCCTGGAGATATTTGTGGCAATCAGTGTTTATTCTATCAGTATCTGGCCTATTACCCTTCTCTCCTTCCTGTCCTCCCAAACATTCAACAAACTCCACAAACACGTCAACGTTGAAATTCAGTGGGAGATGGGATAGTCCAATTCTTTTTGGTAGGTGTGTGACCTTTACATAATTATTCTACCTAATTTTAGACTGACATTTTGTGTCACGGTTAGAGCAAGATTTGGGCCATTTATGACCTGTTCTTTACCGTTATCAGTCAGACTGAGTCAGAAAAACAGAGCCCACATCACCTATCTTAGCTTGAGAGTGGATGCTGGAAGAATTGAATGGTCTACTGGCAATAGTGAGGCAATCCTGAAGCTACTGGGAAGCTAAGCAAGAAGCCTTGGGAAGGAGATAGGGTTAATCAAGCCTGAGAGCCAGTGTCTCCTCATGAGAGCCAGACCTTGACAGACCTTGTCCAGTGGGAGCTCGTACCACAGAGGGAGCAGCTGCCTGGAGGGAGTTAGAAATATGGAGTGGAGGCAGTTATTGCTGGAGAAGCTGCATGAAGCAGAGAGGACAGGGGAAAAATACCCTGACTTCTTTGCCCCATATACTAGTCTGCAGCCAATGCCTCCCATTGGTAGAAAGCAGCCAGAGGCAAGGGAATCTGAGAATAAAGTTTACAGGATTCAGTTACTTGTAACACAGAGCAAGGGAAAAGGAAGTGGCAACCCACTCCAGTATTCTTGCCTGGGAAATCCCACGGATGGAAAAGCCTGGTGTGCTATAGTCCATGGGGTTACAAAGAGTCAGACACAATTTAGCAACTAAAACAACAACAGCAACATGCAAAGCAAAGGAAGGGTGGATAACATATTTGGAAACAGTAAAATCATTAGCACAGCCTGCAGAATCAAATATTTACAGCACATACTCTCTTCAAATGATAGTTAATTGTTTAGTTTATGAATATTGTATCTTCAATTAGAAGCCCACTTTGATTACAAGATCTTTGAACATGGACCACTTTTGAGCTATTTGTGAGCTAGACTAATCTCAGAAAACCATGCCATCTGGTGTAGGTTATTTCCACTGTTCCCCGTTCCTCTATCTTCTTTTTTAAGGTTTTTTCTACAATTTGGTTTGCTTTCTCTTCTTAGGTATCTTCTTGTCTTGGGTTCCTTGCAATGCAGTATATATAAGTATTACATTGGGCAGATTTGAGTTTTATTTCTCCTTTCCATGTATCTGAGATCACTTGATGGTCTATCATGTAGAAAAATATAAACAGCTAAGTGTTAGTAGAAGCCTCCTGGATGGCTCTCAGTGATTCTCATCTACTGGAATTCACGCTCTTATATAGTACCAGCTGCTTTGAATTAGAGTTCAAAGTGGAAGTGATCATGGGGCACTTCCAAGATTTGGTCACAGATGGTAATGCAACTTCACCATGATCCCTTGGATTGCTTGCTATGTGGATGCCAACTGTCAGACTGTCAGGACATTCAAGCAACCCAGTGGCCCATTTGTAAAGGGGCTGAGGGCGATAGCCAGTGCCAACTTGCCAATTCTGAATGAATCACCTTGAGCAAATTCTCCAACCCCAGTTATGCCTTCAGAAGACTGAATAAGCTTCAACAGAAATGATTGCAGCCATTAGAAAGCTTCAGGGAAAAGTGCCTGGCTGAACCCTTCCCAAATTTCCTAATCCCGAGATTTTATGAGTATAATAAAGTTTGGGGATAATTTGTTATGCAGCATTAGGTAACCGATGACTTTTGTTACTATTTTCATGATAGTTCTTCAAGGTTTATAAAGTTGATGCCTGAATAAGGCTGATAGTCCCCCATCTCACAGTACTTTGCAAGTTGCACATCAAATTTCTTCTAAACAAATTATTTTCTTTCCTATATTAAAGTTGGGAGTTAGGTGCAGTCATTTTTAAAATTAACCTTGTCTTACATTTGAGGAAAATGATACTCAGATTTTGAAAAACTTGTCCAGGTTTCCTTAGCTGTGCTGTGCTTAGTCGCTCAGTCATGTCTAACTCTTTGAGACCCCATGAACTGTAGCCTGCCAGGCTCCTCTGTCCGTGGGAATTCTCCAGGCAAGAATACTGGAATGGGTTGCCAAGCCTCCTTCAGGGGATCTTCCCAACCCAGGGATCAAACCCATGTCTCCCACATTGCAGGCAGATTTTTAGCGTTTGAGCCACCAGGCAAGGCCAAGAATACTGGAGTGGGTAGCCTATCCCTTCTCCAGGGGAACTTTTCGATGCAGGAACGAAACTGGGGTCTCCTGCATTGCAGAGGGATTCTTTACCAGCTGAGCTACCAGGGAAGCCCCTGAGTTACCAGTAGCTGGTTAGCAGCAAATCCTGAAACCAAAGCTGTCTTCCAAACCTTGTGTTGTACATTGCTGGAGATTTTCAGCAGTCCAGCAAGGCGAATATGGAGACCTGGGGTTGGGACTTTCTGATGATGCTCAGAATTTAGAATGTGTGTACTTGGCTGGTTCACCCCTGCAAGTAAATAGTCAAAAGTAATGAGACAACATGCAGCTATGAAGCTGACCTAGGTGGCCAGCTAGGCAGGTGTGAACTCCAGCTGTTACTATACACAACCGTTTTTGTTCACTTCCCCATTGCCTAATACTTTCCAGACCCCCAAATCTAGGCATCTTGAAAATCTAGTTGCAACTTTTTTCTTCCAAGGATTTGGTTAAGATTATAGACATATGTGCTTGGAATATCCAGACTCTGTGTGTGTTACAATGTGTTTCTCATTTGTGACTTTACTGAAGATTTCCAATATCTAGAACAGTCCCATAGGCTCCAAAATACTTAACACCGAGGCCTGGTTGGTAATGAAGACATTCTTTTTCTCTGACAGCCCACAGTAAATGCACACAGCATGATTTTATGCCCGTTATTCATTTATTTCATAAATATGAAAAATTGCAGTCCCTGCAATATGTTTAGTCTCATGTTCTTTATCACTTTCCAACCTTCAATAACTAACGTCCTGATCTGTTACAAGTTAGGCACTTGGTCAAGTGTGCATTTGCCACTAGTTTGTGAATTCAGTTCAGTGTGGACAACACAATTATACTCCACTACTTGCCTGGGAAACCCCATGGAAGGGGGAGCCTGGTGGGCTGCAGCCCATGGGGTCGTGAAGAGTTGGACATGACTGAGCGACTTCACTTTCACTTTTCACTTTCATGCACTGGAGAAGGAAATGGCAACCCACTCCAGTGTTCTTGCCTGGAGAATCCCAGGGAAGGGGGAGCCTGGTGGGCTGCCGTCTATGGGGTCGCAGAGTCGGACACGACTGAAGCGACTTAGCAGCAGCAGCCTCTTCTCCCAATTTCCTGAATGTTGTTACTTATAGAAATTCAGATTCAAATAAATATCAAGGATAGCATTCAAGGGAAAATGTCACAAAACGATAGCTTGAAAGGATTTTTTAAAGAGCAAGGCTTGGCTCAACCCCTTGACTTGAGAATGTCAGTCTTATATCTTTGCCTAGAAAAGTGATTAACCACCTTACCTGTATATTAAAATAACCTAGGAAAGCCAGCATTAGTCAGTGATCTGGGTCCTATGGCAAAGCAATTAAATTAACTCAGAATCTTAGTGATGGAGCTCAGGTATCAGAATTTTTAACCAATTCTCTGGTTAAAAATATACAACCAGTTCCAATATACAACCATGGTAGGGAGCACTAGCCCTAAATTTGGTTTGGTGGGGAGTGACTGAAGACAACAGAACCTTCCCATTTTCCTCCAACCAGCTTGATTTCTGGAGATGTTCTGCTCTGGTAGCAAGAGACGCCAGAGTTAGAAATGATCAAATAAGTCTCCTAGGTATGCTTTATGGTAGGGCCAGTACTGAGCAACACACTAGCGGTGTATGTTTTCTACTTTATCCTGATAAAACTTGATCTTTACCTGAAACAAATAGATGGCCAGATATTTCTCAGGCAAAGATGGGTTTATTCAGGATCAGCAAAGAATTGCAGTTTGGGGTCTGTAACTATGGTGGGCCACATACAAGTTCCCCAATCTTCCCCCACCCCACCCATGGCAAAGAAAGGAGAAAGTTTGAGCCTGTGGCTTTTCATTGGCTGAGTTCCTGCCAGGAAAGAAGAGTCTTTCTTCTTACCAAGAGTTGTTGGATTCTGCAATCCTCACAGCGTGTAAGAGCTGTATTTAATTGAAGTTTCTGTTTATTAATTTTTTACAGTCTCAAATTTCAGGACACTGTACACATTTCACTGGCTCTCTTTGCTTTTATTTCCCCCCAGTCATGTGGATAAAGTTACTGAGAGGACACAGTATATCTTACTTACCAGGCTCAGGGCAGTGACTATAATAGCTGTAGCCTGTGTTCGTTGCAGCCACATTTTGGAAGTAATTGTGTTTAATGCCGCCCATGTTTTAATAATAGGCAGGATATCATTATAAACGAAGTTCACTGTTGCTTTAAAATGACTCCCATGTGCATGCTCCTGCCTCAGCCTACTTACTTAATCCTGGCAGACACTTATATGCCTGTATGGATCACTTATGGAAACCCCACGTTCTCATAAAGTTTCCTCTCCTGTGAGATATGCTTTAGGGCCCTTTTCCTAAACATCACATATGTTATCAGTGGGTTCACAGATAGGTCATCATCCCCTTTGACTTCAAGCTCTAAATGTAGCGATCTGTTTTTCATAACTCTTTGTATTCGAATGACTACACAGTGATCCCCCCAAAATGGATGTTTAACAGGTGCATAAAATAAATGCATGCAAATGTCCTCTGCCTAATTTCCCTTGTAGATGGGCAGTTTTTCTCCATTAGAAAAAGGAAAGTCTGGTTATAGAATGGCAAGACTATGTAACAGATTCTTTTCTGCATTGTGTCATATTCCAGAATTTAGGAGAAATGAACAGTATAAATCCTCGAACATGAAAATTATATAAGCTTCAGCTTCTAAATAAACCAAAGCATGAAAATGACAGAACCTTAAACGTAGATGCCTTGGGAGTGCTATATGTTGGGTGAAGATAGTTAACCTCAGAATATATGCCAGATTACTTGGACTAATTTAATATCTTTTAGTCCCTATATACACTGGAGGCATATTAAAATTAGAAGTGTACACTGGAGGCATGTTAAAATTAGAAATCTAAATTGTAAATATGTTTAAATACGTCTGTTTCCTCTAAAAAATACTTTAATGTTTAACATTCAAATCCACGCACATGTTTTGGGATGTTCAGGATAATAAACAGAAGTACTAATAGAAACTAAGATAGATCAAGATAGATATTATCTCAATACAGATAGTAAGACTCTATTTATTTTTTATCTTATTCATAGTTTCCGTGTAATATATTAAATTGGGAAGTAGCTAAGACTGGTGGTCCAGTAACTAAGACTCTGAGCTCACAATACAGGGGCCCTGGATTCCATCCTTGGTCAGGGAACTAGATCCCACATGCTGCAACTATGAGTTTGCATGCATCAACTCAGGCCTAGTGCAGTCAAATAAATAAATTATATATATAACATGTATAATATACGGGCTTCCCTCATAGCTCAGTCAGTAAAGAATCTGCCTGCAATGTAGGAGACCCTGGTTCGATTCCTGGGTCAGGAAGATCCCCTGGAGAAGGAGATAGCAACCCACTCCAGTGTTCTTGCCTGGAGAATCCCCATGGACAGAGAAGCTCAGAAGGCTCCAGTAGATGGGGTCACAAGAGTCGGACACGACTTAGCAACTAAACCACATATATATATATACATATATATATATATACACACACATATATATGTGTGTGTGTGTTTATATAAAATTGAACATCTCAGCAAATAGTTATCAATTGCTTTATTTGCTGTGCCCACTTCAGTCTTACTCTACCTGTTTAACAAACATAGTACAAAATTGATTTTTCTCTTTTTTATGAAAAAAAGATCAATAAAGATTAAGTACAAGCTAAACTGATTGAATAATAAGATTTGACTCAGGTCAAACACTAGCTATGGAGAAAAGTAATGTTATATAGAGGATTGTATAATGTAAAAATGCTATTCCCAAATTCCCCTGTAACATGATATTAATGATATTACTCTTGCTTAAATTCCCAACTAGAAGAAAAAAACAGATGAAAAACAACTATATGGTTATGGATTATGGTTAATGTGTTTTATTTCTGTGTGCCTATTTATAGAAAGCTCTCTATTTTTTATAATAATCTTTTTAAACCAAATTCCCACAGAGAGATAAACATTTCTTTGCATATCAAAAACTGGTAGAAAAAGGGCATGGTTTTAGAACTCTTACAGTTCTTAGAGAAAGTTTTATAATATAATCCATGACTTTTTCTGTGCCTGTTTAAAAATATTTGGGATAGTTTTGTTTTAAAGAGGTATCACACACCCCATTTAAAAATTTCATTTCACTAAGTTACACAAATTTATTGAGCAACTTACGGGACCAGGGATTGGAAACTGCGAGAACGCAAATATGGTCTTTCCTCCTGTAAATATATATTCTATAGAGACAGACAATAGCAAGTAGTCAAATTTATAAGTGAGATGATCACATGTGGTGGTGAAAGTTATGACTAAAATAAAAGCATAGAATGATGAGCAGGAGATACTATTTTAGATAAGGTGGAGAGGAAAGTCCTTTTCAAGAAAGAAGGCATTTGGGCTGAAACTAAAACGTGGAAAAGGAGGTAGCCAGGCAGAACTACAAAGAAGCTTGCTTTTAGGCAGGGGAACAGCAAGTGTAAAGGCCAGCAGGGAGCTGGCCGGTTCACTGCACAGATCATTGTTTATGATGTCTGTTTGAATTCCATTCGGAATTAAAAGAGAAATGCTGCTGTAATAATCAAAGCATGACCTACCTACGAGATCAGTCAGTACCTGTCCTGAGAACAGTGATGATTTGCGTTTAATTGGCCACTTTAATTTTCATACCCTTTAATTCAGCAGACAATTTGCAATTTTGTGCCCAGCAAAATCTCCCTGACAAATGTAGCATACAGATGAGAAGCTTCTGATTTATCATTCAAGTCATTCAGGGCCCAAATCACAATCTGTTTTTTTTTTCCCTCCCCAATAAAATAATTCACTGCACCAGCTGAGAGCCTTTCAGGATTTGGTCCATCTTACAATTGTCCATTTTAACAAGATTTGACTGTCCCCCCATCTGCAACACGTATTTTGTCAGGAGAACAATGCCAGTTGCACAACGTCAAACAACATACCTGTGACGGTCAGGGAAGGAAACCATACCCCCAACAACTGCTGATAGGTCCTTTGTGCTGCTGTTAGAATTTTTCTTAAGAAAGATCGCTTTTTAACATTAAAGCTGGAGATCCTATCTCATCAACTAGAATTAGAGACTCATTTGTTGTTAGTTAAAAATGAGATGAGGATGTGTTTCAAAGGAATGGAAGTCTGAAAGAGAGGGAATGCAAATAACAACGGAAAGCTACCTTCAGAAATTGTGGGCATACTGTCTCAGAAGGAAAAGGGAAAACAAGAGAAAATGAAAAATGTAACATTTTCATGCAGTTTCTGCTATTAAGTCATTATTGTCTGTACTCATTCAATGGTATTATTAATGCAGAGAATTACAGTGTTTTTCCTCCATCATAGGTGTGTTGTGACGTATAAATAATGAAAAGTGAAATGTTATCGAGCTACTTCCTAAAACATGGGAGCCTCTGCATTTACACCTCAATAATTCTGAATGCTTCAGTGAATGAAAAATAATTAAGGGGTATCTAAAAAGACATAGATTTATTACTTTCAAGGGCACATTCTCACTTAATGCAATGAATAACAAAGTTCTTCAATGCAGAGGTTATACAAAGTTTCAAAACTTAGGAGTGCTTGTAATTAAGAGAGCTAATTATGTGAAATATATTATAGAGCTCTTATAAAAGTTAAATTTTCTGAGATTTATATATTTCGTTTATAATCTTTAAGTAAACATTTATTTCATTTATAATGTTTAAACAAATTTGGTTTTTTATTTGGATACCTGTTGTTGTTGTTGTTCAGTCACTAAGTCATGTCCAACTCTTTGCAACCCCATGAACTGTAGCACGGCAGGCTTCCCTGTCCTTCACTATCTCTCTGAGTTTGCTCAAACTCATGTCCATTGAGTCGGTGATGCCATCCAATCATCTCATCCTCTATTGCCCCCTTCTTCTCTTGCCCTCAATCTTTCCCAACATCAGGGTCTTTTCTAATGAGTCAGCTCTTCGCATCAGGGGCCAAAGTATCAGAGCTTCACCTTCAGCATCAGTCCCTCCCATGAATATTCAGGGTTGATGTCCTTTAGGATTGACTTGTTTGATCTCCTTGCAGTCCAAGGGACTCTCAGGAGTCTTCTCCAGCACCACAGTTCAAAAGCACCAATTATTTGGCACTAAGCCCTTTTTATGGTCCAACTCTTAACATCCATACATGACCACTGGAAAAACCATAGCCTTGACTAGACAGACTTTTGTTGGCAAAGTGATGTCTCTGCTTTTTAATATGCTGTCTAAGTTTGTCATAGTTTTTCTTCCAAGGAGCAAGGGTCTTTTAATTTTGTGGCTGCAGTCACTGTCTGCAGTGATTTTGGAGCCCAAGAAACTGAAATCTGTCACTGTTTCCAATTTTCCCCCATCTATTTGCCATGAAGTGATGGGACCAGATACCATGATCTTAGTTTTTCTGAATGTTGAGTTTTAAGCCAGAATTTTAAGTTTCCTATTTCACTTCCAAGAGGCTCTTTAGTTCCTCTTCGTTTTCTGCCATTATTGTGATATCCTGATATCCTTAGTGTGGATATGTGCAGCACCATACAAAAATAAAATCCAATGTCCATGTTTCACAGTTTTGAAGTTCTCCAATGTGAAAATGTCAAACACTACCAATATATTGAGTGGCCACACTTCCAGAATTATATTTAGGACAAATACTAGAGTTATAAATATTGGAATTTTGAGGACCCTAAAAATAAATTTTAAGGAGAATAGGCTTAGCTATTAATCAAGAGTATTCATCAATCCCCAAAACACATAATGGACACAAAGCAGTTCGGGGTGCTGACCCTCCAAACAGTAGAAAATTTGAGTATAATTCACAGTTGGCCCTTTTAATCTGAGGTTTCTCTCTATCCAAGGACTAAACCAGCCATGAATTGTGTAGCTCAGAGATATTTATTATTGAAAAATAGCTGCGGTTGAGTGGACCTGTGCAGGTCAAATCTCAGTTGTTCATGGGTCAAATATATTTTAATTTTTGGGGCTTTGACCTACATTTTCAAATTTTTAGTCAGCTTAACATGTCCTTTCATAAATTCATACTTTTCTATAAACCGGTGCTGCTAACTAACCTTCTCCTTTAACTCTGTCATCTGGTAAATTTCTCCTCTTTCTTTAAGTACTAACTTGCTGCTGCTGCTGCTGCTAAGTCGCTTCAGTCGTGTCTGACTCTGTGTGACCCCATAGACAGCAGCGTACCAGGCTCCACCGTCCCTGGGATTCTTCAGGCAAGAACACTGGAGTGGGTAAGTAATACTTAAATAGCAATAATTTACATATATTAAAATTAGTTTGTGTCTATTAAATGACTACTAAGGGTCAAGTATCAGTTGTTCAGCTCAGTCGCTCAGCTGTGTCTGATCTTTGCCACACCATGGACTGCAGCACGCCAGGCTTCCCTGCCCATCACCAACTCCCGGAGCTTGCTTAGAATCATGTCCATGGAGTCAGTGATGCCATCCAACCATCTCATCCTCTGTCGCCCCCTTCTCCTTGTGCCTTCAGTCTTTCACAGAATCAGGGTTTTTCCCAACGAGTCAGTTCTTCATATCAGGTGGCCAAAGTGTTGGAATTTCAGCTTCAATATCAGTCCTTCCAATGAACACCCAGGGCTGATCTCCTTTAGGATGGACTGGTTGGATCTCCTTGCTGTCCAAGGGACGCTCAAGAGTCTTCCCTGACACTACAGTTCAAAAGCATTAATTCTTTGGCACTCAGCTTTCTTTATAGTCCAACTCTCACATCCATACATGACTACTGGAAAAACCATAGCTTTCACTAGACAGACCTTTGTTGGTTAAGTAATGTCTCTGCTTTTTAATATGCTGTCTAGGTTGGTCATAGTTTTTCTTCTAAGGAACAAGTGTCTTTTAATTTCATGGCTACAGTCACCATCTCCAGTGATTTTGGAGCCCAAGAAAATAGAGTCTGTCACTGTTTCCATTGTTTCCCCATCTATTTGCCATGAAGTGATGGGACCAGATGCCATGATCTTCGTTTTTTGAATACTGAGTTTTAAACTAGCTTTTTCACTCTCCTCTTTCACTTTCATCAAGAGACTCTTTAGTTCCTCTTCACTTTCTGCCATAGGGTGGTGTCATCTGTATATCTGAGGTTATTGATATTTCTCCTTGCAATCTTGATTCCAGCATGTGCTTCATCCATCCCAGCATTTTGCATGATATACTCTGCCATGTAAGTTAAATAAGCTGAGTGACAATATACAGCCTTGACGTACTCCTTTCCCAATTTGGAACCAGTCCTTTGTTCCATGTCCTGTTCTAACTGTTGCTTCTTGACCTGCATACAGATTTCTCAGGAGCCAGGTCAGGTGGTCTGGTATTCCCATCTTTTTAAGAATTTTTGACAGTTTATTGTGATCCACACAGTCAAAGGCTTTAGTGTAGTCAATGAAGCAGAAGTAGATATTTTCCTGGAATTCTCTTACTTCTTCTATGATCCAGTGGATGTTTGCAATTTGATCTCTGGTTCCTCTGCCTTTTCTAAATCCAGCTTGAATATCTGTGAATATCTGTGGGTTCACAGTTCCCATACTGTTGCAGCCTAGCGTGGAGAATTTTGAGCATTACTTTGCTATCATATGAGATGAGTGCAATTGTGCGGTAGTTTGGACATTCTTTGGCACTGCCTTTCTTTGAGATTGGAATGAAAACTGACCCTTTTCAGTCCTGTAGCCAGTGCTGAGTTTTCCAAATTTGCTGGCATATTGAGTGCAGCACTTTCACAGCATCATCTTTTAGGATTTGTAATAGTTCAGCTGGAATTCCATCACCTCCACTAGCTTTGTTCATAGTGAAACTTCCTAAGGCCCACTTGACTTTGCACTCCAAGATGTCTGGCTCTCGGTGAGTGATCACACCATTGTGGCTATCGGGGTCATTAAGATCTTTTTTGTATCGTTCTTCTGTGTATTCTTACCACCTCGTCTTAATCTCTTCTGCTTCTGTTAGGTCCATACCATTTCTTTATTGTGCCCATCTTGGCATGAAAGTGCTGTCAGGTATCAACACTTTCCAAACATTTTCTCATTTATTATTCTGTGATATATCTGCAGTAAGAAAACTCCATCAGTTGTTTAATGCAAGTGCTCTCAAAGTATTTGTGATGAAGAACAATTTTATTTCCAGCCCATCACTGACAAAAACTTTTACAAACTATAATGTGCTCTATCGCTATGGCCGACTCTTTGTGACACCCCTGAACTGTAGCCTGCCAGGCTCCTTTGCCTATGGGATTTTCCAGGCAAGAATACTAGAGTGGGTTACTGTTTCCTTCTCCAGGGGATGTTCCTGACTCAGGGATTGAACCCACGTCTCCTACTTGGCAGGCAGATGCTTTACCATGGAGCCACCAGGGAGGCCGTTAAACTATAATAAAAGTAAATAAAAACATGAAAAAAAAAGCTATAAAAATACACGTTCCAATTTATTTATAATTACATTGAACAAATATAAAATTCTCTATCAATCTGCTTTACAGGTTTCAAATTCTACATTTGTGTACTTTCTCAGCGCTGACTGAGAGCACAGACTTCTTGGAGCAGCTCAGATGCATATACTTCAGAGCAGTAGGTTCAGCAACATGTTCTCAAGTAGCAGGTCAAGTTTTCACTCCAGGGTTTTGTTCTGAACCCTTAGGCAATAAGACTTCCTTCCACACTTCAGAAATCTTGACCAAACTGCCAATAGGTCCCAGAGACACCATTTCAAGGCTTGACTTGTTTCCTGTCCCCATGCTAGCCTTTCTCTGTGTGAAGGACAGTGAGGACATTAGTTAAGCAATTAAGAAGGAAACCTACCCACAAGGGTGTGGTCCTATAACTCAAAAGAACAAAGTAGAGCACTGTCGTGTAGCCAAGTTATTCGATCTTAGATAAGCCACAAAGGAGGCATCGAGTTCTCCTGTCAGGGTGTTCTCTGGAGTGAGCTGTCCGCCAGCTGCTGTCTCTAGCACTCCCCGTGACCTCAGTTACAGATTTCCTGTAAACAGTTGCCTGAAGGAGAACACCCACAACTCTGAGACGAAGCAATAATCTTGAGCACTGGGAAGATTTTAAAAACGAACATTTCTCCCAGAGACAACCAAATCCACAGGGACCTGGTACTCAATTTACATTTCCAAATACAGCAGATGACTTGGACTTGAAACATCTGCATTCAAGTCATTTCCGTGTCTTCAGGATACTGTGAGGCATCTAGTTTCACAATTTCGTCACTAAAAAGCCCATTGTGGTGTGTGGATTTTCCCCCCCCAAATAAATGGGTGTTCTACCTCAAAGATAAATACAAGTGCTCAAAATTTAGAAGAAATAAATGTGTAATGTCATCTTCTGTTGGTTTTTTTCTAATCTCACTAACAGTTTTTTTGTCTGTTTTTTTTTTAAGGTTTAAAAAACTGTTGTTTCAGCCAGAGTCATTTTAATACAGAAATTAATACACACAAACTGTTAACTTCAGAATCTAATAACTTGCTATAAATATCCATTGCTTCCTTCCCTTGAAACAGCCAAAATCTAAAATAAACACTGGAATATATTCCTGACACATCGAAACACATGTCAGGGGAGTCACTGTCATTTACACAACTGATTATTGTCACAGGAGAAAGAGTAGGTGAACAGATGCCCCTGATTTGATGTGAGTCACCGGACCTGGTCATCATCTGGGCCCTGAGAACCTCTCCTGACTCCTGCACCCACCTGTACAGCTCTGTGTCAGGGCACGCATAGCCGCCCTTCAAATACAAGACCTGTACTTGGTGGCAACCTCCCCTGTCTTGACGTATTTGTAAACAGATGGAAGAGGAAGCTTTATTCTGAAGTGGGCTTCAAAAAGATTTATCCTGCCAACAAATGATTCTGTTGGTGGTCTCTATAACTGTGTGCGTGAGTGCTCTCAGTCTTGTCCGACTCATTGCAACCCTATGGACTGTACATCTCAAGGCTCCTCTGTCCATGAAGTTTTTAAGGTAAGAATGCTGGAGTGGGTTGCCATTTCCTCCCCCAGGGATCTTCCTGACCCAGGAATCAAACTCACATTTCCTGTGTCTTCTTCAGGACAGCCAGAGTCTCTACCTCGGAGCCATCACTGAAGCCCTCTCTGTAACTGGGTATCTCACTTTTAAATGTGATTCTGTAACTGGGTAACATTTAGAAATGAGGTACCATTTTCACCTATACAGACCACCAACATAATAGTTTTAACATGTTCTAGAGTTTTCTTCAGCTACCCCAAACACAGCATCTTGGCATACTGAAGATTTTCAAACGAAGGAGTTTGAGCAGACAGAAGCACGAAGGTCATTGTGACCTTCCTCACTACTTCTCCTTGAAACGAGTCATAAAAACCTCACCAGAGAGAAGCTCTTTTATCCCTGGAGGAAAGGCACGTCCTTGTCTCCAAAAACAGCAGGACTCTGAGAAGAATCTAGACAGACAGGCCTTGCTAAAAGTCTCCAGTTTTCTGTTCTTACGTTATGCTCTTTAACCTATCATATTCCTCCATGACTGCTGTTGATGAAGATAACCAATAAATGATCAATAATAAGACTAGAAAAGACTTTTATTTGAGCCAATGTGAGGACTAGCCCAGAAGCCCACTTTCCAGGTCAGTCTGAGAAACTGCTCCAGAGAAACGGTTTTCAGCAGTTTTATATCTTGTCAGACCAAAAAACAATAAACAAGTCACAGTTACATTTCTTCAAGGTTTCAAAAAAAAAAAAAAAAAATTAACAGTCCAGCATGTACACAGTGAGTCATTTGGCCTTGACACCTGGTAAGGGAGCCTTATTGTCAAAGGAGTTACCAGTATCAGTGTCCAAGAAGAGCGACATTTAATCTTTATTCTTAACATGAACATTCTTTACTTTTGGTTGTATGTATTTTTCCCTAATAATTAAAGCAGATGTACAACGGATGTGCGGTAGTCCGCAAACGGGCTGTTCTGGTTGGCGTAAAATTCAAGTTAATCCAAGTATAAGCTAGAATGACTTCCCCCATACCTCAATATGTGAAAATTTCTTTTATCACTTTCCACTCTTTATCAAACCTAGCATAAACATTCATGCCTGGTTCTGTGGGTCATTTCCTATGAAGTCTTCTGTGTCACATAAAACATACCATTTCTGTGCTTTTCTCCTGTCAATCTGTCTTTGTCAGTTTAATTTTCAGACCCAGCCAGAGACTCTAGAAGTTCAAGGAAACTTTTTTCCTCCCCTACACCTGATTAGGGCCAAGATGTTAATCTCAACTTCTCCTTTCCTTTTTTTCTTTTCAAACTACTATCTTGTGAGACTTAATAATTCCCTCTATCCACTATCATGTCATCTCTCAGTGACCTAGGATGAATTTTCCAAATTGAGAAATGTCCATTTTTTTTCCTTTTTTCTCATCTGTTTTTTGTCTTTTCCCATTCCAGTAATTAATCAATATTTTCCAAAATCCGATGGAAAGTAGTGGGGGCGGAGGCGGGGAGGAACTGATGAAGTCAATTCTGTTTCTTATTAGCAGTTCTCATAAAGAACAATGGAAACCCATAGCTAAAAAGAGATTTTTCTCTGCATGCCTTCAGGTCATTAGCATGGAGAATCAAGAGCTATCTCAGCACTGATAAGTGAGCCAGTAGTTTAAAATTGACCTGAGGCGGTTTTCAATTTTCTGGTTTCTTTCTTTGCAAGTAATTCTCTTCTCTATAGATACAGTTAGTATTTATCTCACATTTACCCCTCTTCTGGGAAAGTAGATCTTCATACTTAGATAGCAAAGACTTAGTATTTCTTTTAAGCTTTAATCAAGACCTCAAAAGCTTGTCATCTACGTATTATATTAGTTTGGACTTTTTCGTGGTAAGTAACGAAAGTCAGCTTGAGCTAGATAAAGTGCAAAGATTGATTTATTGGAAAGATACTGAAATATCTCTCAGAATGAAAATAGCTAAAACAGGATGGCTACAGAGTCAATGGGAACTAAAAATGAAGATTCTCCTGTAGCATCACTCTTGTTTTTGCTTTTTCTGGATGTTGGCCTTGCTGTTTCAGGCTTTCTCCCTGGAGAAAGAACATGGTTACAGTGACTTTGGGATCACACCCTTAGAGAGGAAAGGGAGGTTTCCCTAAATTATATATTTAGAAAATCTTGGGAGGGACGAGTTTCTGGTTCAGGCTGTGTCAACTTCTCATTTTCAATCTTGTTACTAATCAAATGTTATTGGGGCAGTTTCTTTTTATTTTTAGTAGTTGTCTTTTAAAATATTACTTTTTTTTTAAACCATGAAGTGATTTTTTTTAATTTATTTTTTTCCCACTTTCATTGAGGTATAGCTGATATACAGCATGATATAAGTTTAAGAGGTACAGCATAATGATTTGACTTACATGCATCATAGAACGCTTACCTAGTAAGTTTAGAACATCCATCAACCCATGTAGATATAAAATAAAGCAATGAGAAACAAAATATTTTTTCTTGTGATGAGAACTTAGGATTAATGTTCTTAACAATTTCATATGTAGCATAAAGCAGTGTTCATTATATTTATCATGTTGAATATTACATCCTGAGTGTTTATTTATTTTATAACTGAAATTTTAATCATTTCACTGCCTTCCTTCAATTACCCCTTGGTCTCTGTCCTTCTCTGGCCTGACTACTGTGGCTAGGACTTCCAATATTGTGTTGAGTTAAGAATAGTGAGAGTAGGTATCCTTGCCTGTTGCTGACCTTAGAGGAAATGTCTTCAGCTTTTCACTGTTGAGTATGATATTAGCTGTGGGCTTTTCATATTCGGCCTTCATTATATTGAATTATGTTCCCTCTGTACCCACTTTTGTGCATGCATGCATGCATGCTCAATCATGTCTGACTCTTTGAGACACCAGAGACTGTAACCTGCCAGGCTTCTTGTCTAGGGAGTTTTGGGGGCAAGAATACTGGAGTGGGTTACCATTTCCTTCTCCAGGGGATCTTCCCAACCCAGGGACCAAACCTGTGTCTCCTGCATCTCCTGCATTTGTTGGCAAATTCTTTACCACTGAGCCACTTGGGAATCTATAACCACTTTGTTGAGAGTTTTTGTTACAAAAGGACATCGAATGGTGTCAGAAGCTTTTTCTGCATCTATTGAGATGATCATGCAATTTTTATAATTCAGTTTGTTAGTATGGTATATTAAATTGATCCAATGGGTTTTGACATGCTGTGTGTTACAGTCTATAGGGTCCCAAAGAGTCAGACACAACTGAGTAACTGAAGTGAACTAAATGGGTATTGAACCACCCTTGTATCCCTGGGGTAATCCCACATGATCATGGTATATGATCCTGTTAAATTATTGTTGAATTCAGTTTACTAATGTTTTTGTTGAGGATTTTTGCATCTATGTTCATCAGTGATATTGGCCTGTAAATTTTTTGTGTGTGATATCTTTGTCCAGTTTTGTTATTAGGGTGATATTGGCCTTGTAGAATGAATTCAGAAGTACTTCTTCTATTAATACAATTTTTTGAGTATAGTTTAAGAAGGATAAGTGTTAACTCTTCTTAAATGTATGGTAGAATTTACATGGGATGCCATATAGCCCTGGACTTTGGTTTTTTGGGAACTGTTTTATTAATGATTAAATTTCATCACTGGTAATAGGTCTATTCATGTTTTCTATTTCTTCCTGGCTCAGTCTTGGGACATTGTACATTTCTAGGAATTTGTTTATTTCTTCTAGGTTGTCCATTTTATTGGTATATAATTGTTCATAGTCATCTCTTATAATCCTTTGTATTTCTGTGGTGTCAGGTGTAAACTTCTTTTTCATTTCTGAGATTTATTTGGATCCTCTCTTTTTTTCCTTGATGTGTCTGTTTAAGGGTTTATCAATTTTAATTATATTTTAAATTAACCAGCTCTTAATTTCATTAATATTTTCTAGCATTTTTTTAATCTGTTTTATTATTTCATCCATTTTTGTTCTAATCGTTAACGTTTCTTTCCATCCACCGACTTTGGGTTTCATCCTTTTGTTGTTGTTCTAGTTTCTTTAAATGTAAGTTTAGGTTTTTTTATTTGAGATTTTTCTTTTTTCTTGAGATGGCTCAGATCTCTATAAGTTGCCCTCTTAGAATTGCTTTTGTAGCATCCCATAGATTTTTAATTGTGTGTTTTAATTTTCGTTTGTCTCCAGGTATTTCTTGATTCCTTAAGTGATCCACTGGTTGTTTAGTAGCATATTGTTTAGCTTCCATGTGTTGAGTTTTTGCTTTTTTTTTCTTGTAGTTGAATTCTAGTCTAATAGCATTATGGTAAGAAAAGATGCTTTATAGAATTACAATTTCTTAAACATTTAATGAGACTTGTTTTGTGGCCTAGCATGTGAACTATCCTGGAGAATATTTCATATACACTTTCCGAAAAGAATGTGTATTCTTCTGCTTTTAAATGGAATGTTACATATATATATGTGTGTGTGTATTTATATCTTTACATATACACACATACATAATATATGTATATATATGTATATGAATGTCTATTTGCTCTAAAATGTCACTTAAGCCCAGTGTTTCCTTACCAATTTTCTCTCATTCTGCCTGGATGATTTATCCATTGATATAAGTGGGCTGCTAAAGTTTCTGACTCTTACTGTGTTATTACTTTTGATCTCAATTTATTAGTTTTACTCTCTTTTCTATCACTAATTACATAGTGACAATTTTAACTGTGGTGATAATTTTTATAATATATTGTATCTAACTTTAATGGAATGCTTAGTATGTGCCAAACTTCATGATAAATGACATGTATGTAACCACTTTTAATTCTCAAACAGCTATGTGATAAGTCTTAGAAACTAGAAAGCAAACAGGTTTCCACTGATAATTGATAGTCAAACAATAGCGTCACTAATCATTGTTGAAGTCTCAGACCTGAACCAATGGGACATGAGTTTTTAAATATAGGCAATGCCAGGTTTTTAGCTTTTGTTACATTATGCATGAAGTGAAGACCTCTGGCTATTCACCAAATCTCCTCTCTCTTCTTTGTGGACTCACATGCAGCTAGACTGCATTTCTCAGTATTCTTTTTGTAATGTGTTGCTGAGTGATTATGTTTGCATACATGGTAAGGGATATGTGCACTTTCTAGATCCTACTCACAGAACTCCCTGCTGTGTGGGCTGCTCTTTCTTCTTCCACTGGCTGGATGGATACAGTGACAAGACACATAGGAAGGTGGGCCAGAGAAAGCAAGAGCCCAGAGGAGAGTTACCCTGGCTACTTGGGCTGCTGTCCTGGAATGTAACATGAGATTTCAAAATCTATTTGGTACTATAGGCTACTCTATACCTACTAACTGTACACATTTGAGATTTTACTTTGTATTTTAAAATTAATTTTTATAAGCATACGCATTTTTTCTTGTCATTGGTAAAATTTATAACATATTTGATTAGTTAATTAAAATAAATAGGATCATGTCTGGCTGACTGATTGATTTAGAGCAGTTGTATTCCACAAGTGGGGAAAAAAAATCTGTTTAACAGACTTCTCTGTGATTCAGCCAGGTAGGCTTTTAAAGACATTTTCTGCTCCAGAAACGAAGACATGCCTTTATGAAGCAGCCTATCATTTCATAAGCCTCAAGTCTGACCCTTAAAATGTTTGTTTTGGGGGAGGAGCTCAGTCATATTTTAAATTTCTTCTCAAGAGCAGTATTATTAGCCCCCATTTCACAAATGAGGACACTGTATTCATTTTCTGTTTGTGCTATAAAAAAAAATTGCCACGTACTTAGTGGCTTAAAACAGCAGAAATTTATGATTTTGCAGTTCTGTAAGTCATAACTCTGACATGGGTTTCACTGGGCTAATTCAAGATGTCTACAGGCTGGCATTCCTTTCTAAAGCCCCCAAGAGAGAATCCAGTTCCTTTCCTTTTCCAGCTTCTAGAGGCTGCTCACATTCCTTGTCTCGTCAATCTCTTCCTCCATTTTCAAAGCCAGTAACAGTAGCTTTGAAGTCCTTCTTATACAGAGTCATTATAACTTCCTTTCCTGCCACACTTGTCCACTTTAAAGAAACCTTATGATTCCATTGGGCCTACATTGATAGTCCAGGATAATCTTCCTCTTTTAAGGCCAACTGATTAGCAAAATTATTTCCACCTGCAAATTTAATTCTCCTTTGCCTTGTAACCTAACATAGTCACAGGTTCCAAGGATTCAGACTTCGATATCTTTGGTAGGGGAGGGAGGTGTTGGCAAGCATTACTCTGCCTATCACAGAAATTGAGGTTTATGAACGACAAGTTGGCACTATCAGTGTTTAGATTCATTTTATAACTGTAGTTATATCTTTGCTGCCTATCTTTTAGCTCTTCATTGCTAATTAAATTCATTCTTCTATCTCTTTTTACTAAGATAAATCTCTTGGTTTTGGTTTTAAAAGAGTTTGAATTTGTATTGTAGTCTTCCTAGGTGGCTAACCTGTCTTTGTGACCCAAATTTGATAAGTACACAGATACTATCAACTACATTTCTCTAGGCATCTCTTTCTTGTGGTGGTTTAGTGGCTAAACTGTGTCTGACTCTTGCATCCCCATGGACTGTAGCCTGCCAGGCTCCTCTGTCCATGGGATTCTTATAGTAAAACGAAACTCTCCATTCCTAATAGGGATGCTTTTCACCTCATATAAATAGAAAATATGTGCCTAAATCCATACTCAGCCCCAGATTCACTCTCTCTCTTGTATTGTATCTCACTCTATCTCTCTCTCTCTCGTCTGTCATGTATTATTTGCAGAAGAGACTGGCCCCTGTGTACTACAAATCCCAGGCTTGCTTACATCTGGCTTCTAGATGGTTCAATGAATGGGAGACAAGGGCAGAAAGAGAGAGCATATTTTTCCCCGTACCATCCCAAATTTGGCACTAAACTTACATAGGGCTGATTCCACCCGCCTCTCAATTATAACTTCCATTGGGGGAGGCCCTTAGTCCATATTTCCTCCTCTTTTCCCTTTGGTACTAAGGGCAGTAGTGTTCTCTTGCTGATACTGGTCTCTGGAGCATCACCATCCCTTGTTTGTTTCCTTCATTTGCCCATATGTATCAGTACTTCGATGAGAAGTTTTTCAACAAATCTCTTCCTTTGAAATGAGTTCTGTTTTCCACTGCATCTCTGACACAATATCCCCAGGCAAATTTTTTAAAGTGCATTTTTGTCTTTTGTTAATGGTAAAACAAATAGATCTTCAGCTCAATGGAGCTGAAAGTTCTGCTTTGATGATATATAAAAGTGGCCATGAAGAAAGGAAAGGAGATAGCCAGCAGGGCTTTCTGCACTCTCCCTCTTCATGCATTTTGACTCTCACCCTCATAGTGTATAGTTTCCTTATAGAGATTAGAACTACCCTTTCATTCATTATTCAATATTTATCTGGAATAAAATTATAGTGTGAAAGATAATGCTAGGTCTTATGGCTAATAGGGGGAGATGGAGGGAGACAGTCCTCAAATAATGACACACATATTAATATAAAATTACAAACTGTGCTACTTGATATAAAAGAAGAATAGAGGACACTGAGTATGGAAGTAGGGGTGCTACTGACTTTGGAAGGAGGCCAATGGAAGCTTCCACATGGAGTGATGTGTATGCTAAGGTTTGAAGGAGGGGAGTAGTAACTCAGAGCAGAATTGGGAAAAGATAAAGCATGTAGCATGCTTGTACGATAGTCTCAAGCAAAGAAGAAAAGAACAAAGGCCTTCAGGAGACACAGAACTTAACAGTTTTGAGAGATCTTTCAATAGTAATCAGTGAAAGTGGATTGTGAAGAGCAAGAAGGATAGTAAAAGATTACATGAGGAACAAGCTAGGGGTCACACTGGCTAGGTAGGATTTTGCATCCACGTTAAACATTTTGGACATCACCTCAAGAGCTATTAGAGGATATTGAATGGTTTTATACAGAACATGATGATAAGATTTATGTTTCTGAATAACTCTGGCTGCCACAGAAAGAATGGCTTGTAAGAAGGCAACAGGTATGAAGATAGCGATATAGACTGTTTCTTATCCAGGCAAGTGATGGTAGTAACCTGAACCAAGATGGAGATAGTAGAGATAGAGAAAGAGGGATAAATTTGAGAGCTGTGTAAAACTGGCAGCAATTTGTGAAAAATAGAATGTGAGGATAAAGGAGAGGAACGTGTCCAGAATGGGTCCTCAATTGTTCTCTCTTTTACAAATTTGATTATTAGGTCAAAGCCTTTATGAAAGAACTAGAGTTCAATTCAGTCGCTCAGTCATGTACACCTCTTTGCGACCACATGGACTGCAGCACGCCAGTCTTCCCTTCCATCACCAACTCCCAAAGCCTACTCAAACTCATGTCAATCGCATCGTTGATGCCATTCAAGCATCTCATCCTCTGTCGTCCCCTTCTCCTCCCACCTTCAATCTTTCCCAGCATCAGCGTCTTTTCAAATGAGTCAGTTCTTTGCATCAGGTGGCCAAAATATTGGAGTTTCAGCTTCAGCATCAGTCCTTCCAATGAATATTCAGGACTGGTTTCCTTTAAGATTGACTGGTTAGATCTCTTTGCTGTCTAAGGAACTCTCAAGAGTCTTCTCCAACACCACAGCTCAAAAGCATCAGTTCTTTGGCGCTCAGATTTCTTTATAATCCAACTCTCACATCCATACATGACCACTGGAAAAACCATAGCTTTGACTAGACGGACCTTTGTTGGTAAAGTGGTGTCTCTGCTTTTTAATATGCTGTCTAGGTTGGTCATAGCTTTGCTTCCAAGGAGCAAGCATCTTTTAATTTCATGGCTGCCATCACCATCTGCAGTGATTTTGGAGCCCCCCAAAATAAAGTCCGTCACTGTTTCCATTGTTTCCCTATCTATTTGCCATGAAGTGATGGGACCAGATGCCATGATCTCAGTTGAAAGGAAACAACACCACTTTTTTCCATTAATTTTTGTCTGCGCTGGGTCTTCATTGCGATGCACAGGCTCTTAGTTGCTGCGTGTGCATAGGCTCTCTGGTTGCAATGAGCTAGGGCTACTCTCTAGTTATGGTGTGCAGGCTTACTGCAATGGCTTTTTTGTTGCAAAGCATGGGCTCTAGGACACTTGGGCTTCAGTAGTTATGGCATAGGGGCTTAGCTGCCCCATGGCATGTGGGATCTTAGTTCCCAGGCCAGGGTTCAAACCTATGTCCCCTGCATTAGCAGGAGAATTCTTAACCACTGGGCCACCCAGGAAGTCCCATTGTGCAACTATATGAGGCTTTTAATGAGACAAGAGTTATCAGCAGAGTGTAGGAGTTTAGAGAAAGGAATGACATATGTATCATTTGACATGCCTCTTCAATATGAATTTTATTTTATTGCATTTTTTTTCCTGTGGGGTAAGACCACTTAAGATGGGGCCTACCGTTTTAATGCATTTTAAAGTATGCAGTATCGTTAACTATATACACTATCTTAGGCAGAAAAAGAAAAAAAATCCTGAAATTCATATGAAACCACAAAAGATCATGAATAGCTAAAGTAATCCTCAGAAAGAAGAACAAAGTTGGGAGTATCACATCCTATTTCAAGATACGTTACAAAGCTGCAGTAATTGAAAATAGTATGATACTGATGTAAAAACAGATATAACAGGACCATGGAACAGAAGAGAGAGCCCAGAAATAAGCCTATGTATATACAGCTAGCTCATCTTCAACATGGAAGCCAAGAATGCATATGGGGAAATGATGTAGAATAGTACACAAATGGTGTACTATTTCCCAACAAATGGTGTTGGGAAAACCGGATATCCACTTGCCAAAAAAATGATATGACTTTTAGACTAGACACCCAGACAACTGAGTCACAAAGTAGAGATGTACAAAGTTCTGCCTCTTTGAAGAGAGATCTAAGCATAAGAAATATAAGGATCTTTAGAGAACAGAGAGTGGTGGTCTTGCTGAATAAGGAGGAGAGAAAATAGAATGAGACTTGAAGATGATTTTTTAAAAAATGTAGAGTTTAGCAAAAGTGGACCTTGTGTTTAATCCAGGAGGTACTGAATGAAATGTGTCATATTCTATAGGAAAATTTATTGAAGGTTTTAGGATTCCTTGACTCTTCCCCTCAATACTTTTTTGATTTTTTAGTTTATTTATCTTTTATTTTTGGCTGTGCTGTGTCGTCACTGCTGCGTGAAGGCTTTCTTTAGTTGTGGTGAGCAGGGCTACTCTCCATTTGCGGTGCATGGCTGACTTCTCTTGTTGCAGGGCACTGCTGGGGTGCGGGCTCAGAGCTGTGGCCCATAGACTTTGTTGCCCCTAGGCATGTGGATCTTCCTGGATCAAGGATTAAACCCGTGTCCCCTGCATTGTCAGGTGGATTCCTTCCCTCTGAGACCAGGGAAGCCTTTTCTCTACCTCAATTTTTTTACCTGCGCTGTAGCTATACTACCCTTTTCTAAAAAGGAAATACTCTACTTCCCCTTTTCTGCTCCATTTCCTGAAAGAAGGGAAGTTAATCAAAAATCTTAATTCTTGTCTTATATTTGAAAGAAAATAAGCATTTCAATTTTCTAATATTTAATCATTACTTTAGTAATAATAACCCACAGTTTTATTTTAAAGCTTTCAAACAGAGTTTCCTTTGCAGTGCATCTTAATTTTGAGATGTCACAGACTTTTGAAAATCTGATAAAATGATAGACCCTTGTCTCAGAAGAAAGTGAATAATCCCACCCTTACAATTTTGTAATCATGAGGCTCAGGGATCCCCTGAAATCCACCATCCAACATAGATTCCTCAGACATGGGAGATTAAGCCCTCCTTCTCTAAAGGAACATAGATGGAGTGTTTTGCTCTTCTTGCCTTAATTTTAATGATAAAACAGACTGCTTTGGTTTTGGATACATTAGGTATTTTTCTAAGGACTTGAATCCCTAATATTTTACATCAGTTTGTTTAAGAACCCATGGCTTTTAACGATAATATATTTTGAGACTCTTCATGCCACTGAGCTTCTCCACAAATAACAAGATGGAATATCAAAGAAGTTTGGAAGAAGAAAAAAAAGCAAAACTTGATTTCACAAAACCTATCTCTAGAGAATAATTTTCAGCCTAATGAATTTTCCCTTTGGCAACCAAATTCTTTGTTCCTTGTGCACAAACATATTTATTTGATTTTTCCTTATTCTTTTCCCCTGGAGGAGTACACTGCAACTAAGCCGCCCACAAAGTATGAGAAACCTTTTCTAGACCTTCGTCAAAAACAGCAGACTGTAAACAGAGTAACAGAAGACATGCAAAATTAATGTCTCTGCTTTTCAAATAATTTTTTAATAGCAACATTTCTTCATTCTGAGAGTCGCTTGCTGAGACTGCAAAGCCACTAGATTTTATTGTGGTTTTTAGCTCTTGGCGTTCCATTTTATAGCAATATATTGAATATATGTTGGCTCTCTAACTGCAGTGTTACAGTCGATGTAGAAGATTTTTCAAGATAAGCATCTAGTCAGAAATGCTTTATTCAGGCCTAGACCTGTTCTGGTCATTGGTCCCAGGACCTTGAATAAAGAAGGATTCTATTACCATGACCTCTGTCTGGCGCACGGCAAACCCTCACTAAGTAATTGCTGCCACTCACCAAGCCAAGTGTGACTTCGTGCTGGTAGAGTATCTAACTCAGAATTGCAGCAGTGGCCCTGCCCTCTTGCAATGGAAAGAGGGCACTCAGAGAAGCATCAGGTTGGTAAGACTGGATGCTTTATTAAAACATTTCCTTAGAGAGACAGACTTGTGTTTGATATGAAAATGAAAACCGAAAGATTCCCCAGGGTCAGTCTATGCAAAAGGGAGGGGGTGCTATCAGAGCTGACAAACAGAGGCCTTGGGAGAGCAGCAATGCAAACAGATTCACAGGGCCAAAGAGAAAGTAGGACAAGCTGGAAATGGTGCTCTTGACCAAATGCAAGGAACGTTGCCAATGTTTAATTTTCTCACCTAAATATGAGAACCCAAACAGAGACTGAAAACCTGTCCAATTTTGCTTAAAATACATGTTTTGGACATAATATAAGAGGAGCATAAACAAAGTTGTTTCGTTTTTCTTGAAAGCCTTTAGATTGTTCAAGATAAGTGCAGCATTAATGCAACTGCCTGTGGTAAGAATCCAGTGTAAATCCAGCAACATTGTTTTCTATGGTTAGTTCTGAGAGCTATGGCAAGGTGGTCCCAAGAATTTGCATACTGAGACTTTTGAGACCAACACATAGTAGATCCAAGCATAGATGTGCAAGATCACCTAAAGCACCCCTCTGCTTCAAGGTACATGAGGACGATGGGGAGGAAGGACAGGGAGATACCTACAGGAAACAGTGACTTTTTCTTTTTAAAAATTTTGTCAAGGATTAAAACAGAAATTAATGTTCTCACCATTCTGAAGGCTACAAGTTCAAGCTCAAGGGTTAGCAGGATTGGTTTCTTTTGAAGGGCTGAGAGGGAACATCTTTTCCAGCCTCTCTCTCACAGCTTGGGGTGGCTGCTGGCGATCCGTGACATTCCTGCATAATTCCAATCTCCTGTCATTACGTGGCTGTCTTTCTTTTGCGCATCTGTGTCTTTACAGGGCATTCTCCTATCTTTATCTGTCTCCCTGTCTCTTTTATAAGGACACTAGTTATGTTGGATAAAGGGTCCATCCTACTCCAGCAGAACCTCATCTAACTAATTATATATGCAATGACTTATTTCCAAATGAGGTCCCGTTCTAAGGTTCTGGGAAGGATATGAATTGAGAGGGGCAGGGGATACTATTCAATCCAATACACTTCCTTTCAGTCTCAATTTAAAATAGGCTGCACTATAGTTTTGGAAGTGTGTCTAGAAACTTCCCTGGTGACTAAGTGGTAAAGAATCTGCCTGCCGCTGTAGAAGACTTGATTTCAATCCCTGATTCAAGAAGATCCCTTGGAGAAGGAAATGGCAATCCACTCCAATATTCTTGTCTAGGAAATCCCATGGACAGAGGAGCCAGGCGAGCTACAGTCTACGGGGTCACAAAAGAGTTGGACATGACTTAGTGAATAAACGACAAGCAACAAAAATCTATAAACTTAGTCATGGGTATGTGTGCTCAGTTGCTGAGTCATATCTGACCCTTTGCAACCTCATGGACTGTAGCCCCCCAGACTCCTCTGTCCATTAAATTTCCAAGGCAAGAATACTAGAGTGTGTTGTCATTTTCTATTCCAGGGGATCTTTCTGACCCAGGGAGCAAACTCACATCTTTGTTTCATGCATTGGCAGGCAGATTCTTTACCACTGAGCCACCAGGGAATCCCATAAACTTAGTCATAAGTTGCTTATTACTGTCCAGTGGTGAGCAGGGCACTTCATTAAACCACATTCCAAGCATTATACTCAATTCTGGGTACATCACCCATGAGAGGGAATGTAGTTGAACCAGAATATGAACATGATAATGAAGATTTTAGAAATGGTGCTTTATGGGTAATAACTGGGGTTGTGCCATTGAGGAAGAGACTTGGGATGCCATTACATCCTTCTGCAAGAGGACTGTCCCTTCAGAGGAGAGATAGTAAGGAGGATCAGATTGTAGATTACATAGATCACAAGTATGTTCTCCTGCGTGTGCGAAGCCTGGTTCTGCATTTGGGGTGGGTGGGGATGGGGCTATCCTTTTACATTAAACCAGATCCAACTTCCATCTCTCCAAGGACAGGGAATACTGACTTTATATACTAGTGTGATTACAAAAAGACCTAGTCAGTCAGATTATGAAGCCACCGATAAGACTTAGAAGTACAGGGAGAAAAATAAAAGAAAAAGAAGCACAGAAAAAGAGAGAAACCTATAATATTAATAGTAACTAACATGTGTTGAGAACTGAGTGTGTGTAGTGCTTAACAGTTTTCAAAAGTTTCACATGCATGATTTCATATAATTTCATAACTTTTTTCCTTCCTATTCCAATATTGTCCCTCCTTCCTCCCTTCTCCCCCGCCTCCCCATTGGTAACCATTAGTTGGTTCTCTATATCTGTGAGTCTGCTTCTTTTTTGTTTTATTCACTAGTTTGTCATTGTTTAGAGGTTCTACATATGTGATATCATACAGTATTTGTCTTTCTCTGTCTGACATTTCATGTACCATAGTACCCTCCAGATCCATCCTTGTGGCTGTAAATGGGAAAATTTCATTCATTTTTATGGCTAAGTGGTATTCCATATACTACTATGAATATATGTTCTCTATATACCACATCTTTATCCATTCATCTGTTGATGGACATTTCGGTTGCTTCCATATCCTGTATTATAAACAGTGTTGCTGTGAGCACTGGGGTACATGTGTCTGTTTGAATTAGTGTTTTGAATTATTTTTTTCTAAATATATATCCAGGAGTGGAATTATTGGGTCATACAGTAGTCCTATTTCCACTTTTTATTTACTTGTTTGCCAAAATAATATTGAATACCTTTTATGGGCAAAATTGTGCAAAACATTGGGATACAAAGTCATGAGTGAAAACAGACACAATTCTTTCTATCATGGAGCTTACAGATATAAAATGGCAATGATGACGAATGCTGTGAAGGAGGAACATGGGCCTTGGAGAGCCTAGACCAGGGAAATTTGTTGAGTCAGTGAGGCCAGGGAGCAGTTTTTGAGGATATCCTATCTGAATCAAAATCTGAAAAAAATTTGCAGCAGTAACTCTGTGAGGAAGGGATGGGTGCATGAGGGTGCTTGAGAGGAAGAATAGCAAGTGTCATGCTGCTGGGGCTCAGGGAGCTACAGCAAATACAAGACCCTGAAACACCAGGGTGTTCGGAGCTGTGGAGGGGGGAGTGTGGCGGAAGATGAAGTTGGAGAGATGCACTGAGGCCAGGCAGAACTTCAGATGGCATTTAGAAGATCTGTATTATTTATCCCAACAGCAGTGGGAAATGATTGCTGGAGGAGGCATGGGATAATGATAAATGTTTTAAATATTGATGAACCATGATAATTATAATATGAAGGGTAAATTGGAAAATGGAAGCCTGGAAATCAGGTAGGCTATTGTAATTGCCCAGGTGAGAGGTGAGGGTAATTGAAAGATAATTTTGTTGATTGTGATGGATTGAAGTATAAATATTGGTGAGACTTTTTTAAAAGCTAGAATCAACAAGACTCAGGAAAGAATCAACTATGAAGGTGGTAAGGGAGAGGATCTTATCAAGGATGACTCCTGCTATTCTTCCTATGCATCCAGGTAAAGTTAGTGCCAATCTATCGAGACAGAACACCAGGAGAGGCGGTTTTGAGTGGGAACTTCATGAGCTGGTTTCAGGGATGTGCTTATTTTGAGATGCCCTTGAGACTTTCAAGTGGAAATGTCAAGACTGATGGATGGATTGTAACTCAGAGAAGAGGTTAAGGCTGGGAGATACACGTTTGTGAGTCATCTGCCTCTATTCCATGATATAAGTTATGTATGTGTGGGCGAGATAGCCTGGGGAACAGATATAGAATGAGAAGAGGGCCAAGGAGGAAATCTGGAGAAAGTTCAACATTTATTCCAACCCCCAATCCCTGGTTCCTGCATGCCAAGCAACCTTCAGATTCAAGGTGAGCTGACTCCAGAGAGAGAAGCCTTCATCCTGGGGCAATCAAGGGGTCTCATTCCCGTGCCAGCCCTTCGAATGTTGTTCCTGAGAATGATGTAGATTCTAACATAGGGTGCACACAAAGGGAGAATGTGCAGATCGTGTGAATGAGGCAGTTATATTGCATATTTTTTAAAGTATTTATTATTTATTTTTGGCTGCATCGGGTCTTAGTTGGGGCACATGAGATCTTTCCTTGTGGCATGTGAGCTCCTCACCAGGGCTTGCAGGCTTCTTTCTACCTGCAGCACAAGGGCTCAGTAGTTGTGCTATGCAGGCTTAGTTGCCCCGCGGCGTGCGGGATCTTAGTTCTCTCACCAGGGATGGAACCTGCATCCCCTGCATTGGAAGGTGAATTCCTAACCACTGGACTACCAGAGAAGTCCCCTATTTTGTATTTTAGATTAGTAAGTTAGCGCTCTGATGCTGTCTTACACTTGTGCATTTCAGATGCGGTGAGTCATTCTCCCAGAACTCAAAGGAGAGTCTCAGAGCCTTGGTCACTTACAGAGGAAGCATCCAACACAACTCTCCATCTTATAGACCCCACTTTCAGCTCCCATAAAACAGAATTATTTTCACATCCCAACTTTCAGTGTCTGTGGAACTGAAAGTGAGATTCTTTAGAGGCCCAGACCTTGAGGAAGAAGGAAATGATTGGGGATGAGTATTATGTGAAGTTGAAGGAATCAACATAAAGTATGGAAGGTGATTCTCTGGCAGTAAAGACCCAGTTTGGGCTTCCCAGGTGGTGCTAGTGGTAAAGAACATGCTTGCCAATGCAGGAGACTTTTAAGAGATGCAGGTTCGATCCCTGGTTCAGGAAGATCCCCTGGAGGAGGGCATGGCAACCCACTTCAGTATTCTTGCCTGGAGAATGGACAGAGGAGCCTAGTGGGCTACAGTCCATGGGGTTGCAAAGAGCTACATATGACTGAACCAACTTAGCATGCACAGACACATACAAAGACACCGTTTAAAGTCGAGATTCTGAATTTGTTGGAAAACTGCATTGCACTGTTACACGATTTTCTTCCCCAAAACCAAGGACACAAGCCTTGATTCCTTATTGTGTTCTCTGGATGTTCTTTTTGAGAGAACAGTTCATTGTTAAATATTTAACAGGGATTAATATTTACAGTAGGCAAGTATAATGGGCAAATCTATTGTATTTTGGTTTAAGCTTTTCTTGTCAAAGCCATTTTGTTTAAAAAGTCTCTTCCCTAATTTTGGTCTTTAGAGCATGAATGTATGTTCACATCTCCATAATTGTGTTCACATTTGACATCTATTGCTTTTAGACCTTTTGTTTTACTGTCATATAATCAAATTATGTCTTAACAAATAAAAGTAGAAGTAGAAGGAAATGTAGACAAGTTACTTAACCTCTTTGTACCTCAATTTTCTCATCTCAAAGAAGGATAATAATATCTACAGAATGGGGGAAACAATTTTCTCCCAGTTTTCTCACTCTCCTCACATTTCTGTCTCAATGTAGAAACTTCTCCTTCTGAGATATTGGTTTAAAGCTTTCTGCTCTTCCTTTCACCTTTCTCATTAGCTTGTCCCCACAGGAAAAGGAGTAATTTATATAACTGGTGGAGTGAAGAGTGTCTGGGATCCATTAATCAATCCATGTTGCTCTGCTGGGCAGGGATAATATTTTAAAGTTTGATGTAAACACGGCCTTTCTCTCTCTGCTCCTCTATTTTGGTTAGGGTAAATGTGTGTGCTCAGTCCTGTCAGACTGTTTGCAACCCCAGGGACTGTAGCCCGTCAGGCTCCTCTGTTCATGGAATTTTCCAGGCAAGAGTACTGGAGTGGGTTGCTATTCCCTTCTCCAGAGGATCTTCCCAACCCAGGGATCGAACCCGTGTCTCTTGCATCTCCTGCATTGGTAGGCAGGTTAGCTGTAATAACAAACAGACTCCTAATGTGTGTTGTGGCTCATTTACAACAAAGGTTTATTTCTCTTAACCATCAGAGAAAGATATTTCTGGCTGTGGGAGGTGGGGTGAGTGAGTGAGTGAGTGAAAATCGCTCAGTTGTGTCCGACTCTTTGCAACCCCATGGACTATACAGTCCATGGAATTCTCCAGGCCAGAGTACTGAAGTGGGTAGCCTTGCCCTTCTCCAGGGGATCTTCCTAACTCAATGATCAAACCCAGGTCTCCTGCATTGCAGGCCGATTCTTTACCAGCTGAGCCACCAAGGAAGCCCAAGAGTACTGGAGTGGGTAGCCTATCCCTTCTCCAGCGGATCTTCTTGACCCAGGAATCAATCCGGGGTCTCCTGCATTGCAGGCAGATTCTTTACTCACTGAGCTATGAGGGAAGCCCCGGGAGGTGGAGGGGAGGGGTACATTTCCAACACGTGATTCAGAACCGAGAATATTTTCATCTGTGGCTCTGCTCTTTTCTAGCCTTGCAGTTGCTTGAAGAAAGGGAAAGATGGTGAGGAGGGACAAAACCCCGTCTTAGAAGTCTTGGTTCAGACTGGCACACCTCAGAGACTTAGATAAAAATCCACTAGTCTCTCAAGTAGGGGCTTTTCGGCCTCTCTGTGCTTGGGGGGGTTTGAGGCAGGTAATAATTCCCTAGGGTGTTCTGGAAGCCCAAATTCATAAAGTGTGTGTGCAGAGATATATATCTGGGCTGCTATATGAGGAGGGCTCTTCTGGCTTCAGGGCGAAGTTAGATTCTTCAATCTAACTTCACAACACACCTGTTAAGTGCCCTCTCCTGAAGCCAGAGTTTTGGGATTCAAATATTGGTCTGCTACTTAATACCATATGTCCCTCTTTTTTCCTTTGTCTCTCTCTCTCTCTGTCTTTCCATTTCCTTTTCTGTGAAATGGGGATAAAATAATTAAAGCATTATTAGGCAATTAATTAATCCCTGTAAAGCACTTAGTAAATGCTCAATACCAAATGAACAATTGTTATTAGTAAAAAAGTGTTGTTTCTCTCTGACATCTGTCTGTCATTTCTCAATAAGACTGAATGCAAAAGGAATAGTCAAATCACTGATTATCTAACACTTACCTTCAAGTATACCTGGCCTGTTCCTGGTACAGGCTAGACATGATAAAAATGGAAAACATGATAGGTTTTCTGGTTTGTATCTTCAATTTGGGGCCTTAATTTTTGGTTGGTGTTTCTTTTTGTCTGTAGTCATAACACATACTGTCATCCTGTTATCATTTGTAGTCTATAACTTGCTCTGTCAGAATGCTTAGATTTTTAAATTTGAATTTAATGTGCATAGATTCTTCACAGATGGCTCATCACTTGGTTTCTGTTTATTTCTTAATTGATGTTCAGCTCTGCTTGTAGACTGTCTCTTGCATCTTTAATAGTTGACTTACAATGTTGTGTTAGTTTCTGGTGTATAGAAAAGTGATTCATATATGTGTGTGTGTGTGTGTGTGTGTGTGTGTGTGTGTATACAGGCCTGCATGCTTCATATATATCTGAATATATATATATGCGTGTGTGTGTGTGTGTGTGTGTATCTGAAAGTATAATTTGTAGAGCCATAACATTATAGAAAGAGCTTAGTGTCTTACATTTGTACAGTGCCTCCAACTTTACAAAGTACTTTACAAAGTAGTAGATCATATATGCTCTCATTTAATAACCAAATAAACTCTGTGAGCAGGTACCTTGGTTTCTGGATTACCACACTGCGGATCTGGGAGGTTAAGCAACTTTGTAAAGATCACCCACTTTGCAGGAGTTTGGGCTGCTTTGCAGGAGTCCTAGTCTCATATTGGACATTTCTTTCCATTTAAATACACTTCTCTTGAAACTGGTAAACAGATGCAATGTCAAGTATCAGCTCTGCTATTTTATTCATCTTTTCTGCCCTCTAGTTTCTTCAACTCTCAGATGGGATTAGTAATATTGATCCCTAAGAATTTCTGTGAGGTTGGCCCCTAGCAAGCATTCAATCATTGCATTAAAAGAAAGAAAAAGAAAACAGAAGAAGCAGACAGGTTAAGTCCTTAGAGAGAGAGAAACATAATGATTATGAGAGACTGTATTTTGTTCTTTATAATTTCCCATCCCTTCCATCTAAGAAGTTATCCAGACACTTTGGGCTCCCTTGTCTTAGGAGGAGTTTGTGGGGCTAAAACAAGAGTATCTGAAGATGACACCCACTTCCTGTCTAAACTGGTAAATTAAAATAGATTTGCTAAGATTAAAGTCTTATGGGATTAGTGGGGATTCTCAGCCATTTTCAACCCACTCCCTAACAGTACCTGAAGGAAGTGACAGAATCTTAAAAAGGAATGATAGATTCTGGAAGTTTGAACATTTGGCTCTGAGATTTGGGCACCAATGAGATTCTTAGGCCCCAAACGTGGCAGAAAGGCTACTGACCTTCAAGGCCTCCCCTGGGCTTAGACAATGAGAATTACCTGCAGTAACCATGATGGGTTGAACATGAAGGGTTCCGCTTGCATTTCAGTCAAACACATGAGCCATGGGACTCCTCAGAGAGCCCAGGAAAAGAAAGCAGTAGTCCAGCAAGTGGCTGTGTTTTAATCTCCAAACAACCCAGAACAGCAGGGCTCCAGCTAGGTTTCTGTTTTATTCGAAGGAATTAAAGAAGGTGATGTTCCTTGCACGCCTTATTTGGGGGACTAAGAGTTTCAACCACCAAATCAGCATTAGTAGGAGAGAGAGAAGGAAAGAGAGGTTTATGCCGAATGTGATTGACCATTGGAAGAAAAACAAATCTGCCCCTGAGAGAAAGAAAGAATACCCAAATATAACTGAAGAGCAAGAGGACTTGAGGGCCTAAATGCTAATGCGTAGAAGTCATGAATTCCCATTAATCTTTTTTAACCATCCTGAGGAGAGGGGGCTGCCATAGCTTCTGCATAATAGTCACCTACTGGACTATTGACCAAGTGCCTGCGTTCTTAGAAGTTTGGTTTAAGCAGTAGCATCAATGGCCAACTACCAGAGGGACAATGATATCCACATCATTTTTTCATTCCTTGATGATAGGAACTATGCTACACCAAACTCATCTTTATAGCCCTAGCATCATGTAAAAGAATGTACTCAAAACTTCCCTAAGCACATGATGGGCTGAATTATGTAATGAACCTCTCTTTGCACAAGAACTCTGGGCCATCTCCTACAGATACTACAGTTCAGTTCAGTTCAGTTCAGTCGTTCAGTCGTGTCTGACTCTTTGCGACCCCATGGACTGCAGCACGCCAGGCTTCCCTGTCCATCACCAACTCCCAGAGTTTACTCAAACTCATGCCCATTGAGTCAGTGATGCCATCCAACCAATCTCATCCTCTGTTGTCCGCTTCTCCTCCCGCCTTCAATCTTTCCCAGCATCAGGGTCTTTTCATATGAGTCAGTTCTTTGCATCAGGTGGCCAAAGTATTAGAGTTTCAGCTTCAACATCAGTCCTTCCAATGAACACCCAGGACTGATCTCCTTTAGGATGGACTGGTTGGATCTCCTTGCAGTCCAAGGGACGCTCAAGAGTCTTCCTCAACACCACAGTTCAAAAGCATCAATTCTTCGGCACTCAGCTTTCTTTATAGTCCAACTCTCACATCCATACATAACTGCTAGAAAAACCATAGCCTTCCTAGATGGACATTTGTTGGCAAAGTAATGTCTCTGCTTTTTAATATTCTGTCTAGGTTGGTCATAACTTTTTTTCCAAGGAGTTAAGTGTCTTTTAATTTCATGGCTGCAGTCACTATCTGCAGTGATTTTGGAGCCCCCAAAAATAAAGTCTGGCACTGTTTCCACTGTTTCTCCATCTATTTGCCATGAAGTGATGGGACTGGATGCCATGATCTTTGTTTTCTGAATGTTGAGCTTTAAGCCAACTTTTTCACTCTCCTCTTTCACTTTCATCAAGAGGCTCTTTAGTTCTTCTTCACTTTCTGCCATAATGGTGGTGTCATCTGTATATCTGAGGTTATTGATATTTCTCCCAGCAATCTTGATTCCAGTCTGTGCTTCATCCAGCCCAGATATTTCACTATACATTAAACAGTGGTCCAGGATTTGTGTGGTGGTGGTGATTTAAGTTGTGTCCGACTCTTGCGACCCCCATGGACTGTAGCCTGCCAGGCTCCTCTGTCCATGGGATTCTCCAGGCAAGAATACTGGAGTGGGTTGCCATTTCCTTCTCCAGGGGATCTTCCTGACCTAGGGATTGAACCCAGATCTCCTACATTGGAGGCAGATTCTTTACCTACTGAGCTAGGAGGATTTTTGTAGCAGACCTCAATGGCTCAAAACTCCTACTATTGTTTTATTATCTGTGATCATCTGAAATTGCATTTTCCTCATTCTACATGATCACCATTTACTAATCCAAACTCAAAGAATACAAGTTGATGTTTATTTGCTTTAAAACAGTCAGCAGGACATAGGCCACGTAATCACCCTCCATCTGTTTCTTGATGATTCCATATAAAATAACAAGCATCCTCCCTGTAAGCCATAGTTCTTTTATGTGCATCTGGTGGTAGAGAAAAGGAATGCATTGCCCTCTGGTTTATGGTTCCATTTTAGTAACTGAAAAAAATACAAAAATAGGAAGACTGTGTATAAATAAGTAACTGTAGCATATTTCTCTCCACTGTTGGTACTCATCACTTTATAATAGAGATAATAATTTAACATACACTATTAAGTTGGACTTTATAATAGAAGCCAAGATTTTTTAGAAAAAAATCAATGCTTAAGTTGATATTTTATTTTAAACTGCCTCTTGTATGGGTAAATGCAGGGAAAGGGTTTAATAATTCAGTCCAGCAAGCCATTACTATGCAACCACTGGGTGCCAGCAAAATTTGGGGAAGTTGCCTTTAACACGATAAGAGAAGCAAATTTCTGTGATTCTTTTCAATTTACATGGATCTTTCCTGGCTGTTTGAATTTTTAAAAATCTTTATGCTCAGTGGAAAAGTGGAGGAAAAGGTCTAACAATATGCATACTTAACTACGGTCCAAGCATGGTTCTTATTTTTCCTCTGCCTGGAAATGGAAAAATAGAAAAATAATTTTATTATTTTGAGAAAAAAAAACCCTAATGATTATTTTGTGATAAAAAAACAAAATTTGGGGTATTCCTAAAGTCAGGAACCATGTATTAAGTAAAACCACATCATGCTAACAAAAAGTATTTAATATACAGCTTTTGTGCTGCTATTTTTATTTACCCAACACAGCTAACAAAAGCAATCAGTCGATAGTGTAATCATTGAGAGCAGTCAGTCTGACTATTCTGATTAAAAATTTCTGAGAAACCTAGAAAGCTCAAAATAATTATAAGCAGGATGTCTTCTAAAAATCAATAAACAAGCTGTGGTAGCATGAAGTTCAGTTCAGTTCAGTCGCTCAGTCGTGTCCGACTCTTTGCAACCCCATGAATTGCAGCACGCCAGGCCTCCCTGACCATCACCAACTCCTGGAGTCCACCCAAACCCATGTCCATTGAATCGGTGATGCCATCCAGCCATCTCATCCTCTGTCGTCCCCTTCTCCTCCTGCCCTCAATCTTTCCCAGCATCAGGGTCTTTTCAAATGAGTCAGCTCTTCGCATCAGGTGGCCAAAGTATTAGAGTTTCAGTTTCAACATCAGTCCTTCCAATGAACACCCAGGACTGATCTCCTTTAGGGTGGACTGGTTGGATCTTCTTGCAGTCCAAGGGACTCTCAAGAGTCTTCTCCAGCACCACAGTTCAAAAGCATCAATTCTTCGGCGCTCAGCTTTCTTCACTGTCCAACTCTCACATCCATACATGACTACTGGAAAAACCATAGCCTTGACTAGACGGACCTTTGTTGCAGAGTAATGTCTCTGCTTTTCAACATGCTTTCTAGGTTGGTCATAACCTTCCTTCCAAGGAGTAAGCGTCTTTTAATTTCATGGCTGCAATCACTATCTGCAGTGATTTTGGAGCCCAGAAAAATAAAGTCAGCCACTGTTTCCTCTGTTTCCCCATCTATCTGCCATGAAGTGATGGGGCCGGATGCCATGATCTTAGCATGAAGAAATATATTTAAATAAATGAGCAGTTGGGAATACTTCAAAACAACTTTTTAATATATATTTATTTATTTGGCACATCTCTGACTTCTGCACTGGCATCATATAGGAGAATTTCTTTGCTTTCCTGATCACAGCTTCTCACATATCAGATATAACAGCTATTTGAACTGGCACATATACACAACTGTTCCTGACAGAAAGTGTGTTAAGACAGTGGATGTAACTGAAGCTGCAGATTTAGAGAGACAGCATCCCAAATGACCAACTGGGCATGTGGCCAGAATATTGCAGGTAACATTTCTCTTTAGAGAAAGGGATACGTCACTGCACAAAGCCAACATCAACTCAACTGAAGTCCTTCTCTCCTAGTACTTCTTCCAGTCTCTGCTCATAGTGACTGGCCATGGCTTAGGACTATTCAAAGTGCCCTGCATGATATATGAACAACATCTTCTGAAAATGTATGTTTTGCATGCAGCCATTTTCATAGTTTATAAAACCAGATGTGTATAGGATACACTGCGAAAGATAAATAACAGAACAGATGAAATAGTTGGGTTATAGTACGTTGAAAAGATCAAATAAAATATTTTTATTTTATAAATAAAAATTTGAAACCAGTTTACTTGACAATAGGATGACTCATAACCATACTGGAGTGATGAGCATTTTCAGAGCTGGTGTTATGCAAAGGACTGGAGCACGAAAGGAATGAAGCTGTCTTTCAACATTTTTACCTCAAGGGAAATCATACCGAATGAATGGCAGAGATAGATACTGAGCCAACAGATGACAAGAGGACTTGCTCCATTCTCTGGAAAATACGATGATATGAAACAGATTTCAGCTGTTCCTTAAGTTTTCCCTCTACTGGACAACAAAGCTGCCAAGAAATGAGGAGACGCAGATTATGACACACACGTAACCCCTCCACCTGCACTGCATCCTGACAAGTCACAGTATGTCTTTGATTCAAGTACAGGAGACCTACCAGTGAAGCGAACTCGTCTTCTTATGTGAAACACTGTATTCTGTAGAAGAATCAAGTAAAGCAAATGAGTATTTTTGTGACATTCTTTAGAAAGCAGCTCAAAATATCCTTTAACATCAGTAATCAGAGGTTCACATAAACACTTCTCTAGAAAGTAGAATCCCACTTTCACCTCCACCAACAAAAACAGACAAATAACAACTGAAGCTAAGAGAAATTAGGGGCAAAGTTCTGTTTTAAGTACACATTTTAAGTACATATTATTTTTTAGTTTTTCTTGTGATATAAAATGGAACTTACTCCTGCCCCTAACATTTGCAGAGCCCAAGGCAAGAGTGTAAATGGAGTATGAACATTTTAGAAGAAATATCATTTACTTTGAAAACAAAATAATTTGTTTATTTTTTTACATAAATTCATAGTTTTGATGAAAATATAGTTTGTACACTTTGGAAATAATTGTATATTTAGTTCCATAGATCATTACTGTTATCAGAAAATAAATTAGGTAAAAATCTTGATTTTACAACATAATGAGTTTGCTGAAATGAAACATGAATGCAAGAAAATAATTTTATAGAAATAATCATGTATATACTACAGTTATTTTATGATTGATCAAGACATCACTAGCCTATCAACCAAATGCCAGCTACCTTGTAAATCAAATAGTTTTTTCTACTGTGACAAATACACTTCTATAACAAAATCTGAAAATGTGTAAAGTTATGATTTTTCATATGACTGACATTTGGCAAAATACCAAAGCTGAATGAATTTAATTACTTTTGCTCATGTTGGGCATTTGGTTGATAGGCTAGTGATGTCTTGATCAATCATAAAATAAACAACTGCAGTATATACATGATTATTTCTATAAAATTATTTTCTTGCATTCATGTTTCATTTCAGCAAACTCATTATGTTGTAAAATCAAGATTTTTACCTAATTTATTTTCTGATAACAGTAATGATCTATGGAACTAAATATACAATTATTTCCAAAGTGTACAAACTATATTTTCATCAAAACTATGAATTTATGTAAAAAAATAAACAAATTATTTTGTTTTCAAAGTAAATGATATTTCTTCTAAAATGTTCATACAGAAAACAATTTATAATTAGTAAGTATAAATACTTTAATCAAAGCAATTTAAATAAATCTCATTAAATAATGTTATAAAAATCAATTAATAATCTCGCTATTCAAGGTTCCTGTGTTTGCCAGTGTAAAGAGTTAGTATCACATTTTATTGCTAGTCTTCAAATATAAATGTAAAAGAAATGAATTGTTTACTATTCCACAGCATTCTTCAGCTGCCATGTGCCAGAATTGAAACTATCACACTAAATTTGTTAGAATGGACAGAATGGTAAATGGAAATACATAAAGAAGCGAGACACACTGGAACCTAATCAGCAGAGCAAGATTGAGGTGGTGAAAACACTGTTACTGTGAAACAAAAAACTCCCCAGCTGTTGGGTGACTTCATGGAGGGACTCTCCTGTCCAACTGTAGAGTCCAAAGATGTTTGATGAATTTGGGCTTGATTCCAGCAGGTATGGCTATCCAAGGAGACTCAGTCTGCAGAATGGGAATACAGCCAAAGGAGTCCATAGGCATCAGCCTAGACTAGAAGTCAAGAGACGGATGAAACTATGGTTTTAAATGATATGTAGCAGAACCTCCTTGAGTAGCGAGAGGGTCCAGGTAACAGAGCTCAGCCTCCATGGATAAGCCTGTCAAAGTTAGGCGGAATGTCAGGGCGCCAGCCAAGTGGGCTTGGGTGCAGGGAAAAGCTCTATATCCAGATGGAGTTTGAAGTGATGAGAGAAAACCAAAACAGATGTCTGGATATATACACAGATTTAACCAACACGACTGGGCTAAGGGGAAAGTATTCATTCAGTAAGCAAACGGTGGGGGAAACAGGAAGCACATGGACCCCAGGTCCTCTCCTCTTGCGAAGGGTGCAGATGTATTTTCTGCCATGGTGAGAATCATTTCAAGCTTTGGTTGAGGTTTGAACTTGAATGGAAAGGGCATTTGTGATTATTGTTGAGTGGTGCTAAGAAGACATGAACTGAACAATTTAAAAATAGTGCCATGGCTTGGTATATATATTTTTCAAGTGCATATATGGGATTGTTGGACTTCCCAGGTGGCTCAGTGGTACAGAATCAGCCTGCCAATGCAGGAGATGTGGGTTCAATCCCTGGATCCAGAAGATCCCCAGGAAGAGGAAATGGCAACCCACTTCAGTATTCTTGCCTGGAGAATTCCATAGACTGAGGAGCCTGGCAGGCTAAGGTCCGTGGGGTCACAAAAGAGTTGGACATGGCTTAGTGACTAAATAACAACAACAACAACAACAACAACATGGGATTGTTGGGAAAATTATTTATTATGGTTTTAATGTATAGGCCCAATATATTGGTGAAGTTTAATTTAACTATGATTACATTTTGACCTGATCTTTATGGGTAAATTTTGTATTAAAACATTAGGAAAGTTTTCACTAATTTATTTTAAGTGGATATATATTATAAAATCAATTATAAAATCCTTATTATACCTCTTAAGACTCTTGAAACTGCTATTCCCTATGCATCAATCTGGGTCCTCATGACTCAGCAGTTACCTTAACATGGATAGTTTCTGCAACAATGTTGAATGACTGAAATTGTGTACTGAGTTTTTGGCATCAAGCCTTTCCTGGTGGCTCAGATGGTAAAGGATCTGCCTGCACTGCAGGAGAAGTGGGTTTGACCCCTGGGTTGGGAAGATCCCCTGGAGAAGAAAATGGCTACTGACTCCAGTATTTTTGCCTGGAGAATTCCATGGGCAGGCTACAGTTCACAGGGTCGCAAAGAGTTGGACACAACTGAGCAACTAACATTTTCACAAAAACATATCTCTATTATGAAACTAAGCTAATCCCTGGATCAGCTCTGTCCATGAAAATGTAAGTTTCTGAACACATGATCTTAAAAGAAAGACAAGTTATATGTTTTCAAGTGCTGAAAAGTAATTCTAAATTACTTTACATTCTAAAGATGACCTTCAGTGCTGTCAGTAATACTGCTGTTGTGTGAGATGTCAAAGAAAAGGGCTTTGGATTAGGAACTTGGATTTCAAGGGACTGGTGAGGATAGTGAAGTATTTTTCTGTTCTCACTGACTTTACATTGCAAAGGCTTTTTTGTTTTTACATGACCCAGGAGAAGCATAATTAAGGAACCAAGTAGTCACTTATATTTGGGGGCTGTACACTTTAATAATAAGTGGCAATTAGTGAATCATAGGAAATAGAAACTATTTTGTTGATGTTTTTCCTAAAAAGTTTCTATCTTAAATAATATTTTAGGTCCAATGACTGATATGAGATAGGAAATGACCTCTTCTATGACCACTTTGGTAGAAGCTTTATTTTACGGACATTCAGACAAACACTTTGATTTTAACTCGTTTTATATTATTTCCTGCTAAATGCATTAGAAAAATAGCAAACAAATTAATTTTCCTTTAAATACATGGTCTATTTTGCTGAAATAATTCTGCCAGCTGTCAGCTTATTGAATTGTGTTGGTATTACAGAGATATGCTGTAATGTATATTTTAAAAGTATATTTAGTAGGGTAACTTAAAAAAAATGATGCAAATAAATAGCAATTCTTAATTCCAAAAAATGTCTGACAACTTGAAATGGTCTTAAAAGAGGTAATCTGCAAGTATTCATTAATTATCACTTAAAGTTGATTTACCAGCATCTCTTTCTTTTTTACCTGTGGTAAAGAACACATAACATAAGATTTACCCTCTTAATAATCCTTATGTGTACAGTACAGTATTGTTGACTATATGCAAATTGTAGGACAGAGGATCTTTAGGATGTTTTCAACTTGACTGAAACTCTGTACCACTGAACAGGAACTCTGCACCGCCCCCTCCCCAGCCCCTGGCAACCATTCCCAACATCACTTTTAATGAATGATCCTTGACTTAATATTATACAGTTCTAGAATTTTACAAAAGTATCTACACATATTCTTAAGGAATTTTTGTTGTTGTTTTGAGTCGCTTTTACTGAATAATTGTTTCCAGAACCTTTGAATGCTTTCCAAGGATGGATAGCCAATTTTTACTTTGTTATCTGATGTTTCTGTTATAAAAAATAATTTTTAGAGGCAATTTTAATCAGATGAAAGATAGGAAATGTAATTAGTAGATCTTTGTGAATACATTGTGTTCTGTAATCTCTATATCTGGCCTCAAGGTAAAAGACTAATTTTTCTCTATTTATAAAATAGTTTTTAAAAAGTATTTCTTTATGTCTATCTATAGAGAGTGGCAGCTCCCTCACTTGGCTCTCAATACTAAATTGGAGTATAAAACTTCCAACAGTGGGAATTAATCTCTTCTCTGCCTGAATCATAGCTTCTTCTTTAAAAAATATTTGGGAATTCCCTGGCAGTCCATTGGTTGGGACTTGGTGCTTTATCTACCAAGGCCCTGGGTAAAGTAAGATCCTGTAAGCCAAGTGGTACGGCCAAAAGAAGTTTTTTTTTCTAGTTTAATTCAGATATAAATGACACATGGCACTGTTTAAGTTTAAGGTGTACAGCCTGGTGATTCATCTTACACACATCAAAAGATGATGATAACTTCATACTGAAGACAGTTCTCAATACTGTAAGTAAGCTAGACATTGTATATGATTTAAAATACAAAAAAAAAGCTTTTGAAACAAGACAGGCATAGTATAGAATCCTGGGTCATCATTTACTAGTTGTACCATCTAGAGCAAGCTACTTCATGTCACTGACCCTCAGTTTTGTGAATTGTAAAAAGACGCTAACAACGCCCATCTGTTGAGACAGAGAATTCAGTTACATAGTGTATTTAAAATAGCTGGCATAGTGCTGGTAGAATGGCTCAGCAGGTAAAGAACCCACCTGCAATGCAGGAGACACAGGAGACCCAGGTTTGATCCCTTAGTCGGGAAGATACCCTGGAGGAGGAAATGGCAACCCCCTCTAATATTCTTGCTTGGATAAGTCCATGGACAGAGGAGCCTGGTGGGCTAAGGTCCATATGGTTGCAAAGAGTTGGTCGTGACTAAGCACAGACACAACAAAATAAACACCTTTTTTTCCCTCTGTCCCTACATCAGAAACCCAGTTTAATTTGGCAGTAGGTAAGAGAGACAGTAAAGGAGATGGAGAGGAGTGATAAGGGAAAACAACATATTCATACAAAGTAAAAGTGTACATATAGGCAGCCACCGTGTTTGGCTTTTTGTAGTGTATTGTCGGCAATGAAATTGGCACCCATACCCAGAGCCAGGTTAGAAGATGGGTCAGCCAGGCAGTTGCCCAGTGCTCTGATCCGTTAGGGATACAAAATTACAACTGAAACAGATTGGAAATATAGTGCATGTTTGACTCCTTTCATAACTGGCAAGCTAAAAAGATGATTACTCCCTTGAATTGCAACTCAAAAATCCCGTTGGGTCAGAATCAGCCCATCTCCACTGAGGAGTTTTGTAGCCTGCTCCTGCAATTTGGGGGCCTGGTGCAATAACCCTGAGACTTAAGTCTATAGTTCCTGTCAGCTGAAGGATAAAACTGACTATAGAACATGATCTATGCTATTTGCTGAGAACCAATGATTTACAACTAAAGTTTAGATGCTTGTTCTGAAGCCTCAAAAAAGTAAAACTGATGCTGGAACAGGAACCACAGGAAATTGGGAAATGATTTGCTGGCATTAATGCATGAGAGGAGGCAGGGAATTTAAATGCTAAAAAGGAAAAAAAAAAAACAAAACCTTGTAACAACATCCATTAAATTGTTTTGTTGTTGTTTAGTTGTGCTGGACTCTTTTGAGAGCCCATGGACGGCAGCCCTCCAGGCTCCTCTGCCCCTGGTGTCCATGGGATTCCCTAGGCAAGAATACTGGAGTGGGTTGCCGTTTTCTTCTCCAGGGGATCTTCCTGATCCAGGGATCAAACCTGCATCTCCTGTGTCTCCTGCTTTGCAGGTGACCTCTTTACCACTGAGCCACCAGAGCTGAATATTGGTGATTAGTGCAATCCAATGACAGTATAGATGTGAGTGATAATCCCACCTAGGTTAAAGTATTGTGTCACTTGCCAAGCATATAATACGTTTGTCATTTTGAACATAAAGAAAAATACCCGTTGAACAAATATTTTAAGGTTATTGGTTAGAAGGAGTGATACCTGCGTGTCTTAATTGGGACTGCCCATTTTACTACTATCATTGTAGGTCATAAGTGTTCACTCTGCTTTTCATACAGAGAAACACACTCAGGAAACAGACACAATTACATTTAAATACCTAAATGCCACATGTACCTAGTCACATACTTACATATAAATATACTTAATAAATAAATCAAGAAGAAGCAAATAAGAGCCAGATTATAAGGGCTTATAATAGCAAAGAGAAATATAGCTTAAACTGTTGTAATTACACAGAAGTAGGGAATGATTTAAAAAAAAAAAGAACAGAGTTGTGTTATACTACCCAATTTCAAGACTTATAAAGCTTCAGTAATCAAGACAATTTGATACTGGCATAAAAATAGACAAAAGGATCAATGGACAGAATATATATCCAGAAAAAGACCTACCCATACCTCAATTAGGGCTTCCCAGGTGGTTCTGTGGTAGAGAATCTGTCTGCAATGCAGAATACAGGGGTTTCAACCCTGGGTTGGGAAGATCCCCTGGAGAAGGAAATGGCAATCCACTCCAGTATTCTTGCCTGGGAAATCCCATGGACAAAGGAGCCTGGTGGGCCACAGTCCATGGGGTCACAGAAGAGTCAGACACTACTTAGTGACTAAACAAGTATGTAACAATTAACAAAGACACAAAGGCCAATTCAGTGGGGAAACAGTTTTTAACAAACTGTGTTGGAATAATTGGATATCCAAGGACCAAAAGCAAACACACACAAAAAACAAACCAGCCAACCCCAACAAAAGCAAACTTTGAGTCATATCTCATCCCATATATAAAAATTAAGTCAAAATGAATCATTGACCCAATTCTAAAACCCTGAACTATAATACTTACAGAGAAAAACTGGAGAAAATCTTTGTGACCTTAAAATAGACAAACATTTCTTGGGTCAAACACCAAAAATGAGATTTAAAAACCAAAAAAGATGAATTCGAATTAATCAGAATTAAGAATTTCTGCTCTTTGAAAGACATTGACAAGCCACAAGCTGAGAGAAATGTTTGCAAATTACTTATCTTACACAGGACTTTTGTTTTGAATAAAGAATTCTCAAAATCCAACAATAAAACAGCAATGCAATTGTTTTAAAGGGCAAAAAAAAAAAAAAAAAAACACCCAAAAACCAAAACCCAAAATGTCTGTTGTTGTAGCCCACCTGGCTTCTCTGTCCATGGGCTTTCCCAGGCAAGAATACTGGAGTGGGTTGCCAATTCCTTCTCCAGAGGAACTTCCAGAGCCAGGGATTGAACCCAGGGTTCCTGCATTGCTGGAAGATTCTTTGCTGCTGAGCCACCAGGTAAGCCTTCAACACAGCTACTGGTTTGCAAACAAAGGGGTCCTTGTGAGAAGGAAGGGGACAGCCTTTAAAAGCTAGTTCAGTTCAGTTCAGTTCAGTCCCTCAGGTGTGTCTGACTCTTTTCGACCCCATGAATCGCAGAATGCCAGGCTTCCCTGTCCATCACCAACTCCTGGAGTTCACCCAAACCCATGTCCATCTCATCCTCTGATGTTCCCTTCTTCTCCTGCCCCCAGTCCTTCCCAGCATTGGGGTCTTTTGCAATGAGTCAGCTCTTCGTGTGAGGTGGCCAAAGTATTGGAGTTTCAGCTTCAACATCAGTCCTTCCAATGAACACCCAGGACTGATCTCCTTTAGGATGAACTGGTTGGATCTCCTTGCAGTCCAAGGGACTCTCAAGAGTCTTCTCCAACACCACAGTTCAAAAGCATCAATTCTTTGGCGCTCAGCTTTCTTCACCGTCCAACTCTGACATCCATACATGACCACTGGAAAAACCATAGCCTTGACTAGATGGACTTTTGTTTGCAAAGTAATGTCTCTGCTTTTAAACATGCTATCTATGTTGGTCATAACTTTCCTTCCAAGCAGTAAGCTTCTTTTAATTTCATGGCTGCCATCACCATCTGCAGTGATTTTAGAGCTCCCCAAAATAAAGTCTGTCACTGTTTCCATTGTTTCCCCATCTATTTCCCATGAAGTGATGGGACCAGATGCCATGATCTTAGTTTTCTGAATGTTGAGCTTTAAGCAAACTTTTTCACTCTCCTCTTTCACTTTCATCAGGAGGCTCTTTAGTTCTTCTTCACTTTCTGCCTTAAGGGTGGTGTCATCCTCATATCTGAGGATACTGATATTTCTTCTGGCAATCTTGATTCCAGCTCATGCTTCTTCCAGCCTAGCGTTTCTCATGATGTACTCTGCATAGAAGTTAAATAAGCAGGGTGACAATATACTGCCTTGACGTACTCCTTTTCCTATTTGGAACCAGTCTGTTGTTCCATGTCCACCTCTAACTGTTGCTTTCTGACCTGCATACAGGTTTCTCAAGAGACAGGTCAGGTGGTCGGGTATTCCCGTCTCTTTCAGAATTTTCCGCAGTTTATTGTGATCCACACAGTCAAAGGCTTTGGCATAGTCAATAAAGCAGAAATAGATGTTTTTCTGGAACTCTCTTGCTTTTTCGATGATTCAGCGGACGTTGGCAATTTGATCTCTAGTTCCTCTGCCTTATCTAAAACCAGCTTGAACATCTGGAAGTTCACAGTTCACGTATTGCTGAAGCCTGGCTTGGAGAATTTTGAGCATTACTTTACTAGCGTGTGAGATGAGTGCAATTGTGCGGTAGTTTGAGCATTCTTTGGCATGGCCTTTCTTTGGGATTGAAATGAAAACTGACCTTTTCCAGTCCTGTGGCCACTGCTGAGTTTTCCATATTTGCTGGCATATTGAGTGCAGTACTTTCACAGCATCATCTTTCAGGATTTGAAATAGCTCAACTGGAATTCCATCACCTCCACTAGCTTTGTTTGTAGTGATGCTTTCTAAGGCCCACTTGACTTCACGTTCCAGGATGTCTGGCTCTAGATGAGTGATCACACCACTGTGATTATCTGGGTCGTGAAGATCTTTTTTGTACAGTTCTTCTGTGTATTCTTCCCACCTCTTCTTAATATCTTCTGCTTCTGTTAGGTCCATACTATTTCTGTCCTTTATCGAGCCCATCTTTGCATGAAATGTTCCCTTAGTATCTCTAATTTTCTTGAAGAGATCTCTAGTCTTTCCCATTCTGTTTTTTTCCTCTATTTCTTTGCATTGATCACTGAGGAAGGCTTTCTTATCTCTCCTTGCTATTCTTTGGAACTCTGCATTCAGATGGGAATATCTTTCCTTTTCTCCTTTGCTTTTTGCTTCTCTTCTTTTCCCAGCTATTTGTAAGGCCTCCTCAGACAGCCATTTTGCTTTTTTGCATTTCTTTTCCATGGGGATGGTCTTGATCCCTGTCTCCTGTACAATTTCACAAACCTCTGTCCATAGTTCATCAGGCACTCTGTCTATCAGATCTAGTTCTTTAAATCTATTTGTCACTTCCACTGTATAATGATAAGGGATTTGATTTAGGTCATACCTGAATGGTCTAGTGGTTTTCCCTACTTTCTTCAATTTAAGTCTGAATTTGGCAATAAGGAGTTCATGATCTGAGCCACAGTCTGCTCCCGGTCTTGTTTTTGCTGACTGTATAGAGCTTCTCCATCTTTGGCTGCAAAGAATATAATCAATCTGATTTCGGTTTTGACCATCTGGTGATGTCCATGTGTAGAGTCTTCTCTTGTGTTGTTGGAAGAGGGTGTTTGCTATGACCAGTGCATTCTCTTGGCAAAACTCTATTAGCCTTTGCCCTGCTTCATTCTGTACTCCAAGGCCAAATTTTCCATTTACTCAAGGTTTCACTTGACTTCCTACTTTTGCCTTCCAGTCCCCTATAATGAAAAGGACATCTTTTTGGGTGTTAGTTCTAAAAGGTCTTGTAGGTCTTCATAGAACGGTTCAACTTCAGCTTCTTCAGCATTACTGGTCGGGGCATAGACTTGCAGGGAATTTCCTGGTTGTCCAGTGGCTAGGTCTCCACACTTCCACTGCAGGGTGCACAGATTTGATCCCTGGTTGGGGAACTAAGATGCCACATGCCACGTGGTATAGCAAAAAACAAAACAAAACTTAAGAGGCAAAGAAATGGAAACCCCATTTCTACAACTGCAAAGAACTGAATTCTGCCAACAACTGAATAAGTTTGGAAGTTGAATTCTTCTCTAGAGCCTCCAGATGAGAGCCCAGCTCGCTAAACCCCTTGGTTGTTGTTGTTTAGTTGCTGAGTGGTGTCCGATTCTTTGTGACCACATGGACTGTAGCCCGCCAGGCCGCTCTGTCCGTGGGATTTTCCAGGCAAGATTACTGGAGTGGGTTGCCCATTTCCTTTTCCAGGGGATCTTTCTGACCCAGGGATTGAATCTCCATCTTTTGCATTGGCAAGAGAATTCTTTACCGTTGAGCCATCAGGGAAGCATCTAGACCCCTAAATTCCCATCATATGAGTTCTTGAACTGATAATACAGTTGGGCCATGCTGGACTTAGGACTACAAAACTGTGAGCTAATAAACTGGAGTTGCTCAAGCAGCTAACAACTATGTATAAGAAGGAAAATAAGAGAGGGTGGAAGAGGAGGAAGGGGAGAAGGGAAATGAGGGGAAGAGGGGGAAATGACTTGAACAGATATAGCACCAAAGATGTATGGGTTGAAAATAAGCATATGAAAACATGTTCAACATCATTAGTATTAGGGAAATGGAAATTAAAATTATAACGAGATACTACTATACACTTAGTTAGATGTCTAAAATTAAGACTGATCCTCAAGTGTGGCAAGGATGTGGAATAACTGGAACTCTCATAAGCTGCTTATGGGAATGTTAAATGTTATAACTATCTTGGAATAAGTCTGGCAGTTTCTTAAAATATTAAACACTACCAAATGACTCAGCCTTCCCACTCCTAGGTATTTAACCAAGAGATATGAAAGTTTATGTTCAAATAGAGCCTTCTCATAAGTGTTGATTGCAGCTTTGTTTGTAAACTGGAAACAATTCAAATTCTGTTCATCAACAGATCAACGGAAAAACACATGGTAATATAGCCATACAAATAGAATATTACTCAGAGAAAGAGATGAAAAGAAATGAACTATTAATATGCACAAAACATGGGAGAATTTCAAAATAATTATGCTCAGTGAAAGAAGGCAGCTCTCACCTCTGAAAAAGTGCATAGTGTTATTTCCATTTATGTAAAATTCTAGAAAATGAAAACCCATCTCTCCTCACAGGAAGCAGCTCAGTAGTTGCCTGTGTCACTTTGCAGTACAAATCAGGGGAGACACTTGGCCAAAATTATCAATGGTAACGGATCACAACCTTCCAGCCCAGCACTGGCATGTGATTAAGTTCAGGGAGGAGGTACAGAGGAATGAGAGGCTCCTGATCCAGGTTCCCATTAGTGTTCAGTTTGGAACTGATGAATTTAATGTTGACATCATTTGTCGATTTCAGTCCAAGGACTGACTCTCTGGAACTGACTGCCAAGAAAATAAATGCCTTAGCTTCACGTCTACCATTGCAGACAACCTCTTTTCTGATTAGTTTATATATCGCGGGACAAGATCTTCACACATGTGAGGGTTAAGATCTTTTTTGTTTTGTGCATTGAGATTTAAATCCTTTTGTTGGAGCAAAACATGCAAAAATGAAAGAACATAATGAAAAGAACAAGACAAAAAGATGAAAGAATAAAGAGTATTGGAAAGAAAAATACAGGATAGTGGAAGACTATATGTAAGGACATAAATGTATAATTCACTCGTAATTATTAAATCAGTTATAAATTTTAAGATTTATTCATTCAAAGAGGCAAGTTAATTAAATTTATTGCAAAAATTTTAAATGAATTGATTTTTGTCATTTATTTAATAGGAATCTAATCATTTTAATAGGAATAATAAGTGGATTAAACATGCTTTATGACGTGCAAATATATAGTGGTGTCTTTAACATAATAAGGTGTCTTTAACATAATAAAGTGTGTTTAACATTTGGAAAATCAACTAAAGCATTTATACAGTGACTTAATATTAATATTATTATATAACATTAATTATGTATGGTATATTTGGAGAAGGAAATGGCAACCCACTCCAGTATTCTTGCCTGGAGAACCCCGTGGACAGAAGAGCCTGGTGGGCTGCTGCTGTCCATGGAGTCGCACAGAGTCGGACACGACTGAAGCAACTTAGCATTAGCATATATGGTATATAATATTATAAAATAATACAATATTAATGAAATTAATTATATTAATATAACATAACATGTTATATGGTAATTATATATTAATATAATACATTAATAATATTAAGTCACTTGTATAAATATTTTAGTTTGTTTTGCAAATTTTGATTTTCATTAATACTTTCATTGTTGTGTTGAATTTTGGGTTAGGCTTATCTTAATTATATCTACTATTTCTGTGGATTATGATAGGAAAAAGTCTATGCATGCTTGAATACATTTATTCTTAAAAATGTATGGTATGCGTGTATGTTTTATGGGGGTGTTTCTATCACATGTTAGAGTGTGGTCTTTGCAGGTGTCTATATCAGATTTGGGAAAAATCAAGCAAAAATGATAGACAAAGAAAGACTTCCACAGTATTTTATCCTGAATCTTCTGAGGGATGGTAGAGGAGGAAGAATATGAATTTAATCAAAACACCTTGGCTGTAGCCAGGAATTCTCTTTTCTGAAATATATCCTAATGAAGATATGGCCTTTTGAATGGGAGACTACACTGAGTTAACATGTAGATTTTGGAGTTAAAAGACATATATTTCAAATGTCAGATTCATCACATAGAGGCTGTCAGACTATAGACAATTTCTCAACCTTCATTTCCTTATCTGTAAAATATGGTGGTAAAGGTACCTATCTCCCAGGGCTCTTGAGAGGATTAAATGAGATCATAACATAGATTGTGTTCCACAAAATGCCTAATACCTAAAAAGTGTTCAGGGCTGGTAGCTGTTTCATAAAAACGGGTCACACATGGCTGTAGAAGATATTAGAGCAAGAGGAGCCGGGCTAAATAAAGCTTTGACCACTGGGAGGAGTAGGCAACTAGCTTTTAAGTGAAATCATTGTGTTGTCCAGCGTAGTAGCCACTAGACAATGTTGCTGTGTACATTTCAATTAATTAAAATTAAATAAAACTTAAAGTTTAATGCCTTAGTAACAGTAGCCATACTTTATATGCTCAGTAGCCACACATAGCTGATGATAGTTGGACTATAAAGAAAGCTGAGCGTTGAAGAATTGATGCTTTTGAACTATGGTGTTGGAGAAGACTCTTGAGAGTCCCTTGGACTGCAAGGAGATCCAACCAGTCCATCCTAAAGGAGATCAGTCCTGGGTGTTCATTGGAAGGACTGATGTTGAAGCTGAAACTCCAATACTTTGGCCACCTGATGCAAAGAGCTGACTCATTGGAAAAGACCCTGATGCTGGGAAAGATTGAAGGTGGGAGGAGAAGGGGACAACAGAGGATGAGATGGTTGGATAGAATTACTGACTAAATGGACATGAGTTTGAGTAAACTCTGGGAGTTGGTGATGGACAGGGAGGCCAGGCGTGCTGCGGTTCATGGGGTTGCAAAGAGTCAGACATGACTGAGTGACTGAACTGAACTGAACTGAACCACACTGAGGAGCATAGATATTAAACCACCTTTGTAGAAAGTTCTACTGGATGTGCTGGCTCTAAAGAGTCCATCCATGTTGGGCTAAGCATCAAGGCAATATTCATGAATAACTGGTTAATTTACCTAAGGTCCACATCAAAACTAATCTTTCTTCTTTTTTTCTTTTATTATATAGAATCTGAGTCTTATCGAAACTCTGTTACCCAAAACTCTGTGCTATTTTCAAGCTGTTAGAATATTTTTGATTACTGTTTATACCAGTGCATGTAAATGCTTTCAGAGAGATACTATGAAGGAGGCCGTTCTTGGTTTTCTTGATTGAGTTTCTGAATTCTATCATTAGCCTCAACATCTCTGCAGTTATCCATATCTGGTTATTAGCATGTTATTTCTACACTCCTCCTCCTCCTCCACCTCCACATCTCTGAAATGGAAGCTGGGAGACTGGGAGATTCTTAAAGTGATCATTCTTTTAGCAGCAGCTGGTTGTTAACCGCCCTGGGTTTGTGACAGAGGGGAACAGGATATCTGTCCATGGCTGCCTCTTCCTAATTACATTCCTAATAGATGGCAAGTTTGGGGATAAAGCGTGGTTACATTTGTAGTATCTATAGGGTAGCATTTTAAGGTATGCTGGGAAAGGTGGAAAGGTAACATGTGTAGCCAATGCACTGACTGTCATTAGCTGCCAAACAGCCCGGGTGCCTCTTTCGGCTCCCTGACCCACATTTCATCCACGCTCTGCTGTTTTTCTCCTGCAGGGTTATTTCCTGAGTGAAGCCCAGAGCTTAGGAGTCCCTCAGCAGAGAGCTCTGTTCTGACCTCCCTTAACAGGCAGTTTCACCTACTGGGCTAGTGCCTTTCTGCTTCCTAGTCAGTCTGTTAAGATTTTAGCAGGAGATTCTTGGATACCATTTCACAAAACATATGGGAGATTGTAATTACTTTGGCCTGGTACAATTTTAGAATTGAGAGAGCAAGGAAGAGGTGCAAATCTTCTGTTCATAAATAACCAAATCTGCGGGTGCTTTAAAAGGCATCCTAGGCAGCAGGAGAATTTATGTGCCACGTTTCACCCTTGGCACACTTTCCAAATGAACTGTTCAAAGAAAAGTTGTATTAGGACAAATAGAAATGACGACCAAGACCAGATGTGGATTTTTAGTTAATATTTATGCAACACCCAAAGGGAAGATGGTATTGCACAATAAACTAAAAATGTCTTAGGCAAATAAGGAAAGCTTTACCCCAAGGAACTGGCACTGCAGAGGTATGAATTATACAACAAAGGGCTGGGAATGCAGAACAAATGCAGGGTAGGTCGGGGCAGCTATAAAAAATAATTCATTGAGGAAGTGGTGAGGTAGCAGATGTGTGGAAACTACTTGGGGAAAATAAGGGCTTAGCACTTTTTTGGCCAGTCTTGTATCTAAGGTAGAAAACTCAAGGCAGCCAGCTTAATTTCCTTCATCTGTGAACAGCAATAGTAACTTTCAATAGAATATATATATATATATATATATATATATATATATATATTTCAGAACTCAGGCAGCAATCTCATAATGGCTAAGTACACCTTAATAAATTAAAAAGGAATGTCCTCAGGTTTGAAATGATCTCCAAGGACAGTGATGACATCTTTACATCTTTAATCTGATTTCTCCCCAAAGTTGTTTAAGGAAGGTTGAAAATACAGGCATTGGCTGCTTCTGAGCCCTTGGAAAGTGGTGAAAGAGACCAAGGCTTAATGCACTGGAAGAATACTGAGACCCATGTTAAATTATAGAAGGAAAATTTGTTAAAAGCAACTGGATTTCTCACACACAGCTGGATTTCCAGCCTTTCATTCATCAGGGATGGCAAGATGTGCCACTTTGTGGCACGTCTCACAGTGTCCTGTGCTTCTAATTCAGAGGAGCTGGAGATGGGGAGAGGAGAAAATGAGGGGGCGAGGGAGGAGTATAGAATATATTCCTTTAAAACTGTTGGAGTCTTGAAAATGGAGACAGCTCTGGGAAATGCTTACAAGATTTTAGCAGGCTGAACCCAAACCTCTTATACTTTCATTCCTCTGAGTCCGCTTAATTATTGAACAGAGCTGTCTGTGACTTCCTACCTCTCCCACTTTCCTGCAGAGTAGATGCATTCTTAAGAAGTTTTAACCTACTTCCTCCCTCTCTTCTTTGTTACTTTTTCACTATCTCTAGGATCCAGAACAAATCAGTTTCCCCTATTCTCTCAAGATTAAAGTTTGTGTACTTTCAGTTGTTATGGTTTCTGTTGAACATATTTACTTGTTTATTTATGGACATTTTTTTTTTTCCTTTTAACTGTGCAGGTATTTATAGGTGCTGGGCATCACATGGGAAACAAAACTGATAAGGTCCCTGGCCTCTTGGAGCTGCTCTTCTGGTGGTGATTCTGATACTGACACCTACGATGAAGAAATTAATGCAGCCAGATGGGATAGGGATCGCTGGCGGAGAGGCTACTTCCTGAAGTATGGGCTGGAAAAGCCTTTCTAGGCGATGACATTCGAACCAAGACTTGAATGCTGAGAAGGAACTGGAGAAGGTCTGGGTAGAAGGCATTCCGTGTAAGAATGGGAGAAAGAAAAGTGTAACTTCCAGAGGAACGGGATGTCTGTGTGGCTGGGGCACCGGAGCACAGTGAGACGGGGAGAGTCACGGGGCCAGATGGAGGCTTGGCTGGTCGTGGTAAGGATTTGGGTTTTATTCTATGTATAACAAGAAGTCACCGAACATTTTTTTTTCCCCCTAAGCAGGGAGTTCATAGGGTTTCAAAAGAATCCTTTAATATCTGAATTATAACTGAGGAGGGGTGGAAATTGCAGTAGAAGCAAGGAGACCACTTGGAAAGCTTCTGCCTTAGTCCATGATAGGAACATGGGTAGCTTGGGTGAGGACTGCAGCAGTGTGGATGTGATGAGATGTGTTTTGGAGGTAAACATATAGGTTGTAATTGACGGCCTAAAGGATACGTGGAAGTTGGAGAGAATGAAAATGAAAGTGTTAGTCACTCAGTGGTGTCCAACTCTTTGCAAGTCTATGAGCTGTAGCCTGCCAGGCTCCTCTAGCCCATGGAATTCTCCAGGCAAGAATACTGGGGTGAGTAGCCATTCTGTTCTCCAGGGAATCTTCCCGACCCAGGGATGGAACCCAGGTCTTCTGCACTGAAGGCAGATTCTTTACCATCTGAGCCACCAGGGTACCCTGGAGAGAGTAATAATAATAATAATAATGATGAATAATAGTTACCACTTCTATTGCATTTAGGTTATAAGTGCTTTACACATGTTGACTACTTTCATCTTCATAATTATGTGCCCAGAGATAGGTATTATTATCATCACTGTTTTATAGGTGAGAAAACTGAGGAACAAAGAGGTTCAGTGACTGGCTAAAGGTCACCCAGATGGGCAGCACTAGAATAGGGACTCACACTCAGGCATCTGATTCTAGACAAGCTTGATCTTCTTCCAGTGTCCTAGGATCCAGTATCAACAGGTAAGTGCAGTGGAGAGACACAGAGGACCTTTGATTGGCCAAACTTTTTGACAGTGGGCAGAGGTTATAAGGTTAAAAAGAAAAAAAAAAAAACAAACAAAGGTAAAGAGACAATTCCCTCTTATATGCATTTAGGTGTGTTTTTCCCAGGGCACAAAAATGGGCCCATCGTGTATGGCACAATATAATGAATATTCATGGTTTCATCTATGTCTACATCGATGTCCTTGTGAAATCAGAAGACGGAGCTTTGTTTTGCAGACACCCAAACCACGGTACTTGATTTTCAGGCCACTGCCAGACATCCTAGGGATGGGGGTGGGGGGTTGATCAATTTCTCGACGCCGTTTTGGAGAACTTGCCGGTTAGGTGCTGGTTAGGTTTTGGGGGGGCGGGGGAGAGGGGAAGTCGGCCTCTACGGGTCAGTTTTCTATGCTTTGCGGCTGCTAAGCAGCAGGGGGCGCTGCAGCAGTGTACTTCGTGGTCCAAGGGAGCCGCTCGTCCAGCCGGAAAGGCCAAGTCGAGAAAAGGTGTGGCAGGCAGCCCACGGTCCTCTTCGGTCTTGCAACTTTAGTACCCAGAGCTCGTTCTACACAGACCATTCTTCTACACAATATTTCATCATGTTGGATGCCTTCCATCCAGTCCTGCATCCGGGCGGAAAGGAAAGGGCATTAGCTTCCAGTCTTTCTAGGTTTAAGGATAGCGCTGTACTGGGTTGTTAAGACGTCTCTTCTCTGTTCTTCCAGACCTCCTGACAGTTCCCTTGAAACCACGCAAAGCCTCCGCAGCTGCGGGTACGCCTGTGTGCGTGCTAATCTTTTTGTCCTCTGTTGGGGTCCTTTCTTTTTAAGCTAACTGCGGGAATATTTCACCGCCCCCCCCCGCCCCCCCCCCCCATCTCTCCATTGACATTAGGGACAAGAGTCGGCTCGGAGCTGAAATCTCTCCCTCCTAAGATGCCCCCTCAAACTCGCCAACCCCCACTACCCACCCCATTTCGGCTCATGCACAGTGAGGGTGTCTGACGCGTCGCGTGCGTGGCGACCAAGTCTGCAGTACTAGCCAAACCTGTTCTTCCTCTCCCGGTCCCCAGAAGTCTCTCCAGCTGACCGGCCTTACGCCTGGCATCGCTTGGCACACGCAGCGCCGGGGCTGAGATCCAGCTGGTGCCAGGCGCCGCCAGGCAGCAGCGGAGCGAACGACTGCGTCCTCCCGGTCTCATTTCTTCTTCAGCTCCCGCGCCCAGGGCGCACTCCACCTACCTCTTTGGGCTGTTTTCCAGCCGTCGCCCCTGGGTCCCCGCGGCTTCCCAGAGTGAAATCGAAGGTGAACGAAACTGGGGGAGGGCGCGCGGTGGGAAGGAGGAGCCTCCCGCCCGGGGAGATAGTGGGAGGAGCCTCCAGCCTAGGGGGTAACGTGGGCGGAACCTTAGGGGCGGATCTGGGTGGGGAAAGGGGCTGGGCGATCCGGGGATGGAGGGCTGGCCACGCAGGCGCGGGGGGCAGCGCCGAGAACCCCACGCGGGAGCTTGTGGAGGCTCCAGCCACCGCTTCTCACTTCACTGGAGACGGGGCTAGGGCCGGGAGGGGAGCTAATAAAGAGTGAATGAGCTGCAGCCGCTGTGGCGGCCGGAGTCTGCCCGAGCGGCACAGGAGCCGTGCGCCCGGGAGGCGGCGAGGGGAGGCGGTTTGCCTCGTCCCTCCCAGCCGCCCTTCTCTCTCTCTCTTCCGCCAGCTGGTCCCAGAGCCCGGCTCGGTCCGGTCCCTCTGCCCCCACCTCGCACTCTTCCACCTTCTCCGAGTCCCACTCCGCACCTAGGGCGCCCCGCACTGCCATGGGTTAGGGTGGCGGCTACGAGCCGCGCAAAGGACCAGCCTGTGCATCCGCTGGGGGACGCGGAGCCCGAACGCCGCTAGCCGCTCGCCGGCGCAGGGCATGGGGAGCGCGGTGTGAGCCCGCACCCGGGGAGGACGCAGGAGCTGCGGAGACGGGCGAGAAGGAGAAGGAGGAGGAGAAGAGCGGTGGATTGGAAGGACCCGAGGGAGGAAGGAAGGGTGGGGAAGCGAGGGAAAAGTGAAGCTGGGAGGAGAAAGCGGCGGAAGGTGGGGATTGATGCTTCTGTTTTTTGTTGCCGCTGCTGCCCTCGCGCTGGGAGCCGAGCCGGAGGGAAGGCGGTGGAGAGATGATTGCAGAGTTGGTGAGCAGCGCTCTGGGGCTCGCCTTGTATCTCAACACCCTGAGTGCGGATTTCTGCTATGATGACAGGTAAGGGGGTGAGAGAAAGGGGTGACGGGCTACCTGGAGACTCCTCGGTGGCTTTGAAGCTTCCCGCTTTAAGGCTGGAAGTGCATCTTGGAGGGACTGTTCCTGCACCTGAAGGCTTAGGATACGCGTAAACATCAGAATCTAAAGCAAACATTCGGGACGCGGGCGCACAGGGCGGGCTGAGGGAGTTTGGGTTCTTTGCAGCAGGTTCCTCTCCCTTGCTTCTAGACTGTTGGCAGACGCTTAAGTTTCTTAGCGGAAGTCACAGCAATTTGGGAAACTGTTTAGTGAACGCATTAAAAACAATTCTTAGGTATTCCTTGGTGCAACAAAAGCACATTGAGCGATTTTACGTCTGGGCTGGAAGGAAGCTGCTCCCTGCCCTCTAATAGATCTTCCCTGTGACGTTTCCTTTTATTGATGGGACACTTTTATTTCCCGAGGTTAAAACGCACATTTGACAGTTGCCAAAATAGTGGGAAGATTGCACTGTTTCAACTTTCCCTTTTGACGCGTGATGTACATTACTTTGCGCCAGGGCCAGTGCTGCTCCCCCGCCTCCCTCACAAATCGATGGAGTATTACTTTATAAAAGCCTGGGCCTTCATTTCTTTTTGGGAGTTTTACTTTAGACGTTAGCGATTCTTTTGTGCTAATTGGGGGAAGAAGACGCCCCTAGAGACTGAAGTTGTCTTCTGCATTTGGGTTAGTTTGGGTGGCTAATGAGACCTGAACTGTGTTGTCAAAGAAACTGCATCGATTTCTGGGAAATGTCACAGTTGTGCTCGTGTCTCTACCTATTTTTTTAAACGTTGTTAGTGTTTAGAAACTGATGAAAAGCTCCATTAGGGGAAATTCCAATTTGTGCCTTTCCGGTGACTTAATCTGATTACAATTAAAACAGATGCATAATTAAAATATATTAGAGAGAACAGCACGCCTGGCTAAACTTATTAACCGTCCTGGGGTGTTTCATGCTCCATTGAAATTAAACCATCCAAAAAGTGAGCACAGATTTACTTTGACAGCTTTTCAGCAGCCTCTCTGGGCTATGGAAAGTGAATGGATCCCCAGGGTCAGGGCGAGGCAGTGAGTGAACTTAAGCAGTGGTTGATAGGGAAGTTGAAGGCAGAATCTTCTCTCCATGGTGATTAGTCAGATTCTATATCCTCTATTGTGCCCCCTCTCCCGCTTAAAAGCGTGTTCATGGTTGTATGCCTTAAATCACCAAATCTTGGTTCACACCCACGTGTGTTATGAAATCCCCTGGTAATAGATGCAAGACCATCCAGCAGACCCTTCTCAGTGCCTTTTATGTAAGTGTCTATCAGATACTAGTTAATAGAAAGCCACTGTTAGACATAAACTTTTCCTTCACTTTTAAGCAATGTACATACACTCTTTAGCAATTATGCTGCAGGCTCTGAGAAATAAATGGTCTGTGTGTAAGAGTGATATGAGCTGCTTCTGTTCCCTCCAATTTTGTGTTACTGTGCACCTGCTATTTCTAGAGTACTGGCAGAAAAAAACTCTTGCTTTCCAGAGTTGGGTGACTTTTCAGTAAAGTGAGCTCAGGGGAGAATCTGGGCTGTTACTGGTACTGTTGGGGACAGTTTGAAGAGTAAGTATTTAAGCCAATAATTAAGCGCTTATATAAAAAAGTAACTTACTATAATACTGTAACTATTGTATAACACTGATAAATCAAGCACCACTGGCATGGCTGCTCTTTATTGCTCTCCTGTTCTTTAAAAAGTACTTGTCAGAAGAATCTATCCAATAAAGATTAAGGCTGGAACTAAACTGCATTTGAATGTACTTTTCTCTGTAGACTTAAAGTTTATTTTGTGTTCTTGAATCATCAGTCAGAAGTGTTAGCATTAAAAAAAAAAAAAAGAAGTGTTAGTGTTGTAACTTGGGCAGAGTGTAAGTATGATGATAAATTAGTTGTGCTTTGATAGTTGGCAATTGTTGTAAGTTCTTTACCTGCTATAGATTGAATGGAGTGTCAAAATTCCTGACATACCTAGCTGCATAGATGAATTTGAAGTGATAATTTGCCCATATCATCTAGTTGATACATGCCCAATATATGGTATATAGACAATATATACCAATATGATGTTGAAGGCCTGTAAATAGAAATTATAGTTAGCTACAATTTGAAAAGTGTATTTGACTCTAGTTTTCCTAGTAGCAGAACTGCATGTGTGATTACATATTCTTCAGAGTATGAAGTCTTACCAGTATTACTTGGTTTTTATGAATCCTAGAAATTATGAAGTACATATTCATAGGAGCATGGAACTTACTCGGTGTCGCATAGCATTTTCGGGTAATTCAGTGCCAAGGTGAACTGTAGATTGTGACTTTCGACGTAGACTTTCTGACCACTGCTCTAACTCACTGGTGTGAGAAGGGGAAAAAAGCTGGGAGTGGCAAGTGGAAATTGTAGGAGGATGGTAATGTGTTTATTTCCACCACTCCATTTCAGACTACAAGGACTCAGGTGTGAAACTTGTTTAAACTACATCTGTGGTTTCTGCTGCTTCCCTGCTTTCCTACCCCTCCCAAGAACTTTAGTGAAATATGGTTTCTAAGGAGAGAGCAGTACTGGGAGTGAAAGAGCAGCTCAAGGAGAGAGATGACTTTTATGCTCGACTTGCTTAGTGAAATCAAGACTCTGCATTTTAGCTGACGAATCTGGCATTTGCTGTAGGAGGGCTTTCTATTGCTTTAGCTTAAACGTTATTGCTGTGGTACTTCTCCAAGTTATCATTTCTTTTAAATATAGTGATCAAGTTTACTTTATAAACTATATATGTAATTACGTTCAGTGTTTGATGTAGCTTGGTTGAAATTAAGTGGTAATCTGAAACCTTCTTTTAGCCAAATCAATTTCCCTATGGTAAAATTTAATATTTTACAAGTGTTTCTGTGCTAAAGTTAAGAATATGGCCCTGATGTGATGAAACAAACAGTAGAAGAGTGGAATTCACCATATCTGATGAAAAAGCATATACGGTTTCAGCTTCTTCCCTCTCTCCCTTTGCCTTCAATCTAGTAATAACTGTATTGAATCTTAATTTGTGGTTAGAGTAAAATTGGAATTATAAATATACAGTCATTGCTGAATTTTAAGTCATGCTGCATGTGATTTCTTGAAGGACCGTTTCATTTTCTGGAGAAATTTAATGTTAGGCTAGTGGGGAAAAACTTGCTGATCCCAAATTCTCTGCTGTCTGACATATTTGTTGAGGATAACATTGCATCACTTTCCCTTCATCCTCTTTAAAAGTCCTGTTATGTTTTGCATAGAGATAACACCAACAGAGGAGTCAGTTTACTTCAAAGCAACAAAAGTAAACTATAACTGCTGTTTCCTACACTCATTTCATTTTGCACATATCTTCTAATTGATGTTATGCTTTTTATAGTAGATAACAAGTAAATAAGAAGTTAATGCCGCAAATTCATCTTTTTATTCTAATGTGAGTAAAATAACACATTAGTTTAAAAAGACAATTTTGAGTTTCTGAAAGTAGGAAATGGGCTTGTGGCTGCTTTGAAAAAAATTTCCTTATTGTTCATTCTGCAGTTGTTAAACTCAAGCATGATCATTAACGTTATCTTTGGGTTTCTTAGTTACTGGTGTGCAGTAATTGTGTAAAACTTGGTGAAGCAACTCCACAACAGGAATTTCTACTCTTGAAATCAAAACCACCCCAAATTAGCAATAACACATTCCTAGTTTAGTTATTCATGTAGGTGTAAATGTAAATCTCACTTTAAAAATACTCATTTTTTTTTTCTGAATGTCATAAAGTGTTGGATTAACAGTATTTAAATGAAGAAACAGAGGATTTAAAGTATACACACAAGATTATTTTTATATTTTTTTTTCCTAAAGATATTTAACTGTATTTTCTACTTGATCTTTTAATGTTATTATCAGTTTGGGCTTTTGACCTGGTATAAGAATTTCTTGTGAAATGACCTGTTCCTCTAACTTCTCTGTAAAAAGTTCTCTCTAATAAATTTGCCTTGGACCAACCTGGGTTTGTTATCTTAAAGTTGTAGTATGTTCAGCCATTGAAGATGTGTCTGGTATTTAGTAAATGAATGTTTGGAAAGAATTACTATAAAATCAAAATAAATAAGAGAGAAGTTTGCTTTGTATCTAAGGTTGTCTCTTCAGGTCTTTACTGGAAGAAGCCAGTGTGTACAAGAGTGTTATTTCATTCTTATTTCTTTCCCAGTTGAAAATGTACTGAAAAAAAAAAAAGGCCAGTGGATACAATTTACAGTTTATAAAATATTTTATAGGACGTTTTATTTTCTAGCTAAGTTTTGACTGTTTAATCAAATCTATGTGGAGAAAGTCATTTTGCTGTTTGAACAAGTACATCTCTTAACAGTAAATTAAAATTAAGTGAAGTCAGTATGGATTGCTTTGCCTTACCTCTGTTGAGCTTGTCACATGGGGTTTATCCTAGCAAGTGACCCAAATACAAGCACTGAACGGACATGCACAAATGCCATAGGGAAATTTCTTGCCAGCCATCTGTCTCTTAGTTTTTTTCATATATAAATGTACTATGTTGGTGGGGTGGGGGGGAGCTGCCTGTATTATTGCATATTATTAGTTTACATCATCTTGTCATCTGCACTTAGTTTTTCAGAGCTAATGTACCCCTGTAGTAACACTGAATTCCCTGCTGCTATAATTCTGAAAAAGCTTCAGCCTTTTGGATTCCAGCATGAGTTAAGAGCAGTTTGTCTTCCTAATCTCTTTGTTGCTGTTCAGCATGCTAAAAGCACCTATTTAAAATGCTCTTGATGGTGCAGCTCTTTATCAGAGGTAAAGGGTATGTCTTGTCTAAACCCGGCACCTTCAAAATACTAGGAAAGGACAAAGTTTACCCTTAAGGTGCTCTGATAAATCTGTGGCTGACAAACCTACTTTCTTATAACTTCATTATTCTCACCCAACATGCTTTTAACACACTAATATTCATCTCTTTTAAGTTTTTGATTCTCTCTTGGAAGCTAAATCTTATGTGAACTTTGAGTCCTTCCTTGAAGAGCTTCACAAAATTGACAAGTGTGGCAGCCTTGATGGAAAGGACTATTGGGTTGCTGAATGTAATGACCTTCCCTCTATGAATAGCTGTCTTTATTAAGAGCATAGCTGAAAAAGAATAGAGAAGCCCATCACCAGGAGCTACATTTGTCTACTTTTCATGCAATGAAAAAGGCATAATATTTTGAATCATTACAGGTGTGGTTATGCACAACGCTTGATGGTTTGTTTAAAGATTTGATTTGTATGTGTTTTTGAGTAATAAAGGGCTACATTCATTAATTCACTGATTATAAGCACCACTAGAGTGGGCTTCCCATGTATATGGTGCATAAAACAAACAGTGGCTATTCTCCCGTATCAGTAAGCGTCCCTACCCGCCTGTCCTTTCCTGCCTGTACTTTACCAGGTGCTGTATAGTGTTTGAATCTGGGAGTCTGATGATAGACATAAAAAAATGCTGATAGCTTGTCCTTTAGCAGAGTTTCGGTTGCATTGGCTCATATTTATTTTGATGGATACTCACAGTGTGAAACTTTTGCTGGGCTTCTCTTGGCTTCTTTCCCAGAGCATCTGCTGAGGATCCATGGTAGATGGTTTGAACTGGATTTATTCTTGATCCAATGCTCATTGGCACCTTATTTGTACCTTGGAAGTTTTCGAATGCTTTTGCCACGTGGCTCCTTCCTGTTGTCCATGTCGGTTGTTTTCCTTGAAGGTCTGCATTGGCTGAACTCTTCGAATTACCTGGATTTGCCTTGACTAGTCACAGGGATTGAAGACTTTTGCCTCAGATATTAGTTGGGCTGCATTTTCTAGGCAGTTAATTCTAACAAGATGCAGTGCTATCAAATTTCTGTTGATCTCCTCCTCTCTGACAGTTTAATTTTTCAGTTATATTTGTCAGTTTCTCTGGTTCTCAAGGTTTCTTAGAATAAAAGGTATAGTTGTTTGTTTAAACTCTTTTAGAAATTTTTTGGAATTACCATTTTGGGTTCATCCATGACCTTTCTTCTTTATAGTTAAGTGGGAAACAATTGAGTAAGCCCATCTACTCCGGAGCAATTTGAAGAAAGTAGGAACACTGAAATGATTTATTTTCCAGATTCTATATTAAAAGTTTTTGTCATGTTTTAAAAGTATTTATCTTACTTAAGGGCATTTCATCAAATACAGTTAATTTGAGTAACTAGAAATGATTATTTTAAAGATGAGATGGAGAGAGATTTTGAACTTGCTCATGTCTAAAGGATTAATTTGGAAAAGAGATTAGAACTGAAAATTCTAACTCCACCTTTAGATTCCATTTTGTTGTGGAAATAAGTGAAATTATATATACATTTACTTGTTCCAAGGCTATATACACTTACCCCATTGCTTGAGGGCAGTGCTAATGTATTTGTTTTAAAAGTACCTTAGAACATGGCAGAGGAGATGCTATTTGCTTTTGATTATTTGGTTTAAGCTTTTGTTTTTTGATTTCTTTTCCAGGGCATTTTGTGATATCAGAGTGAGGCAGGGTCTGAAGCATGGCTCAGCATGTAGTTCTAGTCAAGAAAACTGGATAAATTACACATTTGTCAAATGTAACACACATCAGTGCCCTTGGAATAGCAGCTGTGTGGTAGGTGTTGAGGAAAATAAATTATTTCTTTCCCTTTGTCTTTGATGATTGCCCTTTACTTCTGCAGAATTTATTATGATACATGTGTGATTATTCCTCAGGAGCATCAAGTTTAAAAAAAAATGTTCACTATAAGCTTATGATTATGGTTTAACTAGGAAACGATGTGTAAAAATATTGCCGTGGGGTAAAGAAATTTACTGACATTTGAAACCGAAAAATTCACAATTTTTGATGATGAAAATGCTATTTTCCTACTTGTCATTCCAAGGATTATTGATTTCTTTAAAAGTAGAAAAATTCGACTGTTCTAGCCTAGAAATTCTCACTTGGCATCATTTAGGAGTATTTTGACTTCAAAAGATGTGTTATTTGCTGAAAAGTGGCCACTGGGGCAAAATATGGCTCTTGACATTTTGAACGGTGTTAAATGATGGCACCGAAGTATTTCAAACAGTCATGATTCAACATTGTTTAAAAATCCAGTGGGAAAAATGGCAGCCCATAGAACCCTGCATATTTGGAATTCTTGGAGTATTCATTTTAAATGCAGTTCACAAGTTTGCTTTTTACGAAATGCTGTGTTGTTTTTTTTTTTTTTTTTAAAGAAAGATGAATAAGGCTAGTGAATTTTTACAGCTGGGTCCTGTGGAATTTTGTGTTCTTTTTTCCAGTTGCTTATAAGTATTCTATAAAGGGACTGAAAAGATGCAGGCCATAGCCTTGTTTTTTGTTTTTGCTTTGCTTTCTCAGCTGGGTTATATGCCTATATTCAGGATATTATTATAATGCATATTGTTATTCAGCATCTATTATAAATCCAAGATCATAAAAGTAGTCTCTGAGCGAGGCAGATAAGTGAAAACACTTGGGGATAAGTAAACACCTTGTGTTTGTTAATTTCCGGCTTGTCTCATGTCTACCATACTTTCTTTTCTGTTTGGGATATCTTTTGGATTAAAAAGTTCAGTAGTCTGACTCCTTACAGTATCAGTGCATGTTGAAGTGACATTCCTGCAAATTGTGGCCTCCACAGGGGGTGCCCTGGGTGGTGACTGTAGAGATTGCGTCTTAGGCTTGACTGCTTTTCGCAGTTTGGAGAGGACACTTGTCATTATAGTGCCATTTGGGAGAGGGGGGTAAAGGTGACGGTTGTGTTGTTCCCCTTGGGGACCTTTCTCATTGTTTTCTACACTATCTTTTGTCCACCTTAGCCCTCCTATCTTCAGGTTTTTAAAGGTGTTATAAATTCTGAGCCTCCTGCCTTGGATTGTAAAAGATGTCTTAAGGTAGAATACTTGGGTCCAAATGTTTTGTCAAGTGTACTTCTTTTAGAATAGGATGTTTCTCTCCTCCTCCAAGTAATTAACTGCAGGACTGCTTTCCCAAAACAATTGAAAAGAGCTCATTTTGACAAAGCAAGCTTCTAATGACAAATTTCCCAACTACAAATTTGCAGAGGAAAAGTTCTCCGATGATGAAGAAGTTTAATCAGGCAAAAAGACATTTTTATTTGCAGAAATAGGTGCTTTAGAGGGAGGTAATTACTTATAGCTGATGTGAAAAACTGGTATACCTGAATTCATTTGGTAAACCTCATTTAAATAGGAAGGTTATTCTTGTTATTCTATTGAAAGGAAAAAAATGGTGCTGTTGTATCACTGAATTTATATTAAAGAAATAAGGTTTTACACTTGAACCCACTCTTATAGGGATACGTACTGACTTAACCAAAGAAAATGAATTTGAGATTTGAGAAGAAATCTGTTATAAAGACACTAGTGTCCAGCCTGAAATTACCAACTGTAGTTTGCCATAGGTATCTTCTATTTAAAATATCCCGTTGAAATGTTGTCTTTTAGGTTGCTTTCTCCACCTCTATGTTTTTAAAAGTCTTTGCATTTTTCTTTTAAAAACAATAGTATTTTTTGCTAATAGTATTCTATGTTGAACAGAAAATGAAACTTCACTGTTACTGATGACTCTTATATGTCATCAACATAAAGTAAACTATTTCTATGAGAGACTATTTAGTACCTACTTTTTAAAAAAACAATTGGGATATAGTTGCATTACAATATGTTGTTAGTTTCTGCTGTACAATGAAGTGAATCAGCTATATGTATCCATATATCCCCTCCCTTGTGGACCTTCTTGCTCCCATCCCACCCCTCTAGGTCATCACAGAGCACTGAGCTGAGCTCCCTAAGCTATACAGCAGCCTCCCACTAGCTATCTGTTTTACACATGGTGACGTGTATATATGTCAATCCCAATCTCCCAATTCACCCTTCCTTCCTCCTCCCCCAGTGTATCTGTTCTTTACGTCTGTGTAGCTACTTTTAAGTTCAGACCTGATACGATATTGAGGATGCTGTGGCAGGCAAGGGGGCTTAGACCCAGTCCTCTCTCATGACTACCTCCCCCTCCACACCCCACCTTCATCCTTTGATATGGATGATTATCTTTTAAAAATTCTTCTAAAATGCTTTTTAAATTCTGTTTCTTTGAACCAGGTGAAGGTCTTTGTACCTCTCCTAAAAGCACATTTTCAAGCTGGGCTTCTTGTTGGATCTCTTTCCATCTATGTATGTGTATATGTATATATTTCTAGATCATTGCTTTCCAAACTTCAGTCTACCTGCATATCACCTAGGCTTGTTAAAATGCAGATTCTGCCTGGCTCTGGTCTGAGAGTCTGCATTTCTGTCATTCTTAGGTGTGATCAGTGCTGCTGATTCATGTAATGTACACGTTAGCTCTGTGTGTTTTACAGACATTTGGAAAAGACTGCCTAAATTCCTGGATTAAAAAAGATTTAGCATAATCTTTTATATCTCAAAAGCATATGAGTTTTGCCTTTTTATTTAATCTCTTTGTTTTCATATTTGCTTAATCATGACATCTTTAAATTGATTATAAGTGTTTGAGATATTGTATATATTTTGAAAACGTAGAGAGCCTGCTAAAATCTAGATGATCTCTATTGAAATATCTGTCACTATCTTGGATTAAAATATCATCTTCTTTGTAACATTACTGTGGAGACAGATGTTGGGTTCTGATTTTGACAAACTAATAGGCAGTTGCCTTAGGCTTATCACTTGAACAGATTTGTTGTTGTTGTTCGGTCGCCCGGTCGTGTCTGGCTCTTTGCGACCCCATGGACTGCAGCACGCCAGGCCTCCCTGTCCCTCACCATCTCCCGGAGCTTGCCCAAGTTCATGTTCATTGCATCGGTGATGCTGTCCAGAAACTGATGCCTAAACGAGACTGTAGTCAGTGCCTTGATGAGTTGTACTTTCATTGAGTAATCCCTTGTAAGCAAACTTGGCTTACATTGCATGAAGACTCTTTATGTCAGGCAGGCAGCAAAATACAGACATTTAGGCAGCTGAAAGTAGGAAAGACAAACATTTATTAATGATATTCAGGCACTGGGTGATACTACTGGATAAAGGTATATCTACCTTTTGAAATATGTTGGAAATGCTTGGGCCTCTAAGATTTTTTTTTTAACCTGGTACACTATACCTTAACCTTTGGGGTTTTTCTGAAGAGGTGAACTCCTTATATATCTGAAGGCTTACATGCCTACTTAGTAGAAATCGTTTTAAAGAATTTATTCTAAAATAAGTTACAATTCTTTCTTTCTTTTTGAAATACTGTACTCTGTCTACAGTACTGAAAGAACAGTAGGCCGACATAAGAGAGTAGCATTTTAGTCTCGGAATTAACACTTTATTAACTAGTACTTGAGGTGCTAAGCCTCTAAAACTCGCTCTTCTAATTGGTCAGGAAGTGCAAATAATGATAACAACTGCCAACCACAGAGTGAAGATCAAATGAAATAGTCTGATGAATGTTTTCTGTGTATTTAAAGAGATGCAGGAAGATACAGTTAGAGGTAGAGGGTGTTGGACCAGAGGATGAATGACTTGGTTGTCCCCGAGTCACTGGCATCTCACTGTCTTCTCACCTTAAGACAGAGCTGTGTTCTCCACCATGTCCTTGCTCACTTTCTCATTTGGAGTCAGTGGTTGAACTGCTGTCCCAGCTTCTGATCCCCCACCCTGCCACACCCCATCTCTGCTTCTAATCTCTGTTCAGCCTTTGATCACTTGTCCCTGGTCTCACCATGGAAGCAGGTTTTGTTCTCATCTATACCTTTTCTCCAATAGTTTGGCCACCTGATGTGAAGAGCCAACTCATTGGAAAAGACTCTGATGCTGGGAAAGATTGAGGGCGGGAGGAGAAGGTGGCGACAGAGGATGAGATGGTTGGATGGCATCTTCGATACAACGGACATGAGTTTGAGCAAACTCTGGGAGATGGTGAAGGACGGGGAAGCCTTGCGTGGTGTAGTCTATGGGGTCGCAAAGAGTCAGACACAGCTTTGTGACTGAATAGCAACGATTCCTTTTCTGTTGCTTTCCCTATGTTGCTGGTCTCTGTGGTTATTTTGGATAGATATTCTGTCCAATCTTAGTACTTTTTTCCTTCTGCAAGGAAAAGGACCAATTATAGTGCATCGGGTGTGAATAATCTTTGGTATTCTGGTTCTACTTCGAAGGGCGTATTGTTGCTGGGTACTCATGGTCTCTCTCTTCAATAAAACCTTTTTCTTTTGGGAGTATGTTCAGATTCAGAGCAGTACTGGCAGCCCAGTGATTAGGAAAGATATATGTCAGATAAGCTGAAGTTTTACCTGCATTGAAGTGTTTGTGTTAATCAGTGTTGTATTGAGAATTTCCAGTATGTATGCTTAGCACATGTATTGGAGGGTGACATCTAATATCAGCCTGGTGATACAATTTTGTAACTATTTACAATTTTTTTTTTTCTTTTAGAACTTTCCAAGCAACAGAGTGGCAGAAATTAAGAGAGACCACAAGAATTTTGAAATCAGATAGCCTAGGGATCTAATCCCAGAACTATTACTTGCTAATTATGTAATTTTGATTGTGTTACTATAATTTTTCTAGCCTCTGTTCTATAGAATGAGGATAGTAATACCTACTTTATAGTGTTGTTGGGAGAATTTAGTAAGTTTTATAAAGTACAGTGCTAGGATCTTAACAAGTATTTCTCTTAATCAAGAAAATATTCTTTATCTCTATAGCTGATACTTTAAGATAATTATTTAATAACATCTAAAAATATTGTAGAATATTTAGGGGTTTTTCTTTAAAGCCAATATTCAAAATTTAAACTTATTTCTGATAATTTTTCACTTGGTATTTCAGATAGAATTAGTGTTACTGAGAGGGTTCAGTGAGCTATATTAAGTAATTACTAATTTTAAAATTCAGTTTTCACCTTGGGTTATAGGTTTGGACAAATGATTTTGAAATTTAACCATTATACACACATATAAGCATATATGTATACACACAGATTTTGCCAGTAAAATGTTTGTGGTATATATTCAGTTAAATGTATAACTGATTCACTTTGTTGTATACCTGAAACTAATACAATCTTGTAAATAAACTATACTCCAATAGAATTAAATTATTTTAAAAAATCATTAGCAATCAATTAAAAAAAAGTATATACAAAAACCAGAACTCAGATGTCTCTCCGACATCTTCACTGCAAAGTAACTTTCTTCTTTAGATTAGAGGATTGATACTGTGTGTAGGAGCATATGGAAAATTATGATTTCTTAGCATTTTGTAAGAGTTGTTCCACTCTCTGATGCATATCTTAGAGTTTTCAGGAAAATCATTATTTAAGGACATATCTTAATATTAAGATATTCCTTATTAATATTAATGAGAAAAAATCTTCATTAAAATATGGAGTTATTTTGAATTATGTTGCAAAAGGTTATGTTGAATTGAGAGCCCAGATTCCAGGAATACTTTTTTTTTTAATTAATTAATTTATTTTAATTGGAGGCTAATTACTTTACAATATTGTGGTGGTTTTTGCCATACATTGACATGAATCAGCCATGGGTATACAGGTGTCCCCCCATCCTGAACCCCCCTCCCACCTCCCTCCACACCCCATCCCTCTTGGGGGACAACCCAGGACTACTTTTTATATATCTTTCATTTTACAGTGAGTCTTATCAGGTATAAAAGCTCTGTTCTTTGAAGCCTTTTCTGGGAAACTTGTTATTATATCACTGACTTGCTCTTTGATCAGGATCTATGACTCATATTAATTTATTTACAGTAGTTCTGCCTTTAAGAATATTGATCTTCCTTTTGACTCAACAGATCTTTCACATATTTACTTACCACTTGACACTAACATTTCTGCCTTCCTTCCCCACTTCCTGCCCTTCTGCCCTCCAAACAAGAAATACTTCCCTTCTCAAAGTACAAGTAAGCTTAGGATGTTGAAGGTTTATGGAATTGATTAGACTATTTCCTGTTTAAAGTCTAGGTGTGGCTCTAATGATTTTCCAAGGTTTCTTCCAGCTTAAAGCAGGTCACAATTTTAGGGTTTGGGATTTGGGTCCATTTGTCTAAAAAATACTCTGAAATTGGCCATTGGGGGACCATTGATAATGTTTTCAGTAAAACATTGTGCATTTTGCTATGCATACAGTGGAAAATGAAGCACTAATACAGCAAACCATATGAACCAAAGATGTTTTTACCTCAGACATAATCATCATTTTCTTTCTTATGTGTTACCTTCTTCTCAGTTGGAATGTTTACTCTGTTCCTATTGATAACTAAATTCTAACAGCAAGTGGCAAACTCTTAAAAAGGAGAGCACTTTTGGTTCTTGTTGGATAGCAGCCTAGTTTTCTCTAATGCACATCTGTTCCTTGGAACATTTTTAGAATATTCAGGTGAAAATTCACCCAGTATTTTAATAAACCAGATTCTGTTACTGACGGGTTAAAACCATTTTTGTCATACTGTTTTAATTTATTAAAGGGAAACGGCAAATGGTTTCTGCATAATGGCTCTTAACTCTCTGGGAGTAATTTAAATGAGTACAAGAAACCAATAATTCAGGACCTTATTAAACATGCCTCAGCAGTTGATTTCTAAGACTAAAGAAAAGTCCAACAGCTGGATTTCTCCAGGGGAGGGATTGGATGGGAAGAGGGGTTATCTACTATGAAGGAGAAGCTTACGTTTGACATTCCTATAAATGAATTTTGGTGAAATTGCGAGGAGTTGACTTGAAGAGGATTCTGCCCCCTTCTTGTTTATGATACAGTGCTTTCCTCTTATGATTTAGAGGAGGGATCATTATGGAGAAATCAGGATGGGAGACAGAGGCACTGCAATGGAAGATGGGTCATTTTGATTGAGTACCTCTGTAGATTGGAACCAGAGCAGCAAATGATCGTCAGCTTCTTGAGATTAAATCAAGACAGGTTGTTAGAATGGAATCCTCTGAATTCAACTCCATTTGTTAGAAAGTGGTTCTTTGGTATCTTAAATTCTATGACAGATTTTGATTGCATGCTGAATTTGGGATGTGTGTTATAAGACAGCAAGCAGCATGTTTGTATTTTTTTTTTGAAAAAGGCAGTTATAATAAGTACCCAGATGTTTATCTTTGTGTACTTGGAATTTGAATTCTGAGGATTTATTATTTTGGGAGAGGGTTGGGTTTATTTTTTTAACTAAAGCCTGAAATAATTAGCAAATTTAATGTTAAATTGGACATTTTATTCATATACTCAACCTTCAGATTTAAGGTAGACCATAAATGATATTTTAAAATTAAAATTGTTCTAAATGCTAAGAATAATCTTAAGTTGAAATTTTGACTTTTATTTTGTGTCATCATTATTTGTGAAAACTGGTTGACAAAGAAGTTCAAAAATTTTCTGTAAAACCTAAGTTATGACAAGAACATTATTTATTTAAAAAGTTTTCTCTAGACCTAAGTAAAAACTTAAACACAAACCAGAACTTAGCCCGAATGTTTTTCCTTTGAGCATCACTGGGAATCTATATAAAAATAGAGTAAATGCTTTGTATGCTGCTTACCTACTGCATTTGAAAAAAATCTTTTGTATATGTCTGCAAGCTATTTGTGTGTTCAGAAAGAATTTACTGGAATCGACTGAAATTGGTAGAAAGAGGTCAACGAAGCACTAGAGCTATAACTTTATTGAAAACTGGAATGGTATTATCTGTCTTAATCTTGAGTGAATCGAAGTTAAAGAGTGATTTCATTTATGAAATATTATCACTTTTCCTTCACTTAAAGATTATTTGTATTTTAATCATGTTTTCCCAAGAAAATCACATTAGTTGCTGCTGACTTCTATCTGCATTGGTTTTAGAAAAAATAAAGAGATGAATAGAAAGTAGGCAAGCAACAAAACTAATCAGTTGATAATTTCCTTATACCCATATTTCCTTATACCTGTATCAAAAGATTTAAAGATATTTAGTTATAAATTTAGTTGTAAATTGTTTTGTGTTTTCTGGTCTCAGAAGCTGCAAACAACTGTTGTTACTAAAAGTGATGGAAAGAAAGAAAACGTATAGGTATGTTTACCATTTAAGTAGCCTGACTTGTGCAAATTATAGTATAAAAAATGATAATTCTATTCAAAGATTGTGAGAAAGATTTGAATGTGGTTTATTTTAAATTCAGGAAATCCACTCAAATAGACATTGGCCTTTGATTTAAAAGTGTTAAGTCATTCTTATATAGAAGTGTTCTATCTCTCAAGAAAGCATCAGTGTGGGATGCTTTCAGCTCATGTCATTCCTGGTTTTTTTTTGTTTTTTTTTAAGCAAGCATTTCTACGTGCTTAACTGTGTCAGGAACCGTGTTTAATATGGGGGATGGGGGTGGGGCACGGACCCTGAAGAAGATGTAGTCCATAATCTCAAGGATTTTAGAATCCGGAGGGGAGACCAAGTAAATAGATAGTTTCTCTAACAGGAAGACATGCTTATGATTGTAAGTACCTAAGAGGGGCACTTGACCCAGACTAGGAGGGAGTAGATAAGGAGCTCTTGTGAGAACTGATTCCTGAAGAATAAGAAATAACTTATATATGGGGGTGGGGGGGAATATGCAGGAAGAGAAAGTTATGCTGTCCGAATAGCAGGGCATAAAGCTAGACCAGAAGGTAGGGAGCGAGAGGGAAAGGAAGATGAATTGGCAAGGGAGGCAAAAGCCAGATCATTGACGGTCTTGTGATCCCTTATAAAATGTGGAGAACTGTCTGAAACAGGGTGAAAGCTAAAGCAGAGCGACCAGAAAGATGTCTGTAATAGGATTGTATTGGAGGATTTGTATTCCTGGTGATGAGGGCTAAAAGTAAGGTAGGAACAGAGATTTAAAAAAAAAAACAACATTAGAGTATATTAGGAAAAACTGAAGAAAAGTTGATGTCACTTGGTAACAGGCTGAATGTGGAGGGTTTTAGGAAAGGGACTCCTTTCGGGTTTCTGTGTTTGAACAAGTGGGTAAAAAAGGAAGAGCCCCGAGCTCGGTTTGGGGTGGAAGATGGCGGAGGGATCTGCCGACTTTCCTCAGAGAGCAGGAACAGCTGTCACAACACGGCTGTGCTGTGAGTGCGCCTGAGTCAGGCATGCTTGTCCTGCGGCTTTGAATTGGTGCTGAAACCTTGTCATTGGCCCTTTATTTTTGCTAGCATGTTCTATATTTTGGTAATACGATTTTAAGTGCCCCAAACTCAGTTCAGGAAATAGAGAGCCTCTTGCTTGTCTGAACGAAGAGCTCTGACGAGGCCATGAGAACTTCATTTCTTGCTCCGTCTCTCGGTCTGGCCATCTCGGTGGTCACTGTGGCCAGTGGCAACCTCAGGTCTCTTCTCGGGCTCTCCCAGAAATGCTCCCAGAGGGGAGTGGGAGACCTTCATTTTCCCGACTTAGATGACAAGCTCATCGGTGAACGCACCTCTTCTGGTGTTGGAGTCAAGAGGAGACAGGTTTGCTTAGCCCATGCCGCATGCGGTATAGGAAAGAGGGCGTCTGTTAGAAGAAAGGACAATGGATTCTGGGAAGGGGGCAGACCACAGATGTCCATGCAGCCCGGGATGTCTGCTTCCAGTCTATTAATACCCTTCCAGTCTATTAATACCCGCGGTCATTTGAGTAGTACTCTTTGGTTCCAAATCGATCATAAATGCAGTCTAAGAAGTCATGTGTATTATAAGGTGGTCATATATATGAGGTAGAACTTTCAAATAGGATGTGTGTGTGTGTGCGTACCTTGGATTAACCTCCAAATGTTGGAGTGGACACTATAGCCTGCCGGCCAGATCTACCCTATAGCCTATTTTTTAAATATCCACATCTGTCTGTGGACCTGCTGTCTCTGACTGCTGTCTCTACAGTGGCAGAGTTGAGTAGTTCCAACGGGGACCTTGGGGCTTGTAAAGTCTGAAATAAACTCTTGCCCTGAGGATCTTTCTGGTCCCCGAGAGCACATCTGTGCCCTCTCAGGGGCCCCCCTGACATTTGATGGGAAACACAGGTTTGAGATATACTTGTTAGGAGTTAAAGCTCAGGGGTCAGACTTACAGATGTAAAATATTACTGACTTCCTTTTCCCTTGGACCAGTATGACAGTGAGCCCTCGCAGGTGATTTTTTGGAAGAACTGGGCAAACCCACAGCCGGTCTGTCTAGAATAGCAGTCAGGGACTGGGTGGCGATCGTTTATGGGTTTTGTCCTAACTTGTCCCTGGATCTGGAGTGTGTTGGTGAGCAGGGGCTTTTAGGGGCAACAGTGAGTCTTTGTGAGCTGGTGCTCCATCCCCTGCCATGCAGTTTGGCTGTCCTTTTGGGCCTGCAGAAAGCGCCCTCTGCTTCATCTGAGAGCAGCTGCCTGGGGGATGCTGCTGGAGCTGTTTGTGAGCCTGACCCCCCTGCCTCTGGAGCTGCATGCTGAAGTTTCCCAGCAGTTGTTGCCCAGCTGTCTGCTGCTTTGTTACATTGTTTCAAAGGCTGTGCTTGAACTGGTGCTCTCCAAGTGTTTTGCTTGACCTCCTCCTGGGTTCAGGCCTGGTTTGAGCTCAGCCCTAAGCAGCTGTTTGGTATTCTTCTGGTGTCTGTTTTCTCATGGGGTCGCCCACTGGTCCTGATTTTCTGTGATCGAGATTCTGACACCTGCAAAGTGACTCTGCGTCACTACTTGGTTGTTGACAGCCTCCTCTTGATGCTTTTTTGTTCTCTGGGCTTCCCAGGAGGCACCCTCGATAAAATGTGTTCAGTAATGCGCTGTTTTTGTTTTTTTTTTTCTTTTCCTTATTGGCAAGGAAAAAGGCAGTATGTTTCTGCTTTGAACTGAATTGCCTTCGTCCACCGTCTTTTAGAGTCTCACGTGTTCAGTGGTTGTGGTTTGGATGTGGTTGTCCTCAGGTAGAAGACTCAATGTCAAAACCAGAACTGCCTCCTGCAGGATTGTATCTGATTCTTCAACATTCTGGGAGTCTTGTTAACTTGCCAGGCTAGAAGTGTAAATTTTACAAAGCGATTGTACCTGGCTTTTCAAAATTTGTTTCTTAAAGTTTGGTTTGCAGATTTAAAATAATAGATTAATCCTTCCTGAATGGAAAATGCTGCCTTTGATATTATTTTCAGTAGTTAATTTGAAGACTAATTATGTTTGTATGTGAAATGAACTTGAGAGGCCTGATAAATGCATGGAATACATTTTAGCCAGAAGCTACCAGTTCTGCTTAAAAACACCAAAAAATCCATTCATTTGATTTTCAATAAGGGCCTATTAAAAATTCTTAATGGATATGCCAGGTAGTAAACAGTTTCTATGAAAGGAGACATTTAGATAGAAAGGCTTTAACCTGGAGCTAGTGAAATCAATTAAAAAAATTAAGCTGAAAGAAACTCATTGAATCAAACATATATTATAATATTGTTTAAAGGGTATCATAATAGTATGAGTTTGGGGAAATTTCAATTCTAATGTTCAATTTTATGAGTAGATATGTAAAATATATAAGTTTTTAGCAATTGACTACTTGCCATAAGCCAGAGGAGAAACAATCAATTTACAAATAACACAGAGGCAGTAAATTTGTTGGCAACAGTTCTAGGCCTATTGTAATTCTGTAGTTTTTTCAATATGCAAGTGGTGAATTGCTAATGTTGCTCTGAGCCAAAGATCTGGTGATTTGTGAATGCGTCCAAGCAGCACTTACATTATGAAAGGCTTGGAGGTATTTTGATATCGGCGAAATACTTTATGGAAGTAATAGGAAAATGTGTACTGTTGAAATCATATCTATAAAATCAGTGTTTGCATTGAAGTTACTCTCACAACTCACATTTCAGATTTAAGGGTTTGGCTTGATGCTGTGTGATCAATTGAGACATAGTTCCCCTCTGGCAGGGGTTCATGTCTGAACCTAACGTCTTATTGGCTCTGCTCTAATCACATTGATCACTTTGAGCTATCGTCAAGGGGAGCATGACTTCCAACACGGGTACCCTGTTCTCTCCCACGAAGTTCAAAGTATTCAGTACATTATTGTCTCCCTTTTAGTTGCTCCTCTTTTGTTCCAGCTGTTATAGCTTGGGTTCTTTTTTTTTTTGGCTTGGATTCTTGCTTTTGCAAGGATGCTTCTTTCTCTTCTGGGCAGCCCAATATTTCCATCTCAAGTCATTTCCAGTCCACCTATTGTGTACTTAAATCAATATTTGAATGAATCATGATTGTTATGATCGTGATACCTGAATAATGCGTTACAAAGAGAAATATTTAGGAGTTTTGTATGTTAATTCTCCAGGGAAATAAGAAATTGAGAAAATGGGTTAATTATTTCTTGTTAATAGAGAGAAGAAAAATCAACTATGATGAATCATTGAATAATAGGAGTCCTTGAGTTTATTCTTCAATTTTTTCCACTCTGGCGGTGTGACAGTGGGCAAGTCAGTAACTTGTCTGAACCTGGGTTTGCTCTTTTATGGTGAGGACAGTAATTCCTGATCTTATAGGGTTGTTATGAGCATGAAATCCAATTCAGCTTCATACACTTTAATTTTCTGTCTAATCCATTAGGTACTCTGTTAGTAGTTGCTGCTGCTGCTGCTAAGTTGCTTCAGTCGTGTCCGACTCTGTGCGACCCCATAGACGGCAGCCCACCAGGCTCCCCCGTCCCTGGAATTCTCCAGGCAAGAACCCTGGAGTGGGTTGCCATTTCCTTCTCCGATAATGAGGGCAAGAGTGGGTAATGTGGCTTAATGTTGTGGAGTTCAAAGGTGGACTTATCAGTAGTCTGAAGATGGAAACTAGGGTTGAGGCTGTGGTACTTGTAGCTCCTAGCTTCAGGTCTTCTGATGCCATCCATTCTTTTGAGAGGAAAGTAGGCTCTTATTTTGAAGGTTATGTGAAAAATGGCATCATATTGGCAATGATGAAGTTTAGAGAATGGTACAGCTATATGGAATATTGACAGTATTTGAGAAATTACACAAAAATATGTAGGCATGAAGTAGATTATTATATCTTTTAAATAGTTAAATTATGTGCAAAATGTCATAGTAAGTTCTTTACATATTTCATTGCAGTTAGTCCTTTCAACCCAATAAGGCAGTTATTATGAACATGGAAACAGGCTCTGTGAAGTAACTTGCCTGAGGTCATTGGCCATTAAATGATGAATCAGATTTGAACTCACATGTTGGAGCTTAACTGCCTGATTCCCTCTGTGAAACCATTGGTATACATGAGAGTTCTGGAGATCTAAATTGAATCTTGTTTTTTCAAACAGTAACTGTGAGATTGCACAATTTACTCAAAGGCGTACTTACTTTGTCTTACCCCACGTTGTTACTGCAGAGCATACAGAGATGCATTTGAATGCATTTTGCTTTCAAATCAGATTTTTCTGTGTCATGGAACCCTTTGTCCATCTGATTCATCATCAGAATCCACCATCAACTTCCATTAAAACCCCCAAGCTTGTAGTGAACCAATATATGATTATATAGGCTAACAAAGTGTTGACATTTTGTTTCTGTCTTGGGTTTTGATGAATAATTTTATAAATTAAGGGATCTTAGCACTGAGTAGCTTATGTTAGTCAGAAAATCTGATTGTTAGCCTTGACTTTTGATTAATAATTAGTTGGAAAATACATTGTGAAAAGACAAAGTTAGACATAGAAGCTGTTAGATAGCAGGCTTTGGGTCGAGTGCAGGTGGATATACTTAAAGGGGTCTGTGGAGAAAATACTGGAAACTGCTGATTTGGATAATCTTTTAATATCTCTTTTAACTCTTGATTCTTTCACCCAAATATCCTTGATATTTATGGTGTATTGACATAAGTCTAGTTTTCTGTGGATTCTGATGAAAGAAAAGAAAAAAATGAAAACAGATGGAGAATCTGAAAAGTAACTCTTGGTTGATTGACAGTAAATGTGGAGAATGCTTTAGAAAGGAAATGAAATGTTGTCTCCAACAGATGGAAGTGTGTAAATTTTCCTTCCACTTTAGAGCTAGAATCACTGTGAGTGGTGATGTTTCAGAATCAGAAAAATAGCAAGAAAAGCAGTATGATTATCATCACAGGTAGGAGGAAAAGAAAGGGTTCCCATTGTTACGAAAGTCTCATACCTAAAAGGAAAGCTTCCCCTCAGAGATGTGGGCCCTACCCCTTCTTCCTTTTCTCCCCTGTCATCCTTTGTCCTCAGGGAGCAACTTGCACCTTTATCATCTTCCAATTTTCCCTCCTCCCTTGCTATTCTTTCATATCCTCTCTCTTTCCAGTTCCTGTTTCCTCTCTCTGCTTATGCTTCGTACCTCTACACCCACTCCCTCCTCCATGCTTTCCTGCCTCCACCCTTCACCAAGGTTAAGTGGTGATGTTCTTGGGCTCAAGAAGAGCCGCTTCATTGAGTTCTTGGCACTGTGAGAGCTTCTTTTTGACTATGACCTCATTCAACTCTGGACAGAGGCGGTACCTCCAAATCATGCTTGGTGGTAATTCATGCCTGGGAATTTGATACACAAAGTGCTACTTGAGCTGAACTTTAGGAAAGGCAGATGGCCATCTTAGGGATGCTATGAACTGACTGGCTTGCTTGAAGTGCTAAGACTGGCTCACACATTGAAAAAACAGCAAGTTGTTTGGAACGACAGGTACCAAGGGCATATTTGGGAGACTGGCCAGGAATTGAAATACAGAAGTAGGTAGAAATCAGTTCATGATGAGGCCTGGGTACCAAGGAAAGGGGCGAAACTAGGGTGACCCTTGAAGGAGAAAGAAATGATCAGATTTGGATTTTAAGAGAGAATGCTCTAACAGAAGTGAAATAGATTGGAGGAGAACCCTGTTGAAGGTAGAGAGGACAGATAGGAAGCTTTCACACCAAATCAGGAAAAAAGAATGAGAGTTTTAACTGAACCTAAGGGAATGAAGAGAAAGGCAAATTCTAGGGGTAAGGAGGACTCTAGAACTTGCTGACTGGATGTGAGAATGGGTAAGAAAGAGTGTAACAATTTGTGAAAGTTTCTGATACTGGTTGGATACTCAGAATGTCCTCTGTATGAAGGAACTTAGAAGAAAACCACTTTTAAAGGGAGAGATACAGAATTCATCTTTGGACATGTTGAATTTGAGGCTCTCCGCTGATATAGAAACTAGTAGAGTTACAAGCAAACTACAGTTTGGTATTAGCTACTTTACAGTTAGTGTATTGTGTCCTTGACATGTGCCAGCCAGAGTTCTAAGCATTTTACATGGATTATTCCATTTATTCCTTGTAATAATTCTGTGAAGTTAGGAACGATTATTGTGAAGAAAACAAGGCATAGCAAAGTTAAATGACTTTACATATTTAGAAAGTGATAGAATATTAGCATATGATTTCATTTATGTACAATGCCTAGAAAAGGCAAATGTCTATAGAAGAGAGTAAGGTAGTGGTTTCCTGGGAGTGGGCGTGGAATTAATGCAAATAAACCTCAGAAATCTTAATAAGGCTGTGAAGATATTCTAAAACTGATTTATTGTGATGGCTGCCCCATGCAGTAAATTTACTAAAAATCATTGAATTGTACACTTGAAATAGGTGAATCTTGTGATTTAAAGTAAAATTCAATAAAGTTGTAAAAAAAAGTGTTTGGAGTTGGGATCATTATAAAATATTTTATTGTAGTTGTTGTTTTCACTGGACTGCAGTTGGAAAATGCTCTTAAAGGTATCTAGGTATGTAGTACCTGTACTTAAAAAAAAATGTTTTGTTTTTTTTTTTCTTTTAATGCCAGTCTTTCAGCTGTTGCTTGATTACTATCTGTGAAGCCTTTTCCTGTTGCCTCTTGTAACTTGCTGTTTCTGGTCTCTTTTGAGATAAGGTGCTAGGTGACTAAGCTGGCTTCTGCTCCCTCAGGTTCTCATTTGCTCGCTCCCTTCCTTCTATATTCAGGAACTGTGTTAGGGACTAGGAATTTAAAAAAAAGAAAAAAAAAAGAAGACAAAGCATTCTTATAACAGTAGTCTAAAATTAATGTTATAAATGACTCAGTGGGCCTCCGAGTCTTCCCTTATACAGACCAGGAGGGAATCTTTACAGAATTGCTCCTCTGTTTATGGCTCTTGGTTTATTTCTTGGTTCGTGGGATTTGAATATAAGTAGGGCACAACTTTGGTTAGATAGCTTACATTTTGTTACAGTCAATGAAAAGGGTTCCCTGTGACTGTATTAGCAAATATAACCATCAGAAGCCAGATAATGACAAAAAAAGCAATTGCTTTCTTCTCTCTCCCACTCTCACTGGCTCCCAAATCCTGTCTCATTATCATCATTTCATTTTATTTTTGTCATTATGAAATAGTGAAAATTAAATTATCTAATATTATGTATGATTGAGTACAAGAGAGACAATAGGTGTTTTGGTTCTTTTACTTTATTTCTTTTGGAAAACTTGGTATGTAAATAATTTTTCTTCTTCTCTTTTTTCTTTGGTCAAATGAATCTGATTTTGACTGCAGTAGACTTTTCTGGTAAATCTTCGGCAAATCTGGTAGATCTTTGGGCAAAATGCCCGTTTTTTATTATATTTTATTACATGAAATGTGAATATTGTGTTCTGAGGAAAAAGATTTTACTTTAATTCATCTATTCTTATTTGTGCCATCTGAAAATGGCACAAATTGTTGGTAGAATTAAAAATGACCATGTTGCTTTTATCAGAATTAGTGGACACTTGTCAAGTGGGGCTTTACAGGTGGTGCTAGTGGTAGAACCTGCCTGCCCATGTGGGAGACCTGGGTTCAGTCCCAGGGTTGGAAAGATCCCCTGGAGAAGGGCATGGCAACCCACTCCAGTATTCTTGCCTGGAGAATCCCATGGACAGAGGAGCCTGGCAGTCTACAGTCCATGGGGTCACACAGAGTCAGACCCAACTGAGCGACTAACACTTTTACTTTGACTAACACTTTCACTTTCACTTTGTCAAGTGGTAGTGGTTCATTCATATTTGAGTGCTTTGGAATATTTGGTAAATTGTTTCTGTGAGTGCCAATTAAATGTGGGAGCAGACATATGTCAGGTGCCTGGGTTTATCACCAAATCCAGTAGAGTGTCTTTAAGGCTGTGTTCAATAGTACCTTATGGTGCATCATTCATTATGGAGAAAATAAGGAGGTTGGTACATAAAACCAAGACTTAGTTATTGAAATGAGCCTTTTCTGGTTCTTATATACAAGCATTCTTTACACAGTTTGTAGAGAAATAAACATCTTCATGTATAAAGCATCGCACGTCTAAGGGTGGAAGATGAGAGGGTGATTTAGAATGCTGGGATGTTTGTATCCATGAGAAATTTATCACCTCTTCCGTGATATGCCAGGAAGTTGAGTACCTTCAAGCAATTCAGTGATAAAAATTCTTAACCACATTGTGAACCTGCTCCCAAGACAAAATTATTATCTGCTGATTTTACCTGTAAGAGTAATAGGTGAAGGGTAATTTTTACATTGTGTACTTTAAGAGGCTTATTTTAGGCACTTAAATCGAGCAAATAAAAATAAGCGCATCAAAAAATTGGAAACAATTGGAAAATCAAAAGCAGGAATGGAACGTCACAAAACACTTTGAAATTTTCTGTTAATTATCCAGAGGGCATTCATTCAGGAAATTGTTTGTCACTGACAGTATATTGGGCATTTTGTAAATTTTTGAAGTTGAAAATTGGCAGCCTAGTTTTTTGTTTATTCTGAATTGTGTTACAAAAAAATAAAAAGCAAGGGAAAACAGAACAAAACAAAAACCCAGTAGGTAGCCAGCCTGTAAAAATTAGAACACCCTACTCCCTGGTTTGTATTTACAGCTTTCTTAATTTTAAAAGAAAATTAAGAATTTGACAACCGTGGGCTCATATTCCTGCATGGAACCAATTAGCAGGAGCAAAAGAGTGGCTGCCCCCTCATTACCAGTTTTATAGATGAGTCAATTTAAGGAACAGTGTTAGGCAGCATCCCCAAGGACACAACACGGGTTGTTGTGGAGTTATATTTCAAACTTCATCTAATCCAATTAAAAACTAAAAAAGCTTCTTCTACTCTTAATGCTGCAGAGTACACTTGAAGTTGCAAAGCAAAGCAAGATAGAAACTAACGTTCCTTACATGTGGCGCAGCTTTTTAATCTGTGAAATCTGAGCTTTTCCAGTATATCCCAACAATACACCTGTAAATCCAGGCAGGAGTTTTAATTCACAGGTTTCACAGTGGGAAGCCCTGGGCATGATTTGCTCAGTCACAACTCTACTAAGCCACCATGTTGGATTAGAACCCTGGTCCCTGGACACTGGTGCTGGAGCCCTTGTAACACAGTGAAGATCAAGAGTTGGCTAATAGTTTGAATATAAAGTCTAAACTTTATATTAAGTCAGAAAATGTGTAATTCTTACGTGTAGGATAAACCAAATGGCAGTGCCATTTCGTCTGCCAGCAGTGGAAAAGTTCAGCAATTTCATTTGATTCAGTGAGTACGTCTAGAGATCTGCCTAGTTACCATTATTTTTGATGTGTTTTCCTAAATGTTTACAGAGATTTAACCTTTTATAGGAAATTGGAAGTAGGAAGTTTTGAGCAGGTATGTTGTTCAGTCGCTCAGTTGTATCCAACTCTTTGCAACCCCATGGACTGTAGCATGCCAGTGTCCTTCACCATCTCCTGGAGCTTGCTCAGACTCATGTCCATTGAGTCAGTGATCCCATCCAACTACCTCATCCTCTGTCGTCCCCTTCTCCCCTTCCCTTCAGTCTTTCCCAGCATCATGGTCTTTTCTAGTGAGTCTGCTCTTAGCATCAGGTGGCCAAAGTATTGGAGCTTCAGTTTCAGCATCAGTCCTTCTAATGAATATTCAGGACTGATTTCCTTTAGGATTGACTGGTTGGATCTCCTTGCAGTCCAAGGGACTCTCAAGAGTCTTCTCCAACACCACAGTTGAAGAGCATAAATTCTTTGGAGTTCAGCTTTCTTTATAGTCCAACTCTCACATCTATACATGACTACTGGAAAAACCATAGCATTGACTCTTTGGACCTTTATTGGTTATATAATGTCTCTTTTTAATATACTGTCTAGGTTTGTCATAGCTTTTCTTCCAAGGAGCAAGTGTCTTTTAATTTTGTGGTTGCAGTCACTATCTGCAGTGATTTTGGAACCCAAGAAAATAAAGTCTGTCACTGTTTCTATTGTTTCTCCATCTATTTGCCATGAAGTGATGGGACCGGATGCTATGATCTTCATTTTTTGAATGTTGAATTTTAAACCAACTCTTTCACTCTCCTCTTTCACCTTCATCAAGAGGCTCTTTAGTTCTTCTTCACTTTCTGCCGTAAGGGTGGTGTCATCTGCATATCTGAGGTTATTGATATTTCTCCTGGCCGTCTTGAATCCAGCTTGTGCTTCATCCAGCCTGGCATTTCACATGATGTACTCTGCATGTAAGTTAAAGAAGCAGGATGACAGTATACAGCCTTGACGTACTCCTTTTCCTATTTGTTATCTGCGCTTGTTTGTCCTACATAACTGCAACTTTGTACTATTTGCCCAGTATCTCCCTACTTTCCCCATTACCATGGCCCCTGGTAACCACTATTCTACTTCCTGTTTCTGTGGTTTGATTTTTTCTTTATTTTTAGATTCCAGTAAAGGCAAGATCATACAGTATTTGTTTTCTCAGTCTGGCTTTATTAGCATAATATTCTCAAGGTCCATCCATACCACTGCAAAAAACAGGGTTTCCTCCTTTCTCATGGCTGAATAATGTTTCATTTTATATAGGCATATATATTTTCCTTTACACATTCATCTGTTAAAGGGCATTTGATTTGTTTCCATATTTTGGCTAGTGTGAATAATGCTGAAGTGAACATGGGAATATAGATATCTCTTTGAGATCCTGAGTTCATTTTTCTTGAGTATATACCCAGGGTTTTTAATACATTCACAGATTGTGCAACTATTACAATACACAGTGGTTAAGACACTTTAATCACTTCAAAAAGAAATTGCTGTCACCTCTATACCTTCATCCTTCCTTGTCCTATGCAACCATTAATCTTTGTTATATAGATTTGCCAGTTCTGGATTAGCTATATAAATGGAATCACATAATATGTAAGCTTCTGTGACTGACTTCGTAGCTAATTATTTTCAGGGATACACCACATTTGTTTAGCCGTACATCAGTTGGTGTACTTTTGAATTGTTTCCACCTTTTGGTTTTCATGAGTAGTGCTTCTATGAACTTTCCTTTAACAGTTTCTGTTTGAAAACTGATTTTCAGTTGTTTTGGGAATTTTCCTAGGAGTAGAGTTGCTGGTAATGTGATAACTCTATGCTTAACCAGTTGAGGAACTGCTAGACTATTTTCCTAAGTGGTCTCATTACTTTACCTTCCCACTAGTAGTCCCTGAGTATTCCATTTTCTCCACATCCTCATCAGCACTTGTTAACTGTCTTTTTCATTCTTGTCATTGTAGAGGGTATGAAATGGTTATCTTGTTGTGAGTTTGACTTATCTTTTCTTGATGACTAGTGCTGCTGAGCGTGTTTTTATGTTTCCTTTTCATTTAATTAGACCCAATACCCGATTTTTGTATTACTTATCTTGTCCAGTTCCTAATGGCTGAAGTGAGGGTTGGATGGGGAGAAAGATTTATTTGGATCTAGGAAACTCAGCAAAAGATAATTTAATAAAAGTTTCTCATCTCTGCTGTTTTTTAGCTGTAAGTAGATGAGGAAAGGAAAGCAAGAATAGAACTAATTGCTCATCAAGAGAGGAGTTACAAATATAAGTGGTTCTGATACGCATTTAAATTAGATTACATTTAATGAGAGGTTTTCTAAATGGAATTAATTTGGAAGGACACACAAGTCATTGGGTTTAATCTGTGTACCTTCCCATAAATAGCTAAAAATCCCTCCTCCCCCCTCCAGTTTCTGGTAAATAAAAGTTACTGTTCAGAAGAGCCTTTTTCTTCCTTGTTCCCTTGCTTTCTGTAAATGGCAGCTGCTGGGTGGCTTCAGCAGTGTATGCCACCCAGGAAGAGATGAAACTCAGGCTTGTTCAATTTTCATCTGGACCAGAAAACATCAGCATTTAAACGAAAGAGTTTTGAAAGTAAAAAAAAAGAAGATTTCTGTTTGCTATTGTCCTCATGATAGCTTGAATTGTGTTTTTTATTTTCTGTTTTTTTCTGAATTCCACAAATTCTGTTTTGGTACTTTCAGTGTTAACATCTAAAGAACTGAGAAATGGCTTCTTTATTATAGTTTACTACTGAATAGGGACTATGTCCACAATTATGTGATGAACCTATTATCTAAAAATGACTCTTTGCATCCAACAGTTGACTATGAGGTAATTTCTGAAAATAGTTAAGAGGACAACTGATTGATTTCAGCAAACTCCTTGAAAAAAAAAAAATCCAAGTTAATTTTGGTGAGAGAAGACAGAAATAGAGATTAAAATATGCAAGCTATTTAAAGATTTATGGAAAAGTCAGTGCCTTGCTCTGATTACATCTCTGAGATTTCTGTGATGATATGTGTGACCATTTATGTAGGAGGTAATTTTTTTTCAAAGTACTTTCCCATCCACTATTCTGTTTGATGGCTCATGAGAACTATGTGGTGTAAATAGGCCAAGAAGTTTTAGCCTCACTTTGTAGAAGAAATTGAGGTCTCAAGATGGTAATGACCTACCCAGATCTGTCTTCCGGTTGTCCACAGATTGAGGATTAGAAACTGGGTTCTCTGACATCATTACTGCTTTTTCTCACACATTCTGTGGCTGTTTTCATTTTTGCTTGATTGCTGCTGGAAGAAATATAAGGTTTTTTTCCTTTGTGTATTTTGCAAATTGTTCACCAGCGCTCCCATTTCTGCCATTATAAAGACTCTCCTAATGAATTATGCATCAGCATTTGATTTAAAAAAGAAAAATCAAAGGACTTGGATTTAAGTAGTATTCTCACATGGAAACATACTACTTCTTATGTGCTTTTCCCCTAAAATGGTTTGTGAAAGAATGATTTAAATACTAATGTGAAACTTTCTGTAATGTTGCCACCTGAAGAAGATGTGATTTGTTAAGCTGTGGAACAGAAGTAGTTTCAAGAGAAATTAACTTCAGTGGCATTAAAAAATTCTATTCTAGTTCTTTCCCCAGATTTCATGGAGTGTCAGTAAAGTCTATCCTAAGAAACAAAGCAAGTTTTGACAAGCAACCTTCACTTTCTGCCTCTTGTTACAATTATTTGACTTAAGTGTGTTCCATCTGTAGGACTGCAGGTTTTTCATGACAAGTGCTAGTTCATTGAATCTTCATGGTACCTATCACAGCGCCTGACATGTTGTAGGCACTCATTAAATACAGACTGAATGAATGAATTAGGATTCAGTCGTTCATCATCTGATGTGAAGGAGGATGATAGCCATGGAATTGAAGAGAAATTTGCAACTACAGTAATTATGAGACCTCAAGTCTTGTAATTTGGTACAAGAAGGGGTTTTTGAAGCTGAGAGTAACTGGTACACTTAACCCACTCACAAGTGGGACGCTGATGCTGCTTGAGAGGGGAAAGCTTGTGGTGTGGAGGTTTCCATTTGTTTCAGTTTAGGAACTCCCATTGCAGTTTTCTCCTCCCTATTAGCTGCAGTTGTGCAAGGCCTTCTGGGAGATGGGACCTAATACAGCTTTTTGTGGATTACTAAACCGAGGAATGGTCTGGAGTACATTGCAAAGCATCCTAGGACTTCTGAAAACACACATCACCTGCTCAGTGCACTGAAAGGCAGCAAATAGGCTTTCTTACCAAGTAATCATTTGAGTGCCAGGCTTTGTCCCTTATAGCCTGAGATATATCACTCAGTTTCTCTGAGCTTTGATTTCCTCATCAGTAAAATGAGGATACAGAGAGCCTCTGGGTTTGTTATAAGAATCAATTGTTGTTATATTTGTTAGAAGAGTAAGTGATAATAAAGGCTAATTACCCTGGGGAAGGAAAATTTTGTCCAGTTTCCTTCTGATACAGCTCAAGTTTGAGCATTGAGATGTGTAAGCTAGACTGGAAATTTAGAAGCAACCATTTATTAATTTTGGAGTCAGATGAAAGTGCCATAGTATGCATTAAAAATCTATCATTACCTTAATGAGAAGTGAAGAGAAATTGGCTATTGAGTCAGAGCCTCTCATTTGTCAGTCTTAAATAGGAGGGACATTACAATCATGCTACTTGTTAAACTTTAAGGAAGTAAAATTGTTGGATGGAGACATGGAAAAGAGACCGATCATCAATTGTCAGGCTTATATTCCATCATGAATCTTTTAGAGGTAGAACTGGTATGACTCTCTGAGAACATGTGGCCATTATTGAGTGACATTATTGTCTCATATTTTGTTGCTTGTAGATAGCAGTATCCATTTATACTTTCCTAGGAAAAATTATTGAGTAACTTCATGACTTTTGATGGTATTCTTGTACAATAAACATCTCTCTGCTCTTGATGATGAGATGATACATGTAAACCATAGAGTGTCAGAAAGTGAGAGTGAAACTCGCTCAGTTGTGTCTGACTCTTTGCAACCCCACAACTATAAAGTCCATGGAATTCTCCAGGTCAGGATACTGGAGTGGGTAATCTTTCCCTTCTCCAGGGAATCTTCCCAACCCAGAGATCGAACGCAGGTCTCCTGCATTGCAGATGGATTCTTCACCAGCTGAGCCACAAGGGAAGCCCAAGAATACTGGAGTGGGTAGCCTATCCCTTCTCCAGCGGCTCTTCCTGACCCAGGAATCGAACGAGGGTCTCCAGCATTGCAGGTGGATTCTTTACCAACTGAGCTACCAGGGAAGCCCTGAGTGTCAGAAAAGGCAAAGATAACAGCTTCAAATTTTTGAGACCTCTTCCTATTAATTGTCCAAAATTTCAGATTATTCTTTTCTAGAGGTAAGAGAGCAGGAAGGGAAATTACAAACTAGATTTGGAGCAAGAGGCATTTTTCTTTTTTAAAGAAATGTTAATAAAATGTCTTAAAAAACTCAGTAGAAAATACTTTTGGACTCCATCCAGATTTAGAAGTCGAGTTAAAGGTGATTATTTTTTCAAAAGAACTTGCTATTCTGTATATTCAAAGTCAGTTTTCTTTTTACCAGTCACTTTTCTAGACTTGCTCTTTTATTTTCTGTCAGCTTCGTAATACCTGGAGGTGTTCTCATTAAGTGCAAATGTATTTGTTCTGAATATTAATTTTCTCTTGAACAGATTGCTTTAAAAAACTGAAATTATGATTTATGGATTCCATTTTTGTGATGAGTCATTCACCAGAGTGGTCAGCAAGCATAGGTTTGGATTTCTTTGCCCTTAACCGGAGGTGGTCCCCAGTTGTTAACTGTGCACACAGATTGAGATTACAAACACAGGGAAAGCCTCAGATGATTGAATAGTATGTGTGACACCTACCTATCAGATGATGATAATGAGATGGTAATGACCCTGTAATTCTTCTTCCTAGTGAAAAAAATTGGATTTTTCATATGTGCCAGGTATGGGGTTAGGCACTTTACGTAGACCTATTAGTGACCCTGATAGGAAACTGAGGTTCCTAGACATAATGTATTTTTCCCAAGGTCACACAGCTAGAAAGTTGCAAAGGCAGGGTTTGGGCTCAGATAGTATACTTTTGGGCTTCCCTTGTGGCCCAGATGGTAAAGAATCTGCCTGCAATGCGGGAGACCTGGGTTCAATCCCTGGATAGGGAACATCCCCTGTAGGGGAGGGTATGGCAACCCTCTCCAGTATTCTTGCCTGGAGAATCCCCATGAACAGAGGAGCCTGGCAGGCTACAGTCCGTGGGGTTGCAAAGAGTAGGACAAAATTGAGCGACTAAGCACAGCACAGTATACTTTTAACCAGTTATCCCACACCACCTTTGAATTGCTGTACATTCCTGGGAAAGTTCCTTTTCTTGACTGATACACATTTGAGTGACCTGGTTAAATAAGGAAGGATTGATGTTTTCTTTGTTTGCCTCTTATTCTGATCTTTTATATTGGCTTTCTAAAAACAGTTACAAAAGAAAACACTTGTAACATTTTTTCCCCAATCATAAATGCTCATTATGGAAAAAAAGAGGAATTAAACTGTATTTCTACCACCTCAACCCTATCATTATTCTTGACCCTTTGTTATATTTTCTTCTAGTCCTTTCTGTGTATGTATCAATTTATTTCTTCTGCTGAGATTAAATTACACTACTTATTCAGAGCCATTTGCATTCTGTTTGTTGGGCCTTTGAATCTTCCAATTTGATTCTCTTTTATGGATATGAATGAATTGTCTCCAGAGATGCCAGTCTCATTCTCAACATAGGGGATACACAACTTTAAAAAAAATCTACTTTTAATTCAAGCCTTTGCCTAGAAATCTGAGGGGTGGGGGAAGAGATCACTCCATAATGCAGCTCTGCTTGAAAGCACACCAGTGTCAGAGTATTCCAACAAGTCAGAAAGAAAAGAGAGAAGAATAGGGAAAAAAAAAAGAGGGAGAAAAGGAGAGAAAAAACAAGGTGGCATAACAGAATATTATATTGTTGTACAAGTTACAGCGGTTAAGTACTTTCATGATTGTTATTTTGGCATCTCCTTTTAACGAGGTTGAGTTTTGAGAGCCTAAAGCAGGAATGTGAAGTGCCTCACACAATGGCAGAGCCACAACTAAGGATCTGGTCTTCATTTTCTTTTGACTCCTGGTGGTACCAGGAAGTCTCCAGCATTCGGAACACACACATCAGAAGAGCTGGAAATACCAGGCCCCCTTGTCTTAACTGGAGCGCCTGCTCCTGTGCTGGCCCAGTGGTTGTGAGAACTTTGCTAATAGAGATCAAGGTCCTATTTGATTTCTTATTTTGTGTATGCCTGGAGCCTGTTAAACAGTAGGAACATTTTTACTTAAAACTTGTTTTGAGATTATTCAACTTTCTTGATTTTTATAAGAAGTTTGTTTTTATTGAAGTAATCCTTCTAATTTGAAAAGTCAAAGATACTGTAAGACGGTTAATGAAAACCAGAACCAGCCTCATCCACTCCCTGTCTTCGAGTTGTGTTTCCCTCAAGCAACCACTTTAATCTCTCTGAGCTCTTCTCCTGGATGAGTATCTGTGTTTTGGAACAATAAGAGGGTGACCCAGGGCCATTTATCAGTTATATGTCCTAGGAAAGAAACAGTGCTGGGTACCCAGTCCACAAGTCTGTCCATTTTAAACAACGTTGAGTTTGCAGCAACAGATTTTAGGGTTTCCAATAAATGCTGTTGACTGTTGCCCATTCTCTTCAATTCATGTCCTCTACAGAGATTAGCAATCTTACCATATTTCTTTGTACAGTTTTATGTGTATTACATAAATATTCTTCAGTGAAGCCACTAGTTTAAGAGTGAGCTGGTTAAGAAATCTCAGAATCAGAGACAACGGGATGAGAAAAATTGAATGGGGCCATCCTGAAGAGGAAGCTGTGGCCATACCTCAGTGCCCTCTGTTATTATAGCTGCCTTCTTTAGAATTCTAATGAGCACACATGCAAAGTGAGATTGACTTAGAAACTGGGGGATAAAATATTTAGAGAGGTAACAAATGAAGAAGTATGGTATACAGATATCGATATTGCCTTTCCAAGTATCTAAGTTGTTCTGATTAATGTGTTTGGACATGTCAAGCTATTGCATTCAGAGTAGCTCTGCAGCTATTTCTGGTAGCTTGTGGAGAAGCAGACATCTTCAATAAGGTAATTATTTTAAGTGTATCTGTAGCTATGTAATGTGCACATGTGTTTGTCATTACAGTTGGCAAATTTAGAATCAAGTGCCAGTGTTATCTGTGTTTATATATTCAACAAATGAAAAAACCTATTGAATATTGGCTGCTACCTTTACAAATGTGCATTGTTTCAGAGTTTGCCAAGCACAGTACTTGATAGTTGTCACCACTTAAATTTGCTGTGTAATGTGTAGCACAGAAGATTGTACTGGGCAACCTAACAGGCTTATCGCCGAACTGAGCGAATGCGACTTTGTAGGTTGCCAGCGTGGGGCTCCAGAGTGTCTGGCCCTGTGGTGGTAAGACTTGGCATGTAGGAGTTCAGGGTTTTTTCTCATCTTTTAAAGAAAGAAAATTATATGTTAGTGAGTACAGTAATATTTTCAGTAAGGAGAAATAACATGCTGTCAGGACATAATTTGTGAGAAGTATTTAGTAGGTCATATACAAATTTTAGAACAGTGGGGATTTGGGGCTAAAAATTTATAGCTGTGTGCTCTTAAAACTGTATTCATCAGAAGCCTCTATTTAAATACTTGATATGTGTGTTAATTTGTTTACTTATCAATTTGTTGAAACTTTCAGGCTTGAGCTATAAATAATAGGCTTTATTTTTGGCCATGCCAAGGGAAAGAACAAATGTGGGATTTAGCAAAAGTAATATCTTAGCTATACAGATTAGTTATGTGTGTGTACTGCAATTAGACTGCTGTGTATTCAGGAACTAGTAAACCAAGTTAAGTGTGTAGCTGGCAAGGTTCTGTTTTATGAGGAATAGTGTGTGTAATAAATGACTGAATGGTTTGGCCTTAGTTCTTGGATCATGGTAATATATGCAAAAACAACACAGAGCCAATTCCTGATTAACAGTAAGTTTACCTAATTTGTAAGTCGTGAGAGCTTTCTCTTTTTGCTCTTTGTTTATTGTCTCACCCCTTTCCCTTCTTATTTTCCTGTCCACTGGGAGATAATGCTTGGAAAAACTTGGGGTGAGAGGGCAGTTGGAAATTTGGTTGGTAGCAATTTTTGCTGGTATTTTTGGAAGCTAAGATTTGTTAAAGTGTTTTCCTGGTGTTAAATTTCAGGATTTTTTTTTTTTATATATACTTGAAAGATTATTCAGCCTTCTTTACCAAAGGCAATTTCAAGTTGATGCTGGCTGTGTAATACTGATTCTGGAAGTTTAAAATTCTCTATCATTCTTTACTATCGATTTTTATACAGATTTTTATCAGAGTAAATGTCTCAATGGGCTTTTTAAAACAATTTTATTCTGGCTGCTGTTTTATTGAGGACAGCTGTAACCTCTTTGCATTTTGGTTCTCTTGATCCTAAAGTCTCAAAAGTTGAATGTGATAGTTATTCACAAATAGATGAGGGCTAATTTAGGTTTCCAGCTGTATAGAAGCATGGTTTATCTGAATTTTTGTAGGTCACACAAGTAACTTTATTGTTCTAATTTGGAACGTTCCAGCACCTACCCAACACATTGCTAGCTGGAGCTTAGGATATGATAAAACTTAGGTTCCTCTTGGGTATCATCCAGATAAGGTTAATTGCCCTAAGAGGACCTTGTAAGTGAATTTCAAAGCGTGGATACAAATACCAGCATCATGATAGTGGGCTGTATTTACATAATTACAGCAATTAATGGCTTTGACTAATACATTAAAAAATGATACAAATTATTTTTATTTTTCTAGCCTCATTTTATTTTCTTCATGATACTTTCCATTGGTGAAGCACTTTCCCTATTCATTAGTACAAAAAAGTGAAAACCTTAGTCACTCAGTTGTGTCCGACTCTTTGTGACTCTATGAACGGTAGCCCACCAAGCTCCTCTGTCTATGGGGATTCTCCAGGCAAGAATACTGGAGTGGGTTGCCATTCCCTTCTGCAGGGGATCTTCTTGACCCAGGGATCAAACCCAGGTCTCTTGCATTGCAGGCAGATTCTTTACTGTCTGAGCCACCAGGGAAGCACATTCATTAGTGTAAGTAAATACAATTAAGAAAGCAAATTGAATAACAGAAATGCAGTTAGGAAACAGTGAATATTGGGAAATATAGTTTATTTTAAGCCTGCTGATTCATAGAGAATTCACTGCTGTAAGGTGAGGGTAAGCATATATGTTTATGGATACCAAAAATCAACACAGATTTCAGTGCCCTTTCAGTTCAATAAATGTGTATCGACAGCAGTTCCACACCTGGGTATATGTCTAAAAAAAGCCCAAACACTCCACTAAACTCGAAAAGTTACATGTACCCCACTGTTCATAGCAGCATTATTTATACTTACCAAAATATGGAAGCAACCTGTGTCCATCAACAGATGAGTGGATAAAGAATATGTGATTTGTATATACACATACATACATACATACATACATACATACATATAATGGAATACTACTCAGCCATAAAAATGAATGAAATTTTGCCATTTGTAGCAACATTGATGGACTTTGAGGGCATTATGCTAAGTGAAATAAGTTAGAGAGATAAAAATACTTTATGATATCACTTATATGTGGAATCTAAAAAATATAACAAAAAAGAAGTAGACTCACAGAAAAAGAGAGCAAACTAGTGGTTATGGGGTCAGGCAGTAGGTTGCAAAGTGGGAGATACAAACTTTTAGGTTTAAGGTGAGTTACAGAGATGTACAACACAAGGAATATAGCCATTTTTAAAATAACTGAATAGAGTGTAACCTTTAAAAATTGTAAAAAAGTAAATGATATTGCACATATTAAAAAAAGCATGTAGTGAGTACCTACTGTGTTACTAGGTATCATAAGTGTTAGGGATCAAAAGATGAATAAATATACACTGTACACGCCAGCTCCCTCCTTTGTGTAGAATTTAAGGTTATGGATGGCAGTCAACATTAAGCAGCTAATTCAGTGTTTTGACTTTTTCTTTGTGTGTGTGTGGGTGTACCTTTCTAAGAACTGCTTATGAACAGTCAGTCTAAGTAACTAGTTTTACTTCTTTTTTTTTTTTCTTGTTAATGACATGCCTTTGAACATACCCCTTTTACTTAATTGAAGTAAAGTTAATGTACAATATTGTATTAATTTCAGTTGTACAACATAGTTACTCAACATTTAAATACATTACAAAAAATGACCACCACAATAAGTCCAGTAACCTTCTGTCCCCATACAAATTTTTCACAATATTATTGACCGTATTCCTTCTGTTATATCTTACATCCACATGACTTAATGTATTTTTTCACGAGATGTTTGTATCTCTTAATCACCTTCACTTATTTTGCCTTCCACACTCTCCTCTCCGGCAGTCACCAGTTTGCTCTCTGTATCTATGAATCCTTTTGTTTTTTTCTGTTGATTTTTAGGTTTCACATATAAGTGAGATCATATGGTATTTGTCTTTCTCTGTCTAGCTTATTTTGCTTAACATAGTACCCTCTGGGTCCATCCATGTTGTCAAAAACAGCAAGATTTCATTCTTTTTTATGGCTGAGTAATATTCCATTGGGTGTGTGAGTGTGTGTGTGTACATGTATGTGTATGTATATATAGCATCTTCTTTATTCATTCATCTGTAGGTGGATACTAAGGTTGTTTCCATATCTTGACTATTATAAATATTGCTACAGTGAAATATGCATAGGGTGCATAACTTTTTTTTTTTTAAAGAAATGACTTTTATTTTTTATTTTTTTTATTTTATTTTAATAAATTTATTTATTTTAGTTGGGGGCTAATTACTTTACAATATTGTAGTGGTTTTTGCCATACATTGACATGAATCAGCCATGGGTTTACATGTATTCCCCATCCTGAACCCCCTCCCACCTCCCTCCCCATCCCATCCCTCTGGGTCATCCCATTGCCCCAGCTCTGGGCATTTGTCTCATGCATCGAACCTGGAATGGTGTTCTGTTTCACATATGATAATATACATGTTTCAATGCTATTCTCCCAGAACGTCCCACCCTCACCTTCTCCCTCAGAGTCCATAAGACTCTTCTATGCATCTGTGTCTCTTATTCTGTCTTGCATAACTCTTTGAATTAGTGTTTTTGTGTTTTTCAAATGAATTGTGTTTTTCAAATGGAATTGCTGAATCATATGGTAGTTCTGTTTTTATAGTAGCTATACCAATTTTCACCCTTACCAACAGTGCACAAGGGGAAG